>NC_064413.1:27300000-28680000 GCF_023375975.1 Astyanax mexicanus | reverse complement strand
GGGTAAGGCTACATCAAAGCACAAACAAAAAGCATTATCAGAGAAGATAGTGAGCACCTGATCAAAAAACGTAAAGCAGTAATTACATACAAAGATGTGAAATAAGGAGCTAAACATGACTGCTGTAATGTACTTATTATTACTATATATAATTATTGCACTCTGAAATTATGAGTGTGGCTTTTTCAACCAGGTGGATCACATGTGAATAGACTGATTTAAAATTATAAACAGTGAAACAGATGAAAATATTCTCCCAAACATTCTTGGACAAAAACTCAACATTGACTGAAATGTTCTTTAAATTACTCTGTTTTGCTGCCCTGTTTTATTTTTATTTTTATTTTTCTGACAACTCCCTTTCTGTTCCCTTTTCCAGAATGTGTGAAAGCAAAGTCTGCTCTAAAACACTCAGACTCTTAATTAATACCCTGAGGCTCTTACCCCAGGACTGCTCTCATTTGTCAAAGACATCCTTAAGTTAATCACAGGTCATTCTTTCTCATAAGGTTAAGCATATTGGCTCTAATTTGAATGCAAAACACATTGATTATCTAAGACTCAGTAAGTGTGCAGAAAATAATGCAGGCTGAAAAGTGAAAAAAGTAATGTTTTAACATCTTAAACAGAGATGGTAAAAGTGAAGATGTTGAAACAAAAGAATGATAAAAGTCAGTAAAGTAAATATATAAACTATTCCAGACTTCAACATGAATTGTTCTGAGTTCTCTCTTGGGAGAATTGTCAAGTTAGATGAAGTCACTCCAGCGGATCAGAGGAAAAGGAGCATGTTCCCAGTCAGGTGCCCTATAGCAAAAAGGAAGCAAGTACTGGGCTTTTTTTTTTTTTTTTTTTTGGTGACCATAAATTCTGCCTGAGTGACCTGAGATGACTGCAAGAGTTTTTGTTCAAGGAAGTTGAGTATTTTTACTTCACAAATGAATTTATTGTTTGCGACAAATGAGCATGGCATAGTATTAATAGAAAAATAATTTGATTAATTATTTTCTGGTGCAAAGGTTTGGGACATTACATATATCTTACACAGTAAAATTGACAGTATTAAATTAACTCTTTAAGAGTTGAATTGAGCTGAATAGCTGTCCTAGATAACATATGGTCTCACTCACTATAGGGTTAAAATAACTCTATATGGAGTCATATATTAACTCTATGTAACTCTCATCAGTGCTAAAACAACTCTCAAAATTTTATTTTTTTTAATTAATGTTTCTATATTTTCTGTATATTTCTGCATGCACAAATCTCTCAGAGAGGTAAAACATGTTTACACTATGATTTTAACACTGTGGATTTTAACCCTTAGAACCCAATGGACGGATTTTCTGTACAAAATCGCACCATGTGTTCTCCGCTTACTTACTCAGGAATCCCTTCACACATCAACATAATCCATATATGGTTAGAGTGATCACATCCCAGTGCAGTAAAGCATCTACAAATAACCCATTGAGAAAAACACCTAAAATGTGAGATTTCCTTCCTAACCAATATTATTAACCTTTAGTGCTTATTTATATGATGTTTCAAACCAAATAATATCAGTAAATGACTCAAAAGTGTTCACAGAAAAAGTGTGAAACTACCTGTGCTCAAACTAAAGCTAGGTATGCTGCGCACTACTTTATATCGTTTTTATTTTACAAAACATTTTTATTTATTTAGACTAAAAATTTGACATTTTTGTATGTAGTTTTCTGTGTGTGTGCTGATCAAAATACTGAAAGGCATACGCTGCTCTGAGTGTCAGGTTTTTAGTAATCTACATGTTTCCTAGAGGTGTGATTATCAAGAAAAATAAATCCTCCTGATGCTCTCCATGTATTTTGTAAGTAATATTAAGTCATGTAATGAACTATCATCAATATTCTTATGCTTTCAACTAATATACACTCTAGTCTGAGCATTTTTGAAAAGATATCTCAGATTCATTCACTGACCTTAGTCATGAGGAAATAGCTCTGACTCTGTTTCACTAACCACAGCTATACTTAACTAAATAGGAAAAACACATACACTTGTTTAGGTCTTGTGGGACACTGGTTATTGGTTTATATCAAAAATTTTATAAAAATATTATCTTCAAAGGGTGGATATCATCGCTGTCCAATGAAAAACAAGTATCTCCGTTTTTGTAGATTTTTAGTTTACTACAAAATTTGTACGAACAACCTGTCCTTTACACTTTATCAAAATTGCTGAATTGCTGAATGGACCAATAGAAATTCTCCAAAATTACCTGAAATAAACTCTTTTTACATTGACTTCCATTGAAAGTTTAGAAGGTTTTAGGTCTCTCCTGTAAAAATTTTCACAGACAGCGACGATACACACAGTCCACTCAGAATATTATAAAGCTCTGCATCTTTTTTTTTGCTATTTCAGCTATTTCTCATTTTATGCAAATAAATGCTCTAAAAGACAATATTTTTTGTCAGGTAGGAGCAGGAACAAGACAAGGAGAGTGGATGCAAGTGCGAGTATTTGTTGAGACTTAAATAATTAACAAACAAAGAAACGAAAAACTAACACCAAAAGAAACAGAGAACATAAAATAACACGAGACCTGACTGATGGTAGATGTACAACCATGGTCAGGGGAAAACAAGGAGAAGGAAACTATTTATACAAACGTACAAGGACGGGAAACAAAAAAACACCTGGGACCAGGGGGCGGAGCTACAAATGAACAGGTGAGCAACAGGGGAGGAGACACAAGATAAACGCAGGGACAGACAAGTGAGAAGCTAAACCAGAATGAGACTTTAACCGTTTTTATTTGGAATTTGGGAGAAATGTTGTCTGTGGTTTATAGAATAAACCAACAATGTTAATTTTACTCAAACATAACTATAAATAGTTAAATCAGAAAAAACTGATTCAGAAACTGAAGTGGTCTCTTATTTTTTTTTTTTTCTAGAGCTGTATACCTGTATATACTGCTGGAACCAACCGTGGCTACAAAAGGAGACAAATATATATATATATATATATATATATATATATATATATATATATATATATATATATATATATATATATATATATATATATATTCTTTTCTAAATTTCATGTTAAAAGGTTGCTCTAATTAAATTTACTTTTTCAACGTGTCTATTGTACCTCGATTAGTTAAGGTTGTTATATGCAATTTGTTAGTACCCAATGCTGATTCAGATTAAATAAAAAATTAAGCAATAGACCAGGGTGGGGGTGAGGGTACTTTGCAAGTACCGTACTTTGCATATTTGTCCATTTTTAATGTACCATTTGTCATAGTTGTCATAGCACAGTAATATCAGAGATTCCCTTTGTTACCTCATTTAAAAAGCATTAATGAATTAGCAGAAAAATTGAAAATTATTAAACATGTATTTGTGCTCTAAAATAGGCAAGGCCGGAGTATCCAGGACCTTTTCACTTTAGCATTAAACTGCCCTGAAATGTACAAATTACCTCTCTTAGCTCTCTTTCAGTCATTTGCTGCTAACAGGCCGGTTCAGCTCTGAACCACTCTGAACAGATCAAAGGGTGAAGCAGTATAAAATATTCTCCATCGGCTCTGAAAAGGATAAATGGGGTTAAAACGGTTCGACCAATAACTTCCCCCCAGGAGACAGGAATGAGTTGAGGGAAGTAATGCGCTGCGGTCGAGGATGTAATGAATTGGAAAGGAAAGGGAAGAGTGAAGACTCAAGTCCCAGATCCACTCCAAACGCTGCTAAGTGGTTTTTAAACGGAGAGGCACGAGAGCTTCTCTAACATTCAGCTGCTGAATTGTTGAACAAGCAAAGAGAATATATACTGTATGTATGTGGGCAAATTATTGAATCTATAACGTGCAATGTGTAGTATAATTATAAATAATGTGAGCTGGTTAAGCAGCTTAATTGTGCATCAGAATAGGATATGTTTTGTTTAATAGTTTAGTTAATGGTTAAGCTGGTCTACAAGCATGAACCACCTGAACAAGCTAAAGAACCTCCATGAACAGGCAACTGGTTGACCATTATGACCACACTGATAAACCAACACAACGAGCATCACCAATGTTGTTCACCCAGAATTATCATTTTTGGTCAGATTGGTTGTTTGGCTGACCAGCAATCATCTCATTACCAAGATAGGTGACCAAAATGACTTCATCACCAAGCTGGAGGACCAGCATGGCCAGCATGGCCAGACCAAACATGACAATAGTTAAAAGAACATATACACTATGCAGGTCAAGGGTTGGTTCACTAGCTACCCTTTCACCATAGGGCCTGCTTTCACCTGGATGACTAGTTTTAATGGTCAACCAACTTAACCACCAAAGAGTTCATTAGAAAAGCAAAAGCTGGTTATATACAACGATTGTAACAACTTGAGAGATGTGGCATTTTAAAGATCTATACACAATCTTATAAAACATATGACCACATATAACATACTACAACCCAATTTCTAAAAAGGTTGGGACACTGTGCAAAATAAAATTTAATGTGACTAAAACAATACAATACAATGATTGCAAATTTCATAGACCCACATTTTATTCATAATATAATATACAACAAATATCAAATATTTTACCATTTCATAAAACTATTAACTTGTTAAAGAAACACACTTTAAAAAAGTTGGGACAAAACAACAGGGTGAAAAATTAAGTAAAAAAAAAATCAGGCAGTAGGAGCAATGTGTATATTATCTAACATAAGTGTATATAATAAAGACAGTTATATTTAAGAGTTATAGTTCCTAAGGTTCAAAAATGGGCAGAGGTTGACCAAGCTGCAAAAAACTGCTTCTAAAAATTATGGAACAGTTTTAAAAATCTTGAGAATTACAGTGTGCAAAGGGACAAGATCTACCGTCAATATTGGATGCTAGTGATCTTCAGGCCCTCAGATGGTACTGTATTGAAAACATTCTAGGCTAAAGCTCATTTGAATTCAACATTTTTTCATCCCAAAAAAATAGTATTTCAAATGAGATTTGACTCACATAAGTAAATATTGATTGAAAAGATAGAAAACAGTTAATATTTTAACATTTTACCATTTTAAAAGCTACAAACTGTACAGTATGTCTAGATGGCTTTATAGACTTAGCCCTTACTGACTAAAATTCAGGCAAAAAAACTCAATAAAGCTCAAACAATTATGCAAAATACATAGCCTGCTGCCTTTTTATTAAGACGTAAACTTTATATTATAGTAAAAATCTCATTACTTACCAGTTAAGTCACACTTTTGACATAGGACTTTATCCAATGTTAATTCAATCAAATTATCTGATCAACTGAGGGTGCAGGAGATTTTACTACAGATGGACATGCAGCATCATTTATGAGATTTGTACTTACATTTATTTACATTTTAAACTGCATCCCAACTGTTTTAGAATTGGGATTGTACAAGATTGTTACATTAATTAATAGGTATGTTACATTTGTTGCCCACCCCTGCATGCAGTTGGAGAGTAGTCTTTGATTGTTTTTGTCCTCTTTCAGTTCTGCCAATCCCTGTTGATCCTGTAGTCTGGGTGTTCCGAGCATTGAATGAAAAGCAGGGAGGTGTTGTTTTTCGTGAGGAAAGCATGGCACTATCTAAAGCATCCAGGACTAGAGGTTATTACCTGTGATAGATGGATTTGTGCTGGCGTATAGCCATTTATTTCTATTTAACCTATTGTAGTCAGTATTGCCAGGGTTTTCCTCAACCTTGAGGCTGAGTAACCATTAAAAACAATTAACCTGTATTGAATATGTATTATGTAAAGAATATACATTGACGAGGTCAGCTGACTACCTGAATATACTGAATATAGACCATGTTATTCCATCAATGTTTTTTTTTTTTTTTTTGGTTTTCTGACTCATCTTTATCTTATGATGACACATTTCAATCTTGAATGGAGCGTCATGTTCCATTGGGCATGGGAGGGTCACTGAATGGTTTGATAAATATGTACAGTAAATGATATGTACAGCAAATCATATGCTATGGCATTTATGGTGTCAAGATTTCAACCAAACCCAGCTGAACACCTATATGAGAGATGTTTTAGACCTTGCTCTCCAGAATTGGGT
The DNA here is from genome assembly GCF_023375975.1 of Astyanax mexicanus. Classification (NCBI taxonomy): domain Eukaryota; kingdom Metazoa; phylum Chordata; class Actinopteri; order Characiformes; family Acestrorhamphidae; genus Astyanax; species Astyanax mexicanus. The sequence continues at coordinate 28,673,903 of NC_064413.1, read as the reverse complement.
GAGGGAATATCCATTGGAAGAATGGTGCTCCCTTCTTCCAGTTCAGGACCCAACAGGACCACCAGATAACAGGTTTTATTTGGGTGGTAGGTCATTATCAGCTTTGTGTATGATCAGGAACAGCAGTGCTGCTGGAGTTTTTAAACACATCAGGGTCACTGCTGGCAGGAAAATCCAGCCTGCAGTGTCCTGTGGGTTTATGAGAGGTCTTTGACTTTACATCTATAAGGTGGATCAGCTAGGAAGGAGTGGACAGTGTTTTAAAACTCCAGCAGCACTGCTGTGTTGTTGCTGTGTCTGATCTACTTGTTACCAGCACAAGACACACTAAAACACCACCACCACCATGCAAGTGTTATAGCATTTTCACACAATAAGGCACACATAGTATAAGGTGCACTTTCAATGAACGTATATTTTCTGGTCAATTTTCATGCACAAGGCACACTGGATTATAAGGCACATTTAAAGAGACACTATAAGGAACTTATTTAGCAGGTCTCACCACTGGATGGTGGGGGGAGAGTAGCTAACTAAGTTAAGTACAAGCTAAGCTAAGTAAACAACACTGTAATAAAAAATACTTTATTTTAAAGTTAAACGAGTGCTGGATGTTGATCTACACAGATTTCTCTCCTGAAAGCTGTTAATTTGGGTAAGTAAAGCGCTTCAAATATCCAAATTTCTCCAGCACTAAGGCTGGAGCATTAGCATTAGCGGCTAACCATGGTAGCCGAGGTTAGAAGCATGCTTAAGGCCAAAGATACTCACCTCTGAAAGTGAAATAGCGGTTAGCAGCTAATGCTAATGCTACTCTGGCTTTACTGCTCCTTGCAACCTGGTAAAATTCATACATATAAGGCGCACTGGATTAAAAGGCGCACTAATGATTTTTAGGAAAATTAAAAAAGGATTTTATGTGCACCTTATAGTGTGAAAAAATATGGTAATACCTGCTCTTTGGTGGTCCTGTGGGGTCCTGATAATTAAAGAAGAGGGTGAAATGATGTTAATAAAGTATACAGAATTGAAAAAAAGGACTACAGTCTGCTATAATAGAACTACAAAATGCTTCTATATGATGAGTGGGGTTGATAAGATGAACAATGAGTGTACTAACAAGAAGGTGGTCATAATATTGTAATTTAACTCTGTATTATGTATAACACAGACACACACACTCACACACACACACACACACACACACACACAATACCTCCATATCACCTCTGCATCCTGTCAAATAAACCATTGCTTTGACAGTCTATCTAATGTATGACAGGAACTGATTTGCATCAAATGCACATCCTCACACACACACACACACACACACACACACACACACACACACACACATTCAGTCAGTACCTTCACAGAATAGAGCTCAGCTTTTTGTGGTTGTAATGACATTATAATGAAGGCTAAAGAAGACCACTCTCTTCGAGTGTGAAGCACAATGGCCACGCTGTGTTAGGCTGAATGCCAGATCTGAAAATCATGCAGGACAGTGATGTTGGATGAATGGCGGTGCAGCAACAAATCCTCCTGAGACACGCTGAACTTTTCCCTCAGCAGGATGGTTAAATATTTAGCATGACAATAGCAACCACTTTACAGGGAAACCAGCTTTAATCTTCATCCATCATCAGCAGATCATCATCAGATCCTCACTATCATCACCACTATCAGCACCACCACTTCACCATTACTACTGACACTACCCAGTATCAAAACCATTCACACCAAATAACTACCATCATAACTACTATCATTATCATCATAATTTATATGAGCAGAATCGTCAGCATGATCATGATCATTCTCACAATCACTCTAATTTTCACGAAAGCTGTCAGTACTATCATCATCATCATCATCATCATCATCATCACCATCATCACTACAATCTCTATCAGGGTAAATGTCAGCTACAGTACATTGAAGTATAATTGCTAATTTGTTGATTCAGATTTAATTAATTTAAATGTATATTTATTTATTTAACTGTCTGGCCAAGAAAAAAAAAAGTCGCCACCTGGATTTAACTAAGCAAATGATCTGGGGTTAATTATTAATTCATTATTAATATTAGTTGTTTAAGTATAAAGTGTCCATAAACCTTTTGTAAAGCACTCCAGCTTTCCAGAAAAAATGTGATGGAAATGATTAATCTATGACCTATTTTACACAACATAAACTAGACAAGAACTAAGTAAAAAGTACAATTTAAAAACAAGAACTTTGAAAAAAAGAAATCAATTATATATTTTTTTTGATCCACATGTTACCAGTATGACACACACTACTATAAATACTTATATATGGTCAGAGAAACAAAATGAATGCACAGTGAATGTAGAAACAAGGAGCTGGTCCTAATATTTTTACTGGACTATGTAACTCTTAAATCAATCACTACTCTTCCAACAATCTGCATCCTACGTTCAACATAACATAATGAACCAATTCAAACATATAACTTATTTTTACCTGGAACTGTCTACCACTTATAAGAACTTATAACAATTCCCTCAAAAACTAGATAAAGTCCACTCACTCACTATTCTAACACAAGCCAATCATCATACTGCAAACCACACTGCTATACCTAAAGTATATCTAATATACAGCACACAAATTCAGTGGATCTTTATTATTTTAACATTTCTGCATTGTAGATTTATATTAAAGTCATCAAAACTATGAAGAAAAACATGTGAAATTATTATTTAGGAAACAAAAAAGTGTTGAGCGTAAAAGTGTTAAAAAGTAGCACCTCTTGCATAGATGACAGCTTTGAACATCTTGTCATCTTGACATTTTCTCAGTCAGTTTTATGAGGTAGGGCCACCTGGAATTCAGGCTTTCAGTTAACAGCTGTGCTGAACTTATCAAGAGTTAATTACTTGAATTTCTTGTCCTCTTAATGTGTTTGAGAGCATCAGTTGTAAAGTTGTGAAGAAGTAGAGTTACAGGTCTACAGTGAATAGCTCTATTTGAGTAATGTTCTAATCCAGATTATGGCAAAAACTACTTAACTGAGTAAAAAAAATGACTTTAAGAAATAAAGGTCAGTCAAATCCAAACAATCTCACGAACTTTGAAAGTACCCTGAAGTGCATTCATTACAAAAACTATTAAAACGTTATGATTGGGACTGCCCCAGGAAAGAAAGAGCATGAGTTACCTCTGTTGAACCGACAGTTCTGGTGGTGGTTTTATGTTTTCTGCATCCACAGTTAATCCTGTTGGATGTGGTTGGTCCTTCTTGGTGGTATGCTGACATCACCCTGGATACCGTGGCTCTTTTTACATCACAAAGACTTGCTGTCTTGGTCACAGATGTGCCAGCAAGACGTGCACCAACAATTTGTCCTCTTTTGAACTCTGCTACGTCACCCATAATGTTGTGTGCATTGCAATATTTAGAGCAAAACTGTGCTCTTACCCTGCTACTTGAACCTTCACACCCTGCTCTTACTGCTGCAATAATGTGCAATTAATGAAGATTGGCCAGCAGGATGCTCCAATTTAGCCATGAAACCTCCCACACTAAAATGACAGGTGTTTCAGTTTCATTGTCCAACTCCTGTATTTTTTGTATTTATTTATTTATTGATATATTCTTTTATTCAAACTGTCATTTCATGTCATGTTCTGTTAAGTAAATAATATATAAATAATATTTTTTTATGAAATTCTGCTGTGTTTCAGGACACTTTAAACAGGGCTTAAACAGGATTTCCATGCACAGAAATGCTGCCCAGGCTGGCGTGGACCAGGCTGTGTTTTATTGGGCATGAGAGCTTTCATGTGATAAATTGAACGTTACTCATATGTGAGTGCACATTGTTTTTTTTGTTTTTTTGCAGTGGCCCCCTTTTCCTGGCCCGGTCGTCGTGGGACGCCCTTTCCCTTTTACCGGGAGCTGGCAAGAGGAAAATCTCTACAGACCTTTGATACAATTACCGTGCCTTCCCCTCTCCATCTCGGGCCTCGCGGGGGAATTCAGACCCCACTATCCGGCCCGAAGATTTGGGCAGTCAGGCATCAAATGCAAGCCTCTTCTCACACTCCGTGGTCCGCCTGGGGACCGGGGGGGCTCCGCGTTTTCACACACTTCTCTCCCCGGATGGAAGAAGTCTCGGCCTGAGGAAGGAGGAGGGAGGGGGACAGGGCTCCAAGTCAAACGAGTGGTGGGTAGAAAAACTGAAGAGCTCACACAGACACACACACACACGCAGGCCAGAAACCTGGTTAAGGTTTACAACAGGGCGGCGGCGGCGTCCTTCATGCCTGTGGATCAGCTGACGTTGCCTCTGTTTTTGTAATGCGGCTCGGGTTATTTGTTACTCGTTTTCTTCGAGAAGAGAGAGAGCAGAGAAAGGGCACTATTTGGATTTAAAGCACAAGCCACAAAGGGAATGGGACAGTAATGAGTTGGGGGTTAGGGAAAGAAAGTGTGTGAGAGAGAGAAAGAGAAAGAACGTGAGAGAGAGCAAGTAGTTGGGAAGTGTGTCCGTCCCCCCCCCCCCCTTTTGGAGACAGAGAGGTAGTGAAGGTGTAAGCCCAGAGGAGCTAACCTCCATCAGTGCTCCTCAAAACTGCCTCGGCCTGAATTCAGCCCATGGCAGGCAAGTTCTTCCTGCAGCTCCTTCCTGCAATCGTAAAGCTAAATTTAGCCTTCAGGTTGGATAAAGCCATTGTTTTTAGCTATCTGATGCAGGGCTACAGGATAATGAAATATCTGGATGATGTTGAAACTGTGAAATGCTGTCATTCTGTGATGTTTATTCCAGATTGTTTAATAGAAGTGTATTAAGGATTGCAATAAAATAAATGATACTGGATAGATATAATCTGCCTCTGGTAGGTACGTCATGAAAAATGAGAAAAGTGTGAATTTTCAATACATGTCCTGAGATATACTATATATAACTAAAAGACCATTTCAGGATTCATACAGTGTGAATTAGAAACATTTTGTACCTCATGCAATTGAACGATTTACTGAAACACATACAGTAAAAGCAAAAATAGCAAAACAATTTAAACAGAGACAGTTACAAAACAACACGTATACGTTTTACCTGAACCTAAACTTAGGCTTAACATACACCTGACCCAAAACCTAAATTTAACTACACCTGAAGCTGAAGCTAAATTTAACCTACACCTGAACCTAACTCTAATCTTAACCTAAATGTAAGATATGCATCAACCTAAACCTAAACCTAAACGTAACCTACACCTCAACCTAAACCTAAGCTTAAGCTAAACATCAACCTAAACAAAACTACACATGAACCTAAACTTACTCCAAATACAAGCATAAGCTACCTATTGACCGAAACCTAAACTTAAGTACACCTGAACCAAAACCTAAACCTAACCTACACCTCAACCTAAACCTTACCTACACCTGATCCTGAAACTAAACCTAACTTACACCTCAACCTAAATCTAAACTTAATCTACACCTCAACCTAAACCTTACCCACACCTGAACCTGCACCTAAACTTAACCTATTAAACTGTTAAACCTGCTAACCTACACCTGAAAATAAAACCTAAACCTAACCTCCATCTGAACCTAAATCTAAACCTTACATACACCTGAACTTAAACCTAAACTAAACCTACACCTGAACCTAAACATAAACCTTACCTAATCATGTATCTAAACCTAAACTTAGCCAACACCTGAACCTAAACCTAAACTTAACCTACAGCAGAACTTAAACCTAAACTTAACATACACCTGACTGTAACCTAAACTTCAGGCTAACATCAACCTAAACCTAAAGGGAACTACATTTGAAAAGCTGCTGTAGATTTAGTGGATGTTATTTAGTGTGTTCATTTGTGGACCTGTGTGTGTGTGTGTGTGTGTGAGTGTGTGTGTGTGTGTGTGTGTAAAAAGGGGTCCATTAGGGCCATCTAGTCTCAGAAAGCATTAACCTTGAAAAAAGGGGATTCAGTCTCTATGGTCCATTAGATACTACCCATCAGAAGTTCTTCTGTAGCAACCTTCATGCTGGTGTGTAATAATTGCAACAGAAAAGTTCAGTGTTTGAGCAAGACCGTTTAAATTACAGTAATAGTAAATTTTTGGTCAATTGGTAACTTTTTTACTTGAATAACTGATTTTTTTATTTGAGTAACTTGAATAACTGATTTGTATTTGTATTTAACAAAACAATAATATAGAAGGAATAACATTTGTAACACTGAGATCAGCAGCCGGAGTCTGAGAGAGCATGAATGGCCTTGCTCTCATTGGGTGGGTAGATGATGTTCTCTCCTTATACATCACTCCAAAGCTGTGACTGAAATGGCTCCCTACTCCCTCATTAGTGTTGCGCTATATAGGGAGATACTATTTAGTTCACTATGTAGTGGTTGAAACAGTAGTGAATTCGGACATTAAATCATCATAACATGATGCGGCCGCTCTGCTTGCTTAAACACGAACACCTAAAGGGCTGAACTCCAGATAAACACACAAGCTGGGCTCAGAACTAATAATTAATCTCTAATTAATGGAGTAATTAATCTCTCTGACTGTTATATTTACACTGTTAGCTGTTTACAAACGTAATTCTCACATTAATAATGAACTACCTGAAGAAACATCTGAAATTAACAGCGTATGCTGGCTCGCACTGTTGCCAGATTTCATGCTGAAAATTGTCTGGAGGAAAAGCTGAGCCCTGAAGGGTGAACAAAATTACTAAGTGTAAAGAGTTCATTTAAATGTACCTGTAGGTTTTTCTTTTTTGTGATTAGCGATATTTAAGATATTTAAGTTATTTTTTTAAGATCATGTTGGAATAAACCCTGTAATACTGTTGATATGTTAAACATTAGCTGTTTAATCTTTGCAGATTTAAAACACAAGTTACCCAGATGAGTCTATTTTACTGGAATCCCACTGTAACAATCTGGCAACCCTGATGCCTTGCTGTCTGGGGGACACACTCAGCTTGCGCAGTAAGCAGCAATGTTAACTCTAAATCGTGATGCATTGTGGGAGTTTATAGTGCCCTTAAAATCAAGTTCTAATTCCACTTTACGATTCGGACACTCAGAGAAAAAGGGCAGACTTAATCAAAAGTGCCCTAAATAGTAAATAGGAGCCATTTTGGTCACAGCCCTAGTTTAATGTTAGTTAGCACAGGCTTTTGTTAGCTGATGTATCAGAGCTGGGTGGCTGTGCTTTCCTCCTGGTGCTAACTAGGCTGAATTTGCATGTATCGAAGGAGGCATATGCCTCTATGTCTTCACCCTCCTAGTGCTGGAGGCATTGCTATTGATGGGGGAGACCTAAGGAGTGGATGTGTATGTGGGGGGTATTTTTCCTTTCAAATTGAGGATAAAAAAAAGATTAAAATTAGAAAAATATATATAAAAAAATACAAAATAAAACAAGATATTTTAAAAATTCCAATACAGGGTGCTGTATGGAAGACAGTCTAGTTCACTAAGCATTTCTGGCTTCATATTATAAAATCAGGCCTGGTGGATTTGGATTTGGGTTAAATATGGCAGGTTTGGTGAAGGTGAAGACAGATGCAGCAGCCGCTGTCTGGTATTGGGGTGGTAGGTGGGGGGTGGGTGTTGGTGGGGGGGTTGGAGGGAATGAAGTGAATAGACCCACCAGGTAGGGTAGGTTAAAGCCCACTAGCAATATGCACATTTTAAAAAGAGTGGATTACAAGAGCATGGCGGGGCGGAAAGAGGCTGTGCGGCGGAATTATAAATATTATTCGGAGCGGCGGTGTTGAAGGAGGCGAGAAGAAAAGAGAAGAGGGGAGTCGATGATGGCCGCTCTTTATTGTTGGGAGACGTGGAGGTAGCGTGGCGGAATAATGCATGCTAATATAAACATCAGCACTCCTTTCCGATCCATTCAAATGTGCTTATTCAGGTGGAAAATAAAAGAGTGCGGTACGGGAGAGGAATGCCTTTCTCCAAAAATCTGTGTGACAGCGTAATCTTCTCACTGTCCCTCAAATCAGATGTTCAGTGTATGAAGCCAAGGGCCGTGGCACCCGCCCAGCCGTGATAAGTGATATGACATATTGATTAAAGGAAATTACACTATCATGGACGCATTAATACACAACATACTCCAAAATTAAACAGTTCAACTCACTGCTCAACAAACCTCGATGGATATGTATGTATTAAACACAGCTGATTGTATTCTTCTACCATTTTTGACTTTGAGATCCCGAAAATGCAGTGAAATGAGTGTGGTGAAGAATATTCATATATTCATACACACACACACAGAAAAAGAAAAAGTAATTTAATAAAAATACATAATGTTTGACAAGTAGAACTAAAGTCAATAAAATGTTTCATATCGATACGCATCCCTCTTAATGGCACTTAGTGTAACATAAAAAGGAAATACTGCTTCAGGCTTCAGCTTCTGCAATGGCTTGAAGAAGAGGAATGTGTCTATCTTCAGAAGGAAATCTGCTGTACAACAGCAGTTTGGAGCAAAAGGCAACGTTAATGCCTCCTGAAGCCCTTCAGATACAGACATCTTTACAGCTTCCATGAAGGATTCAAGTCAGCAATCTAAATAAAATCTAAATCTAAATAAAAAAACGAAACAAAATTTACCACTGAATGATTTTAAATAGCTGCACAAAACTGATCTATAATACTAAGACTATTAATAACAATATTAATAATATGAAAAAAAAAATAATCTTTTCATACATCGTCATGCAAAAGTACATTGTCACGCAAAAACCTTTGCAGAAGAAGGAAAAATAAAACTTCCTAATGTCCTGCTCTGCACCCTCATTTTATCTTATTAAAGGAGGTGTTCAACTCTGGCATCTCTACCAATCACCTGAGAATATGTTAGGTTAAAACATCAAATTTATTATTTTGCACAACAAGACAATAAAATGGATCAAAAGCGAAAACAATATTGGTGCAGTTGCACCACCAAACAGGGCACAGTTTCCCAAAAAGAGTATTAATATATAAGAACATCTTATTATTGAAAAGAGAGAGAGAGAGAGGGAGAAAGTACTCAGTATAATGATCTAGGAAACATCTTTGTGCTATAAAATGTTTTTGCGAAACCCAGCCCAGATCAGTAAATCTGTTTAAAAATGTAAAAAGGTAAATATAAAAAATATTGCGGGGTCTTTAAAAAAACACCAAGGGCCATATCGTACACCCTGCGCAAGGAGCGTCACGAGGAATTTAGGAGTTTAGGAATATATCTACACTGATGGGCGTGGTGGTCTGAGAGTGAGGTGTGTTCAGGTAAAAAAACACAGGTGCGCCACTGACTGATTAAAACCATGACAACACTCAGACATTCAATTCTAGCTATGCAGGATCATTTCTGTGCATTCCATGCACTCAGTGTGTGTACGCCCTTGCTCGTTACACACAAACACAGACACTGCACCGCACAAACCCAACATTTACATCAACAATAAACAGAATAAAAAATAAAATAACATTGCTGTTACCTTAAATTAGCTGCTGGCGCACTTTCACAGCGTGAACTCACAGGACAGTATCCTCTGCTGTTATGCGTCAAAGTGCCATGCTGTTAAGATACCACCGCGCCAAAGTCAGAGCACACCTGGCTGTTAAAGGGAATGGCAACTGGCACACTGATTTATTCACTGGTTTATTTCTTGTTACGTGTAAAACACACTCATGATTAATTAAGACAATTAGTTATGCCATTTGTGCATTTTGAGCTGGGCAAGGTTTATTTTTTGTGGCCTCTCAATGCCAAAGACACACCGACATGTCCTAAATAAAGCTGTGCAATGAGCGATTGAGCTGTGTGCTGTAGATCGCTAAACCAGTGCCCCAAGTTTGTAGGGAAAAAAAAAAAATATATATATATATATATATATATATATATATATATATATTTTTTTTTTTTTTTTTTTTGGAGAACTTTATTTCTATCTGTCAAAAATGACTTGGTCTTGATGACAGAATCTGATAAACAACTGCCAGATTTGTATGATTTGTATGTCAAAACTAAACAATTACAAAATGGAGATACAAAAGGAGGACTGCTTGACAGTGATGATATGGAGCTCAGTGTTAAAGAAGTGAAAAAGCAATGTTTTATGTGTGTGTAAACATTTTTTCTTGTGTGCCAGAACACAATGTACCTGGTGGGCCATGGACCAAACTAATGTACAAAAAATAAGCAATTTCAATTAAGTTTTTTTTCTAGTTTATATAAATTTCTAACCAATTGTTTTCCCAATTGAGAAAGCCAATTACTCAATTTCAATTTATATAAACTTCCCCATTAGAAATCATTAGAAATGCTACCAACACTAGGAGGATAAAGAATAGCACATTCCTCCTCTGATACATGTGAAGGCAGATACCACCTCTTTTTTAAAGTGTTGCAGTATCAATGGGAAGCATCACAGCATGTTCAGAAGAAATCGCAGCAACCCGATTCTGATTCTGCTACACTAAGGAAGACGTGGGAGGAAAATATTGTACAATAAAACCACCCCGAGAGAGCGAGGCCTATTGTGTTCTCTCAGACTCTGGCTGCTGATGGCAAGTAGCATGATCTGGGATTCTAACCAGCGATTCTCAAAATGGTGATTCTCGCGGTGAAGTCTTAATTTTCTGGGTCAGAGCATTTTATATACTGAATACAAAAAAGACATGCAAGTATTTTAGGGATGATTTATTTTATGAGAAATGTATAACATATCCAATTTACAGTATTTGTTCTCTCACTGAGGGCTATGGTAATTTTATGTTGGGTAACTGAGATGACTTCCTGTGGAGACTTACATACAGTAACAGTCAAATATTTGGACACACCTCGTCTCATTAAATGTGTTTTCTTTCTTTTTATATTATTATTTTTTTAATATTGAAGACAATAAAACCATACAGGAGCAAATGAGTTATCATTTTGTAAAAAAAGAAAATGTGTTAAAAAAAAACAGAATATGTTTTGTATTTTAGAATCTTCTAAGAACCATATTTAGCTTTGAGGACAGATTTGCACACTCTTGGTATTTTAATCTCAGTGTCCTCATGAGGGAGAGTCACCTGGAATAGTTTTTTCAGCGTCTTGAAGTTGGAGTTCCTGGAGGTGCTGAACAATAGCTGCTGCTTTTCCTTCATGCTGTGAAGCTCCAGCTCATCCCTAATCACCCATTTCAGTTGGATTTAGATCAGGGGATTAATGTGGAGGTTTACTACATAGTTAACTACATAATTATTTTTTTCATGTCTTTAATAATAATCTACAATGTAGTAAATAAATTTTGAAATAAAGAAAAATAAAGAAATTAAGAAAAACGCTAAATGAGAAGGTGTTTCCAAATGTTTGACTGGAACTGTAAAAAAAATAAATGGACAGCTTTTTTTTTTAAAACATTCTGCTCACATCTGTTGCTTTGGTAATATCTGAGCAGACTCAGATAGTGGCCAGAAATAGACAGTCATCTCCCTGTGGTGAAAAACAAACACAAATGGCCAGTGTGGTTATACTGTATCTCTGCTTTATATGCAGGCTGACATGGAGGAAAGCGATACGCGAACTGCAGAAAAAAAGAGAAGGAAATACATTTGTAGCGTTGAATAACAGTGAAAGGCTGAAGGGCGTGAGGGTGTGTAGATCAGAGCCGATAGCATCGCCGCTATATTTCTTCATACTGTATCAGATTATGCTCTTTTGTTCTTTGAGGACGGCCAGGAACACACACGTGCAGTTTGCTTACGCTGCCCCTTGTCAATCAAACACTGCAACCCCCCCACACACACCCCTCTTTGTTCTCTTCTTTTTCTCTATTTATTTCTTTTTCTCTCTCTCTCTCTCTCTCTTTCTCTCTTCCACTCTCTTTCGTTTTCTCTCTCTCCCCCTATGGCCAGTGTGTCAGACAGGTTCGTATGACACTGATCACTCTCCTGGTTCTGGCTGTCCAGTGGAGCAGCCAGTCAGCAGCAGTTCAAGCAGAGAGTGGCATAAAGTGAGCTGAGCCCCTGTGGACCACCTCCCTAAATCCCCCCCCCCCCCCCCCCCCCTCCAACGGAGACCCTCCAAAATCCAAAACCACTGGCCTCACTTAAAGAAAAAAAATGAAAGGAATAAAAAGAAAAAACTCATATAGAGACTGTCTGCCATTCTGGATCTAACTCCTTGTGTCCAGAAATACACTTAGACACTGTTTGTGCCATCGCACCACTTAATTTTTCACATTTCCTTGAAAAAAAAAGGTTTAAAAAAGGTTAAAAAAGAAACACTAAAACGTCATTATTCATACCTCCTACAATATTCACTCATATCCTTACCGATTATCTATCTGGAACAAGGGGGATGTGGCTGATTATCCAGGAAAATGTAGCCTGGGCACTTACAATTACTTATTCATAATGCCTCTTCTGAACACAAATGCACTTTATTGTCTCATTCCGCATCTTATTTTACCCATAAACCCCAGCAAATGGGCTGCGTCCTAATGACAGAGCCGTGTTAATATCAAGGCGGATCGGGCCGGCCGGCCCAGACGGGAGCACCATGTGGAAACTCAATCACAAGTTCCTTCAATCACCGGAGGGGCCAAACAGGGATGCATTTGAATAATTTTACCTTTACCATATTAAAACTATACAATTTTAATAGCTGCTTAACATGCAGTTGCTTTTTGGGCCATTCCAGCAGGGAAAAACAGGCAGGTAAAGCGGGAACGGTCTTGGCAGCTGTGAGCAGGACATGCTTTTTCCACCGACCAACTTCTTCTCTACCTGTTCCGTTCAGCTCGGCGCATTAGCGACGACTCGATGACTTCAAAATTTTGCTCTTTTTTTTTTCTTTGTCAACTCCTTTATTTCTTTCTTCTCCCACTCCCACGTATAGTAAACAAGTATATCCTTGAACTGAAATAGCTTCAGGGCCTCTGCATTCTTTATTTGGCCTGAAAGAAAGAGCATGGCCTGCCGAAGCACAAGAAACACCGGCGAAGCGTCTCGCGGGACCTTACGGACCATGAAACCTTTCTTCACGGCTGAAACGGACTAGTGTTGCAAAAGAGCAGTACTTACGCATGTGATTCTCTCTTTTCTGAGATATATATTTAATTTAGTTTTACTCTGTATACATAAATATAAATGTTAAAAACTCCAAAATAATCTGAACTTTTTTGCAGCATTTCTATTAACATATTTACATATAATAACATTTTGACTTCCTATTTTAAGCATGAAAAACAGCTAATAAGGGTATGCAAGGTTTTTGTATGACTGGAAAAGTTTGGGCGCTCCACTGACAAATTAAGCCCGTCACTTTCAACAGATATCTATACATCAACCATTTCTCCTATTTGGAGAAAATTCATTATTTCTTTATTATTGTGAGTTAGAAACATGAGTCTAAGTAAAGCACATTTATTTATTTATTTATTTATTTTTATGTAAAATGTGTAATTTATTTTCACCAATGCATAGTTTTCTTTACTGGGGGGAATTACGTGAATCAGTGAAAAAAAAAAAAAAAAAGAAACTAAAAAAAAAAAAATAATAATAATAATAATAATAATAATAACAATAATAATAATAAAAAGAATATTAATCCTCAGAAAATAAACTCAAATCTAAAATAAATTCTGCAAATTTAGAACACAATTTACTAAATACTTATTTCTCAGAATGAAGCATATTGTAACAGAATAAAGAATAACATATTGTATGGTACATTATGATAATACTTTTGCACAAGCCACATTTTGAACTTTTGAATATGTTAAATCAATCAAATACAGTAATATATGCTATATAAACGGTAATTAAGAACTTATTAATATTTTTAACTTGAAAATTAAAAAACATATGTGATCATATCTGAAATATTTCTAAAAATGATAATGAGAGTTTTCTACTATTGTTTTCTATTAATTTTTTTGTATATTGACCAAATAGTGCCGTCTGTCTCTGTTCTTCCTATTTTAGTCTCTAGTCCCTATTTCATGAGGTAATAAAATATTGATGACGAAAAGTTGTATATTATTTTAATCATAAATCATTTAATCATTTTATTTACTTCTGTGGTAAAAAAAGACAATTTTACCATATACTCTAGACTTACTGATTCCCACTGTATATATATATATCTATGTATATATATCTATGGAAAAGAATAAGAGACCACTTCAGTTTCTGAATCAGTTTCTCTGATTTTGCTATTTATAGGTATATGTTTGAGTAAAATCAACATTGTTGTTTTATTCTATAAACTACAGACAAGTTGCAGAGCTTTCAGACTTTCAGAAAACAAGTTTATATTCATAAAGTTTTAAGAGTTCAAAAATCAATATTTGGTGGAATAACCCTGGTTTTTAATCACAGTTCTCATGCATCTTGGCATGTTCTCCTCCACCAGTCTTACACACTGCTTTTGGATAACTTTATGCCACTCCTGATGCAAAAATTCAAGCAGTTCAGCTTAGTTTGATGGTTGTGATCATCCATTTTCTTACTGATTATAATCCAGAGGTTTTCAATTTGTTAAAATCAAAGAAACTCATCATTTTTAGTGGTCTCATATTTTTTTCCAGAGCTAAAATCTACATTATGCACCAATCAGCAGTAGAAACAGCAGTAAAACACCCAGAGTTGGTAAGAGTCCCAGGCGCCGTCCGCTGGCATTTGTGATCCAGGCAGCAGCTCTGGTGTGATGCACCTGCTGCTGGTTAACTAAGAGCAGTGTGAATGCGACGAGCCCTCAGATCAATTATGCATGGAGAGTGAATTGTAACACACCAAACCTCTTAAACAATGCTGCTGAAGAACTGCAGGGAGGACCGAGCCGGAGCATCAACATCCATGATGGAGCTTCAGATTTATACAGAGGCAAATGTGTTAAACCCATAGAAAAGAAATGCTCAAGCTACTGCAAGATCCTTTCTTATTCTTCCTTTATTTTTTTGCATTGTTGTGTGAGTCCATATCCCATTTATATTTAAAAAAAATATTAAGTTAATAATATTTAAGTTAAAATATTCATTTTAGTTGTTGTGTTAAGTTTGTAACTTTGACTGAGGAAGTCAATCTCAACACTCATCCCCTAAATTAATTCTTAGATGTTATTTTGTATATTTTTAAAATACAAATTTTGTGAAAATCACTAAAATGTGCTCAATATCCTTATGCTATTAGCATAGCTGTGATTTCCATTTCCATGTTTTTGTTCATTCTATGCTAAAAAAAAATAATTCCTGTTACTTTAATTCCTGTTAAAAAACAAAAAATAAAAAGTAATAGGAATGAGTGCCATTAACAGGAGTGAGGTCTAGTAACATGAATGAGTGCAGTTGACAAGTAGCGATTTTTTTTGGTCATAAATATAAATTATTTGAGCATTCAGTTCAACCATTTCTTTAAAATAAAGACTTTCTTGAAAGAAAATCAAGGAATTAGTGAACTTTTGTTTTTAAACATGCTTTTTAATCTTGTAACCATCTTCAGCTTATAAACCTTGTACAAATGTCAGTAAAGACTGAACAGCAAATGAATAGTTTGAATAGTTAAATGCATGTGTTATTAGATTCAAAGTTTTTGAAAAGATTTTTTTGTTAAAAAGATTTTTTAAAAGTTTAATTTGGAAGATTTACCACAAGCAAATGGTACCTTTTCAGTCTATCAGAGCAGAATTAGATCTTTTATATTTCTCATTTGTGTCCATCTATGCAAAAGATAGAAGATGATAGTTTTCAAAGATTTTTAAATCTAAGAAGACACTTTATTCCTTTGGAAAACCAATGTATGCCAAATCAGACTCTTTAATAAATATGTTTGGCAGTAGATTATATTCAAAAATGTATAAAAGAAAAACCAAAGAGAGATTAGGTGGTCAAGTTCATTCTCAAGGGTTTAGAGTGAGAGTTAGATTCATGTTAAGGTAACATTAGAGTTAGAGGCTCCTAGACGGTTATATGAGTTCAAATGAATGACAAATGACAAACATCCTCAACACATCTTTACTGGACCAATAAAATAAAGCCTGACCAAAGCTGTCTTTGACCTGCTACCCCTGTACTTCCCTTCAACCTTTAACTTTGGCCCATGCCATGTAATCAGACCTGACCCCTGACCTCTTTCTAGGCCCATGCTGGCTCATTACATTATAATACATTCATTATAATGCAATTACACCACCCAATCATGAGCATGAATGCTTGCAGATTAAACCTATACAGCTCTGGAAAAAATTAGAGAGCACTTAAAAATGATGAGTTTCTTTGATTTTAGTAAATTGAAATCCTCTGGAATATAATCAAGAGGAAGATGGATGATCACAAGCCATCAAACCAAGCTGAGCTGCTTGAATTTTTGCACCAGGAGTGGCATAAACTTATCCAAAAGCAGTGTGTAAGACTGGTGGAGGACAGCATGCCAAGATGCATGAAAACTGTGATTAAAAAGCAGGGTAATCCACCAAATATTGAATATGAACTTGTTTTTTGCATCTTTCTTGTTTTTTTTCAGCCATTTCTCATTTTCTGCAAATAAATGCTCTAAATTACAATATTTTTATTTGAAATTTGAGAGACATGTTGTCTATAGCAAATATATGTTACATGGAGACCCAGTCATTTCAGCCTACGTGTGTAATCGACAGTTTATAAAGATTTAATAAACATTTACTAACTAATGAACACCAAAATCAATAGTAACAACAATACATTTAGGCCATACTTCTTCAAAAACTTACATTTTATACAATATGTTTTGTTTGGTCTTACAATTTTAAAGATAATACTAAAAAAATAAGTTCTCTGACTCCTGATAATAGTGGAACCTGTTTTGTGGTATAGTATAGCACAATATATTAAAAGTGTTTGAAAAAACAGAGAACCTTGCCTTTACCAAGAAATCCCTGAACCTCACAATTTAAGAACCGTTAAAAAAAAAAAGAACCATAAGTGTATATCTTTATTTATTTGTCATTTATTTATTTATTTATTTATGCAGGAATTTTACCGGAAATGTCAAAATATTCATTTAATTTGTGATGGAATTATTATTATTATTATTATTTTTAATTCTCAAACTGTGCAACGGGAAACTGGCATTTTGTCTGCATCGGTTTAAGGAGAATAATCTTTTAAAGGAAGTCAATGTAAAATTATTCCAAACCATGTTGTAGGAGTTCTATTGGCCCATTAATCAGGGAATTCGACAGATTTAAAAACAGCAAAAAATGAGACACAGAGTTTTGACAGTTCTGACAGTGACAATATCTGTTTTCCTCTTACAACAATCTACCATGTTACTGAAAATCTTAGGTTGGACCTAAGCCTAATCCTCTAATATCTCTAATACTCTGATCTCCAGTCATTGCTTTTAATCAGTGATTAAATACAGAAAATCACTTCTTTTGATTTTGGTAAATATCTGCTTAATAAAACATTAAGCAGATATTTTTCTTAATTATTCTTTTTTTTTTTTTTAGTCATTGTGGTTTCAGTTTTAATGTAGTTCAACAGTAATGATCACACACTAAACCACAGACTGGACATGTTTTCAATTTCAGACCACGTGTCCAATAACTTTATCCTCTATATGTAAAATACAATACACATCATGTTTTTCATAAAGCATGTACCCAAATCTCCTTCCATAACAATTTGAACCTTAAACTACTGCAAATACTCTTAAACAGGTTTTAGTTATTTGATGAATTTGCTCAGTTGAGGTAACGTACGTGTTTCGCACTGTTGGAGAGCAATTTATCAGGCCGGGTGACAGCAGCACTTGATCACATCTCAAGCAGGTTCAGTCTGATACTTATTTATTTATTTATCTATTTTAATTACTTATTTTTTTACATGCTTGTTGTTTTGTTTTATTTGCTTACAACAACAAAAGGAATTAAAACATGTAATTGTTGTCCCTTTTATTTGTTTTATTTTTTATTTAAGATTCAGAATTGAAAAATTGAAGAGGGGCTGCATTTCTATAGGATACAAAATCACAAATATACAATGTAGAGTTATGTATGTTTGCATATACTTCAACAAATATTTATTATTATTTTTAACATGTAAATAAACCAAAAACAACACGCATGAAGCCCTTATGATCAATCACATTCATCCTCACAGCTGAAAAATGATTGACAGGTGATTTTTTTTTTTTTACAAGGTGAATGTGAGGATGAAGGGGGAGGGGAACACAGGAGGAACTGACTGACAGAACTCTAATAGTGGGAATAGAGATGTCTAGATTAGGTCTTTACTATTAATTTTATTAATATTTAATATTTATTCTTTATTTTTGGAACCAAAGCACACATACTGCTGACGAGTTCCAATTTAATTAGATTGATTAAGACATATTGCAGTACACACATGCCGTGTACATGTGTATGCTGTGTGACTTTTCCTCTGCTGACTGATTTTTTCACCTGATTTGATCTATTCATCCCATTAAAGGCGAGACTGTGTTTAATCTGCGCTCTTCATCTCTCTGAGGAACTAAAGCTTTAACACTTTGATGAAGGCTGGAAAGCTGATCATCATCATCATCTTCCTCGTGTAAGACTGCGGACTGCTGGTAAAAGTCCTCGTGCCGCCTGCAACACATCTCTGAATCTTTAAAGCGTGGAAAACAAGAGCTCTGCCTGGGTTTTCCTCTAAAAGCTCATACGAGTGCCTTTAATATTTGATAAGAGCCAAAGAAGAAGCTCCAGCAAACTAAAATGCAAATGAACAACATCACTGTGTGACACATGGACAGCAAACTTCACCTGCTCACAATGTGTGTGTGTCTCTGTGTGTATTTGTGTGTGAGAGAGAAAGAGGGAGAGAGAGAGAGAGAGAAGGAAAAATGAGAGAGAAGCATTATAAGAAATATTCAATTAATAATAACAAAATAATTCTTCATGTAAAAAATAATTTCAGTTGAAATCCTCAGCTCTCTTCTCATCCTCTGATATATTGATATATTACATCATTATTGCATCATCATAATCATCATCGTTATCATTATCATTATCACTATCATCATCATTAGCAGCCTCATCATCATTATTTTTGTTTCTGATTTAAAATATAAATAAGAGTTATTATTGTTATTACTATTATTATTTATTATGTTTAGTTATAGTATTAGTAGTAGAATACAGTAAATCGTCATGATTAAATCATCACCATTAATGTTAAATTAGCACTGTGATTGTCAGTATTTAATTATTCTTAGTCAGTAAACCATAGCTATGTTTAAAGATAAAATGATAACGTTAAAAAATTATAATAAATAAAATAAATAAATAAATAATAATAATACCTACTATTCTAATCACATAGCTTTCAGTCAAATTGTCACTCACTAAACAAATGATGATTCATTACAGAAGTGTCCTCAGGCTAATCTAATCTGGTGCTGCACTTCTACAGGTTAGGAGACGGAGGACAAAAACACCTTTGCTTGATAAAAGTCGAACTCAATTGGAGGGCAAGTCTTTTCATCTGTAAATGAAACGCAATTACGCACAGCCCCTATGATATTCTATTAGATTATATGGCGCTGGCTGGTCTCTGGATAGTCATCAATCACCTCCAATCGAGCTGTCACACACACTCCTCACACACTGCACTCCTCCAGCTGGGGGGAGAGAGAGAGAGTGAGAGGCTAACATCATCATTAATTTGAGTGTGTGAGCCTGGGGGCCCTTCGCATGTCCAAGCAAGACACACACACACACACACACACACACACACACACCTCCATCCCAAAGCAGAAGGGTTCAATGATCCAGTTCCTTCCTGAAGAACTGGAATAAGAAGGTGTGGTGTGTATGTGAGTGTAGGTTGGTGTGTTGATTTGTGTGTAAAAAGTTTTAATTTATAAATGTAAAAAGGAATTAGTAAAGGGAAAAAAGTTTAAAGAATTAAGTAACATACACACACACACACACACACACACACACACAAAGATACATTTGTACATATGCATACACATGTAAATCGCCTATCAGAACATCATCAATAAACCCCCTCATCTCCACTAACAATTCAGATCAGATATGAGTTTCAAATAAAAAAAAGAAAATTCAACGTTTCAAATTCAAAAAAGAAAATCTCCATCACTCAAACATCACATTCACCTTCACATCCATCTTATACATGACCATTAATCAATTAGAGCTCTAATAAAGCTCACATTAAAGCTAAAAAATAATAAAGCAGAAAAAATAAAAACACCACACTTGTTTTTTTATTTCCTCTCAGCCTCCAAAGCTGAGGAGATTAATTGCTGAATTCAATCAATTACAAGTACAGAGTGTGTTTAAAAAATAAATAAATAAAACATTCTCACCCCCCCCTCAACCCAAACCAGCCCACCCAGCCCATCTTCCCCATCACTGGCTCCATTTTTTTCCTTCCTCCCCACAAATGCATATTAAAGTTAAGAGTCCTGCTCATTTTTGAGAGGCTTTTTCTTCTGACGTCAGCGTCACAAGGACGTTTAAAACGTCGTGCGTCCGGGCTGACGTCTTTTACACTACTTTTTATTATTTTTTATCCCCCCCAAAAAACACTCGCGAAAGAAAAAAAAATCCCATTTTCTGACATGGAAATGATGAATTGCTCGCAAGCGCCGCAATGTGCTCCACACCGACCGACGATTGCGCAGCTTTAAGTGAGTGCTGAGGAAAGCGCGCGCAAACTAGAGACGCTTCTTTCTTTTTTTATTTTCTTTCTTTTTCTTTTTCTTTTTTTTATTGGTACAGCTTGTGCCATGCCACTGGTGCGCTGCGTCCCGTGAACGAGCTGCTGTGCTTTTTTCCCCCCTCTTTTGTTTTCTCTTCTTTTTCTCTTTCCCTCTCCCTCTTTCTCGCTCTCTCTCTCTCTCTCTCTCTCTCGTTTCTTTCTCAACCTGCTCTCTCTCCCTCTCTTTCTCTCTCTCTGTTATTCTCTTTATTTCGCTCCGTGGACCCTGCCATGTCCTATCCACAGTTCGGATACCCCTACTCGTCTGCGCCACAGGTAAGACCCGCCCGTCCCGGGACGCCTTTCGCTGCTGTCCCCGTGCGCGTTCTTTACCACCCGCGCGCTGGCTGCGCGTGCCTGGGGTTCCGGGGGCTCGGGTGGAAGGGTGGGAGAGGTTCTGCAGGGTGGGCAAGCCTGTGTGTGGATGGCTTGGCTGGTGGCTGGTGGGTGTTTGGTTTGGTTGACAGTTCGCCGCGTTGCACGTCTGTCTGGGTGTTTTAGGAGAGAAGCTGTGCGCTCCCGTACAGGAGTGAAAAAAGAAGTGTAGGGATTTTTTTTCACTTCGTTTTTGGCACTGTTCCACAAATACAGTGTCCTCGATGGGACCGAACAGAGCACGTTGCCAAGAAAAGAGAAAAAAAAAACGAGCGTGATTTTTTTTATTATTGCTCTTGTAAAGACATGCGCGAACAAACGAGGAAAAACGCGTGTCGGGAAAAGTTAGCAAAATTAATGTCGGAGACCCTTTTGGAGTTTTCAGATTAATAAAAAAAAGGCACTGTAGACGTAATTGTAACTGTTTGCATTGCTTTTTTAACCAGAATGTTTTGCTGTAAAAAATAAATAAATACAAAAAAAGTTTCTATGCTGTAATAATTTTTTCCGTTTTTTTTTTGTAACGTGTAAAACGCGTGATTATTTTGTTCTAATGTTGCAAAGGTTTGTTTGAACCTTGCACATTGTTTACATGTTCCAAAGCGAAAATTCTAAGTGTTAATTTTATTCTCACTCTCTCTGATGTGTGTTTATTTGTGTTTCTCTGGACTTCAGTGAAAACTGCAAGTCTTGTAAATGTCTTAATCAATCACTGTGTAGGAGGATTTCATTCATCACTGTAGTGTTTAACAAATGTGAACAATTTAGCTTTGCACTCCAAATCTGACTGACATTATTTTGTTGTTGCTGTTGTTGTTGTTGTTATGTCTTCTGTTTACAAAAAAAAATCTTATATATATTCCTTTTACACTTGCTCTATATTTTATGTAAACACTTTATTCTACTACTATCCAGAATATTGGCTCTTCCTGTTTAGGTCCACCAGGACTTTTTATGTGATAATCAAAAATACACATATTTAATGTCTCCTTAAAGAAAGTGTTTTTTTTTATAAGTTAGTATTTTATTTGTCCTTGAACTTGAACTTTTATTGTTGTCCTTTAATTTTGTAAACACACCCTTATCTTGCTTTATCTTCCCTCTCTTTTTTTCTCTCTCTCTCTTCCCTCCCTCATCACCACCAGTTCCTCATGACCACCAGCTCTCTGACCTCTTGCTGCGAGTCGAGCTCCAGGTCCGTGCCGGACTCAGGCATGGCCACCTCGGCACAGCCCCCCGTCTACTGCCCCATGTACGAGAGCAGACTGCTGGCCACTGCCCGGCATGAGCTGGTCTACGGCAGCCCATACACCAGTGGTCAGGGCTACGGCAATTATGTTGCTTACGGCACAGACGCCTCTGCTTTTTATTCCCTGGTGGGTTTCTGTCTCGTGATGTGACTTGTACCATTTTGTGTTTTTTATTTGATGCAACAAAATACTCATGTCTTTGCAGTTGATTTTATTTTTATTTATTACAGAAAAATATATATTCAGTTTGTCATAAAATAAGACTATAAGAACAATGCAGCATTCCTTTAGCAGGGAATAATAAACAATACTTTTACATACTAAAATGATAGAATGATGCATGTAATAATGTTTGATTGCAGGGAGCCTTTGACACCAAGGATGGGACGGCTTCTGCGCATGCGGGGATCACCCAGGCTGCTACCTACTACCCCTATGACCCCACCCTGGGGCAGTACCAGTATGACAGGTATTGAATATTGGCCTCCATTACTTTGTTTGGCGATTGCCAATTAACGAGAGCAAGACTAGGCTGATTTACCTCAAAGGCAGTATTGATTGCAGTACTGAAAAATTTTCTCAAAAAATGATATCAGCTCTTCAGTCATAAAAACACACAACTCTTTATGATAAGTGGCACCAACTCAAATCCACATTAATCCAGTTTTTAACTAAACTAGGGAATGTATTTAAAAGTGTAAATTTGTGTTATTATGACTGAAGAACTGATATAATAACACAAAATAACACTTTGCAAGATTTCCCAGTTTTAATAACTGGATTTATGTGGATTTAGGTTGGTGACTTCAATGAATTTAACATTTAAAACAGATTATAGATGTGATTTAAGGACAAAGAATGATTGTATTGTTTTCTATCAAACATGAAATATATTTCCTCTAAAATACTTGATATTTGATTTCATATTAATTGCAAGAAAAGGAATGCTTTTACACAGCAAAATCATGTTAAATCAACTTTGTGGAGTAATAAAATATCAAATATCAAGTAATGAGTAATATGACAGTAAAATTTGAACACTTTAAAAAAAAATTTGTGCTACTTTCACAAAAAACAAAGTATTTATTTAACTGGGGCAAATTAGCTGTATACTTGTTTTTAATAGTAGTTTACAGTATGTAGACCTGACATTTTAATGTATTTAAAAAGTAGTCAGCCAGAAAATATATCTGACAGTTTCTCAAGCATTTCCGTTGGTGTGTTCAATCAAACGAATACCTCAGTCACTTTAACTCACCAAATTAGCATCACAAATGACACATTTTATTTATTCCACATTTGCCTTAAACCAAGCTGCACAATTACAGACTTTGGCAGTTTCCATGTTTATTGCATGGTCCTCCCCAAGGACCTGCACTCTGTAGATGGAGTATAGAGTGTGGAGCATGAGAAACCCATTTGCTATTTTCCTCCGAAGGCTTGCTTACAACTGAATGGTTCTTCTACTGTAGATACGGCTCCATGGACGGAGGGACCAGGAGGAAAAATGCCACTCGAGAGACCACCAGCACGCTGAAGGCCTGGCTGCAGGAGCACAGGAAGAACCCCTATCCCACCAAGGGGGAGAAGATCATGCTGGCCATCATCACCAAGATGACCCTCACCCAGGTCTCCACGTGGTTTGCTAATGCCAGGAGAAGACTCAAGAAGGAGAATAAGATGACCTGGCCACCGAGGAACAAGTGCTCAGATGAGAAGAGATACGGAGAAGACGAGGAAGGCTCACAAGAGGATCAAATCAAGAGTGAAACAAATGATGACGGTCAGTTTTTTGTCCTTGCATTAATGCCTATTCGACTACTAATGCTTTTTAATAAATAAAATGCTGGGTTTAAAAAAACCCAAACAGATATGAATGAATCGAATATTGATTTGCCAGTTGAAGGCCAAAACTTATTTTAAAGAATCATTTTGTCATGTAAATGTTAATATTTTAAATAATATTAAGCTGAGGGTTCTTAATACAATTACAACAATTGATACTCAAAAATCGTGTTGTTGAATTTGAAATTTCATTGAAAGAATCGTAAACCGAATCAGTTTTTTAATTAGGATCAAAGCAATTCATAAAATCATTGTTGATACCCAACCCTAATCTCAACATTGTGTGTTTCTTCTTCACCAGAGAGCAGAAGTCGAGAAGATAAGGACCTTCAGCTGAGCGACCTGGACGACTTTGACGCCATCGAGTCGGAAAGCTCAGAGTGCGAGCTTAAGCATCAATTCCACATGAACGCACACCTGGCCTCCAGCGAGCACCTCAAGGACACTTCCATGAAACTGTCCATCGGACCCTCGCTGGAAGGGGACCGCGACCTGGCCAAGAGCTGCCTAAAAACAGTGACTGCTGAAGACCTGGAGCACGACCCAGGCGACATCAGGCAAACCAAAACCTGCTTCCAGCAAGGCCACCAGGTGCTGGACAGCAAACCTCGTATCTGGTCTCTGGCCCAGACCGCCACCTCGTTGAACCAGACAGAGTACCCGTCCTGCATGCTTAGATGCCAGCCAGCCATGGCCTCCTCCCCCGAGGCCTCGTCGCCCACCGGTGTCCTGGACAGGCAGCAGGACTCCCCGGTCACAACCCTCAGAAACTGGGTGGACGGGGTTTTTCACGACCCCCTGTTTAGACACAGCACTTTGAACCAGTCTCACACGAATACGTCAGTTTCTTGGACCACAACCAAAGGCTCCATCCTGGAGACGGGCGCACCAGAGCGCACGGTAGGAGGCAGTGGGATAAAAGGACACACCATTGCTTTGCAGCATCAAGAGCCCAATAAGGATAACATGGCCTTCCCCAAAGCAATTAACAAAATGTTTTGCTCTTAACCCTTTCTGATTCATTCAGAAGATAAGGAACAATAAAACTTGAAAAGAATGGGAAGAGTGGGAGTTAAGAACATGTTACAGTGACAGTTGATGAACAACAACAACAAAAAAAAGAACATTGAACTGTTTGGATGGGTGCGAAAAAAAAAGAAGCTAATGGACAGTTTTTTTTAAACTAAAAAATATATCTATATATTTGCTTGGTCATGGGGAATCGTATGTAGTAACTGTTCTATTGACATTTCACTTTCGATGGGATCCGTTTAATAATATATATATAAATATATATGTTTATATATATATATTTTTTTCCCTTCTGCCTCTGTCAAACAGCGCACGTTAAATTTATGTATATGTACAACTTAAAGTTTACAGGTTTACGGTTTTGTTTCCTATTATTTATTTATTTCTTCATTTTCGTTTGGCATGCATATGTTGGTAGTGGTCTTAATGGGACATTTTCGTTTCAAACTCGGTCATGAACTGGATGACTTGCGTGTCACTGTTGAAACATAAAAAAAAAGAAAAGACGGAAAAAAAATAATAATCTCACACAAGTAGCCTACACACAAGTTTCCTTCAGAGCTGGGGACTGTTCTAAATTTGTTCACCATAATAAAGGGTCGGTTTTTGGCTGAGCACGACTGGTTCCTTCCTGTGTGATGGATGGAGGGAGGGAGGGAGCTGTCCGTGGTGCTGAAATGCTCAGATTACTGACGGGCTGTCTGCTCCCACCTTGCTTTCTCTTATTGTGATGAGGGTTTATGCACAGATAAGGAATTGTCCAGTTTTGAATTGCAATGCAAATATGAAGTGCATCTTTTTTTTGTATTATTATTTTTGTAAAAGTTACGTTTTAAATGTGACCTTAAAAAAACGCAACATAAATATGATATAACATAAAAAGAACAATACAGTTAACAGTTCTGAATTACAGGGCATAAAACTGCCCTCTGTATTGGCTTTATAATAGCAGTCAATCACTTTGTATGCGTAGAGCAGCAGTAAGGATGGGCCTCATTAACCCAGGTAATTGGGATGTAGTCTGTCATATCTCACCTCAACTTATCGATTACTTCACTCCTGCTGATAATATTATCGAAAAACATCAAATCCCCCTCACTGATGCCTCTGTCGAAGGGCCAGAGTTTTCCAGGTCAGGCTGATGATACTGGCTTACAGCGCAGATCATTGGAAGTGATTTTTTTTTTCCCTCTGACATTTAACCCCTCGATTTCTGGAGGCTCTCCTGCTCTTCTCCTGCATCACCGTCAGTGGGAGACTTTTTTTCCCCCACCTGGGGCATGTCTGGGAGTGAAAAGGGCAAGAGAACGCGAATTAGTTGCTTCAGATAAAAGGGCAAAAACAGGGAGTCCGGGGTAGGACTTGACAGTGATGGTAAAATTGTCGTCCCACGGGGGAAAGTGTCCGGCCAGGAGATCCTCAATAATGAATTCTAATGCCAAAGGCAAAAACGATTGAGATCTCCTCTCTTTGACAAAGGGTGTTTTCTGTTTGATAGAAAAGAAAGGGAGAATGTGTTTATTTGCGGAAAAAAAAAAACATGTTGGATCAGATCAAGATTAGATTTAAACACTTATTTCAGTGTACATCTTTTAGATTACACAACAAGCAAAAATGAATATATCAGAATTATTAGATAAATTAATGGGGATGAGAATATTAAACACTATGATAAAAACACAGAACATTAAATTAGTTAAACACTATGGTACACTATGGTTTTTCAGAGAGAGATTAAGTCTAATATATATTTCAACGGAAAACTTTTATTTAAAATGTTGTGTAGTTCAAGGCTAGTCTTAATCCATATCACTACGTATAAAGGATAGAGTTTAAAACCCAGTGTTAAATTAGTTAAACATTATGGTATGGTTTTCCAGAGAGAGATTAAGCCTAATATATTTAAATTGAAAATTTTATTTAAAATGTTGTGTAGTTCAAGGCTAGTCTTAATCCATGTCTGGGAAACTAAACCTATAAATGATTAGAGTTTAAAAACTCAGTGTTAAATTATACACAGTGTTTTCAGCACATTTTCTAAACTGGGATTAATATTAGCAAAAAATAATATTAAGAGGTGTGTGATTATTATTATTATTATTATTATTATTATTATTATTATTATTATTACAAAGTGTTTTTGATTAAAAACTCTACTTCATATAACAACAAAGGGTGTATGGGTGTGTGAATGTGCATGTATGTGTGTGTGTATAAGTGAAAGAGAAAGAGAGAGAGAGAGAAAGAGAATGAGAGAGAGAGATGGGGTCTGTGCAGCCTAAATCATTCAGCCGTGCCAAATTCAACCACACAGTGGATGGGGAATGCTAAATTAACAACGCCTTTTTACATAGGGGCCAAATAAAACTGTAATCAGCGGCGCGTTACTTTTCATTAAGCGAGTTTGACAGCAGCACCATTCAGCCTCGACGTGGGAGAGCAGGGGCCAGGCAAATAAACTGCTCTCCAACCCGGAGTCATAAGATAATTCCTAAAGCTCCATTAACAACTCTTAGCCTCGGGAAATGTGCTCCCTGAGAACATCTCCAGATCTAAAAGCTTTATCGACCTGCGCAAACCTCCACTGATGGTTTCCTTGTTTTTTTTTTTTCTTCCTCCTTTTTTCTCCCCTCCATTTATTTAATTTATTTATTTCTGTTCAACTTAAGGGACAGGGACGTCCAGCGGTGGTAATAGACTTCGACACAACACATTAACTGGCGAAGGAGAAACAGGGCGAGTAAAGAGGAGGATTTAAAGCTTTAAGCGACCAATTAAAGGGTCTTTTAGGTCACTTTGGACCAGCTCACGTGGCCCCGTGAATGAAGCCCCGAATGCATAATTGTAGGTCTATAAAAATGACTGATGCATGCTACAATTGCAAACATCTATCCTATTGTTCACTGGTATCGGTTATTTATTCATGTTATTGCTGTCCGTTCAAAACATAGTGTCTATAGACTGTTATGTTCCAAATATATATTTTTTTGTTGTAAAATAATATGTATTAGGATGACGGGACCAATAAGATTGTTCATAAGAACACAGAAACAAATATAGTCATACTAATATATATTAGAAGCTCACATCTTTGAGCATGTAATGAGCTGCATCCAAAGTAACATAAAATCGAATTAGTCCCCTTTTTACCTTTTTCTAAAGATGATGATACAAACATTTTGGCACTCTTAGTTATAATTGTCAAAGAAACAACAGAAAATAAAATTCCCTTGAGTCTTGAGGAACGTCTGCAGATGCTGTGAGACCGAAAAGGGAAACAAAAATTAAATTAAGGAATTAGGACTTTTTCTGGAGTCAAGTATCAATATAAAACAATGTTTGTGTCCATAGGAAACTCTACACATTTCCAGTACATGTTTTAAAATGTATTCTGAATTCAAACATATTTATTCATACAAATACAGAGGAAAGCTTAACTTTGTATTAAATTAGTTTGTACAATTTATACAGTTTTCTTGATGTAAGCAGTGGATGTTTTTTTCCACTCCCACAGTGCTTGATTTTTTTTCTTTTTAGTGGTGAAGTACTGTAACACATTTTGTTTCTGAAAATACATATTTTTTTAAACTTATGAAGATTTTTTAAAAATCATATAGGCATTTCAATTCGTTTAGCAATGTAAAAAATATTTTTACAAAAATTAAGCTTTTTAAACATATTCAAAAGTTTTCTGTTGACACTGTCATCTTGGGATAACAACCCCCCCCCCCCTTAACCCTTTCAGACCCTGTGTCCATTACAATGGACATCACATAACAGTAATTGAGGCCTGTTGTCCATTAGAATAGACCATGAACCACCCAATAGAAATGTTTACCAGCCCAGCTGAGGGTCTGAAAACATTTGCTGCATGTTCAGCTATAAATAGTAATAATTTATTTTAATATTTCTCATATTGGCTCTCATACTTCGCTGAGTAAAATAAAAATTCATAAAGTATCTTTGAACCTGTACAAAGTCACCATGAACAAACGTCTGCAACTCTAAGTCAACCACTTTTTTATCTAATGTTAATTTTCTCTATAATTGTCCACCCTGTCAAGCAGCTTGCCATCATGCCATCAAGCATGCATGGAAGTGACAATATAAAGCGATTAAAACATAAATATAAAATATAAAAAATAAACTGGAAAAATATGATTTTGTGTAGTGGGTTTCTTTGGTTTCACCAGAAAGAAGGATGATCACAAGCCATCAAACCAAGCTGAACTGCTTGGACTTTTGCTCCAGGAGTTGCATAATGTTATTCAAAAGCAGTGTGTAAGATTGGTGGAGGAGAACATGTGCCAAGATGCATGAAAACTGTGATTAGTAACCAGGGTTAATCCACCAAATATTGATTATTGACCCTTAAAACTTTATAAATATGAACTTGTTTTCTTTGCCTTATTTGAGGTCTGAACGCTCTGCATCTTTTTTTGTTATTTCAGCCATTTCTCAAATTCTGCAAATAAATGCTCTAAATGACAATATTTGTATTCGGAATTTGAGAGAAATTGTGTCTTATATGTTTATAAACAACTGAACAACTTAAAAAAAAAAAAACGAAAAAGAGACTTAAGTATACTCTTTATAAGTATACATGTATACATATGTCATAAACACAATACATAAGGCAATATAAACAATAATGCAGGTCAACTTTATACAGCAGATATGTAGAAATGATTAGTAGTCATCCTGTGGGAGAGAAGAATCTGCATGTGTTGAAGAGAAACTAGATAGACCCCTTAATAAAGATACTATTGAGTTCTGATACCTACAAGAAATAAGTTCTAATACAATAACCTTATATGCTAATGATCAGGCTGAGCAAAATCTGCATTAATAGCATGAAAAAGAAAACACTGGGAAATCTCCAAGTTTCTATAGTCTTTAAATCAGAATTTAAAGCAGACATCATCCTCAGATCTGTAAGTGAACTGATAACTTGGGAATGAAAGGGGCAAAAAGTTGGAGAATGGAAGGTGGAGGGAGACATTGTAGGTAGATGTTGCGAAACTCAGCTGAACACACTGACTTTCCTTCATTGCTTTGTGTATTTGAACATCATTACCAACTCAGGCTCCGTTATTACAGCCCAGGCCAAATTATCAGTGTATATTTGGTCTTAATTAATCTGTGGGAAAGCTAATTAATAAAAAAGCAATTACCTCCTTTGCGCAGGCCTGGCTGTGAAACGCTGACGCAGTGATTAGGCTGAACATTTCCTTCTGTTAATGACATTACGGCCATCCACAAACATGTTGTGATAGGACTCAGAAAGTATCTGAAAAAAAAAAACCAAGACCTCGCTGGACTATCTGACTTGTGTTTCTGATTTCAGTGCACTACAACATCCAATTAGTAAACTTTATATAAAAATAAAACTAAGTAAAGATGTAAGTAGGTATTGTATGTTGTTTTAGCCAGTGCATTTTAGTATAGCTTACTTAGACTTAAGTTTAACCCTTAGAACCCCTTTCAGTCCAAAATTGGACCTTGTGTTCTCAGACTAATTACTCAGCAATGCCTTCACATATCAGCATAAACCATATAGGGTTAGAACTGGCAGAACATCTCAGTGTGGTAAAGCATCTGCAAGAAATCCATTGAGAAAACACCTAAAAAATAAGATCTCATTCAAAGTTCCTTGTTTTATTCTTCCATTATACCTCTATTAATTTGCTTAAAACACATAATCAGTTGTATTCACATTCACTCTCGGGTCTCTGAGTAAATCATATGATGTCATCATTGCCACTGATTCTTCAAAATGTTAAAAAAGAGACTTTTACCACAACAAAAAATATGTGCAATTTGTTTTTTCCTCCAACCAATATTATTAAACTTTAGTGCTTCAAACATATTTATATGATGTTTTAAACCAAATATCAGTAAATGTATTTAAAAGTGTCCACAGAAAAAGAGTGAAACTACCTTGGCTCAAACTAAAGCTAGGTATGGTGCATGGACTACTTTATATAGTTTTTATTTTACGTGCACATTTCTACTAAGTAGTTGTTTGCACTAAACATTTTTATTCATCTAGACTAAAAAGTTAAAAAATTTGTGTAGTCTTTATTGTGTGTCCTAAATAAAAGTGTTTTTCTCATCTTTTTGGAACAAATAATATTTATTGTTATTATAAGCAGCTGAAAATAAATAACTAGTATACCAAATCAGTTTTCTTATTAGTTGGAATATTGGCCATATCATAATATTGGCCCTAATCAAAATACTGAAAGGCATAGGCTGCTCTGGGTGTCATGTTTTTAGTAATCTACATGTATCCTAGAGGTGTGATTATTTAGATAAATAAATCCGCCTGATGCTGTTCTTATACTGTGTAAAAGTAATAATCCAGTTTCTCACCATCTCACCATCTTTTTTGTTATTTTAGCCATTTCTCATTTTCTGCAAATAAATGCTCTAAATGACAATATTTTTATTTCTAATTTGGGAGAAATGTTGTTTGTAGAATTTGTAGTTAACAGAATAAAACAACAATGTTCATTTTACTCAAACATATACCTATAAATTGCTAAATCAGATATCACTAAACTGATTCAGAAACTGAAGTGGTCTCTTAATTTTTTATTATTATTTCCAGAGCTGTATATTGGCTGTATTTTGTGGGTTGTAAACATTGATGTGTTTAAAAACTCAAGCAGCACTGCTGTGCCTGATCCACTCGTACCAGAAGAATATCTGCTCTGTAGAGGTCCTGGGGGTCCTCACTAATGAAGAACAGGGTAAAAATGGTAAAGTACTTTACAGAGAAACAAAGTACAGACTACAGTCTATAATAATAGAGCTGCTAAACGTCTAAACAGCTTTAATGTATTAAAATGTGCTTATGATTTAACAAGAGCTTTATTTAAGGTAAATTATAAACCCAGATTGTAAATGAAAACCAGTCAAAAATATCAATATCAACTGCCACTTTTATTACGACCACTAAAACAGCATGTGGCTTATTCTCCTTTGACATTTCCAATAGGTTATAATGTAGGCAAATATTACTTTTCAGTAATATACTTTTCACTGTGATGCATATAGATTAAGAGCTACTCCAGAAGGTTCAATGACCCTTTCTCTCTTTCTTTTCAATACACCACACGCCATGTTAAACAATGATATACAAAGCAAAGCAAATGATCTGTTTAGCCCCGTATTTGGCTGCTGCAACTCTTACGCCAGTCGATAATAATAATCTCAAATAAAAAAATGACATGCAAAAAGCCATTCGTGTTTTCCGGCGGGTGTGAGATTGCATTTAAATGCCATTAAAGTTCAGGGGATCTGCTAGTGTAATGCACGGTGGCGGGGTCACTTCAGGCTTATCGATGCCAGGCTCTCCTTTGGTCACTAGGAACTGAGAGTGAGGAGAGATATGGAGGAAGATGAAAGTAAAGAGGTTTTTCCACACCGGCAGGTGTTACCCACCTCTTCCTCACCAGTACGGTCAGCTGCAGGGGTCAGAAATGCTCGAGGTTTCAGCACCCTGTTGACTCTGCTGACTGGGAGACACTCTGGACACTCAAGAGGAGCTAAAAACAGGCTGAGGGCTAAGAGTGTGAGGAATTTGTACAGGGCAGGTTTAAAGAAAATGCTTCTTTAATATCACTAAGCACAAGTGTACTTATTAACAGTGTTAACCCAAAAGAGCCCATGGTGACATATACGTTACAGACCCTTTACAATGTGTGTAAAGTTTATTCAGAGCACTTTGTCCATGATTTTAATTCATAAAGACCTTAAGTAACATAGATTGAACATACTGAAAGCATCAAAAGGGCAGTGTGTGAATGTGTGTTCTTTTATTTGAGTTCATTTATAGAATGTACTTGGGTTAGCTGGGTTAGTTCTAAAAATAAAACTAGCTCCTTTTAAAATTGGATTTTCTGTTCCTAAATGTTTTTCATATCCATTCAACTAGTTCTAGAAAAAAAAATTAGGATGTAATATTTGGATTTTAACCTTAAAATATGTACAGTCATGTGCCCACAGTAAGAAAAAAGTAAGCAGCTCACTTGAATGTATCTCATTCAATTTTAAATGTGGTATCAATATTTGGAAATAATAACAATTCCCTGGAGTAAGACTGGAATGAAACCTTCATAACTGCAATGAACAAAGGGAAATTGTATTATATATTATTTTATATTAAAATAACACCACAATTTAGGGAAGTTGCAGGTTCTGTGCTTTATTTGTACCTACATTTAAGTACGAGCAGGACCCCATATGTATTTAGTATTTACTGATTCATAGAGAACAGTTACTCCATAAATGTTTGGCAAAGTTACTTAATTGTTACTCTCTTGTTCCTGGTTGTACTTTATTTATACGTACAGTTAAGTACCTGTAGGACCCAGTAAGTATTTTGAATGTACTGGTTCATCCAGAGAAGTTACTCTGTAAGTAAAGGGAACTTTCCCTCTTAAACACGGGCTGTATTATAAAGTGTTAACATTTTTTTCTTTTAAGAACAAATATCCTATCTTATCTTCCACACTCATATTACAATAAACAATGCTTAATTGTGATCTTGACATGGGGTAATTTATTTACATTTTCTATGTGGGGTTTAGAGGTTTAGGGGCCTTTTTTCTGCAGAGATTCTGAGAACACGGGTTTAAAATAACCTTGTAATGTAGGATAAGTATGCAACCTTCACTCTTTACACTAACCTTTTACACTTTTAATACACACTGGAGATTAATATTTAGTAACTACGTACACAGCAATGCACACTAGCCAAACCTTTCCTAAGAGGTAAATATATGGTGATAAAATACTGTATAATGTACATAAATAAATAAAACTAAAAGTTCAATATTCCTTTTAGTATCTTTGTAATAATACTGTGTAGAATTACTTTTTAAACATTTTCAGAATCTGTAGGGCCTGCTCTTTCCATTATACTATATGGTGAGATTGTACCTGAACTGTATCCAGGGTTACGAGGCTATAAAAAGGCACCCCAGTTCCTGATGTTTTGCCTTGTTAAAGAAGTAAATTTAATTGAAAGGCGGCATTACATTTACGTTTATGACATTTTGGCTGCCGCTCTTATCCAGACTGACTTACAAGTTTGTTCCTATTACAGAGGTGGGCCACTATATTGATTGGAGTCTTGCTCAAGGACTCTTATTGGTGTATCACTGTATAGTCACCCAGACCAGGAATTAAACCCAGTCTTCCACATGATGTGGCAGGTCACAAGCAGACGGTGGTGTTACTAGAGTTTGATTGGCCCTAAAAAATATGACCTGGCTCAGCCAGAGCCCGTGCACGTTCTGCCTGAGCCCAAACATTTTCGGGCTGTGTGAATGACCAAATTCTGTTCAGAATGATGTTAATTAACACTGCAACACTGAAGAAGCACAGACCTTCTTATTATTCAGGAAAAATGTTTATTAAGAACAGCTACACACAGCGCTGCAAGTCAAGTGGGTAATGCGGACATTAAAAAACAGTTTGATTTGTTACTTGGCTATATTGTGTTAGCTTTGCCATAGCTTTAAATAAAATAAATTTTGCATTAAACATCTATGTCAAAGACTATTTTCTTGACAGTCTTTCTCGGGCAGAGAATCTAAGCTTTAGGTGTTATCCACTGTGCCACACCAACCACAAAGTCAGTCCACATTTTATAACAATTAGAAAACAGTGAATTTGATGTGCAATCGAGTTTGTGTAAAAGAAAAAAAATCCATTTTTAAAAATCTTCTAAGAACGTTAGCAATTTTAAGACAGATTTAATAATGAAAAAACATATTTACAATGATTTAAAGAGTTAATTCAGCAAACATTTTTTGTACGAGAATATTCTGTGGGTGTGTGTTTAGGTGTTTAAAAATCACTGCTCTCAGGCACTGCACATGACATGGCCATGTGCTTTTGAGTTTTTCTTTAGGACATCTGACAACTACAGCAAAGCAATTCAGCTCTACTTCCAGACCTCCTTAAGTGCACTTTCATAATGCCATGAAGGGAGGAGGATTTTTGTATCATCAGTGGCTCCATCGTCTGAGCCTCCTGTCCTGTCATTGACCTCTGGGTCCTCTCTCCTGCCTAAGGCTTCCAAAAGGTCCCTGCCCTGTTCATGACCTCTTCTGGGTCTTCTGTCTTGCCTAAGACCTCCAAGCTTGCCCATGTCATGACCTCCAGACTCAAGACTCGTGCCCCTGAGTGGGCATCTAACCTTTGCCATCAAGGTAATGGCTAATTATATGAAGAGCATCCAGACCTATGGTTCATTACCAGGTTTACGTACTGGGGTTTAGCTCACCGAGCTGCTTTACCTGATTTCTTTCTTTAGGTGAATTAACTTTCTTTTTTATGGGCTCCAAAATGTGTTGTTTTATATTTTTTTCTTTAAGTACATGGCAGATGGTTGTGAGTGTATTTAGTTTGTATTTTCAGCATGGTACAATGAACCTAAATATATATTTCAATGCAAGATGATGTTGACTAGTTTATATACTGTAGTTCCCTCTATTTACTTAGTTAGTTAACTTGGCCACGTACCTTTCTAGAGTTTTACTTTAGAAGCTTTTTGGAGGATTTATTAGGAAATGTTGGACATTTCAATATCTCGTCCAACAGACACATACTGTACTTCACCCAACAAACACTTTCACATTACATTACATTACATTTGGCAGATGCTTTTATTCAAAGTGACTTACAATAGTGATCATATTTTTAGACAGGGCCTAAAGGAGGCTAAAGGGGAATAGAGGGATAGCAGAGCAAAGGAGGGGAAGAAGGAAATGAGGTTAGAAGTAGTTAGTTTGTTAGAGGTGTTAGGAGAGTAAGTGCTCTTTAAAGAGCTCACTTTTTGTTGGCAGTTTGTTTGTGACCCCTGTTTAACTTATATGTCTACATTATTACTTCTGTATATTTTCCTCAGACTACTCATACTTACTTAGGTGACTTCTCACACTACATTGACATGCCAAATATCATAGGACTTTCAGAGTAAGCGTACAGTATGTAGTCTCCTGCATTAACTGTGAATGTAAGCTTTTTTATGAGCTGTTTTTCTGTATGCATGGATAATTCAAGCCGGACACCACCGGCCAGAATCATTAACACCGACTGTGCCACTGTCCACTGTTGGTGGAAGTGAGGTTGATTATGCTATAAGAATGAATAACATTGGCTATTGATAATGTGTGTCGTTTACCGCTGTCTCTTTGCTGTGAAGATGCTTGAAGAAGAGGAAGAAGACACCGCAGACATTGCCTTAAGCATAATACAATTATTTATTACAAAAGACTAAGACAATATCTACAAGGCTTCCTAGGCCAGCCTTGGAGAGAGATGTTGCCAATCCGATGTTCCTGCTCTCTCTCCGTCCACTTTTTTGGGGACCCCTTTTATAGATTTGTGGTACACATCTGGAAACACTTAAGCATACATAGCCATACATAGCCATAGACAGTCATAGGCGGAGTCTACAGTACATGCATTAGTGAAAGAGTATAAAGAGAAATAAAAGAGAATATAAAGAAAATACATATGCTGAAAATATACTTAATGTGCTCTGTTATTACTACAGTATGTGTTTTATTGTCATTAGTATAGTCGTCTTGTGTACAAGTAATATACACTAGTGTGCAGTTGTGGTTTTCTTTTTGTTTTGTTTTTTTTGTTTTTTTTGCTGCTGGACAAACAAATTTCCCTATTAGGGATTAATAAAGTAAATGCCTGCCAAACTTACAAAGTTACAGAAAAAGAACATACCACTGGGGGACATGGAGTAGAAAACTTAAGTGAACTTTCAATTGTTCAATTGTATTCCATTTCTGGAGCACAACAAACAAAACCAGCAACTGGGACCAGCATTTTAAGTTTTGATAAGGCCTCACTGGATTTTTTATGGATTAGCCAGTGCTTTTTATCACCTTTACCACCCATCACACACACACACACACAAACTTTACCCTGTCTCTTCACACATACGCACCATGCACAATGTGATTACACACACTCTCAGCTTTACAACTGCACTGTGCTTCATGAATACACTCTATACTTCTTTATCCTTTATCTATACACTCTCTTCATCACACACACACACACACACACACACACACCACACACACATACGCCCTCCCTCTCTTACCCAGACTGCTCTTCTGAACACGCAATCAGCACCCAAGCAAAAGGTCACATTTGCAATGCAGGTGACTTTGTGTGGGGGAAAACTCAGGTAATTGGTGGCGGCGGGTTCTTAATACCCTTGGCGAAATAATGTGATGGATCTGAAGCATTTTGGCGGCAATTAAATGTTTCTAAGCCCTTGTCCGGTCTGAGAGTTGGCAGAGGTGGATCTGACAGTGTGCCCCCTCATTATCTGAGTCACTATTTTCTGTGGAAAAAAACGTGAGCAGAAGTAGCGGCCCCATTTTAAAGTGCTACTTAAGTGCCTTTAATAGCTGTGTAGATACACATGAACACAATATGCAATAATCAAGCAAATAATGCTGATGTAGTTACTGTTACATGTGTTTTCTGGTGTTACTGCTTCTGTAATTACATTTGTTTTATGAGTTTTAAGGCATTGTACTGTTACTGTGTAACTACATGGCTATTAGAATTATATGTACTTGTATAACTACTACTCTGACTTTATTCTGATAAGATTAATTCTGTGCATTTCCTAGGGGTGGGACAAAATGTTATTATTGTGATGAATCGTATAATTTTTGGTTGGAATACATTATCAACACATGACATTAAATATCAGTATTTTTATTAAAAACATAAGCCCCATCCAAATGAGATTCGTTTCTTAGGGGGTCCTGGGGTGATTTCCTCTATTATGGGGGGTCCTCTGTGATTTTATTCCCAACCGGAACGACCATGTATGTGTTTTTCTCGGACGTCCTCTGAGAAAATTACAGGCAGAATTATCTACTGTTTTTCGCTGAACTCTGTAGTCGTAAGTCAATTTTAAGTCCTATCTGGACGGGATGAGTTTCTTAGGGTAATGTCTGTGAAAAAATATTTCACACTTGTACTCAGTGATAAAACTCTGGCATCCGGACTGCAATTGAAAAAACAGAAGGACCAGTGAGTCACAACATTGCGTTCAGTAGCTCCTCCATTTCCACTCACTGTTGTGTTTTCGTAGATCTCTGTGGAAACGCGCACCCTAAGTGTAATTACGGTGCATGGCAGTGGACAAAAATATATTTTGTTAAACGTGAGATGACAAAACTTTTCAGTTCAGCGAAAAACAGTACACTCTAAGAAATATAAGTACAGATTTGTACTTAAAAGAGTACAAAGCTTGTCGCTGGGGCTGTACCTTATATTGAGGCACAAAAAAGTACCTTTCAGTGAAAGTCCTTTTTTGTACCCATGGTTTTTGTGGCAGTAAAGATCATAAAGATTATAAACATTATCATCAACTAAATATGGCTCAAAAACTTGATGATACAAAATTGTCTGGCTTTCAAATAAAAAATGTGCAATTTAAATATATATTGTTCATTAGTACAGTGATGCAGAATACTGAATGTACCCTTAGGCTGGTTAAATGGTACAAATTTGTACTTATTGCTGTTAGAAATGACTTTGTACTTCAGAGGGAACAAATCTGACCCCGTAAAGACCAATATTGTACCTTTGAGGGTACAATTATAAAGAGTGTACCTTCGAGTACAAAAAAGTACTCATATCGTACCTCTGTTTTTTAGAGTGTAGGTAATTCAGTCTGTAATTTTCTCAGAGCACATCTGAGAAAAACACATTCATGGTCAATTCAGATGGAAATTAAATCACAGAGGTCCTATAAAAAACGGTACTCCCCAGGAACCCCTGAGAAACCAATCTCTCAAACATCTCTGAGTTTTGTCACCTAATGGTTAATAAAATAGCTATTTGTCCACTGCTACGCAACGTAATTACACTTTGGGCGTGCATTTCCAGGGAGATCCACGTAAACACAACAGCAAGTGGAAATGGAGGAGCTAATGTGATATCATGTGACAGAGAAATGCCGTGACGTGAAGTAATGCAAATACACGCTACTGTGATTTTGCAATATATTGAGTATTGCAAAATCACAGTAGCGTGTATCTTGGGCAACATAACATGATAATATCTTATAGTAAGACAGCAATGATAATTATTGTGTTTAATGAAATATGCAAGATCCCACATTCCATCACAAATAATACTGGTGTGTCAGTTGTACTGGAGGGATTTTTGAAGGATTTCTCCTATCATTTCTTTTGGGGCCAGTTACAGAGTCGTCCAGCACAAGTCAAGATGAATCAGCTAGTAGTTTTGCTTGTGCGTGTGTTTTGAGTGATTGGATTACAGTGCATTTTTGAGACTCGTTATATCTTGTTCACACTTGTTCTCTTTGCTGACCACACATACAGTATGATGGAATTATTCAGAATGCATGTTAATTCCAGGTGTGAACGGAACCCTGAAAAGACAGATGCCTTTACACTGTTATAAAACATGGTCGATGTTGTTCAGTGATCATATCTGATTGAGTCTTGTTTTCTTCCCACTTGCATTATGATGTGACTTTACCTTATGTAGAAAGAATCCTGATACTGAAGAGGTATTAAGTGACCAGGTGTAAACAGGGTCAAAGTGAGAAAGAAGTAGCAAAGCACTTTTAATTAGAGTCTGCTTTGTTTAGGCTTTCTTTCTTCTTCCCCATCTCTCTGAGAACGGATGCATGATAGAAGTGAGTGCTCGGAGACGAGACACTAATTAAAATGGGTCAACGTTGAGCCAGAGGCACAGAGAGGAAAGCTCAAAAACCTCTGCATTATTTACACAGCCCAATCCAATACTTACCCTACCGCACTCTCACACCTTGTTCAGATGTGTGGTAGTGCCAGACTACAATAACACTGCTTGAGTGAACTAATTGGTTAAAAACATAAGAGTTTAATCATAAAAGAGTTAAAAATAATATAATCAACTTTCTAAACTATTTTAAAACGAATATGTTATTAATTAGATTTGCATTCATATAGATAACTGAATTCATTACAAAGCCTAAATGTATTTTTGTTTCACTGCAAAACTTTAATTATTTATTATTGAACACTTAACATTTTTACTATACCAAAAGACATATATTAACAAAGTGCACACATACATTTACCTCAGCAGTGCTATTCTAATCACGCATTGCTGGCTACCTTGGCAGTGCCACTGTAATCATGAATTTACTTCAGGTGTGCTTATCTAGTCAAACAGTTAGGTACTTTGCTACCTCTTTTCATCATAAATTTACTTCAAATCATAAATGTACTAACTAAAAAAAACTAAAAAGTTTCAAGTTTCAAGTTTATTTGTCATTTGCACAACATGCCAAGACATACGTGCATTGAAATGCTTGGGGTGAGGCTCAGATAATCACTTTACAGTAGTAAAACAGTGCAACGTAGCAACAATAACAAATAAATAAATAAAATACCATAAAAAACTAGTGTACAGGCAATTAAATCCAATAAAATAAAATATGTTTAAAGTGACTAAAACGTATTTACTTCAGCAGCAATATATAATAAATGTTAATACATTGTAGGAAATTAAAAAGTGTGGGGGTCAATTACTGTGTCACAGTCTCACAATTTGTTCAAAAGCCTGATGGCCTGTGGGTAGAAACTGTTCATTAGTCTAGTTGTTCTGGCCTGGATACTACGGTACCTTCTGCCAGATTAAAAACTAAACTAAACTAAAAAAAAACAATGCTAAAGTTACAGTAGCTTAGCTATCATTAAAATCCTAGCCTTGTAGCCACATCTTGTATCTTTCAGGTGTAAAAAAATGTTGAACTGAATTTATTTGGTTGCCAAATTTTCAGTGCATCCCAACATTTACCTTCATTTAATTTCTAAAAGATTTACCTTTTCTATAGAACACTAATTAACTCATTAGATTTTCTTTATGTTCCAGTCATAATAAAACACCTATATTTCTGCTTATGTTATGGAAAATGGTAGTTACTAAAAGTTCAGGAAACTACACTGATAAATTCTAAAGTCTAACATTGATTTGTATCCAAAGTTTTATACCATTTTATCAGAAATATCATAGCTATCAAATTAAGCCTGGATCCAATTAAAATAACAAAACACAAGTATAAAGCAGGTGTGACCCGTGTCCCGCGTTACACAACACATGTAGTGTGTCCTCTCCAGCAACGGCAGCCGCTCTCAGGTAGGTTAATACATGGTGTACAAACAAGATTAGATGGCTTAACTTTAGATGCACACACGTCTGTAAACAAACCAACAAACAAGCCAACAAAGGCAAAGCTGCTCGTTGTTTACACAGATCTAGGAGGCATCTTTTTAACTGGATCAGAATGAGGTGTCCATGAAAACCCCAACAATGAGTTGAATCACCCACAGATATGATGTCTAGCTTATATATCTCAGTCCATGTTATTAGAAGGTTAATCTACCTTTAAATATCACCAAATAACATCTATACAGTCCATCACAGGGTGCCACATACATACATTCTCTACTATCTAGGGGGTTAATTTAGCATATCGTCACTGTCTACTAAAAAAAAAATGTCGCTGTCCAATGAAAAACACTTATCTCCAAAACAGCAACTTACAGAAAGAAAAAACCTGTAAACTTTCAATGGAAGTCAATGTAAAAAGATTTTATTTCAGGTCATTTTGAAGAGTTTCTATTGGTCCTTTCATCAAGAAATTTTGACACAGTATAAGGGACAGTTTGTCTGCTCAAATTATGTAGTAAACTAAAAATTGACAAAAATGGAGACAAGTGTTTTTCATAGGACAGCGACGATATGTATCTCCAAAACAGCTTTTTTACAAGACAAATAAAATCTTCATAAGTAAATGTAAAAAAAAGTATATTTTGACTAATTTTGGAGACTTGCTATCGTATAATTTATCAAAGGAAATTGACAGTGTGTAAGGGAGAGTTTGTGTGTTCATAATAGCAACGGACAAAAATGGAGATTCATAGGATAGTGACAATACCCATTCAACTACAACATATATTTGGAAGGCAGAAGGTGCCAAAGACCCTCACAGATATGGTGAGAACACACCAAACTCTGAAGGATGATTTCACACCTACAAATCCTATCCAAAACAGCAGACCTGAAAGCTGCCACAAACCACAAGATTTGGTCCAACCACAAGAAGTGGCTTTGTTCAGGATCTATTAAACAGCATGGTCCAGTTTATCTATAGTGTAAAATGCTTTTTTAGATAGTTCTGACTTTCAGATCACTTACAGGAAGCTGTGGTGTGGATGCAAAGGCTTATGATTGTGACTCCTTTATCTACTGTAACTGTAGATTAACCCTTATTTAAATAAAAGAATGTGAGGGGTATTTTTTACGCTTGTTCTGTGGAGTTGAATTGTGACAGGAAGACAGAATTCAGCATAACACCTGGAAAAGCATCAACCTGAACTGACATCACTCCTCAGACCAATCATTGTAAACTATAGGGAGGTGATATACAAGGCAACAAACAAATAAATCTTGGTTCGGACTCTGTACCAGTATGAAAACACCCTTAGTGTTGCCACTATGATTGGGAGATTGCTGGTTCGAATCCTGGTCTTGCTGCTTACCATCAGCTGCTGGAGCCCCAAGAAAGCACAATTGGCCTTGCTCTCTCTTTGTGGGTAGATGGCACTCTTTCCCCACATCACACCAAAGAGCGATGTCGCTCAGCACCTGTGAGCATCTGTGAGCTGATGTATAGGAACCGAGTCACTGTGCTTTTTTCTCCGAGTGTGCTGTGATGCTACTTGGAAATGCTACATCAAATGCTACTTCACATGTATCGGAGAAGGCATGTTTTAGTCTTCCCCATCCTGGTGTTGTGGCACCACTAGTGATGGGGGGATATACAGCTGACTAGCAGCTGAATGAGTGTGACAGTTGGCTTAGTTTAATTAGGAGAAAATTAGAAATAAATATTTAAACAATAAATAAGATCATGAGTCAACAACTGTTTAGGGTGTAATAAAAGTAAGTGAGATAAGTTTTGGCTTTTCTTTTAAATGGCTTCTCTAGTCAACACTTATGTGCAATCTATTTATTGCCCTAAAACCTAAAAGTTTCTAATAAATAGCAGATAAATTAAATAATTGGGAACTGGTGGATTAGATAGATTTCACAACCTATCCATTGGTATTTTGCGTCACTTAAACAAGGCCATTTAAACTTGTAATATGTGTTCGTCAAAAATACCACAGTAATTTGAAGTTATTACTGAATATTAAATCGTAAAAGTGCAAGAGTCTGTACTTAGATGTACATGAGTTTTTTTTTATTTATATGTGTAACTGTATGAATCTTAATAACTGAATTATAGGCCTTGAACATAATGCTAACAACTTTTAACTTTCTTTTACTGTCTTTAAAATGTGCAAACATGTTTTGAAAAATTCAACTTTAAAAGATTTATTATGCAAATATGTGTGGAAGTTTTACATGTAACTTTCAGATAACTTTTAGTTTCATGCTAAGTATGTTTTAGTGTTAAAAAGTACATCACAATCTTTGGTTTTGTACTTCAGCTCCTCCGTCCTCTCCATCCTTCCACTGCCTCCACTGTTCCCTACTGGCCGCTACATTAATAATAGAGGAGGTCTGTATTTTATGCAGCCCTTTTTTTTCACGCTCAGTTTCACGGAAAACTAGAGTCGTGGCTAGCATGCGTGAGGGGAAGTCGGCCCCCGCGTCCTGGAGCGGCTCCGATGCCGGTAAGCCAACAATCCCCCGCTCTAATACAATTCGCTTTCATTGAATGCTATTGATCTTTTCTCCCCCCACCCCCGTTCAATTACATCCAGTGAAGTCGAGCGCACGAATGTTTGTAGTCATTAGAGTGGCTCTTTGTTGTGTCACCGCTAGCAATTATGTCAGGCCGATGGGACCCTTTCCTGAAAACCTCCATGTGGAACCAGCAGAATTACTGTGGGCACCGGCGCTCTGTCTCCAGCTCTGCCTGGACACAACTCCAGCACTGGGCAGAATACTGCTAATAAATAATAACAAAACAAAACAAACATAAAATAAAAACTTTAAAAATGTTTCTGAGCCTCAGCTGCTGATATACTTGAAATAGGCTACAGTTTGTTTTCTGATCTGTAGTTTACACAGTGCAGTACAGTACAGTAGACTTGTCCAAGATTTACGATCTGCAATCTGTTGCCTTTTTAATTAATATAATAATACAATATGGAGTGTTTTTAGTAGCATTAGCATTTATTAACAAGTAGGGGTGGACAATTTGTCTCTAAAATAATATTACAAATTTCAAATAAAAAAAAAATCTGTAAAAAATCTCAACTTTTTTTTTAACAACAGTAACTTACCCAGACTTTGATTTTGTAAAAAAAAATAATTAC
Source organism: Astyanax mexicanus (assembly GCF_023375975.1). Taxonomy (NCBI): domain Eukaryota; kingdom Metazoa; phylum Chordata; class Actinopteri; order Characiformes; family Acestrorhamphidae; genus Astyanax; species Astyanax mexicanus. The sequence goes on along the minus strand of NC_064413.1, from coordinate 28,629,239 downwards.
AATTAAAAAAGTACTAAAAAATCTAGCACTATACCAAAGATGAAAATACTTAGTGCATGCATATAAACTGCTGTTATAACACTGTAAATTCACATTATCGACTTGTTATACTATATATGAACATGACCTCAGTCATTTTTTGTTGACCTCGATATAGCCTTACTTACAACAAATGTTTATACATTTAGGATATAAATTATAAGACATAACCATAATTTGTATTCCAATTCTGAATGTTAAATGTCTGAATATTCAGAATAAATAAAAGTCCCACCTCTATAAGAGGGTTTTAAAGATTTATTGTACTGTAATATCATTATGATTCAAGATTCAAAGAGTTTATTGTCATATGTACAGTACAGAAACGGGTTTCAGTGTACAATGAAATTCTTTCTTTGCTCTTCGCCAAGAATGGCAAATAGAAGATAGAAAAAGTGCAAAAAAATACAATAAGGTTATTAATATTAAACTAATTGTCAAAGACATAAAAAATAAAAGTTACTTAAGCAAAGAAATTTATAAAAAAAGTGCAAGTGCGAAATAATGCAGTTATGGACATTAACTATATATATTAAAAAAAGATTAACAGTAAAGTGACGGCTGCAATGTAAACATGTTGAAGTAAAGTGCAGGGTTATTCCTGAGTTGTGTTCAAGAGTCTGATCGCAGGGTTATACCTGAGGTGTGTTTAGAGTCTGAAGGCAGGGTCATTCCTTAGGTGTGTTCAAGAGTCTGATGGCCGTGGGGAAGAAACTGTTCTTTAACCTGGTGGTCTTGCATTTTACACTTCTGTACCTCCGGCCTGAGGGCAGAAGTGTGAACAGTCCATGCTGGGGATGGGTGGAGTCTTTGAGGATGGATGCAGCTCTCCTGTGGACTCTGTGGTGGTAGATGCTCTGCAGGGAGGGCAGTGGAGTCCTGATGATCTTCTCGGCAGTCTTCACCACTCTCTGCAGACGATTGCGCTCTGCCACAGTCGTGCCGTACCACACGGTGATGCAGCTGGTCAGGAGGCTCTCGATCACACAGCTGTAGAAGTTGTTGAGGATCTTGGGAGACATCCCAAACTTCCTCAGTCTCCTCAGAAAGTACAGCTGCTGTTGAGCCTTTTTGACCAGCTGCGTTGTGTTTATTGTCCATGTGAGGTCCTGACTGATGTGGACGCCCAGGTGTCCACTATCAGCTCCTTTGTCTTGACCATGTTGAGAGCGAGATTGTTGTCTTCGCACCATAACACCAGCCTGGTCACCTCACTCCTGTAGGCCGCTTCATCTCCGCCAGTGATGCGTCCTATCACCGCTGTATCATCAGCGAACTTCAGGATGATATTGTCCTTGTGTGAGGCGACACAGTCGTGGGTAAACAGTGTGTAAAGGATGGGGCTGAGGACACATCCCTGTTGGGTGCCGGTGTAGGTGGTGATGCTGGCTGAAGTCCTGTTGCCAATCCTTACAGACTGGGGCCTGCCAGTGAGGAAATCCAGGAGCCAGTCACAGAGGGAGGGGTGCAAGCTGAGTGTGGACAGCTTGTGGGTGAGTTTGTGGGGGATGACCATGTTGAAGGCAGAGCTGTAGTCCACAAAGAGCATCCTAATGTAGGAGTCTTTGTTTTCCAGGTGTGAGAGGGAGTAGTGGAGGGCAGCAGAGATGGCGTCTGAGGTGGATCTGTTATGACGGTAGGCATACTGCAGTGAGACCAGGGTGTCCGGTATGCTGTGCTGGATGTGGGCCAGCACCACTCTCTCGAAGCACTTCATAATGATCGGAGTGAGTGCTACTGGCCTGTAGTCATTCAAGCAGGTGGGGGGGCTCTTCTTGGGGAGGGGGACGATGGTTGTGGTCTTGTAGCAGGTGGGAACAATGCTCTGGCTGAGGGAATGATTGAAAATGGAGGCCAGAACACCAGCCAGTTCGTTCACACATGCTTTGAGGGCCCGCCCAGGAATGTTGTCTGGTCCTGCTGCCTTGCGGGGGTTGATTTTACTCAAAGCTCTGCAAACTTGGCCTGGTGATATTGAGAGTGTGGAGGAGGGGGGTTGGGAGAGCTGGGTGTGTGTACCCCTCTCAGTGTTGTTTCTGGAGGTCTCAAAGCGGGTGTAGAATGTGTTGAGATAATCCGGTAGGCTGTCTGTGGAGCTGATGGTGCTGGTGGTGCTCCTGTAGTCTGTGATGTGCTGCAGGCCTTGCCACATCCTCCTTGAGTCAGCAGTGGAGTAGAAGCCATCCAGTTTCTCCCTGTACTGCCTCTTGGCCACTGTGATGGTCTTCCTCAGTTTGTACTTCCCAGCTTTGTACTCAGTCTCATTGCCTGATCTGAATGCAAGAGAACGAGCACGCAGCATGTGTCGTACCTGGTTGTTGACCCAAGGTTTCTGGTTGGGGAACCTCTTCACCTGTACGGTGGGCACGATGTTGTAAACACACGTGCTGATGTAACCGGACACGTGCTCAGCATACTCCTGTATGTTGATTGAAGAGTCCCCCATAGTGGCTGCGGCCTCAAACATATCCCAGTCTGTTGTAGCAAAACAGTCCTGCAGGATGCCCTCAGTCTCCGGAGTCCATATTTTCACTGTTCTGGTTGTGGGGGTTGTCTGTTTCAGTCTCTGCCTGTATGCTGGGTACAGGAATAGGGAGATGTGGTCTGATTGTCCAAAGTGGGGGCATGGTGCAGCACGCAAATTACTGTACACGTGATCCAGCGTGTTTTTATCTCGTGTAGGAATATCCACATGTTGGTAGTAATTGTGGAATACAGTCCGTAGGTTGCACTGATTAAAATCACCAGCTGTGATGATGACGGCATCAGGGTGAGCCGTCTCCAGCGCGCTGATGACGTCATGGAGTGCACCGAGCGCTGCTGTGGAGTTCGCTTGTGGATGAATGTAAACAGAGCATAAAAACACAGCTGAAAATTCCCGTGGAAGGTAGTGGGGACGACATTTAAGCAGGAGAAACTCCACGTCTGGTGAACAGTGCTGATGAACTGTCTGAACGTCTCTACACCACGCGTTGTTTACAAACACACACACAACTCCTCCTGTAGCTTTACTAGAGGCAGCCGTCCGGTCTCCCCGGTGTACGGAGTGAGTCTCGAGCTGAATAGCGCTGTCCGGAACTTTATCCGAGAGCCAGGTTTCAGTGAAAATCAGAGTGCAACACTCTCTCATTTCCCGCTGCGATGTAATCCTTGCTCTCAGCTCGTCCAGTTTGTTTTCCAGAGAGCGCACATTAGCTAGCAAGAGGCTAGGCACCGGTGGTCTGCTAGCGCGAGCCTTTAGCCTAGCATGTAGCCCTCCCCTCTTGCCCCGCTTGCGTCGCCGCCTCCGAAGCGCTCTTCTGGGGTCAGCACACGCGCTCTCGGTCGGTATGTCTGGGTCTGCCTCGCGGTGGTGGCGGTGGTTTTGGGAGCAAACAATGGGCTGCAGATCCGGCGGTATAAATCCGTTAAAACGCGGGTTATCTTGCAATCCAATGTCCAGTAACGTTTGTCTGTCATAGGTTATCAGTGCATGGCATTTGTGCACTGCAGAGAGAAAGTAAAAAGTGCAAAAAAGAAGTAAAAACCGGCATTCTAGAGCTGAGCGAGCAAACACGTCTGCCTCGGGGGGCGCCATGTCTCATGAACATGTCTCATGTTATGTCAGTGGCAGAACAAAAAATGTCTTAAAAAATATTATTGTTTGTCATAATAAGACAATTGTCCAAATGAATATTTATATTGACAACCTACTGCAAACAAAATTATAATATCCTAATATCTTGACAGTAAATAGCAAAACATACAAAATCTACTGCTTTCAGGACAAAAAAAAATTCACTACTATTTGTAGTTTACAAATGCAATATGACTGTGTTTGTTATGATACGACACAACCCTTATACCAATCATTACCAATAAGCAAACTAGAATATCTCGTATGGCAATAATTCTTTTCACATTTTTACACGGCCAATTACCCAACCCACTCTTTTGGACTTCCCCTATCACTAGTGATGCCCCAACACCAGCAGGGTGAAGACTAGCACATGCCTCCTCCAATACACCACCTCTTGCTGAATAGCATCACAGCGTACTTGAAGGAAAGCACAGCGATACATCAGCTCACAGACACAGATGTGCTGATCGACATCACCCTTTACAGTAATGTGAGGAGAGACTGCCATCTACCCACCCAGAGAAAGAAAGACCAATTGTGCTCTCTCAGGGCTCTGGCAGCTGATGGCAAGCTACATGAACAGGATTCAAACCACCGAAGATTGTCTTTTAAGAAGCTTTGAAAATTTGAACTGAGTTGAGTTGGCTTATGGAACTCAAGATTCAGCAGATGTACACTGGACCATTACATTTTTACTCTGAACATGGAAGTACATTACACAGTCTCTAATACATAAATATATTTAACTGTTCGGGTCTTTGGACTCTAGACTTTACCAACAGAGCTGAAACCAAACTGCAATTAAGCCACCCACAAATAGAGCATTTCTCTAGGCCCTTGTATGAATATGAGCTAAAGACTTCAGTGCAATGTGAAATATGCTCCAGAGTTGGAAAAGAGTAAATGAGTGCTTGGAAGTGAGTTCATAACACCATCGCGATTGGTGTCAGCTCTGTCAACGCTGCCTATTTGTGAACTCCGGCGAAGGGACACGGCATCGGTTGTGTCCACAGCTCTATTTGCTCATCCTCAGAACAGAAATGACATTCATATTGACGCAAAAGATTTGTTACATTTGCTTCCAAATGAATTTGCTTTTCCATTCAGGCTTGTGGCAGCCGTTCAGTAAAGCACTCGGCAGCTCACTGGCTGGTTTTCAATCCTCAGTGTGATTTGTTTTCACAGTAATATTTAATTATTGATGCATGGAAGGACATATGCACAGAGCATGGAAAAACATCAGTACATGGGACTTGTTTTTATCTCACTCAATTTTGGAATCTCCTCCAGTGGGTGTGGAAAAAGGAGTGTTAAAATTATGCTTGAGACCCGGCAACAGTTTACTGATTCACAGCTTGCAAATATCTGCTTTATTGTGTTTATTAACACTTCTCATCATGATGCTCAAAGATGTAAAGCAGGCCTCGAAACTCAAAATTGTTCAATTAGAGTTTTAAATTGGACTCAAGTTAACTCCACAGCTCAACTCCTACTTTCTGCCAACACTAAAATGTGAGAATAATCTGTGTACAGACCTCCTCTATGAGGCTTACAGTAGTCTCTGACTCCTTTATACCTTATATCAGAATGAAAATAATGCACATTTTGTGCCAGTGTATAAGCATATGTACATTTCATTTACTGAAATATTGGTGCATCAGAATCTATGCAAATGCAACCATGAAACAATCCAATGTCCAAAGCAGTGTGCAAAAATACTAATCCAACACGGCCAGGCAATCAAAACAAAGAAGCAGTCCAAAAAAAAAAAAAACACAAATAAGGACAAAATTCCAGGGCTGGATAATGTAACATTCAGCAAACATGAAATAATGCTTGTATGAAACCTCAAAAAAGTTGGCAATACTTTACAAAGTCTAAAATATATAAGCAGGTTTATATGCACAAAGAAAAATGAGCAAAAGGTGATACTAGTCAGTATTCTGGAGATGATGAGCAGGAGAACAGTTCTTGGTTGGTGGATTGTCACCATGTAGTACTGATGTCAGACTGTGAGGAATTATGGAAATTTCAGTGAAGGAAATCAGACCCCTTGGCAGAGAGACACTATAAAATGTTAAACTGAAGAAAAACTTTAAAATAATTCTTATAAAATATCCTAATATTTTAAAGCAATGTAATGCTAAAAATAAAAAATAGAGTAACATAGTGTGAACTGGTCAAATTGTTTCTGTACACCAGAACATGTGATTAGCCATCAACTTGTTTTACATTTGAAGCTATCTGACACCAAAAATGTATCTAACATTTACTTTTTGTCTGTTTATGGCCCACATATGATAAGAATAGATCACAATAGATAGTAGCTTTCTGGATGTTCAGCTCTGAAAAAAAAAATAAGAGACCACTTAAAAATGATACATTTCTTTGATTTTACCTAATTGAAAACCTCTGTAATATAATCAAGAGGAAGATGGATGATCACAAGCCATCAAACCAAACTGAACTGCTTGAATTTTTGCACCAGGAGTGGCATAAAGTTATCCAAAAGCAGTGTGTAAGATTGGTGGAGCAGAACATGCCAAACCAGGGTTATTCCACCAAATATTGGTTTCTGAACTCTTAAAACTTTATGAATATGAACTTGTTTTCTTTGCATTATTTGAGGTCTGAAAGCTCTGCATCTGTTTTTGTTATGTAAGCCATTTCTCATTTTCTGCAAAAAAAATGCTCTAAATGACAATATTTTCAGAATCTGAAGTGGTCTCTTATTTTCTTTTCCAGAGCTCTGTAGATATAGATAGAAACTAAATAAGAAAACTAAATAAGAAAATACTTGGCTTTACTGTGCTAGGAGTAATAAAGCAAGTTTGACCGGCATGTAAACTGGTAATAAATATTTTGTCAAGACAATAGAAAGTCATTCAACCGGATATACAATAAAATAATAATATGAGAATCTGAAAACATTCAAGTCAATTCCAGTAGAGCTCAAAAATATTAAACACAACCAATAACCTGATACATGGACCTGCTCCCACACTCAGCTCTTAAATCTGATCTGTACATTCCCCAGTACAGTTATTAAGACTGGAACACAGTTCCAGAACTCCCCAGTGCAGTGCTAGTAACTCCCAAGCTTCTCCAGTAACACCTGAGTACAGCAGTAAAACTCAAGAGTCTCAGCCTCCCGAACACAGGCAGTAATTCCTCCGAACAGCTAATAACTCACCAATATAACACCAAAAAGTTGTTCTGAGGGGGGATCTGAAGTCAGGGATTTTTCTTAATAATGACAAGTTCTGTGTATGTGTGTGTGAATGTGTGTGTAAATGTGTGTGTGTGACAAAGTGAGAGAGCGAGCCAGTTGAGTATTTCACTCTCCCATCTATCAAACCATGTTCTTTTAGTAATTACACGCCAAGATGAGTTAAAACCCTCGGCGAGTGGTACATGGCGGCGCAGGAGTCTTAATGACACGCCACTTCACCTCCAGGAGTTCCACGCGGCGCAGGGAGCCGCCACCCGTCCTGTAGCAACTAATTACAGCCCTTCATAATCCACCCCCCACACCCTCCCACCCTCCCAACTCCACCCCTCCGGCTCCTTTATTCGGACCAAACAAGTTCTCAGTGTTTGGTGGGAGAAAAGAAGCAATTGCGCGCAAAACCGAGAGAAGGTGCGGTGGCAGGCTGCCACGGCAGCGGCGTGGAGGTGCAGACGTGCAGAAAAGTGTGTCGAGACGGTGTTGCGTTGACGCTGCCATTCATCTCCGCTGATAATTAACTGCAGTGCTAGAGAGGCGCTCCACCGCACTCGGCGGCCTGGGATGGGGGGGTGGGCGATTGTGTTTGTCAGGAAGTGGAAATGAGACTTCAAGGGTAGATGCCTTCCAGGAAGGCTGAGGATGGGCCGGGCGCCAAAGTTTGGGGCTCAGAGCCACAAAGTAAAAGTGAGGCCTTCAGCACTGTTCTTTAGACTCTCAGGCCTCCAGATCATACCATCAGATTTCATTCAGAACTACTGTAAACTACTATGACTATTTTAGCCACTACTACTCATTGTGATATGAGCGAAGAATAAAAGCCTGGGTCCTAGTGGGTGCACAACTACACATTTTTACCAGTTGACTTGTCTCATGATCAGGTAGAACTCGGATGCGTAAAAAAAACAGCTTTATTCAGTAAAGGGGCGATAAAAAGGGTGGTCAGAGCAACCAGGGTCAATACCAAAAAACAGGAGCCAACAAGGAATGACACACTATACACGAGATACAGTCCAGGGTCAGAACACAGGCAAACAGCAACGTAGGGCAGGAAAAAGGCAGAGTCAAGGTACACCGAAAAAAGGGTCATAAACAACAAAACAATCAGAGCAAGAGAAGAGAACCGCGTTGTAATGCAGGACGAACCAAACCTTACTCAGCAGTGAGAGAGTAGACTGAAGGGGTACATATACAGGTGAAAACAGGTGAGGTTAGTTACACAGATATCTTCCTTACACAGATAAGTGCCAGGTGCAGAGTCATGTGATCTTGTGAGCAAGTGTAGTCCAGGTGTGGTGCATTTTGGGTTTTGTAGTTCGGTGATTAAAGAGTGCAGGTAGAGCTGAAGAGTGTAAGGGAGACAGAAGCGCTTTCAACACCAGCCGTGACAACTTGTTTTTTTGAGCTTAAGCAAAAAGAAAATTCATAAGGTCATGATTTTTTTGTTAGCATGACTGATTGACAACAGCAACAGCATTAAATTGTATTTCAAATAACAGCTTAACACATGCTCTAAATAAAAAAAAACAACTTATAAGGAGAGACAAAAAAAATAAGTTTACACCTGGTTTATTTGAACATTAAAAAGTGATAATGTAATGAAGTCAATAAAAATATTTTCTACTCGCTGTCCTCATGGATCCATAGTGAAAAAGAGACACAATGAGTGAGACACAATGACCTTTCCTCTAGATCAAACAAAGTCAATTGTTCATTGCCTTAAAGTATACAATGAATTTAAATAATGTACAGAGCCTTAGAGAAAAAAAACAAAAAACATTCTGGGTTAGTGGACAACTGTCATTTAAGCAAGAGTCAATCACACTGTATGTGGCTTAAAAGAACATATATGTATGTACACGGATGGAAAAAGATGTTATAGGACATGCAACCAGTATCATGGAAATGTTGCCATGTCCTATAAACAGCTGGATGTGTGTGGGGGGCCTCCTGCATTGAATGTGAAAGTGATTTCTGACAGATTCCAGTGTTCACACAGAAAATTCAAGCCAGAAATCACCAATCACAATTATCACGACTCACTGCACTGTTTACTGTATGTGGTAATGCTTTCTGTTATATTTCTATTCTATTTCTATTTAGTATTTATGTATATTTCTACCAGGAGACTTCAGAGGCAAGAGTATAAAAAATCTTTACAGTCTGAGTGGAAACAACGTTTACAATATAGTAAAAGTCTTTTGGCCCCTTGTTGCATCTACACCCTTGCAGATCCTGCATTGTATAGAAAGCGGTGGTGGAGCAGAACCCCAGGCAGCTGGACGGGACCAACATGGTGACGATCTGGAGAATACAGGGGAAACATGAAGCTGCTGCTTCTGAAAGAAGGAAGACAGGAGCGTTTGGGGTATTTTAAGGACAACTGAAAGCTGGTGACTGATCAACTTAAGGTGGCGACGCGTTAGGGTCTCGCCTTTCGCCTGCATCATTTAAAGGGGCTTGTGAATATATCTATACTGATGAGTGTGATAGTCTCGAAATTAGGTGTGTTCATTTAAATTTGCTATCTTGGCAACGGAAAACACAGATGAACCACTGACTAAACAAAACCTGGACAGACATCAAGGCAAAGCAGGAGTCATCAAGATGACATGTGCAACCCTAATATGCACACACCATAGCTATTTACGCAGACCCGTTTTTAAAGTTTGAAGATCTAGGAAGAATAGTTAAAAGTATTTTTTTCAGTATCAAACTTCTTCTGCTTGCTTTAATTAGTGTAATCAACATATAATATAAAAATGGTTCACTGTTGCATTTCTATTCATGTGTTGCTATATATTTATTAACTGCTTATTGATGGGTTTTAAACTATTTGCAACCTAATTAATAAATATTATTAAACTTTTATAAACCATTCATAAATCCTTTATGAGCTCCTTTATAGCTGCACCCCTGAAATAGCAATTCGAGTCAGCAAATCAGAACACACCTGGCATGCTGATTGCTTTATTTCGGGTTTCCCATTAGCGTGTTTTGAGCTGTGCGAGGTACACTTTTCTCATCGTTACGATAGCAAAAACACACTGACACACCCTAAATCAAGCTGCACGGTTGTGCAAAAGTGCCGTGCTGTTAAGACATCTGGCTCTTAATGGGAATGACAACTAGCACACTGTTACTCCCACAACACACCCATGATTAATACAGAGATAATTAGTACATTAAGATATTTAGTACATGCCCTTAGCGTGGTTTGAGCTGTGAAAGGTGTACTTTTCTCATCGTTGCGATAGCAAAAACACACTGACACGCCCTAAATCAAGCTTCACAGATGTGCAAAAGTGGCGTGTTGTTAAGACATTGATGTCCCAAAGTCATAGGGCACCTGGCTCTTAATGGGAATGACAACTAGCACACTGTTACTCCCAAAACAGATCAATGAACAATAAAGAGAATTAGTACATGCCTTTTGCGTGTTTCAAGCCCTGCAAGGCGTATTTTTGGCGCCCTCACGATACCAAAGACACACAAACATGCCCTAAATTTCCACGGTGCGCAACTGACTGGTGCACTATAGATTGATAAAATAGGACCCTAATTGTCTACACTTCAATTATCGGCCTGGGTAAATCAGGCAAAAGGATGTCACTATATAAACTAGCTTGTTATCTCTTTGTAAGTTTGTTTGCAGAGGAACAATTAACGATTAACTAGCATGGCTGATAATGATAATGGTTTGTGCAGAAGACTGAGAGAGAAAGAGAGAGAGAGAAGTAAAAAATATGAAAAGAACTCCCAGATATAAAAGCCCCAGTCTAAAGGCCATATTAGATTTTAGATTTGACAACAGCAGCGTTGTATTGATGTCAGTGGTCTATACAGTTTATATAGTGTAACTTGGTGTTGTAGATGCCTAAAACTGATTTTTTTTTATTAAAGCTATGTCCCTAGGTTAAGTGAATATCAAACATTTAATTAAATTAATTTATATAGCATGCAAAAAAAACAGTGAGTGATTTAAATGGATGTTCACAATCAAATTTCTGCAATTATCTGATTATTCAGGTAATCGTGTAAAAATTCAGTTAATAAATGCAATGGATTCTGGATTTTAGCTCAGTAATCAGATTTCTCAGTGAATGTATACACCTAAGTAAAGGTACTCTCAGGTGTCTCAGTCGGTGCATGTGTAAAAACAGATCCTCTTACAGATCATCTTGACATAAACATAAAAATCACTTTTGGAGCAATACTGAAAAAAAAGATTTGAAATAATCTTCTTCTTCTATCTGAACAATTTTTATATTGTGCATTAATGTATAAAAAAACAGCATAATAATAATATAATAATATTATTATATAATTCTCTAAGTTTTTGGCTGGTTGCAAAACATACCAATGAACTCATGTAAACTCTGATTTTCCCATCATCTGATTACCCAGGTTCATTTAAACACTTTGCTTGGATTACTGGCAAATTCTGATGTTTTGCAATAATCTAATTACGTAAGAAAACAAGAGAAAATAAAGGGAAAAAAAGCACTGTACGAACAATACAAACAAAATCAGAACAAAAGTACTATTTTTAGAACTCGATTCTCTTCTTCTTTTTAAATCTAGACTCAAAAGTCACCTGTTCAAACTAGCCTATAATCTGTAATTTTCCACTTTATTGTCTCCTGTGTTTTTTTGTCCTTTGCTTGTTTTCTTTTCTTTTTATATTTTGTTAAGTGTCCTTGAGTGTTGTGAAAGGCGCTTATAAATAAAATGTATTATTATTATAATTATAATTACTTATACTACTTATATACTAATAACAAAATAAACCTGTGTATTTTTATCTAGCCTTTCAATAATAATATACACCTTCTTATCAGTGGGGAATATCCATGCTGTACAATTATAATAAAAAGGTGAGCTGTGGCACAAAAGAATACTTTTTATAAAAGAGGTGTGAATGTGAAGAACTTTTAAATTTGTAAAAAAAAAAAAAAAAAACACTTCTCATCCACGTATAAAATGCTTTAAAACTTTTTACACTTAATTATTGAATTTAGTAAAGATATTATGATATATTTTATAAATATCTTGCTGTTTTACATTTCCATTAAGGACAAAAGCTTACGTTGTGTACTACAGAGAGGACTGCAATGCAATACAACATTTTCAAGCCATTTATATAGGCTAGAGTAGAGTATTTTTTTTTTTAGAGTGATCTTTTAAAAAGAGTAATGCTTATTATACTGTTCTAATCAGAACACAATGCATTTTAGTTTCAGCAAGCATGTGCACTACCTTGTGCTCGACCAGACCTGAAAGCAACTGTATCTTATCACACCATCACACCAATGCTACACGTGAATACAAGCAAGCAACACATTGCTGATGAAAGGAACACGGACTGCGGTCTCCGCTCTGTTCTGCTGAAAGAGAGATACAGCACGAGCAGGGAAGGAACCAAAGCAACCTACGGCCTCATCTGTGCCTCTTAAGTAAATCAACAGTGACCTCTTTCTTCAAAGGTGGGAATAACAGGGGGTCTGGATTGAATTGTTCAGCAGAGAGAGCATTCAGTCACAGAAACCCCCCTAATCCCTCTATCTTTCTGCAAAAGACACACAAGGATCACGGCGGCTCCTGCGTGGGATGAATTGTTTTTTCTTTTTTAAATGTTTTTTTTTTTTTGTTGTTGTTCGAGGCATGCAGCCATGGAGAAGAATGGGAAAAACTGCACCTAGTATTATTACAGCTTTAGAACAGGGGCCACGAAATGAACGAAGTATGCTGGACCCCTGAACTGATGACCGACCCCTGCTTTAGAAAAAAATCCTGAAGTGCCTGGATCCTGAAACAAGGCTGCGGAGGATTTTAATGGGAACGAAATGCAGGAAGGCAGGAGGACATGGTGTGCTAGCAGCAGTCATGCCACTTACTCCGAGAAGCATTTCACACCTCTCAGGCCACGCCGAGCGAGACTTGTGGCACATGTCAGCAGCTCCTGCCCCACACATACCGCCCCCTTGAACCACTGAGTGTGACTGGCCTGGCCGAGCCGGCGAAAAAGGGTGAAAGGCTCATCCACTTTTCTATTTTTTCTTTTTTTTTTTTTCCAGCAGGGGATGGAGAGAGATACAAGCACACTGGCTTGTAGGACGTGGCCAGCCTGGCGTGTCCGGCTCCGCACGGCCTGCCACAGAGAACTCAGGTGAGCAGATTAGAAAAAGGTAGCAGCGGGACCCCTTAATAGGGCCCAGAGCCAGGATGGAACTAGGCCCTGTCAGGACTGATCACGTCCTCGCTGCAAGAAAAAGTTTGAGCCCAAGCTCGAGCTGGTACGGTCTCCCCTGACCATTCCCTACCACCACTACCCCATCTACCCCCCATCCCACCTCCACAAGAAGAGGAGGAGGAGGAGGAGGAGGAGGAGGAGGAGGAAGTGGGAAGTCGGGGTTGGCGAGGTTGGGGGGGGAGCTCACACCCTTTGCTCCTGACAGCATGTCACCGACTCAAGTTACACAGTGCTCCGATACACTCCGGCATGTTTATATTTGTTGCCAAGTTGTTGTGGGGATTTTTTTTTTCTTTCCCCCCTCCCTCCTCCCGCCGACGAATGAAAACATCTCGCTGTCACAGACATCAGAAAGCTGTGTTGCGAGGCTGGTCAGGGATCTTGGACATGCCTCAAAACAACCGAGAGCGAGAGAGAAACCTGGCATTGAGGTGACAGAACTTGTGCAATTCAAAATCGGAGAGTTTGAGGAAACACGGTGATCTGGGAAAGGCAATGGTCAGGAAAAATGGGGTGCTCTGGACCCTCAAGGAGTCACATTCCACCGGTTTTGTTTACCAAAGCACAGTCAGGAACGGGCCAAAGTACAGTTGGAACTTCTGTACGTATTGCTAAAGCTTTGTATTAAAAAAAAAACACCAGGAATATATATATCCATATTTATTTAAAAAAAGAAGTTCAAATGTGTTGAGTAATGCTGAGATTAACAAATCGTCGCTCTCCCAAGAAAAACACTTATCTTTATTTTTGTTGATTTTTAGTTTACTAAATAATTTGAACTGACAAACTGTCCCTTACACTGTGCCAAAATTTCTTGATGAACGGACCAATAGAAACTCTTCAAAATGACCTGAAAAGGTTTTTTCTCTCTCCTGTCTCGTTTAGATTTCTGGCCAGCGATGAATCAGACGCAATATGTGTGTTATTTTACAGGCACTAATCGCCACTATTTGAATAGCCAAACCAACATCAACACTGGCCAGTGCATGGGACAAACTCGTTGAGCATTTTTTTTTTTTTTTTTCAGAGCGATTGGACATGACTGCAATTGTGATGCAGATAAAAGCATCTAGTTTGAGGGCCAACTAGCATGGGCGCTCCACTCAGTCCTGGAGATTAGTGATAGCCTATGTTGTGCCACCTGATACTGGCTTGAACCAGCTCCCAGATAGATAGGCTCCTCAGTGCGTGCGAGTGAGCGGGGCAGGTGTGGGCGGGTCAAATCTGATTCCTCTAATACTGGATTGATCTGGGGAGGGAGGCAGTTGAGGAAGATGGATTCTACTGAACGAATCTATTGATGGATTTGCGAATCTATTGATGGATTTACAGTACGGATGACTGTTCCTGTTCCCAGACTGAAAAGAATGGCAAGGGGACTAGCGAATGGCCGTAATCTCGGCCGGCTCAATGGCATGATCCTCCAGTCCCAGTGATTAGACAAGATCAAATTCATATCGTCCCTCGAGTCCACCTCGCATCCTCTTTGTTGTGGGCCGAAAGCGAAGCTGGGCTTTGTGCTCATATAATACAGCAGTTTTCAAAATTCCATCAGTTCATACATACGCATACAGTCAAGCGGGACCCACACCGGCCACCCGTTTACACTCCACCACAAACAGTTAAGCTGTTTATGTTCCTCATTCAGCAGTGACACAGCCAGCCAGTGTAAACACAGCAGTGGCTTTTTAATTGTGCTGTAGCGAGCCTTGCTCCTCCATCCAATTAACACTCGCTCCATGCCAGATTAGGGGCCAGGCCCTCACCGCCGCCCGCTTGTCAATGCATCAGCTTAAACTTTGCTCAGCGAGCGTGCCGATGTGTGATAACATGCATGCTGTCTGTTTGCCGTGGCGGGACTTCCTGAGCCGGCACTGGCCTCTGCAACTCTGGCTGGATAAAGAGAGAGACGGAGTGAGTCAGAAAGAGAAAGAGAGAGAGAAATAAAAAGCAGATTTTCCATACACCAGTTTTTTTATGAATTTTGAAAATGTACAAAAAACGATATAGAAAGCAAAAAAATACACTAAATCGAGTTATTAGATATTAGAATAGTGCAAAAGTGATGCATCAAGCAGTAATTCACAATATTCACTTTTACAGACCAAATGAGTAGAACATAGATTAGATGAGTTCCAGGTTGTCATGGTCTCAAAGAGTGTTTGTACGTGTGTTATTACTGGCCAAATGGCTCCATTATTACAGCCCACCTAAATTGGTGAGCTAGGCCCCATGTGCAGTGTACAACCAAGATGGGGTCCATTTTGGGGTCCACCTGTTTACTGGTCCTATCCCATGTGACCATTCATATGAGGTGTCAATATGAAATCTGTGGAACAAAACTTTCTGGTTTCCAGTTGGGCTAACCAAACAGACCCTTTATGGCCGCGTTATCTAGGACACAGCTTTTCAACAGACAACGACTGGCTCTGCACTGCTCTCCCTGAACTGTCAGGTGTGTTTGCACTCCCAGATGTATGGTGGACGTCATCAGGGTGACATAGAGATTTTTGGCCTAATTGATTTTTAGTCTTCCTATAAACTATACTGCGTTTGGCTATACATTTTGGTGCATAACACTAAATGGAAACTCAGTGAGAGAAAGGGTAAGAGAGATAGAGAGAGAGAGAGAGAGAGAAAGAAAGAAAGAAAGAAAGAGAAAAAGCTTGTTCGTCTGTGCAATGAGGTGAATAGCTCTATATGCCAACAGGAGCAGCATTCTAATCAATACACTAACAATATGCAGTATTATAAAATGTCTAGTGGGTTATGTTTTCAGACTAGATGTTATGCAGAACCATGCAGACCTGAACAGCTTTTTACCACAATGTATCTCTATATATGCAAAACCAAAAGCCGATTAACATTGCTAATAATGCATTATTGCTTCCAAAGCACAAACAAACGCATGAAAGGAATGGAAAATAGTGCTTTTTCAATAGACAAATGCGGTAAGCTAAAAGTTAAATAGTAAATGAATTGGTAATATAAATAAAAAATAAAACTAAGAAATATGTACATGAATTAAATCTTTGTAAAAATGAAAGTTACAGATCTATGTTTTGGAGGAAAGTAAAAATCTAATCTATAGAAGAATACATTTATTTATACTTTTATTCTTAGTCATGGGTCTTTGGCTTTTGTCATATCCCATGTATTGTATGTTTGTATGATTTAGCTTGCCTATTTGCATAGAAAATTCTATCCAGAAGCTGCAGGTCATGATCATTATCACCCACTGCACTGTCCTCTGTGAGTGGTAATGCCATCTATGACATATTCCAGCACACATGTGACACTGTGGATCTAGCAATATTAAATGCCTGCACCCATTATTAGGCCTCACTCAAACTAATTCCCAATGTTTCTCCATAAGAAAGTTGGCCAGTGTTTAACTCACTAAACCACACTTTTAAATAGCAATTTTCACACCGCTATTCCAATGTACTTGCAAAAAATTATGCAAGAAATACACTGCCTGGCCAAAAAATATTTCGTAGGACCGCCTTTAGCTTTGATTGCATTGTTTAATTGCATTCCATGGCATTGTTTTGATTAGCTTCTGCAATGTCACAAGATTTATTTATTCAATCCAGTGTTGCATTCATTTTTCATCAAGATCTTGCAGCATTGGTGATGGTAGAGTCTGACCACTGCACGAAGCCTTCTCCACCCAGCACATCCCAAAGATTCTCAATGAGGTTAAGGTCTGGACTCTGTGGTGAACTCTCAATCCATGTGTGAAAATGATGATCTCATGCTCCCTGAACCACTCTTTCACAATTCCAGCTCCATGAATCCGACATTGTCATCTTGGAATATGCTCATGTCATCAGGGAAGAAAAAAGTCCATTGATGGAATAACCTGGTCTATATTCAGTATTTTCAGGTAGTCAGCTGACCTCATTCTTTCAGCACATACTGATGCTGAAACTTGACCTGACCAACTGCAGCAACACAAGTGAAAAGAGACCCTAGTCCCCTGTTTTGCTGCCTCTAAGCTGGGTGCAAAATGAGACTCCATGGCAGTTAGGCATGGAGGCATACAGGTTCAATGTGGCATCCTGTGGCACAAATGTTGCAACTGGGCCAATAGAACCTGTAGTTGGTGACCCAGTTGATCCCAAAAATACTTGATTGCCATTACTGTAAATCAGGTAGAGACTTTCCTGGGAAACTCTTTGTTGGTATGGGTGAGTACTGTCCTGCTAAACCTTCCTGTTGGAAGCCCTGCCATGAGAGGCAACAGATGTGGGCACATGTTGTACTGAGGGTCACCAACTGTCATGCATGATGGCTCTCCAGATCATCAAATCAGCCGTTGAGGTGATCTACTGATCTGCAACAATGGCTGAATTGATGCACTTAACACAAGGCCTTAAAACTGGAACCCAACAGTTGTAAGATTCCAAACAAACCCTGCAATTCCAACAGTTCCAGCTGTTGCAATCCGTATTTCTTGCTCTTAATACCACTGTAAACAAAGGTGATGTTGACTTGCTGAGTGCGATTCATCTAAACAACTGATCTACTTCTCTCAGTCCAATGATGCACCCTCTTTTAACGTCTGTCAACTCGAAAAAAGTGCCTATGTGTTTGATATAGAGGAATCTCTAGAAGTCCATGATCTCTCGCCAAGAGGTACGCTTTCCAAACTTGCCAAATTTTCCCACTGCCCTTCTTTTGGAGGGCACCTTTTTAAATATTGTCCAAAAAGTCTTGTATTAATATGGTTAATATTTTAAACATAACCAGCCTAAAATGCTACTAGCCCATGGGTAGATTTGCCAACTCTGCTGACTACCCGCTCCAGCACTGCTGTTGCCTCAAGACATGAGTCTTCTCTCTAGTTTACCCAAGTACTTCACCACCTATGCTAACTGCTTTTATAGAGGCTGTACAACATGCCACAGTGTCCATGTGTGTCAGCTGTTGGCTGGAAACCCCTGTGAGGCCCATGGCACTATGAATATGTGTTTGTGGAGTGGGAGAACACAGGCTGATCTTCTTCTTATCCGCCGAATACCTTTCCTGGCATCTGACTCCTCCGCTGCAACACCCTCCAACCTGACAATCCACAAAACCCCTTCATTAATATGCAAATCGGATCTTTTTTTTTTTCCTTGCCACTGATAAGGGAAAAGAAGTTCCTAAGAGCCGCAATGCATATTTCATGTGCCATGTGCTTTTGTAGAATGATCAGCTGGAATTTAATTGGTTTGGACATTTACTGGTTTAAAAATTTAAACAAGCGCAAAAGAGAGAGATGGGAAATGTAAGCCACCCCAAGCCCCGCCCGCCCTTCTCTCAATGAGGCCTGTAATAGCCCAGATATTACCTTTTCTCAAAGCAAAGGCTGCCACGGCAGACAAGCGAAGGGCTGTGACCTTTGGCATTCGCGCTGTTAGTGTAACGTCTGTGGGGAAGATAGAGGGAAAGAGAGAGAGAGACAGAGTGAAAGAGAGAGAGAGTGAGAGAGAAAAGGAGAAAACAGGAGGGAGCAGGCTTCTCATGAATATTGTAATGGTCCGTACGTTTCCCCGGCACACGGCTGGCTTTCAGGGAGCCGGTGACATGACACAAGCATACGGCCCGTCCCATTCCATCCCATCCCAGTTCGCTCCTCCGTCCGCCGAAGGAGCCGAAAAGGATGAAGCTGAAGGGTGGGGGGCGGCCCAGACAGCCACTCATTAACCCTGCTGAGTGCCGGGGAAGTGACAGGGCACGGACTCGGAGCCTCCGCTGAAGGAGACGGAGCTTTAATTGCCCCTCGTGATATTCAAAGAAGGCAGGCTCCGATGCAGCCGTCCAGGGAACAGCTGTTACCTGTGACATAATGAGGCTAGATTTGAATGAGATGGAGCAGGAGCCGGAGCCGGGCAGCCAGTGGTTAAGATCGACTCCATACTTGAGCAGAGAAGAGAAGAAGAACAGAAGAGAACTACAGAAACAAAACAACAGAGAATCAGGGCAAAAAGAAAAAAAAGAGAAGAGAAGAGAAGAGAAACAAGAGAAGAGAAGTGAAGTGAAGAGAAACAAGAGAAGAGAAGAGAACTACAGAAACAAAACAACAGAGAAGTGAAGAGAAACAAGAGAAGAGAAGAGAAGAGAATTGAAGCATAATGCAAAGACAAATAGAGAAGAGAAGAGAAGAGAAGAGAAGAGAAGAGAAGAGAAGAGAAGAGAAGAGAAGAGGATGAACAATTAAGTAGAGAAATTGAGGAATAATGCAAATATAAATTGAGAAGAGAAGAGAAGAGAAGAGGATGAACAATTAAGTAGAGAAATTGAGGAATAATGCAAAGATAAGAGAAGAGAAGAACAAAAGTAGAGAATCAAAGCAAAATGCAAAGATGAAAAGAGAAGTGAGGAATTAGAGAATGTATACAACACACAAAGAATATAAGAGGCAAAAAGAAAATACAAATGGAGAAGAGCATATGAGATGAGATGACAATAGTAAAAAGAATAAAAAACACTATAAAAGTTTTGTCCAATGATAAAAATACATAATAATGTATACTTAATAACAAGATTTTCTATAAAAAGCAAGACAATACATTTATGTTTTTAAAGCAACAATCTATAAGTGTTATGGATTTAGAGACCTTTCTGGTGAGAGTGTAGAATTCACTGATTTTGAATATTTTGTTTTGTTCATTTTGTTTATTTATGAAATACTGTCAATACACATAGAAAGCAATTACACCCAATACATCTATTTGTTTCTACGCAATGTATTGTGCATTACATGAAGAGCCATGCCAGTACACTGATACCATTAAATACAGTACCATTAAAGACAAGAAATTAGGAGAAGAGAAGAGAAGAGAAGAGAAGAGAAGAGAAGAGAAGAGAAGAGAAGAGAAGAGAAGAGAAGAGAAGAGAAGAGAAGAGAAGGAGAGGCAGGTGGAGAAAGCTAGACGAATAATGAAAGGCTCATCAGAGGGAGCTGCAGATCAAACAGATCTCACTGTATATTAAAGCACCTCGGGAGTGAACAGCTTTGATTTCCATTGCAGCCAAATCACTTCCCATAATGTTCCTTACACTGAGATCAAACTGGCCCAGCCTCACCGCTCTGATCTGCTCGCTCTGACACCTGTGCTCAACCCACCGAGTTATCAGCTGAACAAACACAGAAATAAGAACATCACACTAATACTGCAGGCATTTTCACCAGGATGAGGCTTGTACATCATACCTGTGTTACAGTTTGATGGTGACAAATGATGTAAAATATTTTATTTTGTAGTTATCAGCTGTTCTGAGGGGAAAATAAAAGCTTAAAGCTCATATTTCAGTGGGAGGTTTGGAAGGAAGCCCAGTCAGGCCAGGAAGTGGAGAATTTTTTTTTTCTCAAAATAATAATTTACCATGTGGAAATAATAATAATAATAATAATAATAATAATAATAATAATAATAAAGCCACACAACTTAAGTAAGATTTGCTCTTAATTAACCCTGGTAAACTGTAGTAACATCACTGGTAGATGAACTGATAGAAAAGAGCATTTCTACAATAGTTTTGATTGTAAATACCATATTTTACTTAAAACCCTTTAACTTTCCCAAAAATTATCGCCTTATAATCCGGTGCGCCTTAAGTGTGAATTTTACCAGTCAGGTTGTAATAAGCAGTAAAGCCTCACCGCTGAAGCACATTGCTATACAGTTCCAGTTTAGTTCTTCTGTGCCGAGGTTGGAAACGAATTAGCATTAGCCACTAACCACGCTAAATGCAAGCTTATTCACCGTTCAGAGGTGAGTATTATCGACCTATAGCCTGCTGCTAACCCTGCCTAGCACTGCTGGGGCAGCATAAGCCGCTAACCGCGCTAAAGTGCTAACCACTAGTGACACACTACTCACCCAAATAAACGTTTAACTGGAGAGAAATCTGTGTAGATTAAAATCTAGCACTCGTATGACTTATAAAATATATATATTTTTTAAGAATTACAGTTTTGTTTACTAGTTTAGCTTTACTTAACTTAAATTACGACACCCTCCCCACACACACACACCTCTACCACCAGACAGCAAGACCCGCTGAATTAGAAGTAAAACATGGCGACACCCCTGTTCCTTACTAGTGCCGCATATAATCTGATGCGCCTTGTGTATGAAACTAGACCAAAAAAAAGGAGATGTTCATTTATAGAGCACCTTATAATCTGGTGCGCCTTATAGTGTGTATAGGGTGTAATTCAAGAGTAAAGATGCACCTCTAAATACATCCAATGGAGAGGAATATATTTGTTGTTGCACTTTGGTGTGTTTTTTAATAACAAAGATTCTATTATATGTAAATTAAAAATATACTTCGTGGCCCAAGTAACTTCTATTAGTAACTATTTAAGTAACTTCAACTCGGTTTCAAGACTTAAATGTTACATAGAGTAATTAGGTGAACTGAACTTCAGTCAATCCTTTCTTTTATTAAACTTTACTTAATTTATTTTTGCTGAATCAATCCTTCCTTTTAGGTACCTTTACTTAATGTCTGCATACAATATTACCTAATTACAATTACTTAATTTATACAATATTATTCTATATAATTTTAGTTAAAACACACATTCAAATATTTACATAATCTCAAAGATTTATTTTGTAAAAATAGACCAAGACTCGCTGTCTCAACACATAGATGGCACAGACTCCGATGATTAGTATAATAAAAATAATGTATTACATGCCATCCATGTGTTGAGACAGTGTAATATGTGTGTTTTAACTAAAAATATTAAAGTTTCAGGAATTATAATATATAATGTATTATAATTTTAATCATTGTTTTGAGTAATATAAATGAAATTATTGTAATTGGGTAATATTGTATGCAGAAATTAAGTAAAGTTTACTAAAAGAAAGGATTGACTGAAGTTCAGTTCACTTATTTACTCTATGTAACATTGAACTCTTGAAACCGAGTTGAAGTTACTTAAATTTACATTAAATTAAATTTACTTAAAATAAGCGAATGCAGAAAGTTGCAAAGTTTTTTAAAGTAAATTTTACGCATCATTTTTTTTTTTTCAGTGTAGTAAATAACTAATCTACACATGATGTTATCAGAACATTGTGTAAATGAGATGTTGTGTTTAACCTGTACTTTTTATCATAAATCACAAAGGCAGAATCTTGGTCTTATCATTCTTATCTTTGCTGCTACTGGCTTAAATACTCATCACATGCCAGAGACAGACTGTTTTTGCACTCAGTGATCCAATCAAAGACAAAATAAACATCAGTGATTCCCATATGGATTAATACAGGGCATTTTCTCTATTATGGTTCAGTAGCGGTTTTTCAGAGCGAGCCTCTAAAAAAAAAAGACCTCAGAAGAGTGGATTCACCTTCTCAAAGACATCTGATTCAACAGCCTGACATTTTCCACTGGTTATTTCTCTGTGCCAGAGGATCCTAAAGGTTGCACAGATGGCTGTCTGCGGGCTGTCTGCAGTCCATAGCAAAGCAGAGATTAGCCTCGCTTCTCTTGTCAGGTGCATATCGGAAGCATTGCTGTAGATGTCGAACCATGAGCTGCTCTGGTGTAATGTCAGACTCTCGACAGTGCGCTGCTATAGAATAAATCCACTTTATTTCCATAGAGTTGGCATGTACGCTGGAATGGAACTCATTGTATGATGACTATTGGCTGTAGCAGCAGATTTCAAACTTGTGCTTCCTGAGGGACACACCTGGGAAGAACAGTGCTTAGGAACGTGGAGATACAGCGAGTTCTTACAAGTTTCCTGCTCTTACTAATAGAGAAGGACGGTAGAGTCAGATATGCATCAGCGTAGCTCTCAGAATACTCACTTTACATGTACGGGCAAAGGGTTATAAAAATGCTGCACACATATACACACTGTACACGTTATTAGGACAACATCATTTTGAATAGAAATGCCAATATAGGATGATTGTTCAACTTCAAAGTACTCACAACCATAACTCTCAACCCATCTGTCCTGTACTCAAAGAAGAATTGAAAAAACTGTGCTGGGAGCTAATGGATGTGTCTGAATCAGGAGGTTACTTACTTGAGAAAGTGTTCTGAGAAAGGTCTCTGTATTCAAATCAAAAGACATTGCACATAATGAGCTTTAAGATATGATACCATGAACTATTTAATTGTTTTTTTACTAATTGAAAGAAAGACTAGGGGTCCTATTGTATCACACAGCTGGATTTATGGCGTGTTGGTGTCTCTTTGGTATCGTGAAGGTGCAGAAAATACACTCAAAATGCGCAAAAGTGCTAATTCTTTTAATTAATCATGGGTGTGTTTTGGGTGTAACATGAAATAAATCGATCAGTGTGCCAGGTGCTATTTCCTTTAAGAGCCAGGGGTGCTCTGACTTTTGCGCGTTAATATAATAACAGCAAGGTGTTCACGCTGTAAAGATACGCCAGCAGCTCATTCAAGGGAACAGCAATGTTATTTTATTCTTTTTTCAGTTTATTGTTGCACATGGCACACCTATAGTATTTTTTTTTTTCGGTCAGTGGTGCATCTGGGTTTTTCACCATCAAAATAGCAACACGCCAGAAATTCACCTGAACACACCACACTTTCAGACCACCAAAATCTCGAAATCTCTCTCCACTAGCATTGTGGTGACCCCACCAATCCATCACATCAAATCATCAAATCAAATCAAATTTATTTGTATAGCGCTTTTTACAACAGGTGTTGGCACAAAGCAGCTTTACAGAAACATGATTACAGGACAAAGAATCAGGCAAAACATTAAACATAGAAAATACAGAATACAGAACCCCCAGTGAGCGCGGAGGCAAGGAAAAACTCCCTCAGAGCTGCAGGAGGAGGAAGAAACCTCTTCGCTCTGATGCCATCTGGCAGAAGATACAGGAGCATCCGAGCATCCACTACCAGACTCTGCAACAGCTTTATCCACCAGGCGGTCAGACTCCTCAACACACAGAGACGGCGCTGACCCACCACCACACACCCAACACACTTACACAAAACTGAACTGAACCTCCCCACCACTCTTAACACACACACACACACATTACATGTCTCTATCAGAATTAAGCAGCAATATTTCCTCAGTAACTGCTGTGATCAAAAATGTTATACAGTATTTTACATATCTCTGCAACTTATCCTCACTAATCACATTTCATTGTACCGTATCGGTACTGCACTGTCCTGTTTTTTAAATTGTCAAGTCTGTTGTATTTATTGTATTTACTGTAGTATTCATTTTTTATGTTGCACTATCGTTACACTTTTGCACTCTATATTTGTCTATTGTATTGTTGCACAATGGTTCCAGATGAAGGTAATTTCGTTGCACTGTGTACCTGTACTCAGATGTAATGAAAATAAAACCTCTTGACTTGAAAGTCTTGACTTGACTTGATTTGTGAATATGTGATGTAATTTCTGCCATCAGACTTTTTGTTTGCTAGTTTAAGGTAGGTGGAGTTCAAGAAGTGATTGAAAATTGAAGGTAGATGTTGTATACAATTTTTGCAGTGCTTTTCATTTTGCTCCACTCTGAACTTGTACACAGATAAAAAGATGAGAAAAGACTCCTAAAGATGAGAAACTCTAACATTAACGTTAATCTTCCAAAAGCATTAACAGCTACTGAATAGCTGAAACCCTATGAGCTCTTTCAGTTTGAGTTACTTTTTGAGATGTTCCCCCATATTTTCGACGAAATACAGGCAAATATAATATTTTGACATTTGTCAAAATGTGTGTTGTTGGGGTGCAACCATCGAGTCAGCTTGGTTGCTGCTATTCCAGTGCCAGAGGCAGCAGTGATTGGTAAAGAAAATTGAGCATAGTTTTTTTTTCACTGCACAGTTGGTACAGAGTCTCTTCTGTCATACATGTACTTTTATTGATGCCAAAAAAAAAAAAAAACAATAATAATTGCACAAATATACTACAATCCATGTGTAATGGCCTTTAGGGCTGAGATCAGTCTTCGGCAGGCTCAGGCCAGTCATGTCCACGAGACAGACAATAAAAGTCAAGATACGCAATTTAGAATCCCAGTCAGAAAGAGCACTCAATGCATTGACGAAACTGAACGGAAACAGAGAAGATGAGGTGAAGAAAAGGACATGGCACAGTTCCTCTGCCTCACTCTTTCTCTTTCTCTCTCTTTTCTCTCCCTTCTCTCTTTCGCTCCATCTGCCTCCTTTCAAAAACTCCCCGAAAAACATCCATCCGGAGCAGATAGCAGGTTCTCTTCATCAGAAAGAGCGGTGACAACCTGCTGTCACAGCAGAGCCTCCGCTACAGCCCAGAGACACTGAGACACAGAGAGAGAGAGAGAGAGAGAGAGAGAGATAGCAAGCGAGGGATGGGAAAAAGAGAGAACGGGCAAATTAGACATCCGCAGAGAGAGAACGAAAGAGATAGAGAGAGAGACCGTGAGAGTGTGAGTAAAAAAAAAACGACGTGGAAAAAGTTGGGCCTGGTGCTAATGTGAATAATTCTCACTTTCAGACAGACAGACTCATACATACACACATGGACGCACGGACGGAAGACAAACATTTGACAGACTCCTTGTCAGTGTGTTCAGTAACTAAAGGGAATAAAATCAACTTGACAGCCACAACCCAGTATATGCACCCACACACACACGCTCTCTCTCACACCCGCCCACCCACACACACATACAATGGACAGACTCTCAACATTTTGGTACCTATTTTTTACAGTAAGACAGTGTCTGCTTGAGTGACACCATCTCTAACCTCCCAGGTTACACTAACAGACATCAAGGCACCAATCAAGGCTGCCAAAGAGGTCCTGTCTTGCCGCGTTTGGATGGGAGCTTTCCGCTCGGCCGTCTCCGACTGACAACCACCTTAAAAAGGCCTGTCAGTTCGACATGAGCCGCAGTGACCTCCAGGGCCTCATCCTGGAAATTCAAAAAATTAATGTAAATGTACATGAAGGGGGAGCCATTCTTCTGTGAAGCATCGCCAAAAATGAAATATTCAGAGGTGAAAGTTAATATCCAGGAACCAGAAAGAGGTACACGGTGGACAGATCCACTCAGCTTCTGCTGGGGAGAATTATTTCTTTTTTTTTTTTTTGCCGGAGCGAATATATTTCAAGCTTCTCCTGATCTGAGAGACAATTTCCAAGTGTTGAATTATTCACACGCTGAGTATTTAAAAAAAAGGTATGGTCCTTAATCTTGGAGAGAGGGTAATAGGTCACGAGGGGACGCTTTGGGGCGTGACAGGTGTGATGTTCGAGTTTTTGCCTTTTTCGGTTTATTATCAAAGACCACAGCCCCACCTGAGTGGCACTCTAGGACTGATTTTTGGTTTTCTAGGCGAGGCGGAGCCAACCAAAGACCAGAACCAGTATTACAGCTTAAAACGGACAGTTATTGCTGGTTAAAAAAAACAAAACAGATCATAATTTTGAATTATGATCAGCCACAATCCCTTTTCCAACTGCCACTGATGCAGCATTAGCACATAACCAGCACGCTCAAAGGAAAGCGCGTCTTACAATGTGGAGTGACTAAAGTATGTAGCTTGAAAATAATTAGTTTAATTATTTATATATTAAAACCCAAGCTTTAAGTAATCTTATTGATCTGATCATACATAAATCTGATTTGTTATCTGTAAATAATACAGCCACACAGTTTAGATAAGACGTGCTGCTATCTAATAATGAAGTAAAATCTCTTTGTTTGTGGTAAACAGTTTATGTATAATGACTTTCTGGACTGATTTAGTTGGCTTGATGGCCTATTCTGAAAAATCAGCATGTTTTTTATATAGTTTTAAATATTATACAATGTACAATAAACAGTTGTGTTACCATCTGAGAATGCGGGGGGTAAATTATCCCCTCTAATTCACATGTATCAAAGAAGGCATGTGCTAGTCTTCACCGTCCTGGTGTTGGGGGGCATCACTAGTGCTAGGGGAAGTGAAGCTAGGTGGGTGGAATAGTCAGCATATTTCAAATTGGGGAGAAAATGGGATTAAAAAAAACTAATGCCATATCAAATGGTTTCAGAACAAACAATGAATGTTGTAGGTGTCTCAATACCTGAGTCCATCCACACAGTGCATGTGTGTTTATATATGTATAGGCAAACCACTAGCAAGCCACTACACCACTGACAGGTAAACTGAACAACTCTAAATGAAGGGAAAGGGTTATTATTACCCAAGGCTCCTTGATTGGATCCATTAGGGCCTCATTTTGGTCCCAGATACAACTGGACACCTTTAGAGGTCTTGTGGAGTCCTTGTATTGAAGGTTCATAGGGCAATTTGAACTATTTCCGGGGGGCCTACACAACATTAGGCAGGAGGTTTTAATGTTATGGTGATCTCATATAAGATTCTCTTATGAAGTAACTGCATGGCCTGCTTCAGATTATACATTTTCTATTAAGTTAAGCAGGAACTGAGAAGTAAAAAAACAATAGTAGGGCGCCGAGTGGTCCAGCGGTCTAAAGCTGGTCCACTCTGCCACTATGAGCGGTAGGTCGCAGGTTCGAACCCCCGCTCATGCAGCTTTGCCATCAAGCTGCCAGCGCTTAGAGGGAGCACAATTGGCCCTGCTCCCTCCGGGTGGGTAGATGGCGCTCTCTCCCCACATCACTCCTAGGGTGATGTCCAAAGCACAGGGCATCTGTGAGCTGATGTATATGAACTGAGTCGCTGTGCTGTCCTCCAAGCGCGCTGGCTGCTCAGCAATGCAGCATCAGCAACAGCTCGAAAAGGAGCGGTGGCTGACTTCACATGTATCGGAGGAAGCATGTGTTAGTCTTCATCCTCCTGGTGTGTTGGGCATTACTAGTGATAGTGAGTGGGTTGGGTGATTGGCCACGTAAATTGGGGGAAAAATGAAAAAAAGTAGAAAAAAAACACAATAGTAACTAGGGGTTAAGTGCATATGGGCGTATAATTAATCAAAAGTAATGCATCAAGCCTCAATGCAGCAAGCTTCTGATATTAGCCATATGCCTTTTAATCTAATTGTAACACGCCCATACCCATAAACACAAGGCGGGTCTGAGTCTGCGGGCTTCAGCTGTCCTGTGGTTTTGAACATCTCGGCTCGTGGTGCGGATGAATAAAACAAGGAATTAATGAATTTTGGATGAACGCGTCACAGAGGGAGTCTGCATGGCTCATTAAGAGCTATATTATTGATCACAGGGAGACCTCCACGCTCTGGAACCTCATCGCTAAACCCTCTCTTCAGAAATGCTAATTACCTCTAGGACCACGGAGCAGTGACCCACTAAACGAGAGTATTTGAAACCAATCAGCATCATTGGCTGACATTGAAATGAATAAGATTAATGTGGATAAGGCTTGTCGCTCTTGATTAATGCTCGCTGACGTTTCAATATGAAAGGTCATGCAAAATACAACAGGAAGCAAGAAGGAACGCCTCGCTCTCTTGTGTCCCGTGTTGTTGCATCCTGCGCCGCACCAAATCACGTTTTTAAAGGTTAATTTATTACCAGCCTAATAAATTTAATGGAGCTTCCCATTCACACCCTTTACAAAGAAGTTGTTGTATTCTAGGCAACGCATTTATGGAACAAAATAAGCTTTCTTTAAGATTTCTATTTTCTTTATTGTAACTTAAAGGAGTATTATTTCAAGTGACACACATATAAATGGTAAAGTTAAAACTTACAGTGCTGTGTTAGTAGAAAAAAGGGCTTGTTCTTGGCCTTAATGGTAGTTATACTCTTAGTTTACTCTCTTCATCCCACTGGGCTAACCTGAGCTGGCAACATGCAACAGAAAAGAAACCTATCCCCAATGTCCATTTTTAAATCAACTAGAAAGTAAACAAGTAAAATAGTAATATCTACACTGTGAATAAACTATGTTTTAATACCTCAAATAAATTATTTTAAATACAAAACTGGATATTGTCAACAATTACTTTACTACCTCTGAGTTAGGTTAACATTTTGGGCCACTTATACAGCTCTGGGAAAAAGTAAGAGACCACAAAAAAATGACGAGTCTCTTTATCTTTACCAAATTGAAAACCTCTGAAATATAATCAAGAGGAAGATGGATGATCACAAGCCATCAAACCAAACTGAACTGACTGAATTTTTGCACCAGGAGTGGCATAAAGCAGTGTGCAAGACTGGTGGAGGAGAAAATGCCAAGATGCATAAAAACTGTGATTGAAAACCAGGGTTATTCCACCACATATTGATTTCTGAACACTGAAGGTTCTGCATGTTTTTTGTTATTTAGTAGTGTATAGAATAAAACAACAATGATCATTTTACTCAAACATATACCTATAAATAGCAAAATCAGAGAAACTGATTCAGAAACTGAAGTGGTCTCATCATTTTTTTCAAAGCTGTACATACAATGGGATCTTTGAGTTGAATCAACTTATAATAATAATTATGTTTGCATACTGGGTGTGCTCTCAGTTTCTGACACTCACCATTGGTGTGTAGTCATTCTCCCATTCTACCTTAAAAAACTTGTAGATCATATACTATGATTCACTATCAATGTGGTGGACTGTGTATTTAAATGTATATTATTGTTAAAAAGACTAAATACAAATCTATGTTACTCGTCTGAGCATTCAATTATTGTGCATAGTAAATTATATATAAAAAATATATTTGAGTAAATTCAGCATATCCAGGCTTACAGTGTGCTTATAAGCAAGCCCAAGCAAGAGGTGTATTAGGACAGTCAGATGGCCCTTATTTATTATATGTTTAATTACTTGTTTTGCTGGTATTTAAATACACATATATTGTATGCAGTTAATGCCAAACTTCAACTACAATGTTATTCAGAACTGGAGGGATCTCTAAAAGTGTACTGGATAGTCCAGGTGTTGTTAATCTAGGGGTGCAAGAAAGTTGCAAAACAAAACAAAATACTGCAAATTACTAAACTATTAATGTTATTAGACATTAACAAATAGATAAATAAGACAATGGGCAATATCTCAAACAGTCTTGTGGTCATGTCTATATATTGCATCATAAGTCTGTAATGTTATTATTGTAACAGGCCTAATGTGATAGAGGGAGAGGAAGAATTCTCTTGTTTAGTCTATATGTGGCATATACATTCATAAATTGTAACTGGACGTTATTTGCTTGGAGTGTAATTGAGGTTTCAGAGATTTTTAGACCAACACTGGAATCATTAATTCAAGGATATTAAATTGGACATCACAGTATGTTCTTAAAAGCAAAGGTATCACAAAAGGCTCTTTGAACAAACTAAAAAATGAATGAGGAGTATTTCATCAACAGCACAATCTAAATTTGCATAGCTTTCATTTATTGTAACCAATTTTAGCATGTAAGTATAGTACTTAAGTGATGCTTTAAGGTCTTCGGTCCCATTTTCAAGTTTTTAGCTTAATAAAAAATTGTACAAATAATATATATATATATATATATATATATATATATATATATATATATATATATATATATATATATACAGTGCCCTCCATAATTATTGGCACCCCTGGTTAAGATGTGTTCTTTAGCTTCTCATAAATTGAGTTTTGTTCAAAATAATATAGGACCACGATGGAAAAAAAGAGTAAAATACAACCTTTAACTCAAGTGAATTTATTCAGTAGGAAAAAAATCCCACATTAAGAAATAATTATTTAACATCAAATCATGTGTGCCACAATTATTAGCACCCCTGATGTTAATACTTTGTACAACCCCCTTTTGCCAACAAAACAGCACCTAATCTTCTCCTGTAATGTTTCACAAGATGGGAGAATACAGAAAGAGGGATCTTTGACCATTCCTCTTTGCACATTCTCTCTAAATCATCCAACGACCTGGGTCCTCTCCTCTGCACTCTCCTCTTCAGCTCACCCCACAGGTTTTCAATGGGGTTGAGGTCTGGGGACTGAGATGGCCATGGGAGGAGCTTGATTCTGTGTGCGGTGAACCATTTCTGTGTAGATTTGGCCACATGTTTAGGGTCATTATCTTGCTGAAAGACCCAGTGACGACCCATCTTCAGCTTTCGGGCAGAAGCCACCAGATTTTGTTTTAAAATGTCCTGGTATTTTAGAGCATTCATGATGCCATGCACCCTAACAAGGTTCCCAGGGCCTTTAGAAGAGAAACAGGCCCACAGCATCACTGATCCCCCGCCGTATTTCACAGTGGGCATGAGGTGCTTTTCTGCATACTCAGCTCTTGTGTTACGCCAGACCCACTTAGAGCATTTGTTGCCAAAAAGCTCTATCTTTGTTTCATCTGACCAAAGCACACGGTCCCAGTTGAAGTCCCAGTACCGCTTAGCAAACTCCAAACGTTTGCGTTTATGATTGTGAGTGAGAAATGGTTTCTTCCGTGCATGCCTCCCAAACAGCTTGTTGGCATGTAGATAGCGCCTGATGGTTGTTTTGGAGACTTTGTGACCCCAAGAAGCTACCATTTGTTGCAATTCTGTAACAGTGAGCTTTGGAGAACTTTTTATTTCTCTTATCATCCTCCTCACTGTGCGTGGTGTCAAAATAAACTTGCGTCCTCGTCCAGGCTTGTTTACCACTGTTCCAGTTGTTTTAAACTTCTTAATAATTCCTCTGACAGTAGATATGGACAGGTGTAGGCGAGTAGCGATTTTCTTGTAGCCATTGCCTGACTTGTGAAGGTCAACACACATCTGCCTCACTTGAATGGTATGTTCCTTTGTCTTTCCCATGTTGAAGATAAATGGCCTCTGTGTCACGTCATATTTATACCCCAGGGAAACAGGAAGTTGTGAATTACTAATTAAATGTTCCTACATACTCTGATCAACTTCGTAAACTACTGTAGAAGTGACAGAAATACTTTTTTTAAATTTATTTCCTAAGAATTGTTAGGGGTGCCAATAATTGTGGAACAGGTGATTTTATGAAGAATAATTATTTCTTAGTCAGGGATTTTATTTCCCCCTTAAAATTTACTTGAGTTAAAGGTTGTATTTTACTCTTTTTTTCCATCGTGGTCCTATATTATTTTGAACAAAACTCAATTTATGAGAAGCTAAAGAACACATCTTAACCAGGGGTGCCAATAATTATGGAGGGCACTGTATATATATATATATATATATTTATAAGACTAACTGGCCATGGCTTAATTTATGTGAGGAACATAAATCACAAAATATTTTCAATGACCCCACCAATCCCCTCCCCCCTTCAACCCCATATACCCCTCCTTCACAAATATATTTAACATACAGTATGTGTTGTAAATATTATTTGCAATTGAAATTAAGTAAACAATTACTGAGTATTTTAACAAAACAAAAAATGTATTATGTTGAATTAAAAGCCCAACGGGTGCAACGGGTCCACCAGACCCAGCAGTACTCTCTGTATTACAAAAAACAAAGGCCTTATATTAGTTAAAGTGACACAGTATGTCAGTATGTAAATCGAAAAATCAAGGCCAACTATCACCCTTCGCTCCAAAAAGTCTCACCAGAGGAGTTTTAAACAAACAAGCAGCTCGTAATTCACATATCAGGTGAAAATGTAAGTTAAATGATGGACCTTCTCTAAATTCTCACAATCTGGAGCATGACTGCGTCTCATCACAGTACCTGCTCACACTGAAGCAGCAGGAACAGAGTGGGAGTGCACATTTCTTTCTTGCCATCAGGCAGGGGTTTCCACCCCTGATACAATACAAGCTTTAGACAATGATGAATACTGCATGAGCGAAAGAGACGCAGAAGCACGGTAAACACGCGATTAGCTGCAGCTCCTAAGAGACTTACAGCCATCAATAGGCCTGCCTTTCTCTCCTTCCCCCTGCCTAAAAAGCATGTAGCCTCAGGGCACGGCTGGAAAAAAAAATACCCACATAAGCCCGGAGTCGCACAAAAACACATATTAGCTTTGTCATTTCGGCAGAAGCACACTATAGGATTCGAACAGCTAGCGTTTTAGCTTTTGATGGCTTTTCAATGAGCAAATCCTTCAGGTTTATGTCACACTGCGCCAGGCCTACGCTTGATGGGTATATTAAGGTTAGCCGTACAGACAGCAATACTAATCGCGGCACTTCAGCTCGCATTTACGCTTTAATCCTCCAAAGCCGCAGGAAATTAGCGCCACCATATATTGTGACTTTGTTCCTCGTTAATTTCCGCGTAGCTGCAGTGAATAGAATTCTGTGGGTGGCTACTTGCATGATTAGTGAGATTGATTGCCGTGTATCTGTACGTTTTAGGAAATACAAAAAAGCAGTTTTGTTTAGATCAAGCCTTTCGTTTTAATATTACTGTGTAATTGTCACAGACAAATAAAAAGAACTGCATG
Source organism: Astyanax mexicanus (assembly GCF_023375975.1). Taxonomy (NCBI): domain Eukaryota; kingdom Metazoa; phylum Chordata; class Actinopteri; order Characiformes; family Acestrorhamphidae; genus Astyanax; species Astyanax mexicanus. The sequence continues at coordinate 28,595,750 of NC_064413.1, read as the reverse complement.
TAGAAATTATTGAAACATTTTCAAATATTTTTTCATTGTTTTCTTTGTCTTAGGCAAGAGTAAAACAAGGCTTAGCGGCTTCAAACACACAACACGAGCAAATTACTGGTTGGAGTCGGAAATAGAAGCGCTGTATGAATGATACATTGTAGAAATCAATGAATATTCACCGCAGCTCTTTTCCTGCTTACCTGGTGCTCAGTTATTCTGACATAAAACCCAACGGTTCTACGGCACTTTGAACTCCAGCCGCAGCATCTTCCGTGCGTTGTTTTCTTCTAGACGGCTATTTTGTTTTCCTGCAGAACAGCTTGCCATGAAAGATTTAGCAGATGCTAAGTGACTAATGCGTTTTCTCAGTCTCGGATAAGAGCAATGAAAAATTAACAATAGAAATAATTAATTTTGATTGGTGCCTACAGTAGTAAAAACTTGTATCAGGCCTAATGACTTATTCATGCGCATGCAAATTCCTCTCTCGCTAACACCCAAAATAACGCAGCAGCATGTTCTATAAATTCTGTAAGACTTTTAACTTATGTTCCAGCATGTAGTGATTACGGTGTGCTGCTCCGCACACTGCAACCTGAAACTTTAATTGTTTTTATTTCCAATTTTCTACCCGGGCATCTAATATGCACATAACCGGAGGTAAACAAGCACTCCTAGCAGTGTTTCGCTTTGTAACTATTAATCCTCACCTTTTTCCTACCATGTCGAAGTGCCAGTCGAACATGGCTCCCTTTGTTTCCTCCCTCGCCGCTCCACTTGGCTCTGACACTACTTACACAACGACTTATCTGCTGTTATTTACTTTACTTTGATTTGTCCACAGTTACAGCTCACCCAGGAGATGCAGAAGATGTCGCCGCTGAATGGTTATTATTGTATTACAAAGCGTTAATTACTGCAACACTTTGAAACGCATGTCTTGAGCTACTGGTAATCAAATATGATGAACCTTTAGTCATTAAAGTTGTTAAATACGATTAAAACAGACATTATTTGGGTCGTTTGGATTAGGATTTGGCTTATACAATTAGACTCATACAAACAAAGAGTAAATAGATTTTAACAAACAAAAATAGTGTTGTTAACTTAATTTAACTGTTCCAGTGGAGTTTAAATTTGAGTGTTAAATTTTTTTTAGAACAGTTCAATAGTGGGATCACTCACTGTCCGCACAATAAGAAACCTCTACCATACAATCCTCCAATCCTCCTCCATTTGGTTCAACTTTGTGAGCTCCATCTACCTTAGAGGTTTCCACAAAGAAAGTTTAACGTCACATTGATTTTGAGAAACATATAAAAACTGGTAAAATCAAAAGCTATCTCATTGCTGCAGCACTACTTGTTAAAGTTCTTATACCTAAACACTAAACTAACTAAAGTTACCCTTTTTAATATCATTTAAACACATAAAGGTTCATCATCACAGTTTTTATTTGTCAACTAAAAATTTATGTTTCGGTAGCAAATTTCATAGAAGTAAAGTTTTTTGTATTGCAGAAATATAGGCTCCTAGGACGCATTTAGTAAAAGTATAGTTTTATTATAAAACGTAATACTAAGTAATTTCATAAAGTAATACTAAGCATTTACAGCTCTGGAAAAAAATAAGAGAAGATAAGAGATAAGAGTTTCTTTGATTTTATCACATTGAAAATCTCTCGAATATATTCAAGGAAAGATGGATGATCGCAAGCCATCAAACCAAACTAAACTGCTTGGATTTTTGCACCAGGAGTGGCATAAAGTTATCCAAAAGCAGTGTGTAAGACTGGTGGAGGAGAACATGCCTAGATGCATGAAAACTGTGATTAAAAACTATTAAAGTTATTCCACCAAATATTGATTTCTGAACTCTTAAAACTTTATGAATATGAACTTGTTTTTTTTTGCATTATTTGAGGTCTGAAAGCTCTGTGTCTTTTTTTTCTTGTTGTTATTATAACCATTTCTAATTTTCAGCAAATAAATGCTCTAAATTACAATATTTTTATTTGGAATTTGGAAGAAATGTTGTCTGCATTTTATACAATAAAACAACATTTTTCATTTTACTCAAACATATACCTATTAAAAGCAAAATCAGCAAGACTGATTTAGAAACGGAAGTGCTCTCCTAATTTTTTTCCAGAGTTGTATATTTATTAAATACATTACCACTACACAATTAGCACAGCCATTAAGTATACTGAAATACAGATTAAGCAGGTAAGAATTTAAATATAAGTAGCATTAAAAGTAATTATTCAGCATGTAGTTCAAGTACACTATTATTATACTTAAATATGCAACTATTTCACAAGGGGTCTAAATATATAGTGTGGTTTGTTTAACACTTTTGATTTCCCATGTGTTCCTGTATAGCTTTCACATCTTCAGTAATAAAATTACAATGTAAAAAAAAAAATCATAAAAATAAAGAAACACATTAAACGAGAAGAAGTGTGTCCAAACTTTTTTTTAACTATCAAAAAAAAAAAAAACAGAAAACATTTTAACTGATTTGCACCTCCATCTGGTTTTAACCTTCTTGTGCTTCTGCTTTATTAACCGAATTCACATTTTTCTCCATCCAGCTGTAGTTTGATTCGTCTCATGCCTTTTCCCTGTCTTACCCTGAGAGGCCTGGTGCATCCTGACAACAAATGGATATAAGCAAGTGAATATGTTTTTTTTTTCCCTCTCCTCTCTCTCTCTGTGCATATTACTAATACATATTCTGTTGCTTGCACGGCATAAATACTTCAATACACCTCCATTTGTAACTTGCACCAAACATTTCGGAACATATGAAATATAAATTGTCGTTTGTAATGGCCCTTTGTGTCGGGGTCTGCCGGGACGGCTATTGTTGCGCGCGAGGCAAAGTAAATTGAAATGGTTTCTGTGGGGAGTTGGCTCAGTACAAAGAAAATACATTTCATCTGACACTGTCGCTGTAATTATCTTCCCCCCTATTATCTTTTATTGAACAGAAAATGAGTGTTGCCCAGGAGGACGCCACACCATGCTTACTGAGGTGACTACATCGTTTGCACCGGGGACATGATCTTTTAAAAGTAGGTAACCATCTGCAGTGTGTGTTCCTGAGTGTGTGAGTGTGTTTGTGTGTCTGCAGAAGATGGAAAGAGGCATCAGTGTGAGGTTTTAAGCCGAAAATGAAGGAAAGAAAGAGCAGCGGAGAAGCCCTGAGGTAGCAGACGCGGAGAATGCCACAGGACGTCCTCATAGCCAACAAACCAAGTTACAACCGCACCACGAGGGGCACGCTTGTCCTACATCTCCGCTGCAATTGAAACTAGGAAAGCGTGGCTGTTCGTGGTATGAGGAACATCTGCTCGGCTTGTTGTAAGCTACGAGAAAACACAGAGGCTGGATTGCGGCTACACAACTCACAACGTGCACGATCAGCTTGGCGTCGTATAAAAAAAAAAAACACTACCACAGTTCAGAGCTAGCCACAGTGACAGTGCTGTCAGTAAAGTGCCTCTAACAGTGAATTAGAGATGATTCTAGTATTTTTTAGGTGAGACCAGAGAAAGGCTTTAAAAAAATTCTCCCTATTTATTTCACAATATGTGTAGATATGTGCATATAAAAAAGAGACTTCATTAAAACTTCATTAAGCATTATTTCAATGTCAGCAAGCCATAGACTACATTCTGATTCATCCCTAATATTAAAGCATTACCTAAATAGGGCTATTTACTGCATACCAATTCTTTACCTCTTCACAACACAACTGATGCATAATCAACTCTTCACAAGTTCAGCACAGCTGTTAACTGAAAGCCATTGCAGGTACCAGTAGCTCAAGACATGCATTACAAAGTGTTGCAGTAATTAACGCTTAGTAATACAATAATAACCATTCAGCAACATAATATGTGTAGATATGTGCATATAAAAAAGAGAAAACTTCATTAAGCATTATTTCAATGTCAACAAGCCATAGACTACATTCTGATTCATCAATAATATCCATAATATGAATTAGAACGTCACACTAATGGGGATATTTACTGCATACCAATTTGTTACATCTTAACTACACAACTGATGCGTAATTAACTCTTCACAAGTTCAGCACAGCTGTTAACTGAAAGCCATTGCAGGTGACGCAACCTTATAAAGCTGACTGAGAAAATCCAGCCAAGATGTGCCTACTTTGAAGAATCTAAATTAACAAAAAACTTACTCTGGTTTGTTTAACACTTTCTTGTTTGCTAAACAATTCCATATGTTTTTCTTAATAGTTTGGATTTCTTTAGTAAAAAAATCTACAATGCAGAACATTTCAGGTGTATCCACATTTTTCACTGGTACTAAATTTAAAAAGTAGTCTGTTTAAGCTTTCTAAGGGTGTGTTAAGTGTGTTTTTTCAGAGTTATTCGTGTGTTTTTGCAAAAGTATTAACAATAAAAAAGATGGTGCAATAAACAGTGGACAGGAGCAGTAGATAAAATACCAGACAGAGCAAAAAAAAAGAAAACCAAAGCAGAAACAGGTAAGCAAAGGTTTATACATGTAGTCAAAGACTAAAAATAACTAAAACGAAGGGACAAACTAAAAAAAGCAAAATAAACAGACAAAGATGGGGCTTATAACAGAGTCAGCAAACATGAATCAATGCTTAATATGGAGCAAAAAAATTGGCAATACTTTGTGAAGTAAGAGAGTTAATTTAACCATTGTAAGCAGAAACAGGTGATACTGATCAGTACTCTGGAGAATGTGAAAATGTGAACGATTCCTGATTTGAGGTATATATATATATATATATATATATATATATATATATATATATAATTTTTTTATTTCAACTCATCATAATCATATTTGAGTTCATATCATATTTTGAGTTCATGTCATATTTTTGTTCAAGTATCATTCTGATAGGAATTGATTGGTTTACAGGTGCATCCCAGAAAATTTTAATATCAATACTGGTTTTTGGGCTTTTTCATTGGCTGTAATCATGAACAAGAAATAGACTGAAATATAAAATACATTCATATGCCTCATAATTTTTTTTTTTTTTGCTACTTATGAAAACCAATGTGGTATCACTTAACAGTGTAGAATCTGCGATTCCAAATCTCTGTTAATGGAATAAATTCCTATAAAATTAGAGCATTATTTTTTTATGAGGTCTTTTGTTCCAGTGAAAACTGCAACTTCTAAGGGGTTAACCTGCACACTGTACATTGTGCAGAGTGCAAGCGGACCACTCTCTGAGTTAAACCCCCATGGTCTTACAGCGGAGATATGGGAGTTCTGACCCCATTTCAGAAAGGCCAAGCAGAGTGTGTATTCAGGGTCCCAGCAATAGCCGTGCTGCTGGAGGGGGAAACGGTCAGCGCTGTCATTCAAACACACCATGTGAGAACAGTCTGGACCCTAGATCTCGCCACCCACCTACTCTCTCCTTTGTGTGCAGTTAAAAAAAAAAGTGAAAAAAACAGAAAGGCTTTTCCAAATCACTGTACAAATGTTTACAAAGAGAATTTACTTGTTTTTCTGTTTTTATGTACTTATTATACTTTAATTGTATAAAAACAGTACAAAAGTCTTATTTAAATTGTGCTAAGTGTAATTAACTGTACTACAATGGAACAATTTAAAAATATACGTATGTAACATTTAAACATACTACTTCATGTATGTAACCCATATTTAAATATGCTTACAGTAAAATACAGTAAAATTATATATATATTTAATGAGTATTACAACTGTATTACTATTATAAACCAGGTATATTAGGAATGTTCTAAGAATTGATGTCAAATATATTTACATTAGAGTACAAATATTCTTGTTGTTCCTGTCTTTTGTAGGTAGCACACTTGTTGTATACTTCGTTGGGTATAAAACATATATTTTAATATACTGTACTAAAATTTTAGCTGGTTACAAATTTACTTTAATTTTTTAAATGTAGTAATTTTAAGTCTGATACATTGTACTTTAAGTGAACTACTGTAAAAGTTGTTTTTAACACACTTTGCTAAAAATATACAAAAGTATATTTGAAAATAAGTATTTTAGAAGTATATTGAATTACATTAAAATAAAAGTGTACTTCATAGCAGTCTATTTATTTAAAATACACTATATTGTACTTTTTAAAAAGTATGATCAAAGTTTACTTTTAAACATTTGATGAAAGCATATTATTGACCTTTTAATATATTTTAAGTAAGTACATAAATCTGTAGTATATTTACAGCATACTTTTCTCAATATATTTTTAGTACAATTAAGAATATGTTTTATTTAGTTATTAGAACTATATTGATTGTATTATCAAACTGTCTAAAAATTAATTTTGTAGTGTAGTTAATCATATATTAATAGCTTAAAGAACCAATCTATATGATTTTCTGCTTTTAAATAGAAAACAATAATATACTTGAGGTGGGTGGGGATCATACTCAATGTCTAATATATCCATACTTAAAACAGAATGGTCTGGTAGGTTTGTTGGAAGTTATTTATTAAATGAACACAATGCACATCATACTCAATAGCACATTAATTTACATTAAGCACCATTCAGAAGGAAAAAGAGCAAGTGTGTGAAATGGCTACAGCAGTCCAATTTCAAAACACCACAAAGAGTTGTCTGCCCCGCCCACCTCTACCCAGACGCAAAGCTCACTCTGTCATGTCACAGATGGGAGTCAGACGCTCGCGGTAAAAACAAAACGAGGCTTTATTATAAAGCACGTAAGCTGATAGTGTAGTCAGATAACAGGCGTGGGTCAAAGCCAGAAAAACAACCAACCACAACATCAGAGCCGAATCACAAACCGAAAACGAAACCATTAACCAGAAGCAGAGTTCAATAAACCAGAAAATCACAATACAAACAGAACAAAAGGATAAGGCAAAAAACGTAGTCGAAAAGAACAAACAAGGGTCATACACGGGTAATACAGACAGGAAAATAACGCTCAGTATATCGCTGGTGAAACAGGGAAAATACCTCGCGAAAAACGAGACAAACAGACAGGTATTTATATCTGAAGTAAATTACCAACACCTGAACACAATCTAGAATTCCGGTGACGTAGACCGCACGAATGAGCCGCGATTGGCTGAGTCCGAACACGTGGTGTTGTCAGGTGCATGCTGGGAGGTGTAGTTCCGGACCAGGGATTGTCCATAGATGGGAACGGCAGAGTCAGAAAAAGGAACTACAGAGTCTGTGGTAGGCGTCACACACTCGGGTTGCCAAGCTGTGGAGGCTGAATCTACACATTTCAGTGCAGGACGAGTTTAGTAACTTCTACTACTGCAAGCAATGACGAGTCATACTCTGTAAGTTAATCAGCTAATGAATAAGTTTGGAGTGTTTTTATTTTGTTTCACATTATAAACCGGCTTATGTGAACTTATTTTCATTGCTAGTTAACCTAGCTTTATGCTCCGCTAGCAGCTTTAGCCTAAGCCAAGCCTGTTATACAGGAAAAAACCCACTGCTCCAAAAATACACACCCTAGAGCTGGAGTTACTACTTTACAGGTCCTGCTAATATATTGCTCAGTTTAGCAGATAACATATATGTCTATATTTGAGTAGTCTTCCATTTTATCTTGTTGCAGCCTGATCTAGATCTTATAAGTTATAATGTGCCCTCGCTGCTGTCAAGTGAAGCCAGTGAAGACTGGCCAGGTGCTGCTTGTAGGAGAGGAAGAGAAACTTTCAAACTCACTGCTAATATTTACTCTTATTTTATTCCTTATTTGGTCACTGAGCTTTTTTGAGACATTTGAGACACTTTTTTGAGGCTTTTTTTAGGCTGTATAGCAGGTAAGGTTTCAGCTAAACCAGCCTGCTTGTTTGCTTCCATGCTGCAGCACCGCTCGCTCGCTGTTGTGTACCACACTGGCCACCTCGGGAGTGGAGTTATTGTCGGGGCTAAAACAAACAGATACCCATGATGCACTGCACAGTCCAAATAGGAACGTACTGGCTGAAGCCCTGCTGACAAGAGCTGACAATGCTTTATCTCAGCATGTTTTCTTAATATCTAATAATACATCCTGAGCACTGTATTATTAACTACTGAAAATAAAATCTATAATTGTCCTTTAACCTGCATTAAGAGAACTTTTCCACATACTCAGTGCAATTACACTTTCTCACCAAAGAGGTCTATAAATCCGCAAATCCCCCAAACTTAAGGATTGTTGCTTCAATTAATTCAATTCAATTCAATTCAATTTTATTTATATAGCGCTTTTTACAACAAAGGTTGTCACAAAGCCGCTTTACAGGAAAAACAGGTCCACGCCTCTAATGAGCAGCACCACAGAGATGCCAATTTTATGGTGACACAGTGGTAAGGAAAAACTCCCTTTAAGAGGAAGAAACCTTGGAACGAACCAAGACTCAGTCCGAGGAACCCATCCTACTCGGGTTGACCCGCTCAGTACAAACAAACAACAAACAAATAACAGAACAAAAACAGTACAGAGAATTAATGTGAACTATGGGTAATATAACAGGTACTAATTTGTGAATATAAGAATGTGATGGGCACAAACTATAGAGCTATGGCAGGGTTGCAGAGCCGGAGAACAACACAGCGGGCAGTGGAGAGCCAGGCTGGGAACATCAGGAACAGGGCATCTCCATACATGTAAAAGAGATAGATAGAGAAAACAGAAAGGAAAGGAAGAGAAAAAAAAAGCTGAAGTTAGAAGGGTTGTGAAATAATTCTGATGAGTAGAAGGACAGGGCTGATTCCTGAAAGCTGGAACCACAGACGGACACATCCAGGAAGACCGGCCGGCCAGGCGTCTCAGCACATGTGAGAAAGATAGAGAGAGAGAACAGAGAGGGGAGGGAAGAAAAAGGGGTTAGAATGGTTTTATAAAACTCTGCTGGAGTGGGATGGGCACTGGTAGCAGCAGCTCAGGACATGGGGAGAGAAAGAGAAAGCAGATGATTAGGACAGGGTTTATATTTGCTGGATAAGCTGTAAGAGGAAGAAAATTGTAATGAGACATTACTCAAAAGCTTGAGCAAATAGAAATGTTTTGAGTCTAGATTTAAAGATTTAAATTAAAGTAATAATTGAATGTACAGCAATGTTAAGTGCATTATAAGTTAGTATGTTAAGTTTAAATCTGTGAACAGTAGTGTACAGAAGCCAATCTATCTTACACACACAAACACACACACACGCGCACACACACACACATGCCAGCCGGTGACCCTGACAGGCACGAGTGAAAGTGGGGTGATACAGCAGCGCGCAGTTATCGGCCGCCGGACGAGGTGTTGGCCGACAGCCTGGGCTACTCCTGTCCTGCACCTATTCACTCTCTCTTTCTAACACACACACTCTAACACACACATACACACACACACACACACACACCCTGCCAAGACCTCTTACAACCTCTTTCATCATTTGACAAGCATCAGATTGGGCTGGGGCTGTGGAATGCCCTTCGTTTCTGAGCGAGGCCAGACGGAGGTTATCAGGCCAAAAGCGAAAATCTCGCCTGCGCTCTCCACTCGCAGGACCTTTATCTAAAGCACCTTTGATTCCAGGCCCCAAACAGCAGCTATAGGGGTTAGCTAGGGGCCTGTGGACACCACAAGGGAAGATCCTTCACACCAAAGAGGTACCAGAGATTTTTTAAGGCTTTTGTATAAGCAGTATTTATGTTTAAGCAGAAAAATTCTGTTGAAAAGTTTGCTTTAAAAAGTGTATTAAATATTACATACATGTACACACTGTGTAAAAATTACTTTTACCAACTTAAACATTTCTAGTGAACCGTTGCACCCATTTTTTTAGTTGGTCTAATTTAAAGCAGCACTAGGTAGGATTTCCTTGATTTTTTATCTTTTTTAAAAAAGTAAAATTACAGCTTGACAGTCACTGCAGCGCTCCATTGAGGTGTAATAGGAGGAATAGCGGTGCTCTTGTGTCTGTGCCGGGCTCCTCTGAGCTCAAACAAGACCCTGTAAGTCTCCGAGAGGGCCGCGACCAACGCTCACGAGAACTGCGACCTGCTTTCCGACCTTTAGTTCTAACAGTTCTACTGACTACTGGACTACTGGTTCATTCTTCACAAACTAACATACAGACACTCTGGCAGAAGCTGGAAAGAGACCGAATATGTCTGTGAAAGCCAGAAAACAAGAAAGAGAAACTAATCCGCCTGAAACATTTCTAACACTCTGCAACTGTAGGGGGAGCCCACGAGCACAAAATATCAACCCTACCTAGTGGAGCTTTAAGTTCTGTGAGATGCATATTTTTTAAGATGCAAGATGCATAAGTTCGTCTCACAATCCTAGAATTACAGAAAAAAGTTGAAAAAAAATCTGTGAACCAAATACACTGTTGTATGTCGGTCCAACTACACATTTTGCATTGTGTCAACTACATTTGTTTAATTCTTAAGCATTATTAAATTTGACCTACAGCCAATTTTATGCTGCATCAATCAAATGTAAAATGTGCACAACACTATATTTTTTGTTAACGTAATTTAGCAACTGAGAATTTAGGACTATTACATATATGTGTTATCATCAGTCATATAAGCTTGTGGTAATGCAAATATGACCAGCATATAGTTAAACTGAGCAACACAAAACACAGCAACTTGCTCTTATAGGCTTCAACACGGCAGCCAGGCAGTTATATAACTGTTATATAACACATATAAATCGTAAGCAGCAGCCTGTGGAGAATGACTACACACTGATGGTGAGTGAGAGATGGGAGGACATGCCTAATATGCAAATAACATGACAAACATCCAGTGAAATCCTCTGAATAATTGCTCAGTAGAACCCGCTTAACTTAACTAAAGAGTCAAACTGAGCATGTGCAGTAGAGCAGTGTAGTTGGCTTGGCCTCAACGAGGGTTCAACTACAATTCGTTAATTTTGCCAACACAAATTAATTAAGTAGGCCAACTTTTAACAGGAAAGTTAAAATTCAATAGTGGAATTCACTATTTCTTGTTTAGTTTTTTTTTTTGCAGTATATATTCAGTAGTAGAATAGAGGAAATTTAATTTAGATTTGATTCTTATTTTAGAAAAAAATATTTTTTTGTAAGTAATAATGTAAGTAATATAATCAAGATAGGATAATAACAACTCCAGCCATCAAAGGGTTAATTGTCTTTACTTGTTGTGTTAGAGAGGGTGATGTCAGTGCTGTCAGCTTCTCTAACACTCCGCTACAATCATGTGGGAGGATTTCTCACCCTCCCTCTCTTCTCGTCCTGTCAAGATCCGCCTCCATAAATCTCCAGCAACACCTTTATTTGGATGGTTCACTGTGGATGCTTTGCAGACGCCCATCATTAGAATGTATTAAACTGGGTATTGTCTTAGACAGGATCAAGAAATAAGATTTAACTATACTGTTGTTACAATGTTATTACTCTCTTATATTAATGCTGTTGATACACTGGATTAATTTCGTTGTTATATAAACATGTATATATATACTTTTTTTTTTACTTTCTGAACCCTGATAACTCACAGTCTGCACTTCTGACCTTTCCTGTGCCAAAACATCTCCTCAAAAAAATGTGTCATTCAGACATCATGATAGAATTGACAGTTAGCAGTGGGCGGGTACTTTTTCATCCAAAACAAAATAGCAAGTGTGAAAGGGTTCATGAACCACAGTCTTGAAACAAACAGTTTTGAGTATTTTCCCACATTACTCAACATTTTTTACACATATATGTTCAAATGTGAGTTGAGTCAACTTATAATAATTAAGTATAATGTGTTGCCTTTGGCAGCCTCTTTTTTATTGGTTTCTGGTACCATGTTTTGGCATCGTGAGTGTGTATCCCAGTTTCGGACACTCACCATCAGTGTGTAGTCATCCCCCCAGACTACCTTAAGTAAATTTGTAGATCGTAAATTATGATCAACAACTGCTGTAGGCTGTAAAATCAAGCATTATTTGTTGAGCTGTTGGCTCTGTGTTGGCTGTATGTATCAGAAATATCAAGACCAGGAGAGACACACGCTGATAAGAGTTAAACAGTTTAGATAGTTTATTAACAAAGGGGATAAGCATATAAGCATAGTTAAAAGCAAGCGTGGTCAGAAACATAAAGGCAGCATAAATACTGTAAATAACATACCAGAGTCAGGAGAAAGCAGGGTCGTTACACATTGAATCAAGCAGAAAGGGAAAAAGCAAAAGAGTGGTCTAATAACAAGCTAGGTCGGCAACAGAGAGCAACAAATCATAAACTGGGCAAGGCAAAAGACGGAAAACGGTAAATACAGAAACGGTCAATAAGCGATCAGTCAGAGCCAGAGTCCAGAGCAGACAGACTAACAGCATCAGTGTTCACTCTTTAGCATTTCTTTCTACATGAATTTGAAATCTATATTTTAGGTAAATCAAATAGTAAAAATACTAAATACCAATTTGTAGTTAAGGGATTCTTGTGGTGCAGCAGACTAAGGGGCTGCCACTATGATCAAGAGATTGCTGGTTCAAATCCCAGTCATGCACCTTTCCATCATCTACTGCTCTCTTTCCCCACATCACGCCCAAGGCGATGTTGGTCAGCATGTTGGTGAGCTGATGTATCGGAACCGAGTTGCTGTGCTTTCCTCCGAGCACGCTGGCTACTTGGCAACATCTACATCACTGACTGCACGTGTGTCTGATGAGGCATGTGCTAGTCTTCACCCTTCTTCACCCTAAAAAAGGAGCCTTATTTTAAAGTGGTACCCATGCTTTTATTACATATTACAATGACATGCCAAATTGTATGGGACAGAAACTAGTATCTTGTCTCATGTCCAAAGAAAACTTAAAAATGCTAAACTGACTTGAAGGATTTGAGTGTAGGCCTGCATTAAATGTGGGTGCGATTTCTGTCAGAGTCTCTTTTTTCTGTTCACAAAGACAATTTTAGCCAGATGCCGCAGGTCACAACCATTATGACCCTCTGCGCAGTTTACTGTGGGTGATAATAATGCCTTCTGTGACGTACTTCAGGTACACATGTGACACTATGGATTAAGAAATGTAAAATACCTGCACAACTTCAGAAGTTGAATTTCCCACTATGATTCCTCACTCAAATGCTGCTAATTCACATCACCTTGCCATGAGCACGTTGGGCATTGTTTAACCTCTTTCACGAGGTTAAGTCAAGGAAATTATTCAAGTGTGAGTGTTCCCAAGCAACAGAACCCCTGAGATACTACTATGCCATGACTTTCACTGGTTTCTCTGGTTCATAAATTGAGCATCGGTAGATCATCCCTTCCAAATGTCAATTTACCAATGATGTCCAGGGTTGGTGCTATAGGTCCAGAGTGGTAAAAATAGAGTGAAGCTTCTCTCTCCAAAGCTCTTCCAGATTAAGAGTCGATGCCAGGTCAGTAGAGATAGCGCCACCTCCTTTCCTTCGATTCAGGCCGATAATCTCCTTATCCCTCGGCTGTATCTGATAGTATATACTGGATACAGCCTGACTGGAGGATGTCTGGTGAAAGACACAGGGGATGGGTAGCGTTACACTTAAACACTTAGTGGCAACTGCCAGGATGAATGTATTTCAAGGCAGCAATACATCTGCTGAGATCTTTGGCTAATGGCTGTGGTGAGGAGATGCAGAAGTGCCACCAGCTAAAGGTTAATGTGTCTTTAAGGGAATATTATATGGCAAGAATGGAGATCCCTTCATAAACGTCCAGTCTACTTCCATCAGCCCTCACAGTCAATGAAGAGAGAGAGGGAGGTAGAGACTGAGAGAAAGAGAGAGAGAGCAAGAGGGAAAAAGGAGAGAGACTTAATCGCTTTAAGAACCTGCTGTGACAGTCAACTTTTGCACACTCCATTGAACTTTAATGGTATTTGATGAGTTAATCGTCTGATAGATTGTTAACAGAGGGAATAGACAGAGCGCTCTGGATCAGTCAGAGCTCACTATCTGCATGAATGAGAACACACAGGGCCGAGGGAACAAGAACACACAGCCATTAAAATCTAAGCGGTATGAATTTAAACTTAAACACTTTTACAATGTCGGCCCATTACCAGAATAATGATTTTGAAAAAGCATACTGTAAAAGTGATTTAATGCGTAGAAATCTAATATATCATCTTAAATAATAAAAAATAAAATGTCTTTGGTAATTTTAAATATGCATACATGCCTTTGGATGTATTTACGGCTCTAGATCCAATCACATTTTCATCAAATGCCTATTTTGCCTATTTTCGCTAAAATTGTCTGCCCACCATGACAGGGTGGGTGCATAACAGAAAATAAAAAGGAAAAAAAATAAAATGATTAAGCTGGGAAAATATTACTTTTTTGTAATCTAGAAAATTAAATTTTAAATTGGGAATAAAGTTTTGAGGACCAAAAGGCACAATGTTTTAATTTTTAATTTTTTAAATGACCCAATTACAGGAGTACTAGTATTGAACAGTTTTTTAAGGTTATTGCTTATATATATTGTATCATTCAAAATGTGGACATCATTTTAAAATGTTCTGCATTGTGGTTGTTTAATAGTCATCAAAGTCCTCAAAACTATGAACAAAAAGCACCATACATATTTATTAAGCAAAAAAGGGTTAAACAAACCAGAATATGTTTTATATTTTAGATTCTTTAAAGTAGAACCTCTTGCTTTGATGACAGCTTTGCACATGTTGGCTGGATTTTCTCAGTCAGCTTTATGAGGTAGAGTCAACTGGAATTCAGGCTTTCAGTTAACAGCTGTGCTGAACTTGTCAAGAGTTAAGTGCTTATGCGTTTGTAAAGTTGTGAAGAGGTAGAGATGGTTGGTATACAGTAAATATCTCTATTTGAGTAACGTTCTAATCCCTATTATGAAAGGATACATTATGATGAAACTGGCTCTCATCAGGACCTCATCAGGAAAGGAAGACCAAGAGTTACTTCGGTTGCACAGGATAGGTCCATCAGAGTTACTGTACCAGCCTCAGTTTAACACTTTTAAGTGACTACATGATTCCTTATGTGTTCCTTTATAGTCTGGATTACTTCAGTGTCAATTACAATGTAGAAAAAAAGAAGAATATTAAAAATGTATTAAATATTTTTCTATTTTTTACTACATTGTCCATTGTTTTGAATGGTACTGTATGATAATATAGCTATCATTTTAGTGTAATTACTTTGTTTTTTTTTTTTACGCTTCACATTAAGGACAATGGCATATACATTCAAGCTAATTTTTTGTAACCTGAATGGGCTCCTGCATCTTACAAGTGGTGTTAGATGCGTTTACAAGAGATGCTGGAAGGCCTCTACACTTCACTAATATTAAGTAGACACCAAGGCCCGTTGCAGTCTCTGACAAATGAACAATCAGACAACGTATTTTTATTTATTGGCTCGTTCCCCCTAATAAGTGATACAATTCAATGAAATGCAAATGTAGGCTCAATCAATTTGTGCCATGTCTCCCATAATAATGGCTATCCATTAAACACGGCGCGGGCCTTGTAGCCAACAAGCTGTGCACGCCGGAGCGGCCGTCTTTCTTTAGGCCGGTCAGGAGCCTGATAGTGCATGCAAAAAAAAAAAAAACGAGGGAGCGAAACCAATAGTCAAATGTAATTAATGGCTTTCCCATATGCATTTGGAGGATAATTAACTATTCACAGGTGAGAGGGGCTGATAGGAGTGGTCTTCCTGCACAAATCGAATGAGTCATGATAGCATCAGTGGATCCACACCCCCCCTCCCTTTTTTTTGTTCCCTCCTTTTCCTTTTCTTCCCATTTTCCCACCAGTGTCCTTTGGTTATCAAATTATCAACAAAATTTGTCCACCGTCCCTCTCTGAGAAGTCGGGGGGGGGGGGGGGGGGGGGACTTTAATTACTGGCCTCGTCCAGTGGCAGGTCATTAATAAAACCTAGTTATCTTGGCCCTGGAGATGGGGGTAGCCTCTCTCTCTTATCCTACTTATCTCATATATATATATATATTTTATTTTTTTGGTTCCATGAAAATAATTCAAGATCATATCAGGCCAGATATTCAAAATGCAGCAACAAGGTATTGGGTGTGACGGAGAGCTTGCATGTGTGTGTTCTGAGGACAAATGTTGCCGGATTACACGGCCTGGCTTCATAAACATTGATGGATCTTACCAACCTGCGAATGCAGATAAGGGCCGAGTCACGGCCAGCCTCGGCTCTGCCAAATGTATATTTAAAGGCCTATAGGTTACATATGCATTACTTATTCCTTTTGCCACATACATCAATGCCAAGGTGGAGAAAAATGAATAGGCAGTAATAATGTGCCGGCTTGGCCAGTGCACTCTGACCGTGCATAGATTACTCTGTGGTGTATCACACAGAAATAGTGGGTAATACCAGCTTCATTTCCTAGAGTGTAACCCCAACGGCCCGGACGCTGCGGCGAACCTGAGATAGAGAGGCTAGCTGTGTACTGCATCAGCGGCCTGGACACGAACATACTGTTTAACCAGCTCCCATCTATCTCTCCCAGCTGGGGCTCAGCAGGCCAGCGGCAGACACAGCATTTCTCTTAACTGCTGCTAAAGGCCCAGACATCAAGAGGCACAGCCTCACGTCTGTATCTAGTTTTGTTACAGCATGACAGAAATCACCACCTGTGTGTCTTTTTTTTCTGCATTTACTACGTGGCAGTTTGGCATCTGACAGAGAGATAAAAATCTTAAAAATCTTTTAAACACATTTTAAATACACTTAAAGTATATTATAAATGTACTACTTTGCATATTAATGCTACTGGGGAAAAATGCACATTAAGCAGTATTTAATGCCACCATATAAATATATATGTTTTTTTACCAGCACAACATATAAATTAAAGCATTGCTTAAAAATACATTTTATGGAAATACAGAAAAAGTATATTTAATGTGTATTTATTTTCATAAAGTATATTAAATAGAAAATACACGTTTAGTATTCTTTACCTAATTTGAACATACTAATAATGCTCTTATGTATACTTCCTTTTCAAAAGGATAATCTTAGTAGCCACTTAAAAATAATTTCAATTCAATGATCTGTTCTGTGTCAATCTTCAATTTTCAACTTTAACATCTTCAGCTAAAGCTGTTATTGTTTTGACAATTGCCTTTTCTTTACTCTGCCCCCCAAATCATCTCAGACAATCTTAAATTTAGGGATTGTTTGGGTGATTTTGGAGGCCCTCAGCTCTGTAAAAAAAATAAGAGACCACTTCAGTTTCTAAATCAGTTTCTCTGATTTTACTATTTTACTATTTATAGGTATATGTTAAAAAAAAATAACATTGTATTTTTATTCTACAAACTACGGACAACATTTCTCCCAAATTCCAAATAAAAATATTGTCATTAAAAGCATTTATTTGCAGAAAATGAGAAATGGCTGAAATATAAAAAATGATGCAGAGCTTTCAGACCTCAAATAATGCAAAGAAAACAAGTTCATGTTCATAAAGTTTTCAGAAGAGTTCAGAAATTAATATTTGGTGGAATAACCCTGTTTTTTAATTACAGTTTTCATGCATCTTGGCATGTTCTCCTCCACCTGTCTTACACACTGCTTTTGGAACTTTATGCCATTCCTAGAGCAAATATTTAAGTAGTTCAGTTTGGTTTGACGGCTTATGATCATCCAGCTTCCTCTTGATTATATTCCAGAGGTTTTCAATTTGATAAAATCAAAGAAACTCATCATTTTAAGTGCCCTCTTATTTTTTTAACAGAGCTGTATATGCTTCAGTTTTGATGCATAAAAATGTATCTACAATATACAAAAATATATAATACAGAAAAAAACTTGGATTGTGACACTTGTGTAGCTCATAAGCTAAAAAATATATATATATATATATATATGAGATCGGGTTCCACCAATTGAAATGAATACTGTAGGAATGCTGTGATACACACCTTATCACTTTCCTGTGCATGAATTTATTACACCGAGCCACTATAAAATATGTGGCTCATAATCCTATCTGCAATCATAACGCAATACAAATACACTGTTCTAATAGACTCGTCAGCTTGATTTATAAGGTCCGGGTGAGAGATAGGGTGGAAGTGGTGCTGGGTTGCAGTTGGCTGCTGCTGACCTAGGAGTGGTCTTGAAGGGGGAGAGAAACCTGATCCCACATTTGCAGCATGAAGATGCACTCCCGTTCCACTCTTCTCTGCCTCTGCTTACTCAGTACAGGCCCTCTCCAAATTTGCTACAAATTAAAGATACTGTACATTAGAAGGCCTAAACATCAGTGAAGTAGCTGCAGGACCAGTGCAGCTAGACTATGCAGATTAACCCTACGATTATGTTCATTTTTCAGGAACAGCAATGGTGTTCCAGGGTTATTTTGAACTGGTGCATGTTTAATTATACATAAGATGTCTAAAACCCCCCAAAAAATCATACAAGCAGTGTAAATATATATTTTACTAACTCCATTACTAATTATTCTATCAATATTTAGTGCAATAGTGTTCCTTACCTCTAACAGGTAGTGTTTCAATTAGGATAATTCCCTTATTTTTCATAAAACAAAATGTATGTTCCAACTTTTTTAATATTTCTCTACTTTATTACTTTGAAAAGACTGACAGATAAAACAACAGTTTTACACAACATTGAAACATAACCTTGCAATTTTTGTATTAGTTTTGTTTTTGCAGGGGGTGGTTGCAAATATGTGAGATGAGCCATTTTAATATTATATGTTGATTACACTAATTAAGGCAAGCAGAAAAAGTTTCTATTACTATTTTTCCTAGATCTTCAAACTTTAGAACGGGTCAAACTGACCCGGAACATAACAGAAGATGCCTGATGTTCTAAATTCTTGATCTATAGCAATGCTAGCACTTTCACATACAGATGCAAATGAATTTGTAATACAGTTTATGACACTACTGCGTTGGTAATGGTGCACCAGCCAACAAAGTGGCTTTCTTTTTTGACAAGTTTTTTTTATTTTTTTTTATATATATATATATATATATATATATATATATATATATATATATATATATATATAAATATGATTAATTTTACACTTATCCCAGGTGTAGATGTTTGAGAAGACATGTTTTGTGTCCACATTGTGCTTCCTTAAGGCCAATTTATAATTCATACTTACAGTTACATTAAATTACATTACAGCTTTGATTTAAGAAATAATTCAACAATTCATAAAAATAGCAAGATTTACAATAAAATAATTTAATTCTATTGCTTTGTTATAATTACAAATTAAAAAGAAGAAAAGTTTTAGAAAATATTTGAGCCACAATAACATTTTAAATAAAAACAGCATTTACATTTCTGAAAAACGTAAAAATATTTTAATAACATCAACCACTGACAAACAAATCAACAATAAGTGATATTGTGTGGAAATGCTGCAACTATGACGGGATTACCCATTGTAAAAGAAATTAGTATTAAGTACATTTTTAAAAGTATACTCTACATGGGAAAGTAAAAACTGTACTTTGTTTGTACTCAAATGCATACTAAATATGCTATTTTGGAACAACTTATGGCAACTTAGGTATATTTCAGTTGTAATTAAGCTATATTTAAACATTAAAATTTTGAGTGCTTTTTTCGTACAACTTCTGTGAACTTAAGTATATTTAAGTATGTGTTTTTAACCACATTTTTTATACACTTGAAGTACATTGTGAATGCACTACTTTGCGTATTGATGCACAAATTGTGTACAGCATAATGCTACTGGGAAAAAAATACACTAAAGTGCAGTAAGCAGAATTTAATGCCACTTCAATATTTATTTTGTTATCAACACAATCAAATTTATATAATGTTACACTTATACCTAGTGTAGATGTTCTCTAAAACATGTCCATATTGTGCTTCTTTAAGGCCAATTTAGACTTTGCGTCAAACCTTCGCAGTAGCCTGCGCGTATCCAGCGAGAGTGCGCTTTGAGCGGAGCGTGTTTATACTTCTGCATGCGCGTATCAGCAGTTCTGAGTCGCTCTGCAGTTTAAACCGTAAAGACGGGAATGTTTGGGAGATAATTGGGATATAATTGGTCTTTAATTTATAACACTGGAACTGCGGGACAGACTGCCTTATAAAAAGTCCTGTACCTCTTGGTGAGAAATCCCTAAATCCTGCTAAACATGCCTCTTTGATGCACAGCTACCATCTTGGCCATCAACCGGTCAGCCACTATTGCCATATTTTGCAGTGATGTCAGGAACAAGAAACCTGGACTGCTTCAGACTACATCAACTTCAGCGTCCAATCCACAGCTTCGGATTTAAGAATGGAGGTCTTATGGTGAGCACTACTACCCTACTGTTGAGCAACATACTGACTCAACTGCTGGTGTAATGACCTGGGAATCCATTGCATACAACAGTCAGTCACCCACAGCACTACTGTTTTCCACAATAGTCGATGAGTATATATTACACATGTGTATCAGAATATTTTGCCCATCCTCCCATTATGACACAAGTAAAAAATTATGTTAAAATGCATGTAATCACATAACCAGTACAACTGTAATAAATCTGTACAATAAATACATACTTCACTAGTACCCTGTTATTATATGATTGTTAACATATAACGGCACAGTTATTAGAGACACTATAAACTGTGATCTGATGTGGCCATCACACCAGGCTGAACTGCTTGAATTTTTGCACCAGGAGTGGCATAAAGTTATCCAAAAGCAGTGTGTAAAACTGGTGGAGGAGAACATGCCAAGATGCATGAAAACTGTGCATTAAAAACCAGGGTTATTCCACCAAATATTGATTTATGAACTCTTTCTTTGCATTATTTGAGGTCTGAAAGCTCTGCATCTTTTTTTGCTATTTCAGACATTTCTTCTTTTCTGCAAATAAATGCTCTAAATTACATTGTTTTTTGGAATTTAGAAGAACTCTTGTCCGTAGTATAGAATAAAACAACAATGTTCATTTTACTCAATCACATACCTATAAATAGCTAAATGAAAGAAACTGATTCAGGAACTGAAGTGGTCTCTTCATTTTTTTTCAGAGCTGTATATACTACACTCTACCTAAATCTCATAGTCTGTCCTGTGGACACTGTACTAATCCAAATGCAGGACAGAAGCCTGATAAAACACATTCATTCACTGAGAAGAGGTTGAAAGAATAGTCAGCTTTTCAGAAGAGACACTTGATGATTAGCATCTCTGACTGTGGGAAAGCGGACAGTGTGTGGCTAGTAGAGATTATCGTCAGAGAGAGAGACAGAGAGAGAGAGAGAGAAATTGAGAGAGTCATGGAACCCCAATCGCTTCCTCTTTTCTGACTAACAAATACACAGAGCAGCCTTGTAGCCTTTTGTCTTGTGGGCTTGGTAATCTGTAAGAAGTGGACACAGCCAAATCCCCCATGTCACAGCCTTAGACTTGTACGAGGGAGTCAGATACAAGCCAGCATGACACGAGGAAAGACACTGAGAGAGTGAGTGAGAGAGAAAAATAAAGAGAGAAGAGTGTTTACTGTTATCTCTGCCTTCAGGTTGTTGCTCCTATTAGTGGATTGTTTATAAAGGCACACATTCACAACAGCTTTCACAACAGCAGTCTTCTTCATTCAGCCATGCAACCATTTGTACGCTGTTGTATTAAAATATTCTTATTCTTTTTCCTTTTTCAATAAATAGTAAAAGACAACTTTAATTAAAGCCTCAAAAACACTTAAATCATTTTTTATCTCTGTTCTATATTTTACTGTGAAAAGTGCGTGTGCGTGTGAACATTACTCTACCATAACGAGCCATAATTGTATCATTGTCCAGGACTTCTGTAATGTTCTACACAGACTTTTAAGATGACATTTACTTTGCTGTGGAATTTCTGCTGGATGTACTCCTAGGAGGTCTATCTGGTTAGTGGTGAGTAGTGAGTCAGATTTGGTTAAAAAACAAACTATTTAGTTTCATTAACACACAGAGTGCATTTAGATTTTTGGTTTTGCTGCAGATATCCAGTGAGGGGCCTGTATCTTTATTGTGTATTTAAATTACAAGCGTTTTTCTTTTTTTTTCCATGGGGGAAAACACCCTCAGATATGGGCCTATCACAAGGTACAGGCCGAAAATATAGTTGATATGACCTGATTGGCCCTCAGAATCTGCTGAGGCAAAGAAAATCATCTGGTATTGATACATAGCTTATCTACCCAACCCTATCTTCTTCTTTCACCCTTAGTGATGATTCTGTATCTCTCAGCTTGTCCAGAAATGCATGTGTAAAATGTGTCCTTAAAGGGTGGCTCACCCTCACCCTAGGCTCCACCTACACTTCCTGGCTGCAGGTGGAGCTTAGGTGCAAGAAAAATCAATACTAGCAAAATTAGAGTAGATCAGCTACAATTTATACCTGTATCCACTCATAGACTATAAATCACTATAATCTAAAACACAAATATCACACAATGAATGTCCAAAGTATTCACCTAATAAGACCCACAAGAATGGCATTTGCTAAAATATATGATTGGTGCTTGAAGGTGACCCTTCAAGTCTAAAACATAGAAATATATGGATTTTGAATACTGAGAATATATGGAGTCCCTTTATATCCATCAAAAAACAGAATATATTATAAACTTACTGTTTATAAGATTTGTATTTAAAGAACCACCAATTGTCACAGATTTGGTTATATATCAGATTTCTAAACAGACAACAAGAAAACTGTACAGAAGAAAGATGAAAGTTCAATTGGATAACACTGGATATACCGTTATAAAAAAAGTATATTGTTTGTGTGCTTTGGATCATTGTCCTGCTGCAGAACCCAAGTACGCCTGAGCTTGAGATAATGACCAGTTGGCCGGACATTTTCATTCAGAACTGTCTGGTAAACAGCAGAATTCATCTGTTACAGCAAGTTGTCCAGACCCTGAAGCAGCAAAGCAGCCCCAGACCATCACACTACCACCACCATGTTTAACGTTCAGTATGACGTTCCTGGGGATCATCAAGAAGTTTTTTGCCAAATGTGTCATTCTTATTATTAAATCATTAACACTGACCTTAACTGATGTGAGACCGGCAGTTCTTTAAATGTTGTGTTGGGTTCTTTTGTGACTTCCTGGATGAGTTGTCCATGCCCTTTAAATAATTTTGGTCGGCCAGCCACTCCTGGGAAGGTTCACCAGTGTCCCATGTTTTCTCCATTTGTGAAGAATAGCTTTTAGTGTGGTCCAGGAAAGTCTCAAAGCTTTAGACAACTTTGATTTTGTAAGTTTTTCCAGACTGATAGATGATAAATGACTTTTGTTTTCTGTTCCTCTGTTTTTGAATTTCTTCAGATCATTTTTTGAGATATTTAAGCTGCTTCATGTTGTCAGAAAGGTTCTATTTAAGTGATTTCATGATTCTACAGGTCTGGTAGTAATCAGGCCTGGTTGTGGTTAGTAGTGAAATTGAACTCCGCTTTCCAAAAAGTCTGATTAATCACAGAGTCAGTTGGTTTGGATAGCTTTTTTGTTGCTTAATAAATGAAATCACTATTTTAAAAGTGCTTTTATATGTACTCAGGTTAAATTTGTCTGATATTAAAGTTAAAATGATATTAAAAACAAAAATGCAAAAACAAAATAAATCTGTAGTGGGAAAATTCAGTTTTTCATGTCAATTTATGTACAGCTTACTAAACAATGAAGAATTTAAAACAATGAAAATATATCACTCTCCGCATAAAGTTTAGTCAAGAACTTTTTAATCACACTTTTGTCTTGTCAGCTTGGACAGACTGTGATGCGTGATAGATGTCATGCCGTCCCATGAGTTTTGGTATAACATGTATCAGTGAAATCAGTGTGTATCAGTACAATCTTCATTATTGTCCCAGTGCAGGTTACCTGAAGTGAACCGTCTCTGACATACAGGCACACAGAGGCCTACACCGATACACACTCACGGGTTCATCCGTCCTGAGGGGTGACAGAGGAAAGGAAGCAACGGCTCCAGTTATCAAGGAGTGTAGCATATCCACTGTTCCAACCATGAGGCTCTTTCTACAGCACAGAGCAGCAACAGCGTTGATCTGGGGTGCCTGAGCCTGGCTAGTTACTGTCAGCCACAAACACACACACTCTCTCTCACCCTCCATGCTTTCTGCTCCGGCTGAAAGAACATCACTAGAGCTCCTCCAGCTGGCTACAGTCAGTACTGAACCTCCTGTTCACCACTGGGAACTAGTTTCTTTATTATATATATTTTAAAAGTCATTTAAAGTTGATTTTCCCAGCTTTATTCAGTATTTAGTCATTGCATTATTCCTGTTGCTATTTATTGTAATAATGATCAGGTCATAGGTGAAGCATCACATGGTGGTATACGTTTTTCTGCATGCAGTACAAAATAAAATTACATTTTATAATGTTTTCACCTGTATATTGTGGAACTTTTCATTTGTTGGAGTTTAGTGTCTAATTTGTAAGTAACTTTGCATGTATGTAGCCAACACTTCATTTGTTCACTGTCATAACTATATAGTACTACACAATAAGGCTGTTAAATGATAAAAAAATAATAATAATTAATTAATAACACAATTTGCTGGGATTAAACGTAAAAATCAGTAAAATAAAAATATCAATGTAAGATTATAACAATGAGATTTTACAACAGTATATGTTTGTTTAGTTGTATCTTTTTAACTTTGAACACTAATTGTACTTTGTGTCCTATGTTGCTGGGATTTGCTGATATTAAACGTGAAACTGTAAAATAAAAGTATCAATATAAGATTATTACAATGGAATTTCATGTGTAATCAAATATGTTTGTTTAATTGTATCTTTTTAACTAAAAAGGAAGTATAGTTAAGAGTTAAAAGCATTAAAAGTATTTTCAAATCAGGTAAAGAATACTAAAAGTGCATTTTCAATTTAATACACTTTATAAAAATACACATTAAATACACGTTCTCAGTTTTTTTCATAAAATGTTA
The DNA here is from genome assembly GCF_023375975.1 of Astyanax mexicanus. NCBI lineage: Eukaryota > Metazoa > Chordata > Actinopteri > Characiformes > Acestrorhamphidae > Astyanax > Astyanax mexicanus. The sequence goes on along the minus strand of NC_064413.1, from coordinate 28,570,733 downwards.
GATTATATTATATGTTGTGTTGATAGAAAACACATGTAGTGGCATTATATACAGCTAAATTGCACTTTAGCGTATATATATATATTTTCCGGTAGTATTAAGGTGTATACAATATGTGCACCAGTATGCAGTAAAGTAGTACATTTTTAAAACAAGTGTTTTAAAAATGTGTTGAAATAACATACACTTAGATCTACTTAAGTTCACAGAAGTTCACAGAAGAAAAAGCACTTAAAAGCACAACCTAATGCTTTTATGTTGTGTTTTTAAATATAGCTTAATTACTTAATTAATACGTTTTTTTTTATAGTACATTTATTATGTATTTAAGTACATACATATATTTTTTAAGTATGTACTTTTCCATGTTAAGTATATGTTAAAAAATTTACTTAATACACTTTTCTTTTACAAGGGTTTAAACACCGATTGTCCTTTGTGTCCTATGTTGAAGTAAGTAAGTAGAATTCTACTGAAAAACATTGATTTAAAACACGCGCGTGTGTGTGTGTGTGTGTGTGTGTGTATGTGTAAAAGAGAGACAGAGAGACAGAGAGAGAGAGAGAGAGAGAGGGGGAGAGAAAGAGAGAGAGACAAAGAGACAGAGCTCTAGTGAGGTTTAAGTACATGAGTGTTAGTTATTAGATTTAATCTATATTAATATTTTCTGCATAAATAAAAATGATCTATTTTCTGAACTTGACAAGTTGATGTTTGTTAAATTAAAACACTAAAACATCACACGTAAAAACTGAAACCACAATTAGTAAAATCGTCAAACATTCCAAATTTCCAAATAGTGTTAGATTAATCAAGTGCATTAACTCATAAAACAGACAGCACTACTAGAACTGTTAACATCAGTTTAATAGGCCCTGCAATAGAACCCTGTTTGAATGCCACAAGATAAAGTAATGCAATATATAGTTAATACATTAGGACTTTATTTATTTTCTTTTGTCTCTGGCTTTCTGAAATATCTCAGTAGGCACATTGCACTGACCAGAAACAATAATCAAACATCCCACTGTGTTAGATTACAGATACAAAAATAGGGCAAAACGTTTCACACAACTGGTAAGGAATCATGGACAAAAGGAGGCAACAATCAGCCTACTGTGTGTTGGTGTGGAAGTTTTGGGTTTAACATGGGTTGTGTGTGGTCCAAAATGTTTGAGAACTACTGATTATTAGAGCATTAATGGAATTCTATTCATGTTAGAAGTTTAATTCAACCTGATTTACTCAAAAAAGCATAACCGTCTACAGACTAGCTACCTTTTCATATCAGACTAAACAACTGTATGTTAAGACAAAACATATCCTTGTTTCCTGCTCTGAACATTAGTTTAATCCATGTAACAGGCTCACTCAACACCCACAAACACACATGATATAACTGAATAACTCCCATAAAGCTCCAAGCAGCTGGTCTTAAACTCAAGAGCTTTTTTTAAGGCCTTGTTGAATCCACCCATGTCTGTTTAACATTGTTCTGCAATTGTCCGGGGCTCAACTGGCATTTCAAAGTGCTCCCATGTCACCAAACTCCACCAAAATACATTTGTTGGAGCAGCAGAGAGGAGGTAGAAGTCAGTGGCCCCACAGTGCAGCATAACAGGGGGCTTTTGTCCACTATGTTCGACACCTCCTGCAGGAAATGTGAGAGGAATTTCTGCACTTTGATATCGCCGTCATCACCACAGATGCTCGCTGCATTAGACCGAAACGCTCCTGCGTCTCCTCGGCATCGTCTGTACAACAAAAGGGCCCCATTTGTTGCAGCGTTGACAGACTAGAAGACGATGAAGGGCACCTCCCTGCGTCTCAGCGAAAGGATCGGGCAGGCTGGGGCGGACCACTCCGGACTACACCGGACCCTGAGCCCTATCAAAGCTCACCATTTTGTTTTTGGCTTCAGGGGTTTTTTGATCTGCCTTGTCAAGCAAGCGCAGCCGCTTTCTTCAGCCATGTTTGACATTGGGCCGTCCGCTGACAAACGCTGGGGCCGACCCTTTAATTTAGGCTTTTTAATTGTGGAAAAAACACGGCTCCGATTGACCGACTGGCCCTGTTCTCTCTGCCCCTGTTAATTGCACCCACAGATGAAGGCCTACAGTGGATTTGATCTGGAACACTTGTCTTACAAATCGGCTGCTGACCACAAGGTCACTCCAACCAGCGGAGAGTAACAGAACGCATTAGCTGAAGACTTAAAGGCAGTAACAGATCTTGAGTGATAAAGGTTTGATTTCATTCCCTTTGTTCCCAAACTGCTCTCGCTCTCATCTTTAGAAACTGAACACTACAGGGACACACAGTTGCAATAAGAACTTCCCATTAACTCTAATGCAGCAATTTCATTAAACATAATCATACACTGCAAAAAAAATCCGATTTTCAGGGGGACTTAAAAAAACGTAAAAAAAACGTTTGCATCTGGATTGCAATTGAAAAAACAGGAGGACCAGTGAGTTTATTTTGGATTTCTCGGTCACGACATCATGTTCAGTAGCTCCTCCATTTCCACTCGCTGTTATTTTTAAGTGAATCTCCGTGGAAACACGAGGTGATGAAAATCAGAGATGTGCATCCGGACAGGACTAAAATTACTGGAGGACCACGAAGTGTAGGAAAACCAGTAGGAAATTCAGTCTGTAATTTTCTCAGAGGACATCTGAGAAAAACACATACATGGTCGTTCCGGACGGGAATTAAATCACAGAGGACCTCCCATAAAAGAGAAAATTATCCCAGGACCCCGTGAGAAACTAATCCGGTCTGGATAGGTTTTTTACAAATGTTTGAATGTTTTTTGAATGAGTTAATTGAGTAAAGAGCCTCAAAAGAAGTCTGAACCAAAATATGTATAAGTTAAATTTGGTATCAATCTGCAAGAAAACGTTAGGAGAACTATTGTCACATTTTTTTTGTTATTGTGGTTGTTGTGCATTGTACTTTTGTTACAGTGTAACTATTTCTTGAAATTACAGCTTTAAAAATTTTGCAAATAATGTGCCGGAAACAAAACAACCTGTAAATCAAACTCATAATGTAGCAATATATTGGCATTCCAAAACTCATGGGACAGTAGTGTGTAAGGTGATTAGGAAGTGTTACTTTGGAGAAAAGTCTGGGAATGCCAACACCATTATATAGTAAGTTGTGAGGTGTTATCTTGTGAGTGAGGTTGAACGCTGGCCAGTTCAAATTCCATCCATAAAGTCTGTGTGAAACTGGAATACGTTCAGTCACAGAAGGCATTACCACTCAATAGAGGTGTGCCATATCCAGGAGCATAACTACATACTTTTGGGGTGTATGCAAACGTAGTATCTGCGCCCACGAGGGCGGAGAGAAACGTTTTAAAGTCGTCAGCGGGGGGGTGGGGGGATGTATACGTTTTAAAAAACAGACAGAATATATCTGACTAATATATATATTTTTTTTACATAATTCCAAGAGTGCATTATAAATATCATGACATGTTGGATCATTGACTTCTGTTAGAATCTGGTGAAAATGTTTAATATGGGTGTGCCATATCATATCGTACACAATTATATTTCATAATAAAATATAATATTCATTTTGACTACCTTCACATTACAAGCCAAACTGATTTTGATCTTGATGATTCACATTCACAAATGACCTGTATCTCTTTTTAATGTGAACAAATCTGTCCCTGAAACATTTCACATGCGCACATTGATACCTGTATAAGCGTCGCCTTCTTTACCAACAACAAAAAACGTCATAATTGAGAGATGACTCAAAGTTTTATAAAGGGAAATGGATGCATATGTGAAGCATCTTTTGCTGGAGTGGAGAGTAAACAGCTGGTATAAAGTACTTGTTCAGGTCGAGGAGTTGAAAAACGCCAGGCGGTTTGCTTTGCTGTTTTTAAAGCTATAGCTGCACAGTTGCACCAAGAGACATAGGTATGAGAGAGAAGCACGCAGCACATGCATAAAAGAAAAAAGACACATAAATTCTGATTTGGCCGCTCATATTTATATCGCATGTCCATGGTTCAGATATGTATTTGATTTAGGACCACATATGAAAGTGACTCATGTGATTTGAAAAAATCGAATTTGGCACATTCGCACAGTCATAAAAAAAATCTGATTTGAGTCACTTCTGCCTTTGTTTCAGTAACATATTCTTGAAATAAATGTAAAAAAAAATCAATGTTTTGTCATATCACTAAGAATATTGTTATCACAAAAATACCCTGAAATACTATTGTGTGATATTATTTTAGTGCCATATCACCCAACCCTACCATCGAAAAGTGGTCAGTTTAGTTGGTGAAATAATTGTGACCTGCTATCTTGCTCAAACTGTTCAAATTACAATTATCAACATTCAATATATCAATGTTTCGGTCTTTAACTTACAAGGAATATGACAAAAATCATGGGACCTGATACAAGTTCCTGTTCCTTAACACCTTAATTCTGCATTTCAGTGTATAATTACTGTAGATGTAAAGTAAATTAAATAAAAAGAGCATAATGGCAATAATAACTCTAGACTCTTAAGGGTTTAGCTCAGTAAAGTGTCTGAATCTGAGGTGAAAGGAGATGGAGAGGCTGTGCTCTGGTGCTCACTTGAGGCCTGTGAGTCTGGATAACCTTAAAATAACAAATGATGCCAGGGTCAATAGCCTGAGCTCTTATCTGGCTTTAAACGCAAGCGGAGCTCAGAGCGCACTCAGCTAACACTCAGCTCTGTCGATACACAGCACTCGTTTTCCCTCCTGCATCACTTCCACTCGCATTCTCAACTCATGAGCCAGTAGACTGAAGAAAGCACTGATGTGTCCAGCGTGCTGCTGTTGGGAAAGCAAGGGGGAGAGGACAGAAATGTCATATAAATACGTGTAAAGAAAAATGTGAAAAAATTAAGAGACCACTTCAGTTTAAGAGACCATCAATCAGTTTCTCTAATTGTGCTATTTATTTATATTTAAGTAAAATGAACATTGTTGTTTTATTCTATAAACTACAGACAACATTTCTCCCAAATTCCAAATAAAATATTGTCATTTAGAGCATTTATTTGCACAAAATGAAAAATGGCTGAAATAACAAAAAAGATGCAGAGCTTTAAGACCTCAAATAATGCAAAGAAAACAAGTTCATATTCATAAAGTTTTACGAGTTCAGAAATCAATATTTGGTGGAATAACCCTGTTTTTTAATCACAGTTTTCATTAATCTTGGCATGTTCTCCTCCACCAGTCTTACACACTGCTTTTGAATAACTTTATCCCACTCCTGGTGCAAAAAATCAAAAGCAGTTCAGTTTGGTTTGATGGCTTGGGATCTTCCATCTTCCTCTTGATTATATCCCAGCGGTTTTTAATTAGGTAAAATCAAAGAAACTTTCATCATTTTTTAAGTGGTCTATATTTAATCCAGAGCTGTATATGGATGCATATACAGTCTACAACATGGTAAAGGTATTGGGACACATACCCATTCAGTGTTTTTGCTGAAATCAAGTATCATAAAAGAGTTTATTCAGCTTTTGTTGGAGTAATTGTCTATACAGAGAAGGCTTTCTATTTTCTATCTTAGGCTTTTCCAAAGGGCGGAGACTTGTGGAGTAAATTAACCAACTGTCATTGTATAAATAAGTGTTTAAATGAATGGTCTTTTGATTATAATAGTTAGTAGTAGTAGTGTAGAGATTATGTGTGCAGTTATTAATTACAGTATGGAAACTGTGCTGTATGTAATTATTATGAATAGTGTGGAAATAGTGTGTAATGATGAGGTTGTTGGAAAAAGACAGGTCAATCGTCCATTCTATAGGTGCGCTATGTGCGCTGCGTGCGGCCAGCGCCTATAAACCCCCACTCGTTACATACACTCAGACTCTCTGCAGAGCACTAACATGACTTTTAACTCAACAATAAACAGAATAAAGAATAAAATAACATTGCTGTTTCAGCATGAACGCACAGGTGAGTATCCTCTGCTTAGACGCACAAAGCGCCATGCTGTTAAGATACGAACGTGCCAAAGTCAGAGTGCACCTCGCTCTTAAAGTGTATGACAACGGCACACTAATTGGTTCATTTTACTTTACGCCCAAAACACACCCTTGAATAATTAAAGAAATGACTCCATGCCTTTTGTGCATTTTGAGCTGCACAAGGTATATTTTTGCGCCTTTGCGATACCAAAGACAAACTGACACACCCTAAATCCAGCTGCACCCTACGCAATTGACTGATGTGCTAAAGATCGCTAAAATAGAGCCCAATTTGTGTTAGTCATCCTCTCGACTCCCCCCTGTTGAAAAAGTTCAATGTCCGGCTGAAGCTGGTTGGCCAAACTTGGATCATGCTGTATGACCAATGTGACTATGCTAGTTGACCAGCTTCACCAGCAAAACCAAGCATAAACAAATTGATATACATACCTTATGTTGGTCAAGAGCTAGTTAAGTATATAGATACCAACGTATGGTGTGTTTTTGAATTGATAAACAGCATTTCAAACAACTTGATCATCAAAAAGCAGCTTAGAATAACCAAAACCAGCTACCAGAAAAAGCTGCTGTAGAACTAGATTTTTCAGCAGGGCCAACCTAAATGGTCAAAATTCCAAAATTTGGGAAAAAAATATTTTAGTTGACTTTGGAACTTATGTATGTGAAGGACAGTTGCTGTGTTTAAATTATATTAAATAAAAAGAAGGAGATACATGTTTTTGTGATACATGTGATTGCTTGTCTTAGGCTTTTTCCAAAGGGCTTGACTCAAAGTTAACTGTCATTGTAAAAAAAAAGCATTTATTTAAATGGGATTATCATTATAGTGATTAGTAGTAGTGTGGACATTTATTTGTGTAGTTTTTAATAAATATAAATAGTATGACCTTTTAAAAACACCATGCTGTTCTGATATTTTACACTTTCACATCCAAAGCATCTAAATACAGCCTCCAGTCTCTAAGCAGGCTTTGCCAGGGTCAGCGAGTGAACCCCTGCAGACAGCTACATCAAAAAGTATGCAAGCACATTCGCGGCTGACACAAGGCCTCGCTCTGGGTGTAGAAATGTGTTGGAAACGTCCGCCCTGACCCCGAGCTAGGCCTTCTCCGTCTGAGCCGCTTTTCCGTGACACCTGCAGAGAGCAAAAGGAGCAACCTGTCGCACTGTGTAATCCGACTAAGCAGTTATCCATTTCTGCTCCGTTTAAAATTACAGCGTACAGGTGTTTTTCGGGGAGGCCGGCCCTGACAGACAGGCATGTTAGAGGACAGCCAAGCACTTGTGTTCACCACAAAGATGCCTCTTGTCTAACAACAGCCTGGCCGGCGCGCGCCGGGGTTCGGGTTACCCTCTATCGCTCTCATCTCTCTTTGAGGACGTCGAAGGTGCTCTTCCAAAGGATCGACTGAGTTTCAAAGAGCAGGACGTGCGCTTTTTCCCTTTGCCTTTTTTTGTGTGTGTGTGGGTCTGCTGTCTGCTGTACGCCGCACCTGTCACTGACATACAGAGCGCTCGGCTTTGCTGCCAGCAAGAGCTGGCTTCAAAAACCAGCGCAGATAAACGCGAAACGGTCTCATCTCATGAGAACATCCATCGAGCCGAAGCGCTCGCTGAATCCCAAAGCACATGAAAAGGGCTCGGCGCAGTGTTTGCCCTTCAGATGACTTTCATGCGAAAGCTAATCGCTAATGAGAGGCCTTCTTTTCAAATGAACCACAGCAATTTAAGGTATGGAAAAAAACCCTGCACATAAACATTTGAGTATAGTTATATTTAGACTTTAGACAAAGAATAGCCTGTCGTTTTTTATTTATTTATTTATTTATTTATTTTTAATTTGCGTCGGTGGTTTGTGAAATTGTAAGCCAGTAAAGGACAAAAGAACAAATACAGTCTAGGCATACCTAGACTGTACATATAGTTTTAGGCCATTTTCAGCCAATATGTGATACAGAACATGCGATTAAAATCCAGATACTAATCATATGAAGAGACCAGGTGTAAACAGGGTCCAAAAATAAAAAATAAAACACAATACAAATAAACAAAAACATGAATAAATATGTTGCAGCTAAAGTGACTTATATTAGCATTATAATAAGTTAAAATTGTTTTGCAAGGTTTTATCCAGGGTGTCCCCCTCCCAAACTTAGCTTGTTCACTGCTGATCTGTGCATTACTATTCCAGCCATAACATGCTGTTTCCAGGCTTATTCTCAGACTCTTTTTTCTTCTTAAAGATTTGCATGTGTGATAAAAGACATTTTAAGCCAGTAAAGGACAAAATAATAAATACAATCTAGGCATACTATGGCTTACAGTAGTTTTATGCAATTTTTAGCCAATATGTGATACAGTACCGTAAACCAGTATATTTTATAATATAACTATATTTAAGATGATTATATGATTTCATTACCTTGTAAAAACATAAAAAAATAATATATTATAATTATTATTATTCTTATAATAAAGTCCTTCTTTGTTTAATTTCTAACTAAATATGTGATGTGTTTTTCACCTGTTTACTTCTTGTGTCTTGAGTATTAGGATCATTTCTGGATGTGACCAATCCACATAAAAATGCAATTAAAAATACGCAGAATACATATTTAACATTTATTTTATTTTCAAATCATGGAAAGGCCTCCTTGAGTTTTCCAGTCAGTCTGTGGTTAGAAAAGTCAAGTTATATCTTACAGATGAGAATAGGCAGTAATCAAAATGAAAAGATGACATGCACGCAAGTGATTTTTTTTTGTTGTATTGTTTTGTTTTTGTTTATTGTTGATTTAGAACTAAAAAATTGAGTTAATCTAACTAACTACAGTTCATTAAAAACAATACTCTGTATATATATATATATATATATATATATATATATATATATATATATATATATTTTTTTTTTTTTTTTTTTTTTTTGATCTATTTTATTTCAGGTTGTCCTGACCCAATACATTTTCTGTGAAATCTAATAGGAGAGTACTAAATAGCTTAAGGTTTATTAGGTAACTTTTTTTTTAATCCGTTAATTGATTAAACGAAATGTGCTGCAAATCATGTACACAAATGTACCTGTACAAAAAAATTGGAGTTTGTAAGTATGAAAACAGATGTATCGAGTGCAACCCGGAGATTGTGTTTCCTAGAGCTAATGCATGTTCGCATGTTCGTGTTTGTTGTTGACTACGTTTGGAGCAGGTCTGCATTTGATTGACAGCCAGCTGCGCTGGTAAAACACAATATTCTCTGAAACAACAGCCAGTCTGTCGCTGGCCATTCATTCCTGCCCCAAGGGGGGAAGCGTAATGTGGCAGAAAGCGTGGACCTCGCAGTTTCTCTCGCAAAACTTACCAGAGGTTTAGTATTACTTTCAAATATCCTGCTGCTGTTGAAGCTTAAAGGTGAGGGGCACTGCCCTTTGCACGCCACCTTTTACCAGCAATTGTTGTTGGCGGTGCACAAAAAACAGTGGGATCGGAGCTAGGATTTCATACATTTCATAAACGGAGGGCCTACAAAGTGAATTGTGAATTGATTGTGGTATTTGTTTTTTTTTTTTTTTAAATAAATGTATCCTATCATGAAACAGTGGTCTAAAATGATTTTGAAGTGTTTGAATTCCATACACATGTTGACAATTCAGCCTGTCATGTAGAACATCCAAGCTTGTGTCTGTTTACTTCTAATTCATGGGAGATTTTAATGTGCAATGAAATGTACAGAGGTAAAGAGGCCAGCTAGCAGAGATAAACATTGTATTACTGAGATCGTATATCTGTTATCTATTGCTTTACAACTAAAACTAGTCCTGTAAGTTGTTGGGAGACGATTCGCCTGTCGCCGCACTTGCAGAAAATAGCTTGTCATTTTCTGACTTTTTCCTGTGTTGGGAAACGGGTGGCTCGCTGGTGGTGTATAAAGCCCCTGATGTTTCATTCTCCGAAATGTCATATGGATTGATTTTACACTTGAATTACAATTCTAATCAGTGGTGTAGAACCACATGTTAAAATGCGCTGGCCCCTGGGCTATGAAGGAATTGGACAAGGCCCAGGAAATTGTGTCCACGGCAGAAACAAGTGTTAGGTGATTGTTTACTTCATGTCTTTAAATTGCATTTCTTCCGTTTTAATTTCAGCGGTGGCGAGCAGGGAAAGGGAGGCCTGTTTTTTTTTTTTTCTTTCGCCAGCTTTCCCCCTTTTCCCTTGCCATTAATCCAGCCTCACCGATGCTCACCGTATGCAAATGTCACGACCCGATCTGAGCGGCCTCAGGCTAGCTTTGACAGCACTGTCTCCGCACAAAACTCAGGGCCAAGCTGAGGGACACTCGGCGGCAGGTGAGTCGCTTTTGACACTTTGCAATTACGAAACACAGCCTCCTATAATGTGGACGCAGAGGACTGTGAAAATGAGGAGGGTTAGTGGGCCGCTCTGGTTTGTTGTAGGAAAGGATGTATGATATTATAACTCAATACACCACCATGTTTTCCACTCCAGTAGGCAAAGACACAGGTTTAGCAAGGCTGCTCCAGCTTTCCCTGTGCTGAATGTGTGCATGGATGAAGCGAATAAAGTAATCTGCAAACATAATAAAGTCAACATATTTTACAATCATACCTCAGACTTGTCCCCATTATTTTTTTTAAATCAAACCTTGACAAAACATCCTTGACAGTAGACAGCCTACTATACCTTTCTAAAGAGGCCTAAAGAGCCTGATAAATGTCTCACATGCTACTGTATATTTTGAATGAGCTAAAAAGTTAAAATGGGCATGTAAAGTACTTCTATGTTCAACCTCATAAGCTATCACTTTAAAATGCAAAAAAAAAAAGACTGAAAACAATAAAAACGAACAAAGTGACAAATGTTTGCTTCTTATATTGGCCATCTTAAACATGTTCCATGCAGTCCACGCTCAGGGGGTTGCATAACATACTGTATACAAAAATATCAAGCAAACATCCTGACATGAAAAAAACAGAAGAAACAGTCTATTTTGTATTTATTTTGCTATTCACTGTATTGACTTTTATTTGTCTGTTAGCAGTTTATGTTCACTAAATATTCAACATCATAATTTTGTGGTAAATATATATATATTTTTATTCTTTATTGTGGTCCATTAATAATTTTACAAATTCAGGGGTAATACTATAATATTTTTAAATATTTCATATTATTTTGTTGTAATAGTATGTTCCACCTCAAATATGGTTAATATGGGTGTCTTGTCTTGACTTATGTGGGTGACAATTCCGAAACCACCACTGGGGGAAGAAGACAATAATGAATCCATTCCATTCATTAATTTGTTCAATTTGTAATTTCAAGTATAAAATAAAGATATATGTATTTCCCCCTTCAGTGTAGGTGCTGTTAGCTTATCATGATTCTGTAAAAAGTGTCCCTGGGTCAATAAAAGAGGAGCTTTAAGTGTACCATTGAGAAAGGACAAGGGGATTCCTTGGAACTGAAGTAGAGAGTGAGTGCCAAAGGAAAGAGGATTGGTTTGGTGCACTCAGGTGACAACATGTCCTAAAATGAAAGAATAAATCTAGTATTTTATATGATTAAAAATGTAAAACATTAATATACATGATACGTTCTAATTTCGAACATCCTTCCAAATTAAGGGATCAGATCAGTAACGTCCAAGAAATAATTCTAAGATACCTAATTTGCCTTAATAAGTCATGGCCATGCCTTAAGTATCTCGTTCCTGTGCATTACATTTCTTTTCTCCACGCCTTAATAAGTAATGGCCATGCACTATTTTTCTTTTAATGATGTCACCTTTGGGGCTCCATAGAACACAGCAAAAGAGTGCAAACAGAATCCTTTGCTACTGCTTGTTTCACCTCTCTTCTTACTGCTTTCTTCTACCCTGGAGGAAAGTTGGATAAATGGAGGACAGGAAAGAAGCAGAAGGAGACAAGAGAATAAGTAGTATCCAATCCAGCTGCAAAAGAAATCTGCATAAATACGTAAACCAATGTACTACAGTACATCCATACATATTGCCTATACATGCTTTTAAATATCATAAATAATTTAAATATAAATGGGTATCTGTGGTTATCATTTAATGAGATATGCGCAACATGATTTACATGTTTTATATGTATATCAGTTCAGTCCAACATTAATGTTAAGTTCCATCATCTCTTAAAAGAGCTTGATAATGTTATTAGTTTACTCATGCTCTAGAAGTGCTCAGAATCACTAATAAAAAATACAACTTAGAAGCCATTAGTATGTTTGTAAGTTTGTTACTTGCTTACTTACCTGCCTATGTATGATTCAGTCGTTTCTATACAGTGTTCCAAAAGGGCAGTAATTTAATAATCCCAATTATTCTAACTAATTTTTTATGCGTTAGCAAGATTTATGTAAAAATCATAGATTACCTTTATATTTTGAGCAAATACATGGTATGTAAAAATACAACATTGCTGAATGATAGTTGACAGTTCATCTGTGCACCATAAGAGGGCTCTCCAGTCCCTGTTTCCCTCATTTATTCACCCTTTGTTAATAAGTTGGGTCATTATCAGAATCCTGTGCCTTTTGCCCCCTGAAAACTTTCAAAAGAATGAAAAAAAAAGATAAAATTTGAATTCTATTGACTATTTATCATATTTTTGAGACTATAAGACTACACAAATCATATTTTCCAACCTAATCCCTTTTTATTTTCTCTTATATGCATATGCACCTGTCTTGGCTAACTGTGCACATTGACAGGGTGGACAACTTTTTGGAAATTGGCATTTGATAAAAACATGGTTGGCTTGGAGTTGCAACGTTTTCAAATTGTTCATGATGACATTGTTCTGTGTCCATTTAAAATTTTTTACAATATTTTAAATACTGTTATATTTTATCACGACATGGTGAAGATTGGCTTAAGCTTTACCTCAGCTAAGTATGAAGACAATATGTTAAATATTAGCTGAAATTAATATTATTAGTTGCTGAACATGCAGCATGTATTTTTAGCATCTTGGAAATAAAACAGGGTGAAGGTTGTAATTTCAGTGAAAGGTAACTTTCTTAAAGAAAGCTTTATTTCACAGTTATCAGTCAAAAGTTTGGACACCCTTTTAATTCTGTGTTTATTTTATTATTTTGAATTAATATTTTGTGTTTGAGGGCATCAGTGTGTTGGGAGGAGGTAGAGTTGGTATACAGTGAATATGCTCTAATCCATATTATGGCAAAAACTACTCAACTTAGTAAAGACTAAAAGACAAAAAATGCTTTAGAAAATGAAGGTCAATCAATGTAAAAATAATTCTCATGTGCATTCACAAAGATAGTTATCAAAAAGGTTATGATAAAACTGGCTCTTATCAGGACCACCAGGAGTTACCAGCCTCAGAACACGCAAGTTAACAGCACCCCAGATAAGAGCCACCTAAATGCCTCACAGAGTATTTTAGTTAGTTTAACACTTTTAAGTTACTACATGATACAAATATGAAATTTTGACTGGTACTGTATATGTACAACTTAACCAGGCAGCACTGCAGACCTGGCAAAATATATATAAATATATACCGTCACACCAAAGAATGAGTGATTTACTTCACTTTTATGAAATGTTAACAATTATGTTGTAGACAAAAATATTATATTATATTTTATATAAGTATTAACCCAGTAATTGAATTTAATTCCCTGAGTTTTAATGTGACGAGCCTCAGACAAAACACTGTGCACCACCACCCACTTGCCCACACTTACAGACAAAATTACACAAACCTACTATATGTAGCTCCTTATCCATTTAAAAATAACACAATGAAAGCACTCAACTCCATCACAAATAAAGAAGCTTAAGGACTGTGGGAAATCTCCTCAGTGTAAACTGAACAGTTGGCATGTTTTCTACACAGCAGCAGATGGCAGCATCCCGGTATATTATTCTTTACCTTTAACAACCACAAGATGGTGACAACACCTCACAGAAATGTCTGGCAATTTAATTATTATTATTTTTTTTTTCAGGTAGTTGAATTGTAGTCCATACAGTGACTGGACTAAACAGAGATGACCTGACTGCACCTCATCTTTTTTCTAATTGCAGCCCATCTATTGTGTGAAATATGTGATTGGTCAGTGCAAAGCAACAGAGCATGATTCATTTTCTGATATGACAAAACAAGATGGGTCTGAAATGGGCAACCATGATAGAACCCTTAATATACAGCCTATAGGGGGTCCATGTATCCTTAGCCTAGTTAGCCAATGAAAGCCACAATCTGTGCTCATACCGGCAAAAAAATATAAAACCCAGCATGTGTGACCCATTGGGGCCCCACACTCTTATCTATTTTATACCCATCATTAACCCACATGGGCCCATATGAGTATGTTGGCTGCAAGGGCTCCTACACAAACTCCATAAGTATGAAAAACTTTGTAAAACTGTGTAAAACTTTCCTATTAGGAAAGCCTGTTGCCGTTTTCCTCTACTTACAGTGAGCAGCATCATTTTTCTGATAGCCAGTTTGCAGGTTTATGTTTTTTCTTTAGCTTTATGTATAATTATATTCTTTAAAATGCAGTCGACAGATTTTTAATATGCAGCACACCTACAGATAAGGAACCTAACCTATGCAGCTCTATACATCCCCTCCTCCGTCCAAAAATATCATGCAGAAATTGCTCAGCTCCCATCGACACAATAAAGGAGATCAGTACTGAAGACAGAAATAGGCCTTCGCCCACTGCTTCAGATGAGCTGAAGTTTCTGGGCTAAGAAAGAAGGGTGGTTGGTTTGATCACTCCACATCATTAGATACAGACAGAACAGCTTACAGGGAAGCCTGTGGCTATAACAGATTATATGTATGCTTCTATTGGAGTGTAAGAATCTGCTTGAGGTATACAAGTCTGTTATGCTTATGCATTATGCAGCCTTTTTGATACACAGACATACGAGAAAATCATATGTAAAGAGATGTATCTGGGTATTAAATAAACCATTCCATCAAAGAAACCTTGACTATACATGACTGATTTCAGGTCCTAAATGAGGCCATAAAAAACACTAATGGTATGAACAGTAAACCACAGATAAACTAAAGTAATTTGACATGTTTTTGTTTCAAATTAACCACTCAGAACACTTTTATTGGTAATTTCATTTTACTGTTCAAAACCATGACATTTTCACATGAAATGAAGGACAAAGTAAATAAAAGAATAAAAGATATTTAATATTTTTTTCTGTTTTCAGAAATGGCAGATAAAAACTACTTTTCTGGTAGTTGAATTATAATACTATTACTAAACTACAAATAATAGCAGCTTCATCTTTCTTTCTCTATAAAGTGCTAATATTTGCTTGTTTTTGCATGCAAGTTGTGGTACACAATACATGAAACAGGCTGCAACATTCATATGAATATATTTTTTTGTAATACACAAGAGTTAAAACATCTCATAGTATAAACACAAAACAACACACATCCCTCCCACACATGCTCGGCGCATGCGTTCTTGAGACCCAGCGCGCATGCGCTTTTTAACCACTCACAGCGGCGCAGGCGTGGTTAGGCTGGCTGTGTCCGACTCCTGAAAGCTTCGGTTCATTAGAATCGATTCTTTTCAATGAATTAACCCGACTGACTCAAAAGCAACAATTTAAAAGTTTTTGGAAGCATATAAAGAGGAATGTTTGGGTTTGAATTTGGGAGTGACTGTTCCAGAAACCCAACAATCCTTCCTATTTTCACCCAACATATTTACTGCACAAAATATTGCCGTACATTAGCTAATATTTAGTTTTCATGATCCCACATGAACTGAAAGGGTTTTGGAGCATTGAATTTGCCATTTATTATCAGTGTATATATTGATTTATTGAAAAAATAATTCAAACTAATACAATAATAAAACAATAAATTAAATTAATACATTGCTTTGTTTTTGACTGATTCTTATAATTCATGTTGAGGAGATAACAACTTCACACATGTGCACATGTTTTGTGAATCAGTGAATCTGTTGTTCGGTCCTCAGTCAAATTCATTGAGAAGACCGTTCGGAAGAATCGGTTCAGTAAGCTGAATCGAGTTCTCCATCACTAGGAGCCGTTCCTGTAAGCCAGTCTTTTCGGGTGTCGTGCCTCGCTCTCTTTTTACTTGCCCCATCGGGACTCTATTGCCCCCTGCCCCGCTTCCACCACATGAGCCGCTCGGTCGCGAAAAACAGCGCCAGGTAAACCCACAGAGAGCCCCGTGGAGACGATGAGAGTGGCCGGCAGCAGACGGAGCTCGGCGGACGGGAGGAAGGAGCTGGCTCTCCCCGTCACCAACCCTTTCGTACACGACCTGAGGTTCACCCCATGGCAGAAGCTCCAGGTACGAACCATGCATTACTGCAGCCAGACCTCCATGCACATGTGCTGCTGCAGCTCGGCCTCGCTGCGTTTAGCCAACAGATCCATGTGTTGTGTTGGCTAACTAGCTTTAACTAACCTAACTAGAGTTAACGCTAACTTGGTGCAAACAATTAGCTAGTTGGCTAACGTAGCTAAATAGCAAACAAGCGTTATTTCAGAAAACAACAAAAGGCGTTTTTTAAAAGCTCAGCTTTTAAGTGCACATCTGTTTAGTTAACGTTAACTAGCTAACCTTGCTAGCTAGCTAGAGTTAACATAGCCACATGAGCCTTGAAGGGGCCACAACCATGTTTCTTAATGTGCTTTTTATGTAAGGAATATTTACATAAAAGTCCATGGTAGCTAAGCACTTCATTATTTAATAGTATAATGAAGCATAACGTCTGCTAGTAAGCTGAATTATTATAAGATGTTTTAGGTCTCGTGTATTATGAAAAATCATCTTAATATGAATGTTGCAGCCTGTTCATGTGTTGTGTACAACTTGCCTGCAGAAATAAGCAAATATCAGCACTATCAACCTAATACTTATTGCTTATCTATCTATCTATCTTATGACTTACTAACTTACCCTATACTGAACTGTTTCGCTGGCTGATGATAATAAAGTAACGTTATTTTATTGCTAAGCATCCGTTATTTATGTATGGCGATTAAGAATGTATAACAAGCACCACAGGCGTTAAATGCTTGTGGAGTTTTCTTTAATTGTTCTCCTATAATAACAAATATAGGTAACAGCTAACTGTTAGCTAGCTAGAGATCCCACTTCAGCCTTCATTACTGTTAATCTGTTATAGCTAAATGCGTGTTTCTTACCCCTGGTCATGGAAACACACCGCCCTGCATATTTTAGTGATTTTTGTACTTTAACACACCCTCTGTCAATAAGTCAACAATGGACTGTTAATCAGTTATTTGATTTGGATCAGGTAGCTAGTTAAGCCGTAGGTCTGAAGTAGGGAAAGCACTACAACGTGCAGGGTAACGTTAGTGTGCCTGGAGAAGCAGAGAGAAATAGCGTTAGCTAAATACTTGCTTTAGATGCAGTTTTGGACAATAAACTGTTGAATGAATGAAGGCCATTGCTGATTTCACATGTATATCAGTTTTTTTTTTTTTTTTACTAAATTTGCTATTTATTATCTGGGTTCCGAAATATCACACCGTTATTACCTCTAAACTAGGATAGTTAAGTGGTTAAAGCTAGCTAGCTTAGCTAGCTTCATATCTTTGCCAGCAACATCATTTATCATTTAGCTAACTAGCTTAGCTAGCGTTAGTTAGCCGACTAAAGCACCGGGGTGGCTAACAGTTAGCTAACGTAGCTAACACACTTTTCTTCTGTTTAAGGATAAACAATCTCAGATATTCCCTCAAATCAGTTATAGATTGTAGTTCTGCAATTTGTAAGTTTTAATTCATACCAGAAGTAGTAACGTTAATGTTTTGTTTATTTGCAGTTTTCCGACCCTCGCTAGCTAGCTTTGTTTTATCGAGGGCCTTTCATATGGACGTTGTAACGTTAGCTTGCTAGATAGATAAATAGATAGCTAGCTTAGCTTGCTAGCAGCCCTCACTTTATTGAGCCTGTGGGAAACTCTAAAGACTCTAGCTCTAACGGTTTATAGTCCGAGAACTTGACTTTCTTGACTAAATACACAAGTAGTGGAAATTCGTGTCTGGTAAATTATTTGTATAGCTGGCGGCGCTGTTACAGTGGTTAGGCAGGTCGGACAGGTTCCTAGTGTGTAGTGTGTGGGATTGAGAAGGCGGGGAGCAACCTGGTAGCTGCTATAGGAGTAACCAAGCACAGGAGTTTTACTGAGGATTTTGCTGAGGGTCTTGATAAAGTAGCTAGCTAACTAGTAGGGCTAGCTTTTATGAGCACAAAATTAGCACATATGGTTTTCAAAATGTGTTTAATAGAGTGGAATGGGAGTTATGTGTAAATGAAAAGTGTAAAAGTACTAGCTAAGTTTGTCTCAAGACAGACAGACTGGCAGACTTTGACAGCTAGGTTAGCTTAGCTAACTTGCTAGTTATCTAGTTTACTAGCTACTTTGCTGGGTTTTTGTAAAATTATAAATTACTTGAAGAGAATATTTATGATGTGGCCAAGCTGCTACATCATAAATTAACACTGGTTATCAACATAAGGTGAATTACAAGCTTCCACCAATCTATTTTCTATTTTATTATCTTGCTACCTTCACCACCAAAGACTAGCTCAAACCATCCAAAACCAGCTGGCTACCACCAAGGGCTGGTCCCAAGGATTTTTTTTTAGCATAGGAAAAGTGCACATCTTGAAAATACTCGTAATAGGGCAGGTCTGTTAGCTCAAAAGTAATTAAACGATACATACTCAATTACAGAGTTCAGGATCTTTAGTGAAATCATCAGTTTTTGGATAGAGAGGAAAAAACACTCCTTGGTTTGCATGTTGGGCAGCAACAGTTTAATCCCTCTTTGGTTCTGATTACGCAGATTAAAATGTCACTAACGCTATTTAGCTGACTAGACACATGTCCTCTGACTAGAGAGAGCATTAAAGTACTAATCTTGGCTCTGTGCTTATTATGTTCTGTTTTGCCAGACAGTATCAGTGTATAGTAACAGTTTTACTTTTTTGTGGTGACAAACGTGATAATGGCACACTGAGGGCCTGTTCGCAGTTTAAGAATGTCTCTGGCGAGGCAAAGCAGAGGTGTTTTATGGTGATGTCTTCAGCGCTAAATAAAATTGTTCTTTTTCCTTACTTTTAATGGGATTGATGGGCAGATTGTGAGCCTATTTAGTGACACCATGGGGCTACTTTGAACTGAGACAGTGGTTGACCACAGTTCAAACTCCCATTTAGACCTTTGCAGTATTGCACTCCATCAGCAAATGCACAGAGTTTAGATGCTTCCTTTTCAGTCGTGGAGAAGCAATTAACATGGCCTAAACAAGATGTCCAGAGACCACTTTTTTTGCATTACAGTGTCTGGTCATGGATGGGCTCTCAGGTTGACTGCCTCAGTGCCTCCGAAATCCCCTAAGCCTCACTACTGCTAATTAAGGAACACAATTCAAGGCCTCTGGTGATTAGTTGCTGAGGACGCTCAATGGCGTAGGCTGCGTTTAGACCTACATGGGAAGTGAGTGGTCAAATGCCACTACTGCTAAGTATATACTTACAACTAAGGAAACACATTCATTTTTTTTTTTTTTTACATTACATTACATTTGGCAGACGCTTTTGTCCAAAGCGACTTACAATAGTCAAGTACAATGTAAAATAAGTTTAAAGGTAAAATAAGTTTAAAGGTAAAATAAGTTTAAAGGTAAAGTTTAAAGTTTGAGGGTTCCGCAGTTTAGCAGTGCTTTATTGTGGTTTTGCAGTGTTTTGTAGCCTACATAAAGACCACAGGTACCATGTAAAACCTGCTAAGGGGAGCAGTCCACCACAAGTGCATAACTTTGGTTTTCATTTGGTCTTTGCCACGTCGCCGGAAACACTACTGTGTGGTTGAGGGCAGACACAAAGGATGGTATCATCTTTCTAGTAATTGTTGTCTGTTGCGTTCTTTGTTTTTCCGTCCTTTATTGCTTTGGCCTGAAGGCATGGACAGCAGTTAAGATGTTTGGCAGGAAGTATTTGTAGAGAAGCCATGATTTATTCAGTGTTTAGTTAATAAATAAATCACATTAAACCTTTAGGAGTTGGGACTTCTTGTGAGATTAATCTTTTGTTTACTCTAATATGAACATTTTCATATTTTTTCAACTTTTATTTCTCATATTTTAGAGCTGCATGTGAATGCTGGAGCTCTGTCTGCTTTCAACCTGTATAAACACTGAAATCAGAATATAAATGTGCAGAACACAATTAACCTTCCCTGTACAAAAGATAAACTATCGCATTTTCAACATTGCCTTGAGTTAAAATAGAGCAAATGCCTCAGGGGGCATGGTTTGTGAATGCCCATACCTGTGCAAGTTTAGGTGTTATCATGCAAGCTGTGTGAGTATTTAATGTCAGTCACACTTGTAAATCAGATACAGAGCGGTAATGATTATGTAAACGGCTGTGGCTATCTAAAATTGTCCATGCAGACAGTCAAGTTACTTTGGCAGGAAATCACATCCACATTCAGTGCAGGAGGTTTCCAGTGTAGCCTTGTAACACAATACTACTTCCTGTCCCATGACATGTGGCTTGTCAGTGTATAATATCAAGGTTGTTTAAGATCGTTCCTGGGATTGCAATAGAGACTTAACAGATTATTGAGATGCATAATGCTGAAGTAATATTAAATTAATTTAAAATATTAATTCCACTTTTATAGTAGCTGCATGCCTGTGTCAGCAGGAACCTGGACTGCATTATTTTGGTTCCCTATTTAATCCAAGTTTGAACTGCTTGTAATGTAGTTTTAAATCAGTACAGTTTGAATAGCTCTGTATAACTGATTTCAGTTTATTATCTGTGTGAAACTGCATGAAAACGGCAGCTTGTTCACGTTTGGTTTGTGTTTCAAACTTTCCTTTCATGTTGGAAGTCTCCTGAGAACCATTTAAGCTCCAGTTTGGAGTGAGTGGCTCCACGTTATTGATTTCCCTTGATTCTTCTCTGTTTCTAAAGGGTTCAGGATTCTGTACTGTGTCCAATTAGGAAGAGGATGGACAGGAAAAGGACATTCACTTACTCCCACACACAACAGCTAGCACTCCACTTGCTACACTAAGCATTGGCCAGCACTGTTCTAAACGTAATTTAGAGTAGGAGGGGTCTATGTTAAATATCTTCCAGATATTATATCTTGAAACAGGTTTGCACTGTGGAATGACTTCCCTTTTGTTTCTTTTCATTTTACAGTGCGTTATTGCTATTGTGGAACTGAAATTGGATAGTTTTGGAATGCTGATCATGCTTTTGAAAGCATGAATGGATAGTCTGAGCTGAGAGTGTGAGTTGATTGGCTGAAACATCTGTTGCAGCGACCATGTGCCACAGATAACTTTCAGTTCTTGCTGACTGATATAAGAAAAGAGGATGCTAGAGATAAATCTAGCCAAAGTTTTTCCCATTTAATCATGTTAATCATGATTAATCATTGATTAACATTTTTGGATGTGACTGGTTCATACATTTTTTATAAAAATAATAATTAAATAAAGAAAATATAAAAAATTGAATAGCTTTACTGCAGTAAGCAAACATTTTAATAATAAAAGTATTGATATTGTGATGTAGGAATAGAACACTGGCATTGCCGTGCCATTTTTCTAATTATGCTTGAAATTGGTATTAAAAAAGGATGGAAGAAATTGATAGATTTTCCATTGCACTATTGTGTTTTGCCATATTTCATCAATTTTGGAAAGCACGGTATCATGTAATGTAATTGTTAGGTGTAATTATTAGTTTATATGTTAAGATTTGTGGGAGATGTTTTGTTGTGTTGTGTTTAAATCCACAGGCAGCTAGAGAACCATGTAATGATTGCAAAAAAAAAACTTTTTTTATTATTATTCAGATATTTTGTTTTCTATGCTATGTAGTAGTGTGTTTTTCTATACTGACTGTTTATGATGGTTGGTTTAAGGAATAGCCATATGTTAATTTGCCATGCCTTGCAGTATATTGTGATCTATATTGAACCGTGGCCCCTGTATCTGCTTAATATTAAAAGTGATTCGTTTTACAATGCTGTGTCTATTTGGACTGACACTGTAGTGTCAGTTAAAAAGTAAGTTTGCAGAAGGTTCACACGTTAAGTTAGGAAATCTTATTTTTCAAATGTGCAGATTAAGGTTGGGCATTATCCAATGTTTTATACAGTGGTATGGGGGCTACATTACCATCAAACTCTGGGTTACTAAATACAAATGTCAGTTTGTTTTCAATTAAAAAATGTTTAGCACAGTTAATCAGAGGTCTTTACTTGGGTAGCCACCACAGATGACACTCAAGTCAGTCTGACTTAGAGTTGCACGGTGTACCGAAGGTTCGATTCTTTTTCGATACTACGTCATCACAAACGATTCGGTTCTTTAGCGTTCGATGCTTTCGATACTATATAGCCCAGTCACTAGCTTCAAATGAGCCAAATTAGTAGGCGCGATTTGATTCAGTTCATAAGAAAACTGATTCACACCGCAGCAGTCGGTGTGGCAGGATTCAGATAAACTTAGTGTTCTGAACAAATGAATCGATTCACGTGTGAATCGATTCATTTGACTCGCTTGAGCGACACACGCACGCGCAAGCCAGCAGAGCAGCAGCGAGAGAGAGCAGCGGCGAGTGTAGAATGGCGACGTCTAAAATAACAGATGTCTCTCGTCCGCGACTTGTGGACAAAACGGGCGCGAGGAGTGAAGTGTGGGCAAATTTTGCTTACATCGCTGATGAAGAAGGGAATCCGACCAACACCACAAACCCAGTTTATAAACGGTGTTATAAGTCTATCCAGTGCAGAGGAGGGAACACCAGCAACCTGGCTACGCATTTAGCAGACAAGCACCCTGATCTCTACAAAGAGCTGAGAAGTCGACAGGTTAGTGGAGTTAGTCAAGATACACTCTGTCTGTAGCGTTACTAAGATTTACTAGCCCTGGCCCGCCGGCGGGCCAGAAATTTATAATATTTAATATCTGGCTGTGTTTATGAATAGTTATAGGTTCAATATAGACACCCAATATGCCATTTTAAAGCTTAGAATCTCGGCTTTTCAGTTATCTAGCCTATTTAGCTGGATCTCCTTTCAGAAAATAAACATTTAGGGCGAAATATGCCTTGCTTCTGAAAATATGAAATCATAATTTTCATATTTCCGTTTTTCGTACGTCCATATTTGATCGAATGCGGACATGTTATACACCATTCGAACCGTCTGTCTCTCCGGATTCGCTCCGTTTTACTGTAGGATGTACGGTTCCTGAATTAGAGCTGAAAGAGCGCATCACAGCGCGTGTTCAGAGTTAAAAGCTGCTTGTTTTTCGCTGCAGGGTTACCTCAGGTCACTCCCTCCACCCCCTCAACCCCCACCAGCGGCTCCCCCACGCTCTTACCTTCAAAACCAGACTTAAGAGAATCCATCAATCCAGTCTCCTGCAATCCCCAATTATATACAAACAGCGCATGAAATAAACTGAGGCAGAAAAAAAAATAATATCCACTTTATCTCCTTATTAAAAGCGTAATTTTCGAGGCTGCATGTGATAACGCACGTGTGGTTAATCTGCAGTCCAAGGAGAACAAGGTTGACAGAAGACCATGTGGACACACTTGTTTTCCTGGCTAAGAACCTTAAACAGGCAAAGAAACTTCCCACAGTGTAGTTTCAGAAAAGAAGAGGTTTTAGTTTTTAGGAAGTGTTTAGATAATTATGTTATAGTTAAGGTTATAATAACGAAACTTGTTTTTTGTTCAAATGTTTCATTTTAGAATAAAAACGTTTGCACCGATTGTTCAGTGTTCAATACAGTCCAATCAAAAATAAACATTTTATGTTCAGATATTTTTATTGTTTTTTTTTCTTCCAAGTATCGTTTTGGTATCGAGAATCGTGATACTACAGTTGGTATCGGTATCGAAGTCAAAATTTTGGTATCGTGACAACCCTAGTCTGACTAAAACTCCACTAGTAAATGTTTACACAGAAATGAAAGACTGACTAGATGGACATGCAGAAATTAGTGATTGGTGTTGGGTTCTGAAGCTTACTTGCAAACAGCTCATAGAGAGAAGTCTTAATTAACGTTAGCTAACAGGCTAGCAGCTAGTGTAACCCTACATTACAGACTGTGTTACACTAAATGCGGCTCAAATCACACAGGTTTAGAAGATAAAGATTTGCACACAATCAAGTGAATATTAAGAGTGATTTGAGCCACACCTAGCACATTCCCACGTCCAGGTTTAGTGGATTTTCTTTTATTTGAATGGAGCACATTGCTCATGGTACAGTGGTTTTCAATGAGCACCCCTATCCTTTGTAAGGTTTGAATTGTTATACATACACAGACAAAAGGTTTAGTCAGACATGTGGTCGTATTTATAAAATGTCGTCTTTGTAAATACTTTTTGAATGTTATAATACCTCTGTATATGATATTTTGTAAATATATATGCTAGTAAATTGTTTCTAAATGTAAAACTGGGTGTAGCATGAAATACAGGAGATTTGCATCGGCTCAGAATTCCCACATGTGCCTCCCTGTTTTATACAGTTCATATCAATATCGGAATTATATTGTTTTAACCGAAGTACAGCTCTGGGGGAAAAAATAAGAGACCACCTAAAAATTGAGTTTCTTCAGTTTTACCAAAATGAAAACCTCTGAAATATAATCAAGAGGGAGCTGGATGATCACAAGCCTTCAAAACAATCTAAACTGCTTGATTGTTTTGCACTAGGAGTGGAATAAATGTATTCAAAAGCAGTGTGTAAGACTGGTGGAGGAGAACATGCCAAGATGCATGAACACTGTGATTAAAAACCAGTGTTATCCAAATATTGATTTCTGAACTCTTAAAACTTTGAATATGAACTTGTTTTCTTTGCATTATTTGAGGTCTGAAAGATCTGCATCTTTTTTGCCCTTTCAGACATTTCTTATTTTCTGCAAATAAATGCTCTAAATGACAATATTTGTATTTGGAATTTGGGAGAAATGTTTTCCGTAGTTTATAGAATAAAACAACAATGGTAATTTTACTCAGACATATACCTATAAATAGCAAAATCCGAGAAACTGATTCAGAAACTGAAGTGGTCTCTTAATTTTGTTCCACAGCTGTATATTGTAATATAAATTTTGGCCATTTAGTTCAGCACTAAGATACATGAGCATAATCTATTGCCCTCATGCTGCTATGTGAGTGCATGCATGTGAATGAGAAGAGATTTCAGAACAATGTCAATTCTTATTTTTCTTTCATTGTTTAATGGGCCACGATAGCCTGCCTCAACTTCCTGTAATTGGTCCAAAAGTCCAAACAATCTCAAAACCTGCCAACTAACCAGCCCGTGGTTGAGATGATCCACACAGGCCACCAATATTAATGGGTGCAAATTCTTGACCTTTAGTTTGTACTGTGGTTTGCAGCACATTTTACATCTGCTATTCTTAATGTGAGACACAAGGGGATGGGGTTACAGCTCAAGTACGTAAAGAAGCACTATAGGAACCTGCAGTAAACTGGTTGTGTAGGTGATAATAGATGTAAAGGCTTGACGTAAATAACTGTCTGATCACGTACTGTAACTGTGAAACCAGAACACGCCTGTTCAGTGTATATTGTCAGGATTACCGCAGGTGGAGGTGTGGTGAGGGATGGAGGGGTGCAGTGACATACAACCCGTGTTGATGAGCTCATTGCAGTGTTGTGTTTCTCTGGCACTGACCTGTAGAAGTGATACTACAGACACCCAGCTGTGTCAGACAGGCCATTGTTCACACACTCTGTTGCTCTCTCTTAGCAAACAGATGATTCAAATACAGTTGAATACTGCACTGCTTTGGCCTGGGGTAGAAGCATTCTGGCTGTCATGACAAAAAGCATTCAACTTCTGATTAATTATTCATTCAAATATTGATGATGTGGGATGGCTGTAGTGTGATCTTGTTCATCTTTACCTTTGGCAAGGCATTATTTCACATATTTCACATTTCTTCTTTTTAAGTCAGTTCACAGGCGAATTCTGATATTGATAGGAGCAATATTAAAGTGACACAGAATGTAGAATGTTATGAGTTCATTGAGTTGCTCTTCCAGATGTTGTGTGCCTGGCAGCAGAATGACTATTAAAGATTATTCTCATATTTCTATGTGTAAACAAGGTTAAACTGCTGTTACAGTACATAAATTAATTCTCAGTTAACGTTTGTGTCCGTACTGCTGTGTGATTCGCCAGCACACCAAGGGGAGTCGGATTTCAGCGCAACACCAGTTTTTTTTTTCCACTCTGGTTTGTTTAAAGACTGCCTCAACTTCCTGTAATTGGTCTGAAAATCCAAACCATCTAGAAAAGTGCTTTCACGCTCCATATGAACAATCTCTTTTGGTCGCACCAAACTTTGGTTCTTTGGTCGGTTCACACCTCCTTCTTTGGTACAAAAGGTAGGTGTGAAAGCACCCTCAGTGACAGATGCTGCGTATAATTAAGCAATAATACACAAGAGCGAGTGCTATAACGTGTAATATTGGCCTGCGGCCTCGTGCCTACGACTGCAGCACAGCAATGCCAGTATTACACATTATAGCATGAACCTCAAGTGTATTATTGCGATTATACCACAGTTCCATTATTGCTGGACGAGGAGGAAAAAAAACGATCTGTTAGGTTTTAAAAACTCTACGAGTTAAAATAGTTCCATTGCTGCTCCATTTGTAGCTGCACTGTTTGGCTTGTAAGCGCTTCATCGTTGTTGGGTTACCTGACTCTGCAATGTAATTGGCTGAGAGACCTTTTATGGGTGCCATTATCAGCCGATACTGCACTGTAACCAAACTCATTACTCTGCCACATACAATGCAGTGCTTGCAAGTAGGCCTGTCACAATAATTACATTATCGACTTATCGTACAAAAAATGGACTTGACCTCGATAATATTTATTGTGTTTATTTATATGTTTGTGCACATATATAACACTGAAGAGTATTTTAGCCAGCAATACCAGACCAATGCTTCAATAACTGAGACTCCATACACAAAGTGTTGCCTGCAGTAGGTGAAGAAAAAATATTTATTTCCCAAACTATGATTACTAAATAGTTTTCTTTAAAAGGGTATAATTTCTTTAGTTATTCTATTGTGTTATCATTATATCAGTGACATTAAATGGTCTTAAAACTACAATAAAATCGATTATCGCAATAATTTCTGGGACTATATATCGGCCACAAAAAAAATCCTATCGTGACAGGCCAAACAATATACTTACAAGCCAAACAATGCAGCTACAAACAGAGCAGCAATGGAACTATTTTACTATTTTTTATTTTACCTCACGAAGTGTTTATAACCAAACAAATCATATTTTTCATCCTGTTTAACTCTAAATCTTTTAATAAGCAGCAATTATCGAACTGTGGTAAAGTCACAATAATATTAACAATATTGGCACTTCTGTGCTGCAGTTGTAGGCACAAGGCCACAGGCCAATGTTACACGTTATAGCACTTTCTCTCATGTATTATTGTTAGATTGAATTATTTGAGTTGGTGTGTTATGCTGGCATGAGTGGTTTAAACACCTCAGTATCACAGCTGAATTGAGAATAGTCCAACAACATCCACAAGGTAGAAGTGTCTAACAGAGTGGACATTGAGTGTACAGTGTTTAAAAACTCAAGCAGCACTGCTGTCTCTTATCCACTCGTACCACACATTGCACACTAACACAACACCATGTCAGTGGATGGACAATGAGTGTAGCAACAAGGTGGTCATAATGGTGTTTTTGATTGGTGTATGTCAGCCAAACAATTAGTTATCATGACTGGCCTTGTCCCAGCAGGGGCACACATTGGCATTCATTCGGTTTGCCAGGCCTGTTGACGTGACTTTCCTCCCTGCAGGCCTATCTTTGCATCTTGTGCACGCTTGAGGACGTCAGTGCCTCCTCACACTGGCTTTTTTAGCGTAAAGGAATTCACTGGCACGCACGCACGCACGCACACACACACACCTGGTATTGAACATCTCTTGCTGTGCTAACAGCTCGATCTCCTCCTGCTCTTCAGCTCCTGGGTTAGGGTAGTAAGAGAGAGAGAGCTAGTTTTAGTGTGTTATCTCATGTCTGTGCACTGATATGGGCTTTGGCAGCCCGCTGGTCTGTGATAAACTCAGATAAATCAGCACAGTGGAAACCTCTAAAGCAATCCAGGGCACTTGTTAGCTCTGCATTGCCGCTCTTAATTGGCCACTCTGAAAGTTATCAATGCGTGAATGTGGCCAAGAGCTGATAGCATTAAGGTAAATATTGACCCAAGATAGCTGGCATGCTCTAAACAGCTGTTAGAAGATAAGCACCTCAGATAAGGACTAATAATTCTGTAAGCTTTATGGGCCGTTAGATCACTGGGATCTTTCCCAGAGTTTTTTCAGGAATGGTGAAAGTTGCTTATTGTCATTGTTTTGGTGCAGCATTTCCACTTTGGAAATTATTTGCCTGTTTAAACTGCACAGATAGATTGGCTATTTATTTCTGTTTACCCAAGATAACCTCTCCTGGAATGGTCACGGGAAGTCGCTTCTGTGTTACGTAAGCTTTCGAGTGCTTTTTTCAGTGTAGGGTTGGGATAATCCATCGTGTTTCTGTAGAAATTTAGTCTTTTCTGTCATTATATCTTCAGTTATTTTTAACCATGTTTCCTTAAGGCTGCTTTTTGGTTGTCAGGCCAGTGTGTTAAAGTTGTCTGCGTTGTTTTCAGAGTGTGGGTTGCAACGGTGCAAGGGGTGTATTGTAAGAAACACCCATTCATGTTTTGTTTTTTTGTGGGTGTATTAATTTTTAAAAACATATATTCAAATGACTGTTTTACATGTTTAACAGTTGTAAAACAGTGGTACTCTGTCATTAGTTCCCAATGTTCTGACTGGATATATTTAATCATAAGCCCTGCATTGTGATGTGTATCAGTAGGTTCTTACTAATACAGAGTTCTAGTTTAAAAGGCATATTTCTGTTTATTTTCCAGTAATACTCCAGTGAAAAATAGATCACGAAAGATTTTAAGACACAAACCCGAATAGAGATTTCTGCCTATATGAAAAAACCTTGCACCATGTTGGGAGGTTGTAGCAGCATTTATTTATTTATTTGAAATAAATGAGGATGATAATAGTTTTTTTCTGCAGTACAATAAATATAAGGTTTTAATTCATCAGGTAAAAAAAATAAGTCTGTAAGTACTGTAGAGTTATGTTTTTTTTTTTCTCACAAAATATACAATATAAAAAGTAATGTTTGCATTGAACATTGCATAATGTGAACTATTCTTTTTAAGATTTATTTTACTAAAGTATTAAATTGGCTCTTGATCAGTCGCAGTTCCCAGGGCTCTCATTGCAGTGGGTTGTAGGGGCAAAATCTAAAGATATCTGTAGATATAAGTGACTAAAGCTGCATTTACACTTAATGCAGAACATTTGCCTCTGCTTTTAAATGCATTTTTTAATGGAATGGTAGTTGCAGACGTGGAATGGCTATGCAAAACTCTGTGGTAGGCACAATGATAAACAGACTCTGGTGCATGGCAAATGCACAGGGTCATATAAAACTCAAATAATGTCTTCAAATGGCCAGTACATATAGGCACACTTTGCAAAAACCTTGCGAAAACCTCCCATTTTTGCACCCAACCAGTAGGTGCCACACCCGAAAGCAGCTTGCACGGGTGTGGAGCGCAGCACATACTTAGCGTTCAGTGTAAAGACAGTGTGTGTCTAATAATTGTGTAGTTGCACATTAACAAGCCATGTAATAACAGTGTAACTACTGGTGAAGTACGCATTGTTACAGATGTATTACAGTTGTACAAGTGTATATGTGTCAGCAGTATTTTTTACTCGTGTTTAAGAGGGTATAGTGTGTGAATTTTCACATGAAATAGTGTGTGATATATGTATATAAATTTATATTTCTTCAGCAGCCTTTGTGTGGAGGCCTGTGGTTGTTTTAAATACTATTTTTTTTTCTTTATTCAGATTTAATTATAAGATGTACAAAATATTCTGCTCCGTGTTACTGACCTTAATGCATATTTTAATCAGTCTGTAACAATGTGTACTTCACCTGTAGTTACACTGTTTTTACATGGAAAGTTAGCATATAACTATAGATGGTAGAGGCTTATTATAAAGTGGGACCTTTATAAAATCTAGAAACCAATTAGACACAGTAAACCTCTCTTTTTTTTATTTTTTTGTTTTTATGTTAACGTTGGCTTTTTAACCACTAATATTGTGCAACTGTAGTGTATATGAATATGACAATAATAAAGGAAATCTGTTATTAAAACACATATCTTTAAAACTTCTCTAACTCTTAGGGTTTAAAAAAAACATGCGTCTATATTGTACAACACTAAACTTTATTTGCATTTTTTTTATTACATAACACTATATAAAAAATTCAAATTGGAGGACAGATTTTAAATAGGATATGCCAAATACCAGAGCAAAAAACAACAAGCTAAATAGCCAAGATGGGCAAGATTACATCTAATAGAGGTTCTGAATGTCTGTGTCCATTAATTGCCTAGACCTACCTTGCATTACATGATGTTTATTTCATATTGTGAATAGAGGCCTAAGAGAGAGAGATCATCTTCGCTTAAATTGTAAAGATTCTCATTTGATACCAATTGATACCAAAAACCTCATTTGATGCTCTACAGTTTCAGAGTAATGTGTAATTCTTGCTTAAGGGGCTTTTAAGAAAGTCTGATAACAGATCAGAGGTTAGTGCTGAACAACCTAACTAATAGGATGCAAAGTTGTATATAGCAAATAAGTGTGATTTAATAGTATTAGTCGTAAAATTCATATTAATTTTTGAGTAAACCAATTGCTAATTGGGTAACTTTGTAGGTAACCTTGTTTTGACAAGTTTAAGTGTAACTTCTCTTCACAAAACATTAAGTAGGACCAACACTTAACACAACACGTCTACAGATGAGGTTTAGTATGGAAATGTTTGTATCTATAGGTCATGTTGGTTATTACCCGAGTTTGCTGGTCTGTGATTGCTTGCTCATGTTGGATTGTGTTTGTTGTCTGCAGATTGGGGTGATGACACTGACACTCTTCCCCATCCGACTCTTCGTTGCTGCATCCATGATGCTGCTGGCATGGCCCTTTGCCTTCATTGCCACCATGGGGCGTTCTGAAGAGGCTGTGGAGCCACAGTGCTTATGGAGAAGGTAAGAGAGACCCTAACGACTTAATATATTTTACATTCATTTTTGAAAATTTGGGAAAGATCATGTAAATTTACAAAGGCTCGAAATCACGTGGAAAATATTCAGATTAATGATTTAGCAAAAATGGAACTATATGCTGGTACTCATCGAGTTTACTATAGACTCTGCTGCAGGTTGTGCTGTGTTCGTGGCAGCTCATACACACTGGCTATGCAAGCGCTTATAACCTCTATTGAAGCTCCCAGGTAAACTCAATAACTCAGCACATTAGAATTTTTACATTTAAAAAACAAATAAGTCTACCCTGAAATTTCATAATACATTAAAAAAATTCTAGCCTAAATCTTGTCCACCAAGCCTAATTTACACTACACTACCCCTCTTTAAAAAAAAAAAAAAAAAACTACCAGCATTTAGAAAAAAATATATAAAAATCATGCTCTTAATTATTAACTACAAAATTGTTGTAGACATCATTTTTGTTTTTTTAGTTTGATTATTTAGGAAAGGTGCAGATTTAAATAAATCTTTCATATGGTCATTTAAAACTTGTTTATTTTTTGCTTAAAATTGGCTTTTTATACTGTTGATTCAATAATTTAAAAAAGTAAGTATTTAAAAGTAACTTAACAGACAAATTGGATGTGTTTTTTTTTTTTCATTGCAAAAGAATTGGGTCGGGACTCTGTATCATTAAAAAGGCAAAGTTTAATAGACCTCAGATAGTAGTTTGCTTTCTGTTGCCAGTCCTTGTGTGGCAAGTGTTGAAGCGATTCATGTTAGCAGAATGGAAACCTTAAGTAATAGTAACATAAAAAGTACATGGAAAAAAGCAGATAATTCAGCTGCCATGCATACTGTACACTTGGCTATGATTTAGTTCAGCTAAAATGTTTTCATATTCAGTTGTTTGAGTTAATTTGAGTTAATTGACTTTTATATGTGGTCTCTAACTGTGAAACGCTACAACAAAACGTACAGGGAAATAATAATTAAATTGTTAAATAATAGTTTCAGCACTAGTTTGACTCCATGCTTAGGTGTAAATCCAGGCTTGGCTACTAATACAGTTTGTTTACCTTGTTGATCTTGGCTTATCATGTTGACCTGAAGAATCTGACCTTAAGAATCATAAATATTATGCACCATCTCTACCATATTGAAGGACATTGTTTTTCATTATCTTAAAGCCAACGTAAAATTGCACCTTTCAGGCTGAAGCCAATTTCTCTAAGGTTTCCTTTCCTTACTCTTGTATTAGTTCAGTTGCCTTTTAAGTGATTTTAATTGACATTTTACCTCAATAATAATTTAATGAACAGTTATTTTAAGGAATTATTGTTTTTTGTCTTTGAGTTCCCCATGTTACTTGCAGTTGTATGTGGAGGAAAAAATATATATAAAAGTTAATAGTATGGTCTGTCTATAGGTGTTTGGAATAAAATAAATGATATTGGGTAGATATAATTGTTTATCTGGTGTTTTATTTATTTATTTATTTATATAACTAGACCGCGGAGCTTACCGACTGTAGCACGGAGCTTTTTAACTGTCCAGCAGAGCTCACCTACTGTTTTTTTTTTTTTTTTTTTTTTTAAGCTTGACGAGAAATATCGTAACGTTTTAATCTCGCGAGATCTCGTCACACCCCTAGTTGGTTTCGATTAAAAGCCATTAGAAGACTCATTAGACATTAATCAGTACTGGCCAGGCATCTGTGTTTACTGTGACCACTCATGAATGGTTCCTACAGTAAAAGAAGATCATGTCCAGCAGCCTCGTGACTCACCTGACTGCCACTGATCCCACTGTGCCATGACTAAGTCACGAGTCTTTCTAAGGACAGTTGAGCTTCCTGATTCTCTGAAGACGCTCTGTGTGATCTTCAGTCTGTGAAGACTCATGATGCTCCACACACACACAGACAAATACTGCACTGTGTCCAATAGCATTACATAACTTCTGTCACATGCCTCCTATATCCAAAATATAAATAAAGCCTATAAAAATGTGTATATTCAAGACATGTGACTCTTATATAAATATGGTAAATTACATTTAAGGAGTTGTTATGGGATGTTATGTGAGTGTACTAGTACCAGTGTAAAGAGGTCATGGTGTGATGCATGTGGACGCACAGAGAATGCACAGCACAGGCTATTTTAACAAGTGAACAAGCAAGGGGTGAGTTGGGGAGGTGGTGGCATAGAGAGGCAAGTTATCTTTATGGGCATGACTGTAATGGCAACAATATTTTCAACAAACAAATTTAAAAAATAACAACCAAAAAAAAATCTCTCTTTTATATTGTCTCTCTCCCTAGATGCATGCGTGTACATTTTGTTATTCTTTCTGCTACTGTCTCGTCTGGTACAGATGTACAGATGCTGTAGTCCGATTAAAACACTTTACGCTTACAGCAAATGGACAAACTTTGCTCTAGCACTACAACTCCTAGAATGCATGGGCTCATGGGACTCAGCCGGACTTACAAACTCTGCCTTCTACAGTTTCCAGAATGCATCTGCCAGGTTCATGTTTTCAGACAATCATTACTAGGGGTGGGTGATATGGCTCTAAAATAATATCACTGTATTTCAGGGTATTTTTGCGATAACGATATACTTGGCAATATAGGAAAACAGAAAAATAATTCATTAATTTTAGGAATATAGTATAATTGTATAACAGTATAATCAAAATGTGGCAAAATAAATAATATAGCATAAAATAATATAATGCAGCAAAAAATATTGCAGAATATTTTCATGCATATAAACTGCAAACTAAAAAAACATTATACAATAAATACACCTAAAGCTTCACAGTAAATAATGGACTACTTTTAAGACAAACCATCCCTGTTATCACAATATGGATTTTTAGTATCATGATATTTCTGTGTGACGATATATTGTATACGATATAATATTGCCCACCCCTAATCATTACATTACATTACATTTGGCAGATGCTTTTGTCCAAAGCGACTTATAATAGTGATGTACATAAAGTAATAGAAGTTAAAAGTAAAAAAAAAAAACATCTTTAGATCTTTAGTTAAAAGAGGGCCAAAGGGAGATAAAGGGATAGAGAAGTGAAGGAGGGGAAGAAGGAAATGAGGTTAGAAGTAGTTAGTGTGTTAGAGGTGTTAAGAGAGTAAGTGCTCTTTGAAGAGCTCTGTCTTCAGGAGTTTCTTAAAGATAGCGAGAGATTCTCCTGATCTGTGGCCAAAGCACAGTGGCCACTGTGGCACAAAGTGTGTTAGTGTTACAGTTTCCTGAGACAGTCTATGCCAACACTAGAAAGCATCTATTTCACCACCGCAGAGAAAAATGGGTTCCTCTGTGAACCAGGCCTTGTGACTACAGCTTTGCTTCAGGTCGCATTTAAGGAAGGAGAGCAGCACAGAGAAATGCAGCACAGGGAGATGAAGCCCCTAAAGGTGCTAAAACAGAGCTGAGCATATCAAATTGTTTATGAGCCTGCCATGAAAGGAAAATCAGTGTTGTCTGTCTTTATTTCTATGAGCAGCTTGTAGAAAATATTGTCCATCATCCATCGTTCATTTAAAATACTTGGAGTAATTAAATATGAAGAAATGGTGCTAAATTTATTTTGGGTCATGATATGAGTGTTTTAAGTTGTTTTAACCTACATTATTTTCCAAATCTGTAGGTTTTTGAAAAAAAAAAAACAAACAAAAAAAACCAGTCCTACATTGTGGGTCGTGTGATGTAGCTTGCACTTGTGCACATTGTGATGACTGTTCTCAAACAATGTATTGTGCAGCTCCCTAAAGCATATACAGTTTTTCTGCAAAATCATGTACCTAGCTAACAGTAACCACTTTGTTAACTTCTAATTCTGCCTGATACTCAATGCAAACAGAATTCAGAGCAAAAGTTTTCGACAGGCAATACTATAAGCTTAATATAGCTGAAATCAATGCTATAACAATGTTTGAGTTAATAATGAGCTTCATTCTGCTGTATTTGTGTTCATATTTCCACAGATCAGTGTTGTAGTTTAGGTGTATGAGGTGGCAGTACTCTACTGTAATATTCAGTGTTTCTTATGCTGTTTATTTACTGAGCCTTTAATGTTTTTTTTTTTTTTTTAAGAATGTTATGTTGTGTATATTTGTAAAATGCTGGTTAAATTGACCGTATATTTTGTCTCTTCTTCCGCAGGGTGGTGGACATTATTCTGCGAACCATAATGCGGGTCATGTGGTTTGCTGGTGGCTTCCACTGGATCAGTGTGAAGGGCAGGCAGGCTCTGCCCGCTGAGGCGCCCATACTCACCCTCGCCCCCCACTCGTCTTATTTTGACGCCATGCCTGTCACTATGACCATGGCCACCATCGTTATGAAGGCTGAGAGCAAGGACATCCCACTGTGGGGAAGTAAGTGAACATTTGTGTGTGTAGGTGTTTTATAATCAGAAGGTTTAAATGAAATATAAACAACCAACTGTTTCCGAAGCATGCCTGCAGTGCAAGAATAGACATGGCTGATTGACACTGTGTTTATTCATAGAGATTGAAATCATGATTGCTTTTATTTGTTTTGTTTTTTTTTGTTCTATTTTATTACTGTTGTTCCTGGTTTTCTCACCAATTTAGCCATGCCGATCATCCCACCCATTTAGCTGCTTAGCTGTATTCTCCCTATCACTAGCAATGCCCCAACACCAGGAGGGATGCCCACCGTCTCTTTTCGAACTGCTGCTGATGCAGTATTTTCAAGTAGCCTGTGCGCTCGGAGGAAAGCGCAGTGACTCTGTTCTGATACATCAGCCCACAGACACCTTGTGTGGCCGACATTACCCTAAGAGTTAAGTTCGGGAAAGAGTGCCATCTACCCACCCAGAGAGAGCAAAGCCAGTTGTGCTCTCTCCTGACTTCAGCAGCTGATGGCGAGCTGCATGACCGGGATTCAAACTAGCGATCTCCCAATAATAGGGCCAGCTCCTCAGTCTGCTGGACCACTTGGAGCACGTTATTTAACCAACTTAAATTGCCTTTCTTTACTTCACATTTTGGCGCTAATTAAATTAATAGGGTAAATCTAAATTCTAAGTTTATTAGTCAATCACATTATCATGGTATCATTATGGGCAGTGTGATTCCCACCCTTAACTACTCACCTTAACTTTCCACTAGTTTCTGCTGTGCTTTTGTTGGGGAAAAAAATGTGGTTTGTACCATTTGCTGTTGGACATGACTTGCTTATTTCTGAAAAGAAAACAAATAATAATTTACATGTTTTTCACATTAGTCATGTGAGAAAACATTAGATGTGTTGAAGTATTACCAGGTTTTGCAGTTCTTTAATATTGTATTTTCCATGCTATAAGGCGCACTTAAAATCCTTTAATGTTCCCAAAAATCCTCAGTGCGTCTTATAATCCAGTTAACCTTGTGTAAATTTTACCAGTCAGGTTGTAAGGAGCAGTAAAGCCAATCCGCTGAAGTACAGCGTTATACAGGAGTTTCAGTTTAGTTCTCCAGCAGTATTAGCATTAGCCACTAACAGCGCTAAGTGCTAACTCTTTTCCCATTCAAAAGTAAATATTATTGGCCTGTAGCCTGCTGCTAACACTGGCTAGCAATGCTGCAGCAGCATTAACTGCTAACCATACTAAGCACTAGCTGTTTTGCTGTTCGGAGGTAAATATTATTGGCCTGTAGCCTGCTGCTAACCCCGGCAAGAACTGCTGGAGCAGAATTAGCATTACCTTCTAACCTCTAACCTCAATACTAGATGTTTATTGATAGTGCTCCTTATAATCCAGCGTGCCTTATAGTGCGAAAAACACAAACAGACATAGTCTGATTTCATGTGATTGTGTGTCTATGCTTTGAGAGTTGTCCTAAAATTTGATGGTAAAAAGCACAACATTGTTCTGCTTGTGTTATCACATTATATCACAGTATATTGAATTATAAGAGCTGCGGTGTGGCCAGGTTCTTTCCGGTACTCAGCCCTAGTGGTGTTCATGTGCTCATAGATTTGCTGCTATTAAACACAAAGATAAATGTACATCTCAATAAAAAAATATATCTTAACAGGTCTCACATTAGGTCATGGAGGATCAATGATGGACATTTTACAAGGGTCATAGTATTCCCTCTCTCACTCTCTCAAACTGCCACAGCTCATGAGCAGGCGGAGAACAGCCTAAGCAGTGTTAAGCAGCATGTGGCGTAGAGAGTGGCGCATGTGCGGTTATTTTAAACTCCCTTAGGTCTTCCAGAGAAGGCTCTAAGTCCTCTGATGATCCTGGACAGCTCTGAGCCTCTCACTACAGTCTAATCCCTGCAGACAGAGAGCCGCGCCTGCCCCTCCTCCCTCTTCCTCTCTCTCTCTCTTTCTGTCTCTTTCTGTTTCTCCCTCTGCCCCTCCCTCTCGCACTCCGTCCTGCACTCGTGATCTACTCTCCTTCCATCAGTCTGCATCTCAGTCAGCAGCCCACCATCCAGACCCTTTCCAGCAGTTCAGAGGGTGGAGGAGGTTGATGGATGAGACACTAGAGATGGTGAACTCATTCGAGCCTCAGTGGGATGGGCTAGGGACCTCACACTCCTCCAACAGGGAGAGAGAGAGAGAGAGAGAGAGAGAGAGAGAGAGAAAGCGAGAGCAGGAGAAAGAAAAGATGACAGGGGGATGCTCAACATTGTGGTGGAATTAGTTCAGCCAAAATCTGTAATGAAAAGATTCTTCCAGGAAAGCACCAAAATGTATTATATAAAACATGGCCAAAGGAGTAAATACGGAATATGACTTTTTTTTTTTTTTTTTTTTTAGAGAGAGACACTAAACATTAGTAATATCCCATCCCACATGCCGAGAACGATTTCCTCACAATTTGTTCCTCAGCAGTGCTATTTTAATAAAACGTTTATTTAAAAAAAGTGCAATTTTAATTATGAATTTACCTTAGCAGTGCTATTTTAATCATGCACTTATTTCAACAGTGCCATTCTAGTCACACTTTCAGCACTGCAAATGGTCATAAATGTCATTTTTTCTGAAAGTTTGAACTAAACGGCTCTCAAACCAAGGTTATATTCTCACATGGTTCGTTTTAATTCATAGTTAGTGCTCTTGTATATTTACTTTGTGAAAAATATAGAGAAAGTTCTCCAAATTTACAATTTTGTCAACTGATTTAGATAAGAGCAAATGAACAACAGGTGTAAAAAAAGCCCTTTAATATTTAAAATACATTTTTAGTGTAAATAAATAGTTTGTAATCGCTCTTGTTTGCACACTGTTAGAGCTTTCCACTGGTGTTTCAGTACAGTGGTGAGTGTAGGTTGTGTGCCACATTACTGCAGGATCTTCCTTGGCCCCCTTAAGATAATGTTCAAAGGGGAGTGTGTGATTGTGTCCTGCTACATTTTAAACATGACTTTTGAAATTAGGGGTGCACATATTTTTTTGTTTTGTTTTTATTTTTTTTGGATGAAAAAGAATGAGATGAAACATTGACCAAAGGCAGAATACAAGCATGTTTTTCTTTTAAGAAGAGTTTTATTGTCACAAACAAGCTGTTAAACTGTTACAATGAAATTCTTATTTTGCAGTTCCTAAATTTAGTCAGTCTTAAACAAATAACAATATAAAAGTAAAGAAACATATGAATAGGCATCTGCAGTGCTATTCTAGCCACACATTTACATAGCTATCTAGCTGGCTACCATAGCAATGCTGTTCTAATCATACATTGACTTTTTAGCAGTGCAATTGCAGTCATACATTTACCTCAGTAGTGCAACTCAAGTCACACAAGAGTGAAATTTACATAGCAGGGTGTAAACGAATTGGCAGTAAAGGCCTTATTTTGCTTCAAGTTTGAAATCCATCTTTCAAAAGTATGGGTGGGTTCTGGGTATGTTTTCCAGATTTCATATGCAAGTAGGCTTACTGAATTAACTAAACAGCAGGCT
Organism: Astyanax mexicanus; assembly: GCF_023375975.1. Lineage (NCBI taxonomy): Eukaryota > Metazoa > Chordata > Actinopteri > Characiformes > Acestrorhamphidae > Astyanax > Astyanax mexicanus. Next base: position 28,531,415 of record NC_064413.1, on the reverse strand, counting down.
GATATCGAGAAGTGTAAATGTAACAGAAATTTTGTGTATCTGTGTATGACTTGTTAGATAAGCCTTGTACTGAGAGCAATATATTATGTAGATAGTACATAATATATTCTAAAGAATGAGCCAACTCAAAAGTTTCAGAGAACCAATCAAAGTGGTCAAATGCTGATGAGAGACCAGCAGATGATCATTGTTTACTTTATTCTGGAGAAAGACTGTTGATATTTGAACAGCAAAACAAATACTCCCTTCCTTTAGTGCACATTCAGAAGCTCCACCCTTCCAATTTTAAGAATTTGCATTGTCAAGGTAAATAATATTAATACAGCTCTTGTCCTGGCTTCACCTGTGTGCTTCACCAACAGTCAACCCAAACTCTCTTCAGTTTGTTCAAAAACTGAAATATAAGTAACATTGTATATAAGGTGCAGTAAATAGGAATTTAACACCAATACTACAGTGTGCTGCGCAGGTATGCAGAGAGGAGTGTGTTTCTGGTGAGGAGTCAGAATTCAGCACAAAGCTGGATTAATTAAGTGATCCTATTTGAGGCAAATGTCAGAACACAATGTCTCGATAACGCACCTACTATATCTGCCTGTGTATGACGATGTAGCTGATGACGATGGGCTGCAATGTTTAGTTATTTGTTGACTCCAAATGTTCATTGTCGACTAAACTAAATAAACTACACCAAGTACTGTGGACAGTCGTAGTTTACACTCACTTTAATCTCTGTTTACATAATCTCTTTAATCTATGATTACATATTTCTTCACTAATTATCAGCACTATCCACATTTAAAGGACAATGTTCTGGAAATTTAAATCCCTGTTTAGCTGTTTCTATTAATTTAAAGTAAAGACAGAGAAAGCTTGAAGCGGGAGCCGTACTCACGGCAAGCAGAGATGGAGGATATGGCTGAAATAATCGTTAAATAATAATTATTAAAATATATCACCAGATTAGTCGACTACCAAAATAATCATTAGTTGCAGCCCTAGTAGCCAATTAACCTTATAGCTTCAGTGCAGACATAAATCAGGGGTCGGCAAAAGGCAGAAACATCTGGCCCGTGAGGTTGTATGAACTATAATGAACGATAATTAAAAAAAAATAATAATACTTCTCTGGTGAGCTTTTGTTTACATTCCTTCCCTCTCTCTCTGATGCACTTGGCGTGACTTTAGTTTATGCCCGTTCTCGTTTTTCCGCCCGTTCTTGCGTTTCCCAATTCCTCATAAGACCGTTTTCCCCAGACGTGTCTCAATTTACCAGCTGGGGCAGCGTTAGTATATTGGAACGCGACCCTGACGACACAGGTTCAATCCTGCGTGAGTTCTTGGGTAGGTAAACCTTTGAGATCAACTGTTCTGCAATTGGCTTCAACAACCCTCTGGGCTGGAGAGCTACTAGTCTGTTGCCCTCCATCCCATTACATTTAATTTTCCTAAACAGAAACTTATTTCCGACCCCTGTTATAAAGCAAGCATCGTATACTGGGTGTCTGTCTACATTTAGGATAGTGGGTCTACTAATCTGCTGCTTTTATAGTAAAGAGAATATTGCATAAAAGTGATTTTTAGATTAACTGCTCTTAAAGGAGTCTGAAGGAGTGTTTGATTTGTAGGTCCTGCTGGTTATTCATTTTAATGGCTCTCACAGGGAAGTGAAACAGGAAGCTGTATTTATGCTCTCTGCCTGTGAGAGTGGAGACACGTGTTTGTATGTGTACATTATAAACAGTGTGTTTGCAGAGTCAGGCGTGGGGAAACACTGTAGTGGAACCTTTTATAGTGTGTCTCTGTGTTTTCTATTCATACATCCTCTTCACTGTGTTAATTCTGTAGATGTGTGTAGTGAAACCAGGTTGTATTGTTTGGGGTTTGTAGTGTTGCCTCTATGTTTCTATATATTCAAACACAATTGTGACGGATATTATAAAATACATTTCATTCCATTTTGGTTCATATATTAGTAGTACTAGATGACTGAAGAAGTAAAGTCAAAATTGTCTGCCATGTTATATATTATGCAGTAAAGACCAAAGGAGAATCCAGGCATAAACAGTGCTTTAAATAAATAATAAGCATTGCTACAATAGCTTACAGTAGACAATTAACTTTTCTGAGGTGCTTGATCTTGTGTGTCTTTTAGGGCTGTGCTATATCATATCGTACGCGATAATATCGCCAACATCTTTGAATATTGTGAATGCTTAAATATCATGCCATATCACCCACCCCCAATGATCACATCAGGATACTACTTTATTTATTTATTTTTTTTTTTGCTGTTTTTAGCAAAAGAAAAATTCACGCTGTTTTCATTTCCCATTATATATCTACTAGAGACAGATTATATCTGTCCAGTATAATTATTTTACTTTAATCATGGATATATGGAGATATTTGGAGTGCATTATTAGTATCATGCTGTTCTGCATCATTGACTTCTTTTTTAATATTTCAGTTAGAGGTGTGCCACATCATATTGTATGCAAAAATGCAAAAAAAAAATAATTTTTATTTTGTTGCAGTAGTGTATTCCTAAAATACTCTTTTTATTCAGTGTTTTGTCATATCGCTAAGAGTATCGTTATCGCGAAAATACTATGAGATATCGTGATATTATTTTGGGGCCATATCACCCACCCCTAGTGTCTTCCCATAATTGTACCTTATAGTAAGAAAGTAACAATTTCATGATTGTCACTCAGTGTCTATTAAATCAATTTTTTTTTTTTTCTGTGAATCATTTATGTAATGAAGACCTAGATTTAGCAAATATTCTAACAAAGATTGAAAACTGTTTATGGCCAAATAGTCAACATGAAAAACATGAATATGAATAAAAACGCTCAGACTTGTCTTTTATGGTACTTTGCTTTATTGTATTACTTGTGTATACTGTACTGTAGGTATAGGGAAGTGAAAATTTAACCAAGAGCATTTGAATAACCCCTTTTCCTACTGAACCCTTTTCAGTCCTATTTTTGTTTGTGCAAAACATTTATTATTGTTTATAATGTTTAAAATGTTTGTCAGAAAATACAAGAAGTCCTAAATTTAACTTTCTCATACTTGCAGGTTGCTTGTGCACGGTTTGTGATGCAACTGTGTTTGACCCACTGCAGCATTTGACCCAACATGTCATTCCAGAAATGGCTTAAATATTGTTTTCTGCTTTCTTTTTATATATAGCTGGAAATACCATTCCAGCTAATTGCTATGGTACCTAAAACTAGCTTGAAAGTGCTGCTAACAGTAAATATCCATGGTGGCGGTGTCTGTAAGATTGTTAAACATGGAAAGCATATAATTAAAGGAAACAAATGGGTTATGCAGCAAGACAATGATTGGTAAAGCAGAAAAACAAATGTCTGTCTAAAAAGAAAAAAAAAAAGAAAAGAAATTAAATCATTGTTTTTGTGTCAACTCTGACTTAAACCTAATTAAGAAGCTGTCATGTCTTATTAGTGTTTGACAGTATAGTTATGACAAATAAGCAATATGTTTTTCCACCCCATTGAATTTAAATGCAAAGTTCTAAATCTGAATTATCACATGATGGATACAAATGACCAAACTGGTAATTTTTGGTTTAGTCTGTAGAGGTTTTTGTCAAGAAAGCTCATCACAAACACGATCACAAGCTGCTTATTAAGTATTTTTGCAAACTTTCTAAAATGTCTCAATGTCTTTCTGTCCTGCAGCCTTGATAAAATACATCCGACCCGTGTTTGTGTCGCGGTCAGACCAGGACTCCAGGAAGAAGACTGTAGAGGAGATCAAACGGAGAGCTCATTCAGGAGGGGAGTGGCCTCAGGTGAATCTTAAAGCAGATGAAAAATCTCATAGTAACTTGTAAAGTTGCTGTACTTTCTATAATAGATTGTGCAGTATATTCTCAACCATGACTGTGGTACCGTGGCAGTTTGTAATACATTTTTTTTCCGTGTTTGCACACTGTTAGAGCTTTCCACTGGTGTTTCAGTACAGTGGTGAGTGTAGGCTGTGTGCCACATTATTGCAGGATATTCCTTTATCCCTTTTCAGATCATGATCAGGGGGGAGTCGGGAATTGTGTCCTGCTACATTTAAAACATGGCTGTAGCTTCAGTATAAAACATTTGGTAAAAAACAAATAATATTAAAAAGGTCAGAATGTTGCTGAAATGCTTATATTCATTTACATTTACATTTTTTTTTAAATAATGAAAGAAAGTGCAGATTATATGAGTGTAATACACTCTGTTCAACATATATTAAGAGAGAGATAAAGAGGAGCACTTGTGAAAGGTACTGTATTTACCCTAAATGTGTGTACAGTGTATTCTCTTTGTGACTGTGTAAATTAGTATCGAAGCGTGATAAATACACTTACGATACATGTCCACTGTAAATAAGAGAGCAAAAAATAAGCTTGTCTTCAAAAAATGCTTAAAGTCCTTTTTTAATATTATGTTAAAGACTAGTATATATTTTTTTCTTTTAGTGTTGAAAAAGGAAAAGGGCATCATGCAAAACTTTGGGGACCACATATATATATTACATATATCTTAATCAAGGTCTTAACTTAATTAGCTCTTTGGGACTATGGCAGTTGTTCAGTCCAGATGATACAAGTTCTAAAACTTTAAGGATAATCAAACTTTGTCCCAGCATTCACATGCTATGTTCTCCTCTAATCAGCTGCCTAACACTCTGAGGTGGGGAAAATATTCCCACAAAAGCAGGTAACGGGTATAATGTAACATAATGTAGCAAACAAGCAATGGACACATTACTTTAGTCAGTTAGCTACTCAGTTAAAATGCATATCTAAATCATCACACTCCTGACAGTCCAGTTAATATAAGATAAGCCTATTGCAAAGTTACAGCAGCACAGAGATAAGCCCGAAGTAAAGAAAGTAATCACTTTATATGAAAAATACAAGAAAACATGCAGTTGAGATAAATTATATCATTTATTACAGTCAAAACAGCATCATTTACAAATATTCAAAAAGTGATCATAACTGGAAACTACTCTTCATACGTATGATTTGGTTTGGTTGTATCCTTATTACAATTTTAATCTATGTGTAAAACTAACGGCTTTTTTAGGATTATTTTAGTGATATGGCGGAAAATTGCATATATTTTAATGTGAATGATTAGTATAATGAATAACTTTGTCATTTCATCAGATTTAATGTTGTTTTCATTTTTGTTCTTTCCAGATAATGATCTTTCCAGAGGGAACATGTACCAACAGGTCCTGTCTGATCACATTCAAACCAGGTCTGTGTATGAATTGCATTTAAACATGTCAAAACTCCTACAAACTCACACTTCCTTCCTTTATAATTCAGCTCTGCTTTTGTCACCGTCTAACCACAAACCTGAATTTTAATTGCTTCGTTCTTCTCATGCAGCCAGGGTATTTTAACACTGTGAAGAATAATACCTCTCTTTTTCATCTTCTTCTTCTCGCAGGTGGATTTATTCCAGCAGTGCCAGTACAGCCTGTCGTTATTCGCTACCCTAATAAGCTGGTAAGCAGTCATGAACTTCTGGGGGCTACTCAAAAAATGCTGTATGCTGCAGTCAACAGAATAACAATAGTAGAGTGACAAACAGCTTTGAAAATAGATGGGACGAGGTTGCGTGCACTAGATGCCACTTAATGCACTACTTTCTATTAATAGAAGAGGGTTCCCCATGTCTCTAACACAACTGCTCCTGCCAGGAAAATGACCTATGAGCTGTTCTGGTGTTAGACCCACCATTATCATTCCACAAGAGAATAACTATAAGAGCAAAAATGTAGTATTAGACTATTTAGTAAGAGTGTCCTGTGACTCTTTACCCATTGAACAATCCTTAGTTTTACTCATTAGGCCTTTTTCTTTCATTTTAATTTTTAACTCAGTTTGAAGCAGCTGTTTTACATGTTCCTTACTCAAGTGATTTTTGTGCATTTCTATTGATTCATTTATTCTGAAATTTGTCAGTCTATACAAATGCTAGTTGTGAAGAATGGCTGTCAGATTCACATTATGTACAAAAAATAAAAGCAGCTTAAAGGAAGTTGCAAGGTTTTTGTGTGACAGCAATGAATTTGACAAAAAAAGTCCATTAGTCTGCTGTCATATTTGGGTGTGGGGATTTTTTTATTTTTATTTACCTGCATGTATAAATTTCCATAATGTAGCTATTTGGTGGAGAAAGCCTGTTTGGGATTATCAAATATCGTGTTTTTCGCACTATAAGGCGCACCGGATTATAAGGTGCACTATCAGTAAGCGTCAATTTCCTGGTCAATTTTCATACATAAGGCGCACTGGATTATAAGGCGCATTTTAAGAGACACTATAAGGAACTTCTAATTCAGGTCTCGCCGCTGGGTGGTGCTGTGAGGGGTATCTCATTAAGTTAAGTAAAGATAAGCTAATTACACAAAACTGTAATAAAGAGACTTTCATTTAAAGTCAAATGAGCGCTGGATGTGAATCTAAACAGATTTCTCTTTTAAAAAAGTGTTTATTTGGATGAGTAAAGCGCTTCCGTTTAATTAAAGTAAGCTTAGATTCACAAATTTCTCCAGCACTAAGGCTGGAGCATTAGCATTAACATTAGCCGCTAAGTGCGCCTTATAGTGCGAAAAATACAGTGTTTGTATTTGTGAATACATCAGTTTGAGAATATAACTTATCATCCTTTAAATACTAAACTAAGATGCCAGATGTCATATAGCAGTATTTAGATCATGAGTTTGATCAGGAAGTGTTACCTCAGGGGATGACTTACAGCCACCCATACCTGTATAAGTTGTGAGGTGTTATCTTAGCAATGAGGTTAAACACTGGTCAGAGTGTTCATGGCAAGGTGATGTGAATTAGAGTTTAGATTCTTTGCCCAAGGCTGACCCGATGACCAATCTGAATTTGTGCGAGCATTTTAGTTAAAAATTACTCAACCCACAATGTCATGTACTGGCATTGCCACAAACAGTGGACTGCACAGGTATGGGTAATAATTGTCTGATTGTGACTTGTGGAAGCTGGCTAGAATTGTCCATCCAGTCAGACAGATAGCATACTTTAGCTTTCATAGGACACAGCAAGTCATGGGACACAGTACCAGTTCCAGTCCCATGACATGTGGCATGTATGTGCAAAAATGCAGCATGGAGGTAGAAGAAGCAAATCAGCAATCAATCCTTCATATATGATCCTTCATTTACAGTAGCCACAATCAAATTCTGAGAGACCGTCCAGCTCACTACACACGCGCACGTTTTGCATAATGCCAATGCTGACGGACTGCAACTTTGCATGATCTTTTACATCAGTTGTGATCGCAGAGAACAATGGCATCTGGGATTGCACGGTTGGAACCATAGTGGCTTTTCATGGTGTTCAGAAAACAATAGCTAATGTATGATCTATACTATGGGGAGTAAGGGCGTGTCAGGACGTATTGCATAAGATAATATTGAAAAAAAAAAGAAAGCTTATTTAAATTATATTCTTATAATAGCTGTAATCAGATCACATTATTTGTTACATGATTTTTATTTTTATTAAAATAATAATCTTGGTATGTTACTGTCAATATACTAACACATTTTCTCTAGTTTTAAATGAATGTTTAAAATCATGTATTTTGTTGCAGTAGTATATTCTTAAAATGAATCAGGTTTGTCAAATTGGCAAGAAGAATATTGGTCCTAAAATATCTGAATGATATTATGTTATTATAGGGCCATATCTGGTGTTCTATCTTAAAATGTCTTATGCATCTACTTCTACACACTGGAAGATTGAAATGTTCAGTTATAGCATTGCAGCTGCAGTGCTACAGGTATTTCTGTATTAGTCACTGCAGGCTTTTGAATGGACCACACACTCAAGAAAGTGCAGTGAGAGGCGAATGTAAAAAGCTAGTTTGCCGCTTTACTGTTTGTTGCATGACACATACAACCACAAGTAGCTTGTACAGCCTTGTTTAGGTCTATTGTAGGTCCGTTTCTGTGCTCTGTAACATGCAACGTTACCTGTTGAGCAATATGAAGAAGGAAGTTGATTAACCACTATAACCATCAGCCAGTAAACTGGGTGACAAAAGAAAGCAAATTGGATCTATAAATAAGAACAGGGGAAACTTAACTTTAATATTGAAACTATGATATATGTAAAAATGTGTAGCAAGAAAAAGCATAGACCTAAATAAGCTGCAATAGTTGCTTATTGTATATAATCGCTGAAAATGTATCTCCATCTACATTTTTATTTCAGTTTTATTTAAAAACAGTGTTTTAATTTTGTTACATTAATTTAGTATACATTTAAAAATGTGTACAGCTCTGGAACAAAATGAAGAGACCACTTTAGTTTCTGAATTATTTTTTTAGGTATATGTCTGAGTAAAATGAACATTGTTGTTTTATTCTGAAAACTACAGACAGCATTTCTCCCAAATTCCAAACACAAATATTGTCATTTAGAGCATTTATTTGCAGAAAATGAGAAATGGCTGAAATAACAAAAAAGATGCAGAGTCTTTCAGACCTCAAATAATGCAAAGAAAACAAGATCATATACATAAAGTTTTAAGAGTTCAGAAATCAATATTTGGTGAAATAATTTTTAATTGGTTTTTATTCATCTTGGCATGTTCTCCTCCACCAGTCTTACACACTGCTTTTGGATAACTTTATGCCACTCCTGGTGCAAAAAGTCAAGCAGTTCAGTTTGGTTTGATGGCTTGTGATCATCCATCTTCCTCTTGATTATATTCCAGAGGTTTTCAATTTGGTACATTCAAATAAACCTATCATTTTTAAGATGTCTCTCATTTTTTTCCAGAGCTGTCGGTTTTTCTAAGGCTAATTTCTAAAATGTATCATTTTACATTTTTTAAATGGGTAGTAATAATAAGCCTAGCCCCAAGTGAGCATAGTAGTTTTTATTGTATAATATTGCTGTCTGTGTATCTCACTATTTTTCTGTTTTTGCGTGAAGTGCTGTAAAATCTTTGGAATTGATATAACAGTGGACCAACACCAGCAGATGACAAAGCTTTCCAAACCCTCACTGATCATCAGTAAATTTTGCCTTTGGTTTGTAAATCAAAGAACCAGAGTCTAGAGGAAGAGTGGAGAGACACACAGTTCAAGCTGCTTGAGGTCTAGTGTGAAGTTTCCACCAATCAGTGATGGTTTAGAGAGACATGTTATCTGCTGGCCTAGCCCCAAGTCAGCATAGTAGTTTTTATTGTATAATATTGCTGTCTGTGTATCTCTGTGTTTTTCTGTTTTTAATTTTCTCGATCGTTTGAACCCTCTTGCTGCTCTGCACACACTGTATAATTAACTTTGTATTAATGTGCCATATATTTTAGTATGCTGAAATGGTTATTTCATGTTAACATCCATTGTTATAGTACAGTGACTATTATTATTTGTAGTAGTAGCAGCAGTAGTTACACACATAGGCTGTGTATAAATTATGATTGTGTGCTTCTCATCAGGACACTATTACCTGGACTTGGCAGGGCCCTGGAGCGTGAGTACTGACTTTACATACAAGCTTAAACTGCTGCTGAAGCCAGACAGAAACTTTAAAACAGACACTTAATTTCTAATGTCATTTTCACACCCAATAACAAGACAATGGTTCATGTTTTGTAACACTGTATACGATCTACATACTGCAGTTTGATCATAGAACTCTTAAAACATTTGCTACATCCTGTCATCATTAACTAACTGTATGCTCTGTGGCTTCTTGGACTTGACCTTAATTTGTTATTGGACAAATCTGCATGTTGTCGAATCAGCGAGGTGCCTTCCAATTCTTTTTTTCTCCCGTTTGTTTAAAGGATGACGATAGCTTGCCTCAACTTCAAATTGGTCAAAAAGTCCAAACTTTGGATTGTTCAGTCAAATCTGGACTGAGGCCAGATCTATAGGTCATGGTTTGCAGCATCTTTCATCTAGTCCAAACTAAAAAGTGTTCATCTGCCTTTTTCTGCCTTTTTGACTTTCTCGGTCACTTTGCACATTGTGTTGTCATGTGAGGAAATAATAAGGCGCGTAGCAGTGGACAAATGGCTATTTTATTAAAGCAAAGAGACGAAACTCAGATATGTGACTGGACGGGACTAAAATTACAAGAGGACCATGGAGTTCAGTGAAAAACAGTAGGTAATTCAGTCTGTAATTTTCTCAGAGGACGTGTGAGAAGAACACATACATGGTCGTTCTGGACGGGGATAAAATCAGAGGACCCCCCTATTAATAAAGAAATTACCCCAGGACCCCCTTAGAAACTAATCCCATCCAGATAGGGCTTTAGTTCTGTGTTTGTTATCTTAAATTCAGCACTAAATGCTGCTGTTACCCCATATACTCTACTTTCAAATAAAGAATGAATTATTATTATCATTATTATTATTCATATTGGTCAGTGATTTCTCCTGGCTGCTGCTGTTGATATTTGTAAAGTGAGGATTACCACTTGCATTCACCTGTACCTTGTTTGGTGTGGACTTTTGGATTTTACAGTTTGGTTTGAACCACCAAAGCAGGTTTGAAAGGTGCTGTGATGTAGGGTCTAATCCAAAGGACCAAAATTTACTCACTATTCAATCTCATTCCTGATCAAATAAAACCATGATCTTGTTCAGTTTTGTGAAACGGAACTTTTTGCTGGACTTTCAGAGCAATTACAGGAAGTTGAAAAGGCTATCGTAACCAATCAAACAATATGAGAAGAAAAGAAATTGTCTTGTGCAGTGGCCTGACTCCCCTTGCATGAAAGCTTGTCACGTAGCAGTACATGTGTAACAGAGTACGCTGAAAAACCCATATTTATAAACAGAAATAGTGGAATTCGCTCTTTATGCTGTGTGTCTTGCATGCACACTAATGTAGTTGGATTCCGGAGTGATGCTGAGTTAGGCACGCAACCTAAAAAAAAAAAAAAAAGGAGCTTGCCAAATTGACTACATGCTGCCGTCCAATACACATGCTTTAACAAACCAATGAACGTCAAGTATAGGGAGGCTCAGTCCACATAAGTGATGATGCCAGGACATATCAGAATTTGTAACTGCAGTGTAAAACTGAACCTAACTGGGCTGAATATATACAATGTAACAAACACATCAGTATAGGTTCTGGCTTTGGTTTTCTTAAAGAAATGCATTAAATAGTATCTACAATTGCATGGGCCCCTTTCATTGTGTAGTTATGCTGTGTCTTATTTAAGATTTATATTACCACAGAGTTATATTTGCATTGCCTGTAGTCCAAATTCTTTTTGGGTAATCCTGTGTTTACGCTGGCAGGCAAAGAGAGCAACAGGCGACCAATCATTTCTTATTGGAGGTCACATTTATTTCTTTGTATTTGCAACAGAGTGACGAACGCAGTTGACATTTTCTCAACTTTATGCAAATGATTAAGGACACGGTGCAGAGACATTGTACATTGATTGACCGAGCACATTTTTTGAACCAATCACAAACACAGGGGTCGGAGATCCTCACATTTCTGCACTGTTAACGTTTGATTCATACTGTTTATACTGTTTATATTATGCATATTTGCACAAATACAGGGGCAGTTTAAAGAAAATTTAAACATGATTGAATTAACTGATGGCTCGATTGGTAGCTTCCTATATTAGCCTCGGTGCTACCCAGCAAAGCGATACACATCCACAAGCAAGACAGCGTGAGTGACTTGTCGCCTGCCAGTGTAAATGCAGGGTAACACTCATCTACACCTGGAAAACATAATTCTCTTATTCTGCTCCTTAATTGGTTTTGATTGGTCAATAGTGCCAAATAGCTTAACTTTTTTAGCTTTAGAAAAATACTTTTCCCTCTGGGCTTCATGCTGTTTCCAACCAGAACCACATGAACACAATTCACCTGATTATTGTGAGTAGTAGGAACTTGCAGGCAGCATTACTTCCGCTAGATATGGTTTTATTGAGAATAATAAGGAACTATCTGCACAAATGATGATATGTGTGTCTTTCTAAAAGGTGTCCCTCAAGTTCTAACTGTAGTTTGGTATTGTTTTCCAGGTTTAAGATACTGTGGCTCACTCTTTGCCAGTTTCACAATGAGTTTGAGATTGAGGTAAGTGTGTTTAACCCTTCTGGGGTTAAGAAACTCATGGGTTGTGGGTTTTAAAACAGTATGTAACTAGCTCTGAAATAGCTCCAAAAAGTAGTGGTACTTTTAGCAGTGTGGGCAGTGTGTCAAGTCCTGCTGGAAAATGAAATTCATAGAAGTTGTCAGTAGAGGGAAGCGTGAAGTGCTGTAAAATCTTTGGACTAGACATAACACAGTGGATCAACAAATTGTGGAAAAGTGGAAATCAAGGAACCAGAGTCTGGAGGAAGAGTGGAGAGACACACAGTCCAAACTGCTTGAGGTCTAGTGTGAAGTTTCCACAATCAGTGATGGTTTGGAGAGACATGTCATCTGTTGGTGTTGGTTCACTGTGTTACATCAAGTCCAAAGTCAGTGCAGCGTTTTCCAGGAAAATAAATGCTTAAAATAGATGAGTCTGTGTGCAATAGATCTCTATAATATATTAATTTCACATTTTGAACTGACTTACTTAAATAAAGTCGCTTGTCAGTGATATTCTATTTGTTTGAGATGCACTAGTATATGTAGCTGTATGTTGGACTAATTAACATCTTTAAAATCATATTTCAGATTCATATTTCAGCCCCAGATTAATAAAAAACTAATAATGCAATCATATTGCATTATGTCCACTATATGTGACTATATCCCTCAGATTATTTAGTGCCCATGTGACTGATTGGCTTCCAGAAACACAGGTAAACAGTCACTCTTCTAAGACTGTAGTTGATGTTTTTTGTTGTTGTTGTTTTGTTGTTGTTGATGTTCAGGGTTTATTACCCTCTGCCCCATGAGTCACATGAGCAGTGATTGGATGCTGTCTGCTGTGCTGCTCCTTCAGAACATTGAATAATGAACTCCAGACTGACTTTTTATCATGTATTAGGAGATTGACGTCAGGCGCGCGATATGTCTAAAGAGAGGGGTTATGGTGCATTAGCTGGTTGGCCTCTGTGTTACAGGAGATGTTTGTGTAAGAGTTTTAGTGTTGTTTTGCTTTCAGTTCCTTCCCATTTACACCCCCAGTGAAGAGGAGAAGAGGAACCCGCCTCTGTTTGCTCACAACGTGCGTCGCCTCATGGCCAAGTAAGACCAACGGAGCTTACTGCTGCTGTACACACACACACCCAAACAATTTGAGAAAGACTAAAAAAAAAAAAAAGCAACATGATTAAAGAAAAAACAACATGATATAAAAAAAAGCAACAACATTCCCACAAGTGAATGAAATACAGTGCAGATAACTGAAGCCAGCCTTTGGTAAACAAATACTAAGATTAAGTTAGTTAGTTAATGTGTGTTATTTAGTTAGTTAATTAGTTAACTTGTGAGCCTGCTGCCAATTAAAGAAAAAAAAATGACTTTACCCTCCTGTTATGTTCACAGCAATGGTGTTCCTGGGTCAGTTTGACCCATTGCATATTTAATCATCCAAAAAATGTCTAAAACCAATAAATCCTAACAAGCAGTGAGAATATTTAATTACTCACTACATTACTAATTATTCTATCAATATTCAGTGCAATGCTATTTCTTACCTCTAACAGTTAAAAAAAAAAATACATGATCTAACTTTTCACTACTTTTTCATTACTTTTGTAAGACCAATATAATACACAATAGTTTTACATAACATTAAACGTAACATTGCCATTCAGTTTTAGTTTGTTATTGCTGGGCGTGGTTGCAAATATGTTAGAAGAACCATTTTCATATTATATGTTGATTACACTAATTAAGGCAAGCAGAAGAAGTTTCATACGGAAAAAAATACTTTTAACTATTTTTCTTAGATCTTCAAACTTTTAAAACAGATCAATTTGACCCATAACTTAAAAGGAGGGTTAAAATAAACGATTTATTGTTGGGTATACATTATTTGAGCTTTTCACAATTTTTTTTTTTTTTTTTTTTTTTTTTTATAATTATATATTTACATTATATAAAGGCCCCCTGCAAAATATTAGCTATTTTTTACGCTTGTTGTAAAAAAGTCCAGAAATCATTGAAACTATATATATATATATATATATATATATATATATATATATATATATATATATATATATATATATATATATATATAGTGAACATCATACTTTTTTACAAGGAAAATACTTATTTATGGGGTTCTTTGGGCGCTAGTGCTGCCATCTTGCCAGTGATTCTCATAACCCTCTGTTTTGAGTGTGCCTCTGAAAACTCTGTTTGAAAGGTCAGGTAGGCCTAACCTGGTGGGGCCAGGAGGTTAAATGGGATTGGGCCATAGGGTATAGATATAGAAGAAAATTTCAAGCAAATGGTGTGTGTGCGTGCGAGTGTGTGTGAATGAGTGTTAGGCGTGTGTGTGAAAGACAGAGAGGAAATAGAGAAGGGAAACTGTAAATGAGATGAATGTTTTAAACTGACCTCTGCGTGAGACAAAACACTAAGGTTCATAGCTCATGTTTCGTGTGTGTGTGTGTTTGTGTGTGTGTCCACTCAGGGCCCTGGAAGTCCCCGTGACAGATTACTCCTTTGAGGACTGTCAGTTGGCCATGGCAAAGGGCCAGTTCAGGCTGCCTGTGGATACATGTCTGCTGGAGTTTGCTAAACTTGTCCGGAGACTGGGGTGAGTCTTCACTGCAGGTGTAAAAAATGCAACAGTGCATCGTGAATTATTCAGCTTGTGACTTTTAACAGCTGTTGATTCTGGAATTGTTTATTTATTTATAATAATAATCTCTGAACTATAACATATTACTTCCAATAGAGATCAGAAAGGATTCATAATACCATACCATGAGTTCTGCTTTGTATAAAAAATATTTGTCACACAGCCAAAGCCCAAAAATACAGTCACTCTGAAAATTGTCACATTCTGTTTCACACTCCCACCACTACTAATTGTGTGAGGTCCTTTTTTAACCACATTTATTTCCACTTTACTCTCACACACACACCCCTTTGTGTCTTATTAATTACCCAGTTTTGAAGATGTCACAGTGAGGGAAAACATGATTATTCACGAAACAATATTGTCACAATATAAAAAAGGGAATTCTAGGCGTATATGATATGAACACAAAAGGCAAAGTGTGATCATGCTCTGTGACATCCCAATATTGGTATGAAACACAATAATTAAAATCCAAATCGATGCCAAATAATATGCCTATGACAGAAGGCAGTTGTGTCTACAGGTTGTGCGTCATCCATGTAATAACTAGCTGAGAAAAAAAAAACAGCAGTTAAAAAAAAAAATCAGAAAACACTCATAATGACAGTGTGTGTGCTTTTCAGGCTGAAGCGGGAGAGCTCTGATAAGCTGCTGAAAGAGTACGGGAAAAGAGCGCGTAAGCTGCAGGGTCAGAAGCAGACTTTGGAGGAGTTTGCACAATTTCTGGACCTACCGATGTCCGATGTGCTTCGAGACATGTTCGCTCTCTTCGATGAGGTACGACATTCTCCTTTTACAATATATCAAAAAGATTTTTAATCAGAGATATTGTCTATTTTTAATATGTTGGCTTAATATGTAGGACAAAAGCACTGATATTTCCTGTCCTGAAGTATAGGACGTTTTTATTAAGTGCTGAATCATCATTAGTAGAGGTTATACTGTAGGTCTTACTGTAATACTTGCAGTTTTTAAGCAGTGAAATTACTTGCACAAACAAAGTAATGCAAACTTGGATATATCTGGAAATGTTTGTTGTTTTTGGACTGTGTTTTATAGAAATAGATTCTCAGGATTGGTATAAACAGGTATGTTTTTTTTGCTCTGCAGCATGAAGATGGCACAGTGGACATCCGGGAGTTTGTGATCGCATTCTCCGTAGTGTGCAGACCTGCCAAAACACTGGAAACTATCAAGTTGGCCTTTACGGTATGTACTTTGTTTATGTATATGATTCTTTCTAAGATTACTTATGTTTGAGTTTTGATTATTAAAACAAACAAACAAAAAGAAACAGTATAGACCTAATAAAGATTTTTTTTTTTACCATTTTGTAAAAATATATTTTTAAAACCAACATAAAGTGCGTCCACCAACTATTTGAATGAGGTGTAACAAAAGTGGAATAAAAAAAAAAAATAATAATGTAACGCTGCAGAAAAAAAAAACTTTTTTATTTAATTAAAAAATGTTTCGGCTTATTTTGTAAAAATATATTTTATCGTCAACCAGCTATTTGAATGAGCTGTAACAAAAATCAAAATTTAACTCAAAAATGGAGTAAAAAAAAAGTTATGGAATCAAAAATGAGTACAGCAAATAAAAAACAACAAAACAAAAATAAATAACTACTATTCTTGTCACAAATAGCAAAATATTTTGACTTGGGGAAACCTCTTAAATAGTGTCTTACAAAAAAATAAGTATATCAAGGAGCACCTTGCCATTTTTTTAAACCTTCTTTTATATAATTTTTAAATGAAACTGCACTGAAATTGCAAATTACATTATATGCGAATACATTATATATAATTTTCATCACAAGTGGCAAAAAAAGTATGTTATCAGCGCTTTTATTTACTCTTAGTAGTAAATGCCACTGAGAGCATGTTGGTAGGACAGTTATGTGGACGGCATGTGAAGTTTATACTAATCTCTGAGTTGTAGTTGAAAACTTTAGTCTTGCAAGTCTTAACCTCTTTTGCCAGAAAAAATGCTGAAGTCCAGCAAATGTTCTTTTCTGTTAGTGGTGGCCAGCATGTTTTTTTTTTTTGTTTTTTTTTCCTGACTAATTAAGCCACACTTTCCTTAAGCCTTATTAGTGAATGACTGCTAGCTGTCTGTACACACAGAGAGCTTAGCCAAACACTGACTTACACACTGCTTCTATATCTGCACGCAACTGTTATACATATTTAATATTCAATGGACATGTTAAGACTCTGTTGCTTGTGCAGGGCTAACTGTGCTGACTGTATCTGATGATTGTTGTTGTTGTAGATGTTTGAGGCTGAGGAGGATGGGGCGATCACAGAGGATGAACTGGCCTGTATCCTGCGGACTGCTCTCGGGGTGGCGGAGCTCAGAGTGTCCCGTCTATTCAGTGCCATCGATGTGGAGGACAGTGGAAAACTTACATTTGGTGAGTCCCCTCCCCCTAAATTACACAAACGCATGCTGTATTTTACTCAAGTGGTCCAACTACTTTAGAGCGGTGTTTTTACTAGTACTTACTAGTAGCTCCCATAATCTTATAAGAAAAAGCATTACTTAAAAAATAGAATCCTGTAGAGAAGCTGCTTGATGTTTACTAAAGCGGTCTGTGTGGATCTACTAGAAAATATGATGCGTAGAACACACTTACTCATGCACTAGACATGGATTCACACTAGTGTTTATTCTAAACTCTACTGGTTTGGTTTATGCTGCCATATGTAGAGCTCAGGATAGCCTGTGTATAAAGACTGTCACAAGTGCAAGCCGCAAGCCATTCACAAGTTAACAACATGTGAAGCTAAACTTGGCTTAGTTTGACTCCTAGTTTGTGTCTCACAATGACAAGAGCAAATTGCAAACAGATAACAAGCAATTACATTTTAAATCAAGTTTTTTCTCATTCTTTTTCTTCTTTCTTTGGGATGGTTTGACTTGAGCTACATGTTTTTGTATGTATAGTACCAGTCAAAAGCTTGGACACTTCCTCATTTAATGTTTTTAATTCTATTTTTTTTTTTCTTTTTTTTTACACGCATACATAAATGAATACTGAAATCACCCAGGCTATAATGGAACACATAAGGAATTGTGTAGTAATCTCAAAGTACTTTGTGAAGCATTAAGGTGCTCTTATCTGTGATGCTGTTAATTGTTAATGGTTTCTGAGGCTGGTAATTCTGTGTAACAGAGGTAACTTCTGGTCTTCCTTTCCTGGGGTGGTCCTAATGAGAGTCAGTCTCATCATAAAGTTTTTCATGGTATTTGCGACTGCACTTGTGTAAAGTTTCAAAGTGGTATTTTTCAAAGTGACTACCGTATTTTTCGCACTGTAAGGCGCACCAGATTATAAGGCGCACTATTAATAAACAACTATTTTCTGGTCTGTGTTTTTTTTTATATAAATATGCATAAGGCGCATAAGTGCATTTTATAAAAAAAACTAGTAACTAGTCATAGGAACAGGGGTGTAGTCATGGTTTCCTTCTAAAGTACAGGCTACAGTCTCACCTCTGAAGAGCAAAGGCGCTAGCTCTGTGGTTAGCAGGTAATGCTAATGCTGCTCAGGCAGTGCTATCCGGGGTTAGCAGCAGGCTACAGGTCGATAATACTCACCTCTGAGCGGCTAAATAGTTACCGCTCAGCACGGTTAGTGGCTAATGCTAATGCTGCTCAAGCAGTGCTATCCAGGGTTAGCAGCAGGCTACAGGCTGATAATACTCACTTATAGATGGCCAAAGAGCTAGCTAGCACTTCACGTGGTTAGCAGCTAATGCTAATACTGCTGGAGAACTAAATTGAATCTTCTGTATTACGCTGTAATTTAGCAGAGTGTCTTTACTGCTCCTTACAACCTGACTGCGAAAATTCACACATAAAGCGCAACAAATTAAAAGGTGCACTGACAATTTTTTGGAAAAAATTAAAGGATTTTAAGTGCGTCTTATAGTTGGAAAAATACGGTACCTTACTTGCAAGATTGCAATATTTTGTTGTTTGCAACATGCATTGCTTTTGGTAGAGAAGTCATAGAGGGAAAATTCATGCATACTCATTTTCTCTGTGATGCTGCAAGTCCTGAAATGTGAATATTGCACATACATTGCGTTGACTATGCTGAAATAATATGTTGTGCAGCCCTGGTTTAAACCATAGTGTGAATCACACCGCAACTTCTGATTTGCCATCACACCGTCCAACATGTTTTTTTTTTTTTTTGTGATTTTCTTATGATCCTGTATTTGCTTGTTTTACAATAAGTCGTTTTTAGTCATGTGATAACATGCAGGTAAGACTAAACATGTTTTATCCTGTAGTTCTGCAGTTCTTTGACCGTGTGAACACAAACACTGTGCATTGCTGTTTCTAACTGTCATTTTACTTCTCCCCTCTCTACTTCTCTTCTTATTCTCTTGCGCCTCCTTGTGGCAGAGATGTTCCGGAGCTTTGCAGAGCAGCGGCCGGACTTTGCTGAGGAGTTTCTGTATGCAGATAACGCAGGCTTCTGGGGCACCCCGACCTCCAGCGCCTCCAGCCCCGTCTCTAACGGCTTCTGCGCCGATTTCACCCCCAGCGAGCATCACGCCACTCACAAGAAACACGACTGAACATCCCGCCCCCCCCGGGCCTCTGATTGTGTGCTGTCCGGTTCTGGAGAAGAGACGGAGAGAAAGGAAGAGAGAGCATGGAGGTCACTGGACTGCCATTGTTCTAGAAAATACAAAGTTTACTCCTGTCAGTCAGGACATTTGTGTGGTTCTTTGGTAACCTTCACCTCTTCTCCTCTCTTTCTGTCTTGTCTTTATTCTCGTTCTCTGCCCCTTTTGTCTGCTTTTTTGTTCTGTTTCTGTTTGTAGTTTTTTGAAAAAGGGAAAACCATTCTGAGAGCCAAAAGATGGTGGGGGGAAATTTGCTTACTTGAAGGCCAAGCACTTAATTTTTTTATTTTATTATTATTATTTTTTTTTTCATTTGTTGAGGAGGAAACGGTTTCATAGGTTAAGGAAATTAAACCACAAAGTCGGTTCAGATGCGAAGCTCCTCTCTCTCGCTCCTTTTTTTTTTTTTGGGAGGGACTGTAGATGCCTTTCTTCTAAATCTCCTTTAGTAAGCATTGCATGGGCTTGATGCTTGTTAACAGTATTATTCCAGTATTTTGACTGAAGGCTCACAAAAGCACTGGTGACAAATATCTGGCTTCCATACACTAAGAAAGGAGGATCAGATTTGAGGTGCATTTTAGCCTAAATCAATATGCTGGTCTGAATTGAACTGAGCCAGTCAATTTTTTTATGATGATTTGTTATTATTTCTGAATTTAATTTGTTGTTTTCTCTTTGTTTCTTTAGTGTTTTTCTGTATTTGTTTGTTTAATTTCTGTTTTTATTTTTAAGCTCAGGGGGGTTGGTTAGTAGACTGAAGCTTGTGTCTTGTTGAGCACCATGTGTAAAGGTAGCGGTGGTGAGTGCATGTGATAGTTAATGGATCTCCACTACTTTGAGAAATGCAGATTCTTTTTGGCATTTGGCCAGGTCAGTTCCTCCCTGTGACCAGTACAGTCTCAGCTGTGTGTTGAGAATTCCAGACTAGCTGCAAGTGTAAAGGTCAGTTTAGACTTAAGACGGGGATTAAGCCTGGGTGTTCAATATATTTTCCTTACAGTGGAAAATCTCCAGTCAGAATGCTGTGTAGTCTAAGACTAGGCTTAATCCCTGGCCGTAAGGGTTTACTCCTCTCTTTACTACTCTTTTTGTTTCTTGATTTGATTTATATGTATTTTTTTTTTTTACCCCTAACAAAATCGACCATCAGATCAACAAGGACCAAAAGTCTTCTACTTGCATGTAATCTGTGGTACTTCTCTAGCATCCACCAAGATTCTGAAGAGTGGCAGGGTTGAATAGAGCGGTTCTTAGCTGACAGATCTCTGTATCTATATTGCGACATGTTAGCATTCCTGTATGTCTATATTTTGAGACTTAGCTCCAAGCTTAGCCTTGAGGCCGTCCCTGCTGGAACACAGCATCACATAAGTATGCCCTTTTTTTTTTTTTAATAAAGGAAACTGAGCGAGGTTCAGCGGGTCTGTTGCATCGCTCCTAAAGAAGCAGTTTGTTGTAATCCAGCGTTTCTCAGCCTTGGTCCTGAAGGCCCATTGCCCTGCACATTTTAGTGCTTTCCCTGCACCTAGGGACACTTACAATCAACGCAATCAAATACTATCAACTGAACAAAACACAGGACACAGGAATTCCAGTCAATATGTGGGAACACACACACACACACAGACAGTTTATAATTAATTATAACCTGCCTGTTTTCATGCTTTGCTTTGGGAGAAAACCACGTGGACACATTGACATTCACCCAGACTTGAACCCATGATCCCAGTGCTAAAAGGAGAATGTGCTAATTACTAAGGGAGCATCACAGTACATCTAAAAACTGATATCACAATACTGTACTCAATATAATACTCAATATACTGTACACATATATATATATCAGAAGACAGCTCTCTATAATAATTATTAATTAAGAGCATCTATGTTTCAATAAAAATACTAATATTTGACACCGTATATCGATACAATATAATCAAACCTATGCAGTAGGTCACAATTTCGATATATTGCCCCACCCCTAAACATTCCTACTTTAACTTATTAATGGACTGTTAATGAGATGCTTATCATCATGATGATGATGACTATTTGTATTTTCTTATTTGCTTATTTAGTGCCTTTATAGAACCCAGGGGCACTTACAATCAATGCTTTACACAATCACTCTATACCCACAACTCAACCAAAACACACAGCAGCCAGAACTGACCTTCAATAGAGCACAGCATGCTCTTAACCAGAAACAACCACACTGACACAGGGCCGAGTGGCAATCCATTTCTGGAGATTAAAATTTACCCAGACAGGGATTAGAACCCAAGTCCCCAGTGCTGACAGGAAGATGTACATACTATTCAACAAGCCACTATGGTACATTTTTGATCACTGTACTGTAAGTTAAATCAGGTGCAATGAGAGCATGGAAAACACTAAACATATGCAGGACTGGGCACCTCCAGTACCAGTGCTGAGGAACTCTGACACTCGGATTTAATCTATTTAATTTCCTCCTTATTCTCCTCACACTAAATGTAATCATTCAGCCAAGATTCAGACAACAAAATTCAGGATTCAGGACTTCAGGATGGCTACTGCTATTGTTTTAGCATTGTAATTAATGGTTTAGGCACACACTTTAAGTTACATAAGTACAGAAGCAAACTTGAAACATAAATATCTTTCCTATCTTTGGGATAAGGGGACATGTTTTTCTTTTTCTCTCTCTTTTTTTTTATTTTATATAAAAATACAGTTTTTCTAGTCTATGCCTACTAATCTGAATTGGACCTAACACACTTTCATCCTACACTGCCAATGTTTTTTTTTTTTCCCCTGGTAGAATGTGTGTCCCTTGCGATTCTGATCAAACAGCTGCTCATAAAACATAAGAGGAGCTGAACATTCACGAACAGCAGCTTTGCCACCTTTTCACATAAAATTCCCTGCCCACTGCCGCTAAGTAGCATGATTATTATTTGATGACTCCTTCATTAAACTTTGATTGGAAATGCTACTTATAGCTTCTGTAAGCTTTAAAACATGGCAGAGCTTTCCCCGTAACCTTAACCCGGAGCGGCCCACTATCGCTAGGATGTGAACGTTGACCTCGTTCTATCTCTTTGAATCAGTTTCTGCTTGAGCTTTTCCATTTTTCATTAACATCTGGCATTTTATCGTTGTGTTTTCTGTTGCGGAATTCGTTATGACTGAATTGCTACTGGTGCTAAACCAGTCAAGCTAACTTTGACAAAGGGATGTCAACTTTTAGGTAGATGTAGATGACGAATGAAAAATAAAATATACATTATTTTCCTAGATGTACTGTTACAAGTGCTACACACCTATGTTACCCCAGCTGATCAGCCAAGACGTGTTTGCTGTTGTCAGCCAAGGGTACATAGATTAAAACGGGCTTCATGTTAATCTGGATTTTGGACCATTTCTGTGTACAGCTCTGGAAAAAAAATAAGAGACTGCTTAAAAATGATGAGTTTCTTAGATTTTGCCAAATTGAAAACCTCTGAAATATAATCAAGAGGATGATGGATGATCACAAGAAACCAAATCAAGCTGAACTGCTTTAATGTTTAGACCAGTAGTGGCATAATGTTATCCAAAAGCAGTGTGTAAGACTGGTGGAGGAGAACATGCTAAGATGCATGAAAGCTGTGATTAAAAACCAGGGTTATTCCACTGAATATTGATTTCTGAATTTTTTTTAAACTTAATGAATATGACCTTGTTTTCTGTATTTTTTTCAGCCATTTCTCATTTTCTGCAGATAAATGCTCTAAATGGCAATATTTTTATTTGGAATTTGGGAGAAATGTTGTCTGTAGTTTATAGAATAAAACAACAATGTTTATTTTACTCAAACATACACCTATAAATAGCAAAATCAGAGAAACTGATTCAGAAACTGAAGTGGTATCTTTATTTTTTCCCTAGAGCTGTGTAATGGCAGATCTTTTTTTAAATGTCCTGTGTCCTTCTGTGTCAAAATCCGACTCTTATTTTAACTTTTTTCTCATTTTATAGGGGCATAATTTTCCTTCCTGTTAATTTAATTGGAGAAGCATGAACTCTTTCCTAATGAAAGGTTGTTCCCCTATGTTCTTGTGCTTGATATTTTATTTTTATTTACTGATTGGCTTGTTGAAATTATTATGTGTTATTTTGGTTACATCATGATTGCAGTAAAGTGGTGACACATGTTTCTTTGGGCTCAAGACAATTTATACTCAATTTATGCTTAGATTAAATTGCAGACCCCCCATGTAAACAGGCTCTATGTGTCTGGAACCTCTGAAGCCCCTGTACAAGTTTGAGACCCAAAAAGCCTGTTTTCAGTTTGATGATAAGATCATGTTCCTATCTTAGACATATCGTGAATGGGTTAATATCGGACTACTCAGATCACATTAAAAAGGTGTTCAGAGATGGATCTAGTTCACATTTAATACAAGTGTAAACCAAAGGCATCTTCTGTTATCAGAGTTTGTTCCCTTGCAGATTAAATAGTCCAGTTTTTCGAGACTTTTTTTTTATTCCACAGTGATGTAGAACTCCCCATCCTTCCTCTTAATCTCCTGGATTTGGTCAATTTTGACAAGGAACCTATCTAAATACAAAATGCATGTTTACAAGCCACAGTGTCAGAAACTATATAAGCAAGTCTGCTTGAGATTAGGAAATTAATATTCTAATATGAACTATTTTTAATTCAAAATAAAGTACTGATTATTTCCTTTTGCTGTGAGTATACAAGGATACAGAAAAGCCTAATGCAGCTTTAGAACATGTTTGGGCTGGTCAGCTACATTTGGGGTAAGAATAGCACTGTATAAATCAAAATCTTAGATATTTTGTGTGGTTAACAATCTCTGAGCAGTTATTTTCCGGCTCAACACGCTGGCAGAGGCTACCAGGAGTTGCAGTGGTGTACGGAACAATTCATTTCTACTACTTTTACACATTGTGAACAATCGTAATACTTTCTCAACTTTCATGTACTGCAAATGAGCTGGAGTTCTAATCTTCGGTTTTCACTTCGCTTCAATTTTTTATTCTCATTAGTGAGTTAGTGAGGAATGTTTCTCAAAGTTTATTTTGATACTGAAACAGTTAAAAGCGCAATTCCTATAAAGTAAGGAGCTTCAGAGCGTACGGTTTTATATGATCTGTTTTTATGGTCAACTTGTTTTATGTGAAAGTGATAGACTTGATTTTTAAGATATATTTTTGACTATCATTTTAACATGAGAGAAGCAGGATTCTCAGTCAATCTCAGGCATGGAAGGACGATGCTCCTTTAATGCCTTACCATGTACTGCTATTTCTTCAGCTGTTCCACAAATCATTATTATTATTATTATTATTACTACTACTACATGTGATAAATTGCTATTGTACACTTTCCTTTCAGCCCTTTTTTTTCTCACTGAAATGAAATGCTGATTGATTCATTTCTCTGCATTTCTGTAACACACAACTACACTTGGACCATGTTTGTCAATTGAAGCAATATCTCACCAACGGAAATCACCCCACTATTCTTAACCAGATTTCTTACATGTATTTTGAATATTCCTTGATGCAGGGCATTTTGTGAATTTCTGATGTACATAAGAGATTTTTTTTGTTTTGTTTTGTTTTTCGGTTCTTCTTTTTCACTGCCATGAGGATCCGTGATCTAAAGTGTTGCTTTCGGATTGTACCACTGGCTGAATTGATGGAAAAGTAGCTCACCTGTCTTTGTACATTGTATGTGTTGTATTCCTAAATAACGGCAAATGATGAGGAATTATTACTGCAGATGATGATTATGACTTCTGTTGACTGTGTTTTGAAGCTGAGAAATCAGCTTCGAGTTTCCTACTCCAGATTATCGCTGGCCTTGAATTTCAGTGTAATTTCTATGATGAAAAGTGAATGTAAAGACAATCTGTCGCAAACTCAACAATTCCCAGTGAGTCCGTCCCCGATGTGCAGGCGCTGCACGCATGACGGGACGGATGACTGCCGCGCTCATTGTGGGCCTGCGAAACACATTCATCACCATTATTTGTTGAAGTCCAAAAGAGTTTCTTTGTGCTGGCACTTTAGACTTCTTTCTTCTCTTATTGTTATTTGTTTTTTTTTGGGTTGTTTCTTTCTTTCATTCCCTTGACTAGAATGTGACTGTAGTTCTGGATTGCATTTTGTGAGAAAGTAACAGGTGTTGCTGTTTCTCTGGTTAAGCTTTCAAACTGCTGAAACAGCGCTCCAGTGAAGGGGACCGTAGGGCTGTAGGCTGTATCATCTGTTCAGCCTGCTTTTTGGAAAGGGACCCAATGATTGTGGTGCTTCATCAAATACCATTCAAGACAAAAGGCCTGTCATGATAATCATTTTTGTTTGGATGATTGTACTGGTTAAAACAGTGTAGATCAGGTCTACTAGTGCATCTAAAAAAATATTGAAAAGTGCCAAGTCCTGCTGGAAAATGAAATTCACATCTTCATAAAAGTTGTTAGCAGAGGCAAGCATGAAGTGCTGTAAAGTTTTTCCTGGGAAAACACTGATATAGTAGATGACATGACTTTCAAAACCATCACTGATCGTCAGTAAATTTTACATTTAATTAAAAAAATAAAGGCACCACAGTCTGGAGGAAGAGTGGAGAGAGTGAAGAGTTCAAGCTGCTTGAGGTCTAGTGTGAAGTTTCCACAATCAGTGATGGTTTGGAGAGTCATGTCATCTGCTGCTGTTGATCCACTGTGTTTTATCAAGTCCAAATTCAGTGCAGTGTTTTACTAGAAAATCTTACAGTACTTTATGCTTCCCTCAGCTGACAACTTTATTAGAGATGTGGATTGGTCTTCTATAGTTTTCAAATTTTCTTTCAGGTTTTTATTGTCTGTAACCAAAATCATCAATAATAAAAGAAATAAACGCTTAAAATAGATCACTCTGTGTGTAATACATCTATATGAGTTTCACATGTTGAACTAAATTACTGAAATAAAGTACCTTTTCAATGATATATCAATTATATTCTAATTTTTTTGAGATGCACCTAGTACATATTATACGATATGGTGATTATCATGACGGGCCTAAGAACACACTCTTGAAAATAAAGGTGCTTTAGGTGTTTTTTTTTTTTTTGATGGATGCCATAGAAGAATCAATTCTGGTTTCATAAAGAGTTACTGAGAGAGTGTGAAGAACCTTTTTGTTTCTTTCTTCTTCACTTGAACCAAATTAATAGTTCTTCACACATACATACACTTTCAAGAGCTACCAAAAGTGCTTCTTCTGTGGCATTCCTCAAGAAACCATTTCAAACCCTTGTATCTTTAATACACTAGCTGCTGAAATCAGGCCTGTTTCTATGGCTAGTTTATGGTCGCTTACTATTTCATTGATATGGTGCAAATCGTTCAGCTCCAACTGAGCTTTGAATAATGGCAATTCATGCCTTACAGAGCTTCAGAGTTCAGTTGTAGTTTATATTTTGGAGTTGGTGCAACTTTGTTTTTTTTTTCAGAGCAGAGAAGCAGAGCTGAACCAAAAGTTTCAGTCTGAGTCAGTAACTGCATTTTGCCTCTATATGGCCCAACAGTCTAAACAGTCTGATCTCGGCCTTGAAAATTTCAAACTACACTGCCTCCTTTCTTTTCAAGCTTTCAGAAAGCTGTCTAAAGCCCTATCCGGACAGAATTAGTTTCTCAGGGGTTCTCTGTGTTTTTGTTTTTTTGTTTTTTTTTTCCCTCCCCCGTCCAGAAAGACCATGTATGTGTTTTTCTCAGACGTCCTCAGACAAAAATAGACTGTAGGCTAAATTACCTACTGTTTTTTTGCTGAACTCTGTGATCCTCCGGAAATTTTAGTCCTGTCCGGACGCAAATCTCTGAATTTAGTCACCTCACGTTTAATAAAATGGCTATTTGTCCACTGCCACGCATCGTGATTACACTTTGGATGCGCGTTTCCACGGAGATCCATGTTCAACACAAAAGCGAGTGGAAATGGAGGAGCTACTGAACGCGATGTCACGTGACTGAGAAACCCCCACAAAAAACTCTTTGGTCCCCCCTTTTTTTTTTTTTTTTTATTAATTGCAGTCTGGGTTGCAAGAGTTTTATCACTGAGTAGAAGTGTGAAATATTTTTTCCCCAGACGTCCCCCTGAGAAACTAATCCCGTCCAATACTACCTGGTGGTGAACTTGTGAAGCAAACAGACCAAAAACAAATAAATTAATAATAAATAAATACATAAACACATATGCTCTCTGTGGAAAGGGAATCATGTCTTTTCTAAGGGGGTCCACGGTGCTACTGTAGAGATCAGCTCAGCAAGGGATGGGGGTGTTTACTAGTTTGGCTTTGGTGGTTTTGTCAACAGAAGATCAGACTCTCTGCTCTCTGTTACTTTTCTCATACGAACAGATAAAGAGGGACACACGGTTATTGTCTTCTTTATTTAAACTCATAGCTTACTTTAAATACCTCACTTAAAGAAGCTCGTGACTATACGGCGGTCCCTAAACCGTCCAGTCACGTCCGCTCCTCCGCGTCCTGCCTCTGTGGGAGGGAGGCATGCTTTCATTAGCCCGAGCTGAAGACGAGAGACTTGCTCTCTCCGATGGCTCGACCCTGTCCACGGATAGACACGCGCTTTCTTATTTTTTTTAGTTTTGGTTTATGTTTTGTTTTCTGTTTTTTTTCTGCTTTTTTTTTTTGACCAGGATTTTATTTTGTAATGTACGGAGTCATTTTTACAAGATATTTTGACCTGTCTGTTTTGACTGCTATGAAATGACTCGTCATTCTGACTCTTGAATAAAAAAAGGGACACAACTAGGATGCTCGTCTCTCTTCCTTTTCTTTCTGTTGCACTCTCGTACTCTTAAAGGTACATTTGGGTTATTAAAGAATTAGGGGTGTGCCATATCGTACGTATACAATAATATTGCCAACATTTTTGAATATAGTGAACAATATTATACCCTGAAATATTGTGCCACATCACCCACCCCTAATTATCACATTAGGGTACTGATTTTTACTGGTTTTATCAAAAGAAAAAATCACATTCCCATTATATATCTACTAGAGAAAGATTTTATCTGTTCAGTATAATTTATTTTACTTTAATCCTGGATATATGGACATATTTGGAGTGCATTATTATTATCACGACATTCTGGATCACTGGCTTCTGTTACAATCTGATAAAATTATTGTTTTTGTTTTTTTTAATATCTCAGTTAGGGGTATGCCATATCTGATATAATTTTAGGGCCATAGCACCCACCCCTAAAAAAGAATTATTGTAGGTTTTAGGTAGGGAGCTACAGAGAGAAACAGAATTAAAGAACACATTTGGTTACAGATCTTGTAAATGTGTTCCTATCCAGTCCAGTTTATTTCCAATTAGCAAATACAGATTAAAGCCTATGTACCTTATATATGATATATGTGGCCTCAGTGGGCATTGAACCTGTGATTTCATAATTGCAGGCCTAACAATTTTTTTTTTTTTTTTTAGCCATCTCCAGTCTTTCCTACTGTCTGTTGTACACCCAGATCCTCCTTAGTTGCTTAGCAAGGAAGATGCAAGTTTCTTATTTTTTTCCTAATGTGTTTTTAGTACTATATACAGAGGCATTCAAACGTTCTCATAATAAAGGGATAGAAATTGTGTTTATATTAAGTGCTTCGGTATGCCCGTTGATATCTTTGATAGTTGATTCGGATCAAGACCAGATTATGTTCTCACCACAAGCAAACCGCTCCAGAGTTCGTTTTGGGACTGGACCGAGACCACCTCCTCTAGCAGGTCTGGGTCTGGTTGTTTTGATCCACACCTGAGTGCGATTACTATTTTTACTCCTGCTTAATCGAACCGCACTAAGGGTACAAACAAACCAGAGTCCACATTAACCAGGCCAAATAGTGCTGGTGTGAAAATGCCCTCAGAGACATTTAATGCTACTGAACATGCTGAGATCATCACAGGAGTGTGTGTGATTGTGCATTTGTTTATCTCTTCTTATTTACAGAATATAGGTATGTTTGGTTAGTTCTGAAGATACAACTACAAGTGTATTATTTGCTTCTACAGGTCTGTTCTAAACATTTAACCATTCAGATGCTTTCATTTATTCTTTTTCTTCCCAAATAACTAGTTCTGACCTGATTACTAGAAAAAATATTAATATAAGTAAAAAAAAAAAATGTTGTTGAGTCATTTGTTACATTGAGATTTTAACCTTAACATATTTACAGTCACAATAAGAAGCCCACATAAAGAAGCTGTTAAATACATTTATCTGATTTTTTTTTTATTTGGCATCAGTATTCAGAAGTGGGTCTGGGCTCTTTTTTTAATAAGCAGGACTGATAAAATTTTATTACTTTAAAGGACCACATTTGTAGCTATTAATGAAAAAAAGATGGTTAAGAGTTTTAGTGCCCCTTTAATATTAATATTACACTGGAGGTACAATGAAGCATTTTTATTTTATAAATGTCCAGAAGTAAAATTAAGGGTAAGAGTGAGCCCAGAACCTTCCATTGTAGAACCGTTATCTAGAAATGAGAGAACCCTCAGTGAGTTTAAAGCAGGGGTGTCAAACTCATTTTGGCCGAGGGCCACATTGGCATATTGGCTGTCCTCCGAGGGCCAGATGTAACTTATAAATGTAATAAAATGTAACCAAATGTAATATATGTAAATGAATGTAATTACTCCTTAATGTTAAATAACTCTCAATATATTATTTATTCAATCAAATATTACAGTTGCATGGAAAAAATGTTTGCTTGTTGCTCTATTAACATAAATCCTTTTAATTTGTCATGTCATGAAATCCAAAAACTCCATCAATCAAGAACCAAACTATTCAAGTGAATAGAAATGACATCAAGTTATATTAACTTTGAAATTATTAACTGAAATAAGGCTTAATAAATATAAAATCAAAAATTGTGAGCTGTTAAGAACATAGCATTTCCTCAGATTTAGCAGTTCCTCATCCAACCACTAGTGGGAGCTGCAGCAGCAGCACCACAAGTCTGCAGTCTTTACTGAGTCAGAGCTACAGCCCAGCCACGGGCTACAGGGCTCAGCTCAGCCAGTCTGGAGCGTTTTTAAAATGTTTAAGTTCTTCTGTGTATGAAATAAAGATTTTTGTAACCGAATAATACAGCTCTCTACAGTTCATCTTTCAGCCCAATCAGCTAACAGCAGCCGTTTAGAGCATGAGTCACTGCTGGGATTACATTATAAACAGGTCAGTTATCGCGCTGCTAACCTCATGATGTTTATAACTACGGAGTTTAGTGGACACACCATGGCTGCAAGGTTAGACTGTTGAAGGCTACTGAAGACTATTAAAGGCTATTGGAGGTTATTGAAAGGGTTATTGGAGCAGAAATTAGTAAAGGCTGGTTAGATAAGTGATTCACGTCCTCGTACTTTGCTGCGGTGAAACTGCGACTAGCGCTGTCACAGTGATGTTTATTAACGTCATTAAAACAGATTGTCAGCTATTGTCTTATAAATATTTACACAGAACTTATATCTCTCCTAAAAAGCGTATATTTTGGTCAGTAACACTCTTCGTAACACAAAAGGCATACCGGTCTTTCGCCTTGAAGCACAGCCGTCCGTCTGCATCAACTTCTCTTTTTCTGGACATTATGGGATGAACATTTATATGTCTCAATTCCACCCGCGAAGTTACACCTTCCCTCCGGCAGGGTTTCCACATCAATGACTACACTGCCGTGTAGTGGCAGTAAGCCGTAACTTTGCGGGTAATACAATCGACAAGCATTGTGGGAAATGTATTTTTTGGTCAAAGAACGCTTCTGACCTATTTATTATAGACACTAAGATCTTACAAGCTCTCGCGGGCCACATAAAAAGACGTGGCGGGCCACATTTGGCCCGCGGGCCTTGTGTTTGACACATGTGGTTTAAAGCTTTTCTGCTGTTCTGGTGTTTGTCTCCCTCTGGAGGAGAAGATGGTAACTGCTAAGAGACTGACTGAATTAAGTCTTTAGGAGTCACTAACATCCTAAAACACCCAGTACATCAACCCAGCACGTTCTTCATACTGTTGACAGACCAACCAGCACATCCAAAGAAATCAGCTTGTCAATTGGCACATCCCACAGTAATTGGCATTAAAATACAGAATAAGCATTTCATGAGAGCATTCGATTTGAAGAACATTGTTTATGAGGGTTAATTTTTTTACTTCCAAGTGATAATTGTGAAGTCTGAACAGTACTGGGACAGATCTGATCTTTCTTTTTCTCTGTTGATTTGAGGTTTAGTGTGAAAGATGTAGATAATGGTTTCCTACAGTGATTACTGAAATGTCGTCTGAAGAAGCTGGTTGAACATCCAAATCTGAATTTGTCTGGTGCTTGTCTTTATTTGATTCACTGTAGCTAATGCTTGTTCGTGGTGGAACGGTACATGCTGGGCACTGTAGTGGTAAATAGATCCCAAATAGTCCTCTATATTACAAAAATCAACATTACATATAAAGAATAAGATATCACTTTATTTTACAGAGTAAAATAAAGTGTAGTTTTGAGAAGATATACCTCTCAAAGGAGGGGGTAGAGTAAAGCTATGTATATTGAAAGTTCTGTACAGTTTCACAGTGAACTTGATGTTGACTGGTGCATGAAATCAACAAGGTATAGAAGAGCACAGAAAGACACAGTGGATTGTGTGAGGGCAGTGAATCTTGAAGTGAGTGAATTTGTGAGGAATTCGGTCCTTTTTTGTTTTTCTTCAGAACGGCGTGAGAGCCTACAAAAAGCAACTTTTTAGACCGAATCCATTAGGGCTTCTTTTAAAGGCCCATCCCCAACGTTTTTCACCAAGAAGATTTTTTTTTTTTTCATTTCTTCTATTATATAGTCTCATTCATCTCACTGGCAGATATTGTGTATGTCGTAGTGGAACAACAGAACAATATAGCTGATTGAGTTAGTACAGTGGGCAATTAAAACTGAAGAAAAAAAAACATGGTTTGTTTTAGCATTGGATTATCCATCCATCCGTCCATACATCCACCCATCCATTGTAAATACCATAGACTGTATATAAGTGTGAACAGGACAACAGCGGTTGACAAGTTAACCCTGCCTATTTCTATTCATTTAAATGAAAGATGACGACATTTTTAATCTAACATTACACATCCAGTATTTATTTCTTTTTTTTTTTTGGAAGTTGGGTTCTGTACATTTTGCAAGCCCCCCTCCTATGTTAATAACCCCTAGTGTTTTTTTCTTTTCTTTTTTTTCCCATCCCGTAATACCACAGCCTGCATGAAGCAGTGTTTGCATCGTTTATGCATACTTTAATTCGTTTCCATACTTTAATTGACTCGCACGATAAAGTGAAAGACCTAGCAAGAAATCTAAAGCTTAGTGGAGGGAGGACTATTTTTTATGATGTCAAACACCAAATACAGCTGCTTGAGTTGCCAAGCAGCCACCGCACTTCCCAATTACAAACAGTGCACACAAAGTACAGCAACAAGTTTCCACCCAAAAGCGAGCTCTTCAAGAAGCCCAGCTCAAAAAGCAAAGCTGCCACCGTAGCATCATTCCGCGTGAGTCGTGCTACAGCCAAGCACAAGAAATTGTTTCACATGGAACCATCTGCTCTGGAAGATGAAATTTAGATCCTGCGAACTAGCATTTAAATGAGGTCGAGGGCCTCTGCTGGGCAGTTTTGGAAGTTTTGCTGGCTGAAGAAAAAAATCCAAACATGAGAAAATGTGCCACTTATCTGACAGCATTTTTTTTGGATCAATCTACTTATGTGAATTAGCCTTAATTAAGTCCAGATATTGGTCCACACTCACTGATGACCACTTGGAAACCTGCTTGAGTCACCAATGATATGTTTGTGTTTGTGAATTACCCCGTATTGCTGATAATATCAACATTAACTGAAGCTTTAAAAAAATGAGGCCTGGTAGATTATCATGGCCTGTCCACTGGCAAAGTAGATCTCGGGCCAGAAGTGTGGGAACCACTGTTTTGGACTGTGGAAAAACGCATGGAAACCAACAAAATGCCTGGCCGGTTCCTGCGAAACAGAAGTGGCGGTGAGGTTTGTAAACAACTTTGCGACGGTGACGCTTGAACGGTCCACTCTTTGGAAGCTCACGTCACAGGTTCCCTGGTTCCAGACCAGCAAGACTGTGGGGCCAGAAACTGTGATTTTGAGGTGGAAAAGCACAGAACCGTTCGGGAACTTGGCACCAGCACCAGCACCATGCTGCTGGAAAAGCACCCCAGACTTGAGACTTGAACCCAAGACCCTATCTGGGCTGAGAGCCAAACATGCTAAACACCAAGCCACAGTGCCATTACTACCATTAGCTTTAAAGGATGGGTTATATTTGTATTTGATACAGTGCATTGTTCAGCCTGAAAAGACAAACAGATCCTACAGGGGGAAATAAAACATATTTTACAATTGTTGCACGTCACAATGTAATGCAAATGTCTGATTGTTTTTTTTAGAGTTGCATGGCCACATATTGTATAGTTATCTGACTAAGGCCCACATGACAAATTGCTTTCAATCAGATTTGAAAAGATGTATTTTTTTTAACACAGCTCTGAAAACAACAGCTAAAAAAGCATTAGATTTGTGGCATTCCAGCCTGTAACATCTCACACATTTTTGGAGCATAATCAACATATTTTAAAGCTCTTTAACTTTAACTTAATGCTGAAATGCGTTGTGTGTGTCTATCATGGGCATTTAATATCTCACTGGGAGATTTTCAAATACGCAACATGACAGTAGAGTGAATGCTCTCCAGTCTTTTAAATCTGTAATGTGGTGTGCTATCCAGTTCTCTCTTGTTGATATTTTCTGGCATAATATAAAGGAAGTAGAGGCCTTATCTTTTAGCAGGCTTATCGTAATCACCCGTCAAGTTCTTACCCTTTAGTTGTATTGCGTTGGTGTGAGAGCATGATGAGTGTGTGCGGGGTTTGTGATTTCCTCTAAAGGGTATGCTGATAACCTGCCTTTTGATCTCCGATTCAGCGAGCTCAATCCAGACTGTTGTGTCAGCCCAACAGATGTCTGCCTCAAATGATTAATTCCTAGCCTCAGGCGAAGCTTAATGCAGATTCACCGCAGAGCTACGAAATACCAAATTACCTTTTTGGAGAAATAACAGTGATGTGAGATAAATGGAATATGTATCATTGTGAGCTATTTGGTCGCTCAGTCAGATTTGCTAAGATAATGATGACGATTGTTAATATTTGAATGAATATTTAAATTGTACCTTTCCTTTTTAGCTTTTTGCACAAATATAGAAGTAAATTCTACATTTATTAAGATAAAAATGTTGATGCAAAAATAATAATAATAATTAAAAAAAACTAACAAAACATACATTTACTTCAGCGTTTAAAAACATGGATATGGATATTTTTAACAAACAAAAATTGGTGCAATTTCCAAGATACTTTCAACTGCACTGAGGTAAAAAGACGGTAAAGGCGGTAAAAAGAAAGGTGGTGTTTCTTTAATGTCCTCAAAAAAAAAAAAAAAAAAAAAAAGAGACGCTGGTGAAACTTGTGGTTTTGGTGGTCCAGCACAGATCCCCAAGACCAGGAACTCGTGATCAGCCTCAGCCCTCACTCCTTGGCACCATACCTTCTTGCACTGATGGCTCAGATTCCTCCCCAGAGAGTGGACATTTGGAGCTGTTGGCTCCTTTATCAAGCTAAGAGAGGCTCTTGCCAAAATTGCTCAACCTGGCTGTGATTTTTTACTCTGCCAGTGTGGATTTATATGGAAGCCCATTTCCGCCACCTGAAGAAAAAAAAACGTCCTCAACTAAGTCATAATTATGAGATAGAAAAGTCATAATTATGGGATAAAAAAGTCATAATTATGAGATAGTAAGTCATATTTATGAGATAGAAAGTCATCTCATAATTATGACTTTCTATCTCATAATTATGACTTAGTATCTCATAATTATGACTTTCTATCTCATAATTATGACTTAGTATCTCATAATTATGACTTAGTATCTCATAATTATGACTTACTATCCCATAATTATGACTTTCTATCTCATAATTATGACTTTCTATCTCATAATTATGACTAAGTATCTCATAATTATGACTTTCTATCTCATAATTATGACTTAGTATCTCATAATTATGACTTACTATCCCACAATTATGACTTTCTATCTCATAATTATGACTTTCTATCTCATAATTATGACTTAGTATCTCATAATTATGACTTTCTATCTCATAATTGTGACTTAGTATCTCATAATTATGACTTTCTATCTCATAATTATGACTTACTATCTCATAATTATGACTTACTATCTCATAATTATGACTTACTATCCCATAATTATGACTTTTCTATCTCATAATTATGACTTAGTTGAGGACGTTTTTCTTTCTTCAGGTGGCGGAAATGGGCTTCCATACATAATAGCTAAAGAGGTATACTTCATGTTAAGTTCTGTTTTAACCATTCCCAGCTTCTCAGGAGCTGTAAAGGAGTTTCAGTGGCTGACAGCTGGGCTCATCACTGAGAATCCTTTCAAGTGGTTGTGATACATCCAGACAAAATAATAATAATAATAATAATCCTAAATCACCACTAAAAAACCTCCCTCACTTCTGTGTCCTCCATTTTGGCCTTTCCTCACACACATTTTTTTTCTTTCTACTTGACGTAAAAGTCCTATCAACTGCTAAATTACTTTTAAGGCTGGGTCACATTGCTGCGCACTGAATATGCATCAGACTTCAATACCACATACAGCTCTGAAAAAAAATAAGATACCACTTCAGTTTCTGAATCAGTTTCTCTATTTTTGCTATTTATAGGTATATGTTTGAGTGAAATGAACATTGTTGTTTTATTCTATAAACTACGGACAACATCTCTCCCAAATTCCAAATACAAATATTGTCATTTAGAGCATTTATTTGCAGACAATGAGAAATGGCTGAATTAACAAAAAAAGATGCAGAACTTTCATACCTCAAATAATGCAAAGAAAACAAGTTCAGAAATTAATATTTGGTGGAATAACCCTGTTTTTTAATCACAGTTTTCATGCATCTTGGCATGTTCTCCTCTACCAGTCTTACACACTGCTTTTCGATAACTTTATGCCACTCCTGATGCAAAAAATCAAGCAGTTCAGCTTGGTTTGATGGTTTGTGATCATCCATCTTCCTCTTGATTATATTCCAGAGGTTTTCATTTTGGTAAAATCAAAGAAACTCATCCTTTTTTTAAGTGGTCTCTTTTTTTCCAGGGCTGGAACTAGACTAATGGGTGTGGTGGTCTGGAAATGAGGTGTGTTCGGGTACATTTCTGGTTTGTTGCTATCTTGGCAATGGAAAAAAGTAGGTGCACCACTAACAGATTAAAATCTAGACAACTGTCACCAGTCAAGGCGTTCATTGCTATCTTGGAAATGCAGGTACACTGCACGTGCTCAACACATACACCCCCGCTAGTTACACACACACAGACAGTCAGCAGTGCACAAACCCAACTTTACCCTTGCTTTTTATTAGATTAGATTAGTAGAGTTGGGCTATTGTATTGGCCTTGATTTAAGAGATGTTTTTTTCTTTTGTTTGTTTGTAAATAGTTGTAAATTTACTTGTGAATTTTAAAACTTTTTGAGCCTGGTCCTGAATGTTGATTTATTATTCTCTAGTGTGTATTGCTGGTTTATTGGTTCCACCATTAGCTTTATGGGGTCCAGAGACACTACCAGTGGTTTCTCTGCACATAGTTTCTTTGAACCACATTAAATCAACCCATTGTGAGCTGGTCACCCACTCAACCAGGGGTTTGGGGTTCACCCGGCTTCCCCCTGAGGTCTTTAAAGGATCTCCTGCTGAAGATGTCTGTGCACATGTCAGTTGGACTGTGACTTGCACATTTGTAGGGTTTTAGCAGCTGGATGTCCCCAGAACTCTATGTTCACTGTGTGCTTCTGGCAGGTTGCAGCGGGGAGGCCTTACTTACGCTCCTAATACATTTTTACTTGTCAGAGTTTATTTAACTGTCTCATTGAGCAGCTACATCTGGGAAATGACAGGAAAAAGAATCTTGAATCTGCTTAGGAACTGTGCATTATCTGAGACTACATATATCTGAGTATGTAGTTTTGATTTTATGTTATTTATTCATTAGTAAATTAATGAATGTTATTGCAGATTATGTCTATCCAACACAGCATTTTTTGCACATTTGTTTTGGGTAGTGGTTTGGGTCTTTAAACTTAGTTTTAAGTTTTTTATTTTCATTTGACACTGTAGTTGTGTCCTCCTGTGGACACATTTGACCATTTCTTTTGAAACAGAGTGGTTGTGACATTTCTGAAATATACAGCTCTGGAAAAAATGAAGAGACTTAAGTTTCTGAATCAGTTTCTCTGATTTTGCTATTTATAGGTATATGTTTAAGTAAAACAAACATTGATGTTTTATTCTATAAACTACGGACATTTCTCCCAATTTCTAAATATTGTCATTTAGAGCATTTATTTGCAGAAAATGAGAAATGGCTGAAATAACAAAAATGATGCAGAGATTTGAGACCTCAAATAATGCAAAGAAAACAAGTTCATATTCATAAAGAGTTCATAGGAGTTCAGAAATCAATATTTGATAGAATAAACCTGTTTTTTAATCACAGTTTTTATGCCTTTGGGCATGTTCTCCTCCGCCAGTCTTACACACTGCTTTTGGATAACTTTATGTTCATGTCTGATGCAAAACTTAAGCAGTTCAGTTTGGTTTGATGGCTTGTGATCATCCATCTTCCTCTTGATTATTTTCCAGAGGTTTTACATTTGGTAAAATCAAAGAAACTCATTATTTAAGTGGTCTCTTATTTTATTTTTTTTCCAGAGCTGTATATGAGAACTGTTACATCATTATTATCCTGCCAATGAAAACCTCCCTCACTGCTGTTGTCCATTTTTTCTTACTCACCTCGATTTTCCCTTCTTCTTGAGCCCAGTTTTTCTTTCTCCTTGATGTAAAAGTTGCACAAATTATGTAAAATCATTGTTCTTAGAGTTTCTTTAACTGTTTCCGTGACAGAAAAAGATTTTTCATATTATTTATCCATATGTTAAGAGTAAATTTGTGAATATTTCACCTTGGGAGAGCATTTACAAAAAATGATAATATTATATATTGTGACTTTTTTATACTTGTACATACTCTAGGCCTTTTCACTTTTTCACTGTCTGTTCCTGGATTTTAGCATTAAACCCCACGTTCAAATCTGTCCGATGTCTTTGTTTGTTTTCCAGACTGGATATAGAGACACTGATCACCCTCAAATCATCAAACAAGGGAGGGAAATGAGAAAGAGAAAGCGAGAGAGAGAATGTAGGAGGGAGGAGGGGGTCTGGGACACAGAGAGGGGAGGAGATAAGGGAAGGCACTTGCCTCTTATATTTCTAGTAGCCCCTCACTCTCTGCCCTGGACCACACTGTTTAGTGGAGAGCACCCTCTCTTCAGCTGCGCTCTGCGTTCAATGCCAAGAATTTGGTTGTAGGTTTCTGGAAATGGCTAATTTTACCTTCCAGATCAACAATCAGCAAACATACATGGAGAATTAATTTTATTTACATTGTTTTACACACCTGGACAATTTTCCTTTTATAATTCTGCTGAAGGTAAGATGTTTTATTAGTTTTTTTTTTGGTCTGATTCTTTATAAACTCAACAGGTGTTCGTTTCAGAATGCTCTTTTTTTGGTATAATACTTTATAGATTGTGTTTTTAACTTTTGTTTATTTTTCAATTACAAAAACAGACAGTTTAAGGTTTTTGTTTTATTTTATTTTAGAATTTCATATGTTTATCTGTTTAAAATTACATTTTATTTTGTTTTTAAATGTCTTCAATTTCAAAGAAATTGTATTAGAAAGCTTAAAATGTGATCCAGTGAAGCCCTGGAGGAACGTATTCTGTTGCTTGTTAGTTATAAATGTAATCTCAGACAGAATATTTCGATTTATGTTACATTACATCAATTATTAACTTTATGTAATATGATTATAATGCATTTTTTTCCAGAAGGACACATTTATGTTTTTATATTGTCTTGTTGCAGTAGATAATTTCATGGACCATCGTTTTAAATGTACTTGAGCCCTTCCAACAGATAACCATATACAGAATCGACCATTTCTTCCTTTTGGGAGAAATCTTTTTTTGTTCTTTTATTAAATAAATTGGACAACTTGTTTTTTTTTTACATAAAATTCTAAAATCTGCTTTATTCATATGCATCTTTCTTTATTCATAAAGATACCAAAAATTAAATAAAGACAGAAAAAAGCCACAGATTTCTTTCAAAAGAGAAAAATGGTTGATATATGATTATTCATCAGAAGGACTCAATTAAGCCATAATTACAATTACAATAATATACTGTACAAGTTCTGAATTACTTAAAAAGCCCTATTTAGTTGGTCGTTTGTGCAGAAACGCAGGTGCGTAGA
Source organism: Astyanax mexicanus (assembly GCF_023375975.1). Classification (NCBI taxonomy): domain Eukaryota; kingdom Metazoa; phylum Chordata; class Actinopteri; order Characiformes; family Acestrorhamphidae; genus Astyanax; species Astyanax mexicanus. The sequence goes on along the minus strand of NC_064413.1, from coordinate 28,491,398 downwards.
CAGCAGTCTGTCATGTCAACGATGTCTCTGGTTGTAAATGATCTAACAACATGGCCGCCTCGCCTCGCTCCTCCTTTCCCTGTCACCTCCCTTTCCTCCCTCTATTCATCTTTCTCCTCTATCTTGTGGTCTTTTTCCCTCTCTCTCCGCGCTCGATCTGCTCTAGTTGGTTGGTTGGTTTTAGAGAGGCTGTTGAACCCTCTGCAGGAGGCACCGTCTCCGCCCTGCCGTCTCCCAAACCCCAGGCCAGCACCCCATGCTCAGAGGCAGACTGCCGGCCGCACACATGTCCTCCGTCATCGCACCCGCCAAGCCCTCCAGCAGCATGGGCCCTAAAGAGGTGGAGCTGATCCTGGTAAAGGAGCAGAACGGGGTGCAGTTCACCTCCTCCGCCCTGGTCACCTCCACCGGCCAGACTCACCCGTCCGGCGAGCAGCGCGAGACCTGGGGCAAGAAGATCGACTTCCTGCTGTCCGTCATCGGCTTCGCTGTGGACCTGGCTAACGTGTGGAGGTTCCCCTACCTCTGCTACAAGAACGGTGGAGGTAAAATACACACAGACTGAGACATCTTGACCTTTTTTAACCCTGACAGAAGGTCCAGACTTAGAAGAAAAATTTATTTATTTTTAACAAAGATGCAGAAATATTTAATTTTTTTGTCCGAATCTAAAACTGAACAAAACATGTGGACGAAGGCCAAACACTGAATACTAATCTATAATGCTGCAACTTATGATTATTTTGGTAGTCAACTAATCTGATGATTATTTTTTTCCATTAGTCGATTAATCAACGATTATGTCTAAAAATGATAAAAACAGCTGAAGATGACATTTAAAAGGCATTAAATGCATAGATGTTGTTTAAACATGGAAAGTACTGATATTTAATGAGTAAATATGTAATCTGTTGTGTTTAGACACTTTTGGAGATAGAGACTAAGCTGAGTGCAATCTGTGTGAGTGAGCCATTTACCCATCTCCCATTGCGCTTCTGTCCCCAGCACTTTTTGTAATGAGGTACCATTACAAATTAAAAATTAATCGACAACGAAATTTGTAGTCAACAAATTGAAATAATCAACATTGTCAATATATTGTTATATTGACTAATCGTTGCAGCCCTAATAAACTACTGTCTTTTTTCAATCACTGTATAAAATAATTACCCTAAATGTATTTGTCTTTCTTTTCAAAGCAAATTACAATCCCATCACTACAATTTAAAAGTATTAAACACTGAACATTTTAAACATCCCAGCAATCATACAAAAAAAAACAAAAAAAAAAAAAAAACACATAATGACTTATCAACAAAGTACAAAGTAAAACCAAATTATGTTATTATAGGAAGAACGCCTCAATTCATGCTGGTTGCATTTTGATTGTGTCATCCAAAATTTCATTGTTCAGTAAATTTCTTTATAAAAGTCTTTTTTACCTATTTGACCGAAAACACACAAAATTTAATATCTGCCTCATTTTTATATATTATATATAAGATTTTTTTGTAAATAAATAAATAAATATATATATATATATATATATATATATATATATATATATATATATATATATATATATATATATATATAGTCATTCAAACGTAACTATGCAACAGCATATTTTCCATTTTTACAGTTTTGACTTTCTCATACTTTGAAGCAAGATATTGTTATTATTTAATTTTTATTTACACAAGTATATTATATTTCTTTATGTAATGATATGTGGATCACTGTCTTCTAAAGGAATTCAGCACATTTTGTAATAATAAAATTGCAATTTTATGGTGCCCTACTTTAAAATGTGAATCTTTTTACAAAGTGTCAACATTTCTTAATGAATAGACAAATTCAAATGCTCCAATATAACAAAATAAAAATCTTATAGTAACTCAACTTTTACTGAATGTCAAGAAGGTTATTTCTTATTTTTGTAAAAGTGCTATTTTAAAGATACTGAATGCTGAGCTTTTACTGGGCAGCAACAATAAACTCTATTTTCAACTGTTTTTTCTTCTTCTTCCCTTTTCCAGGTGCCTTCCTGGTGCCCTATCTTCTGTTCATGGTGATTGCTGGAATGCCGCTGTTCTACATGGAATTAGCTCTGGGTCAGTATAACCGGGAAGGAGCTGCAGGAGTCTGGAAGATCTGTCCGGTCTTTAAAGGTAACATTAACGTGCTGTTCTCCTGATTGCATTGTCCTGTGTTCAGCTGCAGTGTAAGGCAGATTTCAGCGAGGTATCATTGTTAAGCCTGTTGGCAGTGTGTAGTGGGTGGATGAACGCAGGTGTGTGAGAATAGAGTGTTTTGTGTCCCTCGTCGTCGAAGAACGTGGCCAGTCATCCGACAGACAGGTACCGTTTATCTCCGGCTGAAAACACTCGCAGTCAGATGGGAGACAGTAAAATTGGCTTTTAGTATCAAGTCTGATCGCTGTGTCTTCTCCCTTGTTTGGTTGTAAGCAAATGTTCTGCCACTCCAGCTGTGGAAGAGGTGTAGGATTAGAATGCCTGATGGGGCGTTGGCTCCCAGCGACCTTCCCTGTCGGTTATTATCCAGAACTTGTATCAGCTTGTATCAACTGGTGTCGGTTACTGTTGGACAGGCAGATTTGTGTTTACACACTTCTTCTCTCCTGGTCAGGCTTTAAAACTGAGTCTGATCAGCCGCAGAGACAGTTAAGATTCTTCAATAGTGTTAAAACAAGGTCTGTCTTTCATGATGTCCTTAGACATTTAATAATTCACAATTTAACAATTTAATATCATGGTGCCAGTTTAAAAAAGGCTCCTTTATAAAAGGTTTATAAATAGTTTATAAAGGAGTTTATTCATGTTATTAACTAGGTTATAAACCATTAATCTGCAGTTATAACACATAAACAGGAAAGACAACAGTGGCCTGTCGTTTACCGAATAGTGATTCCACATTCATTTATACTGTTAAACCTCAGATCTTACTATGTGTGTATTTTATTTTCTCTTTTCCAAACGTCATCATTATAATTCCTGTATATATATTTTTTTATTTTATTTAACTATAAGAGCTTATTAAAATAATAAACTGAGTTTCTATATTATTTTCTTTGATATGTTAAAAAAGACATTTTCACTGTTGTTTTTTCTATTTATGTGTTGTAATTGCTTATCAATGTTTTTAAGTAACTTAATTAATAAACTCCTTTATAAACTCCTTTATAAACTATTTATAAACCCTTTATAAATTTTAAAGTGATACCAATATCATTTATATAATGATAATAAAATAGCATAATAATAAAAAAAACTAAATTTTAAAGAACAAAAATGTGTAATTATTAATATTATGAAGGAACTGTTACTGATGCATTGGCCACTGCGTTCATTCAATTTGTTGTCAAAAGGTTTTTCTACTTGTATATGTTTGTTTTTTTTTACTCAAATAAAAAAAATATATTATAAAAAACCTAGAAACAATTCATATAGTATTTTAGAGATTATTAACAGAAACAGATTTTTTTTATCCAAGACTCATGGCTTATACACAGCTTATTATGAATTCATCAGATACCTTTAGGTCAAAATTTATGGCCACACCTACTGTCAGCTGATAGCAAGCTGCATGACTTGGATTCAAACGACAATGGATCTTCCAATCATAGTGGCAGTGCTTTAGACGCTCCAGCTGTGGAACTCTTAAAACTTTATGAATATGAACTTGTTTTCTTTGCATTGTTTGAGATCTGAAAACTCTCATTTCTCATTTTCTGCAAATAATTGCCCAAAATGACAATATGTTTACTTGGAATTTGGGAGAAATATTGTCTGTAGTTTTTAGAATAAAACAACAATGTTCATTTTACTTAAACATATATCTAAAAAAAGAAAAATCAGACAAACTGTTTCAGAAACTGAAGTGGTCTTTTTCTAAGGTTGTATGTTCATTATTAATTGAATAATTTGCCCTTAATGCATTTAATTTAATGGCACGCCTCTCTGAACCTTAACTGAAGGAAACACTAGACTTACACTGATTAAAGCGTCACTGTCTGTCACTATGCAGTGAAGATGTTTCCTCACTGCAGCCACAGCAAGCTGTCAGGCAGGAAGACAGAGAAAGAGAGAGAAAGGGAGAGAGAGATGGACATGTTAATCACCAGCTCCGTGTTCTGTGCGCCTGTCACTCTGCAGGAGATTACTGTAATTACTGCTGATCAACACGTTCACTTCCTCAAGATCGATGCTCTCCAAAACACTGAAAATCACACATGTGCAGCTAATACGGGAATTCTGTCTCTATTGGCAGCAGCAGAGACTCTTCTTACAGCTAGAGGGACTGATCAACACAAGGTGTGTTTGTAAACAGGGGTCTGCTCAACTTGCAATGTGGATGCAGGGGATGATCTGGATTAAAGAAGGGATGATGTGGATGTTTTGTCTTCCATTTTCCTGTGCTTTAGGGCACCTTGATTTATCAGAGCCACTTTAAGTTAGTGATGAAATGCAGGAAAAAAGTTTAGGTTTAACGTTTAAAAATGTGAATTTTAAAGTGACGAGGTTTGTAAATGTGAAGGTATTAACAATAGGGCTGTCCCTAACGATTATTTTTTAAACGATTATTCTAACGATTATTTTTTTCGATTAGTCGACTAATCTATTTATTGAGAAACATATTTAAATAACTATTATTTTACGTTTTAAAGCAAACGATAAATTACTATATTTATATATAATAACAACAACAACAACAACACAAGCCTACTAAACCAAACCCCACACTTATAATCACTTACATGTACAACACGTTGTTTAGATCTATTACGCTAAAAATGGATAAGCTCCCATACACCACAACCGTGTGTTGTTTTCTGTGACCGCTAGATTTTGTGACCACTGGCAAGTAGTTCTCAGCAGACCGGTGCACTGGCCGATTCGAAACGTGTTCGTTTCTAATGTTTACCCCGACTGGCCAAAACGGTTCAGTTTAGGGCTGAGGGTAAGGTGTAGGTATAGAAAGCTTCTGTTTTGCCAATGAACGCTCATAACCGTGAGCACTGGTCACAAAATTCCGACGGTGACAGAAAACGGTGTAACACCGCAGCGCCGACGGCTCTAGCTAAAATAACTTAAGGCAGCTAGCTTAGCTAAACACCTGAACTTATGAATAATGCTACTGTTTCTGGAAACTGCGAAATGCCATGCACAAATATAAACCAAAAATGTATAATTTCTGCCTGTGGCAGGTTTAAAACCTTTGGTAGACAGCCTTAAGTCTTTTTAAGGACACCCGCGGAGACCCTGATGTAAACGGTAACTTACTGTGTGACTCTGTTGACATAGTGCTCCTGCATAGCAGTTGTGCTACTGTGATAGACCATCCCCATTTTGCACATATGGCAGAGGACCACATTGTTGCCCTTTTGCGTGAAATGCTCCCAAACTTTAGATGCCCGCTGGCGTTTTTTTGTAGCTGGAGATCGCTCTCCGGAGTCCATGCTCTCCACAGGCACCGCCATGTTTACGACGCGCCGACGCGCGTTATGCAAATCGATGTATTTTCGTAATCGATGACGTCGATTATGTCGACGCGTCGCCCCAGCCCTAATTAACAATAAGGTCTAAATGTAATGTTTACAAATGTGAATTTAGAAGCAAAGAGGTTTCAGAAATAAATTTGAAAGCAGTGAGGTGTAACATTTTAAAACAACAAAGCCTACAAATGGGATTTTAAAAGCAATTAGAATTTTAAAATGTGACTATAAAAGCAATTCGTTTTTTTAAATGTTATTTTAAAAGCAATTTGATTTTTAAATGTGATTATAAAAGCAATTGTATTTTTTAAATTGTATTTTAATTGCAATTAGATTTCATAAAATGTGACAATAAAATCAACTGGATTTTTAGAATGTTATTTTAAAAGCATTTTGATTTCTTGAATGTGACTTTAAAAGCAATTAGATTTTTAAAATGTGACTCTAAAAGCAATTAGGTTTTTAAAATGTGATTTTAAAAACCATTCGATTTTTTTAAAATGTGATTTTAAAAGCAATTGGATTTTTAAAATGTGACTTTAAAAAAAATCATTGCTTTTAAAGTCACATTTTAAAAATCAAATTGCTTTTAATGTGACTATAAAAGCAATGATTTTTAAAATGTTATTTTAAAAGCAATTACATTTTTAAAATATGAATAAAAGCAATTGGATTTTTTAAATGTGTCTTTAAAAAAATTCATTTTTATTTTAAAAGCAATTTGATTTTTAAAGTGATAATGTGTAGCATTGATTTGTAAAACATGAATTTTAAACCAATGAAGTTTACAAATGTAAATAAGTAAGCAATGAGGTAAAACTCTGAATATAAAAGCAATGAAACTCAAAATCAAAGAGGCCTATAAGACAGAATTTTTAGGATGCATAATTATTTCTTTAACATATATACTGTCCAAGCTCTGTAATTACAGTTTACATGTGGAAACTAAGCTGCAACACACTATGTTTTTTATAAAACAGGGGAGCCAGTGAAAACGAAACTCATTTACATACACTATCCTTAAAAACACAGTAACTAAACAGTCTATTTAAGTGATAGAGAGCGACAGAAAAAAAAATCACTTGAAAATTAGGTACAACTAAGCCTGCACAGGTAAACGTAGGATTTAGGATAAACTGCAATGAAATCATATTGTTTCTCATCAGGGAAGGAAAAATCCATTGATGGAATAAGCTGGTCTATATTCAGTATACTCAGGTAGTCACCTGACCTCGTTCTTTCGGCACATACTGTTGCAGAACCCAGACCTGACCAACTGCAGTAATTAACCCAAGATCATTTGCAGTGTAGATATACTCCAACAGTTATACCACGCTTAAAATGACTAACATAATTTTTTCCCCCATTCTGAATGAATTCTTGGACATTACCTGAAGCTATAGTGTTGGGAGTGTATATTGTAGTTCAGCACAGTGAAATTAATTTACAATACTTTTGTTTCAGGTGTGGGCTTCACAGTGATCCTCATTTCTCTCTACGTGGGTTTCTACTATAACGTGATCATCGCCTGGGCTCTGTTCTACCTCTTCTCCTCCTTCTCGGGCGAGCTGCCCTGGGTCAACTGCAACAACACCTGGAACAGCGCCAACTGTTCCGACCTGAACGCCACCTTACTGAACGATTCCCACAAGGTCACCCCCGCCTTGGAGTACTTTGAGTAAGTCAAACTGTTCAGTCACATCAGTAGGGATTTCTGTATCTGTAAGTCTGGGTATCTGCAGCACAAAATGCAGGATTGGACAGAGGATCAATTCAATTCAATTCAATTCAAATGTTTTTATATAGCACTTTCACGAAGCAGCTTTACAGAGATACTGGTCCAAGACTCTTATAAGCAAGAGGTGGTCGCAACAGCGGTAAGGAAACACTCCCTCACACTAGTGGAAGAAACCTTGGAAGGAAGTAAGACTCAGTAAGAGGGACCCATCCTCCTTTGGTCAACCCGGACAGCACACAAACAAATAACAGAATAAAAACAACTGTACAGAGAGACAATGTGGAGCTATAGCTAATGTAGATACGGAGTTCTGAGTGCAATTAGGTGAGTAGGACACATAGTGTTTAGTGTTAAAGTCCAGCCAGTTCAAGCATCTTTATGTACGTCTACAGAGTGTGAGAAAAGGATCAGTGCAGAGTTCCAGAGCAAGACTGCATCACAGCAGAGGGGAACTCATAGAGGGAAATCACTGAATCTGATGAAATCCTGCAAAAAAATTGACCCTAAAACTACACACTGACACTCGCAACTTGTGAAATTAGGTTATTAACAGTGTGCTTTAGTTTACACCATGGTTTTTGAGTAATAATAAAAAGGTAACAGTTTAGGGAAGACAAGACAAGCATATTTTCCTACTTGTGTTGGACACAAGAGTTTAGCGTACATTGAGCACATGTGCTCAGAGCGGTGGGCATCAATCACTGTGGTGCCTGGAGAGCATGAGGATTGAGGGCCTTACTCAAAGGCCCAACAGTGACAGCTTGTCGAATACGAAAAATCTGTATAAAAAATTTAAAAAAAAGGAAAAATCCATTGTAAAGTGGATCCTTTTAATGCAGGGGAAATATTGAGAGAAAACAAATTGCTCTTAATGGTTTTCTGAGTGATGATAAAGAAAACTACTACTTGTTCCATAAAGAACCACATTTGTAATAGAGATGTGTGAGTAAGAATCTATACGTCAAATGAATGCTCTTTATTACTATATTATTATAAATGCTACTATTACTACTGTATTAAAAATATGGGTCTTTAGGAACCAAAAGTGGTTTTACCAAAAAAAAAAAAAAAATATATATATATATATATATATATATATATATATATATATATATATATATATATATATAGTAGGAGAATAAACACTGATGGCATAAAAAGGCTCACAGTCCTGGCTCTAATGCTATGATGAAGTTTAGCCGATATGTTTTTGGTAGGTGTCGACCTGGCACAGAGTGACACGATGGTAAGAACCTACAGTGAGCCAAATGTGTGCCAGCACCACAGCGTAATGACATTTTACTAATATCAGGACGTCACTGCCTTCCTAGAAAATGTATGTGTGCCAAAAAAGAGAGATCTTAATAGAGATTTCTGATAGATTTAAAAAATATATATATTCATACAATGATGAATAGTATAGTAGTAGAACATAAGACACCACAAATCATATGTCAGGATTTCAGGAGCTTTCAGAAAACTGCAATTGCATTGGCTTTATTATTTCATTACAGGCGTGGGGTGCTGCATATGCAGGACAGCAGGGGGATTGATGATCTAGGTTTGCCGCGGTGGCAGCTCACTTGCTGCCTGGCCGTGGTCATCGTGGTTCTCTACTTCAGCCTCTGGAAGGGAGTCAAAACCTCCGGGAAGGTAGATATTTGTTCCTCATATTAAATATAAAACAGTCATATTGTTACACACTAACCCAGTATGTGTCCCACGACTTTTGCCATGTACCATAGAGGCTAAAGAACACTTAATTACCCTGCAGGAATATTCAATTGGGGCATCCTGCATTCAATGTGAATTTGAGTCAGACTGACTGACAGTTCTACTCGGGTGTGGCTAGTCCTGATTGTTACCACCAACTGCGCTGTCCACTCTAGGTGGTAATGCCTATGACCCATTCCCAGTACACGCGCAACACACAGGTTTTGCACCCAAAACTTCAAAACACAAAATAATTGAAATGTTCCATCCACCTGGTACCCACCATCAGTCACTTACTCAAACTTTATTAAACGCCATTGGTTTGGCAAGAGCACACCGGCCAGTGTTCAATCTCACTCACAAGACAGCACCTCATAATGTATACGGGTGTTGTGGGTGTTTTCAAGCTGTACCATGAGGTAACACTTCATGAACTGCTTTTTCAAGACATTTAGAATGTCAGTGTTGTCTTGTGTAGTGTATTCTCTATGTACTGTATGTCTGTATGTCAGATGAAGCTGATGTCTTAAAGGTGTTCTTCCACTAAAATCCACTTTTTCTTGTTATTTGTGAAATACAGTAACTCTTCCTCAACCCCCAATGACTGCAGTAGCTAGTAAAAGAAAATATTCAGAATAATGAGTCAGTCAGAAAAAGCTCTGTCTACGTCAACTTGTAAATTAGTATTAATGGCCCACAGGCAGCGCTGAAGCCAGGCAGTGACAGAGTCTCGTCAGATAGAAGCTAACAGCTTTAAGAACAACATGGCAGTTCATTCCTGTGTTATTTGCGCAAATAACACATCAGTGTTATATGCTTTGCCCAGTAATTCAGAGCTAAGGAACAAACGTTTAGAATTTGTCTATGGAACAACACCAGTGAAGCACAGTTGAGCTAGGTAGGTTTAGAACAGTTCTGTTCACACTAGTTACTTAGCTAGCTAGCTATATTGTGTAAGCAGTGGTGGGTAGTCTAGATCCAGAAAGTAAAAATCCACCTGGGGTTTTGTTCCAACTGCCTGGCGGCTCTTCTGCAGCCCAGCCAACAAAATCCCAGGGTGGATTTTTACTTTTTGGACCTGGACTTCGTGTTTTACAGAGACTCTAAGACTAGGTCAGTGGCTGAACTGCACTTAGCAGGGTATTACATGTTATTATGTTGTAAAGTAACATATGACATTGCAAAGACTGTTATTAGTGTAAAAATGGCTTTATTTTAAAGCTTTTTAAACTGTTGTCCGTCTCACTGCCTCCCGATGTCTTGCATGGTATTCATTCATACTAGAGACCACAACTAGACATTTAAAATGAATTAAACCAAAAAATCTCTAATCCCTAAATCATCACAAACTCAAAAGGAATTTGACATTGTGTCCAGTGTCTTATAGCTGTATAGCTGTGGGTGTGGCCTGCCTAGACTGGGAATTAAAACCTAGGCTGGCATTTGTAGGCTTGGCATTGTTAGTCACTGTGCTCACATTCAACCACAAACCTACAAATGTGGTATAAACTGAATGTTTTGAAACTGGACTTAATTAATATTAATATAAACATGCATTCATTACAGGAAGTTGTGCTGATTTCTGAAGGGCAACTGAAAGGAAATGTGTGCAAGTCTCAAGTTTAGTTTCTATGCAATGTGTTTTTGCCTGTATGGTGTGTGTGTGCGTGTGTGTGTGTGTGTAGGTGGTGTGGATCACTGCGACCATGCCCTATGTAGTCCTGACTGTTCTGCTGCTCCGTGGTGTCACCCTGCCTGGAGCCATCGATGGCATTAAAGCATACCTGAGTGTGGACTTCCTTCGTCTGTGTGATGCTCAGGTACACACACACACACACACACACACACACACACACACACACACACACACACACACACACACAGACACACACAGACACACACAACAGAACAATCTCCAGTGCTCTGACAGCCACCTTCATTATGCCTCCACAACATCCTACAAAAAACATGAGATTCTGAAAAGGCGACCAGTGTCTTTAGTTTAATGTAATATAAAATATATAAATATTAGATTCTCATTTGAACAATATTGAGAGGTTATACCACAGTAAGTTCCAGTTCTGCAATGGAATTGGCGGTGTCATTATCAGCCGGTAATTAACGAAGCTCTATATGTATTACTCCGCTACATACAGGTAAGTGTTTTAATATTAAAATTACTTTCTTAGGTTGTCTTCTTTCTTTCAAATGACTGTAGATATCGATGTTAGCCAGTCACGGGCCAATAATTGATATTATGAAACACTACGCTAATTGTATGCAAATTACTATTCTTTTTTTCTCTTTCATGTGCCACATGTTTTTTTATTGCTTCACCTATACTGAATTCTTCCCTTTGTCCCGTCCTTGTAATCTATGGTCAATTCAAAAATATGTACCATAGAAAAGCTTGCACTTAATTGCAGGCTCTTAATTACATACTCTGAACACCACTTGGAAAGATTATAACTCAAAGGATAATGGGAACATGCCAATAAAAAAACAAAAAGACAATGAAACTGAAGCTTAATGGGATCTGTCTTTCAGTACAGAGTAGAATGGGCAAGATTGTCCATTTTACTCTGATGCCCCAGGTGGATGATCTTTTGCTTTCCAAACAAACAAACAAACAAACAAACAAACATGACTACATATTCGAATCATGATGCTAAGATCACGATCCGATTTTATCACGATATGAAAAAAAAGGGAAATTAATATTTTTTTTCTGAAGTGTAAACTAAACAACGTAAAACGATGCACATTTCCTTAAAAAAAAGACTGCACTAAAAAAGTCCTCTGCACTTAAAAGTGATTACCAAGAACAGAGATTTAATATTGTACACAGAATGCTCTATTTTGGTTTCAGCATCTTAAATAACCAAGTGAAAATATTAAATATTTTTTTTGAAACATTTTTCTTTTTCTTTTACACAAAAAGACTCTTAGACTTATCTGCAACTAAAAGAATGAAGACCTATCTTTAAATGATGCTACTGCAACAAAATATGCTACTGTAACAGATAAAAAACATTACATACTGCAGAAAGTGCTGCTGCCACATGGATGGCTTAAATAGGACTGTCTGTATGTTATCAAATATACACTGTGAAACATGATATGCGTAAAAATGAGGAAAGAAATGTATTATGCTTCTGTAATAGTAGAAGCTTGCCCAGTTGGTAATTATATGTTAATCACATTACCAAGAAGGAAAATGCAAGGGAGGCTTTGTAATGAACACGTAGTCCTTTTGATACATTTTGCAGATTGTATTGAGAATAAAATGTGCAAATTTATATTATTTCAACTTAACCCCGTAAGGAGCCGATATTGTACATTCCTCTTTTGATTAATTGGTTTATTATCTAATAACAGCCTAATTCACTTGTATACGACCTATCTTTATCCCTTCTAATTAAACACACAGTGCTTTTATGCTGATGTGTATACTGCATCAATTAATTTTTTTATTATTATTTTTTTTTTTAATCTGTGTGTATGTGCCTTAGCTTATTTTATTAAGAATAACACACACTACGTAACACACCAGTATAACGCTGTTAAACTACTGATAAGGACTTCTGAAGTTGCCGTTTGTCGTAAGTTTCCTAGAATCACTGTTGCTCCACGTATAGACGCCACATTGCAGAAAGGCCTCAAAGCTGCAATTTCAGAATTAGATTAGGCACATGCAAGCAGCAGCAATTTGCAAAATTACCCTGTATTCACAAGTGCCTTTCATCTTTCTGTTGAATGAGTTTCCTGCAATTATCTCTAATGATAGGTGTTGTGCGCCGTCTTTTGTGTGGCCGGCCGAACCGTTTGTTTCACAGGTTTGGATCGAGGCTGCCACGCAGATATGCTTCTCTTTAGGAGTGGGGTTTGGTGTGCTAATCGCCTTCTCCAGCTACAACAAATTTAGCAACAACTGCTACAGGTAAGACAAGCTCCAACCCAGGAGTCTCCTTCACTCACGGGCACACACACACAATTATTAAGCAATACTGTGACGCTGAGTAATACTCAGTCTTCCCTGGACAGTAGAGACAGTTCCTCCTAAACGAAACATAGAGTAAACTCTGTAATTCCCTTGATTTTGGTAGCAACACTGAATGAGCAGGTGTCCAAATACTTTTGTACACATAGTCTATTAAATAGAAGGGTGAAACCTCCTATTTGTTTTAGGGCTGATCGATGTATTGTCCGTCAGTAAACTGTTTCAGAAGAGAAACTGTTTCTCCTCTGAAATATGAAATTAAAATGTAAAATATATACTCGATGTGCCTGTATATCTACTCAATCACAAACATCAATCTGTAAAATATACAAAGAATTGTGCAATATAGTAAAACATCCACTGAAAGGCAGACAAAAATGCCATGTTTTTTTTTTTTTAAAGAGGTCAGTGGAGAATGGCCACTGGAGAAGGGTGGGTGATATGGCTCTAAAATTATATCATGATTTTGCATGGCATTTTTGGATTAATGATACTCTTGGCAATATGACAAAACACTGAGAACATTTTTTAAATATTTTAAGAATACACTACTGCAATAAAATAAATATTACATTTTATTATTGTATACGAAATGAAATGGCACACTGAGATATAACAAAATTACAAGAATTTCATCAGATTGTAACAGAAGTTAATGATCCATAATGTCACGATACTAATAATGCACTTCATATATCTCCATATATTCAGGACTGAAGTAAAACCAATAATACTGAACAGAAATACAACCCTGTAAAAAAAATAAGAGATCACTTCAGTTTTTGAATCAGTTTCTCTGATTTTGCTTTTTATAGGTATATGTTTGAGTAAAATGAACATTGTTGTTTTATTCTATAAACTACAAACAACATTTCTCCCAAATTCCAAATAAAATTTGTCATTTAGAGCATTTATTTGCAGAAAATAAAAAATGTCTGAAATAACAAAAAAGATGCAGAGCTTTCAGACCTAAAAATACTGCAAAGAAAACAAGTTCATATTCATAAAGTTTTAAGAGTTCAGAAACCAATATTTGGTGGAAAAACCCTGTTTTCATGCAGCTTGGCATGTTTTCCTCCACCAGTCTTACACACTGCTTTTGAATAACTTTACACCACTCGTGGTGCATAAACTCAGCAGTTCAGATTGGCTTGATGGCTTGTGATCATCAATCTTCCTCTTGATCATATTCCAGAGGCTTTCAATTTGGTAAAATCAAAGAAATTCTTCCAGAGCTGTATTCTGTCTCTAGTAGACATATCATGGCAAATGAGAACAGTGTGAATTTTCTTTTTGTTGAAAACAGCAAAAGAACCCTGGTGTGATGATTAGGGGTGGGTGATATGGCACAATAATTCAGGGTATAATATTGTTAACGATATTCAAAAATGTTGGTGATATCATTGCATATGCTACAATATGGCACACCCCTATCAATAGTTTTCTAAAAATAAAAAAATAAAAAAAAAAACACATTTTGTATTTTGAATACGCAAAATGGAGGTGCTCTGAAAAATCTTTATGAATTGATATCCAGGAATTATAATCAATGCCATGTAAAATTGAGGCTGTTTCGAGAGCAAACAGAGACCCTACCCAGTATTAGCATAGCCTTCTATATAAAGGAAGCCCCTACTTTAGGGTGGCCTACTGTACACACACTTTCATAGTGGTCAGACCCTACTATACTTAAAGATATCAGCATGCCATACAGAATCAGAAACCACATAAAAACTCCAGTGCAGATATAAAGATGCAAAATTCCATCCCTAGACAATGACTATCTTTATGGTAAACTAGTGGTAGAGTAGAGTAGTGTTATTTATTTTTCTGAACACCTTTGTATTTGTATTGTGTTTTGCTTTCTTCAGAGATGCCATCATCACCAGCTCCATCAACTCCCTCACAAGTTTTTTTTCTGGCTTTGTCATCTTCTCGTTCTTGGGCTACATGTCTCAGAAACACAACGTGGCCCTCGATAAAGTAGCTACTGATGGTGAGTGTGGGGTTGTGTTTGTCCCTGTCTCCAGTTCACTCTGTGCATTCTGTAACTTTACCGTAGCTGTCAGGCCTAATAAAAGAGAAAAGAGACAATGCAGTCAGTATCTCCAGTAAAGCAGGTGCTCTATGTTTTGTGCATTCCGATTTTGTGGTTTTAACCCTTGAAAAATGAATAGTTATCGATCCTCAATCAATAGATCAATGCCTGTTATACTCTGTTAATATTCATGGGGCTGTTGACACTTTAATTGCAAATACAAGAGTCCAGCAATGCGCAGTGAATTATGCCCCTTAATTCTGAAAGAGAAATCCATATCTGTCTGTTCAGATATAGACAACAAATGTCTGTCTTGTCCTTCTGAAAAATACACAACACTGAATAGACGTTATGAGAAGAGGATCAACATCATTCAGGAACGAATTTGAAAATTAACCATATTCCTGTCAGTTAGTACTTTTAGATTTATAGTTAAAGCATTTCACTTCTTGTTGTACTGCATATGAGTAAATATAAAAAGCACTTTTCTCTTAGTAAACCAAATCATTATTTAAAAACATTTGGTCATATGTGAAAAAGTAATTGTGTCCCAAATTAATAACATGTGAATAACCACACTTTTTTGAAAAAAAAAAAAAAAAAAAAGCTGAATTCAGTTACTAGACACTAGGCCTGATAAGTACCAGACCTTTAGAATTAAGGAATATTTCACTAGAAACTGTCTGACAACATAAAGCAGCTAAAAGATCTCAAAAAGCAACAAATTGTGCCCCGATCTAAAGAAAATACACATAAATAAAACAAAGTCATTGATTATCTATCAGTTAAATGCTCATTAAATGCTCATTTATGTTTTAATGTTTACTCAGGTTATCTTTATCCGATATTAAATTGTGTATGGTAAAAATGTGTTGTTAAACACAATGATAATAAATGAAAATGTGTTATTGTAAGTAACATATAGATAAAACCATAATTCAGACAGAAATCATCTAGCTTTAAAGGTTTAGTAGTTAAGAAAACATATAGATACATATTTAGAGACTTGAGAAATAGAATTAGCTTTGCCTTTCACCCTGATAACTTTCCACTGCTTTCTGTGATACATTTCACAATACAATACTGTACTTTTACTTTCAGTACTTGAGTAGTAAATTTTAGAATAAACTACTTGCAAGACTAAGGAACAGAAAATGTTAGATACTACTAATAGTACTTTCACTTATGCATGTAGCATAAAGAACATCTTAACTTAGACTCAAGTTACTTTTTGATAGAGTAATTGTATTTTTACTCAAGTCTGGGTCTTTAGTACTTTATACATCTCTGGATTTGACATCTCAAATTTGTGAGGGCATTTAGCACTCCTTATCCCACACTGTCGCATGTGTACTAGCAATACCCGTCATGCAGGAAGGAGGAGAGGATGAACTTAATTGCAGGTTATAACTTTTTTATAATATAAAACAGTAAACTACAGCAAAAAAAAACCAGAAAGCAAATACGAGAAAATGCAAAACAAGAAAACAAAACTGGGATAGCTAAAATAAAGACGAGATCAAGGAATAAACAAAACATAGAAAACAAAACCAGGATATCTACAATAACGAAGACGAGATCAAGGAATAAACAAAACTTAGAAAACAAAAAAACTAAATAACTGAAGATATTACTGGGAACAAAAACAAACCTAGCACAGCACAGCACAGCATATTATTAACAAGGGTTATAAACAAGACACAAGGTGACAACACTAATGACTAGGGCAGGGCTAGGGTGGAAACAGGACAATAACAAAACAATGCCATGTGCTTAAAAAAAAACACATGGCTGGGGACACAAGTCAGGAAAACGGAGGGCAGAAGCACATTGAACCAAAAGAGGAAAAAACACAAGACAGACATAAGCTAAGGTATGACACTACCTAACAGAAGGCATTAATTACCATCCACAGTGAACAGTGCTAATGATAATGACTGTAACTAGTGACATCTGGCGACAATTGTCCGTGTGAGTAGACTGAGTAGAGATTTTGGCAGACATCGCCAGATTTCTTGGAGTGTACAAATCAGGAAATAATAGTTTTTAAGCAGAAAGTATGTGCTAATATTCTTTTCTTTTATCCAGGTCCAGGACTGGTGTTTATCATTTACCCTGAAGCCATAGCCACACTGCCGGGCTCCTCTGTTTGGGCTGTCATTTTCTTCATCATGCTGCTCACACTGGGAATCGACAGTGCGGTAAACACAATAGAACTCACAGCTCTGTTTGAACGCGCATGTCTTGATACAAATATTTTTTTTTCAGAGATTTTTGAATTTGCTATTATATGTAGCAGCAATAACCAGTTATTTCTGATTACACAGTTTTTTAAATAAGTAGTTAGAAAAACACATTTCATTGTTGCACTAATGGCATGTTGGATTTATTTATTAGAACTAAGTAATGCAGCTCACAAAAAGTGAGAACACCACTCTTACATTGTTTGTAAATATTTTGTTAAACCTTTAATGGCAAATCAGTGACGAAATGACAATTTACTATAATGTAAAGCAGTAAAGCGGCTAATGCTAATGCAGCTCCAGCACTGCTAGCCGGGGTTAGCAGCAAGCTAAAGGCAGATAATATTCACCTCTGAAAGGCGAAATAGCCTGCGCTTAGCACGGTAAGCAGCTAATGTTACTTCTGCTGAGGAACTAAAGTGAAACTCCAGTTTAATGCTGTACTTCAGCAGAGTGGCTTTACTGCTTCTTACTGATAAAATTCATATATAAGGGACACCGAACTATAAGGAGCATTGACGATTTGTGTATAGTCTATATAGAGATATAGTTTATAGACTGTTTGCACTTGCAGGACACTGATGTAGTAAGATATTTTTATTTGTTTGTCGTAGATGGGTGGTATGGAGTCGGTGATCACGGGACTCATTGATGAATTCAAGTTCCTGCACAGACACAGAGAGCTCTTCACACTCTTCATTGTGGTCTTGACTTTTCTAATCTCCCTCTTCTGCGTCACTAATGTAAGCAATACAGCTTTATTGTTTATTTCGTTTATTGTTGATGATTATGGCTTACAGCCAATGAAAACCCAAAAATCACTGTTTTAGAAAACGTTAATATTATATAAGACCAATTGGTACTTTTGGCAGTGTGCCAAGTCCTGCTGGAAAATGAAATCTGCATCTTTATAAAAGTTGTCAGCAGAGAGAGGCATGAAGTGCTGTAAGATTTTCCAGGAAAACTCTGCACTGACTTTAGACTTGATAATAAAACACAGTGGATCAACACCAGCAGACGACATGACTCTCCAATCCATCACTGATTGGTGGAAACTTCACACTAGACCTCAAGCAGCTTAAAGTGTGTGTCCCTTCACTCTTCCTCCAGACTCTGCTCCTTAATTTCCAAATTTACTGATGATCAGTGATGGTTTGGAGAGACCATCTCTTATGGAGATGCAGTTTTCATTTTCCAGCAGGCTTATATTCATTTAAATTTTCTGAGACACTCATTTTTGGGTTTTCATTGGCTGTAAGCCATAATCAACAATAAAAGAAATAAACACTTAAAATTTATCTATCTCTGTGTTATACATCTTTTGAACAGAATTACTGAAATAAAGTAACTTTTTTTTTTTAAATGCATCAGTATATAAAATACAGGTTGAAGTATGATCATGTACAGAAAACTTAACAACATCAATTAAATACAGTAAATATTTCTTACTGAATAATCTTTCATGTCACACTGATCCAGAATTTACAAACAAACACCATTACTGTTATCAAGTGCTACATATTATTTCTGAGTAATGTCTTAATAAGCCAATAGAGCTGATGTTATGTCAAGTTTAACACTTTAATACATTAAATTTTTGTTTATAGGTAATATAAAAATGTGATACATATGTAACACATTTTAGTCTAAATAAAAAATTTGTAAAAACATTTGTAACTAAATAAAAAAAAAAAAAACCCTCTCCATAACTCTTCTTTCTATCTGTCTAAACCCTTTGTCCTCTGTCCCCAGGGAGGCATCTACGTGTTTACTTTGCTGGACCACTTTGCAGCAGGAACATCGATTCTCTTTGGAGTGCTGATTGAAGCCATTGGCATCGCTTGGTTTTACGGTGAGAGCGTGTGGCTCCCCGGCATGGCCGGGGAAGCTGATACACCATTAGGAAAGTGATGGCTTATCAGGCAAGAGATGGACAGCTGTGCTCTGCTGCGGCTTCACCTCATTACTGAGCTGACTGGCATTACACAGCAGGAAGAGTGGGCTTTAGCTGTGGAATTCTGAATTGTTTACCATGAGCTCTGTGGAGTTTTATGCTTCTTTATGATCTTTTACCTTGTTGTGCCAAGTAGTTCCTGTGGGTGAACTGAGTCATGCCGTTCTAGAAAATCGGGATCAGGACATACAAACTGTGTGCAAATGTGATGCAATGACTGCTAAACACTAAACACATCACCAAGCACCACAAACACAATTTACCCTTGAGTTGTACAAATCAAAGCAAACTGAATAAGTTTGCATTTTTACCCCTGAAATTCTTGACCTGAGCTTGCACCAAGGTTCATACCAAAAATTGTACATATTTGGTTCTGGTTAGTTTTGGTTTTACATTTCAGCTCTCTACACTCAATATTTATTGGTTTGTAGAATGTTAGTTATGAGTTTGGTGAGTTGCTTTGCCAGGTGTTATGACAAATTGTAGCTCTCTGTCAGAATCAGACTCCCCTTCTTGGGAATGCGCACCTTGAAGATGAATAAGTGTAGAATATTATCCTCAGATTTCTTTTATTTCTGTTTACAAATAAGGATTAATCTACTGTCACAGTACATAAATATATTCTCAGTTTAAGCTATTGTGTCCATACTGCTGTAGGGAGTCAGATTTCGGCACACCAAAAATTCTTCTGTGATTGGTCTGAAAGTTCGAACCATCCAGAGAAGTGTTTTTATACTGCAGAAGTACTGGACCATGTTTAAGTAGATCCGAACAGAGATAAACACTTTTGGTCTGACCAAACTCTGGTTATTCCAAACTGTGTCTAGAAATCCTTTAGAAACAATTCAGTTTTGTTGTTAAAAAGTGAAAATACATACAGTCTAGAGACAAAAGTATGGAACACCTGCTCATTCATTTTTTAACCTGAAATTAAAGGTATGAAAAAGTCTTATGTTGGAGTAAATGTCCATAAAAGTATTTATAGTAGATTTTCTAATTCACCCCCAGCTCTCCAATTCATCCCAAAAGTATCAAATGAAAAACAAACATTTAAGAAAACAGTTGTGCTGTGATGATCCACTAACCGGAGGTGCAAGATGACTAAGGAAACTATGCTTTCCAATAGCCAGGCTAAAGTCAAGGTGTGACTGTATACTGATAGAGATGTAGCCAGAGCTCATGAATTGTACAGATTGTGTAAGCAAAGTCTAGGGGCAAATATTATTTTGGGAAACTGAGTGGTAACATGGAAAACGATTTTAGATACATTAATCTGATTTAAGGCTAAAGACCTTTTTGCAAATCTGTGTAATGTGGTTTGTACTGGTAGGAACGCTTATTTCAGATATAAGCCCAAAAATATTTACTAGTAAAATTAGATATACAAATCTATAAAGCCATTCTGAATAGATATATCACCAGCATGACATATATTTAATGCATTTTTGACTAGTCACACTTTATGTTACAATAAACATGAAAGACCACAGGGACAGTTCTTGTTAAGCCCAGACGTGGCAGGCCAAGAAAAATATCAGAAAGGCAGAGAAGAAGAATGGTGAGAACAGTCAAGGACAATCCACAGACCACCTCCAAAGAGCTGCAGCATCATCTTGCTGCAGATGGTGTCACTGTGCATCGGTCAACAATACAGCGCACTTTGCACAAGGAGAAGCTGTATGGGAGAGTAATGCAAAAGAAGCCATTTTTTGCAAGCACGCCACAAACAGAGTTGCCTAAGGTGTGCTTTTCAAAGAAGTATTCAAATCAATAAAATGATAAGGGTGCCCCATACTTTTGAAAATTTTGGTTTAATGCATATTGCACATTTTTGTTAGTACAACAAACCTCATTTCAATCCTAAAATATGACTGTGTCCATCTGTTATTAGATATATCAAACTGAAATGGCTGTTGCAAACACCCAAATATTTAGAACTAAAAATTATTAAGATTAATAGGGGTGCCCAAACTTTTTCATATGACTGTATGTAATTACCTTTGTCTAAGTTTAAAATAAATGTTTTAAGATATGTACAACTGTAAGTCTTACATGCAGTACAAAAGATATTGTTAGTATTTAGATCTCTGTAATGTAATTTAGACATCTAAAACTTTAACATTCTAAAACTAGCAACTCACTTTTACTACTCAGAATTAAATAAATTTCTAAAAAAAAAATAATAATAAGTTTTTACTGGCAGAGTTAGGAGTTGTATCACTTCTGTGATGTTGTGCCATAAATCCTAGATCTAAAACACAGATCTTCCTGGAATGGAAGTGAGTTCATGGAGTCCTACAGATTGAATCAGGGTACTCTGCACTGGAGAACCATACCTGTCAAGTCTCCCGTTTTGGCCGGGAAACTACCGTATTTTACTCCTCTTTCCCGCTGTCCTCCCGTATTAGTATTTTCCCGTAAATTTCCCGTATTATATTAAAATAAAAAAATATATATTATTGAGGAGACAGGGAGCTGACTGCTCTGTGTCTCTTAACCAATCGTGCAGCCGGTTCAAGGAGAAAGTCCCGCCTTTCAGGAGAAACAGCCAATCAGCTTGCAAAGGAGGGTCAGTGTGGGGAAGCCATAGGCAGCTAGTCGGAGCAGCTGATGTTAAAACATATCTGGATATACAGCGATTTTTCTAAAAGAAAGGGAACGGTAGGCTAATCATTTAAACTGTGATGAGATTTTTCTGATAGCTGCTTAAAAATACTCGTCTCTGAAATAAAACACACAGATTAAACCTTTAAAAAAAAAAAATACAGCTTGAACTAGAAATGTTAAAAATTAACTAAACTGATCAGGGGTGGAGTGATCAAAAGATTCAGTTTGCAGAATTTGTGCACCCTTTGTTCAATTTTAAATCCATTAAATAAATAAAAAATATATTATAAAAAAGAGTGCATTTATGCCAAAAAGACATGAAATCTTAACTTTTAAAAAAATATTTGGAAAAGTGTTTTTAATTTGGCTGTATTAAAAGAATGACATATGTAGGAATGTCCGCAACATTTCAGATTCTGATAATCTAATTGTGTGTAAGTGGTTCACATGTCATTATTTTAGATTTTTTTTGTAAACCTGTCTTAAAATGTAAGGGATACTGAACCTACGTTGGGCTGGTGGGACAACTTTAAGCGGACAGAGGAAAATATCCCTTATTTTTTAATCTAAAATTTGACAGGTATGGAGAACTCATTCCTAAAGATGAAAAGTAGGTTCTTGTCTGAGGAGGCTGAACTTTCTGAATATGGCCCCTGGGCAAGCAGGACTGAGAGAAAGACCTGAACTTCAAAGAGCCTACAGCAGATCAGGATAAGCAGGGCAATCAGTTGGCTGTGAGATGAATAGGGGGAGAATACTGATTGCTCTTTGACCACAAGGGCTGGCAGGTCACAGGCTGTGTCCCCCAGTGCTGGCTTTTGTTTGGGGCAAAACATACAAATCTAGCCTGAGGCTTCATGGCCTTTTAGGAAAGCCCTCAGTGGCGGCAGTCACCCGCGGCTGTAGCCCTCTGCCGCCGACACAGCTTTGCTCTCAGTAGGTAGAAAGTCTCTACGTATTTCTGCTGTGAGCTTTGATTAGTGCCTCGCGGGCAGCAGGCTAACGAGAGCAGTTTTCTGAGCATGGAAGATTTCGTACACATTTGAGTTTACTGTCCTCGTTTGTTCCTATTAAGGGTTTTATGTGAAGTTGTTACTTTTTTTTTTATTATTGTTTGCGTTTATAATTTCAGGAGTGGACCGTTTTAGTGATGACATCCAGGAAATGATCGGTCATCGGCCAGGATTGTACTGGAGACTCTGCTGGAAGTTTGTCAGTCCCTGTTTCCTCCTGGTATGCCCACTAATAATCAATGATCCACTGCAGAGGACATTCACAATAAAGCATTATTATTATTATAACGTAGCTCTTAGTAACAAAACACTTAACTAAATATTTGTGCGTATTCTCCCCTTTTCTCTTTTCCTTATGGTCTAGTTCATGGTGGTTGTCAGCTTTGCAACATTTAACCCTCCGAAGTACGGATCCTACTATTTTCCGACTTGGGCCAACATGGTTGGATGGTGTTTGTCCATCTCCTCCATGATCATGGTGCCGCTTTACGCCATCTACAAGTTCTGCACCCTGCCAGGAAGCTTCTGTGCTGTAAGTCTTTTAAAATGCTTCCTTGAAGCTATACTCAGAGGTCATTTTTGCTTGACAAAGTTCCTCGCAAGCCAGGTTCATTTAAAAAATTTAAAAAATGTTATATTGCGGACAGTATGGACTCTGGATGGATATTTCATGTTTTTTTTTTATCATCTTCACTTCATCTATACAGTACATCTGCTTCTGCTTTCAGACCTGCAATACATTCCAAAAAATGTTGGGGTGGTAAAGCTTTATTATTATTCGATCAGAATTTTCTACAAACCTGTAGTACCTGTACGCTCTTCTCCTTCTGCAGCCATGTCTTTGTAATGTGTGCAGCATGTGCTTTTGCATTGCCTTGCTGAAAAATGCCTGGATGTCCTTGAAAAAGATGTAATTTTGAAGGCAGCCTATGTTGCTCTTGCTCTCAGTGTACGTTTCTGTATTTATGCTGCATCAAAGAGTTGTATTGACATCCCCATACCATGACAGACCCTGGCTTTTGGACTCATTTCTGCTGGGAGCCTGGATGGTCCTTCTTCCGTTTGGTAAAATGCAGAAAAGAATGTACATAATATGAATTTGATCAGACAAAACATTAATTATCTTGAGTTCATACTGTCTGCAATGAAATAAAAGTCAAAATAAATGTTCTCATAAAACACAAAAGTCAAAAGCAGAAAAAAATAAGACAAAGTTGTTGTTTTTTTTTGTATGACAGCAACAATTTTCTAATTAGTCTGTAACTCATTTGCATGCATTACTAACAGGTTGTATGAATAAGCTACATAACACAGTTTCCATTTTTTCTTGTTGCAGAAACTGGCGTACGCCATCACCCCAGAGACAGAGCACCACTTGGTGGAGCGTGGGGAGGTGCGGCAGTTCACGGTAGGGTACCAGAGTTTTAAACAAATAACTCAAATAAGAAACAGGCAGCTATTTTCACCAAAAGAGGACAGTTTACATAAATTTTATGGGTGAACTTTCAATTATGCTAAATATGATATTTCTACCGCAGCACACAGAAAAGGCTTTTAATGGCAGGCTGATTCTAACAGCTGATATGATGTGTTATTCTTGTTAGATAACACTGATCAAACTGTTATTCATTATGACCATAGTCATAGCTGAAGAATGTCATGTTTTAATTTGTTATGGCTAAGGTTTTAGACAATGCTAAGCTGAAACATGCACACGTTACATTGATTGCATTGTTTACATAAATAAAATTTCAAGACAATTAAAAAAAAATTGCACATATGCCTGGAATTAAAAATGCCAATATATTCATGTTTATCTGCTTCAGAAAGACAGAGACATGAACCACTGAAGTTCTGTCATTCTGTTGTCCTTGTTATTCCCATAGTTGGCACTCAGTTGGCATTCATTTAAAATGTATACAAAAAAAAACTGATTACGACATGAACTTAAGTTGTTTCTCTGGTAGACAGACAAATAGATTTAATTAAATACCACAAATGTCAGAGACAAATGATCCTAAAAACAACTCAAACCCCCCCTCCCAAAAAAATGTAGGAGATGGGAAAAATAGGAGATGGCCAAAGAATCTCATAGCCGTAATTTACTCACTATGAGGCTAACTTAAAATCCTTTAATTTTTCCTTTAATCTTTAAATTCTTATAATCCAGGGCGTATTATGTATGATTTTTACCAGTCAGGTTGTAAGGAGCAGTAAAGCCACTCCGTTTAAGTGTAGCGTCATACAGTAGTTTCAGTTTAGTTCTCCAGTACCGAGGGGAGTATTATCGGCCTGTAGCCTGCTGCTAACCCAGGCTAGCACTGCTGGAGCAGCATTAGCATTAGCCACTAACCACACTAAGCGCTAGCTCTTTAACCGTTATTAGTATATCGGCCTGTAGTCTGCGTGTCTACCGTTTTAAAACAAGCTACATGGGATGAACCGCTAGCTAATATCGCCCTGGGTTACCGAAACACTCAGGGTTCTTCAGTGTAGCGCTGCCGGGCAGCATTAGCCGCTAACAGAGGCTAGCACTATCACTTTTAATGGATAGTGCTAATGCTGCTCCACCTAGCCTTAGTGGAAATCTAAGCTTACTGTAAATAAAGGGAAGCGCTTTACTCACCTAAATAAACAGTTTTAAGAAGAGAAATCTGTGTAGATTAACATCCAGCGCTCATATGACTTTAAAAGAAAATGTTTTACATTTTTACAAAAATTACAGTTTTGTTTACTTAACTTAGCTTTGCAGTCCACCCAGCAGCGAGGCCTGCTAAATTAGAAGGAAAATATGACTACACTCTTGTTCTTTACTAGTGTTGCATACTGGGCTTTATAATCCAGTGTACTTTATGTATGAAAATAGACAAGAAAAAAAGTCACCTTTACCTTTGTGCCTTTTGAAAATATTCTACATTTATTTACTGAGCTGAGTAACCCATTTACAGAGTGACTGATGTATTTTCTGTGCATTTTATAATGCTAAAATTGATTGTAGCTATTGGCTGGTCTGATACCTGCTCATAACCCTTTCTTCTTTTTTGTTTTAAAGCTTCATCACTGGCTGGTGGTCTGAGTGCAGCACCGTTCTCTGAAAGTGAAGAAACTCTGCCAGCTCTGATGGGGTCAGGCTGCTGTGTGCCAAACAAACCGTAAATCTAGTCGTTTCTTTCTTGCGTAATTGAACATGTGGTTGTAACGTGATTTCTCGATCACAACATGATTGACATTCTGTCAATATCAGTTTAAATCTCAGTATAAAATGACTGTTACGATGGCTGATGTTGTCTCCCGATGACTGTTTATTGTTTACTGAATTTTACTTTTTTGTGATTAGAGTACAACCGAGCCTTACTGATCAATGTGATTGAAGTGATGAAGCTATATACTGAATACGAATCTAGAACACATAAATGCTTAACTAGTGATATTACATGACACACACATGTGCACACAGAAATATGTATGTAGGCCTATAATCTTCTGTGTTAGAAAAAGGTGAAATTTTATGAACAGCACATTTCAATACAAATAAATCCCAATAGGGTTCAAGTCTGTGAAGCCATATATTCTGTATTAACTCTGTTGGGAAAATAGGATGCAGCACACTCATGTTCTGGGCCTTTATTTTATTTCTGTTACAAATGTTTTCTGACCTCAAATGTTTGGTGTGATTTCTACAGAAACCAGACACCAAAATCATGTTAAATAAATATAGAAATCTGTAACCTTGAAGGTTATAAAAGGTATTGGTACTTTTGCAGCTGTTTTGTTTTGTAGAGTACAGTGTTTTATTTGAAATCATAGCGCTGCTAACGTAACTTGAACGGCCAATGGAATATATCAGTATACACAGTATAAAAATATATATTTATTCACGAGAACAACTTCTGTTCTTAACATGTTTGAAAGCTCTTTATTTATCCTCTATATTGAAACCTTTGAGTGACTGCTGAAATTTGCCACTCACTGTAAAAATATTAATAAAAAGTTAATGTATAAACAGTTTTGAAAGCATTTTTTTTTTCATACTGGTGTATCTATTTTTTATTCTTTAAGAATGTTCTGCATTGTAGATTAATACTATATTAATACATGTTATTAGTTAGTGAACATAAAGTGTTTTATATTTTAGATTCTTAAAAGTAGCACTTCTTACTTAGATCACAGCTTTGCACATCTTGGCATTTTTTCAGTCAGCTTTATTCACCTGTGATGGCTTTTAGTTAACAGCTGTGCCCCATCAAGAGTTAAGTATTTGAATTTCTTGCCCTCTGAATGTGTTTGGGAGCATCAGTTGTTAAGTTGTGAAGAGTTAGAGTTGGTATACAGTGAATAACCCCATTTAAGTAATGTTCTAATCCATATTATGAACTACTCAACTAAGTAAAGAAAAAAATAGTGTAAGAAATGAAGGTCAGTCAATCAGAAAAAAATCAGTGCAGTGAAACTTGTTAAATGATTGTTTTTGCTGCTAAATCTAAGTTTAGGAAATGATTATTAACAGCAGTTTCTGACTGTAAAGCTCTCTTCGACATTTATGTTGTACAAAAAGTGTAAAATTCTAAATGTGCATATAAGCCTCTAAATTATCAATATCAAAAGTTATGCAAATATTTATTCATTTTAAAAACTCAGGTGTTTAAAAACTTCAGCAGTACTGCTGTGTCTGATTAATTTGTAACAGCACAACCCACACACTAACACCACCAACAAGCCGGGCATTACCCAAATAATACCTGCTACGTGGGTCCTGGCCATTGAAGAACAGTGTAAAAGGAGGACAGAAAGAACAGAAGGACTGCAATCTGTAAGTGCTCATTTATGCTTAGTGGAGCTGAAAAAAAAAACAGAATGGTTGCAGAAACTGTTACATGAGGTGGTCATAATATATATAAATAATATACAGCTCTGAAAAAAATTAAGAGACCACTTCAGTGTCTGAATCAGTTTCTCTGATGTTGCTATTTATAGGTATATGTTTGTGTAAAATGAACATTGTTGTTTGATTCTATAAACTACGGACAACATTTCTCCAAAAAAAAATCCAAATAAAAATATTGTAATTTAGAGCATTTATTTGCAGACAATGAGAAATGGCTGAAAAAAAACAAAAAAGATGCAGAGCTTTCAAACCTCAAATAATGCAAAGCAAAGTTCATATTTATAAAGTTTTAGGAGTTTATAAATCAATATTTGGTGGAATAACCTTGTTTTTTTTATCACAGTTTTTATGCATCTTGGCATGTTCTCCTCCACCAGTCTTACACACTGCTTTTGGATAACGTTATGCCACTCCTGGTGCAAAAATTCAAGCACTTCAGCTTGGTTTGATGGCTTGTGATCTTCCATCTTCCTCTTGATTATATTCCAGATGTTTTCAATTTGGTAAAATCAAAGAAACACGTCATTTTTTAAGTGGTCTTTCATTTTTGTCCAGAGCTGTATATGCATTGGTCAGCATTACTGGGGAGCAGTAAGAGTTAGAGGCTTTGCTTAATTGCCCAACAGTAGCAGCTTGCAGAGCACAGGAATCAAACCCACAGCCCTGTCCTGAATAATCTGTTTCTTTAACCAATGAGCCACCACTGCCCTATTTTAAGCCATTTCATTGAATCAAGAACATACAGCAATAAACGTCTTTGCTGTCCTTACAAAAAACATTCATACACTACAAATGTAAAAATAGTCCTCATAAACTCATTTGCACCTTAATCTCCTCACTAATAAAGCATGCAGGCTAAAGAACATACTGGAGTAAAGAACTTCCACTGCTATGGGCTGAGCAGCATATCACAAAGGCACAGATCTAACTGTGTTAAAGTAAACAGTCTGCTAATCTCTACTGCCTTTCAGTCCCCGGCCTCCTGCTCTCTGAATTCGGCTAATTGAACCACCAATTCTCAGAAAGAGGCACAATAAAGCAATCAGGGAAATATGCACAGAGTGAACTGCACAGAGGTCAATGTGTCTGTGCAAACACACTGACTTGATAAATGTCCATTTACATTATACAGTGATGTTAAGCACAAACAAGTCTGATATAAAGCAGCATACCAGCTGCTTGTCCTTTTGCTCTCTTTCTATCTGAGATGTATTTCCTTGGAAGTGAAGGGAGCCAACAGCAGTCTGCAGTGTGGGAACGGCTTGCACCTTCTTGATGTTATCACGTTCCTAAGTTAAAGTAAACTTAATTTATCCAGCATGTGCATAATGTACATGTACATAATAAACAAAGCATGTCACACTATATAGCTGAGAAAAGTCAGAAACAAATCTTGAAGGCTGCTGTTAAATGTGAATGCAGTTACATTTTGGCAGATATGTAAATGATTACAAAAACGCTTTCTATTATTTTTGGGTAGTGTTCCTCTTGGTGAAAGATTGTTGAGGGCTAAACATGCCTCTATGACCCAGTCAAAGACCTTTTTCCCAGCTGACTTTAAGAGGGGGGCTGTATTACCCTATACTTATGTATTACCCTATACTTACTTCCACTATACTTCCAGTGGTGTCATGAATGAGAAACTTCTGGACTGCTATAGACCAGAATCATATTGTTTTTGGTGAAGAATCCAGGCTCTGATGATGATGATGATGATTGGGTTAAATATGAAGGCCTTGTGGATTGAATATAGACCAGGTTATTCCATCAATGGATTTTTTCTTCACTGATGACATGGGCATATTCCAAGATGACAATGTCAGGATTCATGGTGCTGGAATTGTGAAAGAGTGATTCAGGGAGCATGAGATCATCATTTTCACACATGGATTGAGAGTTCACCACAGAGTCCAGACCTTAACCCCATTGAAAATCTTTGGGATGTGCTGGAGAAGACTTTGTGCAGTGGTCAGACTTTACCATCTTTAATGCTAAAAGATGGTAGAGATCTTGGTGAAATATTAATGCAACACTGGACTGAATAAATAAATCTTGAGACATCGCAGAAGCTTATCAAAACAATGCCACAGTGAATTTGTGGTGCAATCAAAGCTTAAGGCGGTCCAGCGAAAAATAAGAGAGTGTGTGACCTTTTTTTTTTTTTGGTGACTTTTTGGGGGGGGGGGGGGGTTGGCAGGCAAGGCAGGGCTTCAACTAGTATTTTTTTCAGAAGGATAATGCTCGCCCAGACACAGCAACAGTTTTCCAGAATTTTCTGCCAGACTGCAACACCTCCTTGGTCTCCTGTCACTAGATTTATCAACAAGTCAAATATTTATGGCATGCCAGAATTAAAAAAAAAAAAAGAGTAAACAGGAATTCCTTCTTAGTGCATCTTCTTTTTTAAAAACTAGAAATCTAAAAAATGCCAACTTTACAGGAGAAGGAAGATGCATTCGTAGCTCTGAGTGAAAAAAAAAATAAGCCATTTGGGGCTTTTTCTATTGGTCAAAAAATAAAAGGATTTTTACAACACCGATAATATCATCCTGCAGGCTCTTTCAACAGAGACATAGTCAGAATGCTAATCTCTGTGATATCATTAATCATTAAAGCTTACATTAGAAAAAAACACCATCAAGTATCAGTAAATCACCCTCTCACAACAACAAATCCATAGCTTTAAATCATCGCTTTGATATATGTCTGTACACAGAGCACGCTTTCTCGCAGCCCCCTCACTTGTCAATAAACCCATCTGACCAAAAGGCTACATTCTTACATAAGAGCATGCTTCCCACTTAATAAAAAGGGAAGCCGTCGGCTGGAGTGGCCAAATAATTTGAGTTTCAGCCACTTTCAAGATGGCCCCCGTGCTCCTGAATGTTATCTGCTGATTACAGTGAGGGAACCCAATCTGAAATGTGTTTGGCAGCCCCTGACTGGCACCTATAGGCTGTTGGGGGGGTGGGGGGTTGGAACACCTGAGCTCAAGCAGGTAAATTGAATTACCGAAGAGGTGCAGGAGAGGCGACGCTGAGCATTAGGTAAATAAATCGAGCAAAGCTGGCGCATTAGGCCCATTAGGGCTGTTGATCGAATCCTATCTGGGGCTGGAGACACCTGACACAGACGCAAACTGCATCCGATGAAACGAACAAGCAGCGATGCCTGCTGAATGTGGCTCGCTTATCATAATGTAGCTCAAGGGATGGGGAAACTTATCTCGTCTGACCCATAGCAAGACCACATCTGAACCACATCACTGTTGCTTGGTATAGATCTCTCATTTTAGGTAAAATGTAAAATAGTTCAGTATAAATACTATAATCAAAAACATCAAAAACCAATAAAAATACATATTGCGATAATATTGGTACTCTGTCTTAAAAGCAGTCTGTTTTGTATATTATACAAAATACTCTTTATACATTAATATACATTAATTTTCACAAGAAAAGACAAAGGTTTTAAATCTACTTGTTTCTACTCAATGTTGGAAATGTTTATATTTATTTTAAATACAACATTTACAAAGTGATATGTTGATTCTAGATTTATTTATCATTCATTTTTCAAGCTGTCAACACCAACATGTTAACCCATGCAGTTAATCGGATAACTTTAATGCATTCATTTTTAGAACGCAAACTAATCACTTGACAAAACTCAGAGTGGTGATACATAAGCAGTTTTATTTGGAGATATAAAAGAGCAATGCTTGCTGAGTTAGCTGAGTTCAGGTGATAGATTACCTTTATTTATGTTTAAATTTATGCTCTCCGTCTCTCTCTCCGTCTCTCTCTCTCCGTCTCTCTCTCTCCGTCTCTCTCTCTCCGTCTCTCTCTCTCCGTCTCTCTCTCTCCGTCTCTCTCTCTCCGTCTCTCTTTCTGTCTGTGGTATATGGAGCTACACTAGCGGTTATTTCCTCCATTAAAACTCAGTTGGACCCTGTAACCCAGCACATTACAATGTTCTAGTTTAAAAAGCATCAAAACTACCCTAAGATACAGCTCTGGAACAAATGAAGAGTCCACTTCAGTTTCTGAATCAATTTCTCTGATGTTGCTATTTATAGGTAATATGTTTGAGTAAAATTAACAATGTTGTTTTATTCTATGAACTACAAACAACATTTCTCCCAAATTCCAAATAAAAATATTGTAATTTAGAGCTTTTATTTGCAGAAAATGAGAAATGGCTGAAATAACAAAAAAATATGCGGAGCTTTCAGACCTCAAATAATGCACAGAAAACAAGTTCATATTCATACAGTTTTAAGCTTTCAGGAATTAATATTTGGTGGAATAACCCTGGATTTTAAGCACAGTTGTCATGCATCTTGGCATGTTCACCTCCACCAGTCTTACACACTGCTTTTGGATAACTTTATGCCACTCCTGGTGCAAAAGAAATCAAGCAGTTCTCCTCTTGATTATTATATTCCAGAGGTTTTCAATTTCGTTAAATCAAAGAACCTCATCATTTTTAAAAGGTTTTTAAGTGTTTCCGAGTTGTATTATAATACAGTAAAAAAAGATAATGTCAGGTGTAAATCACACTACACCATTATTTTTGTCCCCTTCGCAAAAACACAGTTTACTAACAGCATTTTTTTTTTAATAATCATGATTCTATCCATGATTTACTCACAAAATATTGTGTGATTAATACTAATTTTTAAGATTTTAAATAATACTATACAATTTAAGATTTTTTCACATTTGTATTAATTAAATTACAATAGTACCTTTAATTTAGATTTTTTTTAATAGATTGACAATTATTTATTTTCTGCAATAATATCATTACTGCAAAACTACCACAAAATTTCGTAATCTTATTTTAGGGCCATATCAACCACTCCTTATAACCATACATTCAAGTTTAAGAAACAGCAGCATTTCACAACAGACCTCACAGTCCTGTCCAGTATTAGGTAATTAAATGAAAATGCTTGGTCATGGTGTGGAGGACGAAGGTGATTATTCGTCCCCTGTTGCCTGTCTTTTCAGGTGGTGTGTCCTCAGTGCCTGTATTGTCAGGAAGGCCCAATTATGAAGCACTTTAAGCTACGCAAGGACACGGTGTAAACTCAGTCATTACTACAGTCAATAAACAACAGCAATTACCTGTAATTTCAGGTCTCTTGCAGCAATTGAATCTAAAAGCATACACACAAAGGACATAAACAACACCTCTCTGTCTCTCTTGCTCTCTCTTTTGCCCTCTCTTTCTTACTATCACTCTCCCTCCTGCTCTCTCTCCCATCTTGCTCCTGGTCTCCCCCTACGGGGTCAGTCCTGCTTTGACAATCTAAGAGACAAAACTAACTGAAAGATAAAGCAGATTTGAAACTTGACTGAGGCAGTACAGTGCAATTACAGGGTTTCACACTAATATGACTCAGGAAACACACATAATTCTGCTGATCTATCAAGTGCTGTCCTGCCCGATTCACCAGAGTTACACAGTGCAGTTAGCAGCATGCTAATCCTGGAGTAGCAACAATACAGAATGCTATTTTCCTTTTTAGAAATCAGTGGAGCAACTCAATGATTCTGAAGCTGTTGGTTTAATAGCCGTATAGCATGCAAATATTTTTTACAGTACTTTATAATTGTAATAGGAAGAATGGTGTCTGTCACTGTGGAACTGAAATGCTGCTAGTACACTTGGTGAAGCTGCATGAGATCTCTCCTGAGAACAGTGTAATTCTGCAGAAATTTTTGTTACATACCATTCCTTTGCAATGTCACCGAAGGTTAGAGGGAGCTTATAGCATTATGTGTATTTATGTGACTTACAAACACACATGTACTTGACCAAAAAAAATTTTAGGCTTAAATTGTGACTTTAGTGCAGTGTTCACACCTATATTCATTATAACGTCAATCAAATACAGCATTCTACAATAAGGTGTAATTTGCTGACATACATTTTAAGAAACGCTTAAAATACCCATACTCTAAAACTAAAAAAAAAAAAAAAAGCCTTAGACATGCCCCCGCACCAAGCCACAACCATTGCCAAAAGGTCTATAAAACCAATAAAACAGAAAATATGTTTGTTGTTCCTGATTTAACTGTATGGTATTATTAAAAAAAATTCTGAGCAACTGCGGAAACTTGACATCAGGACATCATTACTGTCAGAAGCAGAATCTTTGGACCAGAGCTTCATGGACTCTAATGTACAAGGCTCTCAAGAACACAAAAAAATACTGCATTCAATTCCTTATTAGAATATGTGTAGTACATGCTTGCTTTTGGGGTTAATGTGTAATGTATCTTAAAACCAGAAGTGTCATGTAATGAAGTGCAATACTTTTTTTTGTTGTTGATTATCTATACTTTACTGGAGTAATTATTTTTCAGACGACTTTTTACTTTTACTTTTTATTTTTACACAATTATCTGAACTTCCTACTCCTTACATTTAAAAAAACATTATTCCTTGTTATTTCATTTCAGATTGTTTTAGTTTCAGAATGCCTTTGTTCAATAAATAAATAAATAAAATAAAAATAAGTAAGTAAGTAAGTAATAAGTAAATATATAAAAAATAAACAAGAGACTCAAGAGAACTCCAGCCAAATGTCCCAAATAAGCTTCTTTAAAATACAACTCAGGAAAAGAATTAAGAGACCACTTAAAAATTGAGTTTCTTTAAATTTACCAAATTGAAAACCTCTGGAATATAATCAGGAGGAAGATGGATGATCACAAGCCATCAAACCAAGCTGTTTGAATTTTTGCAACAGGAGTGGTGTAAAGTTATACAAAAGCAGTGTGTAAGACTGGTGGAGGAGAACATGCCAAGGTACATGAAAACTGGGATATTAAAAACCAGGGATATTCTACCAAATATTAATTTCTGAACGCTTAAAACTTTATGAATATGAACTTGTTTTCTTTGCATTATTTGAAGTCTGAAAGCTCTGCATCTTTTTTTTCATTTCAGTCATGTTTCAGTTTCTGCAAATAAATGCTCTAAATTACAATATTTGTATTTGGAATTTAGGAGAAATTATGCCGTCGTTTATAGAATAAAACAACAATGTTCATTTTACTCAAACATAAACCTATAAATAGCAAAATCAGATTAACTGTTTCAGAAACTGAAGCGGTCTCTTAATTTTTTCCAGAACTGTACTCATCTTGTATTAAAATGCATTATTTTTCAATGGGCATATATGCGACTGAAACAGGTAGCCTAGTGAATCCCAAATTTTTCAACATTAATACTTTTACACTTTTACTTACCGTGAGTAAAAAGCTTGAGTTAATACTTCAGCTTCTACAAAAGTATTTTTAAACCCTAGTATCTATACTTCTAGCTAAGAAATGTTCCTTAGTTTTAGTTTACAAAATGTATATCTGATTTGGGGTACAGTAACATGACTGTATATATAATAAAGTGAGGTAAAGCTTAACCTTAGTCACACTGGCCCAAGTTTGCATGCTCATCAACTGTGACTCGAGGTGCAGCTACTCCTAGAAGAGAGTAAATTACATTAAACTCAAAATATTCTTAAATCAAAGAGAACACTTTTTTTATTGAAAATTTCCATCACTTTAAATTAAATAGATAATAATAAATAATACCTTATTTTTAAATAGCGCTTTTCTAAAGATAAAACTGATGCCTATATCTTTGCTGGGCTTGTTATGTACTTATATAATGTACCTACAGCACAATGAACATTACAGTCTATTTTCCCAGTGTTTAAAATCTTCTCATTACATGAGAAATCATGCCATCTTGTGGTCATATGCTAAACCACACACTTGGAAATGAGTACAACAAAAAAAAAAAACTAAATTAATCAAGAGATTAGGCCTAGCCTTGCACTACAGAGGATTTTAAATGGGATTTTGTCCTGAAAGGAAAATACAATGTACAAACAGACATAAAATGTGTATGGGAACATACTGGCTGGACTGTTATGCTACTTACACCAAAGAGCTACTGAACAGTTGTAAACCTTATAAATTTTACAATAAATATGATAACACATATTAGCAAAATGAATATATATTTTTTTCATTTTAAGGAATTTTATGTGAGATTCAATGATTAAATAATTGTATAGTGCTTGTGCATGTTCCTTAAAAAAAAATAATTTCAAAAATATTTAGAAGCTGGAAAAATGCTGAAATGGCCTAAATATTTCAAACATAAATAAAAATCAATGTTTTTAATAAAAAGTCTGCATATTGGCTCATTTTTAATGGGCTCTTGTCACTAAGTAAACATAACAGGGTCAATATTAAGGTCAATAAAAATGATTAAGTTTATACATATCACTGTCCACTGAAAAACAAGTATCTCCAAAACAGCAACTTAACAGGAGAGAAAAAAAAACCTTCTGAACTTTTAATGGAAGTCAATGTAAAAAAAAAAAAAAAAAAAAAAAAAAGATTATTTCATTTTGTCATTTAAAGTATTTCTATTTTTATATTCATCAAGACATTTTGAGACAGTGTGAGGGACAGTAGGTCTGTTCAAATTATGTAGTAAAACTAAAAATTGAAAAAAATGTTTTTCATTAGACAGTGACAATATATTGTACGATAACTCACAAGCATAATTATTATTTTAGAATTAAAAATCCATTCTATTGCATTCTATAGAGCAATAGGTTGTAAAAAGCTCTATATTAAAATTGATGGTTCTTTAAAAGATGTGCAAGTGTTAACTTGTAAACTTTTTAAACCACCTAAGAGCCCCACACATGACTGTCAAAATCATTTTGTGACCAACTTATTATACAATATATGGACAAGACCTCAATCAATAAATCAATAACCAGTTCATTAATAACAGTGCCTCCTCAACAACAGTATAAAATGTATATATCTCCCAAACTGTGATGAATTAAGAAATCACTGCCCTTAAAATGGGACTTTAAAATATTGTGATTTTATATTATTATTATTATTTTAATAGCAATATGAATAATAAACAATGATATTGTCCAAAAATAAATAAACCGTTATCACGACAGACCTTTCCATATATTCAAGAATGATTTAGTATATTTGTTTAGCTGTGTTTAAGAACAGCATGGGCTCCCATTCCCAAAACCCAAAATATGCTCTGACAATGAGACTCAATAATATACGCTTTACATCACACTGACATTTTTTTCACTAGTTTTCTGAGAGATGTGAAGCACTCTCTTCAGCTCTTAGTTTGCTTTTGCCTCCTAAGCAGCTCTGCCTGCAGCTGAGCAACTCTCTCCCTGAGCGCCCACAGCTCCAGATCACTGCGTCTTTAACCCACCTGCCCGGCCTCCGAAGACCCACACTGCACCTTTTATTTATTTATATTTATTTGCACCAATAAAAACAATAAACACAAAATGGAGATAGCAATAAACAAAATAGTGCAGGTAGAGGCAAAAACCTAACATGGGCTTAAAAAATGTCTCTACCTAAATAATATCAAAATCTATTATAACAAATATAACATCAAAACAAACAAACAAAACAAAAAAAAATATCACAATTTAAACATGTAACAAAAAAAAAATATATATTCACAATACATTCATCAGATGATCTTTTAAACATCTTTTATAATGTTTTACAGATGTACATTTTTTTGCCAAATGATTAAAATTATTCCACAGTTTTGTCCCCCTATATCTGATTGAATACTGACCTCTACAAGAAAGAAATTTAGGAAGATGGAGATCTAAAGACTGACGGGTTGAATACTTATGTATTTCTGCATTTGTAATAAAATAATTTATAAATTGTTCTGGGAAATTTTCCTGATTCGAATAAATTTTAAAAATAAAGATACATATTTGGAATATATTAATATTATAAATAGAGAGAATTTGAAGTTTCTGAAATAAAGGAGCAGATGAAGTATTTAGATGTGATCGTGTTGCAATACGGACAAATCGTTTCTGAAGAACCAGAATTTTACTAAGACTAGTAGAATATGTACTCCCCCAAACTATATTACAATATGAAAGATATGGATAAATAAGACTATAATAAAGAGTAAGAAGACATTTTGTGTTAACCAGATAACTAACCCTCCTTATTATACCAATAGATTTATTTATTTTTCTACTAACCCAGTCTATTTGCTCTTTCCAACTTAAGTTTTCATCAATAATGATTCCCAAAAACTTAGAACTTGACACTTTAGGCAATGCCATAGATTCAATTGTAATTTTTGATAAGCTTTTAGAATACATTTTTCGTCCACTAAAAATTATATAATTTGACTTTTTTATATTTAAAACAAGTTTATTTAATTTAAACCAGGTTACATAAGCAGCTAAACCAGTATTTGCATCCTTAATCAATGTATCAAAATTTGAATGGCTATTTATTAGAGTTACATCATCTGCAAACATTATTGGGGAAAAATATGAAACATTAGACAAGTCATTAATATAAATAAGAAATAACAATGGTCCTAGAATAGAACCCTGTGGGACACCACAAAGCAATTCAGCTCTACTAGAATAACAACCATTTACACAAACAAACTGCCTTCTATCTGAGATATAGCTTTTTAAAAGATTATATGTAGTATCCTGAAAACCATATTTATGTAACTTTTCTAATAATATATGATGATTAACTGTATCAAATGCCTTTGAAAGGTCTAAAAAAATACTACAAACAAATTTACTTTTTTCTAGTGCAGAGGTAATTTTGTCAGTCAGATGAAGCAGAGCCATATAAGTAGAATGATGTTTCCGAAAACCATACTGATGTTTGTAAAAAACTGAATTAGAATCTAAATGAAAAATAATCCTTTTATATATTATTTTTTCTAATATTTTTGAAAAACATGGCAAAATTGATATAGGTCTATAATTGTTAAAACAACATGGGTTATCTGCTTTAAACATTGGAATAACTTTGGCAACTTTTAAATCTGATGGCACAATACCAGTTTTTAAAGATAATGAAAAAATATAAGCTAGTGGCTGCAATATTTCATGCTTCACCTGTTTAACCAGAAATGCAGAAATATTGTCATGACCAGCTGAAGATATCTTTAATTCATCAATTATATCACTTATTTCTTGGATATCAACAGATTTAAAAGAAGATATAACAGGAAAAGTTCTGGTTATAAAGTCCAGTGGGTTACCATAACAATAGGGAATGTTATTTACTAATTCACAACCAATATTTGCAAAAAAACTGTTAAAATGATTAGCAATATCAGATGGATTATTGAAATGATTTTCACCATCTGACATAACTGATGGTACCTCTATAGCAACTTTCTTCCTTTGTAACATCTGATTTATCACTTTCCATGTTGCTTTAGTGTCTTGTGAATTAGTCATAATTTTTTTACTGAAATATTTCTTTTTCGCATATCTAATAAAATGAGTATACTTGTTTCTATAGTTTTTATAAGTACTATGTGTTAAAGGAGTAGGATTTACAACATATTTTCTATACAAACCATTTTTTTTCCTCAACATCCTTAGTAAATCTTTAGTAAACCAAGGCTTATTAAAATCATTACTGTTTTTCTTTGTAGAAGTACAAATTGGAAAACATTCATTAAAACTAAAACTAATCACATTCATAAACTTTTGATATGCAAATTCAACATTGTTTTCATAATATAAATCACACCATGATGTACTAGTGAGCATGTTCCTAAATTTACAAATGTTTGACTTACTCATAATTCGTTTATTAATATTGTTCTTAGTATCTTTAACTTTAATAGAATTAACTAAAGAACACTGAAATATCGGAAAATGGTCTGATAGATCTGCCAACAAAACCCCAGATTTAATTCCTTCATTAAGAGAATTTGTTAAAATATTATCTATCAAGGTTGCTGAATTTTCGTTAACTCGTGTGGATTTATAAATAAGAGGAAAAAAATAATTTGAATAGAGAACATTAAGAAAATCCTCTACTTGAGTATCTAATTTATTTTTTAAAAGATTTATGTTGAAATCCCCTAATATATAACAAATTTTGCCTTCTACATTAATCAAGCCAAGTGACCTCGACAAACTTTCATTGAAATCTTTGACAGCTATATCAGGTGGTCTATAAATAGCACCAATAATTACATTTTTCCCATTAAAAGCATCTAAAAGTTCCAAAAAAACAGATTCCGCCTCAAACCCATCTGACTTTAAATTAAGATCATTCCTAATTTTAAATTCATAATTTTCATGAATGAACAGAGATACTCCACCTCCAGACCTATTATCTCTAATATAATGCATATAATTATAACTAGGAAATTTAAAAATATCTTTAAGATCCTGAGTAAGCCATGTTTCTGATAAAGCAATAACCGAAAATTTGTGTTTAAGCGAAGATAAGTAGTGAATAAAATTATCATAGTTACTAGAAAGACTCCTTATATTCAGATGAAATGTAGAAAATACCCTAGAGGACATAGAAAGACATAAATCATTAAATTGTATTTCATTATAAAAACTGCAGAGATTAGAAACATCAACTGATGAAAAAAAATTTAAATCTGGATCAAGATTCAAAGTATAAGAATCAGTTGTAGCATGATCAAAAGGTTCAAAGATCTGATTTTCAAAGTCACATTTACAGTTCATAATTAAAAATTATGATATAAATATGTAAATTAAAAAAGTTACTGTCAATATTTAGTGAAGAATCAGTAAGCTAATTTCTTCTTTTTTGCTGTGATGGATTTTGAGGTGGATGGACAATGAGTCTGTCATATCTCAAGTATGCAATGTCACCTCTTTCTCGAGCTGCCTTCATTTCTGGAACCAGTTCTTTTCTTCTTTGTCGAACAGCTTCAGAAAAATCCTCATTGATAAAGATGTTGGAACCTTTCAAGTTCTTTGCTTTATCCAGAACAGCAAGTTTATCCTTCAGCCGCAGGAATCTGACCATAATAGGTCGAGGTTTTTCTGACGAGGACAGTAGTTTCCCTGTTCTGTGTGCACAATCCAGTTCTATCTTCAGCTGATCCAACTGTAATTTTTCTCTGAAGAGCTTTCTCACTTTTTCTTCAGATTCAGATGCCTTCTCTTTAATCGACTCTTTGATGCCATGGACAACAATATTGTGTTGCTTTGATTGGCCCTCTAAAGAATCTGTCTTATCTGAGAGCGAGATCATGCTTTTGCATACTGTATCCAAATCTGCTCTGGTTTCATCACTGTTCTTAGACCAAGTCTTACACAAAACTTTAAAATCATCAAACTCCTTTTGAGTCATTTCTAGACTCACCTTGAAATCATAAACTTGCTTTGATAGATCATCAATCCTCCTGTTTGAAGAATCAACTATGATCTGTACACAAGCTTTAAAGGTTCTTTCCTGTTGTTCAAGCAAGGTTCTGTAGAAATCCTTCTGCTGATCCAGTAATTCACGCACTTGAGCCATTGTGACGTATTCCTCAGTGTTGTTTGAGGCTTTAGGTGGCATGGTTTGGCACTCAGCCTTCAAGGCCTAGTAGGCCCAAAGTTCCAGCCAAACAAAGGTCTAAATTTACACAAAAAAACGCTTGCAATGTCCACAATTTCAGGTGACAAAGTTTCTTCAGCTCTTCTTATTTCAATAAAGAACAAAAAGACTTGCAATTATATACAGGATTTCTTAGATAATCATTAGATTGTAGAAAGAGACACTGTCGTTGCCACATCTACAACAGGAAGTACGTCTATGACGTCTACTTCACTGGATCTAATCTTCTCCGGAGGATCCAGTTTACCAGCTCAGGCAGACTGTCGCTGTTACTCCTCACTTACTCCTACTTATTTCAATGCATAAAACTGCGATTCCCGTTTCTTCTCCCTCTCAGTTCAGGTTTCTCTAACCACAGGAGGGAAATGTGTCTGCACTACCAAGAAAGCAAGTCAGACACATCTCATGAGCGTCTTCATTATCTGAGGCAGGGATGTGGGTTAGTAAACATGTACATTATGTATGGTAAGTACCTGTTGTCAAGCTCTCACAGGAACCTGGAATCCTGCCAATCTGCTGCTAGGGGATTTCTGTTGGTGCCTTTTTTTATCTGTGCATCTCGTCCCCAGTGTCAAATGAAGAGTACAGCAGTGATTCCCCAACTCCTGTCCTGTGGTCCACCTCTACTGAAC
Organism: Astyanax mexicanus; assembly: GCF_023375975.1. Classification (NCBI taxonomy): domain Eukaryota; kingdom Metazoa; phylum Chordata; class Actinopteri; order Characiformes; family Acestrorhamphidae; genus Astyanax; species Astyanax mexicanus. Next base: position 28,449,588 of record NC_064413.1, on the reverse strand, counting down.
AGATGCATGTAGTACCTAATGGAGAGCAACAGGAGTGAACAATGAATTAGGTATGGTTGTTCTAACAGCTGAATACAGGTTGCATAAACTGTAGCAGTTAGTAAAAGAGTGTAAATCATATTGACCAATAGGGTTGTGTATTGTCAAGAATAGAATGTGTAACAATACAGGGGTTACGATTTAATATTATATTTATAAAACCTAGTAAACATTCACAGTGGGATCTGTAGACAGATCTTAATACAGCACTGCCATCTAGTAGTAGAGGATTAAACACAAAACACAATATTGAACATCAATCTTTACATGTTCACGAATAATTAGAAATCAATAATGTATTTCTGAAAATGTATATACAGCTTTGGAAAAAATATTAGACCACTCCAAAATAATCAGCTCCTCTGAATTAAATATGTATAAGTATATGTTTGAGTAAAATGAACCTTGTGGTTTTATTCTATAAACTACTGATGACATTTCTCCCAAATTTCAAATTAAAATATTGTAATTTAGAGCATTTATTTGCAGAAAATAAGAAATAGGCAAATTAATGAAAAAAGGTACAGTCCTTTCAAACATCAAATAATGCAAAGAAAACAAGATCATATTTATTTAGAAACAACAACAATACTATAGTTTTATCTAAGGAAGAGCTCAGAATCAATAATTGGTGGAATAACCCAGATTTTTAATCACAGCTTTCATGTGTCTCAGCATTCTCTCCACCAGTCTTTCACACTGCTTTTGGATAACTTTATGCCACTCCTGGCACAAGAATTCAAACAGTTCATCTTTGTTTGATGGCCTGTGATCATCTTCCTCTTGATTACATTCTATAGGTTTTCAATGGGGTTCAGGGCTGGGGATTGTGCTGACCATCTTGATCTGGTGGTCCTTCATCCACAGCTTAATTGATCTAGCTGTGTGGAATTGAGCATTGTCCTGCTGGGAAAAAAGTCCTCAGAGTTGGGGAACATTGCCTCTACCTTGTATGCGGCTTGATTCATGCGTCATTTGCAAAGACCAAACTGCCCAATTCCAGCCTTGCTGAAGCATCTCCAGATCATCACCGATCCTCCACCAAATTTCACACTGGGAGCAAGTACACCTCTGCAGATCTCCATCTAAGAATTGGACTTACTCCAGTCATCTATAGTCCAATTTTTATGACCTTTTGCAAACTTCAGCCTGGCTCTTCTTTGCTTCGTATTGAAGAAAGTCCTTTTTCTAGCTTGAGTCCTGCCTTTAAGAGATTTTATTGAACTGTTCTTTCCATGCACTTCACCCCAGCTGCCATTTGCTATTTTTCTTATAGGTCTCTTGATGCCTCTTGATCCTGTGGTTGCCGACTGATGTTCAAATAAGTTGACAGTCAATATTCAGACCTGATCCCCATTAAAAAAAAACCTCTAAAAGTAATCATGTAAGTTGGTCACAAGCAATCAAAAAAAGCTGAAGTACTTATAATTTTGTGACAGGAGTGGAATAAATTCACCCAAAAGCAGTGTGAAAGACTTGTGGAGATCCTGCCAAGATGCATGAAAGCTGTGATTAAAAAACAGGGTAATTCCACCAAATATTGATTTTTTAACTCTTAAAACATGATATGAACCCGTTTTCTTTGCATTATTTAAGATTTAAAAGATTATGTGATTAAAACAAAGCGTCCAGAGCATATTGACAAGCTTACTGGTCAAGCACAGTAAAGGTAATGTCATGGACTGGACTTGCATGACTGTGTCAAGAACAGGCTCTTTAATTGTCATTGTTGAACTTTACTGATGATGGTAACATTGCAAAGGAGACTAAACTTGCCAAAAAGTAATACAAAAGAAAAAGCGCAATTCTTTTTGGTTTGGTGTCAGCATGTGCAATTATTGCAAGTAGCTTTCTCATTTATTTTTTTTGACTATACTGTACTTTACAATATTTATTTTTAGAACTACTTTGTCTTGTTAGTGTTACAGGCAATTACTACTAAAGATGTCACTCTTCTGTTCCTAAACCTCAATGTACTTAAACTTTACACTCTGTTTCATCCACTGCTTGCTTTCCCGTTCCTCTGTGGAATACCCAGCACATACTGTAGGCATTTATTCCTCAGTTGTCATGCAACACACCTACACACAACAAACATCAGGCACATGCAGGTCTGAACAGCATAGCTCTTCTTCCTGCACCTGGTCCCTTAGTGTCCAATTAGAGTGAATGGAAGGCTCAAACTCATCCTGCCTGGTAACACTTATACCATACCGACCATTACTACAACAGTGATGCATTAATACAGAGAAATGAAAGTCAATTATTATTATTATTATTATTATTATTATTATTATTATTACTATTATTATTAGGGGTGGGCGATATGGCTAACAATACTCTTGGTGATATGACGAAACACTTAATTTAAAAAAAAAGTATTTCAAGAATATACTACTGCAACAAAATGAAAATTAAGTTCTATTATTGCATACGATAAGAAAAAAAACACAAGAATTTTACCAGATTTGTAACAGAAGTCAATAATCCTGAATATCGTGATACTAATAATAATGCACTCCAAATATCTCCATATATCCAGGATTAAAGTAAAATAAATGATACTGGACAGATATAATCTGTCTCTAGTAGATATTAGGGATGTCATGATTTCGAGATTTCATCGAAATCGATCGAAATTACGTCATGGTCTCGAGCATCGAAGTCAAAAAGACGATTGACGATCCCTCCCGCAAAAGGCCCAGCGCGCTACGCAAATGGGGCAGCACACTGTAGCTCAAAGAGCAGCCCTTTCTCCAGAGAATGTGGACATTCTCATCTTCTTAAAGAAAAACTTGAAAATAACAGTTGTTTTGTCTAGCCTCAAATATGTTAATAGTTTTGGAGCATCTTTCTCTCAGATAAAGTTAATAATATATCTTTGTTAAAGAAAGAAACTTGTCATTCTCAGGGACCGAGTCTTATTTTTTATGTTTAACTGTTATAGTAGGATAGAGTTCAGATTGTTAAGGCTCTAATTGTTCTATTATTTTTTTTCCTGTATTTTTTTATTATTTATTTTAATAGTGCACACTGCTGCTACCAAAAAAGCCACTAGTTGGCATTACAAATATATCTTAATTAAATTATTTAAATTTGACAATTAGTGCCTAATGTGGTGTATTATAGATCACTTGTATCACTTTGCATCACTTATATCAAGCCCACCTTTTAAAATAAGATTAATCAAACCAATGAATGACCATAGACTAATCTAAAACTGGCATAGGCCTCTCTGCTGTACAAAAAAGAAAAAAGAAAATCGAGAATCGAATCGAATCGTGACCCTAAAATCGGAAATAAAATCGAATTGATGATATAGAGAATCATGACACCCCTGGTAGATATATAATGGAAAATGAGAAGAGTGTGAATTTTTCTTTTGCTAAAAACAGTAAAAAACGTAGTACCCTGATGTGATAATTAGGGGTAGGTGATATTGCTCGATATTTCAGGGTATAATATCGTCTGCGATATTCAAAAATGTTGGCGATATTATTGCATACGATACAATATGGCACACCCCTACCAATGACCATAATTAAATAATAAATCTGCAGGGCAGCGCTACTCCTGAACCAGGACTGAGAACCACTGAGAAGCTAATGTTCACTTTCTCTCCTTATCTGCCTTTTTCAAGCTCTAACACACTAGTTACACTACACTGCTCAACATAATCAGATTTCCACCTCTCTAAATACTCTAATAATGATCTTCTGTGACAAAGGATAATCCAAAACTTGATCCGTGTGGAATTCGCCAGTGTTTTTCTTTTTCCGACTCTTCAACAATCTCGTAATTCAGAAGATCCAGTGATGTTCAGAAGTAAAATGTACACAGAATAAACTATATAGGGCTCTGAATATATTTATTTACTACAGAATGTAATAGAGGTGTTTTTTTTAAAAGATCATTCATTTCGGCCATAGACAAATGTAGCTTAGATACAGAACCCCAAATAGGGCCATTAACAACATGTCACTGCCTACAAAATGACTACACATCTGCAGTTGCTCTTTTCACGGGGCCGCCATTTTTAATTGAAAGTGAGTCTGTGATGGGAGGAAGTAGAAGTACACTACCGTTCAAAAGTTTGGGGTCACATTGAAACGTCCTTATTTTTGAAGGAAAAGCACTGTACTTTTCAATGAAGATAACTTTAAACTAGTCCTAACTTTAAATAAAATAAAATACACTCTGTACATTGCTAATGTGGTAAATGACTATTCTAGCTGCAAATGTCTGGTTTTGGTGCAATATCTACATAGGTGTATAGAGGCCCATTTCCAGCAACTATCACTCCAGTGTTCTAATGGTACAATGTGTTTGCTCATTGGCTCAGAAGGCTAATTGATGATTAGAAAACCCTTGTGCAATCATGTTCACACACCTGAAAACAGTCTAGCTCACATGTGTCAAACACAAGGCCCGCGGGCCAAATGTGGCCCGCCACGTCTTTTTATGTGGCCCGCGAGAGCTTGTAAGATCTTAGTGTCTATAATAAATAAGTCAGAAGCGTTCTTTGACCAAAAAATACATTTCCCACAATGCTTGTCGATTGTATTACCCGCAAAGTTACGGCTTACTGCCACTACACGGCAGTGTAGTCATTGATGTGGAAACCCTGCCGGAGGGAAGGTGTAACTTCGCGAGTGGAATTGAGACATATAAATGTTTATCCCATAATGTCCAGAAAAAGAGAAGTTGATGCAGACGGACGGCTGTGCTTCAAGGCGAAAGACCGGTATGCCTTTTGTGTTACGAAGAGTGTTACTGACCAAAATAAACGCTTTTTAGGAGAGATAAGTTCTGTGTAAACATTTATAAGACAATAGCTGACAAAATCTGTTTTAATGACGTTAATAAACATCACTGTGACAGCGCTAGTCGCAGTTTCACCGCAGCAAAGTACGAGGACGTGAATCACTTATCTAACCAGCCTTTACTGATTTCTGCTCCAATAACCCTTTCAATAACCTCCAATAGCCTTTAATAGTCTTCAGTAGCCTTCAACAGTCTAACCTTGCAGCCGTGGTGTGTTCTAAACTCCGTAGTTATAAATATCATGAGGTTAGCAGCGCGATAACTGACCTGTTTATAATGTAATCCCAGCAGTGACTCATGCTCTAAACGGCTGCTGTTAGCTGATTGGGCTGAAAGATGAACTGTAGAGAGCTGTATTATTCGGTTACAAAAATCTTTATTTCATACACAGAAGAACTTAAAAATTGTAAAAACGCTCCAGACTGGCTGAGCTGAGCCCTGTAGCCCGTGGCTGGGCTGTAGCTCTGACTCAGTAAAGACTGCGGACTTGTGGTGCTGCTGCTGCAGCTCCCACTAGTGGTTGGATGAGGAACTGCTAAATCTGAGGAAATGCTATGTTCTTAACAGCTCACAATTTTTGATTTTATATTTATTAAGCCTTATTTCAGTTAATAATTTCAAAGTTAATATAACTTGATGTCATTTCTATTCACTTGAATAGTTTGGTTCTTGATTGATGGAGTTTTTGGATTTCATGACATGACAAATTAAAAGGATTTATGTTAATAGAGCAACAAGCAAACATTTTTTCCATGCAACTGTAATATTTGATTGAATAAATAATATATTGAGAGTTATTTAACATTAAGGAGTAATTACATTCATTTACATATATTACATTTGGTTACATTTTATTACATATATAAGTTACATCTGGCCCTCGGAGGACAGCCAATATGCCAATGTGGCCCTCGGCCAAAATGAGTTTGACACCCCTGGTCTAGCTCATTACAGAAGCTACAAAACTGACCTTCCTTTGAGCAGATTGAGTTTCTGGAGCATCACATTTGTGGGGTCAATTAAACGCTCAAAATGGCCAGAAAAAGAGAACTTTCATCTGAAACTCGACAGTCTATTCTTGTTCTTAGAAATGAAGGCTATTCCATGCGAGAAATTGCTAAGAAATTGAAGATTTCCTACAACGGTGTGTACTACTCCCTTCAGAGGACAGCACAAACAGGCTCTAACCAGAGTAGAAAAAGAAGTGGGAGGCCACGTTGCACAACTAAGCAAGAAGATAAGTACATTAGAGTCTCAAGTTTGAGAAACAGATGCCTCACAGGTCCCCAACTGGCATCTTCATTAAATAGTACCCGCAAAACACCAGTGTCAACATCTACAGTGAAGAGGCGGCTGCGGGATTTTGGGCTTCAGGACAGAGTGGCAAAGAAAAAGCCATATCTGAGACTGGCTAATAAAAGAAAAAGATTAAGATGGGCAAAAGAACACAGACATTGGACAGAGGAAGACTGGAAAAAAGTGTTGTGGACAGATGAATCCAAGTTTGAGGTGTTTGGATCACAAAGAAGAACGTTTGTGAGACGCAGAACAAATGAAAAGATGCTGGAAGAATGCCTGACGCCATCTGTTAAGCATGGTGGAGGTAATGTGATGGTCTGGGGTTGCTTTGGTGCTGGTAAGGTGGGATATTTGTACAGGGTAAAAGGGATTCTGAATAAGGATTTTGCAACGCCATGCCATACCCAGTGGACAGCGCCTGATCGGAGCCAATTTCGTCCTACAACAGGACAATGACCCTAAACACACCTCCAAATTGTGCAAGAACTATTTACAGCAGAAGCAGGCAGCTGGTATTCTATTGGTAATGGAGTGGCCAGCGCAGTCACCAGATCTGAACCCCATTGAGCTGTTGTGGGAGCAGCTTGACCGTATGGTACGCCAGAAGTGCCCATCCAACCAATCCAACTTGTGGGAGCTGCTTCTAGAAGCGTGGGGTGCAATTTCTCCAGCTTACCTCAACAAATTAACAGCTAGAATGCCAAAGGTGTGCAATGCTGTAATTGCTGCAAATGGAGGATTCTTTGATGAAAGCAAAGTTTGATGTAAAAACAATGTTATTTCAAATACAAATCATTATTTCTAACCAGAACGCAGCAGCACGTCTGGTCTTCAACCAGCCAAAACGGGCACATGTCACCCCGCTGCTCATTGAGCTCCATTGGCTACCAGTTGATGCTCGCATCAAATTCAAAGCTCTTACAATCACCTACAAGGTGATGACAGAACAGGCTCCTTCCTACCTGCACTCGCTCCTGAAGGCTTACGCTACCTCCCGGCTGCTGCGCTCCTCCAATGAACATCGCCTCGCTTTGCCAAACATTCACACAAAGCAATCCAGACTGTTCTCATACAGAGTTCCCCAATGGTGGAACAAACTACCTTCCACTACCAGATCAGGAGAATCTCTCACTATCTTTAAGAAACTCCTGAAGACACAACTCTTCAAAGAGCACTTACTCTCTTAACACCTCTAACACACTAACTACTTCTAACCTCATTTCCTTCTTCCCCTCCTTCACTCCTCTATCCTATTATTCCCCTTTGACCTCCTTTTATCCCTATCCAAAGTTGTTTTTTACCTTTAAACTTATTTTACATTGTTCTTGACTATTGTAAGTCGCTTTGGACAAAAGCATCTGCCAAATGTAATGTAATGTAATGTAAACCTTGTCAATGTCTTGACTCTATTTTCAATTCATTTCACAACGTATGGTGGTGAATAAGTGTGACTTTTCATGGAAAACACAAAATTGTTTGAGTGACCCCAAACTTTTGAACGGTAGTGTAAGTCCACACTTAACAATGATGTGGACCACATATCTTTAGCTATTACCACGTTTATCCATGAACCATCTAGAAAAATTGGCTAAAGAGGGATGTTTATTAACAAGAGCAGTTTTGTTAAAAGAATACAGCAACTGCAAAGAGGGGTACATCACTAATATCGAAGGAGTGTTAAGGTTTTAGCCAACATTAGCTAACCTCGCTAATGCTAGCTAGCATGTGGCATTGCTGTCAGTTGAGATGTGTTTAGCCATTAGGATATTTCAGTTGAATGCACTTAGGTTAGCTAACGTTAACCTAAGACGAACCTCAAAACATTTGCTAGGTAGCTAAAAACTCTGAATTAATAAAAGTCAGCCATGAGCCAAATCAAAAGGTAGTTTGAAAGCTGAAAGTGGTGTTGACTCTTTCTGAAGGTGTAAACTGTCTTGCCTTGTTGTCTCTTCGGGGACGTGGGTTGGAATCTCACTGCTGCCACAGTCTGTAACCCTCGGAGCTTCAGTGTAATTCCATCCAAACACAAGTCTCTTTTTTGAGGGGTTGAAAGATAGTCGGGTAACAAAACTGAGGTAGAACTTCTCTTTTATTCTCGACGGACTTATCAGCAGCACTGCAACATACTTCTCTCTCTGCCCATGTCTGAGAGATCTGTGAGGAGCGTGAGTGCGCCCCTCTTAATTAGTTCCCCCCGGTAAGTCACTATATAGGAACTAAATATCAGATTTAACGTATTATCCTACTTAGGAAAGATTTTACCAGATTTGCCAGAGTATGTGTCATCTCACATGTTTAAACTTTAAGACATAGTTTAAACTATAATAAACAAAAAAAATCAACACTGTATTATTAATTTAATAATAAAAAATAGTTTAAATAATTAAACAATAAACAACTTCTTTCTTGCCCTGTTAAATAAGCTAGCTAACTAGTGTTACGGTTGAGTTATCTACCTAGTTTCTGCATTGTTAAACAGGTTTTATTTTCATATTTTTTTTAATTAGATGATTTGGTAATGTAACGTTTTGTTTAAAACTTTGATACATTTCATTTATGTATGTATTTATTCATTTAATTAATTGAAACCTTATTAGAAGTTCCAGTTTAGCTCACTTTGGTTTTCAAAATACTGGGGATTGTTTTTAGTTCTAGAAAAAAAACTTTTTTTATTGTATAGGCATTATACTTATGATTCATCTATTATTTATGATGTACCCTTATTTATGTGTCATTTCATAAAAGCCCATTCAATAAACTTGGTCTATTGCCTACATCAATGTCTCACTGTTCACGAAAAGTAAACGAATCATATAATATCTGTTAAAATTGGTGATTTAACGAATCAGATGGGCAGTTCGGTTCAGTAAAAGAATCGATTCGTTAAAACTGACTCGAAGCTCTCATCACTTGAGATGTACCTGTAGCCGGTAGAGCGGTAGTGCAGTTTGACTCAGGTTCGAACAGCAGCACCGTGCCCCGCTGCCCCGCACCCCCCGCCCCCAGAGCTGAGATGCCCGGAGTCAGGTCGAGTCTGCAGGCTCAGCCCGCGGTTAAGAGCATATTGGTTTACCGGAACGGGGAGCACGGCCGCGGACCGCGCCGCGTTGTCCTGCACGAGAAGCGCGTGAGCAGCCTGGAGGGTCTGCTGCGCGAGCTGAGCGGCGGCACGCGGAGGCTTCACACACCGCAGGGCCACAGAGTGGGGGCGCTTCAGGACATCCAGCACCGCGGAGCGTATGTAGCAGCCGGAACCGAGACCTTCAAAAAAATAGAGTAAGTTTAAATAAAGTGCGATTGATTATTTTATATTTACAGACAAAACGTGACAAAAAACAGAGCTGGAAAACGTTTGAAAAAAAAAAAAGATTTTCAAAATTAAAATATAAATATATAATATAATATAATCTTACATTCATTAATTACTCTTTTCCTGTGTAAGAATTATTTAATTATTGAAAAGATATTTTGGAGAAATGTTTGGATAAACTCTATATAGACACATTAGTTAGTGTTTTTTTTATTTTCTGCATTGATGGAGTAAAACATAAAGCATAAAGAATTATTTAGTAGAAAAAAAGTGTTAAACAAACCAGAATATGTTTTATTATATTTTAGGCACCTTTGATTAGATGACAGCTTTGCACGTCTTGGCTGAATTTTCTCAGTCAACTTTATGAGCTAGAATCACCTCGAATGGCTTTGAGTTAACAGCTGTGCTGAAATCGTCAAGAGTTAATTATTTAAATTTCTTGTCTCTTTATGTGTTTGAGAGCATCAGTTGTGTTGTGAAGAGGTAGAGTTGGTACACAGCGAATAGCCATATTATTTGAAAAACGTTCTAATCCATAGTATTATAGTATTATACCAGCCTCAGAAACCACAAGTAATATTTATGTTATTTGTCTATCCATATAGTGTAAACATATTTATTTTATCTATATGCCTCTAATGTTCTTATTTTTGTTTTTTTAATTTATTTCCTAGTTATTTACAAATAGGAAACAGGAATAAACAAACTACCCAGAGCAATGGAGTGGTAAGAGCAAACTCTCTTCTTTAACAACAAAGATTTTTTTTTTTCTGTGCCATGGGCACCAGTGATGTCAGTAACACGTTACTCTATTCTGACCATTTTAGTAACGAGTAATGTTTATTCGGGTAATCAGATTAAGGGTCAATCAAGTAAATCAGATTATCCAACTCACTTTGCACTAATTTTGTGTCATTTTCCTTAGTAAAAAAAATATTGTAGCGTCCGACTGGATGCATTGAAAGGATGGGCGAAAAATATGTTTACAGTCGTAGCCGGTGTTCACATAGATCAAATAATCAGTTGCTTGATTTATCACTTGCTGCTATCATTTAATAGCGATTTGCACATTCATGTTTGAACAGTTTTAAAGCAGCAAAAACATATTATTTTGATGGTTACCTAGAGATATTTTGTGGATTATCAGTTTGTCTTTTTTTTGCAATTTGCTGTCATTACAAAGTACAAAAAATGTTTTGTCACAGCAGGGTCAGCCATGCTACAAAATCCCAGGAGCAGTGATGCTTAAATTCCTACAGGGGTGTATTGGCAGATTTGGGTATCAAACCTACAGCCTGTGATCAATAATCCAGTGCTCTAACCATTAAACAACCTGGATCTTGATTCTATTAAATCTGACTTTGAACCCCAAAAAACGTAATCTTATCTTAGTCTAATCCAGTCCATAACCATCCCCTTTTGTGACAACAGGTATTTTGTTAGGAGTTTAAGCATTTGCTGATAAAAAGAGCATAAAGAAAATGCTTGAAAGATACATTTTCCAGCATTAATTGCAATATACAGCTCTGGAAAAAATACGAATCACTTTCTCTGATTTTACTATTTATAGGTATATGTTTGAGTAAATTAAAATAGTTGTTTTATTCTCTAAGCTACAGACAACATGTCTCCCAAATTCCAAATAAAAATATTGTAATTTAGAGCATTTATTTGCAGAAAATGAGAAATGGCTAAAAATAACAAAAAAGGATGCAAAGCGTTCAGACGTCAAATAATGCAAAGAAAATAAGTTCAAATTTAAGTTTTAAGAGTTCAGAAATCAATATTTGGTGGAATAACCCTGGTTTTTAATCACAGTTGTCATTCATCTTGGCATGTTCTCCTCCACCAGTCTTACACACTGCTTTTGGGTAACTTTATGCCACTCCTGGTGCAAAAATTCAAGCAGTTCAGTTTGGTTTGATGGCTTGTAATTTTTAGTTGGTCTGTTTTTTTCCAGAGCTGTATTATATTTATTTTAAGACTATTTTGTACTACTGACATATTGATAATACAATAGCATAATAATGAAGTTTAATATAACATTTAAAAAATCGAAATAAAACATAAAAAAACATTTAAAAATGTTAATAGGCTCTCCTTCTTAGAGGAAAATTGAGGTCGGCAAGCATTATTGAGGCCATGTCCATATATGGTACAATAACGTAATTATCGCAATAGGCCTAACTGCATAACTCCTTTTTTTGTTGGTGTCATTTACCCCTACTGCTCATTAAAACATTGTAAGTCTTTTATAGTATATTCATTACTATATTTGTATGATTCATCTTTCTTCATAAATTATTTTAAATCATCTCTAATAATTCCAACATCTCGCTACTCCTCACACGCTTGGCCATGTCATTTATTTGTCTGTAGTTGTGACACACTGCACCTGCAGCACTGTTCAAAGAAACCCACCTGAGCGAGGTGTAATGTTTAGACAGCCGTATCCTTTATCGGCTGGAAAGAATCACTTTGTTGGCAGCTCAAATGCTGATTAATTATTAATCTGTGCATTATTATCCCCCCACTTAGATGCATATTTAAGTTAAGAGCTCAGCTTTAATAGGCCTTCACAGACAATAACATGCTAGGTCATCCATCCAAAAAGAGCAAGCACTTTAGTGGCTTTGTGACAGAGTTACATAAACATGGCCTACCTCGAATTTGGAGTCACATAGCTAAATGCTTTATACAAATAGGCATATATTGTTGGTGTACAATACCATAAAACATATTAACAACATATAAAAAAGACTAACCAAGTTTATTTTGAGGAAATCAATATCAGACATGGTAAGAATATACTGCCTTACCTAATCGATTTTATTCCCCTTCTGTGTCAGCTTTTATAAACACTGAGGCTTGAGACTGATCATTTTCCAACTCATACTGTTTAAATACTTAAATACTGATACTTATTTATAAATACATAAAAAATAGTTATATATTGTGAACATACACAAAAAGTCCATTAATCAAAACTTAATTATATATATTATTCTGTTAATATGTTTTCCACTGGGTCCATGTACTGTCCACTAATAAAAATACTGCCATGCATTTAGTCACATGATTCTCCCTTCTCCAGTTTACAATATAAAAGCAACACAGAGAAAAACACTTTTATCTTTTATTGAAACCAATGTGTGGGTGTGTTTTTTATTTTATTATTATTTTTTTTTAATACATATCTAAAATTTTTAACCAAAAACTTTTGGACAGCAACTGTCATACAGTACAAAGACAGCTTTGTAGAAGAGCCCAGAGGGTGTGTATTGGCAGCCTGTGATCAGCAAGCCAGTGTACTAACATCAACATCACTAAATAAAGTATAACTAATGTCACTAATACACTACATAATTTTGAAAAGACTCTAAAAAGACTTTTTAACAGACTACAGTCTGACTCTCTCATATCTACATTACATTACATTACATTTGGCAGACGCTTTTGTCCAAAGCGACTTACAATAGTCAAGTACAATGTAAAATAAGTTTAAAGGTAAAACATCTTTGGATAGGGATAAAAGGAGGTCAAGGGGAATAATAGGATAGAGGAGTGAAGGAGGGGAAGAAGGAAATGAGGTTAGAAGTAGTTAGTGTGTTAGAGGTGTTAAGAGAGTAAGTGCTCTTTGAAGAGTGTCTTCAGGAGTTTCTTAAAGATAGCGAGAGATTCTCCTGATCTGGTAGTGGAAGGTAGTTTGTTCCACCATTGGGGAACTCTGTATGAGAACAGTCTGGAATGCTTTGTGTGAATGTTTGGCAAAGCGAGGCGACATTCATTGGAGGAGCGCAGCGGCCGGGAGGTAGCGTAAGCCTTCAGGAGCGAGTGCAGGTAGGAAGGAGCCTGTTCTGTCATCACCTTGTAGGCGATTGTAAGAGCTTTGAATTTGATGCGAGCATCAACTGGTAGCCAATGGAGCTCAATGAGCAGCGGGGTGACATGTGCCCGTTTTGGCTGGTTGAAGACCAGACGTGCTGCTGCGTTCTGGATCATCTGGAGTGGTTTTACTACACAGGCCGGGAGGCCAGTTAGCAGGGCATTAAAGACAAAGACATCTAAAGACAAGTCACAGACTTCTTACTCACAGACTAAGATTTTACAAAAAATGGAGATCACTAACTATAAGAATGCAACCAGATTCTTTCTGAGATTATTTCCCATCATGCTTCTGGTGGAGTTTACATACAATACATATTGCATATTAAATTACAAATAATGTGTATATCAATACTGTGATTTATCAGCTTTTGCCCCATCAGCAGTTTATTATTCTGCCACACTGTTAGTTCTTAAAATTTTTGTTCAACTCTGCCCAAAAGCTTCTTTTCACCCCTTTTTTTTGCTACAACCTTGTATAGGAAAGAATCATAAAGAACATCATTCTTGCAAAATGTGATCTATTCAAATTTATTCAAAATGAACACTGCACAATAAGACAAAGTAGTGCACAAATAATAATGTTACCTGTGTTAAAAATACTGTACATCATAAAGGAAGAACCATATAAAGCATATATCTGCAAAATGTATTCTTTTTAAAATCGTTTGTAAACAATCACCTGAAATATTCTTGCCTGGCGGCTTCCCAAAGCTCTCCTATTGGCTGTTGACATTGTTCACGTCACTATTTGCGTGAGCCAAGTGTCAAGACTTATGATATATTAAACACAGTTGATTTTATGCGAAAAGGCCATAAACTTTAGTCCTAACCACCTTATGCTGAACGTTTGAGATAACGCGACCGCAACTGTAGAAAGGCTCTCTTGATTTTATCCCGGCTCTGGAAATTTGTCTGCGACTGTGAAATCACTTTTGTTAGGTGTAAGGTCGGCATAAGACAGTGGACAGTAGGGCTGTGTGATTAATATTATTATAATATTGTTAATATTAGTTCATTACAAACATTTCCACATTACACACAATGTATTTTTCTTTTTTTTTAACGTAAAACAGTTGAACTGTACTCAAAATCTAAAAGGATATTTATATTCAGGGATGTTTGTTGGCCAAATATAGCCAATTACTTCAAAACATAAGAGCCCCAGAAATGCTTTATTTAGCAGTTTTATATGCTAAGAGCTCTACACTGTTTGCTGTGGTAATTGGCAATCAGAACCTTGGACGAGGACCCTCCTGATGGCTTCAATTAGAGCGCTGCTGCTTGCTATTCTGAATTTGCACTGAGAACCTTACGCTTCTCCCCAGAGCTCGCTGTCCTCCCCCTCCGCTGTGACCTGTATGCAAACTCCATGTAGCGTTGTTAAGGGATACAGCTGGATCCGATCCCGTGAGACACTGAAACACTAGATGGGAGTGATTATTTGAGAGCGTCGGAGGCTAAACAGGGTTAGGCCCCAGCTTACTCACAAACACACACACACAAACATATTTAAGGGTGTGTGTGACTCAAGGGTGACTCTGACATTCGAGGTCAAGGTTTCAGACTTTCAGTACAGAATGTTCAGAGGAGGAGACACCTTGTTTAATCATCTATTCAGATAGAAAACTTACAAACGTTGTAGTCACAGTTATAGGTCACAACATGTATAGATTTATACAAATGAATGTAATATATAAATGGTTAGAATAGTTAAAAGACAACAGAAGTATCGTATTGATTATATATTTACATTTGTGCTGTCAAAATATTTGTGTTATTGCAGGCAGTTAAACTGGAAACTTTAATGTGTTCAATTTGTTTAACACATTTAATTAATCATTTTACCATTTTTGTCCCAACTTGCATTTATTTCCTCCATTAAAGTGTCTTTGTTCGAGCCTCCTTGTGTCTGATGCTAAAGCTCTGTTCAACTATTACTCGGCACATTTAAAGATTTTCATTTAAAAAGCACCAAAACTACCCTAAGATATTTTTAAAAAGGCTCTGGTATGTTTTTTTGTCTCCCTCCCAAAAATACAAGAAAGTACCAGCATGTAAACTTTTAAATCATGATGTTAATCCCAGAATTTTAATTATGATTTATCTCAGAATATTAAAACATATAAGATTAATTTTTTATACAGTTGACTCCACATTTTTATATACTATTGTATATCTGTTGATTAGGGGTGTTCCATGTCGTATCGTACACAATAATATCATCAACATTTAAAAAAATTGTGAATGATATTATACCCTGAAATTTCGCGCCATATCACCCACCCCTAATTATCACATCAGGGTATAACTTTTTTGCTGTTTTTAGCAAAATAATTCAGTTAGGGACGTGAAATATGTAGCAATAATAAAATGTAATATTCATTTTGTTATAGTAGTGTATTCTTGAAATATATTCTTAGTATCCTTATCACGAAAATACAATGAAATATTGTAATATAGTTTTAGGGCCATATCGCCTACCCGTACTGTTAATGAATCCTTTATCAGATTGTATGGCAGCATATGTACACTGCTCAAAAAAATAAAGGGAACACTCAAATAACACAATAAAACTCCAAGTAAATCAAACTTCTGTGAAATTAAATTGTCCACTTAGGAAGCAACACTGATTGACAATCAATTTCACCTGCTGTTGTGCAAATGGAATAGACAACAGGTGGAAATTATTGGCAATTAGCAAGACACACTCAATAAAGGAGTGGTTCTGCAGGTGGGGACCACAGACCACTTCTCAGAACCTATGCTGTCTGGCTGATGTTTTGGTCAGTTTTGAATGTTGGTGGTGCTTTCACACTCGTGGTAGCATGAGACGGACTCTACAACCCACACAAGTGGCTCAGGTAGTGAAGCTCATCCAGGATGGCACATCAATGCGAGCTGTGGCAAGAAGGTTTGCTGTGTCTGTCAGCGTGTCCAGAGGCTGGAGGCGCTACCAGGGGACAGGCCAGTACACCAGGAGACGTGGAGGAGGCCGTAGGAGGGCAACAACCCAGCAGCAGGACCGCTACCTCCGCCTTTGTGCAAGAAGGAACAGGAGGAGCACTGCCAGAGCCCTGCAAAATGACCTCCAGCAGGCCACAAATGTGCATGTGTCTGCACAAACGGTTAGAAACCGACTCCATGAGGATGGTATGAGGGCCCGACGTCCACAGATGGGGGTTGTGCTCACAGCCCAACACCGTACAGGACGCTTGGCATTTGTCAGAGAACACCAGGATTGGCAAATTCGCCACTGGCGCCTTGTGCTCTTCACAGATGAAAGCAGGTTCACACTGAGCACATGACAGACGTGACAGAGTCTGGAGACGCTGTGGAGAGCGGTCTGCTGCCTGCAACATCCTTCAGCATGACCGGTTTGGCAGTGGGTCAGTAATGGTGTGGGGTGGCATTTCTTTGGAGGGCCGCACAGTCCTCCATGTGCTCACCAGAGGTAGCCTGACTGCCATTAGGTACCGAGATGAGATCCTCAGACCCCCTGTGAGACCATATGCTGGTGCGGTTGGCCCTGGGTTCCTCCTAATGCAGGACAATGCGAGACCTCATGTGGCTGGAGTGTGTCAGCAGTTCCTGCAAGATGAAGGCATTGAAGCTATGGACTGGCCCGCCCGTTCCCCAGACCTGAATCCGATTGAGCACATCTGGGACATCATGTCTCGCTCCATCCACCAACGTCACGTTGCACCACAGACTGTCCAGAAGTTGGCGGATGCTTTAGTCCAGGTCTGGGAGGAGATCCCTCAGGAGACCATCCGCCACCTCATCAGGAGCATGCCCAGGCGTTGTAGGGAGGTCATACAGGCACGTGGAGGCCACACACAATACTGAGCCTCATTTTGACTTGTTTTAAGGACATTACATTAACGTTGGATCAGCCTGTAGTGTGTTTTTTCACAAACAATTAAACAATTAATTTTGTGTGTGGCTCTAAATCCAGGCCTCCATTGGTTAATAAATTTGATTTCCATTGATGATTTTTGTGTGATTTTGTTGTCAGCACATTCAACTTTGTACAGAACAAAGTATTCAATGAGAATATTTCATTCATTCAGATCTAGGATGTGTTATTTGAGTGTTCCCTTTATTTTTTTGAGCAGTGTATGTTGTGTTTTGATTTGTTTACCTTAGATATATTTTTATAATTATATACTTATTTCTCCATTGTTAACTAGACCTTTTTTGTTGTGATTCATATGTTGCATTGATCTTTTGTTTTGACAGTTGAAACCAGTCCCTCAGAAGCGTATAAATGTATCAGCCCGATTCCTCAAACCCATTAACGAGCCATGTACAATATTGTGAGTATTATTTTTGAAACCTTTTTTTTAACCTTTTTTATTTATTTAATACAATTAATGTTACACAGTGGATAGGGGAGTTATATACATATAAAAGAGTAATAAAACTCTGGGTTGATTGTTTGGTGCGTTTCTATGTATAGATGATGATAAAAATGAACAATTTTATTTGTGTTAAGGTGGTAATTTATAGTATATGGTTGTTTTGGACTAATGTAAGATAATTTTGTATAAATCCTTATACAGTATTGTAGCAAATGGAGACGTGTTGAATCCAGCAGTGAGGCTTCTGGTTCATAGCCGTTTGCTGGGTCAGTTTGAGCGGATCCTGGAGATGGTCACTGAGAAGATGGGGCTAAGGGTTCTGGGAGGTGTGCGCAGGTATCAATGTTTTTTTTTTTTGTTTTTTTTTGTATGTACAGTGGAGCTAAGCTGTATATGTTAAAATGTTCCAGTTTCAATAAAATAGACAAGATAGTCAAATAGTTAAAAGTTTCATATCATCCAAAAAAAAACCTGACATGATCAATATGGCGGTGGGCTAAAATTTTGATAATTTTAAATACTTTACCCATAGCTTTTTACACAAGTTTACACAACTTTAGGTGGCTAGAAGTATTTTGCTTATACCTCTTTACACAGTTTCTGTTTCCCTCAATAGTAGTTATTTGGCTTTTATGTGTTTTTAATATGTTTTAATATAAAAAAACAATGTTTTAATTCACCACTTTAGCCTACATTGCTGTCTTGAAGTTAAAATAAAGGAAATTACATTCTGGGCAGCACAGTGGTTCATTGATTTGCACATTTTAAAAATTAATTGTGATTTCCGTTGCAAAATATAGAGTGTTGTTAATGTTGGTTAATAGTATGTGTTTTCTTATCAGATCAATATCGCAAAGGGAAAATACCATATACTTAAAATCATTTACCACAGTATTTTTTATATTTTAGAGTAAATTAATTACAAGCATACTCAATGATTACATAATTTGCATTTCAGTAATAAATGTCTGTACAGCCTGAGCAATTTTAACTTGTGGCATTGTTTTACAGCCTGTATACCTTTGATGGCATTTCTGTAATGGATGGAAAGGAGTTGGAAAATGGTCAGTTTTACGTTGCAGTGGGCAGAGACAAGTTCAAGAGGCTTCCCTACGCTGACTTACTTTTTACTAAACCCATGGGATTGAGAAGAGTCTATAGGTAAGATGAAACTGATAAAAAGCTTCAAAAAAAAAAACTGTGCAGTGAATATATGACTAGCTGTCTGCAGTTTTTAGAGGACACATTATTGAAATATTTGATACATAAGTCTATTTATTTAGTTCTATTTGAATTTGTTTAACAGCATAAATCATACATACAGCTCTGGAAAAAATAAGAAATCACTTCAGTTTCTGAATCAGTTTCTCTGATTTTGCTATTTATAGGTATATGTTTGAGTAAAATGAACATTGTGGTTTTATTCTATAAACTACAGACATTTCTTCTAAATTCCATTTATTTGGAGACAAAATGGCTGAAAACCCAAAAAAGATACAGAGCTTTCAGAATTCAAATAAAGCAATGAAAACAAGTTCATATACATAACGTTGTAAGAGTTTAGAAATCATTTTTTAGTGGAATAACCCTGTTTTTTAATCACAGTTTTCATGCATCTTGGCTCTCTTGTTCTCCTCCACCAGTCTTACACACTGCTTTTGGATAACTTTATGCCACTCCTGGTGCAAAAATTCAAGCAGTTCAGCTTGGTTTGATGGCATGTGATCATCCATCTTCCTCTTGATTATATTCCAGAGGTTTTCAATTTGGTAAAATCAAAGAAACTCATCATGTTTAAGTGGTCTCTTATTTTTTTTTTTTTTGCAGAGATGTAAGTCATACTACATTTTTCTTTCTGTTAGCTTGTACCTGGTGTTAACTACGTTGTCATATACAAAAATATAATATATATACATAATTTCAGATCAAAAGCATCATCCCTGCCACCAATAGATGGATTTAGAAGACAGAACGGAGATGTAAGTTCACCACTTGAATTGTTCTGTTTTTAAAGTCATCACAAGTCAAGTTTTTAATATATGTAGATTTTATTTGTTAATACTGCCACAACCTATTAGTCTTTATTACACAATGCCTCTTTTTCCATAAGCAGATGTCTCAGCCTTGCTAAAAGAAAAACATTTTGTTTCATTAACAGCTGGGGAACCGCCTCAGTAAGTCTACTGTGGGTTGTGGTGACTCCAGAGAGGAGGAGACCAAAGACTCGGTTCCATCTCTGGTGCGAGAGTTCTCCCAGGCCAGGCTGGCTACTCTTCGGAAAAAACGCAGTGGACTGATGATGTCTCTAAGCACCGAGGAGAACGGTAAGATCTGTTTATTACAAATAGTGCTCTAACAGATCACAAATACGGATCTTAGCCACGGTTCAGGAGGCACATAAACCACAGATGAATTGCCAAAGTTTAACCATAACAGTGTGAAATACAGTCCTAATGCCACTGTTTTAATAGCATGAAGCGAGTATGTGAAAAGCACAGTTTGTGAACTATGTGGAACAAGAACTAAAAGGCAATATGCTGAGCATGGTCACACATCTGTGATGACATCACTCTGGAGTGTAAGTGGAGAGTAGAGTTATATCAGTGTAAGGTGAAAGTTTCATATTGGCACAGGCTAAGTCTGAAGCATAAAGTCCGTCCTTAGGCAACCTTAGAACGAAGGATTCCATTGTTAATTTTTAATGTATAACATAATGGAAAAAAAAAACAGATCATGAGAGAAATATCCACTACTTCATTAAGCAGAGGGTGGCAAGATAAAAGTCACCAATACAAGCTTAGCAGTAAAAGCAGGACAACTGTATCTCAAACAAATACTGCATTCGTTGCTAACGATGATATGGTTTCATATGTCTAGAGGCATGTCTAGTTATGATCTCTCATCAAGAGATACACTACCCAAAAGTAGCCCCTGACAGCCATTTTAGAGGCTTTTCAGCACATTTTATACCAGGGTTTGCATGGTCATGAAAAACCTGGAAAAGTTATGTAATTTGAAAACAGCAATTTCCAGGCCTGGATAAGTTTTGGAAAAATAAAAATACCCAAAAAATATTTTGGCAAAGATTTGGGAAAGTCATGGAAATTTGCTCTACAAATCTTTGTGTTTCTGTTTATCGATTTGAGAAAATCTATTTTGAAGTAACAAAAACATTAGCTTAGAGTTAATTCAGTAATTTCCCCACACAATGGAGCTCACAGGGTCTGACACACATTTTATTATTAAAAACTGTGTCAACATTTTATCTGATTCAATTTAGACATACTATAATCAATTTTAATTATAGTTTTTGTATATTTTTGGTTTATTGTCCATGTCTGCACAGATTTTTTAAAATCTGCATTGTCATGAAAAATTGCCTTGAAGGCATGGAAAAGTCATGAAAATTAATTGATTAAAAAGTGTATGAACCCTGTTATACCCTCTTGCGAGAAGACATAGGGCCCTATCATACACACTGCGCAAGATGTGTTGCTATGCTCTTTGCTACCTTACACCCGGGCTGTTAAAATAGCATCAGAGTTTAGGAATAAATCTACATCGATGGGTGTGGTGGTCTGGAAGTGAGGTGTGTTCAGGTAAATTTTTGGCATGTTGCTATTTTGGCAGTGAAAAACACAGGTGCTCCACTGACTAAAACAAACCTAAACATCAGTCAATCGTCAGAGTCCATCACTTTAGGTGTGCTGTTAAACACACACTCACAGACATGCTGCAGAGCACAAACCCAACATTTAACTCAACAATAAATAGGAAAAAAAATAAAATAACCTTGCGCTTTCCTCAAGTGCACAGGTCAGCATCCTCTGCTGAGATGCGCAAAGCCCAGCGCTGTTAAGATACGAATGCGCCAAAGACAGAGAGCACCTGCCTCTTAAAGGGAATAGCAATTGAAACGCTGATTGGTTCATTTCACATAATGCCCAAAACACAACCATGATAAATGAAGAGAAATACTGTAATTGAACAAGGCATACTTTTTGTCCCCTTACAATACCAAAGACATACCAACCCGCCCTAAATCCAGCTGCGCAATTCAAAATAGACGTCTCAGATAAAATATATAGATAAAATAGGGCCCCTAGTGTATAAACAGATTTAAGGCAGACGTATCTGCCTTAGATATAACTGCATGCTGAGTTCTGCAGCAATCTGTGGTGTGTTATTGTTTGTCAGAAGACAAACCGCCTCATATTTGTCTTCCTTTTCTTCTTTTTCTGATCTGAAAAATTATTGATCAATCATAGTGCTGACCTGAACAGCATGTTACAGACATTAAATAAGTACCTATATACATGTTATCATATACAAGTCTCTCTTAAAAAACTTTACTAACTTTATAAGTTGCATAACAGCCATCATTTAGAGTAATTATATGTCTAGTGTAATTCAGCATATGTCTAGGAAACACATATTTGTATACTCATAAGCTGAAATCAACTGTGGCCATGCTGTTTGCTGTGCCTAGTGGCCAATTTACACTGGATGTGTTTCTGAAGTGCTTTGAAATCATCTGTCTAATGGAACAGATGCACATTTTAATTAGTGCTTTACTGTGCTAGGCAGGTATCTTGCATCAGCCAAAACACAAGGTCTATTGTAATTTCCATTGTTTTTCCACTTGGACACAGTGAAGTGAAATCTCCACAGAGATCATTTAAATCACACACCCGTCCTTACAACAGGTAAACTGCAGTCTAGTGCAATAGTTTAGTCACCTGTGGTCAAATTACATTTGATTTTCAAAAAGAAAATAGGTTTACATCCTCTACAAAGGACACTTTGACACATTCTATGTCACAATTACAGATTTTTTTTTTACTAATTACACATGATCAAAAACAAAACTTTAAGAAACAATGGTACATAAAATTTTGATTTGTTTTGTATCTTTTGAATATAATATCTGTTTAAAGAAAGATTTTTCCACCTCAAACTTAACACATTTACAGGTAAAAGTATGACAGCCTTTAAACTACCAGGGGAGTCCACTGATTAATGACATGGCTCTTAATAAGATGCAGAAGTACAGTTATTAAGTGCTGTTCTGCTGCAGTCATATCAGAGTCTGCTAATCAAGGCTGATGATGATCAAGAACCCATTAAATACTAATACTTACTGGACACTTTATTAGAAACCACTACCTAATGTACCTGGCTTTGTCTTACTGCTGTGAAGATAGAGACTGTAGTTCATCTGTTAATTCGTAATTCATGCTCATCAGTGGTCAGTTATTGATCACACTATGGTTGGTTGAATATATTAACCCCTTAACAGGCCAGGATTTTTGTCAGTTGTCTGCCTTACATTACACCATTAAATCTTGAGGATTTCTATTGAGGCATTACATAAAAAAGGTTTCATGTTTGATAAGAAACATTACTGAAAAGCATGATTGTGATTGTAATAGAAAATATAAAAAAATCTTTAAGTAAATCTTCTAATGTCAAAATATAATGAATAAAATAAAAAAATTGGCTCTTTCCAGAACTCAATTTTAAAATCAGTATTTTCCTGGATACAAATCAAACAATTCATGTCCTCCAAACCTTTAGTTTCATTATGTTTGTCTAGTTTTTACATTTGCAGGAGATTTCAAAGCCCTCAATTTTTTCAGAATGTAAATATCTTATTTTACTGTAGAAAAAAAAGGGTTTTGTATCACCTACACCTGTAGCCTGTATACGGGACAAAGCTTTTTAAGGGGTTAATAGTGCTAGCAGTGACAGTGATGTGCATAAAACAGCAGCAACACAACACATAAATCATATCAGTGTATTTCAGTGGTGTGTCTGTTCTATGCATGGGTGAAATCATAGGATATGTGTGTTAAACATATTTCTTAAGGGTCAGCAATGGATTAATTAAGGTATCAATAATTTTTTATTATTATTATTATTATTTATGTTTTTAATGGCAATGCACTAACATTTCTTGATATAATTTAGGCTATCAATTAGGAGACACTCACCAGTCAAACTACTAGTGTTACTAGTGCATGTTAAGTTTTAAAAACAAACACATTTATATTAATAATCTCTTTCACACTCAACAAATGAACCTGAGAGCAGCAACAGAACACTTAACAGCTTAATTGACAAGTGACATGCTGACTATACAAATGGAGGTTTTAAAGTAAATATATAGCTGACAGAGCTGAACAACCTTTTTGCAGCAGTTTTTAAAGTTTTATTTGTTGCATCCAAGTATGTTTATCTCCACAAACAACCTCTCTACTCTTGTGGAGGAGGATATTAAAGAGAGCTGTAAAAAAGAGAGCGGAAAGCAGATAGAAAGATAAACTGAACAAATGGACGTTTATTAGAGCTGTGAAGGGTCTGACCCTGTTTTCAAAGCACAGACGAGAAAAAACGGTGTGAAAATAAGTCGGTGTGAAGGTTTCATGACGTTTAAAATTGTATCTATTATTTACATCTGAAAAAATCTATGTTAGTGTGAAAGATCCTTTATACTGCAACCTTGAGTAGCTGCCAATATTAATCGGACAGCTTTTTCTCTCTTTTAAATAAAGCATTAGAATGTGCTTAACCTTCATGATGAAGCACACAATTATGACATGTACGCTTGAATACATGTTGGCTTGGTGTTTAACCAATTATAGACTAATGGACCATACTAGATTATATCTTTATTTACTAGGTACTAGGTCAATCCTTTGTTCTACACTGTGTATATAAACAGCTTTGGAAAAAAAAATAAGAGACCAAGAGATCAGTTTCTCTGATTTAGCTATTTATAGGTACATGTTTCAGAAAAATGAACATTGTTGTTTTATTCTAAAAACTACGGACAACACTTCTCCAAATTCCAAATAAAAATATTGTCATTTAGTTTGCATTTATTTGCAGAAAATGAGAAATGGCTGAAATAACAAAAAAGATCTTTCAGAAAAGAGCTTTCAGACCTCAAATAATGCGAAGAAATATAATATAAGTTAATATTCATAAGGTTTTAAGAGATCAGAAAAAAATATTTGGTGGAGTAACCCTGGTTTTAATCACAGTTTACATGCATCTTGGCATGTTCTCCTCCACCAGTCTTGCACACTACTTTTGGATAACTTTACGCCACTCCTGGTGCAAAAAATTAAGCAGATTATCTTGCTTTGATGGCTTGTGATCAATTCTGTAAAATCAAAGAAACTCATAATTTTTAAGTGGTCTCCTTAATACACTAGCGTTTGCTGGTTTTCAGATGTTATTCAACAAAAGTATTAATCATTACAGAATCATTACAGAAATTTTGACACACTTCATAACATTGTATATTGGTTCATATGTCTCTGAGAATCTTATAATCATATAATCCTTGATTTATATGTAGTATTTAGTTAGTTTTGTGTAGCCCTCGTTCAGACAGCAGTCTAAACATTTTCCTGGTATACATCTGGCCAACAATAATAGTTTATATGTTCAGAAGCTCAGTAACACACATGGTACAAGGTACTGTACACACATCTATAATGAGCCTATAAAGCAGTACACATTAAAGTGAAGGCTGTGTTTTTTTTTTTTTATCAATCAAATGGACACTAAAATATATATTTCTTAGATGGTGATCCAGATGACAAATGCACTTAAATGCATGTACATTAGTACATATAAATACATTTGTCTTTATCATAAGTTAAATTGATGCAGTGGCGTGATTTTTTTTTTTATAGCTGTGACAGAACAGACCAGAACAGACATTAGAATCCTATCCACATGGTGTCAATTTATTTTTATGAACACAATGAACTCAAGCAAAATGCCACGAATGACATCATTGTATGTGTATATATATAGATTGAAGATTGGCATGTACTTTGGCATCGTTTTCCTCTCACACTCTTTTTTTTTTCCACAGACTCTCATTTTTTTTTTCATTTCATTATTTAATCTCTCCTTTCTTTCACTCCCACCTTCTCCAATCCCATGATGTAATTGTTGGAGTTGTGTTTCTGTTCCTCATTCTGGCCTCAAGATGGTGCTCTTGCTTTGTGCTTTTTATGAACCCTGGCAGTGTCACTGAGTGCACGATGGCGTGAAGAACATTACATCATCCACAGCCTTTCTCTCTCTCACCCTTTCTCTCCCATCATCATCATCATCTTTACCACGCTTCCTTAGATGCGCCCCTTTCTCACTCACACACCCGCTGTCACAGTCTGAGGTGTGAGAGACCAGTGGCATGCTTTACTGACTGCTCGCTCTTCCCATATCTCTCTTCTGAAATGACATTTAGGAGCTGAAGAAAATCACAGTCTGGAACGCACTGCTGGAAGATGATCCAGTAGCAGAGCTGCCTTTATAGTGGGGCTTTTGAACCTTTATGCAAGAAAGGCTTCTTATATAGTATATATTGTCTTCAAATATGGTTAAAATATTGTAGGGTGAGAAATTAATTTTCACACACAAACAAAATGCATTAGTAGTGACAAATTCTTAAAAAAAAAAAAAAATGAAATACTACAGTAATTAATAGACAATGTGCGGTTGGTCCATGTGTTTTTAAACACTGATTAAATCCACAGTATATTCATAGATGCATATCATTTATCACAAAAACTAATTTATCATAATACAAATAAATATTGTTTCATTTCCCAGCTCTTGTTGAAATTAAAGGATTTTTCATGTATTTAAAAACTGCTACACAACACATCTTACAAACGCGTGTGATTGTGTGTGTGCGCGCACGCCTTCATTAACACTTCGGGTGGCTGATGGGACTCCATTAAATCTCCATGGCAATGAAGTAAACACATCTTAATGTGCGCAGCTCATCCAGCATCTAACAAAGCCTGCACTCTGCCATCTGTACACCATTTCTACAAATCTACAGGGAGATTTTGGTAAACTTAGGTTTGGTTTACACTAGGCCTATTAATCAGCCAATTAGAAGTGACTACTTGATTTAAAAAAATTTAACTAAACTGTGTTCTTTGATCAGTCTGCCTAATTTGTGATTTGAATGATACACAATGAATATGCACGTTATTATAAAGCTGCACTGGGCTTTTATGTTCATCACTGATATATTTTATTTTTTATATGTGATTGAAATATTTATTTTTTAGTAGACTCCACCATGTGTATTATTCAAGAATCGACATAATAAGTGTTCAGATCAAGTAGTTTTATTGCCAATACTGTTTATGTACAGGACATACAGAGGATTGAAATTACAATACTCTTTTTCCTAAAAATTACAACGAGTACAGCAAAATAAAATAATAAATATGAAAAGAATACAACATGGTCACCGATATAGACATATTTAAGACAAGAGACACAAGACCATAGTGCAGTAGTGATGGAGGGATTAAAGAGAGAATGACAGTAACAGTATAAACAGAAGCTGTATAACAGTAGTGCAAATATAAAGGTTTAAAAAGCTTAAGGCTGGTAAAGTGAATACAGTGCATACAGATCTTAAAAGTTCACAGTTGTAGGGGGTATGGGGTTCAGTACTTGATTGGGGGGGGGGGGGGGGGTCAGGATGCTGAGTGAGTGTGTGCTGGGGGCAGAAGGGGGGGGGGGAAAGGGGGTAAAGCAGGGAGAGAGTTGAGCATCCTCACAGTGCATGTCTTTGAACCTTAACTGCAGTACATATTACTGGATTCCTGATGCAGATTTCGCATTATTTATTTTGCTAGACATTTTGCTATTTTGGTTTGGACCTATAGGCCCTGTAGATATAAAGTGAGTGTCTTTAAACCTGTACTGCGGTACATATAACTGGATTCCTGAAGCAGATTTCATACTGTTTATTTTCAGCTAACCCTAACCAAGCCCCAAGATATTGTCACACTGCATAACTGAGACAAAGAAGTCAGCGGTAGGATCTCACACCACTTATAGTGGCATACGCTTGCACTTTAATCGAAATCATTTGCACAGGAAATGGCACTGTTAGAGAAAGTGTGTAACAGATGGTATAAGTGTTAAATGAATGTAGGCCAAATTCATCCAGTCACATCACATCAGATAATGAAGCCGGAGAGAACGGGGCGAGGAGGGAAAAGTGTGACTGAGTGTCTACTGTACGTAAGAAAAAAAGAAGAAAGAGAGATCAGGAGGAAATGGGCATGGCACTGTCTGAGTCTCTTAATGACAGGAAAAGATCAGAGGGTTGCGAAGAACCACTCTATAAAAAAATGTGACAGTATTAAAATAAGCCATAAAATACCAGCTACCTCTGCCCTCACTGTACTGATCAGAACCTGGGTGCATTTATGTGAGTGAGGGATACAGATAGAGTTATTGATTGAGAGTCATTCTTAAAAAAAAAAAAACATGGCCTTAAACAAGAGGTTCAGTCAGACTGTTTAAAGATGATAAAGTGGACCTAGAGAATGAGGAGAGGAAGGTTAGACCCATTTGTTGTTTTTTAATCTTTCTCTAAGTGTTTTCAGTGATTTTGCACTAAGGCTGTATTTGCACAGCAGGTGAAAGTGGCCCAAAATTGAAGTTTATTTTAGGCTCTTTAGAGACATCAGCTCAAATATTTATGAAACCTATTACCTCGTTATCCTGCGAATGAAACACGTCTACTCACATCTATTTTTTTATCTCCTCCGATCATATTTTTTTAATCAGTTTGTTCAGAATGAGTCACATTGCTCAATACCTGATACGTATTTGATTTCCCTACATCATGTTGAAGTGTCCTAAATAGAAATTGAAAATGACAGATTCATGCTGTTTTGTGCCGTTCAAACTGCCACACAAATGACACATCTGTGTCACATACAGCCAAAAGTATCAGATATTGGATGACTTTTACCTGCTCTGTGAACGTAGTCTAAAGCACACTTTCTATCCCAGCTAACAATTTTGGTTAGTAGAATATTTTCTGAATGTTACAGTTTGCGTTCATATAATATTCAGTTTGTCAAGTTTTCTGTAGGTTCTTAGAATGATTTTTCTATAACATTTTTTAAAAACCTTCTGAAAAAGTGGCTGTAATGTCACTTGTTTTATTTTTTTTTTTACTTAAAGTTTCTGTAATGTAAGTAATGATTTAGCTGGGAATGCTATGTAAGAAACATTCTAATATATATTGTGATGCAATCCATTATTAGGTCACATGTTTTCTGCATAGTGTGGTGGTCCTGGTTTAACACAACACAAAATAAACCACTTCTGACACCAATCTTTACATCTAAGCTAATAATTGAATATCGATACTGTTTTTTGAAAATCAATACAGTATTGCAAAACAAAACATTGTGATACTTTGATATATCAATATTTCCTCACAGCCCTAGCCTCAATTTTGTATGAATATTATTTTCACTGTATTTTGATAGTTAAACAACTATTAACTAAACCGTGGTTCAGTCGATCCGGACTGATGCCACCCTTTTTGATCAGGCCAGAATTTGATTCTTGATTCATGGCAGGACTATAGTTTACGGCGGCACTTTTCACACCTGCTATTTCTAACAAGATAGGTGTAAAAGCATCATATGATAGACATTACATACTTAAGTTGTAACAGGCAGGAATCAATCCCATTGCTGCATATTTTGGACAGCTTATATTGACCAAATTAACAGGAACTAAAACAAATATTTCAAGTGGAGTAAATGAATCTCATTTCCACACCTTTCTTACCTGTACATTTATACAGTATCATTGTTGTAAATCAAAAACATTTAGTGTATTTAAGTAGGCTCTCTACGTTTCATGACACATGGGCAAATAGTTCATAAATAGCCCAACATTACTTGTTACTTCAGGGACAGCATTGTACTGTAAACCACCCTTTCTAGCATCTACTGTGTCAGATCTGAGGTGACCGGGCCAAGTGGACAGCTCATTAAACACTTGATTTAAGGTCACTGTCGAGTTATTCTAAATCAGCGTGGCCACCTGTGTTCCAGCAGCGCTCTTACCACTAGCCTGCTTGCCTCACACCAGCATCTGACAGGCCTCATTTCTCACTGCCCACGGCCTGACACAGGGGCCATGCCTCTGCCCAGAGCAAAAATAGAGGACACTTCGAAAAGAATACTTCAAGCAGCAATACTTCCTCAGCCAATAAGATCTGTGCAGACCGCTGCCCCGACTAGTGAATTGGGACGCGGACGGGAAAAAAAAACGCCTTTATAAAGAGATAGGGTGCCAGAGAACTGGCGGAAAAACAAGAACGGGCGGAAACTAAAGACACGCCGAGCGCGAGAGACACAGGCAAGGAATGTACACAAAATCTGGCCAGAGGCATTTTATTATTATTATTATATATATGTTTTTCATCATAGTTCAAACAACCTCACAGGTCAGATGTTTCATATATATATATATATACGTGTATATATATATATATATATATATATATATATATATATATATATATATATATATATATATATACGTGTATATATATATATATATATATGTATATATATATATATATATACAGGAGTACAGGATATAGCACTGAATCATAACACAAGTTAAAAATTGCCACGGTCCGGACCTTGGACTGACAAAATTTTCTCCAACTGGATCATACTAAATTCTAATTAAATACCCCTGGTGTATACGTTCATTCATTTAAAATAAAACATATGCAGGGTTCCTCTGCACTGTAAGTGAATGTGTTTTTTGTGAGAGTCTCTTGACTGTTTGCACAATTCTAGCCAGACCCCGCTGATCGCATTCATTACTATAATGTATTCTTCGTACACACCTGACTCTGTGGATCGAGAAAAACAATTAAAATCCTGTACATAGAACTATGGAGTTGGAATGTCCCATCCATCTGGCTCCCACTTTCAATTCATGTTGCCTTGTCATGAGCATGCTGGCCAGTCTTAAACCTTACTCGCAAGATAACAACTCACAACTTGTACAGACTTATATTAGAAATGCCACTAGGTGCTGCTTTCCTCAGCTTCCATTGGACATGGCAAAAATCATAGGACATGATATCAGTTCCTGTCCCATTACTTTTGTCATTTCATTGTTAATGAGTGTTAATGTTAAATGTCCCCACCTTCTTGTTCTTGTGTGCACCCCTTTTTTCCTCTACTACTTTTTTTTGTATTTAAGGTTTGTAGGTCCAGTGTAGAGATGTATTGTTTTGTTGCAATCTATTATTATTTTTTTTATTTATTATAGTATTTTACTGCTGCTTTCTTCATTTGGATGAGATTTTGGGTCGACATGAACATTTCTGTCAAAGCGATGCTGCATCTCTACACACATTTAATTGCACATGCAACTCTAGCTCCATTTTAAAGAAAGTCTAGGTTGACTGTTCATTGTTGCTGTAAAACACTAAATGCAGGCAGACACTAAAAACACTTAAGATTAAAACCAATCATTCCTAACCCCCGCAGGCTGCTAAAGAGAAGACCCCTACTGTTGACACACAGAGCTAGATGGGGTATTTATGGATTATTTTAATAAGGCAACAGACTCCTGAGGCTCCCACCATTCAACAGCACCTGCATAAAGCTACAAACAGAAAGACTTCCTGTTGTAAATAATGACTTTTTGAGCCGCAGCTCGCAGACGGAGGGAGACGTCTGCTGGGAAGTGCCATTTCTGACTGAAGATTTCTGCTGTGCTTCATGTTTTTGTACCTCTATGCATTTATATTTTTTACAACAGGGGAACAGTAATGAAACCACTGGGAATCAATTACTGTGCCTGCTTGACTTTGTCTTTGCGTGGAGAAGTGTGGTTCTGATGTGGAAGTGCATGAATATGATAATGCGTAAGGGTGTGAACAACAGAATTCAAAAGTCCAGATGTGGAGATCTGACAGACATGCAAGTGATATATATATATATATATGTGTGGTCCTTATGTTTATTCTGTTTCTGTTTGGGTGGATCATTCTCGGCACTGCACGCTGATATCAACACTGATCACTGATATGGTGGTGTGTGTTGTTCTGGTACGAGTAAGGTAGGTAGGAATGTTTAATAGAGTGGAGGACAGTGATGTACAGTGTTTAAAAACTCCAGTAGCACTGCTGTGTCTGATCCATTTATACCTAGGGCTGGGTATGGAAATTCGATACCAAAAAGTACCGACCGAAATGTCTCGGTACTACCAAGTAATGAAAGGCCTAAAAAAATGTGGTGCCTATTTTCACAGCACAGCACAGCAAGGTGCCCTGAAACACACAAACTCTCTCGCTCACTCGTCTCTACTTCTCTCACTCTGTCCCTCCCTCTCTCACTCACTTGCTCTCACTTGCTCTCTCCCTCTCTCACTCACTTGCTCTCCCTCTGTCTCTCTCTCACTCGCTCTCTCCCTCTCTCGCTCACTTTCTCTGTCTCTCTCACTCACTTGCTCTGTCTCTCTCACTCACTTGCTCTCCCTCTGTCTCTCTCTTACTCGCTCTCACTCTCTCTCGCTCACTTGCTCTGTCTCTCTCGCTCTGTCTCTCCCTCACTCGCTTTATCTCTCCCTCTTGCTCTGTCTCTCTTTCACTCGCTCTGTCTCTCTCTCACTCGCTCTCTCTCTCCCTTTCTTGCTCACTTGCTCGGTCTCTCTCGCCCTGTCTCTCCCTCACTCGCTTTGTCTCTCCCTCTCTTGCTCTGTCTCTCTTTCACTTTTCTCTGTCTCTAACTCACTCGCTCGGTCTCCCCCTCTCTTGCTCTGTCTCTCTCACTCACTTGCTTGTCACTCTCGCTCTGTCTTTCCCTCTCTGTCTCTCTCTCCCTCTGTCTGTCTCACTCGCTCTGTCTGTCTCTCACTTGCAATGTCTCTCGCTTAATCTTTCTGTCTCTCCCTCCTCTCTTGCTCACTTGTTCTTTTTCTCTCAATCTGTCTCTCTCTTGCTCCTTCTCTCCCTCTCTCGCTCACTTGCTCTGTCTCTCTCGCTTTGTCTCTTCCACACTTGCTTTCTCTCTCTCTCTCTCTCTCTCTCTCTCTCGCTTTGTCTCTTCCACACTCGCTTTCTCTCTCTCTCGCTCACTCTCTCTGTCTCTCGCTCACTCTCTCTGTCTCCCACTTACTCGCTCTGTTTCTCGCTTACTTGCTGTTTCTCGCTCACTTGCTCTGTCTCTCTCACTCACTTGCTCTGTCTCTCTCACTCACTTGCTCTCCCTCTGTCTCTCTCTCACTCACTCCCTCTCTCGCTCACTTGCTCTGTCTCTCTCGCTCACTTTCTCTGTCTCACTTGCTCTATCTCACTTGCTCTTTCGTTTTGTCTCTCTCAATCGCTCTGTCTCTCCCTCTCACTCTGGCTCTCCTTCTCTCGCTCTGTCTCTCACTTACTTGCTCTGTCTCTCCCTCTTTTGCTCTCTCTCGTCCACTCGCTCTGTCTCTCCCTCTCTTGCTCTCTCTCGTCCACTCGCTCTGTCTCTCCCTCTCACGCTCTCTCTCACTTGCACAGTATCCTCCTCTTTCTCCGGCACTCTACCCTGAGATATTTTAATACAGTAAGTCTGCCAGAAGTAAACCACACTACACTATCACTGATTCCCTATCAAAAATATAAGAAACTACCAGCATTTAAAAAAAATAATTATGATTATAATTCATTTTTGAGTGATTGACACCACTAATGTAAATATAATTTAATCTAATGTTGATATTTCTTTAAAAATATATATTTTTAATAAACCACCACAAACATGAGAATGAGATTAGTCATGTCTGCTGTTAAATAGAGTAAATATGTTTTGTGAGAATAATTATCCCTTTTTGTATTTTTGTTTACAATTTACAAAAAGGTATTGAAATAAAGTATCCTTTGGGTATCAGTATTGAACATTTTCGAACGATACCCAGCCCTACTCTAAAACAATACACACTAACACACAACCTGGCTAGTAGGGATTATCTTAAAAAATAATAAACAAATTATGTGTTCATAAATCAAAACAAACTTTGAATGTAATGAAGAACTGAATTGGTTGTTAAATAAGTAACAGTGTTGAACTTTGCAGACCAACTGGAGTCTCACACCCCATAATAAGGTGATTTAAGATAAAGATATTCAAGAGTGTTTTAAATCATTACCTGAAAGCTGTAAAACCCATTCATTCAAGATAAATCCTCTCTTAACAAGGACACCATTAATCTTTTTAATTGTTCTTAACTTTCCACAACACTTTGGGAGGAAAACGCAATGTTTTCAGCTGCACACGCTTTCTTGAATAATAGGACATGTACTTGATTCAGACAAAGAAGTCAAATACCTCTGGAACAGCCATTCCAGCAGCTAACAGTGGCTTGACTCCTATTATCTTCTCCTGTTGTGTTTAAATAATGCTACTGAGAAAGCAACAATTCTCTCTGTTGCCTGCCAAATTGATTACAGTTTAAATATGCAGCAATAAAAAGGTTTCTGTTCTCCACAGGGGAGTTTCTCCCTCTTTCTGTATGTAAGACACTCGTGTGCAGCACTTGGGTAATTCAAGGTTTTATTTATTATTTTTACTTAATGGAAATGGAGGTCCAACAATTACAGCGCTTTTGTGAAATGAAACAACAAGACACTAAGCCAGTGTTTACAGAGTGATAATCTGAATGCAGTAACAGTGTGCTGGCCTATTCATCCAACACACAAAGGAACCACTTGATGTTTTTATGGCTTTCAAAGCCAGTAGGACTGTAGAGACTTTGATAAGGAATTGGTGA
Source organism: Astyanax mexicanus (assembly GCF_023375975.1). Classification (NCBI taxonomy): domain Eukaryota; kingdom Metazoa; phylum Chordata; class Actinopteri; order Characiformes; family Acestrorhamphidae; genus Astyanax; species Astyanax mexicanus. Next base: position 28,415,226 of record NC_064413.1, on the reverse strand, counting down.
CCTAGGTATGGTTCAGAAAGTAAAATGCATTCTTTAAGTGCTGTCATTATCATAAAAGCAAAGTCAAAACCATGGCTTAATTAAAACTAAAACTACTAAAATAAATATATCAAATAATTACAGTCAAAACCACTTGAATTAAAACTGGAAGTCTGTTACAGTCACATTTTCACTGATTAATTTAAAACAATTGTGAAAGTGGTGTACAGAGGCAAAATCACAGAATGTCAAAACACCTTTTGCAAATATTTATGGATTGAACTATAATTACCACTGCCATAGTTGGCTGCAGAGACATCGTCTTTAAAAAAGCTGTTTACCTGTTTTTTTATATATATAAATAATAAATATAATTTGTATACGGCCTATTTATTTTTGAGGAATAAATAATTGCTACAATTGCTACGTAATTCCAAAACTAATAATATATATATACTGTTGTAATTTAATGTATATTAAATGACAATATTAACACCATTTAATGTCATTGATACAATGATAATATAATATCATATCAAAGGTAAATGAACTTGAATATATAATAAAACCCAGGTAAAATAAATCCATCGTTTTTAAATAGAGTTGACAAACTAGTTTTTTTTTTATATTAATGTGCAATCATTACTAAAAATATATATATATATATATATATATATATATATATATATATATATATATATATATATATATATATATATATATATATATATATATCATCCAAGGTCAGACAATAATTATTGAGGTCATATGCATACATTTTTAAAATAATGTAAATGTTGTGACAGGCCTAAGCCTGACTGACTTTAAGTAAACAAAATAAGAATATGACTAGGGATGTACTGATACTATTTTTTCAATCCAAGTATTTTTGTACTTACCAATACAGATACTAATATCTACTTAGAATTAATCAATCAGGAGCATTATGTAATAGTAATTGTTAGTGTAAAGTTGTAAAAATGTTTAATAAAAAAAAAACAGAATATTTCTACTACAGTTTCAATTGTTTTGCCATTTTAGCACAATGTAATGTCAAAAAGAGCAAAACTTGTCCTACAGTCACAACATGCTGCAGAAAAGTCTCAGAAAGCCTCAGAAAGTCCACATTCAGAAGAAAAAAATATATATTGCCAGGTTAATATTACCATGCTAATAACTTAATAACATGCCAATTGTCCAATTGTATTAGATACTTTTAAGTTAAGTTTTAATATATTTTTTAATTAATTTTTAATTTCAGAATTAGATATCTTGATGTATTGACAATATATAAGGTCATGTCAACAAATGTATTTGTACACTGTGTAAATTAACCCTTACTATTGCACTGGTCTTTACTACACATGCTCTTTTTGTTTGAATATTAGGGTTTGGACCCAGATTTTAGAAAACTGTTTTTTAAACAGTGTTTTTGGAGACAAATTTGAGTAACTCTGTTCTTCATTTTCTTCGTTCAACTAAAAAAATCTTTATTTAGAAAGTGTGTGTGTGTGTGTGTGTGTGTGTTATAGTCTTGTAAACTAAGATATAGTGATTGGCCCCTTTTGCTCTTTGGGAAAAATGAAAATACCTTTCCCAACTGGAAACACACACACACACACACACAGCACTCTTTTGACATACTTCTTTGTTGATTGTCTTTTGATGACATTACAGAATTGCAGTTTCTGAACTTGTCATTGTCTCCCATGTTTATTTTTACTGATCTGAACTTGAACCGTTCTGTTCATTTCAAAAGGAGCGTACATGAGCATCCTGTAGAAGTTAGGCTTAACCAGCCCCTGAGTTCTTACTGAACGTCTGCCTTGCTTGGTACATAATGACTTTTGCATGTAAATCAGCCCTCGTCTGGCTGCACAGACAGCCGATCCCATTGAAAACGAAGGCTAAGCAAACAGACGGAGATCGTCTTCAGTGGGCGTCTGAGAGATCCACACCTTCCCCCAACCTTTAATGAAAGCGAGCTTTAAAATGTTGTGTTTAATTTGATTTAGCATTTTTATGAGGCAGGCCTCATGCTCCATCACATTAAAATGTTTATAGTCACATTAGCCGCCCTGCTTACAGTCAATGCTGCGGACTACTGTTAATAAATGTGCACGATTTCCATAAAATATTCAAAGAAGCCCATCATCGCTTCAGCATTTCATCTGCAGCCCCGAACTTCAATCAGTTTTACATTCTAGAAGCATTACGCATCTTGGGGTGGGGGGGTTATGGTGTGGGGGGGGGGCAACATTAGAATCCACATGGCAATGTTTTTATATCTGCTAGTGAGGCAATGAAAACCATAGACAGGATCCATTCATTCCCATGCTTAATTATTAAGAGAATATTGATTTCTCACACATAATTCAGATTTATAACTCATTAAGTATTTAAAACACTCGTGTAATTTTCTTGTTTACTAGACCATACCGCCGCTGCAATATGAACGTTAAGAGAATAATTACGCAACTCTACCGCCGACTAAATGGTCATTTTAACAGCCCAGCTTTAATTACTGGCATTATAATTCAAATATTCAATGAGAGAACTCATTTGCATGGCTTTTTAATAAGATTGTGAATAATAAGGTTTGAGCTTCTACAGTAGATGAGGCTGTTCTTGTTCTTCTTGTTCTTCCTGCACTCCATTGTTACTGAATACTTGTCTGAATTAACATTCATTATTTCCATTAGTGGTTATTTCTTCGGGCTAAATGCTTGACGTGCAGAACGTTTTCTCTATTTTATATTCTTATGTAAGGGTGGATATAACAAGACACTACAATAGGAGATATTTGTATTAAATATTTGTCATATTAATTTAGGTATTTAGGTTTCCTGCAGGAAATAATTGAACCAGTCAAATGCACCACAGAAAAACCACAGTTCAATTTAAAAAGGTTTAAAGGTTTAAAACTATGACTACAGCAAATATAAAATGAGAAAAAATTATAAAACAAAAATTATAAATATTAAAGCGTTTGTAAAGTAGTACACAAGACAGTACCTAGTTATTATATTGACTGTACTGATTATAATACACATTATTTGTTCATTTGCATTTCTTACCAGCATATGAGAGGTTATGGGATACGTTTACACATGAAAGTTTTGTTAGGATACATTTAAACAATAGGTTCTTTATGTGATGCAGATGTGTAGTCTGTGTGGTAGTATGAATAGCAAAAACACTGAATCTGATATTTTTAATTCCAATATGGTTTATAATAAGCCATAATACAATTTGATAAGTATTTGTTACATGGGGACACATCAATGCAACTTTTAAATCAATAAAACTTGACATCCTCTCTGAGAAAAAAGGAAAATGAACAACAGCAGTGAGGAAGCTTTTCAGCATAGTGAGGTAAAATGCCGGAAATTATGTGAAGTGATGTCTTAATTTAAGGACAATTAGATTGTAGGAATACAGTGCAACCACTCTGTGTGTTCTGTTTCTAAAGAAATGACTGAACAATGCTACAACCCTTTTAAATCTGATTTATGTTCCAGTGATAAAAACTATATAATATTGCACTTTTTAGTCTATATTGCATTCCAAAAAGTTTAGCAAATAAATAAAAAAGGGAATAAATAAATAAATAGATCACTTGTACTTTTTATGTTCAGTGCATTTAAATAATTTGTGCAAAACTGCTATTTCTATTCTGTAACTTTTATATAACTTTTTTATTTCACAATGATTCTTAAGCATTCTTAAATTCATAAACAGTGTTTCCTTTGCTGGAAAGCTTTCATGCTTTACTTCACTAGTGTGCAGTATGGCTGATAATTGTCCATTTTGATGGACAATAGGTCTCAATCTGTGTTAATAGCAAAAATACACAAAAAAAACAACAAAGTTTAAAGGCAACCAAGCTTGAATGCTTGGTAAGAAGTTTGGTTTGTCAGTTTCTGGAAATCCTTGATAGCTCCCATGATGCCAGTGTTCTGTCAAGTTATGCTTCCCATCAAATTTTGCTACATAGTGGCCCTGCACATGCGTTAAACTCACATTTTTACTGTTTTCATGTGTTTTTTTTCCTGATTTTTTTTTTCTCGGGTGCATTGTACAATCTGGACTGGCATTGTTTGCTTGAGTGTTACAACCGGGTAAAGAAATATACTAAAAATAGAATACAAAAATATATATCAAAAACGGATTCTCATTACCTAATATATTGCTATCAGAACTTTATCCTGATACAGCGATTAGACTATTCAAATACCATACAGAGACTTCTTCTGCGGGCGTGCTTTAATTTTTTTATTTTACCTTTAAATACACTAGGGTAGCACGGTTTGACAGGGTAGCACAACCCGATAGAACACCAGAAAATATGAAATAAAAGGTTCTCTAGAAGCGTTACCCTTTTGCACATGTGTACCAATTTAAGAGTGTGAACTGTTCAGATATAGGTCATATTTTAATATAAAGTTTGGTGAAAAGTCGCATTTGGGGGTCTTTTTTACTGATGTGTAAACATAGCCCCTGTCTTCCTGAGGCCATCTTGACCTCCACAGTTAGCACAAGGTTTAAAATATCAGAATTTCTTATGCTTGATTTAAAGCTTGATTCACATGACAGTTCTTTATTATTACAATTAGTAATTAAGATCCAAGAGCTTGATTTTTTTTTTACTTTGCACAAGAAAAGCAAAGAAATGTTCTTAAATGTAATGCACAATATTGTAAATATATTAATTCCAAGTAATTAGCAACCATTTCTGTTGATCTATTCATTACAATCTTATAATGTTTAGGGCAGCTGCCATTTATATTTAAAATAATTAAGGTTTTGATATGATAGCTGCATTAGGATAGGAATTAAAATCGTTTTAAATGCTGTATCCAGATTACGGTGGATTCTTCAGAGCCTTCAGTATCATTCTTTGAAATGACCCATCTCATGTCTTCAGGGAATGTAGTTTTTAATCCCACCCAGGGGGGTCAGTGTTGCATCATCTTGTGCACTACAGATGTTCTGTAATTTCAATGCTTTTGGCTTTCACCAGATGATGGAGAGCAGGCGGATGGGGAGGATGAGGAGAGTGGAGAGAAAGACTCAGGAGAAGAGCCCTCAGCAGCAGAACAGGTCTGAACCTTAAACCAGATCTCAAGTAAATAATTAGCAAAATTATTCAGGAAAACCTTTTGAAACCAAAAGAAAAACTTAATACTTATAGAAGTTAAACTTTTATGTCAGGAAATGTTACATTTGCTTGGAAAATTTTGCTTAGTTTTTTCTCTTTCTTCTTAAACTCCTTTAATAACAGTACTGCCAGTTTGCATTGTTTTGTTTGTAACTAATAACTAAACAATAATCCTTAGATTATTCACTCATCATCAAATAAATTACTGCAGAAATAGTATTATTTTAGAAATATTTATGAAGCTGCACATACAGAAGCGGTGTGTAATGCATTTCTAATGCATGTGTAATAAAAAAAAAAAAAACTTTCAGCATGGAGAGGTTCCTAATGGTGTCCTGTGATAATCCACCTAATACAGCTCGAGTTAATTTTCCATGTCCAATAACAGCCCACACCTTTTTAGTTGGGAATAGGGCTGGCAACCCTGGCATAGTACCTGTGTCTTTAGTGATGGCTCTTGAGATGAGGATGAGCAGCAGTATGTGGAAAATAATCGTTCTTTTGTAATAGTGCAAAGCAGCGTGCATTCAGAAACATGGTTGCAGGACCTCAATAATATAAATTCGTCCTGTAAAAGTTCCTGTAACAAAGACAAAAGGTGATCTGGCAAGGTATGAAATTGCACCTTACCCCATAAAAAAATCCACAAACATCAATAAACCATTGATTTTGGTGCTGATCACAGTGCTGCACACAGATTTGTTGGTGGTCTCCGCCAATATTAAAGTATCTCCATGACAGTCTGGCACGACTACCCATAACATTTAATTCCTGTTGGTGGATTCCTACTGTTTTTACGCTTCAAACATCTGGAATTCGTTACCAATTAATATTCGTCAGGCAACGAGCGTTACTAGCTTTAAAAAGTTTAGCTTTCTATAAGCTTTTTTTTCTGTTCTTTGTATTTTTGTCATTTGATTGACTTTGTTGTTCTTATTTTTATTCTGTTTATTTTATTCTATATTGTGTCAATATTATTTGTTTTTTCTTTATTTAATATTATTTTTATTAAACCTTTTCTTTTTACTTTTTAACTGTTTTATGCGTTTGATATTACTTATTGTTTCACATTTTTCAGTTTTATTTAATTTTAATGTGAAGCACTTTGAGCTGCATTTTATGAAAGGTGCTACATAAATAAAGTTGTTATTATTATTATTATTATTATTATTATTATTATTATTATTATTATTATTATTTGAAATTGTCTGAGCTAAAGAGGCTACCGCTTAGAAGGTGCCGTTTTCACTGCTTAATATAAATCCATGTCATTTTATATGAACTGTTTCTCACTTATAGCTGACTATGTTAATATTACAATTGAAGATAAATATTTTGAATGGTTTAAATCTGATGAGTAAAGTTGTTAATTCAGTTATGAATTAAGATGTTTTGCCCATAATGCAAATCTAATATAAATGCAATTCAGTACATGCATTTCTAAAATTAGTATTGCAGTAAACAATAATAGGTCTAGATTTCTAAAGGTCCATCTAAAATTCTGTCACAGGAAACTGAAGCTGCTGAGTGTGAGGAGGGTGAAGACGAGGGTCCGGGGTCAGACGACGCTGCCCAGGCTGCAGAGGAAAAAGCCCCTCCTGTAAAAAAGGAAAACGAGAATGAAGAGGAGGAGAATACTGGAGGGGATGGAGAGGGGGAAGAAACAGCCCAGAACGAGGAACAGGTGACAGAGGGTGCAGAGGAGGAACAAGCTGAGGAAGAGGCGGGAGAAGCTGAGGAAGATGCTGTACAAGCTGAAGAAGAGGCAGGACAGGCTGAGGAGGAGGCGGGACAGGCTGAGGAAGAGGCGGGGCAGGCTGAGGAGGAGGCGGGGCAGGCTGAGGAGGAGGCGGGGCAGGCTGAGGAGGAGGCGGGGCAGGCTGATGAAGAGGCGGGAGCGGCCGATGAAGCCGCTGCGAATGAAGAAGGTTGAATGCTGGAAGGAAGAGAAGATAGATAAGAGCTGCTGGAGAAGAGGCTACTCAGGAAAGAAAAGAATCAGGAAACAGTGCTGTTTTGGAAAGAGGAAAGGGAGTAGTGCTTATAATGATGAATTGCTTCAATTAGTCATAATTGATTTGATTAAGGCAATAGAAACAGTGCAATTAAGCTAATGATTAGTTCATTAGGAGACTATATGAATGTCTGCTCTCAGGATGAGGCACAGTAGCGTTAATGAATAAGCTATTGGGTGTGGTGTGCTGACTGTAGATGGTGAATGGAGGTGCTGAGTTGTATTTTGATGTCTGTATGTCTGAATGTGTTACATATCTGCTCTATATTATACATAGTATTGCTGCTATTACATAACCTCTTATCTCCAAAGCAATACACTAATAGGAGAAAGAAAAAAATGTGCAATCAATTTAAGGAAACCTATTCTTGGTGATCTTTTATGTAGTTTTTGTTTGTCTATTTGTCATGAAAAGTGTACAAGGTCAAAGGCAGCTCGCATTTTCAGATATTTAGCTAATTCAGAACAATTTATTTTTATAACACCACTTTTAAGTTAAGGCTTTAATATAATAGTGATGATTCTTTTGTTTTCTGACTGATTATTTGATTATCACATTTGTCACATTTACACATAAACTTGTATGTCCAGTTTTCACTTTTTACATCATTTGAATCTGGTGATTGTCCTTTACATAGAGCTGGGCAATCATTTAGTATCAATAAATACTGCGATAAAAATGTTTTGAATAAACACATTTTTTAATATTTCAGTATACATTATTTACAGCATCAGTCACTGAATGACGTTCATTACAGGGTGCATTAAAGGTACATACATGCATCGTGGGCATTCTTATCAGTTGTTCTATAGCTTTTATATTGTTCATATCAGAATTATATTGTATCGAGCAAAAATGAAGAAATATATTGTAATAAAAACTTTGGCTATATCATCCAGCCCTAAATGACTTCCACTGAAATAGCTACAAGATACTTACATGACATCAATGATATGTTTGTAATACACTGCCTTTAAGATTGATCTGCCATGAAAATCTACTTTACGTAAACAATTATTACAATTCAGCCGGCAGCTCACCCAGATCCATTCACTTGACTGTACTTCAGCTTGATGCTTCATTGTGCATCATTGTTGATTCATAGATCTGTCACAACTGTCTTTAATAAACTGAATCATCAAAATACTGAGACTGATGGCATCATTTTACTGTACATATTTCACTTTATACTTCCAATCACTGCAGAAGATAGACTGTAGCTCTGGATGTAGAGGATGTACAATGTACACTTGTAAAACTAAGGTGCTAAAAACCATACATTTAAAAGGTTTCTCATACTGGGCGGTATATCAATGGGGAAATTAAAACAGGTGTGGAATAATGGTAGCTCAGCTCTGTGGAGTCAAACGCTCCATCCTGCCTGTAGAAAAAGGAGAACAGTACTTTATTTGAGGAGCTCCTGTTATAGTGCTGTTCCTCACTGTATGAGTGTTTTTATCAGAGTAAAATAGAAAAACAACAGCAAACAGCAACTAGAAAAGGAAAGTTCGATAACGAACTTTAAGTTGGCTTGGAAAAGTACGTTAATAACGTTGAAAAGTTAAAATGGTTGCTATGATATTTCTGTCTAAAGCGTGTGAAGAGTGGTTGCTATCCTGTTGACTATCGGCTAAATGTTAAAGTCCAAAAAGTTTTGGCTAACATGGTGAAAAGCTAATAATTGTCTTATAAAGTAAAGTGTTGCTAAGTGGTTGCTAGGTAGTTGCTAGGCAGTTGCTAACATATTCCAGGTGGTTGCTAAGCTGTTGCTAACTGGTTGCTAGGCAATTGCTAACATATTCCACATGGTTGTTAAGTGGTTGCTAGGCAGTTTCTAATATTTTCCAGGTGGTTGCTAAGTGGTTGCTAACTGGTTGCTATGCAGTTGCTAACATATTCCACATGGTTTCCAAGTGGTTGCTAAGGTGTTGCTCTGATATCCGGGGTGGTTGTTAAGGTGTTGCTAGGTGGTTGCTAAGGTGTTGCTATGGTTTCTGAGGTGGTTGCTAAGGTGTTGCTAGGTGGTTGCTAGGTGGTTGCTAAGGTGTTGCTATGGTATCCGGGGTGGTTGCTAAGGTGTTGCTATGGTATCCGGGGTGGTTGCTAAGGTGTTGCTAGGTGGTTGCTAGGCAGTTGCTATCATTTCTAAAGTGGTTGCTAAGTGGTTGCTAGGCAGTTGCTAACGTTTTCCTAGTGGTTGTTAAGGTGTTGCTAAGTGGTTGCTAGGCAGTTGCTATAATTTCTAAAGTGGTTGCTAAGCAGTTGCTAATGTTTTCCTAGTGGTTGCTAAGGTGTTGCTAAGTGGTTGCTAGGCAGTTGCTATCATTACTAAAGTGGTTGCTAAGTGGTTGCAAGGCAGTTGCTAACGTTTTCCTAGTGGTTGCTAAGGTGTTGCTAAGTGGTTGCTAGGCAGTTGCTATCATTACTAAAGTGGTTGCTAAGTGGTTGCAAGGCAGTTGCTAACGTTTTCCTAGTGGTTGCTAAGGTGTTGCTAAGTGGTTGCTAGGCAGTTGCTATCATTTCTAAAGTGGTTGCTAAGTGGTTGCTAGGCAGTTGCTAACGTTTTCCAAGTGGTTGCTAAGGTGTAGCTAACTGGTTGCTAGGCAGTTGCTATCATTTTTAAAGTAGTTGCTAGGCAGTTGCCAACACATTCCACATAGTTGCTAAGTGGTTGCTAGACAGTTTGCTATCATTTCTAAAGTGGTTGCTAAGCGGTTGCTAGGCAGTTGCTAACCTTTTCCAGGTGGTTGCTAAGGTGTAGCTAACTGGTTGCTAGGCAGTTGCTAACGTATTCCACATGGTTGCTAAGTAGTTGCTAAGTGGTTGCTAGGCAGTTGCTAACGTTTTACAGGTGGTTGCTAAGGTGTTGCTAACTGGTTGCTAGGCAGTTGCCATCATTTCTAAAGTGGTTGCTAAATGGTTGCTAGGCAGTTGCTAACATTTTCCAGGTGGTTGCTAAGGTGTAGGTAACTGGTTGCTAGGCAGCTGCTATTATTTTTAAAGTAGTTGCTAGGCAGTTGCTAACGTATTCCACATGGTTGCTAAGTGGTTGCTAGACAGTTGCTATCATTTCTAAAGTGGTTGCTAAGTGGTTGCTAGGCAGTTGCTAACGTTTTCCGGGTGGATGCTAGGCAGTTGCTATCATTTCTAAAGTGGTTGCTAAGTGGTTGCTAGGCAGTTGCTAACGTTTTCCAAGTGGTTGCTAAGGTGTAGCTAAGTGGTTGCTAGGCAGTTGCTATCATTTTTAAAGTAGTTGCTAGGCAGTTGCCAACACATTCCACATAGTTGCTAAGTGGTTGCTAGACAGTTTGCTATCATTTCTAAAGTGGTTGCTAAGCGGTTGCTAGGCAGTTGCTAACCTTTTCCAGGTGGTTGCTAAGGTGTAGCTAACTGGTTGCTAGGCAGTTGCTAACGTATTCCACATGGTTGCTAAGTAATTGCTAAGTGGTTGCTAGGCAGTTGCTAACGTTTTACAGGTGGTTGCTAAGGTGTTGCTAACTGGTTGCTAGGCAGTTGCCATCATTTCTAAAGTGGTTGCTAAATGGTTGCTAGGCAGTTGCTAACATTTTCCAGGTGGTTGCTAAGGTGTAGCTAAATGGTTGCTAGGCAGCTGCTATTATTTTTAAAGTAGTTGCTAGGCAGTTGCTAACGTATTCCACATGGTTGCTAAGTGGTTGCTAGACAGTTGCTATCATTTCTAAAGTGGTTGCTAAGTGGTTGCTAGGCAGTTGCTAACGTTTTCCGGGTGGTTGCTAAGGCAGTTGCTAAGGCAGTAGCTAACTGGTTGCTAGGCAGTTGCTATCAATTTAAAGTAGTTGCTAGGCAGTTGCCAACATATTCCACATGGTTGCTAAGTGGTTGCTAGACAGTTGCTGTCATTTCTAAAGTGGTTGCTAAGCAGTTGCTAGGCAGTTGCTAACGTTTTCCAGGTGGTTGCTAACTGGTTGCTAGGCAGTTGCTAATTTATTCCACATGGTTGCTACGTGGTTGCTAGGCAGTTTCTAATATTTTCCAGGTGGTTGCTAAGGTGTTGCTAGGCAGTTGCCATCATTTCTAAAGTGGTTGCTAAGTGGTTGCTAGGCAGTTGCTAACGTTTTCCAGGTGGTTGCTAAGGTGGTTGCTAAGCAGTTAATAGGTGGTTGCAAAGCCCTGACTGGGGTGCCGGGGTGTCCAAACTTTTGACTGATAGCTGCTCCATACAGCAGCTCCTCCATACACTCACAGTACTGGAGGAGCAGGGGAGAGAAGGGGTTCCGTGCGCAGAGCTGCTCGTGTGCGAGATGGAACTCTGGGCCCCCCATTCATTTCTATGGGGAAACTTCGTACGACATTTGTACGAAATCCGTACGACGTATCGTTTCGTATAGCATATTTTCGGAAAGAACGCACTAAGTTCTATAGACCATCCGAATTTCGTCTTCGTATCTCAAAAATTGTGACGTTCACAGCCATTCAAAATTCTTCTAGTTCATTGTCTATGGAAAAAAGGGCGTACGTTTACGAAGTTTTTACGAAAATCGTACGATGTATCGCTCCAAAAAGCACAAGCACACCCCGCGGCTATAAGTTCTACCATCGTGTGAAGTTTCGTGGTTCTAGCTCGAAAGCTCTAGGAGGAGTAGTTGTTTATAAAACGTGGCGAGAATAATAATAATAACTAGAAAAGGAAAGTTCGATAACGAACTTTAAGTTGGCTTGGAAAAGTACGTTAAATAGTTAAATAACGTTGAATAGTTAAAATGGTTGCTAAGATATTTCTGTCTAAAGCGTGTGAAGAGTGGTTGCTATGCTGTTGACTTTCGGCTAAATGTTGAAGTCCAAAAAGTTTTGGCTAACATGGTGAAAAGCTTATAATTATCTTATAAAGTAAAGTGTTGCTAAGTGGTTGCTAGGTAGTTGCTAGGCAGTTGCTAATGTAGTCCACATCGTTGCTTAGTGCTTGTTAATTGGTTGCTAGGCAGTTGCGAACATATTCCAGGTGGTTGCTAAGCTGTTGCTAACTTGTTGCTAGGCAATTCCTAACGTATTCCAAATGGTTTTTAAGTGGTTATTAGGCAGTTTCTAATATTTTCCAGGTGGTTGCTAACTGGTTGCTATGGTATCTGGGGTGGTTGCTAAGGTGTTGCTAGGTGGTTGCTAAGGTGTTGCTATGGTATCTGGGGTGGTTGCTAAGGTGTTGCTAGGTGGTTGCTAGAGGGTTGATAGGTGGTTGCTAAGGTGTTGCTATGGGATCCGGGGTGGTTGCTAAGGTGTTGCTATGGTATCCGGGTTGGTTGCTAAGGTGTTGCTAGGTGGTTGCTAAGGTGTTGCTAGGCGGTTGCTAAGGTGTTGCTATGGTGTCTTGGGTGGTTGCTAAGGTGTTGCTAGGTGATTGCTAAGATGTTGCTATGGTATCTGGGGTGGTTGCTAAGGTGTTGCTATGGTATCTGGGGTGGTTGCTAAGGTGTTGCTAGGTGGTTGCTAAGGTGTTGCTATGGTATCTGGGGTGGTTGCTAAGGTGTTGCTAGGTGGTTGCTAGAGGGTTGCTAGGTGGTTGCTAAGGTGTTGCTATGGGATTCGGGGTGGTTGCTAAGGTGTTGCTATGGTATCCGGGTTGGTTGCTAAGGTGTTGCTAGGTGGTTGCTAAGGTGTTGCTATGGTATCCAGGGTGGTTGCTAAGGTGTTGCTAGGTGGTTGCTAGGGTGTTGCTACGCAGTTGCTATGGTATCCAGGGTGGTTGCTAAGGTGTTGCTAGGTGGTTGCTAAGGTGTTGCTAGGTGGTTGCTAAGGTGTTGCTATGGTATCCTGGGTGGTTGCTAAGGTGTTGCTAGGTGGTTGCTATGGTGTTGCTATGGTATCCAGGGTGGTTGCTAAGGTGTTGCTAGGTGGTTGCTAAGGTGTTGCTATGGTATCCTGGGTGGTTGCTAAGGTGTTGCTAGGTGGTTGCTAGGCAGTCGCTAAGGTGTTGCTATGGTATCCTGGGTGGTTGCTAAGGAGTTTCTAGGTGGTTGCTAAGGTGTTGCTAGGTGGTTGCTAAGGTGTTGCTAGGTGGTTGCTAAGGTGTTGCAATGGTATCCGGGGTGGTTGCTAAGGTGTTGCTAGGTGGTTGCTAGGCGGTTGCTTAGGTGTTGCTATGGTATCCGGGGTGGTTGCTACGGTGTTTCTAAGTGGTTGCTAAGGTGTTGCTAGGTGGTTGTTAAGGTGTTGCTATGGTATCCAGGGTGGTTGCTAAGGTGTTGCTAGGTGGTTGCTAAGGTGTTGCTATGGTATCCAGGGTGGTTGCTAAGGTGTTGCTAGGTGGTTGCTAGGTGGTTGCTAGGGTGTTGCTAGGTGGTTGCTAAGGTGTTGCTATGGTATCCAGGGTGGTTGCAAAGGTGTTGCTAGGTGGTTGCTAGGTGGTTGCTAGGGTGTTGCTAGGTGGTTGCTAAGGTGTTGCTAGGTGGTTGCTAAGGTGTTGCTATGGTATCCAGGGTGGTTGCTAAGGTGTTGCTAGGTGGTTGCTAAGGTGTTGCTAGGTGGTTGCTAAGGTGTTGCTATGGTATCCGGGGTGGTTGCTAAGGTGTTGCTAGGTGGTTGCAAGGTGGTTGCTAAGGTGTTGCTAGGTGGTTGCTAGGGTGTTGCTAGGTGGTTGCTAAGGTTTTGCTAGGTGGTTGCTAAGGTGTTGCTATGGTATCCAGGGTGGTTGCTAAGGTGTTGCTAGGTGGTTGCTAAGGTGTTGCTATGGTATCCGGGGTGGTTGCTAAGGTGTTGCTAGGTGGTTGCTAGGCGGTTGCTAAGGTGTTGCTATGGTGTCTGTGGTGGTTGCTAAGGTGTTGCTAGGTGGTTGCTAAGATGTTGCTATGGTATCTGGGGTGGTTGCTAAGGTGTTGCTAGGTGGTTGCTAAGATGTTGCTATGGTATCTGGGGTGGTTGCTAAGGTGTTGCTAGGTGTATCTGACTGGTCGCTAGGCAGTTGCTACCATTTCTAAAGTGGTTGCTAAGCAGTTGCTAACGTTTTCCAGGTGGTTGCTAAGGTGTTGCTATCTGGTTGCTAGGCAGTTGCTAACGTATTACACATGGTTGCTAAGTGGTTGCTAGGCAGTTGCTAATGTTTTCCAGGTGGTTGCTAAGGTGTATCTAACTGGTTGCTAGGCAGTAGTAGATAAAAAGAAAGAGTGTTAAATGTAGAAGTACAGAAAAAGGGAGAGCCTGAAATAGAGAAGTAGAGAGAAAATCAGCGTGAGAAGTAGAGAAAGAACACCCGAGAATGTGAGAAAAAGAGTGACAAGTAGAGAGAAATATTGAGCGAGAGAAAGAGAATTAAGGAAAAAGAGAGATCGAGAAATAAAGAAGTAGAGAAAGAAAGAGGATGTAGTAGAGAGATAGATAGAAAGAGAAAGCAAGACAGAAAAGTAGAGTGAAAGAGAAGTAGAGAGAAGAGCGAGAAATAAAGAGTAAGAGAGAAATAGAGAAATAGAAAATTAGAAAGAAAGAGACATAGAAAAGTAGAGAGAGTGAGAAATAGAGAAGTAGAGAGAGAGTGAGAAAGAGAGAGTGAGAAATAGAGAAGAAGAGAGCAAAAGAGAGTGAGAAATAGAGAAGCAGAGAGAGAGTGAGAAATAGAGAAGTAGAGAGAGAGTGAGAAAGAGAGAGTGAGAAATAGAGAAGTAGAGAGAGTGAGAAATAGAGACGTAGAGAGAGAGTGAGAAAGAGAGTGAGAAATAGAGAAGTAGAGAGAGAGTGAGAAATAGAGACGTAGAGAGAGAGTGAAAAAGAGAGTGAGAAATATAGAAGTAGAGAGAGTGAGAAATATAGAAGTAGAGAGAGAGAGTGAGAAATAGAGACGTAGAGAGAGAGTGAGAAAGAGAGAGTGAGATAGAGAAGTAGAGAGAGAGTGAGAAATAGAGTGAGAAATAGACGTAGAGAGAGAGTGAGAAAGAGAGTGAGAAATAGAGACGTAGAGAGAGAGTGAGAAATAGAGTGAGAAATAGAGACGTAGAGAGAGAGTGAGAAAGAGAGTGAGAAATAGAGGAGTAGAGAGCAAAAGAGAGTGAGAAATAGAGAAGTAGAGAGCAAAAGAGAGAGTGAGAATTAGAGAAGTAGAGAGCGAAAGAGAGAGTGAGAAAGAGAGAGTGGTTGCTAAGCAGTTAATAGGTGGTTGCAAAGCCCTGGCTGGGGTGCCGGGGTGTCCAAACTTTTGACTGATAGCTGCTCCATACAGCAGCTCCTCCATACACTCACAGTACTGGAGGAGCAGGGGAGAGAAGGGGTTCCGTGCGCAGAGCTGCTCGTGTGCGAGATGGAACTCTGGGCCCCCCATTCATTTCTATGGGAAAACTTCGTACGAAAATTGTACGAAAACCGTACGTCGTATCACTTCGCAACCTCCTATTAATTTTAAGATCTCGGTAAGATCTATAAGCTCGCCAAATTTGGTCTTCGTATCTCAAAAATTGTGGCGGTTACGGACGTTTAAAATTTCGCCCCATTCATTCCTATGGGGAAAAAATGCGTACGTTTACGAAGTTTTTACGAAAACCGTACGATAAATCGCTCCAAAAAGCACAAGCACGCTAAGTTGGCATAGGTCCTACGATCCGTGAAAGTTTCGTGATTCTACGTTGAAAGCTCTAGGAGGAGTAGCGTACAGAAAAAAAGGCGTAAGAATAATAATAACTAGAAAAGGTAAAGTTCGTGAACGAACTTTAAGTTGGCTTGGAAAAGAACGCTAATAACGTTAAAAAGTTAAAATGGTTGCTAAGCTTTTTCCGTCTGAAGAGTGTGAAGAGTCATTGATTTGCTGTTAACGCTAAATGCTAAAAACGCTGAAATCTAAAAACATTTGGTTAAACGCTGAAATCTAAAAATGTTTGATTAAACGCTGAAATCTAAAACCGTTTGGTTAAACGCTGAAATCTAAAAACATTTGGTTAAACGCTGAAATCTAAAAACGTTTGATTAAACGCTGAAATCTAAAAACGTTTGGTTAAACGCTGAAATCTAAAAACGCTTGTTTAAATGCTGAAATCGTAAAACTTTTGGTTAAACTTTTGATTGCTAATGTGTTGCTAGGCGGTTGCTATTATTTCTGAAAAGGTTGCTAAGCTGTTGCTAGGCAATTGCTAATGTTTTCCAGGTGGTTGCTAAGCTGTTGCTAACTAGTTGCTAGGCAATTGCTAACATATAACAGGTGGTTGCTAGGCAGTTGCTAAGTGGTTGCTAGGCAGTTGCTAACGTTTTCCAAGTGGTTGCTAGGCAGTTGCTTAGTGGTTGCTAGGCAGTTGCTAACGTTTTCCAGGTGGTTGCTAAGTGGTTGCTAGGCAGTTGCTAACATATTCCAGGTGGTTGCTAGGCAGTTGCTAAGTGGTTGCTAGGCAGTTGCTAACGTTTTCCAGGTGGTTGCTAAGTGGTTGCTAGGCAGTTGCTAACGTATTCCAGGTGGTTGCTAGGCAGTTGCTAAGTGGTTGCTAGGCAGTTGCTAACGTTTTCCAGGTGGTTGCTAAGTGGTTGCTAGGCAGTTGCTAACATATTCCAGGTGGTTGCTAGGCAGTTGCTAAGTGGTTGCTAGGCAGTTGCTAACGTTTTCCAGGTGGTTGCTAAGCGGTTGGTAGGCAGTTGCTAACGTTTTCCAGGTGGTTGCTAAGTGGTTGCTAGGCAGTTGCTAACGTTTTCCAGGTGGTTGCTAGGCAGTTGCTAAGTGGTTGCTAGGCAGTTGCTAATGTTTTCCAAGTGGTTGCTAGGCAGTTGCTAAGTGGTTGCTAGGCAGTTGCTAACATTTTCCAGGTGGTTGCTAAGTGGTTGCTAGGTAGTTGCTAACATATTCCAGGTGGTTGCTAGGCAGCTGCTAAGTGGTTGCTAGGCAGTTGCTAACGTTTTCCAGGTGGTTGCTAAGTGGTTGCTAGGCAGTTGCTAACGTTTTCCAGGTGGTTGCTAAGTGGTTGCTAGGCAGTTGCTAATGTTTTCCAGGTGGTTGCTAGGCAGTTGCTAAGTGGTTGCTAGGCAGTTGCTAACGTTTTCCAGGTGGTTGCTAAGTGGTTGCTAGGCAGTTGCTAACGTTTTCCAGGTGGTTGCTAGGCAGTTGCTAAGTTGTTGTTAGGCAGTTGCTAACGTTTTCCAGGTGGTTGCTAAGTGGTTGCTAGGCAGTTGCTAACGTATTCCAGGTGGTTGCTAGGCAGTTGCTAAGTGGTTGCTAGGCAGTTGCTAACTTTTTCCAGGTGGTTGCTAAGTGGTTGCTAGGTAGTTGCTAACGTATTCCAGGTGGTTGCTAGGCAGCTGCTAAGTGGTTGCTAGGCAGTTGCTAACGTTTTCCAGGTGGTTGCTAAGTGGTTGCTAGGCAGTTGCTAACGTTTTCCAGGTGGTTGCTAGGCAGTTGCTAAGTGGTTGCTAGGCAGTTGCTAACGTTTTCCAGGTGGTTGCTAAGTGGTTGCTAGGCAGTTGCTAACGTTTTCCAGGTGGTTGCTAGGCAGTTGCTAAGTTGTTGCTAGGCAGTTGCTAACGTTTTCCAGGTGGTTGCTAAGTGGTTGCTAGGCAGTTGCTAACGTATTCCAGGTGGTTGCTAGGCAGTTGCTAAGTGGTTGCTAGGCAGTTGCTAACGTTTTCCAGGTGGTTGCTCAGTGGTTGCTAGGCAGTTGCTAATGTTTTCCAGGTGGTTGCTAAGTGGTTGCTAGGCAGTTGCTAACGTATTCCAGGTGGTTGCTAGGCAGTTGCTAAGTGGTTGCTAGGCAGTTGCTAGCGTTTTCCAAGTGGTTGCTAGGCAGTTGCTAAGTGGTTGCTAGGCAGTTGCTAACGTTTTCCAGGTGTTTGCTAAGTGGTTGCTAACTGGTTGCTAGGCAGTTGCTATAATTTCTAAAGTGGTTGCTAAGTTGTTGCTAAGTGGTTGCTAGGCAGTTGCTAACGTTTTCCAGGTGGTTGCTAAGGTGTTGCTAAGTGGTTGCTAAGCAGTTAATAGGTGGTTGCTAAAACCTGGCTGGGGTGCCGGGGTGTCCAAACTTTTGACTGATAGCTGCTCCATACAGCAGCTCCTCCATACAGTCACAGTACTGGAGGAGCAGGGGAGAGAAGGGGTTCCGTGCGCAGAGCTGCTCGTGTGTGAGATGGAACTCTGGGCTCCCCATTCATTTCTATGGGAAAACTTCGTACGACAATTGTACGAAAACCGTACGTCGTATCACTTCGCAACCTGCTATTAATTTAAAGATCTCGATAAGATCTATAAGCTCGCCGAATTTGGTGTTCGTATCTCAAAAATTGTGGCAGTTACGGACGTTTAAAATTTGGCCCCATTCATTCCTATGGGAAAAAAATGCGTACGTTTACGAAGTTTTTACGAAAACCGTACGATATATCGCTTCAAAAAGCACAAGCAACCTGAACCGCTATAGGTACTACGATACTGTAAAATTTCGTGATTCTACGTCAAAAGCTGTAGGAGGAGATGCGTACAACAAAAAAAGCGCGGAATAATAATAATAACTAGAAAAGGTAAAGTTCGTGAACGAACTTTAAGTTGGCTTGGAAAAGAACGCTAATAACGTTAAAAAGTTAAAATGGTTGCTAAGCTTTTTCCGTCTGAAGAGTGTGAAGAGTCATTGATTTGCTGTTAACGCTAAATGCTAAAAACGCTGAAATCTAAAAACATTTGGTTAAACGCTGAAATCTAAAAATGTTTGATTAAACGCTGAAATCTAAAAACGTTTGGTTAAACGCTGAAATCTAAAAACATTTGGTTAAACGCTGAAATCTAAAAATGTTTGATTAAACGCTGAAATCTAAAAACGTTTGATTAAACGCTGAAATCTAAAAACGTTTGGTTAAACGCTGAAATCTAAAAACGCTTGTTTAAATGCTGAAATCGTAAAACTTTTGGTTAAACTTTTGATTGCTAATGTGTTGCTAGGCGGTTGCTATTATTTCTGAAAAGGTTGCTAAGCTGTTGCTAGGCAATTGCTAATGTTTTCCAGGTGGTTGCTAAGCTGTTGCTAACTAGTTGCTAGGCAATTGCTAACATATAACAGGTGGTTGCTAGGCAGTTGCTAAGTGGTTGCTAGGCAGTTGCTAACGTTTTCCAAGTGGTTGCTAGGCAGTTGCTTAGTGGTTGCTAGGCAGTTGCTAACGTTTTCCAGGTGGTTGCTAAGTGGTTGCTAGGCAGTTGCTAACATATTCCAGGTGGTTGCTAGGCAGTTGCTAAGTGGTTGCTAGGCAGTTGCTAACGTTTTCCAGGTGGTTGCTAAGTGGTTGCTAGGCAGTTGCTAACGTATTCCAGGTGGTTGCTAGGCAGTTGCTAAGTGGTTGCTAGGCAGTTGCTAACGTTTTCCAGGTGGTTGCTAAGTGGTTGCTAGGCAGTTGCTAACATATTCCAGGTGGTTGCTAGGCAGTTGCTAAGTGGTTGCTAGGCAGTTGCTAACGTTTTCCAGGTGGTTGCTAAGCGGTTGGTAGGCAGTTGCTAACGTTTTCCAGGTGGTTGCTAAGTGGTTGCTAGGCAGTTGCTAACGTTTTCCAGGTGGTTGCTAGGCAGTTGCTAAGTGGTTGCTAGGCAGTTGCTAATGTTTTCCAAGTGGTTGCTAGGCAGTTGCTAGGCAGTTGCTAACGTTTTCCAGGTGGTTGCTAAGTGGTTGCTAGGTAGTTGCTAACATATTCCAGGTGGTTGCTAGGCAGCTGCTAAGTGGTTGCTAGGCAGTTGCTAACGTTTTCCAGGTGGTTGCTAAGTGGTTGCTAGGCAGTTGCTAACGTTTTCCAGGTGGTTGCTAAGTGGTTGCTAGGCAGTTGCTAACGTTTTCCAGGTGGTTGCTAGGCAGTTGCTAAGTGGTTGCTAGGCAGTTGCTAACGTTTTCCAGGTGGTTGCTAAGTGGTTGCTAGGCAGTTGCTAACGTTTTCCAGGTGGTTGCTAGGCAGTTGCTAAGTTGTTGCTAGGCAGTTGCTAACGTTTTCCAGGTGGTTGCTAGGCAGTTGCTAACGTATTCCAGGTGGTTGCTAGGCAGTTGCTAAGTTGTTGCTAGGCAGTTGCTAACGTTTTCCAGGTGGTTGCTAAGTGGTTGCTAGGCAGTTGCTAACGTATTCCATGTGGTTGCTAGGCAGTTGCTAAGTGGTTGCTAGGCAGTTGCTAACGTTTTCCAGGTGGTTGCTCAGTGGTTGCTAGGCAGTTGCTAATGTTTTCCAGGTGGTTGCTAAGTGGTTGCTAGGCAGTTGCTAACGTATTCCAGGTGGTTGCTAGGCAGTTGCTAAGTGGTTGCTAGGCAGTTGCTAGCGTTTTCCAAGTGGTTGCTAGGCAGTTGCTAAGTGGTTGCTAGGCAGTTGCTAACGTTTTCCAGGTGTTTGCTAAGTGGTTGCTAACTGGTTGCTAGGCAGTTGCTATAATTTCTAAAGTGGTTGCTAAGTTGTTGCTAAGTGGTTGCTAGGCAGTTGCTAACGTTTTCCAGGTGGTTGCTAAGGTGTTGCTAAGTGGTTGCTAAGCAGTTAATAGGTGGTTGCTAAAACCTGGCTGGGGTGCCGGGGTGTCCAAACTTTTGACTGATAGCTGCTCCATACAGCAGCTCCTCCATACACTCACAGTACTGGAGGAGCAGGGGAGAGAAGGGGTTCCGTGCGCAGAGCTGCTCGTGTGTGAGATGGAACTCTGGGCTCCCCATTCATTTCTATGGGAAAACTTCGTACGACAATTGTACGAAAACCGTACATCGTATCACTTCGCAACCTGCTATTAATTTAAAGATCTCGATAAGATCTATAAGCTCGCCGAATTTGGTGTTCGTATCTCAAAAATTGTGGCAGTTACGGACGTTTAAAATTTGGCCCCATTCATTCCTATGGGAAAAAAATGCGTACGTTTACGAAGTTTTTACGAAAACCGTACGATATATCGCTTCAAAAAGCACAAGCAACCTGAACCGCTATAGGTACTACGATACTGTAAAATTTCGTGATTCTACGTCAAAAGCTGTAGGAGGAGATGCGTACAACAAAAAAAGCGCGGAATAATAATAATAATAATAATAACTAGAAAAGGTAAAGTTCGTGAACGAACTTTAAGTTGGCTTGGAAAAGAACGCTAATAACGTTAAAAAGTTAAAATGGTTGCTAAACGCTAAATGCCAAAAACACGGAAATCTAAAAATGTTTGGTTAAACGTTGAAATCTAAAAATGTTTGGTTAAACGCTGAAAACTAAAAATGTTTGGTTAAACCCTGAAATCTAAAAACATTTGGATAAATGCTAAAATCTTGAAAGTGGTTGCTAGGCAGTTGCTAACGTCTTACAGGTGGTTGCTAAGCTGTTGCTAAGCGGTTGCTAGTTATTTGCTAATGTATTACACATGGTTGCTAAGTGGTTGCAAGGCGGTTGCTAAACAGTTGCTTACGTTTTCCAGGTGGTGGCTAAAATGTAGCTAACTGGTTGCTAGGCAGTTGCTAAGTGGTTGCTAGGCAGTTGATAACGTTTTCCAGGTGGTTGCTAAGTGGTTCCTAGGCAGTTGCTAATGTTTTCCAAGTGGTTGGTAAGTGGTTGCTAGGCAGTTGCTAACATATTCCAGGTGGTTGCTAGGCAGTTGCTAAGTGGTTGCTAGGCAGTTGCTAACGTTTTCCAAGTGGTTGCTAGGCAGTTGCTAAGTGGTTGCTAGGCAGTTGCTAACGTTTTCCAGGTGGTTGCTAAGTGGTTGCTAGGCAGTTGCTAACATATTCCAGGTGGTTGCTAGGCAGTTGCTAAGTGGTTGGTAGGCAGTTGCTAACGTTTTCCAGGTGGTTGCTAAGTGGTTGCTAGGCAGTTGCTAACGTATTCCAGGTGGTTGCTAGGCAGTTGCTAAGTGGTTGCTAGGCAGTTGCTAACGTTTTCCAGGTGGTTGCTAAGTGGTTGGTAGGCAGTTGCTAACGTTTTCCAGGTGGTTGCTAAGTGGTTGCTAGGCAGTTGCTAACGTTTTCCAGGTGGTTGCTAGGCAGTTGCTAAGTGGTTGCTAGGCAGTTGCTAACGTTTTCCAAGTGGTTGCTAGGCAGTTGCTAAGTGGTTGCTAGGCAGTTGCTAACATTTTCCAGGTGGTTGCTAAGTGGTTGCTAGGTAGTTGCTAACATATTCCAGGTGGTTGCTAGGCAGCTGCTAAGTGGTTACTAGGCAGTTGCTAACGTTTTCCAGGTGGTTGCTAAGTGGTTGCTAGGCAGTTGCTAACGTTTTCCAGGTGGTTGCTAGGCAGTAGATAAGTGGTTGCTAGGCAGTTGCTAACGTTTTCCAAGTGGTTGCTAGGCAGTTGCTAAGTGGTTGCTAGGCAGTTGCTAACGTTTTCCAGGTGGTTGCTAAGTGGTTGCTAGGCAGTTGCTAACGTTTTCCAGGTGGTTGCTAGGCAGTTGCTAAGTTGTTGCTAGGCAGTTGCTAACGTTTTCCAGGTGGTTGCTAAGTGGTTGCTAGGCAGTTGCTAACGTATTCCAGGTGGTTGCTAGGCAGTTGCTAAGTGGTTGCTAGGCAGTTGCTAACGTTTTCCAGGTGGTTGCTCAGTGGTTGCTAGGCAGTTGCTAACGTTTTCCAGGTGGTTGCTAAGTGGTTGCTAGGCAGTTGCTAACGTATTCCAGGTGGTTGCTAGGCAGTTGCTAAGTGGTTGCTAGGCAGTTGCTAACGTTTTCCAAGTGGTTGCTAGGCAGTTGCTAAGTGGTTGCTAGGCAGTTGCTAACGTTTTCCAGGTGGTTGCTAGGCAGTTGCTAAGTGGTTGCTAGGCAGTTGCTAACGTTTTCCAAGTGGTTGCTAGGCAGCTGCTAAGTGGTTGCTAGGCAGTTGCTAACGTTTTCCAGGTGGTTGCTAAGTGGTTGCTAGGCAGTTGCTAACGTTTTCCAGGTGGTTGCTAGGCAGTTGATAAGTGGTTGCTAGGCAGTTGCTAACGTTTTCCAAGTGGTTGCTAGGCAGTTGCTAAGTGGTTGCTAGGCAGTTGCTAACGTTTTCCAGGTGGTTGCTAAGTGGTTGCTAGGCAGTTGCTAACGTTTTCCAGGTGGTTGCTAGGCAGTTGCTAAGTTGTTGCTAGGCAGTTGCTAACGTTTTCCAGGTGGTTGCTAAGTGGTTGCTAGGCAGTTGCTAACGTATTCCAGGTGGTTGCTAGGCAGTTGCTAAGTGGTTGCTAGGCAGTTGCTAACGTTTTCCAGGTGGTTGCTCAGTGGTTGCTAGGCAGTTGCTAACGTTTTCCAGGTGGTTGCTAAGTGGTTGCTAGGCAGTTGCTAACGTATTCCAGGTGGTTGCTAGGCAGTTGCTAAGTGGTTGCTAGGCAGTTGCTAACGTTTTCCAAGTGGTTGCTAGGCAGTTGCTAAGTGGTTGCTAGGCAGTTGCTAACGTTTTCCAGGTGGTTGCTAGGCAGTTGCTAAGTGGTTGCTAGGCAGTTGCTAACGTTTTCCAAGTGGTTGCTAGGCAGTTGCTAAGTGGTTGCTAGGCAGTTGCTAACGTTTTCCAGGTGGTTGCTAAGTGGTTGCTAGGCAGTTGCTAACATTTTCCAGGTGGTTGCTAGGCAGTTGCTAAGTTGTTGCTAGGCAGTTGCTAACTTTTTCCAGGTGGTTGCTAAGTGGTTGCTAGGCAGTTGCTAACGTTTTCCAGGTGGTTGCTAAGGTGTTGTTAAGTGGTTGCTAGGCAGTTGCTAACGTTTTCCAGGTGGTTGCTAAGGTGGTTGCTAAGCCCTGGCTGGGGTGCCGGGGTGTCCAAACTTTTGACTGATAGCTGCTCCATACAGCAGCTCCTCCATACACTCACAGTACTGGAGGAGCAGGGGAGAGAAGGGGTTCCGTGCGCAGAGCTGCTCGTGTGCGAGATGGAACTCTGGGCCCCCCATTCATTTCTATGGGGAAACTTCGTACGACATTTGTACGAAAAGCGTACGACGTATCGTCGAAACGTTTACATTTTCGGAAAGAACGCGGTAAGGTCTATAGACCGTCCGATTTTCGTATTTGTATGTCAAAAATTGTGGCGGTTACGGACGTTTAAAATTTGGCCCCATTCATTCCTATGGGAAAAAAATGCGTACGTTTACGAAGTTTTTACGAAAACCGTACGATATATCGCTTCAAAAAGCACAAGCAACCTGAACCGCTATAGGTACTACGATACTGTAAAATTTCGTGATTCTACGTCAAAAGCTGTAGGAGGAGTAGCGTACAACAAAAAAAGCGCGGAATAATAATAATAATAATAATAATAACTAGAAAAGGTAAAGTTCGTGAACGAACTTTAAGTTGGCTTGTAAAAGAACGCTAATAACGTTAAAAAGTTAAAATGGTTGCTAAACGCTAAATGCCAAAAACACGGAAATCTAAAAACGTTTGGTTAAACGTTGAAATCTAAAAATGTTTGGTTAAACGCTGAAAACTAAAAATGTTTGGTTAAACCCTGAAATCTAAAAACATTTGGATAAATGCTAAAATCTTGAAAGTGGTTGCTAGGCAGTTGCTAACATCTTACAGGTGGTTGCTAAGCTGTTGCTAAGCGGTTGCTAGTTATTTGCTAATGTATTACACATGGTTGCTAAGTGGTTGCAAGGCGGTTGCTAAACAGTTGCTTACGTTTTCCTAGTGGTTGCTAAGGTGTTGCTAAGTGGTTGCTAGGCAGTTGCTATCGTTTCTAATGTGGTTGCTAAGCTGTTGCTAGGCTGTTTCTAACGTTTTCCTGGTGGTTGCTAAGGTGTTGCTAACTGGTTGCTAGGCAGTTGCTATAATTTCTAAAGTGGTTGCTAAGTGGTTGCTAGGCCGTTGCTAACGTTTTCCAGGTGGTTGCTAAGGTGTTGCTAAGTGGTTGCTAGGCAGTTGCTAACGTTTTCCAGGTGGTTGCTAAGGTGTTGCTAACTGGTTGCTAGGCAGTTGCTATAATTTCTAAAGTGGTTGCTAAGTGGTTGCTAGGCAGTTGCTAACGTTTTCCTAGTGGTTGCTAAGGTGTTGCTAACTGGTTGCTAGGCAGTTGCTATAATTTCTAAAGTGGTTGCTAAGTGATTGCTAGGCAGTTGCTAACGTTTTCCAGGTGGTTGCTAAGGTGTTGCTAACTGGTTGTGGTGTGGGTTGTAGAGTGTGTGTGGTGTTGAGCGTGTGTGGTGTTGAGCGTGTGTGGTGTGGGGCGTGTGTGGAGAGCATGGTGTGGTGTGGCAAAGGTGTTGCTAACTGGTTGTGGTGTGGACTGTAGAGTGTGTGTGGTGTGGAGTGTGTTGGGTGTGGAGTTTGTGGGGTGTGTAGAGTACGTGGTGTGGTGTGGGGTGTGCGGTGGAGTGTGTGTGTGTGGTATGGAGTGTGTGTGGTGTGGGGTGTGTCAGGTGTGGAGTGTGTGTGGTGTGGGGTAGGTGTGGTGTGAACTGTGTGTGGTATGTGTGGGGTGGAGTATGTATGGTGTGGGGTGTATGTGGTGTGGAGTGTGTGGTGTGGTGTATGTGTGGTGGAGTGTGGGGTGTGTGTCAGGTGTGGAGTGTGTGTGGTGTGGGGTATGTGTGGTGTGAACTGTGTGTGGTATGTGTGGGGTGGAGTGTGTATGGTGTGGGGTATGTGAGCTGTGGAGTGTGTGCGTGGTATGGAGTGTGTGGGGTGTGGGGTATGTGTGGTGTGAAGTGTGTGTGGTGTGGGGTATATGAGCTGTGAAGTGTGTGTGGTTTAAAGTGTGTGTGGTGTGGAGTGTGTGGTGTGGGGTGTGAATTGTGTGTGGTATGTGTGGGGTGGAGTGTGTGTGGTGTGGGCTATGTGAGCTGTGGAGTGTGTGTGGTTTAAAGTGTGTGTGGTGTGGGGTTTGTGTGGTGTGGAGTGTGTGTGGTGTGGGGTATGGGTGGTTTGAAGTGTGTGTGGTGTGGGGTATGTGTGGTTTGAAGTGTGTGTGATGTGGGGTTTGTGTGGTTTGAAGTGTGTGTGGTGTGGGGTATGTGTGGTTTGAAGTGAGTGTGGTGTGGGGTATGTGTGGTTTGAAGTGAGTGTGGTGTGGGGTGTGTGTGGTTTGAAGTGTGTGTGGTGTGGGGTTTGTGTGGTTTGAAGTGTGTGTGGTGTGGGGTTTGTGTGGTGTGGAGTGTGTGTGGTGTGGGGTATGTGTGGTTTGAAGTGTTTGTGGTGTGGGGTATGTGAGCTGTGGAGTGTTTGTGTGGTATGGAGTGTGTGGGGTGTGGGGTATGTGAGCTGTGGAGTGTGTGTGATTTAAAGTGTGTGTGGTGTGGGGTTTGTGTGGTGTGAAGTGAGTGTGGTGTGGGGTATGTGTGGTTTGAAGTGTGTGTGGTGTGGGGTATGTGTGGTTTGAAGTGTGTGTGGTGTGGGGTTTGTGTGGTTTGAAGTGTGTGTGGTGTGGGGTATGTGTGGTTTGAAGTGAGTGTGGTGTGGGGTATGTGTGGTTTGAAGTGAGTGTGGTGTGGGGTATATGTGGTTTGAAGTGAGTGTGGTGTGGGGTATGTGTGGTTTGAAGTGAGTGTGGTGTGGGGTATGTGTGGTTTGAAGTGAGTGTGGTGTGGCGTATGTGTGGTTTGAAGTGAGTGTGGTGTGGGGTATGTGTGGTTTGAAGTGTGTGTGGTGTGGGGTATGTGAGCTGTGGAGTGTGTGTGGTATGGAGTTTGTGGGGTGTGGGGTATGTGTGCTGTGGAGTGTGTGGGGTGTGGGGTATGTGTGGTGTGGAGTGTGTGTGGTGTGGGGTATGTGAGCTGTGGAGTGTGTGTGGTTTAAAGTGTGTGTGTGGTGTGGGGTTTGTGTGGTGTGGAGTGTGTGTGGTGTGGGGTATGTGTGGATTGAAGTGTGTGTGGTGTGGGGTATGTGTGGTTTGAAGTGTGTGTGGTGTGGGGTTTGAAGTGTGTGTGGTGTGGGGTTTGTGTGGTGTGGAGTGTGTGTGGTGTGGGGTATGTGTGGTTTGAAGTGTGGTTTAAAGTGTGTGTGGTGTGGGGTATGTGTGGTGTGGAGTGTGTGGGGTGGAGTTTGTTTGGTGTGGGGTATGTGTGGTGTGGAATGTGTGTAAGGTGTGGTGTGGACTGTGTGTGGTGTGATGTATGTGTGGTGTGTGCGTGTATGTGTGGTGTGGTGTGTGTAGTGTTGTATTGGTTCTGGTGTGGGTTGTGTTCAGCAGTATCTTCTCCATACAGATACAGTACTGAGGAGCAGGGCAGAGAGGGGGGCCGTGCGCAGGATCGGCTGGTGTGTGTGAGATGGCCAACATTCCGCCCATTCATTCCTATGGGGAAAGTTCGTACGATAATTTTACGAAAACCGTAAATCGTATCGGTGAGATCAGCATATCGTCTGAAACGTCTCTGCAAGTTCTGTATGTCTTGTGAATTTCGTGGTTCTAGCTCAAAAATTGTGACTTTTAGAGCCGTTTGAAAAAAGTGTGAATGGAAGTCTATGGGAAAAAATCTGACTTTGGCGGACCACCGATCGGACCCTGGTGGTCCGATCACTTAGAAAAGCACAAGCACACCCCGCGGCAATAGGTTCTATCATCTTGTGAAGTTTGGTGGTTCTAGCTTGAAAACTGTAGGAGGAGAAACTGTTTATAAAAAGTTTATAGAATAATAATAATAACTAGAAAAGGAAAGTTCGATAACGAACTTTAAGTTGGCTTGGAAAAGTACGTTAATAACGTTGAAAAAGTTAAAATGGTTGCTAAGATATTTCTGTCTAAAGCGTGTGAAGAGTGGTTGCTTTGCTGTTGACTTTCAGCTAAATGTTAAAGTCCAAAAAGTTTTGGCTAACATGGTGAAAAGCTAATAATTGTCTTATAAAGTAATATAAACACTTTACTTTATATATACCTATATAAAGTAAAGTGTTGCTAAGTGGTTGCTAGGTAGTTACTAGGCAGTTGCTAATGTATTCCACATCGTTGCTTAGTGTTTGCTAATTGGTTGCTAAGCAGATTCTTACATATTCCAGGTGGTTGCTAAGCTGTTGCTAACTGGTTGCTAGGCAATTGCTAATGTATTCCACATGGTTGTTAAGTGGTTGCTAGGCAGTTTCTAATATTTTCCAGGTGGTTGCTAAGTGGTTGTAAACTGGTTGCTATGCAGTTGCTAACATATTCCACATGGTTTCCAAGTGGTTGCTAAGGTGTTGATATGGTATCCGGGTTGGTTGCTAAGGTGTTGCTAGGTGGTTGCTAAGGTGTTGCTATGGTATCCAGGGTGGTTGGTAAGGTGTTGCTAGGTGGTTGCTAGGTGGTTGCTAAGGTGTTGCTATGGTATCCGGGGTGTTGCCAAGGTGTTGCTAGGTGGTTGCTAGGCGGTTGCTAGGCAGTTGCTAGGCGGTTGCTATGGTATCCGGGGTGGTTGCTAAGGTGTTGCTAGGTGGTTGCTAAGGTGTTGCTATGCGGTTGCTAAGGTGTTGCTATGGTATCTGGGGTGGTTGCTAAGGTGTTGCTAGGTGGTTGCTAGGGTGTTGCTATGGTATCTGGGGTGGTTGCTAAGGTGTTGCTAGATGGTTGCTAAGGTGTTGCTATGGTATCCGGGGTGGTTGCTAAGGTGTTGCTAGGTGGTTGCTAAGGTGTTGTTATGGTATCCTGGGTGGTTGCTAAGGTGTTGCTAGGTGGTTGCTAGGCGGTTGCTAAGGTGTTGTTATGGCATCCGGGGTGGTTGCTAAGATGTTGCTAGGTGGTTGCTAAGGTGTTGCTATGGTATCCGGGGTGGTTGCTAAGGTGTTGCTAGGTGGTTGCTAAGGTGTTGCTAGGTGGTTGCTAAGGTGTTGCTATGGTATCCGGGTGGTTGCTAGGTGGTTGCTAACGTGTTGCTAGGCGGTTGCTAAGGTGTTGCTATGGTATCCAGGGTGGTTGCTAAGGTGTTGCTAGGCGGTTGCTAAGGTATTGCTAGGCGGTTGCTAAGGTGTTGCTATGGTGTCTGGGGTGGTTCCTAAGGTGTTGCTAGGTGGTTGCTAAGGTGTTGCTATGGTATCTGGGGTGGTTGCTAAGGTGTTGCTAGGTGGTGCTAAGGTATCCGGGGTGGTTGCTAAGGTGCTGCTAGGTGGTTGCAAGGTGGTTGCTAAGGTGTTGCTAGGCGGTTGCTAAGGTGTTGCTATGGTGTCTGGGGTGGTTCCTAAGGTGTTGCTAGGTGGTTGCTAAGGTGTTGCTATGGTATCTGGGGTGGTTGCTAAGGTGTTGCTAGGTGGTTGCTAAGGTGTTGCTAGATTGTTGCTAAGGTGTTGCTATGGTATCCAGGGTGGTTGCCAAGGTGTTGCTAGGTGTTGCTAGGCGGTTGCTAAGCGGTTGCTATGGTATCCGGGGTGGTTGCTAAGGTGTTGCTATGGTATCTGGGTTGGTTGCTAGGTGGTTGCTAAGGTGTTGCTAGGTGGTTGCTAAAGTGTTGCTATGGTATCCGGGGTGCTTGCTAAGGTGTTGCTAGGCGGTTGCTATGGTATCTGGGTTGGTTGCTAAGGTGTTGCTAGGTGGTTGCTAAGGTGTTGCTAGGTGGTTGCTAGGTGGTTGCTAAGGTGTTGCTAGATGGTTGCTAAGGTGTTGCTATGGCATCCGGGGTGGTTGCTAAGGTGTTGCTAGGTGGTTGCTAGGCGGTTGCTAAGGTGTTGCTATGGTATCCGGGGTGGTTGCTAAGGTGTTGCTAGGTGGTTGCTAGGCGGTTGCTAAGGTGTTGCTATGGTATCCAAGGTGGTTGCTAAATGGTTACTAGGCAGTTCCTAACGTATTCCACATGGTTGCTAAGTGGTTGCTAGGCATTTGCCAATGTTTTCCAGGTGGTTGCTAAGGTGTATCTAACTGGTTGCTAGGCAGTTGCTAATATTTCTAAAGTGGTTGCTAAGCAGTTGCTAGGCAGTTGCTAACGTTTTCCAGGTGGTTGCTAAGGTGTTGCTAACTGGTTGCTAGGCAGTTGCTAACGTATTCCACATGGTTGCTAAGTGGTTGCTAGGCAGTTGCTAACATTTTCCAGGTGGTTGCTAAGGTGTTGCTAACTGGTTGCTAGGCAGTTGCTAACATATTCCAGACATAAAAAGAAAGAGAAAGCAAGACATAGAAAAGTAGAGTGAAAGAGAAGTAGAGAGAAGAGCGAGAAATAAAGAAAGAGTAAGAGAGAATAGAGAAATAGAAAAGTAGCGAGAAAGAGAAATTGAGACGTAGAGAGAGAGAGTGCGAAAGAGAGAAAGAAAGAGTGAGAAATATAGAAGTAGAGAGTAAAAGAGAGAGTGAGAGATAGAGACGTAGAGAGAGAGTGAGAAAGAGAGTGAGAAATTCAGAAGTAGAGTGAGAAAGAGAGTGAGAAATAGAGAAGTAGAGAGCAAAAGAGAGTGAGAAATAGAGAAGTAGAGAGAGTGAGAAAGAGAGTGTGAGAAATAGAGACGTAGAGAGAGAGTGAGAAAGAAAGAGTGAGAAATAGAGAAGTAGAGAGCAAAAGAGAGTGAGAAATAGAGAAGTAGAGAGCAAAAGAGAGAGTGAGAAATAGAGACGTAGAGAGAGTGAGAAAGAGAGAGTGAGAAATAGAGAAGTAGAGAGCAAAAGAGAGAGTGAGAAGTAGAGAGCAAAAGAGAGAGTGAGAAGTAGATAAGTAGAGAGCAAAAGAGAGAGTGAGAAACAGAGAAGTAGAGAGCAAAAGAGAGAGTGAAAAGTAGAGAGAGAGTGAGAAAGAGAGAGTGAGAGAAGTAGAGAGAGAGTGAGAAAGAGAGAGTGAGAGAAGTAGAGAGAGAGTGAGAAAGAGAGAGTGGTTGCTAAACAGTTAATAGGTGGTTGCAAAGCGCTGGCTGGGGTGCCCGGGGTGTCCAAACTTTTGACTGATAGCTGCTCC
The DNA here is from genome assembly GCF_023375975.1 of Astyanax mexicanus. Classification (NCBI taxonomy): domain Eukaryota; kingdom Metazoa; phylum Chordata; class Actinopteri; order Characiformes; family Acestrorhamphidae; genus Astyanax; species Astyanax mexicanus. The sequence goes on along the minus strand of NC_064413.1, from coordinate 28,384,442 downwards.
ATACAGCAGCTCCTCCATACACTCACAGTACTGGAGGAGCAGGGGAGAGAAGGGGTTCCGTGCGCAGAGCTGCTCGTGTGTGAGATGGAACTCTGGGCCCCCCATTCATTTCTATGGGAAAACTTCGTACGACAATTGTACGAAAACCGTACGTCGTATCGCTTCGCAACCAACTATTAATTTAAAGATCTTGATAAGATCTATTAGCTCGCCGAATTTGGTCTCCGTATCTCAAAAATTGTGATCGTCACGGACGTTCAAAATTCTCCCCCATTCATTCCTATGGGGAAAAAATGCGTACGTTTACGAAGTTTTTACGAAAACCGTACGATAAATCGCTCCAAAAAGCACAAGCAACGTAATTCACTATAGGTCCTACGATCCGTGAAAGTTTCGTGATTCTACGATAAAAGCTCTAGGAGGAGTAGCGTACAGAAAAAAAGGCGTAAGAATAATAATAATAACTAGAAAAGGCAAAGTTCGTGAACGAACTTTAAGTTGGCTTGGAAAAGAGCGCTAATAACGTTGAAAAGTTAAAATGGTTGACAGAAACTTAAAAAGCTGTTTCTGTCTGAAGAGTGTGAAGAGTCGTTGCTATGCTGTTAACTTTTGGCTAAAAGCTAAATACCAAAAACGCTGTAATCTAAAAACGTTTGGTTAAACGCTTAAATCTAAAAACATTTGGTTAAACGCTGAAATCTAAAAACCTTTGGTTAATTGCTTACATCTAGAAATGTTTTGTAAGATGCTGAAATCCAAAAACTTTTGGTTAAACACTGAAATCTTAAAACGTTTGTTTAACAGCTGAAATCTAAAAACTTTTGGTTAAACGCTGAAATCTTAAAACGTTTGTTTTCATGTTGAAATCTCGAAACTTTTGGTTAAATGCTGAAATCTAAAAACTTTTGGTTAAATGTTGAAATCTAAAAAATTTTGGTTAAGTGCTGAAATCTAAAACTTTTGGTTACATGCTGAAATCTAAAAACTTTCCAGGTGGTTGCTAAGGTGTTGCTATAGTATCTGGGGTGGTTGCTGAGGTGTTGCTAGGTGGTTGCTAAGGTGTTGCTATGGTATCCAGGGTGGTTGCTAAGGAGTTGCTAGGTGGTTGCTAAGGTGTTGCTATGGTATCCAGGGTGGTTGCTAAGGTGTTGCTATGGTATCCAGGGTGGTTGCTAAGGTGTTGCTAGGCAGTTGCTAAGTGGTTGCTAGGCAGTTGCTAACGTTTTCCAAGTGGTTGCTAGGCAGTTGCTAAGTGGTTGCTAGGCAGTTGCTAACGTTTTCCAGGTGGTTGCTAAGTGGTTGCTAGGCAGTTGCTAACGTTTTCCAGGTGGTTGCTAGGCAGTTGCTAAGTGGTTGCTAGGCAGTTGCTAACGTTTTCCTAGTGGTTGCTAAGGTGTTGCTAAGTGGTTGCTAGGCAGTTGCTATCGTTTCTAAAGTGGTTGCTAAGCTGTTGCTAGGCTGTTTCTAACGTTTTCCTGGTGGTTGCTAAGGTGTTGCTAACTGGTTGCTAGGCAGTTGCTATCATTTCTAAAGTGGTTGCTAAGTGGTTGCTAGGCAGTTGCTAACGTTTTCCAGGTGGTTGCTAAGGTGTTGCTAAGTGGTTGCTAGGCAGTTGCTAACGTTTTCCAGGTGGTTGCTAAGGTGTTGCTAACTGGTTGCTAGGCAGTTGCTATAATTTCTAAAGTGGTTGCTAAGTGGTTGCTAGGCAGTTGCTAACGTTTTCCTAGTGGTTGCTAAGGTGTTGCTAACTGGTTGCTAGGCAGTTGCTATAATTTCTAAAGTGGTTGCTAAGTGGTTGCTAGGCAGTTGCTAACGTTTTCCAGGTGGTTGCTAAGGTGTTGCTAAGTGGTTGCTAGGCAGTTGCTAACGTTTTCCAGGTGGTTGCTAAGGTGTTGCTAACTGGTTGCTAGGCAGTTGCTATAATTTCTAAAGTGGTTGCTAAGTGGTTGCTAGGCAGTTGCTAACGTTTTCCAGGTGGTTGCTAAGCAGTTAATAGGTGGTTGCTAAACCCTGGCTGGGGTGCCGGGGTGTCCAAACTTTTGACTGATAGCTGCTCCATACAGCAGCTCCTCCATACACTCACAGTACTGGAGGAGCAGGGGAGAGAAGGGGTTCCGTGCGCAGAGCTGCTCGTGTGTGAGATGGAACTCTGGGCCCCCCATTCATTTCTATGGGAAAACTTCGTACGACATTTGTACGAAATCCGTACGACGTATCGTTTCGTAAAGCATATTTTCGGAAAGAACTCACTAAGTTCTATAGACCATCCGAATTTCGTCTTCATATCTCAAAAATTCTTGGAAAAGTACGTTAATAACGTTGAAAAAGTTAAAATGGTTGCTAAGATATTTCTGTCTAAAGCGTGTGAAGAGTGGTTGCTTTGCTGTTGACTTTCAGCTAAATGTTAAAGTCCAAAAAGTTTTGGCTAACATGGTGAAAAGCTAATAATTGTCTTATAAAGTAATATAAACACTTTACTTTATATATACCTATATAAAGTAAAGTGTTGCTAAGTGGTTGCTAGGTAGTTACTAGGCAGTTGCTAATGTATTCCACATCGTTGCTCAGTGTTTGCTAATTGGTTGCTAAGCAGATTCTTACATATTCCAGGTGGTTGCTAAGCTGTTGATAACTGGTTGCTAGGCAATTGCTAATGTATTCCACATGGTTTCCAAGGTTGCTAAGGTGTTGATATGGTATCCGGGTTGGTTGCTAAGGTGTTGCTAGGTGGTTGCTAAGGTGTTGCTATGGTATCCAGGGTGGTTGGTAAGGTGTTGCTAGGTGGTTGCTAGGTGGTTGCTAAGGTGTTGCTATGGTATCTGGGGTGTTGCCAAGGTGTTGCTAAGGTGTTGCTAGGTGGTTGCTAGGGTGTTGATATGGTATCTGGGGTGGTTGCTAAGGTGTTGCTAGGTGGTTGCTAAGGTGTTGTTATGGTATCCTGGGTGGTTGCTAAGGTGTTGCTAGGTGGTTGCTAGGCGGTTGCTAAGGTGTTGTTATGGTATCCGGGGTGGTTGCTAAGATGTTGCTAGGTGGTTGCTAAGGTGTTGATATGGTATCCGGGTTGGTTGCTAAGGTGTTGCTAGGTGGTTGCTAAGGTGTTGCTATGGTATCCAGGGTGGTTGGTAAGGTGTTGCTAGGTGGTTGCTAGGTGGTTGCTAAGGTGTTGCTATGGTATCTGGGGTGTTGCCAAGGTGTTGCTAAGGTGTTGCTAGATGGTTGCTAAGGTGTTGCTATGGTATCTGGGGTGGTTGCTAAGGTGTTGCTAGGTGGTTGCTAAGGTGTTGTTATGGTATCCTGGGTGGTTGCTAAGGTGTTGCTAGGTGGTTGCTAGGCGGTTGCTAAGGTGTTGTTATGGTATCCGGGGTGGTTGCTAAGATGTTGCTAGGTGGTTGCTAAGGTGTTGCTATGGTATCCGGGGTGGTTGCTAAGGTGTTGCTAGGTGGTTGCTAAGGTGTTGCTATGGTATCTGGGGTGGTTGCTAAGGTGTTGCTAGGCGGTTGCTAAGGTGTTGCTAGGTGGTTGCTAAGGTGTTGCTAGGTGGTTGCTAAGGTGTTGCTATTGTATCTGTGGTGGTTGCTAAGGTGTTGCTATGGTATCCGGGTGGTTGCTAGGTGGTTGCTAATGTGTTGCTAGGCGGTTGCTAAGGTGTTGCTATGGTATCCAGGGTGGTTGCTAAGGTGTTGCTAGGTGGTTGCTAAGGTATTGCTATGGTATCCGGGGTGGTTGCTAAGGTGCTGCTAGGTGGTTGCAAGGTGGTTGCTAAGGTGTTGCTAGGCGGTTGCTAAGGTGTTGCTATGGTGTCTGGGGTGGTTCCTAAGGTGTTGCTAGGTGGTTGCTAAGGTGTTGCTATGGTATCTGGGGTGGTTGCTAAGGTGTTGCTAAGTGGTTGCTAAGGTGTTGCTAGATGGTTGCTAAGGTGTTGCTATGGTATCCAGGGTGGTTGCCAAGGTGTTGCTAGGTGGTTGCTAGGGTGTTGCTAGGCGGTTGCTAAGCGGTTGCTATGGTATCCAGGGTGGTTGCCAAGGTGTTGCTAGGTGGTTGCTAGGGTGTTGCTAGGCGGTTGCTAAGCGGTTGCTATGGTATCCAGGGTGGTTGCTAAGGTGTTGCTAGGTGGTTGTTAGGTGGTTGCTAAGGTGTTGCTAGGTGGTTGCTAAAGTGTTGCCATGGTATCCGGGGTGCTTGCTAAGGTGTTGCTAGGCGGTTGCTATGGTATCTGGGTTGGTTGCTAAGGTGTTGCTAGGTGGTTGCTAAGGTGTTGCTAGATGGTTGCTAAGGTGTTGCTATGGTATCTGGGGTGGTTGCTAAGGTGTTGCTAGGTGGTTGCTAAGGTGTTGCTATGGTATCCGGGGTGGTTGCTAAGGTGTTGCTAGGTGGTTGCTAGGCGGTTGCCAAGGTGTTGCTATGGTATCCGAGGTGGTTGCTAAATGGTTACTAGGCAGTTGCTAACGTATTCCACATGGTTGCTAAGTGGTTGCTAGGCACTTGCTAATGTTTTCCAGGTGGTTGCTAAGGTGTTGCTAACTGGTTGCTAGGCAGTTGCTAACGTATTCCACATGGTTGCTAAGTGGTTGCTAGGCAGTTGTGATCATTTCTAAAGTGGTTGCTAAGCGGTTTCTAGGCAGTTGCTAACATTTTCCAGGTGGTTGCTAAGGTGTTGCTAACTGGTTGCTAGGCAGTTGCTAACATATTCCAGATGGTTGCTGAGCGGTTGTCATCATTTCTAAAGTGGTTGCTAGGCAGTTGCTAATGTTTACCAGGTGGTTGCTAAGGTGTTGATAACTGGTTGCTAGGTTGTTGCTATCATTTCTAAAATGGTTGAAGTAGAGAAAAAGAGAGAGTGTTAAATGTAGAAGTACAGAAAAAGGGAGAGCAAGAAATAAAGAAGTAGGGAGAAAATCGCGAGAAAAAGAGAAAGAACACGCGAGAATGTGAGAAAAAAAGTTGAGAGAAATATTGAGCGAGAAAAAGAGAATTAGAGAAAAAGGGACATCGAGAAATAAAGAAGTAGAGAAAGAAAGAGGAAGTAGTAGAGAGATAGATAGAAAGAGAAAGCAAGACATAGAAAAGTAGAGTGAAAGAGAAGTAGAGAGAAGAGCGAGAAATAAAGAAAGAGTAGAGAATAGAGAAATAGAAAAGTAGCGAGAAAGAGAAATTGAGACGTAGAGAGAGAGTGAGAAAGAGAGAAAGAAAGAGTGACAAATAGAGAAGTAGAGAGTAAAAGAGAGAGTGAGAAATAGAGACGTAGAGAGAGAGTGAGAAAGAGAGTGAGAAATTCAGAAGTAGAGTGAGAAAGAGAGTGAGAAATAGAGAAGCAGAGAGCAAAAGAGAGTGAGAAATAGAGAAGTAGAGAGAGAGTGAGAAAGAGAGAAAGAGAGAGTGAGAAATAAAGAAATGTAAAGAGCAAAAGAGAGAGTGAGAAATAGAGAAGTAGAGAGAGTGAGAAAGAGTGTGAGAAATAGAGACGTAGAGAGAGTGAGAAAGAAAGAGTGAGAAATAGAGACGTAGAGAGAGAGTGAGAAAGAGAGAGTGAGAAATAGAGAAGTAGAGAGCAAAAGAGAGAGTGAGAAGTAGAGAGCAAAAGAGAGAGCGAGAAGTAGAGAGCAAAAGAGAGAGTGAGAAATAGAGAAGTAGAAAGCAAAAGAGAGTGAGAAATAGAGAAGTAGAGAGCAAAAGAGAGTGTGAGAAGTAGAGAGCAAAAGAGAGAGTGAGAAATAGAGAAGCAGAGAGCAAAAGAGAGAGTGAGAAGTAGAGAAGTAGAGAGCAAAAGAGAGAGTGAGAAGTAGATAAGTATAGAGCAAAAGAGAGAGTGAGAAATAGAGACGTAGAGAGAGAGTGAGAAAGAGAGAGTGAGAAATAGAGAAGTAGAGAGCAAAAGAGAGTGAAAAGTAGAGAGAGTGAGAAAGAGAGAGTGAGAGAAGTAGAGAGAGAGTGAGAAAGAGAGAGTGAGAGAAGTAGAGAGAGAGTGAGAAAGAGAGAGTGGTTGCTAAACAGTTAATAGGTGGTTGCAAAGCGCTGGCTGAGGTGCCCGGGGTGTCCAAACTTTTGACTGATAGCTGCTCCATACAGCAGCTCCTCCATACACTCACAGTACTGGAGGAGCAGGGGAGAGAAGGGGTTCCGTGCGCAGAGCTGCTCGTCTGTGAGATGGAACTCTGGGCCCCCCATTCATTTCTATGGGAAAACTTCGTACGACAATTGTACGAAAACCGTACGTCGTATCGCTTCGCAATCTCTTATTAATTTAAAGATCTTGATAAGATCTATTAGCTCGCCGAATTTGGTCTCCGTATCTCAAAAATTGTGACCGTCACGGACGTTCAAAATTCTCCCCCATTCATTCCTATGGGGAAAAAATGCGTACGTTTACGAAGTTTTTACGAAAACCGTACGATAAATCGCTCCAAAAAGCACAAGCAACGTAATTCACTATAGGTCCTACGATCCGTGAAAGTTTCGTGATTCTACGATAAAAGCTCTAGGAGGAGTAGCGTACAGAAAAAAAGGCGTAAGAATAATAATAATAACTAGAAAAGGAAAGTTCGATAACGAACTTTAAGTTGGCTTGGAAAAGTACGTTAAATAGTTAAATAACGATGAATAGTTAAAATGGTTGCTAAGATATTTCTGTCTAAAGCGTGTGAAGAGTGGTTGCTATGCTGTTGACTTTCGGCTAAATGTTGAAGTCCAAAAAGTTTTGGCTAACATGGTGAAAAGCTTATAATTATCTTATAAAGTAAAGTGTTGTTAAGTGGTTGCTAGGTAGTTGCTAGGCAGTTGCTAATGTAGTCCACATCGTTGCTTAGTGCTTGCTAATTGGTTGCTAGGCAGTTGCGAACATATTCCAGGTGGTTGCTAAGCTGTTGCTAACTTGTTGCTAGGCAATTCCTAACGTATTCCAAATGGTTTTTAAGTGGTTATTAGGCAGTTTCTAATATTTTCCAGGTGGTTGCTAACTGGTTGCTATGGTATCTGGGGTGGTTGCTAAGGTGTTGCTAGGTGGTTGCTAAGGTGTTGCTATGGTATCTGGGGTGGTTGCTAAGGTGTTGCTAGGTGGTTGCTAGAGGGTTGCTAGGTGGTTGCTAAGGTGTTGCTATGGGATCTGGGGTGGTTGCTAAGGTGTTGCTAGGTGGTTGCTAGAGGGTTGCTAGGTGGTTGCTAAGGTGTTGCTATGGGATCCGGGGTGGTTGCTAAGGTGTTGCTATGGTATCCGGGTTGGTTGCTAAGGTGTTGCTAGGTGGTTGCTAAGGTGTTGCTATGGTATCCAGGGTGGTTGCTAAGGTGTTGCTAGGTGGTTGCTAGGGTGTTGCTAGGCGGTTGCTATGGTATCCAGGGTGGTTGCTAAGGTGTTGCTAGGTGGTTGCTAAGGTGTTGCTATGGTATCCGGGGTGGTTGCTAAGGTGTTGCTAGGTGGTTGCTAAGGTGTTGCTATGGTATCCTGGGTGGTTGCTAAGGTGTTGCTAGGTGGTTGCTATGGTGTTGCTATGGTATCCAGGGTGGTTGCTAAGGTGTTGCTAGGTGGTTGCTAAGGTGTTGCTATGGTATCCTGGGTGGTTGCTAAGGTGTTGCTAGGTGGTTGCTAGGCAGTCGCTAAGGTGTTGCTATGGTATCCTGGGTGGTTGCTAAGGAGTTTCTAGGTGGTTGCTAAGGTGTTGCTAGGTGGTTGCTAAGGTGTTGCTAGGTGGTTGCTAAGGTGTTGCAATGGTATCCGGGGTGGTTGCTAAGGTGTTGCTAGGTGGTTGCTAGGCGGTTGCTTAGGTGTTGCTATGGTATCCAGGGTGGTTGCTACGGTGTTTCTAAGTGGTTGCTAAGGTGTTGCTAGGTGGTTGCTAAGGTGTTGCTATGGTATCCAGGGTGGTTGCTAAGGTGTTGCTAGGTGGTTGCTAAGGTGTTGCTATGGTATCCAGGGTGGTTGCTAAGGTGTTGCTAGGTGGTTGCTAGGTGGTTGCTAGGGTGTTGCTAGGTGGTTGCTAAGGTGTTGCTATGGTATCCAGGGTGGTTGCAAAGGTGTTGCTAGGTGGTTGCTAGGTGGTTGCTAGGGTGTTGCTAGGTGGTTGCTAAGGTGTTGCTAGGTGGTTGCTAAGGTGTTGCTATGGTATCCAGGGTGGTTGCTAAGGTGTTGCTAGGTGGTTGCTAAGGTGTTGCTAGGTGGTTGCTAAGGTGTTGCTATGGTATCCGGGGTGGTTGCTAAGGTGTTGCTAGGTGGTTGCTAAGGTGTTGCTAGGTGGTTGCTAGGGTGTTGCTAGGTGGTTGCTAAGGTTTTGCTAGGTGGTTGCTAAGGTGTTGCTATGGTATCCAGGGTGGTTGCTAAGGTGTTGCTAGGTGGTTGCTAAGGTGTTGCTATGGTATCCGGGGTGGTTGCTAAGGTGTTGCTAGGTGGTTGCTAGGCGGTTGCTAAGGTGTTGCTATGGTGTCTGTGGTGGTTGCTAAGGTGTTGCTAGGTGGTTGCTAAGATGTTGCTATGGTATCTGGGGTGGTTGCTAAGGTGTTGCTAGGTGGTTGCTAAGATGTTGCTATGGTATCTGGGGTGGTTACTAAGGTGTTGCTAGGTGTATCTGACTGGTCGCTAGGCAGTTGCTACCATTTCTAAAGTGGTTGCTAAGCAGTTGCTAACGTTTTCCAGGTGGTTGCTAAGGTGTTGCTAACTGGTTGCTAGGCAGTTGCTAACATATTCCAGACATAAAAAGAAAGAGAAAGCAAGACATAGAAAAGTAGAGTGAAAGAGAAGTAGAGAGAAGAGCGAGAAATAAAGAAAGAGTAAGAGAGAATAGAGAAATAGAAAAGTAGCGAGAAAGAGAAATTGAGACGTAGAGAGAGAGAGTGAGAAAGAGAGAAAGAAAGAGTGAGAAATAGAGAAGTAGAGAGTAAAAGAGAGAGTGAGAAATAGAGACGTAGAGAGAGAGTGAGAAAGAGAGTGAGAAATTCAGAAGTAGAGTGAGAAAGAGAGTGAGAAATAGAGAAGTAGAGAGCAAAAGAGAGTGAGAAATAGAGAAGTAGAGAGAGTGAGAAAGAGAGAGTGAGAAATAAAGAAATGTAAAGAGCAAAAGAGAGAGTGAGAAATAGAGAAGTAGAGAGAAAAAGATATAGAGACATAGAGCGTGAGAAAGAGATAAGTAGAGAGCAAAAGAGAGTGAGAAATAGAGAAGTAGAGAGCAAAAGAGAGAGTGAGAAATAGAGACGTAGAGAGAGTGAGAAATAGAGAAGTAGAGAGCAAAAGAGAGTGAGAAATAGAGAAGTAGAGAGAGTGAGAAAGAGAGTGTGAGAAATAGAGACGTAGAGAGAGAGTGAGAAAGAAAGAGTGAGAAATAGAGAAGTAGAGAGCAAAAGAGAGTGAGAAATAGAGAAGTAGAGAGCAAAAGAGAGTGAGAAATAGAGACATAGAGAGAGAGTGAGAAAGAGAGAGTGAGAAATAGAGAAGTAGAGAGCAAAAGAGAGAGTGAGAAGTAGAGAGCAAAAGAGAGAGCGAGAAGTAGATAAGTAGAGAGCAAAAGAGAGAGTGAGAAACAGAGAAGTAGAGAGCAAAAGATAGAGTGAAAAGTAGAGAGAGAGTGAGAAAGAGAGAGTGAGAGAAGTAGAGAGAGAGTGAGAAAGAGAGAGTGAGAGAAGTAGAGAGAGAGTGAGAAAGAGAGAGTGGTTGCTAAGCAGTTAATAGGTGGTTGCAAAGCGCTGGCTGGGGTGCCCGGGGTGTCCAAACTTTTGACTGATAGCTGCTCCATACAGCAGCTCCTCCATACACTCACAGTACTGGAGGAGCAGGGGAGAGAAGGGGTTCCGTGCGCAGAGCTGCTCGTGTGTGAGATGGAACTCTGGGCCCCCCATTCATTTCTATGGGAAAACTTCGTACGACAATTGTACGAAAACCGTACGTCGTATCGCTTCGCAACCTACTATTAATTTAAAGATCTTGATGAGATCTATTAGCTCGCCGAATTTGGTCTCCGTATCTCAAAAATTGTGACCGTCACGGACGTTCAAAATTCTCCCCCATTCATTCCTATGGGGAAAAAATGCGTACGTTTACGAAGTTTTTACGAAAACCGTACGATAAATCGCTCCAAAAAGCACAAGCAACGTAATTCACTATAGGTCCTACGATCCGTGAAAGTTTCGTGATTCTACGATAAAAGCTCTAGGAGGAGTAGCGTACAGAAAAAAAGGCGTAAGAATAATAATAATAATAATAAGAAGAAAACGAAGAACAATAAGTTGGCTTTTCCAAAGCCAACTTAATAAGATTACGAAGAACAGTAAGTTGGCTTTTCCAAGCCAACTTAATAATAAGAAGAAGATTACGAAGAACAATAAGTTGGCTTTTCCAAGCCAACTTAATAATAAGAAGATTACGAAGAACAATAAGTTGGCTTTTCCAAGCCAACTTAATAATAATAATAATAAGAAGATTACGAAGAACAATAAGTTGGCTTTTCCAAGCCAACTTAATAACTAGAAAAGGTAAAGTTCGTGAACGAACTTTAAGTTGGCTTGGAAAAGAACGCTAATAACGTTAAAAAGTTAAAATGGTTGCTAAGCTTTTTCTGTCTGAAGAGTGTGAAGAGTCATTGATATGCTGTTAACGCTAAATGCTAAAAACGCTGAAATCTAAAAACGTTTGGTTAAACGATGAAATCTACAAACATTTGGTTAAACGCTGAAATCTAAAAACGTTTGATTAAACGCTGACATCTAAAAACGTTTGGTTAAACGCTGAAATCTAAAAACGCTTGTTTAAATGCTGAAATCGTAAAACTTTTGGTTAAACTTTTGATTGCTAATGTGTTGCTAGGCGGTTGCTATCATTTCTGAAAAGGTTGCTAAGCTGTTGCTAGGCAATTGCTAATGTTTTCCAGGTGGTTGCTAAGCTGTTGCTAACTGGTTGCTAGGCAATTGCTAACATATAACAGGTGGTTGCTAAGGTGTTGCTAGGTGGTTGCTAGGGTGTTGCTAGGTTGTTGCTATCATTTCTAAAGTGGTTGCTAAGTGGTTGCTAGGCAGTTGCTATCGTTTTCCTAGTGGTTGTTAAGGTGTTGCTAAGTGGTTGCTAGGCAGTTGATATCATTTCTAAAGTGGTTGCTAAGTGGTTGCTAGGCAGTTGCTATCGTTTTCCTAGTGGTTGTTAAGGTGTTGCTAAGTGGTTGCTAGGCAGTTGCTATCATTTCTAAAGTGGTTGCTAGGCAGTTGCTAACGTTTTCCCAATGGTTGTTAAGGTGTTGCTAAGTGGTTGCTAGGCAGTTGCTTTCATTTCTAAAGTGGTTGCTAAGTGGTTGCTAGGCAGTTGCTAACGTTTTCCAGGTGGTTGCTAAGTGGTTGCTAGGCAGTTGCTAACGTTTTCCAGGTGGTTGCTAGGCAGTTGCTAAGTGGTTGCTAGGCAGTTGCTAACGTTTTCCAAGTGGTTGCTAGGCAGTTGCTAAGTGGTTGCTAGGCAGTTGCTAACATTTTCCAGGTGGTTGCTAAGTGGTTACTAGGTAGTTGCTAACATATTCCAGGTGGTTGCTAGGCAGCTGCTAAGTGGTTGCTAGGCAGTTGCTAACGTTTTCCAGGTGGTTGCTAAGTGGTTGCTAGGCAGTTGCTAACGTTTTCCAGGTGGTTGCTAGGCAGTTGCTAAGTGGTTGCTAGGCAGTTGCTAACGTTTTCCAAGTGGTTGCTAGGCAGTTGCTAAGTGGTTGCTAGGCAGTTGCTAACGTTTTCCAGGTGGTTGCTAAGTGGTTGCTAGGCAGTTGCTAACGTTTTCCAGGTGGTTGCTAGGCAGTTGCTAAGTTGTTGCTAGGCAGTTGCTAACGTTTTCCAGGTGGTTGCTAAGTGGTTGCTAGGCAGTTGCTAACGTATTCCAGGTGGTTGCTAGGCAGTTGCTAAGTGGTTGCTAGGCAGTTGCTAACGTTTTCCAGGTGGTTGCTCAGTGGTTGCTAGGCAGTTGCTAACGTTTTCCAGGTGGTTGCTAAGTGGTTGCTAGGCAGTTGCTAACGTATTCCAGGTGGTTGCTAGGCAGTTGCTAAGTGGTTGCTAGGCAGTTGCTAACGTTTTCCAAGTGGTTGCTAGGCAGTTGCTAAGTGGTTGCTAGGCAGTTGCTAACGTTTTCCAGGTGGTTGCTAAGTGGTTGCTAGGCAGTTGCTAACGTTTTCCAGGTGGTTGCTAGGCAGTTGCTAAGTGGTTGCTAGGCAGTTGCTAACGTTTTCCTAGTGGTTGCTAAGGTGTTGCTAAGTGGTTGCTAGGCAGTTGCTATCGTTTCTAAAGTGGTTGCTAAGCTGTTGCTAGGCTGTTTCTAACGTTTTCCTGGTGGTTGCTAAGGTGTTGCTAACTGGTTGCTAGGCAGTTGCTATCATTTCTAAAGTGGTTGCTAAGTGGTTGCTAGGCAGTTGCTAACGTTTTCCAGGTGGTTGCTAAGGTGTTGCTAAGTGGTTGCTAGGCAGTTGCTAACGTTTTCCAGGTGGTTGCTAAGGTGTTGCTAACTGGTTGCTAGGCAGTTGCTATAATTTCTAAAGTGGTTGCTAAGTGGTTGCTAGGCAGTTGCTAACGTTTTCCTAGTGGTTGCTAAGGTGTTGCTAAGTGGTTGCTAGGCAGTTGCTATCGTTTCTAAAGTGGTTGCTAAGCTGTTGCTAGGCTGTTTCTAATGTTTTCCAGGTGGTTGCTAAGGTGTTGCTAACTGGTTGCTAGGCAGTTGCTATAATTTCTAAAGTGGTTGCTAAGTGGTTGCTAGGCAGTTGCTAACGTTTTCCAGGTGGTTGCTAAGGTGTTGCTAAGTGGTTGCTAGGCAGTTGCTAACGTTTTCCAGGTGGTTGCTAAGGTGTTGCTAACTGGTTGCTAGGCAGTTGCTATAATTTCTAAAGTGGTTGCTAAGTGGTTGCTAGGCAGTTGCTAACGTTTTCCAGGTGGTTGCTAAGCAGTTAATAGGTGGTTGCTAAACCCTGGCTGGGGTGCCGGGGTGTCCAAACTTTTGACTGATAGCTGCTCCATACAGCAGCTCCTCCATACACTCACAGTACTGGAGGAGCAGGGGAGAGAAGGGGTTCCGTGCGCAGAGCTGCTCGTGTGTGAGATGGAACTCTGGGCCCCCCATTCATTTCTATGGGAAAACTTCGTACGACATTTGTACGAAATCCGTACGACGTATCGTTTCGTAAAGCATATTTTCGGAAAGAACTCACTAAGTTCTATAGACCATCCGAATTTCGTCTTCATATCTCAAAAATTCTGACGTTCACAGCCGTTCAAAAATCTTCTAGTTCATTGTCTATGGAAAAAAGGGCGTACGTTTACGAAGTTTTTACGAAAACCGTACGATATATCGCTCCAAAAAGCACAAGCAACGTAATTCACTATAGGTCCCACGATCCCTGAAAGTTTCGTGATTCTACGTTAAAAGCCCTAGGAGGAGTAGCGTTTAACAAAAGTGAGGAAGAATAATAATAACTAGAAAAGGAAAGTTCGATAACGAACTTTAAGTTGGCTTGGAAAAGTACGTTAAATAGTTAAATAACGTTGAATAGTTAAAATGGTTGCTAAGATATTTCTGTCTAAAGCGTGTGAAGAGTGGTTGCTATGCTGTTGACTTTCGGCTAAATGTTGAAGTCCAAAAAGTTTTGGCTAACATGGTGAAAAGCTTATAATTATCTTATAAAGTAAAGTGTTGCTAAGTGGTTGCTAGGTAGTTGCTAGGCAGTTGCTAATGTAGTCCACATCGTTGCTTAGTGCTTGCTAATTGGTTGCTAGGCAGTTGCGAACATATTCCAGGTGGTTGCTAAGCTGTTGCTAACTTGTTGCTAGGCAATTCCTAACGTATTCCAAATGGTTTTTAAGTGGTTATTAGGGAGTTTCTAATATTTTCCAGGTGGTTGCTAACTGGTTGCTATGGTATCTGGGGTGGTTGCTAAGGTGTTGCTAGGTGGTTGCTAAGGTGTTGCTATGGTATCTGGGGTGGTTGCTAAGGTGTTGCTAGGTGGTTGCTAGAGGGTTGCTAGGTGGTTGCTAAGGTGTTGCTATGGGATCCGGGGTGGTTGCTAAGGTGTTGCTATGGTATCCGGGTTGGTTGCTAAGGTGTTGCTAGGTGGTTGCTAAGGTGTTGCTATGGTATCCAGGGTGGTTGCTAAGGTGTTGCTAGGTGGTTGCTAAGGTGTTGCTAGGTGGTTGCTATGGTGTTGCTATGGTATCCGGGGTGGTTGCTAAGGTGTTGCTAGGTGGTTGCTAAGGTGTTGCTATGGTATCCAGGGTGGTTGCTAAGGTGTTGCTAGGTGGTTGCTAGGTGGTTGCTAGGGTGTTGCTAGGTGGTTGCTAAGGTGTTGATTTGGTATCCAGGGTGGTTGCTAAGGTATTGCTAGGTGGTTGCTAAGGTGTTGCTATGGTATCCGGGGTGGTTGCTAAGGTGTTGCTAGGTGGTTGCAAGGTGGTTGCTAAGGTGTTGCTAGGTGGTTGCTAGGGTGTTGCTAGGTGGTTGCTAAGGTTTTGCTAGATGGTTGCTAAGGTGTTGCTATGGTATCCAGGGTGGTTGCTAAGGTGTTGCTAGGTGGTTGCTAAGCTGTTGCTATGGTATCCGGGTGGTTGCTAAGGTGTTGCTAGGTGGTTGCTAAGGTGTTGCTATGGTATCCTGGGTGGTTGCTAAGGTGTTGCTAGGTGGTTGCTAGGCAGTTGCTAAGGTGTTGCTATGGTATCCTGGGTGGTTGCTAAGGTGTTTCTATGTGGTTGCTAAGGTGTTTCTATGTGGTTGCTAAGGTGTTGCTAGGTGGTTGCTAAGGTGTTGCTATGGTATCCGGGGTGGTTGCTAAGGTGTTGCTAGGTGGTTGCTAGGCGGTTGCTTAAGTGTTGCTATGGTATCCGGGGTGGATGCTATGGTGTGGTTGCTAAGGTGTTGCTAGGTGGTTGCTAAGGTGTTGCTATGGTATCCAGGGTGGTTGCTAAGGTGTTGCTAGGTGGTTGCTAAGGTGTTGCTATGGTATCCTGGGTGGTTGCTAAGGTGTTTCTAGGTGGTTGCTAAGGTGTTGCTAGGTGGTTGCTAAGGTGTTGCTATGGTATCCAGGGTGGTTGCTAACGTGTTGCTAGGTGGTTGCTAGGTGGTTGCTAGGGTGTTGCTAGGTGGTTGCTAAGGTGTTGCTAGGTGGTTGCTAAGGTGTTGCTATGGTATCCAGGGTGGTTGCTAAGGTGTTGCTAGGTGGTTGCTAAAATGTTGCTAGGTGGTTGCTAAGGTGTTGCTATGGTATCCGGGGTGGTTGCTAAGGTGTTGCTAGGTGGTTGCAAGGTGGTTGCTAAGGTGTTGCTAGGCGGTTGCTAAGGTGTTGCTATGGTGTCTAGGGTGGTTGCTAAGGTGTTGCTAGGTGGTTGCTAAGATGTTGCTATGGTATCTGGGGTGGTTGCTAAGGTGTTGCTAGGTGTATCTAACTGGTCGCTAGGCAGTTGCTACCATTTCTAAAGTGGTTGCTAAGCAGTTGCTAGGCAGTTGCTAACGTTTTCCAGGTGGTTGCTAAGGTGTTGCTATCTGGTTGCTAGGCAGTTGCTAACGTATTACACATGGTTGCTAAGTGGTTGCTAGGCAGTTGCTAATGTTTTCCAGGTGGTTGCTAAGGTGTATCTAACTGGTTCCTAGGCAGTAGTAGATAAAAAGAAAGAGTGTTAAATGTAGAAGTACAGAAAAAGGGAGAGCCTGAAATAGAGAAGTAGAGAGAAAATCAGCGTGAGAAGTAGAGAAAGAACACCCGAGAATGTGAGAAAAAGAGTGACAAGTAGAGAGAAATATTGAGCGAGAGAAAGAGAATTAGGGAAAAAGAGAGATCGAGAAATAAAGAAGTAGAGAAAGAAAAAGGATGTAGTAGAGAGATAGATAGAAAGAGAAAGCAAGACAGAAAAGTAGAGTGAAAGAGAAGTAGAGAGAAGAGCGAGAAATAAAGAGAGAGTAAGAGAGAAATAGAGAAATAGAAAAGTAGAAAGAAAGAGACATAGAAAAGTAGAGAGAGTGAGAAAGAGAGAGTGAGAAATAGAGAAGTAGAGAGAGAGTGAGAAAGAGAGAGTGAGAAATAGAGAAGTAGAGAGAGTGAGAAATAGAGACGTAGAGAGAGAGTGAGAAAGAGAGTGAGAAATAGAGAAGTAGAGAGAGAGTGAGAAATAGAGACGTAGAGAGAGAGTGAAAAAGAGAGTGAGAAATATAGAAGTAGAGAGAGTGAGAAATAAAGAGAAATAGAGACGTAGAGAGAGAGTGAAAAAGAGAGTGAGAAATATAGAAGTTGAGAGAGTGAGAAATATAGAAGTAGAGAGAGAGAGTGAGAAATAGAGACGTAGAGAGAGAGTGAGAAATAGAGACGTAGAGAGAGAGTGAGAAAGAGTGAGAAATAGAGAAGTAGAGAGAGTGAGAAATAGAGACGTAGAAAAGAGTGAGAAAGAGAGAGTGAGAAATAGAGAAGTAGAGAGAGAGTGAGAAATAGAGACGTAGAGAGAGAGTGAGAAATAGAGAAGTAGAGAGCAAAAGAGAGAGTGAGAAGTAGAGAGCAAAAGAGAGAGTGAGACAGAGAAGTAGAGAGCAAACGAGAGAGTGAGAAGTAGAGAAGTAGAGAGCAAAAGAAAGAGTGAGAAATAGAGAAGTAGAGAGAGAGTGGGAAAGATAGAGTGAGAATTAGAGAAGTAGAGAGAGAGTGAGAAAGAGAGAGTGAGATAGAGAAGTAGAGAGAGAGTGAGAAAGATAGAGTGAGAATTAGAGAAGTAGAGAGAGAGTGAGAAAGAGAGAGTGAGATAGAGAAGTAGAGAGAGAGTGAGAAATAGAGACGTAGAGAGAGTGAGAAAGAGAGAGTGAGATAGAGAAGTAGAGAGAGAGTGAGAAATAGAGTGAGAAATAGAGACGTAGAGAGAGAGTGAGAAAGAGAGTGAGAAATAGAGAAGTAGAGAGCAAAAGAGAGAGTGAGAAGTAGAGAAGTAGAGAGCAAAAGAAAGAGTGAGAAATATAGAAATAGAGAGAGAGTGGGAAAGAGAGTGAGAATTAGAGAAGTAGAGAGCGAAAGAGAGAGTGAGAAAGAGAGAGTGGTTGCTAAGCAGTTAATAGGTGGTTGCTAAACCCTGGCTGGGGTGCCGGGGTGTCCAAACTTTTGACTGATAGCTGCTCCATACAGCAGCTCCTCCATACACTCACAGTACTGGAGGAGCAGGGGAGAGAAGGGGTTCCGTGCGCAGAGCTGCTCGTGTGCGAGATGGAACTCTGGGCCCCCCATTCATTTCTATGGGAAAACTTCGTACGAAAATTGTACGAAAACCGTACGTCGTATCGCTTCGCAACCTGCTATTAATTTAAAGATCTCGGTAAGATCTATAAGCTCGCCAAATTTGGTCTTCGTATCTCAAAAATTGTGGCGGTTACGGACGTTTAAAATTTCGCCCCATTCATTCCTATGGGGAAAAAATGCGTACGTTTACGAAGTTTTTACGAAAACCGTACGATAAATCGCTCCAAAAAGCACAAGCACGCTAAGTTGGCATAGGTCCTACGATCCGTGAAAGTTTCGTGATTCTACGTTGAAAGCTCTAGGAGGAGTAGCGTACAGAAAAAAAGGCGTAAGAATAATAATAATAATAATAATAATAATAATAATAAGAAGATTACGAAGAACAAGAAGTTGGCTTTTCCAAGCCAACTTAATAACTAGAAAAGGAAAGTTCGATAACGAACTTTAAGTTGGCTTGGAAAAGTACGTTAAATAGTTAAATAACGTTGAATAGTTAAAATGGTTGCTAAGATATTTCTGTCTAAAGCGTGTGAAGAGTGGTTGCTATGCTGTTGACTTTCGGCTAAATGTTGAAGTCCAAAAAGTTTTGGCTAACATGGTGAAAAGCTTATAATTATCTTATAAAGTAAAGTGTTGCTAAGTGGTTGCTAGGTAGTTGCTAGGCAGTTGCTAATGTAGTCCACATCGTTGCTTAGTGCTTGCTAATTGGTTGCTAGGCAGTTGCGAACATATTCCAGGTGGTTGCTAAGCTGTTGCTAACTTGTTGCTAGGCAATTCCTAACATATTCCAAATGGTTTTTAAGTGGTTATTAGGCAGTTTCTAATATTTTCCAGGTGGTTGCTAACTGGTTGCTATGGTATCTGGGGTGGTTGCTAAGGTGTTGCTAGGTGGTTGCTAAGGTGTTGCTATGGTATCTGGGGTGGTTGCTAAGGTGTTGCTAGGTGGTTGCTAGAGGGTTGCTAGGTGGTTGCTAAGGTGTTGCTATGGGATCCGGGGTGGTTGCTAAGGTGTTGCTATGGTATCCGGGTTGGTTGCTAAGGTGTTGCTAGGTGGTTGCTAAGGTGTTGCTATGGTATCCAGGGTGGTTGCTAAGGTGTTGCTAGGTGGTTGCTAGGGTGTTGCTAGGCGGTTGCTATGGTATCCAGGGTGGTTGCTAAGGTGTTGCTAGGTGGTTGCTAAGGTGTTGCTAGGTGGTTGCTATGGTGTTGCTATGGTATCCGGGGTGGTTGCTAAGGTGTTGCTAGGTGGTTGCTAAGGTGTTGCTATGGTATCCAGGGTGGTTGCTAAGGTGTTGCTAGGTGGTTGCTAGGTGGTTGCTAGGGTTTTGCTAGGTGGTTGCTAAGGTGTTGATTTGGTATCCAGGGTGGTTGCTAAGGTGTTGCTAGGTGGTTGCTAAGGTGTTGCTATGGTATCCGGGGTGGTTGCTAAGGTGTTGCTAGGTGGTTGCAAGGTGGTTGCTAAGGTGTTGCTAGGTGGTTGCTAGGGTGTTGCTAGGTGGTTGCTAAGGTTTTGCTAGGTGGTTGCTAAGGTGTTGCTATGGTATCCAGGGTGGTTGCTAAGGTGTTGCTAGGTGGTTGCTAAGGTGTTGCTATGGTATCCGGGGTGGTTGCTAAGGTGTTGCTAGGTGGTTGCTAAGGTGTTGCTAGGCGGTTGCTAAGGTGTTGCTATGGTGTCTTGGGTGGTTGCTAAGGTGTTGCTAGGTGGTTGCTAAGATGTTGCTATGGTATCTGGGGTGGTTGCTAAGGTGTTGCTAGGTGTATCTAACTGGTCGCTAGGCAGTTGCTACCATTTCTAAAGTGGTTGCTAAGCAGTTGCTAGGCAGTTGCTAACGTTTTCCAGGTGGTTGCTAAGTGGTTGCTAGGCAGTTGCTAATGTTTTCCAGGTGGTTGCTAAGGTGTATCTAACTGGTTCCTAGGCAGTAGTAGATAAAAAGAAAGAGTGTTAAATGTAGAAGTACAGAAAAAGGGAGAGCCTGAAATAGAGAAGTAGAGAGAAAATCAGCGTGAGAAGTAGAGAAAGAACACCCGAGAATGTGAGAAAAAGAGTGACAAGTAGAGAGAAATATTGAGCGAGAGAAAGAGAATTAGGGAAAAAGAGAGATCGAGAAATAAAGAAGTAGAGAAAGAAAAAGGATGTAGTAGAGAGATAGATAGAAAGAGAAAGCAAGACAGAAAAGTAGAGTGAAAGAGAAGTAGAGAGAAGAGCGAGAAATAAAGAGAGAGTAAGAGAGAAATAGAGAAATAGAAAAGTAGAAAGAAAGAGACATAGAAAAGTAGAGAGAGTGAGAAAGAGAGAGTGAGAAATAGAGAAGTAGAGAGAGAGTGAGAAAGAGAGAGTGAGAAATAGAGAAGTAGAGAGAGTGAGAAATAGAGACGTAGAGAGAGAGTGAGAAAGAGAGTAAGAAATAGAGAAGTAGAGAGAGAGTGAGAAATAGAGACGTAGAGAGAGAGTGAAAAAGAGAGTGAGAAATATAGAAGTAGAGAGAGTGAGAAATAAAGAGAAATAGAGACGTAGAGAGAGAGTGAAAAAGAGAGTGAGAAATATAGAAGTAGAGAGAGTGAGAAATATAGAAGTAGAGAGAGAGAGTGAGAAATAGAGACGTAGAGAGAGAGTGAGAAATAGAGACGTAGAGAGAGAGTGGGAAAAGAGTGAGAAATAGAGAAGTAGAGAGAGTGAGAAATAGAGACGTAGAAAAGAGTGAGAAAGAGAGAGTGAGAAATAGAGAAGTAGAGAGAGAGTGAGAAATAGAGACGTAGAGAGAGAGTGAGAAATAGAGAAGTAGAGAGCAAAAGAGAGAGTGAGAAGTAGAGAGCAAAAGAGAGAGTGAGACAGAGAAGTAGAGAGCAAACGAGAGAGTGAGAAGTAGAGAAGTAGAGAGCAAAAGAAAGAGTGAGAAATAGAGAAGTAGAGAGAGAGTGGGAAAGATAGAGTGAGAATTAGAGAAGTAGAGAGAGAGTGAGAAAGAGAGAGTGAGATAGAGAAGTAGAGAGAGAGTGAGAAATAGAGACGTAGAGAGAGTGAGAAAGAGAGAGTGAGATAGAGAAGTAGAGAGAGAGTGAGAAAGAGAGTGAGAAATAGAGGAGTAGAGAGCAAAAGAGAGTGAGAAATAGAGAAGTAGAGAGCAAAAGAGAGAGTGAGAAGTAGAGAAGTAGAGAGCAAAAGAAAGAGTGAGAAATATAGAAATAGAGAGAGAGTGGGAAAGAGAGTGAGAATTAGAGAAGTAGAGAGCGAAAGAGAGAGTGAGAAAGAGAGAGTGGTTGCTAAGCAGTTAATAGGTGGTTGCTAAACCCTGGCTGGGGTGCCGGGGTGTCCAAACTTTTGACTGATAGCTGCTCCATACAGCAGCTCCTCCATACACTCACAGTACTGGAGGAGCAGGGGAGAGAAGGGGTTCCGTGCGCAGAGCTGCTCGTGTGCGAGATGGAACTCTGGGCCCCCCATTCATTTCTATGGGAAAACTTCGTACGAAAATTGTACGAAAACCGTACGTCGTATCGCTTCGCAACCTGCTATTAATTTAAAGATCTCGGTAAGATCTATAAGCTCGCCAAATTTGGTCTTCGTATCTCAAAAATTGTGGCGGTTACGGACGTTTAAAATTTCGCCCCATTCATTCCTATGGGGAAAAAATGCGTACGTTTACGAAGTTTTTACGAAAACCGTACGATAAATCGCTCCAAAAAGCACAAGCACGCTAAGTTGGCATAGGTCCTACGATCCGTGAAAGTTTCGTGATTCTACGTTGAAAGCTCTAGGAGGAGTAGCGTACAGAAAAAAAGGCGTAAGAATAATAATAATAACTAGAAAAGGTAAAGTTCGTGAACGAACTTTAAGTTGGCTTGGAAAAGAACGCTAATAACGTTAAAAAGTTAAAATGGTTGCTAAGCTTTTTCCGTCTGAAGAGTGTGAAGAGTCATTGATTTGCTGTTAACGCTAAATGCTAAAAACGCTGAAATCTAAAAACATTTGGTTAAACGCTGAAATCTAAAAACGTTTGATTAAACGCTGAAATCTAAAAACGTTTGGTTAAACGCTGAAATCTAAAAATATTTGGTTAAACGCTGAAATCTAAAAATGTTTGATTAAACGCTGAAATCTAAAAACGTTTGATTAAACGCTGAAATCTAAAAACATTTGGTTAAACGCTGAAATCTAAAAACATTTAGTTAAACGCTGAAATCCAAAAACGTTTGATTAAACGCTGAAATCTAAAAACGTTTGGTTAAACGCTGAAATCTAAAAACGTTCGATTAAACACTGAAATCTAAAAACGTTTGGTTAAACGCTGAAATCTAAAAACATTTAGTTAAACGCTGAAATCCAAAAACGTTTGGTTAAACGCTGAAATCTAAAAACGTTTGGTTAAACGCTGAAATCTAAAAACGCTTGTTTAAATGCTGAAATCGTAAAACTTTTGGTTAAACTTTTGATTGCTAATGTGTTGCTAGGCGGTTGCTATTATTTCTGAAAAGGTTGCTAAGCTGTTGCTAGGCAATTGCTAATGTTTTACAGGTGGTTGCTAAGCTGTTGCTAACTGGTTGCTAGGCAATTGCTAACATATAACAGGTGGTTGCTAGGCAGTTGCTAAGTGGTTGCTAGGCAGTTGCTAACGTTTTCCAAGTGGTTGCTAGGCAGTTGCTTAGTGGTTGCTAGGCAGTTGCTAACATTTTCCAGGTGGTTGCTAAGTGGTTGCTAGGCAGTTGCTAACGTTATCCAGATGGTTGCTAGGCAGTTGCTAAGTGGTTGCTAGGCAGTTGCTAACGTTTTCCAAGTGGTTGCTAGGCAGTTGCTAAGTGGTTGCTAGGCAGTTGCTAACATTTTCCAGGTGGTTGCTAAGTGGTTGCTAGGCAGTTGCTAACATATTCTAGGTGGTTGCTAGGCAGTTGCTAAGTGGTTGCTAGGCAGTTGCTAACGTTTTCCAGGTGGTTGCTAAGTGGTTGCTAGGCAGTTGCTAACGTTTTCCAGGTGGTTGCTAGGCAGTTGCTAAGTGGTTGCTAGGCAGTTGCTAACGTTTTCCAAGTGGTTGCTAGGCAGTTGCTAAGTGGTTGCTAGGCAGTTGCTAACGTTTTCCAGGTGGTTGCTAAGTGGTTGCTAGGCAGTTGCTAACATTTTCCAGGTGGTTGCTAGGCAGTTGCTAAGTTGTTGCTAGGCAGTTACTAACGTTTTCCAGGTGGTTGCTAAGTGGTTGCTAGGCAGTTGCTAACGTATTCCAGGTGGTTGCTAGGCAGTTGCTAAGTGGTTGCTAGGCAGTTGCTAACGTTTTCCAAGTGGTTGCTAGGCAGTTGCTAAGTGGTTGCTAGGCAGTTGCTAACGTATTCCAGGTGGTTGCTAGGCAGTTGCTAAGTGGTTGCTAGGCAGTTGCTAACGTTTTCCAAGTGGTTGCTAGGCAGTTGCTAAGTGGTTGCTAGGCAGTTGCTAACGTTTTCCAGGTGGTTGCTTAGTGGTTGCTAGGCAGTTGCTAACGTTTTCCAGGTGGTTGCTAGGCAGTTGCTAAGTGGTTGCTAGGCAGTTGCTAACGTTTTCCAGGTGGTTGCTTAGTGGTTGCTAGGCAGTTGCTAACGTTTTCCAGGTGGTTGCTAGGCAGTTGCTAAGTGGTTGCTAGGCAGTTGCTACCGTTTTCCAAGTGGTTGCTAGGCAGTTGCTAAGTGGTTGCTAGGCAGTTGCTAACGTTTTCCAGGTGGTTGCTAAGTGGTTGCTAGGCAGTTGCTAACATTTTCCAGGTGGTTGCTAGGCAGTTGCTAAGTTGTTGCTAGGCAGTTGCTAACGTTTTCCAGGTGGTTGCTAAGTGGTTGCTAGGCAGTTGCTAACGTATTCCAGGTGGTTGCTAGGCAGTTGCTAAGTGGTTGCTAGGCAGTTGCTAACGTTTTCCAGGTGGTTGCTAAGTGGTTGCTAGGCAGTTGCTAACGTTTTCCAGGTGGTTGCTAAGGTGTTGCTAAGTGGTTGCTAGGCAGTTGCTAACGTTTTCCAGGTGGTTGCTAAGGTGGTTGCTAAGCAGTTATTAGGTGGTTGCTAAGCCCAGGCTGGGGTGCCGGGGTGTCCAAACTTTTGACTGATAGCTGCTCCATACAGCAGCTCCTCCATACACTCACAGTACTGGAGGAGCAGGGGAGAGAAGGGGTTCCGTGCGCAGAGCTGCTCGTGTGTGAGATGGAACTCTGGGCCCCCCATTCATTTCAATGGGAAAACTTCGTACGACATTTGTACGAAAACCGTACGACGTATCGTCGAAACGTTAAAATTTTCGGAAAGAACGTGGTAAGGTCTATAGACCGTCCGATTTTTGTATTTGTATGTCAAAAATTGTGGCGGTTACGGACGTTTAAAATTTCGCCCCATTCATTCCTATGGGAAAAAAATGCGTACGTTTACGAAGTTTTTACGAAAACCGTACGATGTATCGCTTAAAAAAGCACAAGCAACCTATTCGGGTATAGGTCCTACGATACTGCAAAGTTTCGTGGTTCTACGTCAAAAGCCCTAGGAGGAGATAGTGATTAAATTTTGAGCGCGGAATAATAATAATAATAATAATAACTAGAAAAGGTAAAGTTCGTGAACGAACTTTAAGTTGGCTTGGAAAAGAACGCTAATAACGTTAAAAAGTTAAAATGGTTGCTAAGCTTTTTCCGTCTGAAGTGTGTGAAGAGTCATTGATATGCTGTTAACTTTTGGCTAAACGCTAAATGCTAAAAACGCTGAAATCTAAAAACATTTGGTTAAACGCTGAAATCTAAAAACATTTGGTTAAACGCTGAAATCTAAAAACATTTGGTTAAACGCTGAAATCTAAAAACGTTTGATTAAACGCTGAAATCTAAAAACGTTTGGTTAACCGCTGAAATCTAAAAACGTTTAGTTAAACGTTGAAATCTAAAAACGTTTGATTAAACGCTGAAATCTAAAAACGTTTGGTTAAACGCTGAAATCTAAAAACATTTGGTTAAACGCTGAAATCTAAAAACGTTTGATTAAACGCTGAAATCTAAAAACGTTTGGTTAAACGCTGAAATCTAAAAACATTTAGTTAAACGCTGAAATCTAAAAACGTTTGATTAAACGCTGAAATCTAAAAACGTTTGGTTAAACGCTGAAATCTAAAAACGTTTGATTAAACACTGAAATCTAAAAACGCTTGTTTAAATGCTGAAATCGTAAAACTTTTGGTTAAACTTTTGATTGCTAATGTGTTGCTAGGCAGTTGCTATCATTTCTGAAAAAGTTGCTAAGCTGTTGCTAGGCAGTTGCTAATGTTTTCCAGGTGGTTGTTAAGCTATTGCTAACTGGTTGCTAGGCAGTTGCTATCATTTCTAAAGTGGTTGCTAAGTGGTTGCTAGGCAGTTGCTAACGTTTTCCTAATGGTTGCTAAGGTGTTGGTAAGTGGTTGCTAGGCAGTTGCTATCATTTCTAAAGTGGTTGCTAAGTGGTTGCTAGGCAGTTGCTAACGTTTTCCAGGTGGTTGCTAAGGTGTTGCTAAGTGGTTGCTAGGCAGTTGCTAACGTTTTCCAGGTGGTTGCTAAGGTGTTGCTAAGTGGTTGCTAGGCAGTTGCTATCGTTTCTAAAGTGGTTGCTAGGCAGTTGCTAACGTTTTCCATGTGGTTGCTAAGTGGTTGCTAGGCAGTTGCTATCATTTCTAAAGTGGTTGCTAAGTGGTTGCAAGGCAGTTGCTAACGTTTTCCTAGTGGTTGTTAAGGTGTTGCTAAGTGGTTGCTAGGCAGTTGCTATCATTTCTAAAGTGGTTGCTAGGCAGTTGTTAACGTTTTCCATGTGGTTGCTAAGTGGTTGCTAGGCAGTTGCTATCATTTCTAAAGTGGTTGCTAAGTGGTTGCTAGGCAGTTGCTAACGTTTTCCAAGTGGTTGCTAGGCAGTTGCTAAGTGGTTGCTAGGCAGTTGCTAACATTTTCCAGGTGGTTGCTAAGTGGTTGCTAGGTAGTTGCTAACATATTCCAGGTGGTTGCTAGGCAGCTGCTAAGTGGTTGCTAGGCAGTTGCTAACGTTTTCCAGGTGGTTGCTAAGTGGTTGCTAGGCAGTTGCTAACGTTTTCCAGGTGGTTGCTAGGCAGTTGCTAAGTGGTTGCTAGGCAGTTGCTAACGTTTTCCAAGTGGTTGCTAGGCAGTTGCTAAGTGGTTGCTAGGCAGTTGCTAACGTTTTCCAGGTGGTTGCTAAGTGGTTGCTAGGTAGTTGCTAACATATTCCAGGTGGTTGCTAGGCAGCTGCTAAGTGGTTGCTAGGCAGTTGCTAACGTTTTCCAGGTGGTTGCTAAGTGGTTGCTAGGCAGTTGCTAACGTTTTCCAGGTGGTTGCTAGGCAGTTGCTAAGTGGTTGCTAGGCAGTTGCTAACGTTTTCCAAGTGGTTGCTAGGCAGTTGCTTAGTGGTTGCTAGGCAGTTGCTAACGTTTTCCAAGTGGTTGCTAAGTGGTTGCTAGGCAGTTGCTAACGTTTTCCAGGTGGTTGCTAGGCAGTTGCTAAGTGGTTGCTAGGCAGTTGCTAACGTTTTCCAGGTGGTTGCTCAGTGGTTGCTAGGCAGTTGCTAACGTTTTCCAGGTGGTTGCTAAGTGGTTGCTAGGCAGTTGCTAACGTTTTCCAGGTGGTTGCTAGGCAGTTGCTTAGTGGTTGCTAGGCAGTTGCTAACGTTTTCCAAGTGGTTGCTAGGCAGTTGCTAAGTGGTTGCTAGGCAGTTGCTAACGTTTTCCCGGTGGTTGCTAAGTGGTTGCTAGGCAGTTGCTAACGTTTTCCAGGTGGTTGCTAGGCAGTTGCTAAGTGGTTGCTAGGCAGTTGCTAACGTTTTCCAAGTGGTTGCTAGGCAGTTGCTAAGTGGTTGCTAGGCAGTTGCTAAGTGGTTGCTAGGCAGTTGCTAACGTTTTCCAGGTGGTTGCTAAGGTGTTGCTAAGTGGTTACTAGGCAGTTGCTAACGTTTTCCAAGTGGTTGCTAAGTGGTTGCTAGGCAGTTGCTAACGTTTTCCAGGTGGTTGCTAGGCAGTTGCTAAGTGGTTGCTAGGCAGTTGCTAACGTTTTCCAGGTGGTTGCTCAGTGGTTGCTAGGCAGTTGCTAACGTTTTCCAGGTGGTTGCTAAGTGGTTGCTAGGCAGTTGCTAACGTTTTCCAGGTGGTTGCTAGGCAGTTGCTTAGTGGTTGCTAGGCAGTTGCTAACGTTTTCCAAGTGGTTGCTAGGCAGTTGCTAAGTGGTTGCTAGGCAGTTGCTAACGTTTTCCCGGTGGTTGCTAAGTGGTTGCTAGGCAGTTGCTAACGTTTTCCAGGTGGTTGCTAGGCAGTTGCTAAGTGGTTGCTAGGCAGTTGCTAACGTTTTCCAAGTGGTTGCTAGGCAGTTGCTAAGTGGTTGCTAGGCAGTTGCTAAGTGGTTGCTAGGCAGTTGCTAACGTTTTCCAGGTGGTTGCTAAGGTGTTGCTAAGTGGTTGCTAGGCAGTTGCTAACGTTTTCCAGGTGGTTGCTAAGGTGGTTGCTAAGCAGTTATTAGGTGGTTGCTAAGCCCTGGCTGGGGTGCCGGGGTGTCCAAACTTTTGACTGATAGCTGCTCCATACAGCAGCTCCTCCATACACTCACAGTACTGGAGGAGCAGGGGAGAGAAGGGGTTCCGTGCGCAGAGCTGCTCGTGTGTGAGATGGAACTCTGGGCCCCCCATTCATTTCAATGGGAAAACTTCGTACGACATTTGTACGAAAACCGTACGACGTATCGTCTAAACGTTAAAATTTTCGGAAAGAACGCGGTAAGTTCTATAGACCGTCCGATTTTTGTCTTTGTATGTCAAAAATTGTTACCTACACAAACGTTCAAAGTTGTCCCCCATTCATTTCCTATGGGAAAAAAAAGCGTACGTTTACGAAGTTTTTACGAAAACCGTACGATGTATCGCTTAAAAAAGCACAAGCAACCTATTCGGGTATAGGTCCTACGATACTGCAAAATTTCGTGATTCTACGTCAAAAGCCCTAGGAGGAGATGCGTATAGAAATTTGAGCGCGGAATAATAATAATAATAATAATAATAACTAGAAAAGGCAAAGTTCGTGAACGAACTTTAAGTTGGCTTGGAAAAGAACACTAATAACGTTAAAAAGTTAAAATGGTTGCTAAGCTGTTTCTGTCTGAAGAGTGTGAAGAGTCGTGGATATGCTGTTAACTTTTGGCTAAACGCTAAATAACAAAAACGCCGAAATCTAAAAATGTTTGGTTAAACGCTGAAATCTAAAAACGTTTGGTTAAACGCTGAAATCTAAAAACGTTTGGTTAAACGCTGAAATCTAAAAACGTTTGGTTAAACGCTGAAATCTAAAGACGTTTAGTTAAACGCTGAAATCTAAAAACGTTTGTTTAAATGCTGAAATCGTAAAACTTTTGGTTAATCTTTTGATTGCCAATTTGATGCTAGGCAGTTGCTATCATTTCAGAAGTGGTTGCTAAGCTGTTGCTAGGCAGTTGCTAATGTTTTCCAGGTGGTTGCTAAGCTGTTGCTAACTGGTTGCTAGGCAGTTGCTAACATATTACAGGTGGTTGCTAAGGTGTTGCTAGGTGGTTGCTAGGTTGTTGCTAGGGTGTTGCTATGGTATGCGGGGTGGTTGCTAAGATGTTGCTAGGTGGTTGCTAGGTGGTTGATAACTTGTTGCTAGGTGGTTGCTAAGGTGTTGCTATGGTATCCGGGGTGGTTGCTAAGGTGTTGCTAGGTGGTTGCTAGGCAGTTGCTATCATTTCTAAAGTGGTTGCTAAGTGGTTGCTAGGCAGTTGCTAACGTTTTCCTAGTGGTTGTTAAGGTGTTGCTGAGTGGTTGCTAGGCAGTTGCTAACGTTTCCCAGGTGGTTGCTAAGTGGTTGCTATGCAGTTGCTAACGTTTTCCAGGTGGTTGCTAGGCAGTTGCTAAGTGGTTGCTAGGCAGTTGCTAACGTTTTCCAAGTGGTTGCTAGGCAGTTGCCAAGTGGTTGCTAGGCAGTTGCTAACGTTTTCCAGGTGGTTGCTAAGTGGTTGCTAGGCAGTTGCTAACGTTTTCCAGGTGGTTGCTAGGCAGTTGCTAAGTTGTTGCTAGGCAGTTGCTAACGTTTTCCAGGTGGTTGCTAAGTGGTTGCTAGGCAGTTGCTAACGTATTCCAGGTGGTTGCTAGGCAGTTGCTAAGTGGTTGCTAGGCAGTTGCTAACGTTTTCCAGGTGGTTGCTCAGTGGTTGCTAGGCAGTTGCTAACGTTTTCCAGGTGGTTGCTAAGTGGTTGCTAGGCAATTGCTAACGTATTCCAGGTGGTTGCTAGGCAGTTGCTAAGTGGTTGCTAGGCAGTTGCTAACGTTTTCCAAGTGGTTGCTAGGCAGTTGCTAAGTGGTTGCTAGGCAGTTGCTAACGTTTTCCAGGTGGTTGCTAAGTGGTTGCTAGGCAGTTGCTAACGTTTTCCAAGTGGTTGCTAGGCAGTTGCTAAGTGGTTGCTAGGCAGTTGCTAACGTTTTCCAGGTGGTTGCTAAGTGGTTGCTAGGCAGTTGCTAACATTTTCCAGGTGGTTGCTAGGCAGTTGCTAAGTTGTTGCTAGGCAGTTGCTAACGTTTTCCAGGTGGTTGCTAAGTGGTTGCTAGGCAGTTGCTAACGTATTCCAGGTGGTTGCTAGGCAGTTGCTAAGTGGTTGCTAGGCAGTTGCTAACGTTTTCCAGGTGGTTGCTCAGTGGTTGCTAGGCAGTTGCTAACGATTTCCAGGTGGTTGCTAAGTGGTTGCTAGGCAGTTGCTAACGTATTCCAGGTGGTTGCTAGGCAGTTGCTAAGTGGTTGCTAGGCAGTTGCTAACGTTTTCCAAGTGGTTGCTAGGCAGTTGCTAAGCGGTTGCTAGGCAGTTGCTAACGTTATCCAGGTGGTTGCTAAGTGGTTGCTAGGCAGTTGCTAACGTTTTCCAGGTGGTTGCTAGGCAGTTGCTAAGTGGTTGCTAGGCAGTTGCTAACGTTTTCCAAGTGGTTGCTAGGCAGTTGCTAAGTGGTTGCTAGGCAGTTGCTAACGTTTTCCAGGTGGTTGCTAAGTGGTTGCTAGGCAGTTGCTAACGTTTTCCAGGTGGTTGCTAGGCAGTTGCTAAGTGGTTGCTAGGCAGTTGCTAATGTTTTCCAGGTGGTTGCTCAGTGGTTGCTAGGCAGTTGCTAACGTTTTCCAGGTGGTTGCTAAGTGGTTGCTAGGCAGTTGCTAACGTTTTCCAGGTGGTTGCTAGGCATTTGCTAAGTGGTTGCTAGGCAGTTGCTAACGTTTTCCAAGTGGTTGCTAGGCAGTTGCTAAGTGGTTGCTAGGCAGTTGCTAACGTTTTCCCGGTGGTTGCTAAGTGGTTGCTAGGCAGTTGCTAACGTTTTCCAGGTGGTTGCTAGGCAGTTGCTAAGTGGTTGCTAGGCAGTTGCTAACGTTTTCCAAGTGGTTGCTAGGCAGTTGCTAAGTGGTTGCTAGGCAGTTGCTAACGTTTTCCAGGTGGTTGCTAAGGTGTTGCTAAGTGGTTGCTAGGCAGTTGCTAAGGTTTTCCAGGTGGTTGCTAAGGTGGTTGCTAAGCAGTTATTAGGTGGTTGCTAAGCCCTGGCTGTGGTGCCGGGGTGTCCAAACTTTTGACTGATAACTGCTCCATACAGCAGCTCCTCCATACACTCACAGTACTGGAGGAGCAGGGGAGAGAAGGGGTTCCGTGCGCAGAGCTGCTCGTGTGTGAGATGGAACTCTGGGCCCCCCATTCATTTCAATGGGAAAACTTCGTACGACATTTGTACGAAAACCGTACGACATATCGTCGAAACGTTAAAATTTTCGGAAAGAACGCGGTAAGTTCTATAGACCGTCCGATTTTTGTCTTTGTATGTCAAAAATTGTTACCTACACAAACGTTCAAAGTTGTCCCCCATTCATTTCCTATGGGAAAAAAAAGCGTACGTTTACGAAGTTTTTACGAAAACCGTACGATGTATCGCTTAAAAAAGCACAAGCAACCTATTCGGGTATAGGTCCTACGATACTGCAAAATTTCGTGATTCTACGTCAAAAGCCCTAGGAGGAGATGCGTATAGAAATTTGAGCGCGGAATAATAATAATAATAATAATAATAATAATAACTAGAAAAGGTAAAGTTCGTGAACGAACTTTAAGTTGGCTTGGAAAAGAACGCTAATAACGTTAAAAAGTTAAAATGGTTGCTAAACGCTAAATGCCAAAAACACGGAAATCTAAAAACGTTTGGTTAAACGTTGAAATCTAGAAATGTTTGGTTAAACGCTGAAAACTAAAAATGTTTGGTTAAACCCTGAAATCTAAAAACATTTGGATAAATGCTAAAATCTTGAAAGTGGTTGCTAGGCAGTTGCTAACGTCTTACAGGTGGTTGCTAAGCTGTTGCTAAGCGGTTGCTAGTTATTTGCTAATGTATTACACATGGTTGCTCAGTGGTTGCAAGGCGGTTGCTAAACAGTTGCTAACGTTTTCCAGGTGGTTGCTAAGGTGTTGCTAAGTGGTTGCTAGGCAGTTGCTAACGTTTTCCAGGTGGTTGCTAAGGTGTTGCTAACTGGTTGCTAGGCAGTTGCTATAATTTCTAAAGTGGTTGCTAAGTGGTTGCTAGGCAGTTGCTAACGTTTTCCTAGTGGTTGCTAAGGTGTTGCTAAGTGGTTGCTAGGCAGTTGCTATCGTTTCTAAAGTGGTTGCTAAGCTGTTGCTAGGCTGTTTCTAACGTTTTCCTGGTGGTTGCTAAGGTGTTGCTAACTGGTTGCTAGGCAGTTGCTATCATTTCTAAAGTGGTTGCTAAGTGGTTGCTAGGCAGTTGCTAACGTTTTCCAGGTGGTTGCTAAGGTGTTGCTAAGTGGTTGCTAGGCAGTTGCTAACGTTTTCCAGGTGGTTGCTAAGGTGTTGCTAACTGGTTGCTAGGCAGTTGCTATAATTTCTAAAGTGGTTGCTAAGTGGTTGCTAGGCAGTTGCTAACGTTTTCCTAGTGGTTGCTAAGGTGTTGCTAAGTGGTTGCTAGGCAGTTGCTATCGTTTCTAAAGTGGTTGCTAAGCTGTTGCTAGGCTGTTTCTAACGTTTTCCTGGTGGTTGCTAAGGTGTTGCTAACTGGTTGCTAGGCAGTTGCTATCATTTCTAAAGTGGTTGCTAAGTGGTTGCTAGGCAGTTGCTAACGTTTTCCAGGTGGTTGCTAAGGTGTTGCTAAGTGGTTGCTAGGCAGTTGCTAACGTTTTCCAGGTGGTTGCTAAGGTGTTGCTAACTGGTTGCTAGGCAGTTGCTATAATTTCTAAAGTGGTTGCTAAGTGGTTGCTAGGCAGTTGCTAACGTTTTCCAGGTGGTTGCTAAGTGGTTGCTAGGCAGTTGCTAACGTTTTCCAGGTGGTTGCTAGGCAGTTGCTAAGTTGTTGCTAGGCAGTTGCTAACGTTTTCCAGGTGGTTGCTAAGTGGTTGCTAGGCAGTTGCTAACATATTCCTAAGTGGTTGCTAGGCAGTTGCTAACGTTTTCCAGGTGGTTGCTAAGTGGTTGCTAGGCAGTTGCTAACATTTTCCAGGTGGTTGCTAGGCAGTTGCTAAGTTGTTGCTAGGCAGTTGCTAACGTTTTCCAGGTGGTTGCTAGGCAGTTGCTAAGTGGTTGCTAGGCAGTTGCTAACGTTTTCCAAGTGGTTGCTAGGCAGTTGCTAAGTGGTTGCTAGGCAGTTGCTAACGTTTTCCAGGTGGTTGCTAAGTGGTTGCTAGGCAGTTGCTAACGTTTTCCAGGTGGTTGCTAGGCAGTTGCTAAGTGGTTGCTAGGCAGTTGCTAACGTTTTCCAAGTGGTTGCTAGGCAGTTGCTAAGTGGTTGCTAGGCAGTTGCTAACGTTTTCCAGGTGGTTGCTAAGTGGTTGCTAGGCAGTTGCTAACATTTTCCAGGTGGTTGCTAGGCAGTTGCTAAGTTGTTGCTAGGCAGTTGCTAACGTTTTCCAGTTGGTTGCTAAGTGGTTGCTAGGCAGTTGCTAACGTATTCCAGGTGGTTGCTAGGCAGTTGCTAAGTGGTTGCTAGGCAGTTGCTAACGTTTTCCAGGTGGTTGCTCAGTGGTTGCTAGGCAGTTGCTAACATTTTCCAGGTGGTTGCTAAGTGGTTGCTAGGCAGTTGCTAACGTATTCCAGGTGGTTGCTAGGCAGTTGCTAAGTGGTTGCTAGGCAGTTGCTAACGTTTTCCAGGTGGTTGCTAAGGTGTTGCTAAGTGGTTGCTAGGCAGTTGCTAACGTTTTCCAGGTGGTTGCTAAGGTGGTTGCTAAGCAGTTATTAGGTGGTTGCTAAGCCCTGGCTGGGGTGCCGGGGTGTCCAAACTTTTGACTGATAGCTGCTCCATACAGCAGCTCCTCCATACATTCACAGGACTGGAGGAGCAGGGGAGAGAAGGGGTTCCGTGCGCAGAGCTGCTCGTGTGTGAGATGGAACTCTGGGCCCCCCATTCATTTCTATGGGAAAACTTCGTACGACATTTGTACGAAAACCGTACGACGTATCGTCGAAACGTTAAAATTTTCGGAAAGAACGCGGTAGTTTCTATAGACCGTCCGATTTTTGTCTTTGTATGTCAAAAATTGTTACCTACACAAACGTTCAAAGTTGTCCCCCATTCATTTCCTATGGGAAAAAAAAGCGTACGTTTACGAAGTTTTTACGAAAACCGTACGATGTATCGCTTAAAAAAGCACAAGCAACCTAATCGGGTATAGGTCCTACGATACTGCAAAATTTCGTGATTCTACGTCAAAAGCCCTAGGAGGAGATGCGTATAGAAATTTGAGCGCGGAATAATAATAATAATAATAATAATAATAATAATAAGAAGATTACGAAGAACAGTAAGTTGGCTTTTCCAAGCCAACTTAATAAGAAGATTACGAAGAACAGTAAGTTGGCTTTTCCAAGCCAACTTAACTAGAAAAGGCAAAGTTCGTGAACGAACTTTAAGTTGGCTTGGAAAAGTACGCTGATAACGTTGAAAAGTAAAAATGGTTGCTTAGTGGTTGCTAGGCAGTTGTGATCATTTCTAAAGTGGTTGATAAGCGTTTGCTATGCAGTTGCTAACGTTTTCCAGGTGGTTGCTTAGGTGTTGCTAAGCAATTGCTAGGCAGTTGCTAACATATTCCACATGGTTGCTAAGTGGTTGCTAGGTGGTTGCTAAGCAGTTGCTAACGTTTTCCAAGTGGTGGCTAAAGTGTAGCTAACTGGTTGCTAGGCAGTTGCTAACGTTTTCCAAGTGGTTGCTAGGCAGTTGCTAAGTGGTTGCTAGGCAGTTGCTAACATTTTCCAGGTGGTTGCTAAGTGGTTGCTAGGTAGTTGCTAACATATTCCAGGTGGTTGCTAGGCAGCTGCTAAGTGGTTGCTAGGCAGTTGCTAACGTTTTCCAGGTGGTTGCTAAGTGGTTGCTAGGCAGTTGCTACCGTTTTCCAGGTGGTTGCTAGGCAGTTGCTAAGTGGTTGCTAGGCAGTTGCTAACGTTTTCCAAGTGATTGCTAGGCAGTTGCTAAGTGCTTGCTAGGCAGTTGCTAACGTTTTCCAGGTGGTTGCTAAGTGGTTGCTAGGCAGTTGCTAACGTTTTCCAGGTGGTTGCTAGGCAGTTGCTAAGTTGTTGCTAGGCAGTTGCTAACGTTTTCAAGGTGGTAGCTAAGTGGTTGCTAGGCAGTTGCTAACGTATTCCAGGTGGTTGCTAGGCAGTTGCTAAGTGGTTGCTAGGCAGTTGCTAACGTTTTCCAGGTGGTTGCTAAGCAGTTGCTAAGTGGTTGCTAGGCAGTTGCTAACGTTTTCCAAGTGGTTGCTAGGCAGTTGCTAAGTGGTTGCTAGGCAGTTGCTAACGTTTTCCAGGTGGTTGCTAAGTGGTTGCTAGGCAGTTGCTAACGTTTTCCAGGTGGTTGCTAGGCAGTTGCTAAGTGGTTGCTAGGCAGTTGCTAACGTTTTCCAGGTGGTTGCTAGGCAGTTGCTAAGTGGTTGCTAGGCAGTTGCTAACGTTTTCCAAGTGGTTGCTAAGCAGTTGCTAAGTGGTTGCTAGGCAGTTGCTAACGTTTTCCAGGTGGTTGCTAAGTGGTTGCTAGGCAGTTGCTACCGTTTTCCAGGTGGTTGCTAGGCAGTTCCTAAGTGGTTGCTAGGCAGTTGCTAACGTTTTCCAAGTGATTGCTAGGCAGTTGCTAAGTGGTTGCTAGGCAGTTGCTAACGTTTTCCAGGTGGTTGCTAAGTGGTTGCTAGGCAGTTGCTAACGTTTTCCAGGTGGTTGCTAGGCAGTTGCTAAGTTGTTGCTAGGCAGTTGCTAACGTTTTCAAGGTGGTAGCTAAGTGGTTGCTAGGCAGTTGCTAACGTATTCCAGGTGGTTGCTAGGCAGTTGCTAAGTGGTTGCTAGGCAGTTGCTAATGTTTTCCAGGTGGTTGCTAAGCAGTTGCTAAGTGGTTGCTAGGCAGTTGCTAACGTTTTCCAAGTGGTTGCTAGGCAGTTGCTAAGTGGTTGCTAGGCAGTTGCTAACGTTTTCCAGGTGGTTGCTAAGTGGTTGCTAGGCAGTTGCTAACGTTTTCCAGGTGGTTGCTAGGCAGTTGCTAAGTGGTTGCTAGGCAGTTGCTAACGTTTTCCAGGTGGTTGCTAGGCAGTTGCTAAGTGGTTGCTAGGCAGTTGCTAACGTTTTCCAAGTGGTTGCTAGGCAGTTGCTAAGTGGTTGCTAGGCAGTTGCTAACGTTTTCCAGGTGGTTGCTAAGTGGTTGCTAGGCAGTTGCTAACGTTTTCCAGGTGGTTGCTAGGCAGTTGCTAAGTTGTTGCTAGGCAGTTGCTAACGTTTTCCAGGTGGTTGCTAAGTGGTTGCTAGGCAGTTGCTAACATTTTCCAGGTGGTTGCTAGGCAGTTGCTAAGTTGTTGCTAGGCAGTTGCTAACGTTTTCCAGGTGGTTGCTAAGTGGTTGCTAGGCAGTTGCTAACGTATTCCAGGTGGTTGCTAGGCAGTTGCTAAGTGGTTGCTAGGCAGTTGCTAACGTTTTCCAGGTGGTTGCTCAGTGGTTGCTAGGCAGTTGCTAACGTTTTCCAGGTGGTTGCTAAGGTGTTGCTAAGTGGTTGCTAGGCAGTTGCTAACGTTTTCCAGGTGGTTGCTAAGGTGGTTGCTAAGCAGTTATTAGGTGGTTGCTAAGCCCTGGCTGGGGTGCCGGGGTGTCCAAACTTTTGACTGATAGCTGCTCCATACAGCAGCTCCTCCATACACTCACAGTACTGGAGGAGCAGGGGAGAGAAGGGGTTCCGTGCGCAGAGCTGCTCGTGTGTGAGATGGAACTCTGGGCCCACCATTCATTTCTATGGGAAAACTTCGTACGACAATTGTACGAAAACCGTACGTCGTATCGTTTCGTAAAGCATATTTTCGGAAAGAACGCGGTAAGTTTTATAGACCAGACGAATTACGTCTTCATATCTCAAAAATTGTGACGTTCACGGCCGTTCAAAATTCTCCCCCATTCATTCCTATGGGAAAAAAAAGCGTACGTTTACGAAGTTTTTACGAAAACCGTACGATATATCGCTTCAAAAAGCACAAGCAACCTAATCGGGCATAGGTCCGACGATCCTGTAAAGTTTCGAGTTTCTACGTTAAAAGCCCTAGGAGGAGATAGTGATTAAATTTTGCGAAGAGAATAATAATAAGTAGAATAAGAAGATTACGAAGAACAATAAGTTGGCTTTTCCAAGCCAACTTAATAACTAGAAAAGGCAAAGTTCGTGAACGAACTTTAAGTTGGCTTGGAAAAGTACGCTGATAACGTTGAAAAGTAAAAATGGTTGCTTAGTGGTTGCTAGGCAGTTGTGATCATTTCTAAAGTGGTTGATAAGCGTTTGCTATGCAGTTGCTAACGTTTTCCAGGTGGTTGCTTAGGTGTTGCTAAGCAATTGCTAGGCAGTTGCTAACATATTCCACATGGTTGCTAAGTGGTTGCTAGGTGGTTGCTAAGCAGTTGCTAACGTTTTCCAAGTGGTGGCCAAAGTGTAGCTAACTGGTTGCTAGGCAGTTGCTAACGTTTTCCAAGTGGTTGCTAGGCAGTTGCTAAGTGGTTGCTAGGCAGTTGCTAACATTTTCCAGGTGGTTGCTAAGTGGTTGCTAGGTAGTTGCTAACATATTCCAGGTGGTTGCTAGGCAGCTGCTAAGTGGTTGCTAGGCAGTTGCTAACGTTTTCCAGGTGGTTGCTAAGTGGTTGCTAGGCAGTTGCTACCGTTTTCCAGGTGGTTGCTAGGCAGTTGCTAAGTGGTTGCTAGGCAGTTGCTAACGTTTTCCAAGTGATTGCTAGGCAGTTGCTAAGTGCTTGCTAGGCAGTTGCTAACGTTTTCCAGGTGGTTGCTAAGTGGTTGCTAGGCAGTTGCTAACGTTTTCCAGGTGGTTGTTAGGCAGTTGCTAAGTTGTTGCTAGGCAGTTGCTAACGTTTTCAAGGTGGTAGCTAAGTGGTTGCTAGGCAGTTGCTAACGTATTCCAGGTGGTTGCTAGGCAGTTG
Source organism: Astyanax mexicanus (assembly GCF_023375975.1). NCBI lineage: Eukaryota > Metazoa > Chordata > Actinopteri > Characiformes > Acestrorhamphidae > Astyanax > Astyanax mexicanus. The sequence continues at coordinate 28,347,831 of NC_064413.1, read as the reverse complement.
CTAAGTGGTTGCTAGGCAGTTGCTAACGTTTTCCAGGTGGTTGCTAAGCAGTTACTAAGTGGTTGCTAGGCAGTTGCTAACGTTTTCCAAGTGGTTGCTAGGCAGTTGCTAAGTGGTTGCTAGGCAGTTGCTAACGTTTTCCAGGTGGTTGCTAAGTGGTTGCTAGGCAGTTGCTAACGTTTTCCAGGTGGTTGCTAGGCAGTTGCTAAGTGGTTGCTAGGCAGTTGCTAACGTTTTCCAGGTGGTTGCTAGGCAGTTGCTAAGTGGTTGCTAGGCAGTTGCTAACGTTTTCCAAGTGGTTGCTAGGCAGTTGCTAAGTGGTTTCTAGGCAGTTGCTAACGTTTTCCAGGTGGTTGCTAAGTGGTTGCTAGGCAGTTGCTACCGTTTTCCAGGTGGTTGCTAGGCAGTTGCTAAGTGGTTGCTAGGCAGTTGCTAACGTTTTCCAGGTGGTTGCTAGGCAGTTGCTAAGTGGTTGCTAGGCAGTTGCTAACGTTTTCCAAGTGATTGCTAGGCAGTTGCTAAGTGGTTGCTAGGCAGTTGCTAACGTTTTCCAGGTGGTTGCTAAGTGGTTGCTAGGCAGTTGCTAACATTTTCCAGGTGGTTGCTAGGCAGTTGCTAAGTTGTTGCTAGGCAGTTGCTAACGTTTTCAAGGTGGTAGCTAAGTGGTTGCTAGGCAGTTGCTAACGTATTCCAGGTGGTTGCTAGGCAGTTGCTAAGTGGTTGCTAGGCAGTTGCTAATGTTTTCCAGGTGGTTGCTAAGCAGTTGCTAAGTGGTTGCTAGGCAGTTGCTAACGTTTTCCAAGTGGTTGCTAGGCAGTTGCTAAGTGGTTGCTAGGCAGTTGCTAACGTTTTCCAGGTGGTTGCTAAGTGGTTGCTAGGCAGTTGCTAACGTTTTCCAGGTGGTTGCTAGGCAGTTGCTAAGTGGTTGCTAGGCAGTTGCTAACGTTTTCCAGGTGGTTGCTAGGCAGTTGCTAAGTGGTTGCTAGGCAGTTGCTAACGTTTTCCAAGTGGTTGCTAGGCAGTTGCTAAGTGGTTGCTAGGCAGTTGCTAACGTTTTCCAGGTGGTTGCTAAGTGGTTGCTAGGCAGTTGCTAACATTTTCCAGGTGGTTGCTAGGCAGTTGCTAAGTTGTTGCTAGGCAGTTGCTAACGTTTTCCAAGTGGTTGCTAAGTGGTTGCTAGGCAGTTGCTAACATTTTCCAGGTGGTTGCTAGGCAGTTGCTAAGTTGTTGCTAGGCAGTTGCTAACGTTTTCCAGGTGGTTGCTAAGTGGTTGCTAGGCAGTTGCTAACGTATTCCAGGTGGTTGCTAGGCAGTTGCTAAGTGGTTGCTAGGCAGTTGCTAACGTTTTCCAGGTGGTTGCTCAGTGGTTGCTAGGCAGTTGCTAACGTTTTCCAGGTGGTTGCTAAGGTGTTGCTAAGTGGTTGCTAGGCAGTTGCTAACGTTTTCCAGGTGGTTGCTAAGGTGGTTGCTAAGCAGTTATTAGGTGGTTGCTAAGCCCTGGCTGGGGTGCCGGGGTGTCCAAACTTTTGACTGATAGCTGCTCCATACAGCAGCTCCTCCATACACTCACAGTACTGGAGGAGCAGGGGAGAGAAGGGGTTCCGTGCGCAGAGCTGCTCGTGTGTGAGATGGAACTCTGGGCCCCCCATTCATTTCTATGGGAAAACTTCGTACGACAATTGTACGAAAACCGTACGTCGTATCGTTTCGTAAAGCATATTTTCGGAAAGAACGCGGTAAGTTTTATAGACCAGACGAATTACGTCTTCATATCTCAAAAATTGTGACGTTCACAGCCGTTCAAAATTCTCCCCCATTCATTCCTATGGGAAAAAAAAGCGTACGTTTACGAAGTTTTTACGAAAACCGTACGATATATCGCTTCAAAAAGCACAAGCAACCTAATCGGGCATAGGTCCGACGATCCTGTAAAGTTTCGAGTTTCTACGTTAAAAGCCCTAGGAGGAGATAGTGATTAAATTTTGCGAAGAGAATAATAATAAGTAGAATAAGAAGATTACGAAGAACAATAAGTTGGCTTTTCCAAGCCAACTTAATAATAAGAAGATTACGAAGAACAAGAAGTTGGCTTTTCCAAGCCAACTTAATAATAATAAGAAGATTACGAAGAACAAGAAGTTGGCTTTTCCAAGCCAACTTAATAATAATAATAAGAAGATTACGAAGAACAATAAGTTGGCTTTTCCAAGCCAACTTAATAATAATAATAATAATAAAAATAAGAAGATTACGAAGAACAATAAGTTGGCTTTTCCAAGCCAACTTAATTATTCACTCAGTGAAATTGCAGAGTCCACAGCTCGGAGAAAAGTTTTCCCACAATCGGCCCTGAATCATTTATTCAGCATAAGCGATTAAACTCCCTAAAACTCTGGATATGAGGTGCAAATAAACTTCAAGAGCAGCAACTATAACCCTTTAAATATATTAATACTGTAGCTTGAAGGATAATTTTAATGCACAATGAACTAAATGTATTTGTTAATTGAAGAAAGCCTATAATGGCTTCAATAATAACATTAAAAATTGATATTAAACTTGTGCAATAGAGCTTTTGCGAAATATCTTCGTTGAGTATTTTATGTCCATTTATAGTGTTTATGAAACTATTTAAAATGATTATTTTTGTTAAGGAAGCCGTGTTAAAGTTGTTGCCGTACCTCTTTTTAAGGTCTCTTATTTACATTCTTCAGCTGTTTTTCTGATAATGAAATAACGTCTCATTTTGGGAGACAAAGTAAACCCAATATTAATCTAAACTTTTAATTTAAAGCCTTAGTATTTTATATTATATGTACTCCTAACAGTACAGTTACTCACAAACCTATATTAACCACCAGTTATGATTTTTTTTTTTTTTTACATTTTTGGTCATACCGCCTAGCACTACCCATACATGTCTAATAATTATTTATGGAACAACACGTGGTTTATCTACCATGTCCCTTAAAGAACCACAATACCTGAAGGAATCAGACTTCATTAGCAAGAAAAAGTTGATAAATTTAAAACAATAGACCCAAAAACGAAAAAAAAAAAAAAAAAGATTAACCAACTTCTTTAACACGGCTTCCTTTGCAAATCTAAATATTTAAAATAGTTCCATAAACACTATAAATGGTCATAAAACACACAAAATGTAAGTATTCAAAGAGATATTTATCTAAAGCTCTTTTGCACAAGTAACACACAAGTTTAATATCAATTTACAATATGTAATTATTAAAGCCAAGGCATTACAGTATTAAAATTAGCCACAATCTTTCTCCAGTTAACAAATCAATTTAGTTCAGTGTGCATTAAAATTATCCTACAACCTACAGTATTACCACTCCAGATGATTCAGAATGCAGCAGCACGTCGGGTCTTCAACCAGCCAAAACGGGTACATGAACGTCACCTCGCTTTGCCAAACATTCACACAAAGCAATCCAGACTGTTCTCATACAGAGTTCCCCAATGGTGGAACAAACTACCTTCCACTACCAGATCAGGAGAATCTCTCGCTATCTTTAAGAAACTCCTGAAGACAGAGCTCTTCAAAGAGCACTTACTCTCCTAACACCTCTAACAAACTAACTAATTCTAACCTCATTTCCTTCTTCCCCTCCTCAAATCAAATCAAATCAAATTTATTTGTATAGCGCTTTTTACAACTGGTGTTGGCACAAAGCAGCTTTACAGAAACATGATTACAGGACAAAGAATCCGGCAAAAACATCAAACATACAAAATACAGAATACAGAACTCCCAGTGAGCTCTCCTCCTCTCCCTCCTCTACTATTCTATCCCATTATTTCCCTTTGACCTCCTTAGGCCCTATCTAAAGATGTTTTTTACTTTTAACTTCTATTACTTTTGTACTTCACTATTGTAAGTCGCTTTGGACAAAAGCGTCTGCCAGATGTAATGTAATGTAAAGTATTAATATATTTAAAAAGGTTATAATTACTGCTCTTGAAATTTTTTTTCACCTCGTATCTGAAGTTTTAGGATTTTTAATCACTTGTTCTGAATAAATGATTCTGTACCCAGGACTGATTCTGGGCTCATCTAGGGGACAAGAGGAATTGATTGTGGAGATTCATTCCTTTCTTTCTGAGTAAATAACAATTGCTGTTTGGTGTTGTTTTTCTATTTTACTTAGATGAAACTCTCATACAGTGAGGAACAGCAGCAGAAACTCTTTAAATAAAGTGCTATTCTCATTTCTCTCTGGAAAGAATGGAGCATTTGACTGCACCGAGCTGAGCTACCTTCACTCTGGTGTGTTAGCGTGTTATGCTAACTGGGTAGCATTTGTTAGCGAGTTGTATCTGCTTCTTTGGCTGTGCAGTTCTACACAGCACTCTGCAGCGCCTCTAGTGCTGTGTGAAAAATACATACAGGTCGTTTTTAAGAGAGTTTGGTTTATAATTAAGTGCTCTATAAGAATACATTACTCTTTCTTTTTGTGTTTTACAGTATATAAACTGTAACTTATTGTATTTTATTAGCATTTATACCTGTATCATGATTGCTGTAGGAGATAACGTTAATTAACAGGCTGAAAGAATGGTAAGTTACTGATGCAATGTGAAAGCCTGAAGCTCTCTGTATTCTCTCCTGTGATTTTTCTGCTTACCTTGCTGCCTGTGTCCTTCAGTCTCCTGGCCTGTAGAGCTTTATTAGTAGTGTAGCTAGTGCAGCTCCTCGGGGAAATGAAGAACAGGAACAGGACGGTGTCTTTCTGCAGAATCATGCCTTCAGAGTGCAGAGTCACAGCACAGTTTAGCTGTCTCAGAAAAACAGCACAGCCATAGGATGATCTTCATGCTGGAGGGGTCAGGAGGGGGCAGAGGACACATACAGCACCTAATGTTTTACATATCATTGATGATTTTATTATTCATACCCCTTATTATTTGCTAATTAGTCTTAAGATTACCTGCAAGTAGATTAGTTAGGAAATATTATAAAGTGAATAAGATATACTGTATAAATATTCACATAAGATGTTAAAGTATGGGCCTAAATGTATGACTTAAATCTATTTATTATTTTGAATGTATTATATTATTATAATGTACAATAATGTACTATAACCCTTTCAGACCTGAATAGGACACACGTAAGAATGCAGAGAAAGACTCTAATACTCTGCTATAAAATCTATATAGCAAATAAATCAAATTAACTAAAATATGTCATATCTTTTTATTTCCATTGCATTGGAAGTCTGTAAAAAACATGATTAAAAGTATTCTTACTCGCATTAAATTAGTAAAAAATATCTGTTACTTTCTCAATGGCTCTAGCACTACTCTTTTTCCAGTGCAGTGGGCGGGGCCAAGCTACTTCTTCACAGGTTTACGATCTTGTTCATTGGCTGGTTCATGGTGTATGCTTTTGCTATTTGAGCTCTTAAGGTCCAGTAAGTTACCCTAAATGGTACAAAATCCAGTGTTCAAAATTTTATCGGGGCCATTATGAAAAACAAATGAGCTAAACACTGAAAAAAGTAATTTTGGTATTGTAAAAAAATAGCAATGTAAATAAACTAAACTTTGGAAAAAAAGATTTTAAATAATAAATTTTTAAATCTATTTAAAGAACCTTTAAGTTAGCAAAACAGCAATCCAGCGTGAATAATCTGTATTAGCAGGCATTGAGTCCTTTATTACTGGTCAGTTTTATGGACAGATTTGGGTTGCAGACCTCTCAGAAATGGACTCATGTCAAAACCAGTGGTCAGATATCTCCAATCATAATAGATCACCATCTCTTTGATTGATGAGTAACCAAAATACTGAAAACTGAAGGTCAAAATACCATTTTAAAAGAATATTTTAAATCACTGGAAAAAAAAAAAAACTGATAAAACCACTTAAACATTTTGTACACTATGGCTCAAAACTATTTTTGGCTGCTGTGCTTGCACAGATCACATCAACTGGGAGCCTTCTCCTCAAACATTCATATGCTCCTCATTCAGTGAAAGCAGCACCCTGATTGACTCTTTTTGTTAAAGGGCGGGACTTTATCTATACACGGACGCCTTAAAAAGTGACGCCTTAACAAGTGGCTGATTTCTGCATAATAACATCTCTGCTAATCTCTGCAGGGTTAAAGGGTGGCTTATAAATTCTGTAATATAGTGCAATATAGTACGTTTACACAAAGCCTTGTCTATTGTGTTACAGTATGAGGTACATACTGTATACTGTACTAGCAAACAGGACTCACATATAAAAGGAGTGTTAAAGCAGTGAGTTGTGTGAAAGCAGAGTGTGACTTGTGTAAGAGGGTGCCGTGTCCTCTCTGAAACGTTTCAGTTTAATGCAGCCTGGGTGAGTCATCAGCGTCACAGGGGACAGACATGGAGAGGCATGGAGAGAGAATTTTCACCTGTGACTCATTCAGCTACACATGCATCCTGTTTATCTATTTTAAGCTGGCAGATCTCGCATCGGTTCCCCCCAGACCAACAACAGCAGAGAGACCCAGAAAACAGCCAGCCAGAACATAGCGTTCTGAAATGCACAGCTTGATCCAACACAGGAACATGTAATACAATCAATCTATTTCATTTAAATGTACAAATCTTTTCCATGAGAAAAATATGTATTGCATTGAACATGTGTCTCCTGATCTGCTTTTGTTTGTTTTTATAATGTCATATTTTTGTAGAGAAACATTACTTTATTTTCTTTTCTCTTTTATGAAACACACTTTTCTAAAAGCCATAATGACTATAATGTTATATTAAAATGTTAATGTTGATAAATTTGGGATGCCTGTTTCAGCTGCATATATTCCCATTGAAAATGAATGCATTTTACTACATATTTTTTTTAAATATATTACAAAAAGCTTTTTTTGGCATATTTCTCTCACGTTTTCTTAAGTCCCTGCCACGGATCATCTTTATACTAGGCTACAAACATCTCCATGTTCTTGCTGCATTGTGACAGGATGTATGCGGGTGCAATGGATGGCATATAAACCAATGGTATATGTTTATACTTCTTATCCAACCACAATCATATTCAGTCAATCTGGAACGAGATATTTATCTGAATAGGTTTTTTAAAGGATGAGACAAAATAAAAACAAGCTGAAATGAAATAGGAGTAACATTTTTTTTTTATGTAAGAAGCAGAAAGTTCAGATAACTGTGTGAAAATGTAAGCAATGGAAGTAAAAATTATTCAACTGAAAAATAGTAAAGATAGCCACAGTAAAGATAACCAATAATTCTACTTAAGTAAGGTGACTAAGTAATTGCACTTCATTATTTGACAATTGTGTCATGTTTTCTCATATTTCGACCCACAAACTGTAGGACTACATGATTTATTGTGCAGAACTGCACAGTACTGGGCTGAATTATAGCACATTTCATAGCTAAATGTGCTGTTGCCAGCTTGAGACCTGGCCCGAAAATGCAGCAATTCCACAAATCTGAATTATATGGCTCAAAAAAGTACAAAACGTAATAAAGTATAAAACATTCCAGTAAGCTACCACATCAGATGGCAGAATGGGATTCAATTCCTGGATTAGGTCACTATGTTTTGCTACACCAATAAGTGTCATTGGACAAGACTCCTAACACTACATTGGCCACTGTCTGTAATAGGAATAAGCTTGTAAGGCCCTCTTATCCAGAGCAACTTATGCCTCAATGTAAATGAGCTAAATGCCTTAATGTAAACATGTTTCATTTAAGTTGGCTTCAGTTTTGGCCAAAAAAAAAAAAAATCAGTGCATCTCTTATCACTACCCACAATCCTGTAACTGATAAAATGGGTGCTCTAACCACTGAGCCACCACTGCCCACAGATATATATACCATCACAAATATATTAATGTCACACAAAAACATCCTGCATTTTTGCCATTTAACCTTTTTTCCTTCATGTTTTGTCAGTTTTATGGACCAACAGAAATTCTCCAATGACATTTTATGTTTTTTCTTTTTTGAAAATCCTCTTACATCCATTGACAGTTGAGAATATTTTTTTGTGTGACAGCAGCGATAAGCGGTCTGGAGCAGAAAGCATCCGTAAACAAAGATAAATTTTACAGAAAATATACTAGCACTGCATGTTAACATTAATTCCATCTTTATTCATTTGTCGAAAAAATAGACATGTCCCAACAGCAGAGAAGTTGTAGATTTGAACATTTCTGGTATTTTAAACATCTCTAACACTTTGCACTCCTCACTTGTAACAAAAAAACAGAAACCTATCTCATTATGAACTGCAGCACTTGATATAATCAAAAGGAGTTGTCTGTAGTCACAAAAAGCATTGTCAACACAGCAACACACCTCTTTAACTCTTCCATATAATGCTATAATGTCACTCAAAACTCAAAAAGAAAATCTGGTAAACAACAAAGTAATGTGACTTAGTAGAGCTAAGAGAGATGTTTTGTTAAAATAGATTTCTACCAGCAAGACACTGGTTTTAGCTCAAGGCAGAAAGAATATTTACCTTTTTTTTAAACTATTTTATTAGTTGTATTTTGGGTTACAGCAGTACTAATTTGATTTAACAGTTTAGATTTGTCATGCAAAGTGTTTTAAGAAGTTTGCACTACACCTGAAAATAAATGGAACATTATATAGTACCATGTGTGCATTTGTTTCTTCCTTTAGCAGAATTAAAATGATAATGTTTTTGTGAGAAAAGCGATTGTCTTCAGTTCCTCTTTAGTCCTTTATATTGTTTTTAATTCCATTCTAATTTCCATTTTTATGAATTTCAAGAAGAGAATGATAATTCATGCTGGTTGTATTATAAGTAGTTTCTTTTCAGTTCTACAGAAAACTTTAAGATCATAGTTATTTTTTCAGCTGATTAGATTATTTCATAAAAAAAAAACACTATTTTTGTTGTCATCTGCTGCCTGGAAAGCAATAGGTGAGCAAAAATGTAAGGTTTTACAATAAGATTGATATGCAGCCATTTTTTTCTGTTTTTATACAGGATCAAAAGTAAAAGAAAGCCACAGGTGACAAGTTAGCAAGACCTTGTGCTAACTGCCCCTATTTGTGTTTCATTTATTATAATAATTCTTAGCATAGTTAGCTTATAATATAGTTTATAGTAGGAAATAAGCATCAGTCCTAAAATTACCATAAATCTCTACAATTTACTTAAATGGTGTCACCAAACTGCTGCTGCACTGATTCAAGTGTTAAAACTGATGCAGGCCAAAATGCTAAGATATGTTTGTGTTTTTAGCTTTTAATTTCCCGCCATAGGAATTGTTTCTAAATGTGTATTTGTGTGTTTGTTTTTAAAGATTCAAGATTGTAATGAAAGTGTTAAGAAAATGCTGGAAAGACTACAGAAGCTACTACAAATAGCAGTGTCTGACGATGACGCAAACAGCAACACAGGCTCTACAGAGAGAAAAGAAGCAAAATCTGAAGGGAATGATCCAAACTGAGTGTGTGCACTAATAAGCCAATGTGTGTAATGACTAATGTGTCAGACATCCTCCGCAGAGGCAGAAGAAGGATCTGTGGGCTGCACATGGATGGATCATTTGTCAGGACAGATGAACCGGATTGGCTGAGAGGACTGTGATGTATTTGATGCAGTTATGTAATGTTGGTGAACCCTCAATGGAAGGTTTCATTCTGCTTCAGCTGTCGATGTTTACTGGGCTGATTCATCATGCATTTGCTTTGCAGCGCTGTTGAGAAGATTTGTGTAGCCTGTTTAAAAAGGGCATACGCAATATATGTACGAGATGATAGAAGAACAAAGCAGGTTGTTACACTATTTCCGGAGATAAATGATGCCATCATATTGATCTGAGTGAGTAATAATTCCACTGCAGACATAGTCTGCCAGTTACATTCTGATTCAAGACAAGATCCTATCAAATATAAATATTATTCTCCCTGCAGAATATACAATTTGTCTGTAAAATTGACACTGGTAGGTTTAATTTTACTTTCTTAGTATAATCTTAACAATAAAGTGCTTCAAAATGTTCTTTAAGCAAAAATAGATCCATAAGGACCATTTTTTGTGTTAACCTGTAAAAAGAGTTCTTTACCAATTATTGTACCGTATTTTTCGGACTATAAGGCGCACCGTATTATAAGACGCACTATCAAAGAACGCCTATTTTCTGCTATTTTTCCATACATAGGGCGCATCGCATTATAAGGCGCGTTAAGTGACACTAGAAAGGGTGCCTATATCAAAGTGAACAGGGGTGGCGCCATGTTTCCCTTCCCCCACCGGGGGTGGTCGCTTGCCGGTGGAGCGTCTCAGTATATATAAATCTAGCTCTTTCAAAGTCAAACGAGTGCTGGATATTAATCTACACAGATTCCTCTCCTGAAAACTGTTTATTTGGGTGAGTAACGTGCTTCAGTTTATTTACAGTAAGCTTAGATTTCCAGATGTCCACTAAGGCTTGCTGCACCAGCGTTAGCATAGCTATCCGCTAGCACGCTAGCTAGTCACCTAAACTAGTAAAGTTAACCCAAACTTAAACGACAGCGTTACACTGAGTAATCCTGCGTGTTCTGGTAAGACAGTGAGATATTAGCTAGCGATTCGTCCCCCGTAGCTTGTTTTAACACTGTAAACAAGCAGATTACAGGCTGATAAAACTCACCTCTGAGAGAGTTAGCGCTTAGCATCTAGCTAATGCTAGCCAGGCAAAGCAGCACAGACTTACAGGCCGATAACTCACCTCTGAACGGTGAACGCTTAGCGATTAGCATCTAACTCTAATAATACTGCTCCAGCAGTATTAAAAGTGCTAAATTTAGAAAATACTGATCTCTGAACAGTGAAAAAGCTAGCTAGCTAAGCGGTTAGCATCTAGCTAATGCTATTGCTGCTCTGCACGGAGTGTGTGTTTACTGCTCCTTACACCTGACGGGTAAAATTTAGATAATACTGATCTCTGAACAGTGAATAAGCTAGCTAATGCTATTTGCTGCTCCAGCCTCGGAGCTGCACGGCTCTGGACTCTGTATAGCACTGAAACTCTGTATAACGCTGCACGGAGTGTGTGTTTACTGCTCCTTACAACCTGACGAGTAAAATTTAGATAATACTGATCTCAGTGAATAAGCTAGCTAGCTTAGCGGTTAGCATCTAGCTAATGCTATTGCTGCTCAGCCTCGGAGCTGCACGGCTCTGGACTCTGTATAGCACTGAAACTCTCTATAACGCTGCACGGAGTGTGTGTTTACTGCTCCTTACAACCTGACGAGTAAAATCCATACAAAAGGCGCACCGTATTATAAGACGCACTGTCAATTTTTGTGAAAATTAAAAGTTTTTAAGTGCGCCTTATAGTCCGAAAAATACGGTAGATCTTCATACTCACACAAAACAACCCAAACATGGTTTGCATCCCTTAAAGAAACCCCCCTCACCTAAAAGTACAGTAAGTAAGGAAGAAGAGATTACAGAGATAAAGGAAGGAGATGGGAAGGTGGAGAATTGTGAAAAAAAGCCTTCAATTTGAAAGGGGGGGGGGGGGGGGGTTCTTCAGGCATATTCGCTTTAGTTATTTAATTACAACACTTTGAAGCATCTTTATTTTAAGCCTATTTTTATGACATAAAGCAACAACCATGATTAATGTTTTTTATGATTTTCAATTAGTAAGTGGTGGCTAAATCATGATTGGTTAACTTGCAAGTATAATAATTAAAAATATATATTTTTTGCACCGATACTATGCGTCTGTGATTTCCATGAGTTTCCAAATGAGTTAACTCCTGCTAATTTCTTTTGTTGTTAAATTGTTTTAACACAGGTTAAGCCTAAACTGAACAGAAACAACCTGCAAGAGAAAATGACCCTTAAAAGATACACAAAAATGGAAATACAAGGTTTTTTGCAGGAAAGTGACTATTTGTTGGTAAGAGTCTTAATAAAACGAAAAACTTATAAATAAAATAAAGTAGTATATCGTCGCTGTCTTGTAAAAACTGCATTGACCACTCTTGCTTTATATATTGTGAATCTGGCCATTGTTCTTTACACTGGCAAATGTCATAAAGCCAGTAGAATCAACAGAAATGCACCAAAATTATAAATAAATAAATGAAGAAAAGATAGACACAAACTTACAATTTATAATTCAAAACCTAAATCACTGTATGGCTGTATATTTACTCCAGATCTAGGCTTAACCCATAGAAATCAGCTTTGTAACCAAGGATTGGTTCCAGCTAAAAGCAGCCTTAATAAGATTTAAGAAAAAAATTCTACTGGCTGTTGCTAGCAGTCATCTCCATGTATGAGTGTGTGTGTGTGCTGTGTAATTTAGATACAGGAGCACCGGTTTTACAAGTGATCTATAATACCTTAATTACCAGAAATACTCTTGATATAGACTGACAATATGCATCAGGATAGCTGCAGTGTTTTCTAGCTCTACTGGACCTGGAACGGTTGTGTAGCGTCTCACTACAAGCTTGCTCTGCACCATCTCACTGGCAACGGGGCCAAGGACCGCGCCAGAGGTCAGGTCAGGTCTCAGCTCCAGGCTGGATGTTCTGGACCTTGGACAGAGTGACGGGCACTTTGGCCTCTCCGGGAGTGGGGGCACGGGTCACTGGCTGAACTGAGGCCTGGATCTCGGCCAGTCGCTCTTTAAAGCGCTGCTGGAGCCGGAGCTCATCTTTGGAGCTGCCTTGTGCACAGGCAGCCAGTAGAAGGCCCACGGCCATGCCGCTGCCGCCCACGCAGAAGAACACGGCGCCGGCCAACTTGCAGGCATCCAGGGCACGGTTAAAACGCACGGCTCGGCCGTCCACGAAAAGCAGCTCGTCTTCACCGAAGGCCTCGAGCCGGGGTGGGGTGGCGTAGCCCACCAAGAGCACTGACAAACCGGCGACCAGAATTAAAGCACCTAGTGCGAGACAGACCTGAAAGAGATAAGAGAGATTATACGTCACTTTTAAGAAGCTGAGCTATCGGAAATGACAATAATAATAAGATCTCAGGGAATGGTTTGAAAAAGCTCACACCTATATATGTTGTGATGTGTTATTTAGTAATTTGAGATCAAGACTGGCTGATGTGGAACAATGGATGAGACATTCCATTTTTTAAGTTAGCATGTATCAGCATTAAATGTCACATGGACCAGGAATACATTATAAAAGGCATTACCACCCACAATAAACAGCCCAATGATGGCAGAAATGATCATGAGCAGTGGTGTCTGGCTAGAACTGTGTATGCGAACATACAATTGACAGAAATCACATCCACATTCAATGCAGGAAGCTCCCACATGCATATCCCACAGTTCAGTGTTCTTTAGGATGTAAAAACCAAGGGACATGATACTAGGTCCTAGTGCTGGGCGATAAAACGATATCGATAGTTATCGAGGAAACTATATATCGCGATAAGTCGGGGCGAGAAATTCGATAAACTAAATTTTCTATTTCCCGTTTAAGTAGCGTTGTGAAAAGGCGCAGCACGAGATCAGGCAGCACGCTGAACTGCTGCTCAGCCCAGTACAACCCCTCCCCTCCCCTCTCCACCATCCCCCTCCGCCCCACCCCCCGAGCCCCTCCACTCTGAACTCCTCACATAGCGGCTCCTTCTCTCCCATTTACTGGATAAACTTCATTTATACTATTCAGCGGCGCTACACTGGAAAACTCACCTTTTAAATATGAGGCATGCGTCTCCAAGATATTTAGAGAGGTGAGCTTGTTCAGATTTCTGAAGGCAGGTAAACGCTGCTCTGTTTGCTGCTAGTTAGATTAGCTTGTCTCCAGTTTAAAGTTAGCGATGTTTAGGTGTAAAAGGGATCTGTGCAATCTGTCATCATTAGCTAAGATGCTTTCACTGCTTTTTACATTCTAATAAACTAATGGGTAACGCACGTTAGCCGTGTTAATCCACGTTTCGTGTAAATTAAGGTTAACTTCAGCACGAGTGAGGGGTTAGTATATAAACACACAGAAAGGAAGCACTTTCCATCTTTTTTCCTAACTCTCACTGTTTCTGTTAGAAAACCCTGAGGGCAGCATTCTCCTCTGTCTTTGTGTTTTATAGTTTTTAACAGATAGAGAGTCTGTTATGCTGGATATTTTACTAAATACAGAAGATTATATAATCTGTCTAGCTGTATTTGAACTGAGCTAAACATTGCTGTTACTGAACTGGAGTTTTAAATACACTTAAGTAATGTAAGTCTAGTCTACTGAAAGCCAGTAATGTTAGTATAAATCTGTACTGCAGTAGAAGTGGATCATTTCAGAAACTTGACTTTATTCCTCCCACCTCCATTATAGGCCACTTTTTTTTTTAAATATTTAAATGTTAGCTTAATTTAAATGAAAAAAAAACTAAAGGCTCTTATTTAAAAAAAAACATAAGCAGTAAATTATCTAAAATTACAACAAATAGAAAATAGAAAAACAGTAAAACATATGTAATACATACTTTTTATATGACCAAAATTAAACTAGACTGAAATCTGACTAAAACTAATAATATCCGATAGACTAAAATGTAACTAAAACTATTATACATTTTAGTGAAAAGACTAAGACTGTATCAAAATCACCTGTCAAAATGAACACTGTGATATACTCTTGTATTTTGCTTTATGTAGTTGCCTGCATTCAGGGAGGGGAATGATCTTTTGATTAAATATAATTTTATAAAAATAAATAAAGTGTTATTGCAATTTAAATTAAACAGACATATAATGTAAAGGGTCTTACATATTTTTTAGTTTATATATTTGTCCCCTTTTTAAAATTAATTTAAAAGCTGTACCCACCTGGCAAGATGTTAACATCCTAGTGTCTGTCCACAAGGCTCTGAGCCTGCTAGTGATTTTGTCCATAACTCCCTTATTCTGTCACTTCTGAGTAAAAATAGAAACCTTTAAGTGTAACAGAAAGTGATTTGATTTATATCGTGATACATATCGATATCGGCTGATATGAAAAACTATATCGTAATAAGATTTTTTTCCATATCGCCCAGCCCTACTAGGTCCTATCCCATAATATGTGGCCCATCAGTGTATGTCCACTAGGGGAGTCACAATCTCGATATTTTATCGAAATCGAATCGAAATGAGGTCATGGTCTCGAGTATCGAAGTCAAAAAGAGGATCGACGATCCCTCCCGTGCGCGCTACGCAAATGGCGCGGCACCAACACAGCGCATCCTATTCATTTAAATAGAGAGCCGCTGCATGAGCGCAGCCCCGCCCTCAGTTCTGCTGTGTGAGAGACAGCTGCCTTTCAACCACGGAGGAGAAACTGAAAACGGATTTATAGAAATATAGACAGGGCTCTCAAGTTTTGAGTGTCGGCGGGAGTGTGATCACTGTTTTTTATCTGTCCAACGGGGGAGGGGGGGCGGGGGTTGGGCGCGCAGGTTTTGTATCTGTATCTAACGGAGGGGTGGGTGCGCGCAGGTGAGAGCGTGTGAACTCGCTGAAATGCGTGTGTCAGTGTGACTTGAGAACACTGACTATAGATCACAGTGAGGTGGATTAAAAATCTTAAACTTATAGTTGACTACACCTGTTGCTTTCCATTGAATTAAAAAAAACATCTTTCTCTCAGATAAAGTAAACACAAGCGTGTTTCTGACTAAAATAAAAGCTTTTCAGGAGAGATATAAGTTATGTGTAAATATTTATAAGACAATACCTGACAAAATCTGTTTTAATGACGTTAATAAACATCACTGTGACAGCGCTAGTCACAGTTTCACCACATCACTTATCTAACCAGCCTGTACTGATTTCTGCCCCCCAATAATGCTTTCAATAACCTCTAATAGCCTTTAATAGTCTTCAGTAGCCTTTAAAAGACTTACCTGGCGGCCGTGGTGTGTCCACTAAACTCCGTAGTTATAAACATCCTGAGGTTAGCAGCACGCTAACTGACCTGTTTATAATGTAATCCGAGCAGTGACTCCGTGTCGGCTGTTCTAACCTGCTGCTGTTAGCTGCTTGGGCTGAAAGATGAACTGTAGTGAGCTGTATTATCCGGTTAGTGGGGTTAAAACCTTTATTTGTTTACAGAAACAGTAAAAACGGACTGGCTGAGCCCTGTAGCCCGTGGCTGGGCTGTACTGAAGTAGTGAGTGAAGAGAGCCGGGCTTGTGCTGCTGCTGCAGCTCCGACTAGTGGTTGGATGAAGAACTGCAGCTTCATGTAAGTGAGCAGTTTCACCAGCCATCCACACACAGCTCTGATAAACTGCTTGTTTTAATAGTGCACACTGTTGCTACCAAAAAAAGTCACTAGATGGCATTACCATATATATCTTAATAAATAATAATAATAATATTTATAATATTTATAATGATAATAATAATAAATATATTATTTAAATTTTATGAGGTATAAAATAATAACAAGAAAAAAAAAAAACAAGAAAATCGAGAATCGAATCGTGACCCTCAAATCGAAAATGAAATCGAATCGAGGATTTAGAGAATCGTGACACCCCTAATGTCCACCCACACATCATGATCAGTTCCACACACTTATAACTACACAACATTCACTGCTGTAATACTGTGCAACACTAAAACAACAACAAAAAAAAACCTTAAACGAAGCAATTCTGGCAGCACATCCGGATAGAATGAGCTCAGCAAAACCCTGAATGCTGCGTCAGACACATGGCTCACCTTCCAGAGGACAGAGCTCCACCTGCTCGGCGATCTCTGCATCTGAAAATCTTCATCGCGTTCCCAGATGGAGGCTGTGCAGTCTTCATAGAACTGGTGAAGGTATGAGCGCACACCGTAGCGCTGAGGCCCTTGGACTGTCCCAAGGCCCTGGTCAGCGTGCTCCGACCCACAGATCTCTGTGCAAGACGTCATCCTTCACATCTGCATGGAAAACAAACAGAGCCCTCAGTTGCTTCTGCAAGACACTCATCAGTGACACTGGCTGTCATCCATCTTTTAGACATTCTCACTTTAAGGGGCTACAGTTTCATTAGGAAACCATAGGTGGTCATTTGCAGCTGACTCAGTCTGACCATCAGATAAATAGATCTATCTGAAGGCTCTGAGACTGAGTGATTCTGTATGCAGTCGTATAAGTAATAGTTTTCAGCTGAATTGTTCTCGGAAGAAACTAGCTATATTTTCAGCAGCGTATTCCTCTCTCACTGGGAGCTAACTACACTATGACACTCTGGTGAAGAACAACACCTACAAGAACTGTGTACCCAGTAGAATTAAAATCCTGTAATATACACTACTATAACCCTTCACATGCTTCTTTTTTCCGTGAAGGTCCTGTATCTCTCAGCTTGTCCAGAAATGCATGTGTAGAGTTTGTTCATTAGGGGGGCTCAAGACTTACCAATTCTTTCTATAATGCTGCTTTAATTGGTGTTAACCTTTATAGTGTTACATAATTAAATTATTTAAATGTTTCTTTGCATTTGTACATCTCTGCAAGAAGAACCAAAAGAAATTGGTGCATGGGGTGACCAAAAGAGGTTCTTCTATGGAATCTGGAGTTTCAGTTTGGTTCACCATCACTGGCAGGAGCAGTACTAGCATTAGCGGCTAAACACCTGCATATTTACCATGTTAAAAAAAGCTATGTGGGAAAAATCCTTAGCTGGTATTGCCCTGGCTTTACTGGAACACTTAGGGTTCCTCAGTGTAGCACTGTAGGGTGGCATCTGGAAATCAAAGCTTACTGTAAATAAACAGAAGCGTTTTAAAAATATGGTAGATCTTCAAAAATCTTCAAGATTTTACCAAATGTCTAGTCACTTACTCACTACTGCCAGACAATCCAGTATCACAGCTGACTAAAATACTTCAAAACTACACAGTGCTTCTCTAGCATCTTCCATTTCTTCCTACGATGTTTCAGTTTTGCAGCAGTCTAAAAGCTATAAATCAGACCTTGGTCAGCTCCACTGCCCTAGAAGAGCACTGGCTATGGCTTTGGCCTTCTGCCCTTCCAGCAGTGCAATGAGTCATGAAATGCAAAGGACATTCTGTGAGACAGATTAGATTACTCTCTCCCTCTCTCTCATTCTCTGTAACACACTTTCATATGCATGCTCTGCTCTGCTAATGTTGGAAGCATCACAGTGAACTTCTTACACAAGCAGATTTCTCATTTCGAGTCAGACACAGACATAAGCAGAAACCAGAGGGAAATGAGTTTCCTGCACATCACAGTAATCAAATTGTGGTGGGTGTGTGAGTGTTTGTGTGCGTGTGTGTCTGGGTGTGCTACTGCAGGCTCTGTTTTGGCAATCACAAAGTGTGTGTGGATTGTCTAGAACAGACTGTGCTGCCTTTAATCACAATTATGCTGTGAACACCCATAATGATTTAATGATAAATTTCGTATTCTCGCCATCCACTTGTTCTTATGGAGGAACACAGTGAACCACTTAATGTGTGTGTGTCCTCCTTAGCTGAGTGTAAAATCACACAGCTAAATTTAATGCACATATATCTATTTTAACCTGTGTTTTCTGGTCTATTTGAGGCACAAATCATGTCATACATGTCATGCCCATACAAGCCCTACACACACAAATCATATTACTATGATGGACAATATCATGACACTTTATACTTATTGTATCATATTGCTAAGATTGACAATAGTCTCTCCTCCTGCAAAAACCCATTTCTGGGAGGCGCCCTGCCACACAACCAACCAACATGTATACGTATGTTACCATGTCTTACAGTCATTTACCCACCGTCCAGGCAAACACAGGTTAAAATAAGACATGACCTGCAAAACTACACTAAACACTACCAAAGAAAGCAGACAAGTGTAAATCCCGCCCACAGAGAACACTAATAGATCTACTGAAAACAAGAAGAAACCAATCAGGATGTAAATCCCGCCCACAGAGCACACTGATAGGTCTATTGAGTATAAGAAGACCCCTGTATGTCTGTTACTCGCTCACTCAATACTCTCAATATGCGTGAGAATATAATTACAACATGTAGTCCTATTTCTGATACTTTATCATCCTCGTTTCACCCTGTTCTTCATTAATCAGTACCCCACATGACCACCACAGAGCAAGTATCATTTAGGTGGTGAGTCATTCTCAGCACTGCAGTAACACTGACAGATCATACACATGGTCCTCATCTTTTTTATACTCTGCAAATGGACCTAAATGGGACTCATTTGAGATTAAGGTGTGCTGTAATGAATGTGCCCATTTGTACCCATAAACCCTCTCAGAGCCCATGCCCACCTGGAGCCCACCCAGCTCACGTTCCACCCATGTGAGCCAGAGCCACACATCAGTAGAGGGTATTTTTCACAGGAGCTTCCTTTTCAAAATGTTTCTGTATGTTTAGTATATATAACCCTGAGAGAGCACAATTGGCTTTGCTCTCTCTGGGTGGGTAGATGGCACACTCTCCCCTCATCACTCCAAAGGGTGATGTTGATCAGCACAAGGCGTCTGTGAGCTGATGTATCAGAACCGAGTCGCTGCGCTTTTCTCTGAGCGTGTTATGATGCTTGTCAGCCATGCTGCATCAGAAACAGTTCTAAAAGGGGCGGAGTCTGACTTCACATGTGTGTTGGAGCATCACTAGTGATAGGAGGAGTCCTAATGAGTGGGTTGGATAACTGGCCTTGTAAATTGGAAAGCCAATGAGATTCCCTGCAGGCACATAACAGTATTAGACGTTATCCTGAGTCCAGCTGGGTTTACCTTATTTTTTTGTGTGGGTTTCAGCTGTTTAGTGCAGGTAATATTTACACAAATATATGGTGTGAATCTAACCAAATAAAGTCAGTGTGTTTTATTACTTTATTTTTTAGAACTCACTGATTCGTAAAATTCAATGGCTTTCTTAAAGTATATTTTACTGCTGAAAATTATGTAACGCATTGATTTTGCTCAAAACTCCCAAGTTCTTCAGATGCTTACTCTATTATTATTTTGTGTAAATGATACACAACCATGCTAAAAAATCCAGCTCATGACCAGCTGGTTATCCAATAAAAAACATAGTCTATGCTGGTCAGGAGCTAGTTAAAGAGCTAGCTTACCAGCATAGTGTAAGTTTTTTTTTACACTTTAGAAGGTACATTTAGTTCTAAATCCATAATAAATACAATAGAACCATTGAAACAAACAAATCCAACCCGTTTCATATACTAATCAAATGACCTGCTGAAAGTGCTTCATCCCTCCATAGAAAACGCATGCAGCTCTGTTGTTTATGTTAGCAGTTAGGTGACCCATCCAATTGGTCAGTGATCCTCCTCTCCTTGAGGAAAGCACCGACGTCATCACGTGATACCGTCGCCCTGACAACCGTACCAGATGGAGGGAAATAAATAAATAAATGAAATTCACGTTTTCGAGCAGAATAATCAGATTAATCACAATGAACTTTCACAGTGAACACCTAAATCAACGCATTAGAGTGTCTTTCAGGGGCTTGTATAGTGATGAATGGGGTCAGTGATGCTCTCTCTCTCTCTAGCTGCCCTTGGATCTAGTTAACGTTAACGTCACAGCACGCCTCTGTTTTTTACTGTAACGCCATAAGGTTAACCTGGCTACTAAAAGTGCCTCAGCTTTTTTAGTGCTTTATAAATCTAGCTACACTAGACTCTAACCATATTTTTGTATCTAATATCTGCAGTCTTTATTAGAGCGGCGCTTTAATACAAGCCAACCTCCGTCAAGTTCAAACCGCCGCGTCCTAACACTAACCTCCCTAACCTTCCTAACCTAACTACCGCTCGCTGCTTCAGAAAGTAGTACCAGAAAGCTCGTTTCCCCTCATCTTTACCGATGATATTACTACGCTTTTCGAATAGCTAACTAACGTTAGCTACTAAACGCCTGAAAACGGACACATTCTGGTTTTAAGCTGAAATAACGACCCCACACGACGCTGTCAGCTTCTTACCGCACCAGTTCATGTGAGAAAATCAGTGATTCCACCAGTTTAGGGTGAAGGTGGTGATATTAAAGTGCTCGTACCTGTGCTGCCCCGGCTGCAGTGCTCTTCTCTCCGTGCTGCTTCACCTGCTGCCTCCCATCACTCTGCTCCACACACACCAGCCGCGCAGGGAGAAGACACCGCACTGCGCATGCGCTGCAGCATCACTGAATCAGCGTAGGAGAGCACACCAGGCATTATACATTATACTGTATTATTATTATTATTATTATTATATAATGTGTTAATAACTGTGTTTTTGTATGTATTTGTGTGTTCAGGGCATATATATAACTAGAGAGTGCAGTTCCTGCAGACTCTGTGAGTGTGACTGCAGTTTTTAGGAGGTTTTTAGCAGTGTTTGAACTTTTGTTCTCAATACATTTGGCTAAATTATGAGATGCAAATACACAGATTATTAACGAAATAATTAAAGGCAAATTTCGGTGTGAAATGGGCTTAAGGTGAAGTGAAACATGATAACGAGTATGAACTTTTGTCAGATAGCCCACCTCCATTCACCCCCAGCATTCCAAATTAGGCTACAGTGCTTTTAACTGATGCTCCCAACAGGCTTACAATTGCTATTTTTACACCATTAACAAGCTCAAAGTAGCTCCACAATTTATTGTTCTGAGGGCCCTGGTTTAAAAAGAGGCACTGAGAACTTTAAAAGTGCACAGGAAGTTTATTAAAAAAACATTGTTCATGTAAACAGTACCTTCAGGCAGTTCTCCCGGTGCCGCCATCTTGAAATTAAGTCATGATCGAATGGGTAGATTAGGGGAATGGACTGCAGAAAATAATTCAGTGCAAAAGCATGTTTTTAGCAACAGCTGGAATTTATGCAACACTTTTTGACCTTGGCCATATAAGTCTTCTCCACAACTTAATTATCGCATTCCCATGCCTTAATAAGTCAAACCCATGACTTACTTATCTCATTCCCACGCCTTAATAATAAGTCCTGGCCACACATTTTTTTACATGATGTCAACTTAAGGGCTCAGTAGATTATCCAGTTGTAATCATTACAAACTTTTGGCTTGGTTGTAGTCCATTAACATTTGGCTAAATGGTAAAATGCAAATCATCGCTGTCCAAAAAAAAAAAAAAAAAAAAGAAAGTATCTACAATAAAATGTACTGGAGAGAGATAACACCTTCCAAACTTTAAATGGAAGTCAATGTACAAAGAGATTATTTTATGTAATTTTAGAAAATTTATATTGGTCCATTCATCAAGAAATGTTTACAAAGTGTAAGGGAGTTTGTGTGTTTAAATTATGTAGTTTCAAGGAGATGCTTTTTTTTTCATTGGACAGCAGCTAAATCAAATTTGGAATCCATACCTTGAAAAATTCCTAAAATTAGTCAGAAAAACAATAAAAAGTAGATAAAGAAGAATTACTCTAAAGACAAGCCATAGTGTGAGTGCAGTAGGCAATTATATTGAATAAAATGTAATAAATATGTATCAATCTTCTGAGAAGTATTTTAATATGCTGTATTTAAATGACAGACCATCACTGAGCTATTTATAGACCACTCTACTGACGTGTAGTAGTGAGGCCTGCATTAGTCACCACAGTATTGCAGGCATACTGTAGGGAGTGAATGCTAATGCCCTGCATTGACCAGAAGAGTCCCCACCACTGCACTGCTGCACTTCATTAGGGCAAAGCGCAGCAGAATTTTCGCTTTCTTTAAGCCTTTCTTTCTAAATAATTTAACTCTTAAATTATAAAATCTTTTTTTTTAATCTGTGTAGGAGAGAATTAGTGCAAGTGTCTGTATGTGTGTGTCTGCACACATGCTGCACTACATGCTGCAACAGAGTATGACTCACTCAGCTGACTCACCAATATCTCCTGAGATAAGGGACCATCTCTCACTGATCTCAGATAAGCCACACACACATCACACCTCCTCAGGTTCATTATAGCTTTCCTTTGAGAATTTTTTATAGGTTACATGCCTCAAGGTTTGCATTCAGGTATTTTGGAAGATCCCAGACCTGTACAGTTCTTATAAATACAACATTGCTGCTACTAATGGAGGCGGCATGGCATGAAGGTTAGAGAAGGCACTTCCCCAGGCACTGAGGTGGATGTACTCACTGCCCCAAACACTAGTGTAGCTCTGTATTGACACTTAGGGGATAAGTTAACATATTTTTTGCACTATAGGGCACACTGTATTTTAAGGCGCACTATCAATAAGCATCTATTTTCTGGTCTATTTTCATACATAAGGCGCTCTGTATTATAAGGCGAATTTTAGAGACTATAAGAACCTTCTAACTCAGCAGGTCTCGCCGCTGGGTGGTGGTGGTGACGGGGGGGTAGCTGTTAACTAAGTTAAGTAAAGCTAAGCTAAGTAAACAAAACTGTAATAAAAAAGATTTCTTTTAAAGTCAAATGAGCACTGTATGTAAATCTACACAGATTTCTCTCCTGACAGTTGTTTATTTGGGTGAATAAAGCGCTTTTGTTTATTTACAGTAAGCTTATATTACTGAATTTCATTCAGTAGCATTAGCATTAGTGGCTAACCGCCACTAGGAGCAGGCTACAGGCCGATAATACTCACCTCTGAACCAGTTAGTGGCTAATGCTAATGCTACTTCAGCCCCGGTGCTGGAGAACTAAACTGAAACTCATGAATAACACTGCAATTTGGCAGAGTGGCTTTACTGCTCCTTACAAACTGACTGGTAAAATTTATACATAAAGCCACATTGAATTAAAAGGCGTACTGATGATTTTTGGGAAAATTACAGGATTTTAAGTGCACCTTATAGTGCGAAAAATATGGTACGTATGTGTATACCAGGAATCAGTCAATCAATCACTCAGCCTTTATTTTTACATTTACATTTACGCATTTACAAATGTGGGACCAGCGGTGTCTGGCTAGAACTGTCCATGGACTAGTGCCTGTCCCATGACTTTTGGCATATTAGTGTAGAAACACAGGATTGGGTGAAAATGATACATGAACGGTGACAAGGAGGAGCGTAAAATGGGCACAAGCCCAAGACTGACAACACACAAGGGAGAATGTTAACAAAGAGAACAAATATACAGATAATGATCAGGCATGGCAGGAATGGTACAGTAGGTTGTTTGATTATTGATTATTTGTAAAAAAAAAAAAAATATATATATATATATATATATATATATATATATATATATATATATATATATATATATATATATATATATATATATATATTGTTGTGTTCTATTTTTCAGCTTTTGTAATAAAGACTTGATCTAATGAAAGTGATCTTAGACATAAATACTTCATCACTAATCTTGAAATATGGCCAAAAATGTGTCACTCAAGACAATCTATACCTCGTTTTCTAACATCAAATCGAACAGTTCTCTCCTCTTCTTTCAATTAGCTCTGTTTATGTGGTTGTCTTTGCCAAGTTTCACACTGTCCTCGCAGCCAGATGGAGATTTGCAATTTGCCAGGCAGTTTTTCTGGCATGAGAGAGCGTGTTTCCTGCTGGTCCACATTTGTTTTCCTTTGTTCTTTCTTTCCATAATGTCTTTGCTCAGGACGAAAAGGAGAATCAAAGAAAATTCTTTAAAAAGGAGTTCACCTCTGCTGCTGAATTAGATTGTTCTAGTTTTGTTTGTATTGTTGGAATACTATACTTCCTGTATATCTTCTCACAATCAAAGCTCATATGTTAACATAACATTTTTGTGTGTGTCACTGCTGTAGGACATTGTACATACTTAACCTCTGACTGATATTTGCCTTCTGTATTGTGAACATGATAAAATAAAATACAATAAACTAATATTAAATTCAGTTAACAATATTTTGACATGTTAAGGCATATTTTTTGATACAGACTGTGCTATTAAGATACAAAAATGTGATGTGCTTAACTAAATGTGTTTTTATTATTGGCCGTATGGGAAATATTTGCCAAGGAAAACTGAATTCAATTTGTTCAGTTGAATGAGTCAGTTTTGTCTATGATTTAAAGTATCTTGGTATTTAAATAACAACTACCTCTTTTAAATTACAGAGGCAGTAATATTACTCTCCCAGAGCGTTGTTCAACCAGTGGTAATCATAAAGCTGAGTGGTGAGAGAAAGACGAAATTCTCACAAGCAAAGTAAAATTCATCCATTTCATTTCAATTATATCCAGTGATACTATGAAACCCAAATAGCAAATCAAATAGAATCTAATTAACTAAGATATTTAATGTTATTTTTATTACTTCCATTGCATTGGAAGCCTGTGTGTAATATTTCATCTTGACCTGTTTATTTCATAAACCATCCCTAAACAGTAAAAACGTGATTAAAAAGTGTTTAAAAACACATTAAATTAGTAAACATTAGCTGTTATTTTGTCCTAATGGCTCTAGTACTACTGTTTTTTCAGTGCAGTGGGTGGGGCCAAGTTACTGTTTTATTGGTGTATAAACTTCTTTATTGGCTGGTTCATGGTCTCTATTCTGATGGACAACAGCTCTCAAATAGTGTTACTTACAAATAAACATTTAAAAATAAAGAAAATACATGATGTCTGTTGTAATGAATACAGGGTCTGAAAGGATTAAAGAACATACATGCATTCAGATCTAACAAACCATTGTTCAACTAAATACAAAAGGGTGCCAAGATCTGAAAAGATGAACAAAAACAGCTCTCCCTAGTGTCCCTAAGCCAACATTAGATGATGAGTATTTTTCTAAGAGATAAGAGAAACAATGTGTCCTCTTTCCAGCAAATAGTACAGGCTGCTGATTTGGTGCGCTCGTGACTGCTCACAAAATATCTTGAGGTCTTAATGACTGTGCATTAAATAAGCATTGATGTAAGTTATAATAATTATCTGATGTAACAGAAACAGAAACAGGTTGAACCTGGACACTACAAGAAAAGCCACACAGCCTTGGTCTTAGAAAATAATGGTTTATTAACAATCCAACGAATTAATTGATTAAATGACGAATTGTATAATCAACTAACCAATTAAACTATTACAATTATTAGAAAATATGAATTAGTAAGGCTTATATACTTCTGGCTATGTAGTGTATATAAATCGTCATATTTCACTTTATTTCCACGTTTGATAGGGCCAATTGCTGTAAAATAATATTTGCAATTGTAATTGTTTTTTACGATATATTGAAAGTAATGTTATGGGACAGTTTTGTTAAATTAAAATTAATTTGGTTTTGCAGTTATTTTACCTGATCTGTATTTTTACATCAAAGATCCTTATTCCTGTCTCATGACTTTTGTCACTTTAGACTAGATATTAATCATCTTAAGATCCTCTTAATGTGGATTTAGAAGAATCATTTAGAAATTGTTTTCACCTGTCCTACCCTGTATATATACCCCTCTGTTTGCTCTCCATGTTTCTAATGTTGCTCTCCATGTTGTACCACATTACTACTACAAAATAAGCACGTCCAAATAAAGTATACTTTTTCAAAGTATACTAAAACACAGATTAATTAAGTAAAACTGTGATTATAAGGAGAAAAAGTATATTTTAATTATCTGCATATAGTTCAAGTACACAATTGCTTTTTCACAAGGGACGAATAAAGAGAGGTTTTTCCATTTCTATAAACCCACTAGCATGTGTTCTTAATAGAACAACCATCTAAATGTTTCTCTATTATCTCTATTATTACGTCCTGAGTTGATCATTTCTCAGTGATGCCTCAGCCATCAGTGCTCAGGGTTTCAACTGAGGACAAAGGGCCTGCTCTCTCTGAGCCACTGAGCACGATGCTATCCAACATTTATGTCCAAAACATAAAGAAAAGAAATGTTCTTGGCACATAATGTTCACAGCTGTCTCAGTAGATCATTCATTCCACCACTGACGTTTCAAACAAAGCTCCATCTACTAGCGATGTGAATGTCATCTGTTAGTGACCTGCAAAATTACAGAATGTTCAGGAGAGAGAATCAATAATCCATATGGCAGTAAAAACCCAGTTCAGTGTGTTCTTAAAGAGATTTCACATCTGACATGGCCTGCTACCTGGAACATAGCCAGTTTCTCACTTTAATGACAGACCAGAAAATCACTGGGCCTGGAAATCTTTTGACTGGGCCTGAAGACATATGAAAAAGGTCTTAACCTGAGACACACCTCTATGTTGTGGACAGTGAGCTCATAGCAAGATGATGTGGCTTATCAGAGCTTGAATGAGACCTGATAGTGAGAGCCAAATGGATGAGCCAATCTGTCTCTGAAGCTGTAAAAGCTTTTAACATTTCTAACTCCACAGTGGCATGTGTGTAAATAGAATACATCATAGAATACATTATTACCACCCACAGTGGACAGTGCAGTGGATGGACATGATTGTGACCAGCAGCGTCAGGCTGAATTTGTTCAATGCTGGAACATTGTACCAACATTTAAACATGGTGGTGATAGTGTCGGCTGCCCCATGAGAATAAAATCATCAGTCGGAGACCCATCAGCCACCCTAGATTCTTCAAGTTAAGCCCTCGAGACAAAAATGTGCAAGAATAAAAATTCCATTACAATTTTTTAATGAAAATATGCCAAAAGTCCCAAATTGGAAAATGTTTGGGCAAGAAGTCACTTCAATATTTAATGGGGTAGGCCCTACTTGCATATCTTGTTTTTTAGTTTCCAGGGGATATGGCAAAAGCAAGGGACATAACCTTTGTTCATGTCCCATGACTTTTGGCACTGTAGATGCAGATGGTATCTTTGCCTTTTAATGTGAATTTAGGAGAATTATTTAGAAACTAGCAAAATAACATCCAGAACCTTATCAGAACTTATCAAGAACAAGAGACTACTATTTTTTGTATTATTTAATTGTTATGGAGGTAAAGTTAACTAACACAGAAATTACCAATATAAAGAAATTACACTTCCTTAATTATTTAAGCTGAATGAAATGTAATTGATGATCTAATTAAACACAGCCGAGTATAAATGCAGACATTTCTTTTGAATATAAAGTTTACATACCCTCAAAATATGGGCGCTTAGCATCAGAGTGACCTAGATTTTGCTAGCAGACTAGACTATGATCAAAAGTAAATCCAAAGGAAATGAGAAAACACAGCTGTTGAAATATCAGCCTGGAAAGGGTTACAAAACCATTTATAAGCTTTTAGGACATCAGTGTCCCACTGAGAGAACTGCTATCTATAAAATGAGAACCATAGGAGCACTGGTAAATCTTCATAGGAGTGGCTGACCTGACAAAATATCCCTGGGGGGGGGGCTGTGGCAAATCATACGAGATGTAAGCAAAGGTTCCAGGAGGCCATTAAAGGAACCTGAGGTCTCTCTAGCCTTAGGTAAGGTCAGTGTTCATGACTCCACATCAAGAAAGATAGAAATCACAAGAGAGCAGCAAGGCTGGATATATTGACATTTGCAGCAAACCTTCTGGATCTTGTGGTTTGGGGGATTATATTCAACTGACTAATTTAGACTATTTCAAATTATCATTTTTTGGACATCGTAGTGCAAACACTAAATTGCACAACTGAAACAGTGTACCAACATTTAAACATGGTGGTGGTAGTGAAATCATCAGTCAGAGAAGTCAAGCCCTTGAGACAAAAATGTGCAGGAATGACATTTAGTCAAAAATTGCACGCCCAAATGGTTAAAGGTTGGGTTAGTATGGAAAATGCATTTTTCAACAAGACAATGCAAAATCACATGATGCACACAATACAAAGGTGGGACTGTGGTAGATGAAAAAGATGGTAAATAATATGATTTTTTTAATGAAAAAAGAGATAACTGACACACTTGCTTAAACACTTTTATACTTATTGTTTTTATTAAAAATAATTAATTTGTCTGACTAATTTAATTTCTTTATTTAGTTTTGTTCATGTTTTAAAAGACAGCAGATATGCAGACTTGTCCTGGAAAAGAAAATGAAGACATTATTTTGTAGTGGGCAGTACAGTACTGTATTTATTTTAAAATAATTGTTTAAAATAAAATAAATCGGCTATATAAGTGTTGTCTGTCTCATTATTCCATATATCCATAATCCAGTAATCAGAACAGAGTCTAAAACAGAACAAAATGAATGTTTTGGAGTGGCCTAATAGTTCATGCAGAAAACCTAAATATTCCTTCAAAATAAAGGTTTTTAATTTTCAAAAAATCTATTTTTGTCCCTAAAAAAGCTAAGCATGCAAGCCCACAAACACCTACAGCAATAAAGATGACATCTCTGGCAAGGTTCCCACTGGGAGCCTCTGGCCTTAGCAACCACTTAATGACCTGTTGTTCCATTCATGCTTCTCCTTAATCAAACAAACACACACAGTGTAACCAGGATCAGGCAAGTAAGATTTCTGTTGATGAGCTTCTCATGAGCATTAAACTGTAGCTCAGACACAGGTATCCCAAGAGGCCTCTCATTCATCAGCATCTATACAGCTCTGGAAAAAAAATAAAGACCACTTCAGTTTCTGAATCAGTTTCCCTGATTTTTGTTTCTTATGTATACATATATGTTTAAAAATAAAATAAACATTCTTGTTTTATTCTATAACAACAATAGACAAACACAGTCTGTCTAAACTGTCCGAAAAAAAAAACATTGCTGCACGTTTGAAGTTGGCAAAAGAGCACTTGGATGTTCTACAGCAGTACTGGCTAAATATACTGTGGACATATAAAACCAAAACTTTGATTTCATTGTTTGGAAGGAACACACAGCGTTATGTGTGGAGAAAAAAAGGCACAGCACATCATCAAAACCTCATCCCAACTGTGAAAAATGGTGGAGGGAGCATCATGGTTTGGGGCTGCTTTGCTGCCTCAGGGCCTGGGCGAATTGCCGTCATCAACGGAAAAATGAATTCCCATGTTTACCAAGACATTTTGCAGGAAAACTTAAGACCTCAACAGAGAATGGATGATGCAACAGGACAACGGACCAAAACATCAAAGTAAATCAACAAAAGAATGGATTTAACAGAAGAAAATACACTTTGTGGAGAGTCCTGACCTCAACCCAATTGAGATGCTGTGGCCTCATGACCTCAAGAGAGCGATTTACGACAGATATCTCAAGAATATTGCTGAACTGAAACAGTTTAGTGAAGAGGAATGATCCAAAATTACCCCTGACCGTTGTCCAGGTCTGATCTGCAATTCAAGGAAATGTTTATTTGAGGTTTTTGCTGCCAAAGGAGGGTCAACCAGTAAGATGCACATACTTTTTCCACCCTGCACTGTGAATGTTAACATGTTGTGTTTGTCTACTGTTGTGACTTAGATAAAGAAAAGAACACATTTAATGACCAATTTATGAAGAAATCCAAGTAATCCCAAAGGGTTTACGATCTGTACATTCACAGTCATACTAGCATAAACAGTCATTTATATATATCAGTAGCAAGTTAATTTATAACACAATATTATGCCCACCTCCTTGTTTCTACACTCACTGTCCAGCTTATCAGTGGGATTAACCTGAGTAGGATGGGTTCCTCTGACTGAGTCTTGGTTCCTTCCAAGGTTTCTTTCTCTTGAAGGGAGTTTTTTTCTTGCCACTGTGTCACCATGAAAATTGGCATCTCTGTGGTGCTGCTCATAAGAGGGTTTTTCTCTGTAAAGCTGCTTTGTGACAACTTTTGTTGTAAAAAGCGCTATAGAAATAAAATTGAATCGAATTGAATTGAATCAGCTCCATTGGGAGTGGACAGCGAGTGAACAGTGTTTAAAAACTCCAGCAGCACTGCTGAATCTGATCTACTCTTTCCAAATATGCTCTCTCTCTGGATTGATGCTTGTCAAGGCAAGCATCAATCCAGTGATTCCTTGGATCGTAACATCAGTGCCTTAGTCTGCTGGACCACTCAGACCCTCAACCCTAAGACTGATGTGTTTAACGCTAGCTGAGAGATGAAAGGCGAGAGATGATTATGATTACAGTCATTAACAGTATACCAGCAGGGTGGAGCTTCAGGATAGGGGGTTGTAAAAAGAGCAGAGTGGGTGTATTAATACATCCTACAGTCTAGCTTTAAATAGAACATGAACTTTGTAATTGGTGTGATAGGAGATGTCCTTTTGCTTTTCCACATCAAACATCATTTTTGTGTGTCTGTGATTGCAGAGGCTCATCGTGGTTGATTGCATACGGCCCTTAATCTCGCTTATCTAGAGGAGAACCAGGTTTGATTGCAGGTGTATTTACACGACAGAGAAGAGTGTCTGAGCCATCCTGTTTGCCTCCCATCTGTCTGTCTCTCTCTCTCTCTATCCCTCTCTCTATCCCTCTCTCATTGTGTACACGCTGTACTCTTCTGAGCAGAGCTACGTTTCTATGGTTACAATCGTCAAAAGGTCACCTTCAGGAAGTTCCTTGCGAGCGTGTGCAGAATGATAATAGTCCGATAATCACACTCACTATAATGGCTGACAGCAGCAGACTTTGATAGCTTCTGTGAGCATGTGTGCTTGTGTGTGTGCTCTAGTTTATTAATAACCCTGTTAACTGACGAGAGGAGTAAAAATAGCAAAATAGCCTCATACATCATCACACGCTTGCAAGAAAACTGTGAGAAAAAGTGAATGCTTTGGAATGACCTAGATTTCTGCACTGATTCCTAATAAAATGCTGTTCGATAATGATCTTAATCACTTGTAGTCAATTACAGACACAATCATAATGGGATTAATTGAACTAACAAACAACTCACAAACAACTGAGCTGTCTACGTTTATTTATTGAGCACACTGAGTCAACATCCACAGTGCAGGCTAGAAAAAGTAAGTTAAAAATAAAGTAAGTTAAAACTAAATACAAAAAATATTTATTAATTAAGGTGGTGATGATTGTGTGGAAATTGCCTATAAAATAAAAACACAGCTGCAAGAATGATTACTGATAAATGTGTTTTTTTTTTAAGATTGCTTAAGATTGCTTACCAGTCACCAGGCTTTGTGTGTGTTTATTTAAAGATCTTATTCCATCATTTTTTCATTCATTTAAATTTTTCATCCATTTGTGGTCTCTAGTATGAATGAAAGCCAGGTGAGCCATTCAAAAAAAAGGTGCTCCGTTGTTTCTATTTAGCCCTGCTTTAATTCACTGAATTAGAGGTCTCTGAATAAAGACAGGATTTGGGCTCTTGCTCATGAATATTCATACATGTAAACATATCACCTCTGATTGGCTAATAGCCCTGCAGCAGAGAACGCAAACTGCCTTCCCCACAGTCAGTTTTACAGTGCTAAAATAAAAAAAACCAAAATGTTTTCAGAGATACAGCCTTAGTTATAAAGATACAACACTGAGTGCTAGGTTAAGTTAACCCTTAAACTTCTCAGTCAGGCTGAGAAGAAATGTTATCAATGCCGCAGTGCGAGTGTAGGATGCAAACGGCGCCAGCTTTGACTGGTGTTCTGTTGAGTTGTGCTGCCTTGTCAAACTGTGCTTCCCAAGTGTATATTTAAGGTCTCTGTAAACGCAGAATCAACTGGAGATCCGATTTAAACCTACATTTACTTACACAAGATAGCTAACGTTATCTGGCTGGGTAAACAGAAGCTGTTAGCTCCTCCTTAGCTAGCTGCTTCTGCTGCAGCCCAGCCATAGCTCTGTCCGTGGGCGGCCCCGAGTCGAGGTGGGTGAGGCTATGAACTCACAGGTTGACGTAGACACCAAACATCTCTCTGATCGACACATTTTTCTGAGGCTTTTCTTTTACTTGCTACTGCAGACAAGGAAGGCTGAAGAACAGTTTCACGTGCATGCAGCATGCATATACAACTCATATAGAACATATAGAACTCTGATTAAATGAACAGAAATGCCGAAACAAGCAAACAAGCAGGTGGTCATAATATTCTGGCTGGATTCTGACTGGTGTACAGTATATATATGTTATATATATATATATATATATATATATATATATATATATATATATATATATATATATATATATATATATATATATATATATATGTTACATATATATGTTTTACTTTATTTTACTTTGATATTTCTAAACAGTTCTCAACTATTTTGAGTTCTAACTAAGTTAAACTAAATTAAATTGAACTAAATAGTTCTAACTAGTTCTAACAAAAGTTGAACATTTGTGGGCACATAAACTGAGATCTTTGAGTTGAACCAACTTATAATAACTGAGTTTAGTCTGTTGCCATTAACAGCTTATTTTCAATTGGCTTCTGTCACAATCTGTTTGCATTTGGGGTGTGTCCCCCAGTTTCTGACACTCACCATCAGTGTGTAATGATTCACCCCAGGCTACCTTAAGTAAACATCATACATTTTGTGTTCTGGATAAGTTGGCGGAAATTAAAATAATAATGTAAATCTTACAAAAAAAAAAATGTGGTATACAGTACTTGGATAAAAAATATATAGGTTCAGAAAAATCTTAATTTTAAATATGTGTATATGTTTTTGTTAAGTTCACTCAACTTAAGAAAAAATATTACATGCACTTAAAATTGATTAGGTGATCGGTTACAACTTGGGTTTTACAGTGCAGTGTAATTCAATACAGGGGAACTGGGGGTTCTAAAAGAAAGAACAGATAGGAAGCATCATGAGGTTTGCTGCCACCTGGTGGCTTTTGAATAGTGAAGAAATGTATACCTTGAACACACACACACACACACACACAATAACAAAAACCTAAACACATTCAATAACCTCCAAAACCCGTACACTACCTAAATCTAATATATATTTGTAAATTAGCATCAATATAAATAAAACAGTGACTAGCCACAGGCCATCCATTTCTGTCCGTCTTATAATAAATGATGAGGTCCTTCACTTTTTTTCTGATGGCAGGGCAATCATTTAATAACAACTGGGACCCCCAGGTTACTAGGTAATCAGGTTATGAGCCTGTACAAGCTCAGTTTAATTTCCACATTTCTAATGATAGTTGGGATTGGTCATCTGTCATCTCTCCATGCTGATATATGGAGTTCCGTTTTATTAGGCTCCATCTCCCGGAGTGAGCATTACATGAGTGGACCTATCAGTTAATGCCTGTCTGTATTTCTGTTTTCTTTATCACAGTGTGTGCATTACATTATTATATACTATGTGTATACAGCTCTGGAAAAAAATCATAGCCCACTTCAGTTTCTGAACCGGTTTCTCTGATTTTGCTGTTTATAAGTTTATGTTTGAGTGAAATGAACATTGTTTATTTTATTCTAGAAATTCTATTTCCCAAAATCCCAAAATCCGAAACAAAATTAGTCATTTAGAGCATTTCTTGCAGAAAATGAGAAATGGCTGAAATAACAAAAAAGATGCAGAGCTTTCAGACCTCGAATAATAAAAACAAGTTTTATGAGTTCAGAAATTAATATTTGGTGGAGTAACCCTGATTTTTAATCACAGTTTACGTGCATCTTGGCATGTTCTCCTCCACCAGTCTTACACACTGCTTTTGGATACCTTTATGCCACTCCTGATGCAAAAATGCAAGCAGTTCAGCTTGGTTTGATGGCTTGTGATCATCCATCTTTCTCTTGATTATGTTCCAGAGGTTTTCAATTTGGTAAAATCAAAGAAACTCACCATTTTAAGTGGCCTCTTATTTTTTTCCAGAGCTGTATTTAAAACATTATGTGTTTCTCAATGCATCTGTGCACTATTGCCAAAGCTATTATTCATTCATCATCCAAATAATTGAATTCAGATGTTTCAGTCAACTTCCATGGTTTGATAATGTCACTCATATTCATAATTGTGAGAAGGCAGATTAGCAAATACTTTTGGCAATACAGTATACATTTTACACAAGTGTAGTCAACAGCTAGTGTCACCAGGGGCCTTATTTATAAAATCCACTTTTAATTCAACATTGAAACGTTTAAAATGTATTTGAGAGTTTAGTAACAGTGGTTCTGTACAAACCATCAACACTCAAAATACCATTTGCATGTTGAAACGTTTCTTCAGATTGAAGCAGAAGTAATACAACTCAAAACTCAACAACAAAATAAAAGTTTATTCACAAAGTTATCTTTTTAGGCCGTGGTAGTACCACAGTAGTGGCTCCAGTACCTGGAGCTCCACAGCAGCGTAACTGACCATCTCCAATCGCAGATTTACCAAAGCTTTAGTTACAACAAAAAGCCTGTGTTCTAGGCCCGTCTGCATCCACAACAGTATGGCCAACAATTTTCCCAGTGCTGCACTTTTAGTTTTTTTTTATACCTTTATTTGATACCTTTATATATATGATTTTCATATTACAATGTTTCCCACAATATTAACATCAACAATGATACTGCAATTCAAACAGAAATAACAAAACAAAACACAACAAAAAATATATCCATATCCTAATCGTAACATTAGAGGGCACATTACGGAAATTTCACAAGCATACAGCAGTCCGACTGGGTAGTGAAAAAAGAAAAGAAAAGAGTGAGAGACTAAAATAAGCTACAGAATTCAACCTAGTGTGTATTATCTAGGTATTCCTTCTTCAGAAAGAACTGAAAGACAGCATAGTGCAGATGTACACCCTCACCTGCCTTACCCTGATCATCCCTGTGCCTCCCACTGCCACTGTGGAGAGATCATATTTTGCTGAAGCGCATTAAAACTTCTCATGGAAATTCTCACGACTCGCCAGACCCTACTGTCATACTATTTGCTTTCACAACCATATAACATAGTTTCCACATTTATTCAACATTGAAACTTAAACAGACATTATTTCAATCACATTTCACATTGAAAAGCATTGATCATGTGAAGTAAAGACGTATGAAACAGTGTTAAAGTACAGTATAAAATGCTCTTTTTCTCAGCTTTTTGTGCTTACAAACTTAGGAAAGAAAGCAAAAATCATTCCTACATTTCAATGAATGTTAATATAACAAGTTTTAAAGTATGCATTTTGGTTTCTCATGTAGGCTACAGTATGTTCTCATGATTCCATAGAAGTTGTGTTGTGATATTAACTTATTTTTTTGAGTGAGACTGACCACAACACACTCAGGAAAATGACTTACTTTACTGTAAAACTGTGGAATGACTTCAAATACAGCCTTACAAATAAACCTGCTTTTTTGACAAGGCTAAAAAACAGGCACTTGGGTGTCATAGATATCTCAGCTCTATTAATGACCTCATAACTCTGGATGTGAGTTGTGTATAATTTTGTGATATTGTGCAGTTGAAAAGCAGACTCTACAGATTCGGAAAATGTTTGAATCATATTTCTGCACTGTTTTATCTTACAAATATTAATAGAATCATCACAATGGCTACTATTATACATTAATAACATAAGCCAAAACATCATAAAATAGGCCAAATTTAACAACCCAATCAGTCACTACACACTATAAAAAAATCATTCTGACACTGAGCTGTCCGGTGCACAGTGTGGTCCAGGCTCTCTGTATTATGAGCTGGTGGATTTGTTTGCTGTCTCGGGGTGCTGCCAGCTCTTGGGGCCACACACCTGCCCTCTGCGTTATTGTCCCGTCGCAGCACGGACGTCGCGTATTTAACACAATCCGCCGTTTATCATGCAAAGCCTTCCGCGGCGCTCGGCCAGAAACCCGGAGAGAAAGAAGTTAATAGAATGGGGGGCTCAGGGGCAGGTGTGTGTCGCCCCCGTGGCTCTGACTCGCTCGGTCTGTTTATTCCTGCAACGTGTTTTCTTTTCTGTATTTGTTCCTTTTCTCTCTCCTGTCTCCCTGTTTGAGATATTTCTGCGCCACCTCCCTCTTTTCATTACCCGGCCTTGGTCGTTTTTTTTCTTTTTTCTTTTCCTGCCTCTTCATATCTCTCTCTCTTTCTTTTTTTCCCTCGTTCTCTCTTTCTCTGTTCTTTCTTCCTCCTCTCCCTCTGTAATTGCTCATTTGTGTGAATAGGCTTCAGGTTTTGAGGATTAAGGGCTTCAGGCCCATCGTGATAAGAGAGATATAGAGAGAGAGAAAGAGAGAGAGAGAGAGAGAGAGACAGAGAGTCA
The DNA here is from genome assembly GCF_023375975.1 of Astyanax mexicanus. Lineage (NCBI taxonomy): Eukaryota > Metazoa > Chordata > Actinopteri > Characiformes > Acestrorhamphidae > Astyanax > Astyanax mexicanus. Next base: position 28,310,827 of record NC_064413.1, on the reverse strand, counting down.
ACGGCAGCAGCAGCAGCAGCAGCAGCCACTCCTGGACCCCCTGGTACAACAAAAGCCCCCTCTCTCCAGACATCACACCGTTTCCTAGGCAGCGGGCGACAGCACTCGTGGCTCCGGCTGAGATTCTCTAATTACGGCTTTGGCCGCCGTCTCTTTGGGGCTGAATAGAGGCAGGCAGGCCTCTGCTGCCGCCGCTCTGCTGCTTATACAAAAGCGTCATGAGTCTACAGCACCTGCCCGCTCACCCCTCTCCCTCCTGCCGGCCTGCCCGCTTCTTTTTTCTGCTCTTAATCCTTCCCCCCACCTGCCTCTGGCTTTACAGCGTGGTTGTTTTCTAGAAAAAAAAAGAAGAGGAAAGAGCTTTGTGGTAAAAAGAGACAGAAACACGAGGAAAGAAGCCTCCTAATGCTGCATGTCTATAAAACACTAGGTACAGGTTTTTTAGAGTGTGAAGACAATCCTAGACGCACTAATTACTGTATGTTTTTCCTCTGTCGTGTAATTAAAGGATCAATAAGGATTATATTCTCTGTTCTCTAAAGTAAAACGTAAAAAGTTTAAGCATGGGTATAATTTGACCACAGAGCTGCAGCTAGTATGATCATAAAATTAAATTGTTCATTATGGAACGGAAATATGTTTGTGTTTAGCCTAGGCCTGTCATGATAACAATGATAACAACAGAAGTTATTGTGGTAAACGATAATATTGTTATTTTAATAGAACATATATATATAGAATATATATATAATTTTTTTTTTCCTGTTTCTGGGTTTCTGGGCTCCCCAAAGCTTAGAGTGGGCTCTCTCCCCAGACCCTCTGCCAGACCAAACACCAGACACTGAAAATGTATTAAATCTGAACGATTTTATTGATACAATTAAGGGAATATGACTTCAGGAGTGAAACAAAGTGCCACAGTAATAATATAGTAGCATAATAATACTACTACACCATTTTACAGTGAAACTAAATTTATTCAAGTTACAGGCTAAACACCTCTTGGAACTCCTTCAAAACTGTTGGAAAACCATTTCAGGTGACTCTACCTCTTGAAGCTCATTGAGAGAATGCCAAGAGTGTGCAAAGCAGTAATCAGAGCAAAGGGTGGCTATTTTGAATAAACTAGAATATTATTATTTTTTTGTTATTTCACCATTTTTTGTACAAAAGTACAAAAAAAAAGTACAAAAAACTCCACGTGTTCCTTCATAGTTCTACAATGTAAAAACTCATGAAAATAAAGAAAACGCATTGAAAAAGAAAGGTTGTGTCCAAACTTTTGGCCTGTACGGTATATATATATTGTACCATAAGTAAATAACATAATTATCATGACAGGCCTAGTTCAGCCTCAAGAATTGGGACAGGGCCAATATGTGCAGAGCCACACAAGTGCCTGTCTTAAAATGGTAGATGCCTTCACAAAAAGCTTCTACCAGGACTCACCAGGACTCATTGGTCAGTTGTGATGTGTGGCTAAACACTTATAGAGGGAGAGCCGATGAGAGACAAACATATACAGCTGTATAAAAAATAAAAAATTAAAAACATTGATTGCACAGATTCTGCAGCGCATTTGTCAAATACTCAAGCATGAAATAACAGGGAGGGTTAAGGTTAAGGAGTTCAGTAGTGGCAGTATGAGAAATCTTTTGCTCGATAGTCACATTTGGGCTTCTGGTGCCCAGCGACGAATATCTGAATTTCATGATATACAATATCTGAATATCTCAACTGATCATCCCTTCACACCTGACCTGAACTTCATCTACATTCAGCTACTGACACTTCCAGTATGTTAATACACCCGTTGATACCAAGGTAAGTCTCAACGCTTTAATGGTCTCAGGAACGTGACTGCATTTAAATTTCTTCAGTGGTATGTACAGTCCTCAGATTTCCACCCTACTGAGCATTTTTTTGATAAGTTAAAAAAGTTTTTTTTTTTTTTCTGAAAAAACATCTATTCCTTGTAAAGCTGCCAGTGAGTGATAATAGAAGGAAGGTATTTTTAAGAGGGTGAAATTAGCTGTAAAATGATGTGTATACTAGAAATACTTCCTCAGCAGCAGATTGAGTATATATATTGATCACATTGCTGTTGAGTGTAATATTTATTTAATATAAATCTAATAAAAACATAAACTTGCAACATGCAAAATATATGCAGTATAAATTCAATAGAAATAGCATAGGCACTCACCTCTGAACACTCATCAATTCTCAGGTTTTCTGTAGTAGAAGTAAGAGTAGATTGATTATGCAGAGATGGCCATTTCTTTATTTTTAATTATTTATTTTTGTTGCATGGGCACAGGGTAAAACAACTCTCAAAATTGATAAAACATTTTTTTTTTTACATTTATTTGAGTTAATTTTTTTGTATATTTTCTAAACTTTACATGGAAATCTATACCAGCTTATGTATAAAACATTATAAAATGTGAGCTATACCACAGAATAAATTTAGAACAAGAGAGATAATCAAAAACTGACAAAAAAACCCCACAAAAACTCATAACCCAATAACTCTTGGGTGGAGACCCAACCAAACACCAAGAGGGTGAACAACCATTCTCCATCGGGGAAACCACCACAACTAAATCTAATTTACCTATAAACACATATAAGATACACACACACACACACAAACATACACATTAACCCCAAAGAAAGAATAATGGTGACTGCAGAGCATGCTGAGAGTGAAGCAGAATCAAGAGGCGGGGCCTGCTAGACAGAGCTGAACTTTAACTCTGAATAATAACACAAAATCTGTGGATTGTTCATCATTGAGTGTTGTTAGAAAATCTCCCAGAGAATTAAAACATGTTTACATTGTGATTTTAACACTGTGGATTTTACTGTGTGAACAAACACTCAACATTCAGAAAAAACACAACAGAGAGAAACTGTAAGACAAACTGGGCAGCTTTTTAAGAGTTTCTCAGTACTGTTGGTCACACCTATGGGACAGTTTATTAATCTATTACACTACACTTCATAAAAATAATGTACGCATCATTATAAAACATTTTAAAACTAACTCACTTTCTTGCATTTTTCACATTTTTAGCAAATTTTCATGGTGCTGTTTTTCTTTTTCCTTTCTCATTGAATGTGCAAAGAGGATTGTGGGTAACCAGATGCTGCAAAGAATAAACCAGTTGGTCCTTAAATCACTTCAAACATTAGTTGCATTTCTTGGCTGTATATGGGTAACGGAGAGGAGGAGGCCGGATGCAAACGCAAGTCACTTTTATTAAACATTTAGAAACTAACAAATAACAAAACACTATGGAATAATATAACAAAAAAGTAACTAAAACAAAACACTATGAACCAGAAGATAAACTAAAAGACTGAAACAAACAAGCAAAAATAACAAAGAAACAAACTACATAAAGTAAACCTGAAAAACTGAAGACAAAAAACACAGCAGGTCTGAGGCTAAACAAAACACAAGCACACACTAGGGACACCTGTGGAGGTAATGAGGGGGCGGAGTTACAAATGAGACAGGAGGGGTTACAGATGACAAGGTGGGGCTAAGGCAGAGACAAGACCAAAACACAACAGTAGCACATGGCTGGGGAACATGACAGGTAAACAAAAGAGAACAGAGGACAGGAGCTGGAAGGAACCAAAAAAGGAAAGACACTGGACAGACACAGGCTAAGGTGTGACAATATGAAGGGTCCTACACTTTGAAACAGTCTTCTATGATTCAGTGAACAAAAAATGCAGCCCACCTAGGTATAGAAATGCAGCTGGAGGCTGCCCCTGCTAACCAGCCTTCATCAGGTTGAAACCCACTGACCAATGGCAGACAGTGGCAGACCATTTAAATTAATTTGGGGAGTAGCCAGTGCTTTGATAGCTGTGGTGCTGCAATTTAACCCCTTATGCTCCTTTATACCATCCAATAAGAACTACACGCAATGCAAACTGGCTGAGTTATTCCTTGGGTATAACAATGGGGGAAAAAGCCAGCAACCACCAACAGTTACAATGTTAAGTTTTATTACTTTGGGGCTACTTTAGTTTGGGTGTTAATTGTCCACCAATTACCTAACTTTGCTTTATTTGGATACTTTTCCAGACATTTCCATGTCAGTAAACCAGACATGGTGTCTCCTCCTTTTAGGCGATAGAATTCAAGAATTTCCCCCCGGGGATCAATAAAGTATCTATCTATCTATCTATCTATCTATCTATCTATCTATCTATCTATCTATCTATCTATCTATCTATCTATCTATCTATCTATCTATCTATCTATCTATCTATCTATCTATCTATCTATCTATCTATCTATCTATATCATGTTCTGTGTGTTTTGACAGTACACCTGGCAAAAGTCTTTTATGGTTTATGCTGGTTAGCATATCTGTAGTGCAGTTTTAATCTTTCATGTTTCACTAGAAATGTGCCATTAAACAGGGCAGCTGAATCTTGAATTCTGAAAACGCCACATGGAGGTTCAAGCTAGGCTTTATCAATCCAAACCTAAATCCTAAAGTGCACACTACTGACACATTTCACCTTGGAGTGATTGTGGACACTTTGTATTAGAGTTTGATTATGATGCTTCCACAGTGTACTGTATTTGTACAGGCTTTGTATAGGTACAGTCCTCCCAGGGTATTACATTTCATATTGCTGCTAATTCACAATTAAAATGCAAAGAAGATAACTTTATCATAGATTCTAAGGACAGGAATCATTAAAGAACTTGAGAGCTTCGTAAGAACACATTTGAAATTCATAGGGGGATTTGAGTGATCAGCTTTGTGTAAAAAAGCTTATTTAACAGTGACTAGTAAAATATTCTGAAGGAATGCAGAAAAGAATGATTAGACACAAAACTAACAACCCATAAAGCCGTGACTTGGTTGATCTGAATATAATGTATATTCAGTGTACATTAAATATTTACTCACTCTCTGCATTATTAGGAACCCATGATTTGCAATCTTGCAAACTTTTAGAACTCACCTACTTTTTTTTAAAGATTTATTTCTAATTTTCTCCAGTTTGTTTCCCCCAATTTAGCGAGGTCCATTGTCCCACCTATCAGCTTCTAGTCAGTTGTACATCCCTCATCATCATAGTGATTCCACAATACAAGAAGGGTGAAGACTAGCACATGCCTCCTCCGATACATGTGAAGTCGAGAGTAGCCAGTGTGCTCAAAGGAAAGTGCAGCAACTCGTTTCTGTCTACCCACCCAGAGAGAGCAAGGTCAGTTGTGCTCTCTCAGGGCTCTGGCAGCTGGTGCCAAGCTGCATGACCAGGACTCGAACCAGCGACCTCCTGATCATAGTGGCAGCACATAACCTGCTAAACCTCACCTACTTTTTTTAATGAAAAAGATTAACAGGTGTGTGTGGCAGGCACTGGTATGAGTGTTGTTGGAACGTTTTCAAGTTGGTACCAAACTCAAAGATATAAATATAAAGTATTTATATGGTACCAAAATCAAAGTATATCAAAATAATCAAAATATAAGTACTTGTTACTGTATTTCTGAACTATCTGTACTTTACTTGAACATTTCTGGCACTAGTGTTGACTTCTTTTTAGAAATATGTAATCTGATAAACATATAGGGAATCATGTATGAAAAACTCAAAAGTGTTAAACTATAAGACTCTGTGGAGCATTTAGGTGACTCTTAGGTGCTGTTAATTTTCAGTTTTTATGGCTGGTAACTGGTAATGTTTTTGAATGCTTTTGTGACTGCATTTGAGGATACTTCTTTCTTAAGTTCTTGCGTTTTTTTGGCTTGACTGATCTTCATTTCTTAAAGAAAAAAATTAAAGTACCTCAGTTAGTTGAGTAGTTCAATATTATGGATTAGAACATTACTCAAATAGAGCTATTTACTGTATAACAACTCTACCTCTTCACAACGTTACAACTGATGCTCTCAAGCACATTAGGAAACAAGAAATTCAAGTATTTAACTCTAGACAGTTCAAGTTCAGCACAGCTGTTAAACAAAATCTATTGAATGGAAAGATGTGCAAAGCTGTAATCCAAGCAAAAGTTTACTACTTAGAAGAATCTAAAAGTTTAAGGTGTATCCTAACTTGCCCTAACCCTTGTGAGATTTGGTTCCTCCCAACAAAGACCACTGAAGTCATGCATCATTCTGTAGTCCTCAGTACAGTATGCCCATATTAGGTATTTATTAGTTATATATTATTTTATTCATTTATCACTTTCTGTGGTAAATAAACATATTGAGAACCCTATACATTTTATTCTGTGTGCATCTGTCTCCTGAACATCACTGGATGCTCTGAATTACAATATTGTTTAAGAGAGAATATTGCTGGATGGAAGCTAATGCTAATAAGACAGCAGCAGTATGTGGAAAAACATTGTCCTGTTGAAAGACTGTAGCTCACCAGAGGGTGTGTTCAAAAAAGTTAGGGTCCCTGTTTGCAGAACCACATTAATATAATGTTGGGCTAACAAATGATCTGTAATAAAGAAAAAAATGTGAGATGGTGTCAAATGAAATTGTACTGCACACCATGACACCAGGCTTTCCTCCACATGTGAAGTGTAACTACAAAGTGTTGATCGTGACACTGGCCACAGTGCATCCACCCATGGATTCATTGGTTGTCTCCATCAAGACAAATGCAGGACTTTAACTAAAGATCATCCAATGCCATTCTAAGTCTCCCCATAACAATCTGGCAAAACCCAACCCACCGAGTTTCATTCCTGTTGACTGATTCCTTCAGGGTGCAACTCTACTATTTTTTATTTTTTTATTGAAGATGATTGTAAAATGCATTAAGATGGAAAAAAAACAGTTTTCCCAGGCCTGCCTAAACATCTCTTCCCAAATCTGGACCTGTTGTACGCTGCCCAAGCAGTGAGTTAAATGAGGGGCTCTAACCTTTAACTGAACGGAACAGGATTGAGTAAGAGAGCTACAGACTAATCTTCTGGTGATGCCTCCTGTGCTGCAGGGTCTCGAGATTGGATATAGAGAGCAGAGTTGGAGTGAAACCAGAGTGAGGGAAACAGATTGTGTATTTCTGTCTGCCACTGGGCTGCACGGCTCCAGGGGAGAATGTGTGGGAGACTGCTAATAGGGCTTTATTAAAGCAGGGCAGCTAAGCCTGAAATAGCCTATTAAGGCCCAATTTCAGGAGCCCACTCTGTGTAAAAGAAAACTTTTATCGCCAGCCCTGGGAGCTCAGAATACTGGGCTGGAGTGACAAGTCGCTTGGCGTATAAATCATAGCCATTGGAACATCGAAGCATGCTGATGAAAAATTACATGCGGCAAGGAAGCATCACAGAGTGAATCTGAGAGTACACTGATAAGCGGACACACAGACACAGATGGCACGGAACAACACAGGCTCGAGCGTAGAGTGATTCTGGCGCAGGGATCAAAGTGATGAGCATGGACTGCTGTTAGATTAGATGTATTTCCACAGTGGCCATTTTACTTTATCAATCTCAGAGTAGGTCATTCATTATCTCATAAAGTTAAATCCACCATAAAAAAGTCAGCCAGCGGCATACAGGATATTCACTAGATAAATAAATTAGTTAGCCTGCAAACTGAATCTTCTCTGACTGAAAAGTTAACAGTTTCTCATCAGACAATTTCAGTGACTTTACCAATGTTCGCAATCTTCAGTATAGTTTACGTTGGTATTAACAAAGCTCTTAAATCGTATTATAGCATAGCATATGACCAGTGGTTTGTTGATATTTGATTCTCTGTTTTTTCCACAACCTCAGAGTAGCTAAGGAGAACTCTCCTCCCCAAAGCCAGAGAAGGCATCATGGACAGTGTGCTAGGTCCCACCCTCCATGGCAAGACCTTGTCTGCAGATGTGAGGAGGATTTTAGGGAGGGGAAGGTCAGGAACACAAGGCTTATAGGGCTGGTAAGCTTGCAAAGTCTCTTCCCCATTGGATCTCATGGACTTCTTATTGCATGCACCCCTTGAACGCTATAAATCTGGCCCAGTCTCCGTTCCCGTCCACTGTCCAGTTTCTGTTCTAGTACACTGTCCAATGTCCATTCTAGTCCACTGTCCAGTTTCTGTTCTAGTGCGCTGTCCAATGTCCATTCTAGTCCACTGTCCAGTTTATGTTCTAGCTTGCTGTCCAGTTTCCATTCTAGTCCACTGTCCAGTTTCTGTTCTAGTCCACTGTCCAGTTTCTGTTCTAGTCCACTGTCCAGTTTCTGTTCTAGTCCACTGTCCAGTTTCTGTTCTAGTCCGCTGTCCAGTTTCCATTCTAGTCCACTGTCCAGTTTCTGTTCTAGTGCGCTGTCCAATGTCCATTCTAGGCCACTGTTCAGTTTCTGTTCTAGTTCGCTGTCCAATTTCCATTCTAGTCCACTGTTCAGTTTCTGTTCTAGTGCGCTGTCCAATTTCCGTTCTAGTCCACTGTCCAGTTTCTGTTCTAGTCCACTGTCCAGTTTCCATTCTAGTCCACTGTCCAGTTTCTGTTCTAGTCCACTGTCCAGTTTCTGTTCTAGTCCACTATCCAGTTTCTGTTCTAGTGCGCTGTCCAATGTCCATTCTAGTCCACTGTTCCGTTTCTGTTCTTATGCACTGTCCAGTTTCTGTTCTAGTGTGCTGTACATTGCCTTGTGTAGTCCAATGTCCAGTTTCCATTCTAGTCCACTGTCCAGTTTCTGTTCTAGTCCACTGTCCAGTTTCCATTCTAGTCCACTGTCCAGTTTCTGTTCTAGTCCACTGTCCAGTTTCCGTTCTAGTCCACTGTCCAGTTTCTGTTCTAGTCCACTGTTCAGTCTCTGTTCCTGTCCACTGTTCAGTCTCCATTCCTGTCCACTGTTCAGTCTCTGGTTACGTCCACTGTCCAGTCTTCATTTGAGGCCCCTGTCCAGTCCCAGTATGTTTTCCCTGACCAGTCTCTGATCCAGCCACCTGTAAAGTCTGCATCCCTGTTCCTGTCCTTTGGTAGTGGTGCCTTTGAGGGTGTCTTGTTTTCTTACTTTCTTTCCTTTCTGGTCCTATCCAGTGTTTTTGTCTTTTCCCCAGCCTGTTTGTTTTCTTCCTCCATGAGCTCTTTAAGCACATGGCCCTGTTAATAAGCACATGGTCCAGTTGTTGATAAACATTCATACCTGGTCCTGCGGCACATTTAAAAGTTGGGAGGAGCAAATACGGGTTGATAAGGGTAATAAGGTGATGTAAACATCCAGGGACATCAGTTCTTTTTGCAACAATGCAAAACATCAAGCTGCACAAATTACAAAAGCAAAGTTGCAGAAGAAGAGGGTACAGGTACTGGACTGGCTTGCCTGCTGTCCTGACTTGTTTCCAACAGAGAATGTGTGGAGAATTGAAACTTGGTACAACCTGTGTTTGTGGGACAAAATGACACCTAAAACACTTCATAACTTGGTATCCTCCATGCTAAAACATCTTTCAGTGTCTCATCATTGTCTCTTAAAATAAAATGTACTTTTAAAACATTTTATAACTCCAAGCAATCACTGGGAGAATCTGGGAATTCCTGTACAGAACTGCACTGTGGAGCTTAGAGTGTTTTAATGGTCTTTGCTAGTTCTGGTAGTTAACAGAGTAATGTACTGTATGTGTGAGTCAGGTGGCACATCTGAATCACAAAATAATATTTTGCCAATAAAATCTAGTAAAAGTACCCAAATCATGTACTAAAGATGACCAAGAGAAAGAATTTCTCCAGTTAGTAAAGTAAAGTAAAAGGCCCCGCTTGAGACCTGTACTTCAGGAAAAATACAAAAGTATTTATCTTTACACTTAATATTACCACCATTTATTATGGTGCTAATGTCTGAAAATTATTTTTGTATCAATACTCATTTTAGGTGAAAGTCTTTCATTCTTGGTCACTCTTTCAATAAAATGTAGATTATCATAAACACAAAACACTAAAAGCAAACAATTCCCTTTAGCCTGAATCAAGTGGCTATTATATTTAAGTAAGATTTATTTGCAGCTTTGTTACAAGTTTGAATAAAATGATATTTAAAAATATTTTAAGTTTACAAAAGAGTTTTTCTTTAATATATATTCCATATATTCTGTAATTTACTTAGACACGGGCACTTCCGAAAAACTTTACTTTGTTGTACTGACACTGAAGGGTTTACATGGACTGGGCAGATATACTGTAGTTGTATACAAAGTTGCTATATGCTGCAGTCTGATTGGTGTGCTTGTTTTGTGCTTCTTTTGTTTTATTATATGTTTTTCATGCACATATACATTCAAAGCAAGTTTTTTATTTATTTATATAGTTTGTATAATGTAGTCGAGTAGTGAATTTGAAATGTAGTGGAGATATATTTTAATTGAAAATTGAAAAGAATTTTCAGATTCCCAAAAAACTACTCACAACCGTCCACAACCCACACTATATCACGTCATCTTTTTAATTTATAGCCATATTTTATATATAAACCAATTACTGTCTTTTCACATAGCTTGAAAGTGCATGCCAAGTCAGCCTCATGCTGTTTCCGGAGATGGAACCTACCCTTTGACACAGGCGTCATGTATTATTAATTTTTTCAGGTTGTCTTTTGTGTTTATCATTTTACCTTCCTTTGTTTCTCCTTTCGGCATGTTTGTCCACAGGGCACTGTACATGACTAACAGTAGGATACATTGGAAACGACATGCTTATGCGGTATTCTCACATCTATACATTATGCATATCAATCTATCACCTCATTGTGAGTTACTGCTTTCATTTGCTTCCTGTAATGAGACAGTATGTCTACGTGCTGCCACTTGCGGATGCAGTTTGCATGCCCTGATGTCTGTAGCATAAGAATAAAGTGGCTGGTCCTGTGCTTGCGGATTATTTATCCACTTCCGCTGTCACATGTGCTGCTAATAGAGATTTGCTTGGCACTTGGCTGTACTTCTGGGCTCCCCGGGGAAGGCCGCAGCTGATCTAATTCAGTTAGGTGGAACTCTGAGCGCCGGTGGGCTCGGAGCCGCCGCGGCCACTGAAGCCATCTTGTGTGTTGTTTATGCTATTAGCAACAAAACGAATGTCTCTGCTGTAAAGAAACAAAGCAGCATGAATCATGAATGTGATGGGCTTTAGGCAGATAAGGAGGCAGATGCTGTTTGCTTTCTAATGGAATACCTAATGAAGAGTGTGTGGCATTTTGCACTTGGATGCATCGTGGAGACCAAGTGTCGTAATGGGGAAATTGCAGTGTTTAGAACTGTACAGTTCTTTTAAAGTTACTAATGTTCCTCTGTTTACATGTTACTGTCCACATTATTAGAAATGCTCTTTCTTTCCTTACTGACTCTACATAGAGATTGGGAACTGGTTTCCTACTACAAGCAAAAGCCACTTGAACTCCAACCCAAAGTTCTCTAAGTTCTCACAACTCTCTTTATCTCTTTCTTTATAAGAGGAGATTTTTTAAAGAGTGTTTTCCTGTTTCCATGAGGGTTTTCTCCCATTTGTCAAAAACACATGTTGTGTGGTTTACCGTGGTTTCATGTCTTGCACTCAGTATCTTTGAGGTAAGCCCTGGACCCAATACATCAATATGACCCTGTTTAGAAAGAAGGAGACACGACAAATGATGCATTAAAGGGTGTTTCAGTCACTATCATTTTTTGTTGTTGCATTGAACAGTTTTTAATCAATATGTCTAATCAAATCAAATGTATATCTATATCGCTTTTCACAAATGATGTCACAAAACAGCTTCACAGAAATGTGAACATTAAAAAAACAACAAAGAACCCCCAGTGAGGGACAGAGTAAAGGAAAAAAAGCAGCGCAGGAGGTAAAAGAAATCTTGGTAGGAACCAGAAATCACATGTTCCATGTACTAATACATAGGGGGGACCCATCCTCCTTTGTTTAGACACCTTATAAATTAATGTTAAAAAATGTTAAAAAATAATTATACATACATATATGTCTAATAAAATAAAATGAAAAACCACAAATTCAGTTAGAGTCAGTTCATGTAAGTATCAAATCAGACACACAGTCCAACGAGGAGCATTTAGCATTGAAATGCATTGATGACCTGCATACTTTACCTTTCACAATTATTCACCTGAATATATTGTTCCATATGACTGCACATATTTTTCCCATTGTTTGTCTGTTGCTGTATCTTACAGAAAAGTAATTCTGCATACTTTAAATTGCTGGTTTTCTTCCATTTGATTATTAGTTAATATCTAAAGAAAGCAGAGCACAGAGTAAAACCATGGTTATTGAAACAGGTAATCAATGCCTTTTATCAACAGATCTAAGCATGCCTTTTTAACGGTTGATCTCGTAAATGTCCAGTGAGTGTAATTACAGGTAATATCAAGAAGAAAGTATAGTTGACTAAAATCAGTTTGGCCAAAAAAATGTGGCTGAAAATCTGAAAAAAGAAAGAAATGTGAGTAATGCAAAAATAAAGGAGTAGAGAGAGAGAGTTAGGATTGTTTATAAAAGAGGAGCATTTAATTTTTTCTCTCCCTTTTTCACCACTAATAGATCTAGACCTAAAGTTGATTGTGCTGAAGTAATAATAATGACAATAATAATGTTAATACAACTATACAAAACAATAAAAACTATAAATTAAATATAATATATAATACATAAAAAAAAAAACATTCAAATTACAAGGTAACAGTGTCCAGTAAGTTAATTCAGAGGAATATTATAAATGATTGCAGCATTGCAGATAGAGTCGTGAAAATAGGGTAATTTAGAAGAGAAAAGTATTTTCTTTTTGTCTCTCTTTTTTCACTTCTTTTCATTTTTTCACTCCTCAAAGTTTTTTCAGCACTTGTTTGGTGCTGTGTCTTGTAGAAAAGTAATTCTGTAATTGTCCTCCTTAGTGAGTATAGTTTACTAAAGTAAATTATAGTGAACTAAAAACTGTACCAAACTAATTTTGTCTTGAGAAAATGGCAAAAAAAATGGCAAAAAAATATATATTTATGTGTCAGTAATACAAAAGTTAAAGACAAGTCTGAATCTGATCAAACTGATCTGATATTTTTATTTTAAGTTCTGTCGCATTTTAAGCGTTGCAATTCAAGAACTACAATAACATCGTTAAAAAGAAGCAAACTAAACGAATTTACTACAAGCAGTAAAAAAAAAAAATCCTCCTGTTCATCAAGTGCCTTATTATCCAGCACATCTGAGAGTCCACCTTCAAGAGCGTGCTGAAGGTTAGTGGTGTGCTGCTCTGGCTCACAGACTCACTGGGCTGTGTAGATAAGAGCAGTGCAGTTGTAATGTGTGTGCAGCTCCTCGCCATCAATAAGTAATCAAGTCTTCAAACTGTAGGTGGTCAGAATTAAATACAGTAGCCAGCTCTCGTCCTGCCCTAATCCCTGCAGCCGGGCTCCTCTCGCCTCTCTAAATTAGCACAGTGATAGATTCTCCGGCCCATTGAGATAATAAGCGACTCACGGGCCTCCAAGCTCCATCTCCTTAGCATCCATCATAGAGAGGGACCGTTACAGGGCTTTACAATCACGGGAGAGAGGGAGGGAGGGAGGACCAAAGGAGAGAGAGAGAGAGAGGGGCAGAGAGAGAGAGGGAGGGATGGGCTCCCTGCTTTAATTGTGAACCGACCCCCTCCCATGTAACAAATCACCTGTCCCAGTGTATGACCATTAAAGACTCGCAGAGTGAGAGAGAGAGAGAGAGAGAGAGAGAGAAAGAAAGAGAGAGAAAGAAAGAGAGAGAGAGTCGTTTGGGAAATCGTCTTTGAAACCTCTTTGAAAATCTTTGTAATCAAAAGTCACAATTAATATTTTGTGATTGATTTATGGCAACATACTAATTTGAATAAAACTCTACAAATACTATGAATAAAATAGGTAATAAATTACTTTTATCAACAGATCTATGCATGTCTTGTTAAAGGTTAATCTCATAAATGTCCAGTAAGTGTAATTGCAAGGTAATATTACAAAATAAGTATAGTTAACCAAAATCTGAGAAATAATGTGAATAAAACTAATAAAATTAGTTTGGCCTAAAAATGTGGCAGAACTCTAAAAAAAAGGAAAACAGAAAAGTCAGTAATGCAAAAATAAAGGGTTACAGAGAGAGTTGAAATGGTTGTTTATGAAAGAGGAGCATTTCATTTTTTTCTCTCCCTTTTCACCTCTTCAAGATCTAGACTTCTAGGTTCGATTGTCCTAAAGTAATAATTTTAACAAAACTATACAAAACAATTCATTAAATCTAATAATATATAATGCATTTAATGTTTTATGCTTTTATCAACAGTTATAATTTTTTTTTTCATGATTGATATCAAGTGAGTGGAATTACAAGGTTATAATGTATAGTAAGTAAAATCAGTGGAATATTATAAATCAAATAAGTTTGCTTTAAAATAAACAGGAGAAAAGTGAAAAAAATTAAAAAAACAGTCATGCAAATACTAAGCATTGAAGATAGAGTTGTGAAAAGAGTAATTTAGAAAAGAAAAGTATTTTTTTTTTACTTTTTTACTTCTTTAAGCTCTATAGTTATTATTTTCCAATTGCAGTTGATTTACACTTTTATCCACAGGTCTCAGTATGCATTTCAGTGTAATAGCATTTATTAAGTAATGTTTACAATATAATTCACAAATAAATATTGTCCATAAAAATAAAAATAAGAAATGGCCTGAAAACAGTATAAAGGACACAATTGGAAAATAGAAAAAAGTCAGTAGCATTTTCATTTATAGATTCTTTGTGAATTTTCTCTTGGTGAAAACTCAAAAAGCCATAAAAAGTATGGTAAGGTTAGTTTTTGTTTCAGGAAGGTGAAGGAGTGTGGCTTGCATTCTGACCCAGAGTTCAGAGTTTTTTCAACTGAGATTTTTGTTGCAATATGTATTTAAGTGTGTTTTGTGTTTCCTGGAGCATATGTACACCACCTACTAGGGGTGCATGATATGAGCAAAAGATGTGATGTGCAATAATGCTTTTGGATCTTTTGATATTTGTCACAAAATGTGATTTTAAATTAACTAAAACTTATCAAAGCTTGTTTTATCACTTGTATTGGCAACACTTATTTTTACTAAGCTAAGCACTGGCTTGGTGTGTGCCTTCACTGTGAAAAGAGTGTGGCTAAACCTCACTCTACCTCACTCTACCTCCAGTCTTACTGTGTCGCATGATCACAGTCTCAGTTTGAAGGGCTCCCTCTGTTGCTGCATGTAATGTAATGCAATTTTTTCAAATGATTTGGGTTATGCGACACATTGTATTGTTTTGGGTTCTTGGATTTAGGCCACTTTAATGAAGGCAGAGATCGGCTTGCTTATACAAGGAAATACCTGTTGCTGCTGCAAACCCAGAGTAGAGTTTTTGAAGCTCAGCGACCAATAGATCGGGTCAGCAGAGACCAAAGACTAAGGTAAAGAAATGGGGGTCAAGAGAATAGGTTATATGAGAGAGGTTAAGTAAATAAGCCTCAGTTTCTTTTACTTCAGATTAAGATCTAACTTTTCAAGAGGCACAGAAAGTGACATTAGCATTCAATAAACATTGTTAAATAGTTAAATAATGTCTACTAATTATTAATTGACACTAATTAAGACATTTCTGGTGTTAAATACTACTAAATTGCAATAAAAATGAATTGATAACTGGGAATTTTTTTTTAATTATGTTTTAACTAATGTCAAATAATCATTCAGCTTGGACATTCTGTTTTAAGTGCTGTTCATGAATGTACTCTTACTATTAAGTGTTTTAGAGAGTTTTAAAATCAGAAACATTTTCATCTATTTTATCGAACCTATGTGTAAAAAAGTTATGAAACAACATGAAAAGAGAATTCAAGTTTTATATCAAGGCTTGCAGATTTCCTTCATCAACATCAAGAACATCATGTCAAGACATCCCTTCATTGTTCACACCAGACTGATCAGCCAGACACTAGTGTGAGAAGCAGAGGCGTGCGGACAGAACACAGTTTCAGGATGTGCCGCCTGTATCTTACAGGCCAGCGTTCACCAGATGGCAGTGTTATCCCAGAGAGCAGCAGTGGACTCGGTGCACTCTTTACCTGCCGTCCACAGCGAGAGCCCCGGCGCACAGAAGGTGATGTAATTCTGTGAAATCCACAGCCCACAAGTTATGATGAATCGTTTGGGAAATGCTCGTACATCTTTTTCAGATTTAAAGGTGTATTAAATTGGTCCTCTGTCGCCTACGCTCCCCATGTTGTTTGCATCATGCAGGTTACAGTTCAACCGTTTAATTTTTATCAACTTAACTTTTCTGCGTGTGATATTTAACAGACAAACGTAAGTCTGGGCTACGGCCTCAGTGGATTAATATTATACTTTTAGAAACAAGAAACACTTAGCTCTAGACTGCTAGACTACCCCAGGATGTAACCTCTTACTGTAGATGGATTTGGACAAAATCCAAACACCAGTTTTGGCAAATATCAGTTATTTCACTTCTTTTCTTTTTTTTTTTTTTCAACATCAGTGACACTGACAGTGACATGGGACATGGTAATGGTATGGAAGGTGTGTTCGGTTGTTTCTACACCTGGAGATCTAGGCCACATTAGTTACAGATTAGTTCCAACCCTAATCCGTCCCTCCTGATTCATCTACAGCTCCAAATAATAAAATGGTGGCACAGTATGGAACAAATGCAGTGCTTCTTATATTTATTTGGACTTTTATTTTATTCAGACAGTATTAAATCAATATATTTAATGTTTTGTCTAATCATCTTCATTTCCTTTGTTAACATACTCTGGAGACCACTTCAGTTTCTGAATCAGTTTCTCTGATTTTGCTATTTATAGATATATTTATTTATTTATTTTTAATAACTTTATTTCTAATGTTTCCCGTTTACTCCGCACTTTTGCCAAGCCAATTACCCAACCCTCCGATACATGTGAAGTCATCCACCGTCTCTTTTTAAACTGCTGCTGATGCAGCATTGCCAAGTAGCATCACAGTGCGCTTGGAGGAAAGTGCAGCGACTCGGTTCTTATACATCAGCTCACAGATGCCCAGTGCTGCGGACATCACCCTTTTAATGATGTGGGGAGAGAGCGCCATCTACCCACCCGAAGGAAACAAGTCTAATTTTGCTCCCTCTAAGCGCCGGCAGCTGCATGAGCGGGAGTTCGAACCTGCGACCTCTCGCTCACAGTGGCAGCGCATTAGAACGCTGGACCACTCAGCGCCCTTATAGGTATATGTTTGAGTATATGTTTTATTCTGTAAACAGAAAACATTTCTCCCAAATTCCAAATACAAAATATTGTTATTTTGAGCATTTATTTGCAGGAAATGAGAAATGGCTGAAAAGATAATGCAAAGAAAACAAGTTCATTATTCATAGTTTTCAGAAATCAATATTTGGTGGAATAACCCTGGTTTTTAATTAAAGTTTTCATGGATCTTGGCATGTTCTCCTCCACCAGTCTAACACACTGCTTTTGGATAACTTTATATTTCTCAGATATCACTGTGTTAATTTTCAATATGATATATTTAACTGAAATTGCTGATTTACAAAGGAAAATCTGAAAATTATCCGGGGTTCCCAATTTTTTTCATACCACTGAATATATCAAAGTTTAATGAAGTAAAAAGCCTAGTGGAATTAAATGTTTGATTTGGGTTGGAGTTGAAAACTGCTGGAGGAGGGCTGGAGTACTCCCTGTCTGCATATTACAATGTTTACTCAGATTTAAACACACTTGACACAGCTAATCAGCCAGTTGACGAGCTCCTCCTGAGCTGAAGTGGGCCTGTTAGAGCAGGAAACACTAAATGTGTTGGACTAGGGGGTACAGCAGGCCTGGGAATATGTGGGAAAGAACAGTGGTTCTTAATTTTGGTCCTGGAGTGTCTTCTCTGATCTCTAAACACCTGATCTAATCAGTTAATTAACAGGCATATCTTAAGTTGAAGAGTGAGTGTTAAAGAGGGGAAGAACAAAATGTCGCTGTCCAATGAAAACAAGTATTGTCAATTTAGAAAATTTTAGGTTACAATGTAATTAGAACACACAAACTGTTTCTTACACTTCGTTAACATTTCTTAATGAATGGACCAATAGAAATTCTACAAATTTACCTAAAATTAAGAATTTTTGCATTGATTCCTTTGAAAGTTAGGAAGGTTTTATCTCTCTCTGTAAATTTGCTGTTTTGAAGATGCATTTTACATACGTTTTCCATTGGACAGTGACAGAATACCAGACAGAGGGGAACTCCAGAACCTGTGGGTTTGAGTAACATCTGTTCCACAGTAACTGTACACCAAGATCATGAAATTAAAAGTATGGTGTTCTAATTGGATGGATTGTAAATATAGACACTTGCGCAAAACTTGGACTTGGTAAGTCTCTAATTCTGAGCTATTCTTGTTTTGAGTTAATTTTTCCACCCAGCCATCCAAAATTTCCAATGGCACTAGCTGGGTTTCCATCCAAATGTTTAGAAACAGCAGTCTTCCAGCAGAAAAACACACAAAATAAGCCATGTTTCTATTTATTATGGTTATGCGAATATACTTTAGATTAGGGATTGTGACTATCATGACCAGGAGCGAATGCTAAATGTTCGTTTTTTTATCTTGGCAGAATCATTTTCATATTCATATTCACAGGACATGCCAGAGAAAAAGGCAATAGCACAGTGTTATCACGCTGTACACCATATAACACAATTGTACAGTGTACTGGATGGCACCCACATCTCAATCCTCCCTCCAGCAGTTGTATATAGGGATTATTTAAATGGAAAGGATGGCCTTTAATGGTGTTGCAGACACTTGTGAATGACCAGCTGTAGATTTGTGATGTGTATGTTGGTTTGCCTCCTTGAACCAATGTGTGCTTTCCCACCACATGAGTAATCTCGCAGCGGGGGTGCCGAAGTACAATACAGGCTAGGCTATCAGTAGCGACACCTCGGAAAATCTGGACACTGTATTTATTTAATTGTATCAACAGAGCATCAATAAGCAATAGGTTATAAATGTAACTAACTGATGATAATCACAGCAGTCCTTTAACAGATCATGAACAGAAATGCTCCTTTCCCTCTGAGCTTCTTAAACTGGCAGCTTGAGTAATTAATCTACTTTTCCCTTTTAATATTACAACTTCACATTCGTGGCTTTTCCTGGTTACAGGCTAGTGTATTTTTTTTTTAAAACCAACCATGTCGCAGCACTGTTTGCGGTACTTAACGTTATTTGTGTACTTAGCCTATTTAATTAAAAGTGCAGTTTATAGTCATATGTGGCTTATTGTCAGTTTATAGTGCAACTTGTATATGTTCAAATTATTTAAATTTGTGTGTGCAGCTCTTATACAGGTGCATTTAATAGTGTGGAAATTATGACATAAGAAATACTCTGCAAACCCCTTTCTATCCCACTTTTTCACGTTTTTGCTTCAGTAATATCCTCATTCTAGTGTGAAAATCTATTTACAATATTTATTTTCTTTTACATTTTTTTTTTTCATTTAGTTTTTTATTCATCTTTTTACAAAATGTGCAAAAACTTTGTGGATAAAAAAAAACATCTACAGGTGGCAAATACATCCCCATGCCTTACATGCTTTTTTAAAGTACTTTGGCTGATTGTAGCCAAAGAGTCCTATTAATTTATTCATTAGTCATCAGTTCTTTCTACTAATTTACTTATATGGATATTCTGTAGCAAACTTCAAAAACTCATGAATTTCTGAATAAGATTTTCTTCCTCCTTTCTGCTGCACATTGGTATATTTTCACTTGATATTGCTAAACTTTAATGCAGGTTCTTATAGGGGAAGCTGCAGACATATTGGGGTTGGTTTGCCTCTCTTACCATAAATGTTCTCTTTGAGAGTTTTCTCTGTCTTGAGATCACATCTTGACCTCTGAAGTTTTGCTGATAGTGGAATTTCCAAAATAACCCAAAAACTAATAAATAAAATAAATAAATAAGCAAATAAATAAATTGATGTGTGTTTGTTTCTTAGATAAGTCATTGTTAGAGTTGGTGACTTATGTCTTAATCATGATTATCTTATCATCTTGTACAAAAAAATAAGTATACATATAAATAAAAAGTCCTTAAAATGCACAAGACTTTTTTCAAGATTTTTTTAATTATTAAAGTTATAAAAGCGAGATTAATTGTGCATGTAGATTTGTATTTCAGGTTTGATTAGGATCAAACAAGATTCTGTTTAATACTTCTCAGTTTTAAACAGTGGCAATATGTCACTTCATTAAAAGTGGCCAAATTCTGCCATACGACTCAATGTTAAATAAACTTAAATGTTCTGAACAAATTGGGAAGTGATACATCTGTACACACCTGGAGTATGGGTTCTGTGTCCTGCCTTTGCCTCAGAGGTCGGAGGCAAATGGATTCGGGGAGACCATTTTTCCCAGCGTGTCGCGACATTCCATTCACTTCCAGCGTGTTGAAATGTTGGGGGGTCTACACAGCCAATTTACTGAATAACACGTGCCGGGACAAGAAAATCATTACCGCAAGATTCATATCGACGGCTGTTCTCTTAATGCTCAGAGCTGCAAGTTTCACTCAGAGTCCTACAGCCACAGACTCAAGGATAGATCAATGTCAGCGGCGCTGGAATGGCATTGGTCCCCACACGAAACGAGCAGAGCTTCAGGCGCGGAAAGTCATATAGGGGTGTCTGGCCGGCGCGGTTTCATTTCATGAATTCTTTAATGTGTTAAGTCCGAATGGTCCCCAATGCGCCCCCCATCGCCGGGCAGTCTAAAATAATTGAGGAGTTTTTCTGTGGGTTCCTTTTTTCGAAATGACCTCCTCACATTCCAGAGCCCTGATGGGTTTTAGGCCAAAAAGGCGCCTGCTCCGATGATGGAGCCGCGTCGGACCGTAATCTGGAGAGATGTCAGGAAATGGCCCCCCAGAGGAACTCCCCCCAACCTCCGACATCATTTATCCGCCTGTCTAATCACTGCACCCGTAGATCAATATTACAGCCCTGACTGAGAGAAAGTAGATGAAAGGGAATGTAGCCGAGAAGAAGGAAGAAGTTTTCTGAGGAAGCAAGTTCATGTCTGGCTTCAAATAGCTTGTTTAAAGTAGCTGGCTTGCTGGCGGTGGGCTGGGGTGGGGGGCATTTAGTGTTTTTTTTTTTTACAAAAAAGTTAAAAAGCAGTGGCTCTTCTCTTTGGTCTTCGGTCTGTGGCAACACTGCGAAAGCCTGGGCAATAAACCACCACAGAGGATCTTGAAGGATTTACTACTGTACTGAACTAATGTAGCTCCCATCTACAGGGTAATACAGCCTTAAATTGTATTCTTTATGAGTAAATGTATTTTCATTCCAAGATTTTAAGAGGATTTGATTTTAAAAGAATTTGATCTCTTTTTTGACCCTTGTTTTGTTGTGTACGTCATGTCAGGGTTTTGACCCTTCAGTCCATTGATCAACGAATAGTTCTTTTATCAGAAAACACAACGCATTTTAAACCTTGTGATTAAAATCTCAGTAGATTTGACCTTTTGGCACCTGTTTTTATATATTTTTTTACAAGTGTGCATTCATATTCTTCACACCATCATGTTGGGAAAAAAAAAAATCCAGATGTATGGAACTGAAGCAGAAACAGATAAAGCAGGCTGTGTACAGTCATGCCCCATAGACTGCATCCTGCACGATGAATAGGCCAGACTTTCACCATCCTCACAAGGCCCGAGAAGGATGGCGTTATTTTCAAGACGAATGGACCACAGAGCTTTTAGGTACACAACAGAAATCCAATGAAAGGGAACATCGCATCATTTGATGAGGCATTCGGGGCGTCCCTGGGGAAATTGAGACCTGCGGCTATATGACAAATACACACGTTAGTCGCAGTGATTTCACAGAGGCCCACATCTCACACTGCCTGCAGCCTTGCACCCATCGTCCTTGGAACACGATGATCTACCACTGCTTCTGCTCTCAATGGCTTTTCTTTCTTTCATTTTTTTTAGCTATGTGGTTTGGTAAAGGTATAAAGCCTCTTTTTAGCAGGGCAAACTGTGTTTGCTGTTTTGGAGATACTTGTTTTTCATTGGACAGTGAGGAGATGTTGTTGGGAAATGGTATTAAGGTTGTGAGTAAAATTTTGTGAAATCCTATGTAGTGAGCTTGGAAGAGAGTAAGTCTGGAATAAACAAAAAAAGAGGTCATACCACAATGCATGTTTTAAAAGTATTTTTTTTGCAATTAAACATTCTCACCAAAACTTACAGACTGTTGCTTTAATGTTAAATATTGCTGATCAGGTCATAATTGCCAAAGAAATCCTAATTGTTAGGTGTAGAACAACAACTTTTGCTGTTAACCTGAGCAACTACAGTGCTGCTAATGGTGCTGATGCAAGAGCTACTGCCAACATTGTGGATTTCAGCATAGAAAACTCAGTCATCTGCTCATTCACATATCGTTAACCAAAGAAAAGCAGAATTATAGAGAAAATCTGAAGTGATACGGTGTTAAACTGTAAATCTACTTGGTGATTCTTGCTACCCTTCACTGTGTGATACTTTCGCCCTTAAATCTTCACATAAACGGTCATTCATTGAAGGTTTTATTGAGCTGCAGTTGCAGCCGACTCTGATCTAATGTTTTTTACCAGGAACCGTTTTTCTTGTAGCTAGAAAGAGGGATTTGAGCAGCACAAATCTCTCCTCCCTGATAAACAGCAAGTGTTTAAATCCCCCGCTCTCTTGATTTGTTTTTCAATTTGGTGTAGTGCACTGGCCACAGCTTACAGTGTGGGTTTATTTCATTCCGGCACAGGTTTTCAACCATTTACGAGAGACTGACACCACATCCATTCTAACTGACAGCCAGCAAATAGCCCTCCAGCCTGCGTTCTCTTCCTCTGGGGGCTTCACCAGAAAATAGCGCTACTCGGACCCTGTAACGGCTGCTGAAGTTCCTGGAACTTGGTAAAATGCTGAATGGTGAGTTTGGAAGGGATGATGTGTTTTTTTTTCTGTTTTTAAATGAAAGTGTTGCCCTCTGTGGCTGTGCTTTAGAATGACATATCTGTCTCTCACACTGTTGAGTTGAACTGTATGAGGTCAGTCAATTATGGATGATATTAAAGAAATTTCAGGAGTCAATGTCAGAGACGACCCGTGTCAGCTGGGGTGGAATTGTGTTACATCGTCTTGCTCGGGTCTGTAATTGAATATACTTTGGGTTTTATGGAGCTAAAGAAAGTCAAATGGCCCAAAAACAGGCCTCGTCTGGCTCATATCGAATTTGTAAAGCTTATGGGTGAGGGCTAACTTTGTATTCATTGCTTTTCCTCAAGGACAGTAGTAACATTTCTCTCTCTATATCTCTTTCTCAGACTCTGTCCTTCTCCTTTTTTCATGCTCTCTGTCTTTATTATTTTTTTTATTTGCTTGGGACTGTCAGTCTGCACTAACCAAGCCTCCTTGTTTCTACAACCATTATCCATTTTCTTAGTTGCACTGAGAATACTGCATATGAACACTATGTAGTGATATTAATACATACTGTAGCCCTTATATTTCTCTGCATACATTATTATTATTTTTTTTTTCAATAGTAAAGACCACACAGAACATGGTGGTGGTGGTATGCTGTCCATACACTTCATGACTTTAAAAAGACTCTGAAAAGACTTTTAATAGACTAAAGTCTGACACCCTGTCACATCTAAAGACAAGTCACAGACTTTTTAGCTGCAGGCAAGTCACAGGCTAAGATTTTGCAACGACTGGGGGTCACTATTTACAAGACTGCAACTACTGAGATTACTTCTGAGATTATTTCCCATCATGCTTCTGGTGGAGTTTAACAGAAAGAAGTGGTGTGCAGTAAGGCCCTTCTAACCCTTCAGAAAAGGGGTGACAATAAATGCATGTAAATAATTACATACTTTTTAATCAGGAAATATATATATATATATATATATATATATATATATATATATATATATATATATATCATAGCTAATGTAAGTGTAATAATTTATTTTATAATTAGCTAAAATAAAAAAACAGCAACTAATTCAAAGCATTAGTCTGTGTTTTTCAGTTGCCACAGGACTCTTATCTGACTGACAGCGGTTTTAACCAATCAAAGCTTTTTAAAATGGCTTCCGCCCCCGCGTGACTGCGAGCTGCTTCTCCTGATTTTGAGAAGGGTGTAGTAATGATTCTATTAGCAAAGTCGCAGGACAGTCTAACCAATCAGATTCACAACTTTCACTACGGGGGGCGGGGCCATGGATGTCTAACCCCTTCTCAGCGCAGTGTTGAAGGTGTTACGCGTTGATTAGTCATAAACAGAGCTCATGCTGGATTAGTTCAATAGTTAGCTGACTGTCATGGAATTGCGACTGTAAATGAGACAGATATTGTGTCAAATCATATTAAAAAGCCTTTTTAAAGGCTGTCCTTCAATGTGAAACTAATTCACAATAATAGGCGGCCTGACTGGTGAGTTTTTGTGTGTACTTAATGTTTTGGCTGCTCTGGCGTAGTGTAGACAAACAAATGAGGGATCTTTGTTGAACGGTTGTACCTGTAGGCAAATTAAGCACTGATTATTGGGTCTATTGTATACTTTTGTAGTTTGTAGCTGTATTTGTGGGCTGTTGATGTGTATTAAGTTCATATAACTCAGTCAAGACAGAGAATATGTAGGTATTGTAATTTGTTGTACGGCCGACGCCAGGGTGGGGGGCATTAAGGGGGGGGGGGGGTGTTGCAGAAGGGGTACCCACTATATTCACTGCACGCCACTGACAGAAAGACAGGCTGATCAACAGTGACGCAGAAACAGAAGCACTTGGTCTCAGCTGTCTTGCTGTCTGCAGTTCAGAAATAAAAACAGCCAAAAAGAAGAGACAAAAAAAAGACATTGCAGAATGCAGACACGACCCTGGTTGAGTGAACAGAAACGTCCCTGCGCTTGCCTTGCGGCTCCCCGTAGCTCTCCTATTGGCTGTTGACATTGTTCACATCACTATTTGCGTGAGCCAAGTCTCAAGACTTGCGATTATATTAAACATGGTTGATTTTATCGGAGCACGAGGACACAAACCCGACTGAATAAAACTTTCAATCGTAACCACCTTACACTAAACGCTTGGGATGACACGACCGCGACTCGAATGCAGCTCAACTCTAGCCAGACTCTGGAAATTTGTCTGCGACAGAGAAATTGCTTAAAAAGTTTAGGTGTAAGACCGGAAAAATTTAGTCACTCATACCAGAACAACACACAGTTTACATGCTCACCTTTCTGAGCTCCCTGGTTCCTCTGATTATCTATTAGTCTACAGGTGTGCTTCCTCAGCTGATTGAGACTCTGTGTGCTAATTGGTTGGACTGGAGTTGTAGGATGGTTTATAACCAAGTCGACCAGCTACCCCAGGTTTATCCTCCTTTCCATTACTGTGATGTGAGCAGCCAGACCATGAAGTTAATCAGTGTGGCCTGTTCACCTTGTGTTACTTAGCTTTTGTGATTAGTTTTGATGCTCTCCAGTGGTATGTAAAATTTCATAACTTCAGCTTAAACTTTCTAGCTTGGAAGCAGCAGGGGGTGTAGCCCATTTATTTGGGGGGTTTGGTTGTGTTTTTGAGTTTCTTTGCTTTCTCATGGTTAAAGTTAGATGGGGAGGAATATTTG
This sequence comes from Astyanax mexicanus, assembly GCF_023375975.1. Taxonomy (NCBI): domain Eukaryota; kingdom Metazoa; phylum Chordata; class Actinopteri; order Characiformes; family Acestrorhamphidae; genus Astyanax; species Astyanax mexicanus. The sequence continues at coordinate 28,285,117 of NC_064413.1, read as the reverse complement.
TATTATTTTTCAGCTGAGACTGTATCTGAAGCTTATTGATTCCACAATAGAAAAATAAAACACCAGAGAATGGTTGTGTCTGATTGGCCTGGTGTGTCGAGGTTTGGAAGGATGGAGACAAGTTTATCACGGCCTACCCTTAAGCTGGAACATAGCATGCCAGGGTTGCCAGGTCCAACAAAAATATCCAGCCCAAGCTTAGTCTTAAACTAGCCCAAAGTATGTCTGTCACATGTTTGAAGCAAATGGCAAAACAACTAATATATGACTTTATTACTTGATTTTATTAGCAGTCTTGCTATTGGTTTTGAAGTTATTAAACATTAGTGTTATGAGTTCTTTTATAACAGTTTTTTTATTCTAGCCAAGAACATTTTAATAGTAACAATTACCAAAAAAAACAGACTTTTACTTACTCTTTTCTGTTCTGGCCCCTCCTGAACTCTCTTCTTTCCTCTAAATTTTTTTTTTTTTTTTATTGTTTTGTGACTTTTGGTTAGGTTTTTTTCCCCCCTCTTTCATTTTCATGATGTCCTTTTGTCATGTTCTCCTGGTTCTTATTTTTGCAATCATTGTTTTAATTGGTGGCTGTAGTCATTTTTTAAAAGTAGCGCAAAAAAAAAAAAACATACTCTGCCACCTCTGAATTTCCACCTGCGATTCTCAAACAAGCCCAATTTGGTGGGAAAACTGCAAACCTGGCAACTCTGCAACACTAATGCACCACAACCAATTCAGTGTCACTGCAGTGCTGAGAATGGCCCACCAATGAAATATTAGCTGTTCTGTGGTGTCCTGTTGGAAAACAAGCTAAAGGGAGGGTAATGAAGAGTGCAGAATAAACAGAAGGACTACAAATATACAAATTCTAGAACTACAAAATGTACTTACTCAGTGGCACTGAAACTAAGTGGATAATGGGTATAGAAACATAATGTTATGCTTGACCAGTGTGTGTTTTGGACAATCTTTCTAAAAGTGATTTAAAACAAAGAATCCTGTATGATTAATAAATTAAATTCATTAATATTCAATCAACCACTGGTTTAAGACAGTTGATATTTCATGACTCTCTGAACACATTTTCTTTTTATTTGCCTGTCAGAATCCACAAAGCTCTTGTTTATGAACAGCATCTGCTGAAATCTTTGCCATGTGTAGTGAGTCGAAAATCCAGCTTTTATGGCGAGGAAGGTGTCAGCGTTAAACATGGCTTTCTTTTTTTTTTTCTTAAGTTTCCTGAGTGCCTTCTGACCAATTCCTGGAAGACGTGTGTCACCTTGAACTATGTACTGCACCCCTGTCAAAACTACTACAGCACACCAGAGGAACTGGAGGGAGGAAGCCTGATCTATTTCTCAGTGTGTGCAGCACAGTAGATCAGAGTACAGTAGAAAAAAAAAACCTTTTCCTGAGCCAGAGGTGGATGGTGGTGTTTGTATCAGGTCATGCAGAGGTCAAGAACATGTTAAATGTGGCTGATAGTATTTTGGAAAGTGTGTCGGTGTGAAGGCTGATCTCTCTTTGGAAGGTGAACTTTGAGGTCATGAGTGTATGTACTATACAGGAGGAGTATGTGTCCATTTTATAGTTTCTTATCTTGCACATCACCAGTGTCTCAACCAGTACCTGGAAATCAGGGGTCAGAAAGTCAGTATTAGCTAGAGGGAGGTTAAACAACCGTGGGTAACAGTTGGGCTACAGTGTGTAAAGTTCTGGGTATTGGGGTCCACACTGCAACCTTTTGTGTGTTTTATCAGGTTCACATCTATATGAGCAGCCTGCTTATTATTCAATTTCTACCATTGTAATACCATTGTATTAAAATCAAAGTATATTTTCTGCACTTTGGTATACATTAAAAAAAAATCCTAAAATATTGATACCTCTATACACATTTACTGCATTTTCCTTTATATTTCTCAACCATTGACCAGAGGTTAGTTAACTGTTTTTTTAATAAGAGACTAATATGGCAGTATCAAATAATTTCTCCTGCCCTAAGTGTGTTGGACATGAAAATGATAGAGCCTTCTCCCAAACATTAAACAGTTGTCAGTTAAAGAGCTACTTCCATTCAGGAACAGTTTAGATAACTCATTAACATTCAAAAGCATTCCTAAGCCCGTTTTTTTTTTTTTCCTGATACTTTCTCTAACTAACTCATTAGTGGTAATATTTTATGTTGTGGGAAACTATATGGCACATACTTCACCATTGGCCAGAACAAAATTCAAATGGATAGCTCTTCAATCAGGTTTTAAGCAGCCCACAGGGAATTTTTTTCCCCCAGTACTCCTTAGGCTCAGTCCCTTCCCTAGAACCAAGATTCATGTGTTTGTTAAAACTTGTAAAAATTTGGTCCATTTATTGGTTTCACACTGCAGTGTAGGGAGAATTTTTGCAATTTTGTCTAAATCACCTGTGTGGTGGGCTGCACCTCTTTAATGAAAGGGATGTAGAAGGGCTTGTGTTGGACAGCAGCATGCAATGTGCCTTTAAGGTTCATCTGGATTGAGAATTTGTTAAACCAAAATTTTTATAGGCCAAAAAAAAAATAATAATAAAAATCTAAAAATGTTTGGCTTATTAATTTCCAACAACCTTCAGTATTTTTGCCATGTGAAATATGCCCATTTCAGTCATTACACAGAGTTACAAAAACCTCTGCCTAGCCTACCCAGCATTACTTTGTACTTAGTTATTTTCTATGCATTAAGAGATAGTTAGTGACAATTTGTTAGTGTTCTACTTTAAATCTAAGAGGTTGTGGAATCAATAAAACATGGAAATACATAAATTCAGTAAAATCAGACAACAAAACTAAAATAAGAGCTTTATTTACAACAGAACCAAAGTCACACATTCTAACCAGCCATGTTCTCTAGTAGCACACTGCAAGAACCAAAGAAAGAAACAGAACAAAACACCACTTTCCATTACTCTAAATCACAAAAAATAGTAAACTACAAAAAGCTAACTACTTAGGGCTTCTACATTGAGAGAAGTGTACATGTGAACATTTCTTACCTGCTTGAAACCCCTGCATGCACAACAAATAAACCTCTTATAAAACCATGTTAAATGTGACAGGTAAAATACTGAAATCAAAGCACATCTCCAGCACAAAGAGCAAAACTCCTCACTTACAACATGCAAGCAAAACACTCCATCTGAGAAGTCCTAAAATAAGACATTTAAAACCATATTTAAACACAGCACATGGTGCAGCAACAGTCCTCTCTGCCTCTGGCAGCCATCTTGGATCTTACATTTAAAAGATTGGCTCCTCCCACCAATTACTACATGCAGGACTCCCATTGGTAGCTGCAGTTAATTCAGTGGATGGAGAAAAAAATGTACGGTCTTTATTACAGCATATCAACAGTATTACAGGGGTTATTTCAACATGATCTTAAGTAAAATAGTTGGAATATCTTAAATAAAACACCTCATATATCTTAAATATCAGTAATTACAAAAAAAAGATTGAATCTGAAGTTTGTATCATGTATGTGTTTGTGCCTTGTATGATAGGACACAAGCACAAAAGAAAATTAATTACAGTGCATAAAAATCAACTCTCAAGCAATGAAATAATTAAATTAAATACTAACACTGTTTATTCGAATTTCCTTTAGCAGAACTTAAATAAAATACCTTAAATATCTTAAATATCACCAATTACAAAAAAAGAGAAAAAAATCTGCATGTTTGTACTATACATATGTGTTTTGTGCATTTTATGATAGGTAATAATCTTAAATAAAATACCTTAAATATCTAAAAAAAAAAATTAAAATGATTTTATGATTTTAAAATGATCTTATTCGCAGTTTTGTAATATATATGTTTTGTGCATTCTGTGATAGGACAGAAGAACCAGAGAAAAGTAATTACAGTGCATAAAAATCAACTCACAAGCAATAATAAATAATACTAATACATAATAACCAACACAAACACTGTTTATTCAATAATATTTCAATATTAATTCAATAATAAGTCCTTTAGCAGAAATACTTTAAATATCTTAAATATCACTAATTACAAAATATATATATATATATTTAAAATGATTTTATCTGTATGTTTGTTATAATATATGTGTTTTGTGCATTGTTTGATAAGACAAAATAACCAAAGAAAAGTAGTTGCAGTACATAAAAATAAACTCACAATTAATGAAAGGAATAAATATTCATACATAAAAACCAGTTTTGAACACAGTTCAGCCATTCAGCCATAATAGTGACGGCGCATGTTAACGATGCGGTAGTGTCTAAATTCACACGTGTTTTACCGCTACTACATAGTGAACTACACAGTGTGTCCCTATATAGTGCAACATTAATGAGGGAGTAGAGAGCCATTTCGGTCACAGTCTGAGTAAATTTTAGTTTGTGAAGCAGCTGTGCTTTGTACTATCTGACCATTATGCTATACGCTGTGATTTGCTGCAGTTTTTTTTGTAAAATGAAACACAATGAGCACAGCCAGTACTGCAATATTTACATCGGCAAAATATTTCCTGTAGGCTTTCTGCCCTAACTTTAGAACAAAGCACAAAGAAAGGTTGAGTCAAGTCAATTAAAGCAAATATATTGAGGCCGTATGAGAGCAGTGCTTCTCATTTTATTGTATGCTAGCTTGATCAGGTTTGCGGGAAGCGTGCCGCTCGGGTGTATTGATACAGCGGAAGTCTCGGAGTGGGAAATTGAATCTGTCTTGGTGCGGCGTGCTGCGCAGATGACGTGCGTCGTTCCATTTGCACTTAAAGCCCAGGGGAATGCTCCCATCTATCACGGCCTAAAACAATAACGCCTTCCAACGTCAAGCCAGCAACCCATAGATCAAGCCCCTGCCTATTGCACGGGCCGCAGGCATGTCTACTGCCAGGAATATTCCTCGCAATATTCACATGTACACACAACTGCCTAATTTGGAACAAAATGGAAAGGCAATTCAGCATAGCGTACTGACGTGCAATATCGAAATATTGTATTGCTGTAACAAGCCTTGAAATATCACCTGGAGAAAAACACTGAAGACTTTTACTGTGTGGGTTAAACATAGGTAGGATGTGATCAGCCATAGCCTACTATAGGTTGAATCTCTTTATCACAGTGATTTAAGGTACATTTTACATTTCTACAGTCATGGCCCCCTTTATTCATGTCCTCTACCTTGTAGTTCCACTTTGCTGGTGGAAAATTGGGTACTGCAGCACATCTGTTTGTGCACAGTTTGTGTCAGCCAAATGTCAGCCCTTCTTTAGCATCTCTGTGGTCAGTTGTTAATGACCATGAGAAAGCTTTTGCCTGGATATTTTTGGATGGTGGTCTACTTTTAGCCATGCGATGACACTGACATGTAAAACTCCAAGTAACAATGATATGTCTGATATAAGATTCTCAGAAAGAACCACACACTGTTCTACTATGCCAGTAGTGTGTTATATTTGCTATGAATATATGGTCACCAGTGGTTCTGTGGTTTTAAGTTGAGTAATAGTCACATCAACAAGGAGTTTGTAATCAATATATGTACTATAAACGTGTATATAGTAATATACAAATTTTGCTATTTATAGGTATATGTTTGAGTAAAATGAACATTGTTGTTTTATTCTATAAACCACAGACAACATTTCTCCCAAATTCCATATACAAATATTGTAATTTAAAGCATTTATTTGCAGAAAATGAGAAATGGCTGAAATACCAAAAAGTATGCAGAGCTTTCAGACCTCAAATAATGCAAAGAAAACAAGTTCATATTCATAAAGTTTTAAGAGCTCAGAAATCAATATTTGGTGGAATAACCCTGGTTCTTAATCACAGTTTTCAGGCATCTTGGCATGTTCTCCTCCACCAGTCTTACACACTGCTTTTGGATAACTTTATGCCACTCCTGGTGCAAAGATTCAAGTAGTTCAGCTTGGTTTGTTGGCTTGTGATCCTCCATCGTCCTCTTGATTTGTATTTCTGTGATTTTTAATGTGGTAAAATCAAAGACACATGTAATTTTTAAGTGGTCTCTTATTAAACTGAATTTGTATTTGCTGTACAGGTTTACAAGTAAAACTGACTTTTATTTATTCTTTTTTTTTTCACATTTCATAAAGAATTGACCTAGAGACATGGTCCAAAATGATTTCCCCCTGTTACCCAATGGTCAGGAACCCTTGGGACCACCACAGAAGAGCAGCTATTATATGGGTGGTGGATCAATATCAGCACTGCAGTGACATTAACATGGTGGTGGTGTGTGTGTTTGTGTTGTTCTGGTACAAGTGAATCAAACACAGCAGTGCTGCTGGAGTTTTTAAACACTGTTTCCTTTCACTGTTCACTCTGTTACACAGTCCTATACCTAGCTGATCCACCTTGTAGATGTGAAATCAGAGACAGAAGTTTTTATTTATTCCAGGACAGTGTGTTAGTCCTTCATCAGTGGTCACAGGAAGCTGCCCACCCGATGATACCCACCGGACACTGCCCATATGATATTTCTGGTTGGTGGACTATTCTTAGTACAGCAGTAAAACTAAGGTGTTTGAAAACTCCAGCAGCACTGCTGCCTCTGATCCACTTGAACCATTATACCAATCATATGAGTAAGAATGACCCACCACCCCAATAATACCTGTTCTGTGGTGGTCCAGTAGAGGTCTGACCATAGACATGGCTATTCCTTTTTTTAAGGAATGCTTAATCACCCTGTCTCCTTGAAGACCTCTGGAGTGCTCACCAGGAGAGTCTCCTTGGCTGTGTTCAATAAATAAACATATTACTTTAGAGATTCGATTTGTGTCACTGTTGTTCTTTTGAACAACATCTTTTGAGCTTAACTGGAATTGCACACAGTGTCCTTTAGATATATTTTCCTTCTCTTATAAAGGTAGTATTTCAGAGATGCACTGTTTTAATGCATTTACAATATACGTACATAAAATATAGCTATACACACAAAACACACAAAAAGCACAGTTTGGCTTTAATTATCACTTGACTTACAATAGCTAACAAAGTGACATCCACACTGTAAATGTATGTTCGTGAAGTCATTATCTATGCTATGTTGTCATCCCCACCTTCCCCCCCAAAAAAATATCCCTCTCTACAAATGACATATTAGTCATGTCTCATGACTCCCACTGGAGATCTTCCCGCTCTCTTTTTTTTATTTAAATATGCAAACACTCACACCCGTGAGGGATAATTAAAGCGGCGCATGTGTTAACTTACAGATATCACAACGCTTTCATTTAATGCTGGAAAGCCAAGTCGATTTTTCTTTTTACCTCACCTTAATGATGCCTGCAGTCAGTAATCACACATGCTTTGGAAAGGGCTCCGCTGAAGGTGACCTTAGCCATGCTAGCAAGTGAGAAATGAGGCCTGCTGCCGCCGCCGTCGCCACTAACCATCCTCAGCCCGTAAGCATTGACTCTCCTCGCTGCAGGCAGCCCAAGCAGATGCTGGGACAGGCTGATAATGGCTCCTGGGTGGACTGGGAGAGACAACGGCCCAGCATGAAACCCAGGCAGATGGGCTAGTGGTTAAGGGATTCTTGCTGCTAGGTTGTTGTAGATGGTGTTTACAGCAGAAGACTGTGATGTTAACCTGGATGCTTTTGCCTTAGGATGTCGTCACTGTGCTGAATATGATCGTTTGAGTTTACAGATTGTAGATACTGATCTATTGTTGCAAAACAGGACAAAACAGATATGTAGGTTGCAACAGAGAAAATGGCATTTCTAATTATCACTCACTTGTTTATCACTCACAGATTGTTCACACTGCTCTACCAAATAGTCTTATTTTAATCATCCATTGCAATATTTTGAGCAAAACTGTGCTCTTACCCCCCGCTAATTGAACCTTCACACTCTGCTCTTACTGGTGCAATGTGCAATTAATGAAGATTAAACACCAGGCTGCTCCAATTTAGCCATGAAACTATGACAGGGGTTTCAGTTTCATTGTCCAACTCCTAAACATACAATAGTTATTTACAACTTTTGCCATTTATAGGCATATGTTTGAGTAAAATGAACATTGTTATTTTATTCTATAAACTACAGACATTATTTCTCCCAAATTCCAAATACACATATTGTCATTTAGAGCATTTATTTGCAAAAAATGAAAAATGGCTGAAATAACAAAAAGTATGCAGAGCTTTCAGACCCCAAATAATGCAAAAAAAAATAAATAAATAAAAAAACAAGTTCATATTCATAAAGGTTTAAGAGTCCAGAAATCAATATTTGTTGGAATAACCCTGGTTTTTAATCACAGTTTCCATGCATCTTCTCATGTTCTCCTCCACCATATTTACACACTACTTTTGGATAACTTTATGCCACTCCCGGTGCAACATTTCAAGCAGTTCAGCTTGGTTCGCTTGTAATTATCAATCTTCCTCTTGATTATACAGTTGTGGTCAAAAGTTTACATACACTTGTAAAAAAACATAATGTTATGGCTGTCTTGAGTTTTCAATAAGTTCTACAACTCTTATTTTTCTGTGATAGAGTGATCGGAACACATACATGTTTGTCACAAAAAACAGTCATAAAATTTGGTTCTTTCATAAATTTATTATGGGTCTGCTGAAAATGTCACCAAATCTGCTGGGTCAAAAATATACATACAGCAACATTAGTATTTGGTTACATGTCCCTTGGCCATTTTCACGGCAACTTGGCGCTTTTGGTAGCCATCCACAAGCTCCTGGCAAGCTTCAGGTCGAATGTTTGACCACTCTTCTTGACAGAATTGGTGCAGTTCAGCTAAATGTGATGGTTTTCTTGCATGAACCCGTTTCTTTAGCACTGTCCACATGTTCTCAATGGGGTTTAAGTCAGGACTTTGGGAAGGCCATTCTAAAACCTTAATTCTAGCCTGGTTTAGCCATTCCTTTACCACTTTTGATGTGTGTTTTGGGTCATTGTCTTGTTGGAACACCCAACTGCGCCCAAGACCCAACCTTCGGGCTGATGGTTTTAAGTTTTCCTGCAGAATTTGGAGGTAATCCTCCTTCTTCATTATCCCATTTACTTTCTGCAAAGAACCAGTTCCACTGGCAGCAAAACATCCCCAGAGCATAATACTACCACCACCATGCTTGACAGTAGGCATGGTGTTCCTGGGATTAAAGGCCTCACCTTTTCTCCTCCAAACATATTGCTGGGTGTTGTGGCCAAACAGCTCAATTTTTGTTTCGTCTGACCAGAGAACTTTCCTCCAGAAGGTTTTATCTTTGTCCATGTGATCAGCAGCAAACTTCAGCCGAGTCTTAAGGTGCCTTTTCTGGAGCAAGGGCTTCTTTCTTGCACGGCAGCCTCTCAGTCCATGGCGATGTAAAACACGCTTGACTGTGGAGACTGACACCTGTGTTCCATCAGCTTCCAAATCCTTGCAGACCTGCTTCTTGGTGATTCTTGGTTGACTCTTGACCATCCTGACCAATCTCCTCTCGGCAGCATGTGATAGCTTGCGTTTTCTTCCTGATCGTGGCAGTGACACAACTGTTCCATGCACTTTATACTTGCGTATAATTGTCTGCACAGTTGCTCTTGGGACGTGTAGCTGCTTTGAAATGGCTCCAAGTGACTTCCCTGACTTGTTCAAGTCAATCATTCGCTTTTTCAGATCCACACTGAGTTCCTTTGACTTTCCCATTGTAGCTTTTGTAGCTGAGTCTAATCACTGGGTCAAATGAGCCCTATTTAAATGGGCTCATGAGAAGTCAACAGCTGTAGTCAATCAGAATCACTTACAAGAAGTGAAGAGGCCATGACATGAAGCTAATTTGATTGACACAACTCGCTACATCACCAAAATTGACAAATTTTGTTGCTGTATGTATATTTTTGACCCAGCAGATTTGGTGACATTTTCAGCAGACCCATAATAAATTTATGAAAGAACCAAATTTTATGACTGTTTTTTGTGACAAACATGTATGTGTTCCGATCACTCTATCACAGAAAAATAAGAGTTGTAGAACTTATTGAAAACTCAAGACAGCCATAACATTATGTTTTTTTACAAGTGTATGTAAACTTTTGACCACAACTGTATATAAGTTTTCAATTTGGTAAAATCAAAGAAACTCATCATTTTTAAGTGGTCTCTTATTTTTTTTCAGAGCTGTATATTTGTATGAGTGACTGTACACCAACCATCCATCATCAACTATATACTAATGGTTTGCATGGGCTTGGTCCTGCTACTGCAAAAAAGGCATTATATTTCCACTCTTGCTTGCAACTTTAACAGTTTGACTTACCCCCACCATGCACCTGCAAAACAGGACAAAACAGATATGTAGGTTGCAACAGAGAAAATGTAATTTCTAATGATCACTCACTTTTTTATCACTCAGATTGTTCACACTGCTCTACCAAATAGTCTTAGTTTTATCATCCATTACAAAAGCTGGGTCCAGACCTCAACATCACTGAATGTGTTTGGGATTACTGTAATGCAACTTAAATTCCCATAAAACCCTACAAAAAAAGGAAGATACTTATAATTAATTCCTAAAATGGACTAAAAGCACTCCAGTCTCTCCTATACTCAGCTCATCATACTCAGCATACTGACATCACATATCACTGCACACGGCACCCCCAGGAAGATAATCACCAGAATATTGAACACACCTGCTCTCACCCATATAAAAACACCCTTATGCCACACACTCCTTTCCGAGTATTGGCGGATTTACAAAGCGTCATCCCTTTGCCTGTGTTAGCGCTCTTGCTTTTTAACCGACCCTGATTCTTGGATGCCCTCTGATACTGCCTTGCTGTGTATAACCTCTGGACTGTGTTTTGATTCTGGTATGTTTAATCTTCATTGCTGCTGTTTACCTCTGTTGACTTTGCTCGTTCTGACTTGTCTCATACTTGATCTAATAAAGTATATTTTGATTTGATGATCTGATCATGTCTGTGTACTGTCTGATCATGTCAAAGACACAGTATATAATATAATTAATAATGTTTTATTGTACTTTTTTTGTCTGATTAGTCAAGTAATTAGTCAAAACAATTATTTCTGTTTTTTTTTTTTGCATAGTACTGTAGGAATATTATCACAGACTGTGGCCTGTTGTTGTTGTTGTTGTTGTTGTTGTTGTTGTTGTTGTTGTTGTTGTTGTTGTTGTTGTTGTTGTTATTATTATTATTATAATTAATTTGGCAGCTTGGGAACAGTGAGGGTTAAAGTGCCTTGCTCAAGTAACAGCCCACCAAACCCTCTGGAACCGCAACATTGCCACTGATGTCATCGATTGCCAAAGACTGTACTTTTATACCTCACATTTAATTTTTTTATTTTATTATATTTATATGTATTGTTATATTTTATCCTATCTATCTATCTATCTATCTATCTATCTATCTATCTATCTATCTATCTATCTATCTATCTATCTATCTATCTATCTATCTATCTATCTATCTATCTATCTATCTATCTATCTATCTATCTATCTATCTATCTATCTAGTTCCAATCACTTCCATTGCCACAGGTGTGGTGCCAAACAGGTAAATTTAAGCCTTACATCACCAAATGCAAGACAGTCAAGCAGATAGTTTTGTCAATATTATGTATTTCTACTGCCAGAGTTTCTACATCTGTATCATTCTGTGATGATGCATGATTTTTTTCCCCATTTCACGGTCCTCACTTGACAATTTCTCTTTTAGCCATGAATGAATTTATTTCACACCAATCAGAAACAAGATAAAAATGAGGCTCTTCAGTTGTGAAATGCTGTCAAAAAATAAAACCAAGTATCATATCTGTCACCTTTTTGATAGACTCCCTCAATCAAAGTGTTCATTTCGCTCCCATTACGGATGATGGATTAGTCCTGGTTTGTCCTGTGTAGTCCCTGGAGACCAAACCCCCAATCAGAATCAAATACACACTGATTAAGTTATTTCAAAGCTCTTATTATTACTCTACATTACAATTCCATTTGTGCTGAGATGAAGCAGTCCAGCTTATAGCTTATAGTCCCAGAAACATATAGTATAACATATAGTGTTAAAATCAGTTCGGTCTCAGACTCCGGCTGTAAGTGAAATGTATTACACCGCTCTCTAGAGGCGTTCTTTATGAAAACAGTTCAGCAAAAGCATTGTGTTTTGTTTTAAATAACCTGAACCTTTCTAACAAAAGATCCATCTGAACCTGTCGCAACCCCCAGCACTGAATCCCCAGGACTTTCCTTAATCACAGAGTAACATTTACAGCTCAGAGTTATAAAAGAACTCGGCATGCAAATAAAACTCCCGAGACAGGCCGGGTGGTCAGATAATACGGAGGGGCGACTGCAGCAGATGAGCAGGACGGAGAGGAGAGCCATCTTTAGAACTAGCTTAAGGTCATTTCCGTCCGTGAGCAGAGCGAGGGAGATTTTGATGAATTCAGGGGGGGCATTTGCTGCAGGCTTACCCCCGGTTAGCGTTTAATCTAATGCCAACTGTCTGCAGCTCGGGGAAAAGGGAAAAGAAGGAGGAAAAAAAATGAAAATACTGTTAGTGAAAAATGAGAGGTCCCCCTAATCAGAAATGCGTCTGGCTCCATTTATTGGGCCTGAGAGACTCCCGTGTTTTGGCCGCCCAGGAAAAGTAAACGCGGGCAATTATGGCAGAATGATTTAACGAAGCGCCGCCCGCCGTTCCGCCATAAGTGACAATATAAAATGAGGTGGGGGGTCCCGTGGTGCCTGCTGCTTTACGCTCAGTAAAGTGAACTAGCATGCTAAGGTTAGAAAATACAGGGATTTACCTAAGCCCACGGTAAAACTGTGCAGCATCAGCAGTCTTATCAAATTTATTGCTTGTCAAAGCAAACACGATGAAGCCAATAAAATGGTCATCTTCATCTTTAAAGCCTAATTCTATGGATGACATTCACATGTTCTGCATGCCAGATTGTTCGATAAAGTTCCTAAAGTAGTGCTCAGCAAAAAAGGCAATGATTTGGAAATGATTTGTCTTGGGTCCTCCATTTTTGTGTTTTTATTTAATTTAATTTAATATGTTGGTTATGCAACCATTTCTGTCCAGTCTATGCTAAAGTTTGGACCTTTAGTCAAATATTCATAGTTTTTGTTAATTTTCTGAGTATACAATTTTTTTTTGTTTGTACAAAGGTTGCTGAGACACATTATTGCTATGGTTAAATGTTTGATGTACATCAATGGCCTATGTAAATGAATATACAAATCAAGAAGGCTTCTGAGTATGTTTGTTTTAATGTATTTAAAGTTAAAATATATCCTGAGCATGTTGGATAACAATAGGAAAACTAGTCAGTGCAAGCATTAAAACTCTTAATACACTGACATGCCAAAAGTCATGGGACAGCAATATGTAAATTACTCATGAAACATTATCTTAGGGGACAACTATAATGACCATATAATTATAATGACCACTTGTATATGTTTCCTCGTGTTTTCTTGTGAGTGAGGCTGAATACTAGCCAGTATTTGACCTCCATACTTCCCCTGAATTATCGGCTACTTCATTGTAATCCTCTTTCCTCTGTAATATATTGCCTCAGCCTGCATGCTTGTGTATTTCTCAGCTTGTCAAGAAATGCATGTTTAAGGCTTGTCCTTTAGTAGTAAATTAAAGTGTGAATTACAAATCCTGACTGTAGAGAGGGCCTAAAGTCAATAAGTCATCACATAACATGGATTAAAAATGCCAAAATGAACGCAAATTATATATATTTTTCACATAGAACCATAAATATGAACCTTTCCATGTGTCTACATGTAAAAGAAACACAACTTTGTCCAGTCTTAGAGAAAAGCAGCACTCTTTTGAGTTGTGGAAGTGCCCTAACAATTAAAACAGAAAAGTGTGTGTCTGGGTGTGTGTGTGTGTGTGCACGCGCTCATGCTGGGATGGTTTTCACACCCCTAGACACTTCATCAACCCCCTCCCCCCCTACGCTCATCCACCACCTCTCCTTCCTCCGTCCATCCATCCTTTCCAGCCAGCTCTCTCCCTGCAGCGCACACAGCAGATGCCGCACTCGTTCGCTCTCGAGGTCTCCAATGTCCCCTCCACCTCCTCCCCGCATCCCTCCATCCGTCATCTCCTTCTCCCTCCGTCCCTCGGCAGGACAAAGGAAGCCCTGTCCCTCTCTCCAGCCGGCCTGGCTAATTGCAACCGCTATCTAACCGTGACAGTCTTAATCAAGTATGATGAGCTCACCTCTCCCTCCCTCTCTCTCTCTCTCTCTCTCTCTCTCTAACTCTCTCTCGCTCTCTCTCTCTTTCTAACTCTCCCCAAATGGTGAGCTAATCTCTCTGTCTCTGAGGAGCTACAGCCTTCGTAAAGGCTTCGGTGAGAGTCTCTCTGCGATTAAGTGATTAAAAAAAAATATCCAGAGGATATCATATCGTTATAGCTATCAAAAAATTTAAATTAAATTACTGCTTCTCACATTCAGAAAAAAACAAATTTTGTGTTTTTTTTTGTTGTAGGCTGCATCTCCATATACTTGACTATGATTTGTTTGTAAAACAAATTATTCAAATTGTTTTAATGTGTTCTGCATTGTAGATGAATACTATAGTCATCCAATCTATGAAAAAATAAACATATTTAATTATTCAGTTAACAGCTGTGCTGAACTTGTCAAGAGTCAATGACTTGAATTTCTCAATGCGTTTGAAAGCATCAGTTATGAATTTGTGAAGAGATAGAGTTGGTATACAGTAAATAGCGCCGTTTAAATAATGTTCTAATTCATATCATGGCAAGAATTACTTAAAGGAGAAATCTGGTGTGAAATTGACTTGGTGTGTAGTGAAACATAATAATGAGTATAAACTTTTTTGTCAAATAGTCCACCTCTGTTAAGCCACAGCATTCTGAAATACAGCGCTTTTAGCCTATACTCCCATTAGGCGCACAATGCTAGTGATAGGGGCATAGAGTTACCCCAAGGTATTTTTAGCAACAGCTGGAATTTATGCCTTTATTTATTTCCACAGAATTCATTTTGTGATCTGTTTCCCTATCCTACCTATTCGTTCGTGCTCTTCACTTGATTTATTGTAGCTTAACTTAAAGATGCCGGTGACAGAGAACTACCGCAAGCCGAGTTTTAAATGTCAGGACCCTCAGAATTCTGCCAATTAAGCGTGCCGCGACTTTAAGCTACTTTGTTATTGGTGTAAAATATAACGATTTTTTTACACAGGCAAGCCTATGTTCTTATCACTAGCATTGTAAGCCTGTTGGGAGCATTGTCTAAAAGCACTGTATTTAGGAATGCTGTGGATTAGTGAAGATGGGCTATTTGGCAAAAGTTCATACTAATTATCATGTTTTACTACACCTCAAGTCAAATTCCCATCTGACCTCTTTTCCTTTAAACTAAGTAAAAATATTATATTTTAAATATATTTTAAATATTTAAAAACTTTAGTACCCGCAAGTGCAGTCGTTAAGATCATCAAAAAAATTATAATGAAACTTGCTATCAACAGGACTGCCCCAAGTAAAGGAAGACCAAGAGTTACCTCTTTTGCACAGGATAAGTTCATCAGAGTTACCTACCTCACAAACCGCAAGCTAACAGCACCCAGAGAAGAGCACCTAAATGCTTCACAGAGTATTTTAGTTTGTGTAACACATTTAAGTGTATTATATGATTCCTTATAGTCTGGATGACTTCAGTATTACATCAAAGGGAAAAAAATAATGAGAAGGTATTTTTAATTTTTTTATTTTTTTATTATTATTTTTATTTTTTTTATTATTAGTAGTGTAATCAACAGTGTAATCTGTTGCACCCATTCTGCTTCCTGACACTTACCTGTATATACAAAAGGGAGTTGCATTTCGGCACAACACCAGTTCATTTTCTTCTTCTATTGTTTAATGGGTGATGAAAGCCTGTCCTGTAATTGGTCTGAAAGTATGTACCATTAAAATAGAAAATGTTCTATTGTTGGAAACCGAACCGAACCATGGTTTAGTTACTTCAGATCATACCAGCAATCCTAAGAATAGTCAGATGAACTGAAGCACTGTGGTTTTGGGTGCAGGTTGAAGGACTTCAGAAAGTGAGCTCTTCCACAGTGCTACCATTCAGTTGTTACAGAGAGAGATAGAAAGGCAGAGAGAGAGAGAGAGAGAGAGAGGGTCAATGGGTCCAGTGGGTCTGAAGGGTAATTTACTGTGAAGCCTTCATTTAGCTTCATCAAGAGGGCCCACAGCAGATAAGAGCATGGAGCTACATCAGGTGTTGGCCTGAAGTGTCTGAACACATTCACCTCTCTCTGTTTCACAACCAGAACTCTTCAGCCTGATGCAGTAATTCTGGTAGAGAGGCCAAAAAACAGAGCCTTAGTTTTCAATCACCTGGATGTGAACAACAGTATTATCCCGGGGCCAAATATAGAGCAAATATAACACTCCAGTCTGAGATAATCATACATTCTCTTATCACTTTATTAGAAACCCTTAATTTGCTAATCCGTCATCTACATACAATCTGATTGAAAGCTAATAAATGGGACTATTGGTTTAAAAAGTGTAAAAGGTAACAGATGCAATATGTAATTATGAATACTGTGAGAAGAAACAAGCCTGTATTGCCACTACTAAATTAATGTAAAGTCCTGCTAATATCTGTATCTAAGTTTGCACTTGTAATCATTCTCCTGCCTTTAACTCGGTCTACCAGTGCATCTCAAACTATTCAAATATCATTAAAAAGTTACTTAATTTCACTCATTTAGTTAAAAATATGAAACTCATATTATATAGATTTACACACAAAGTGATCTATTTTTAATGTTCATTTATTTTATTGTTAATGATTATGGTTTAAAGCCAATAAAACCCAAAAATCAGTTTCTCAGAAAATGTGAATAATATATAAGACCAATTGATACTTTTGGCAGTGTGGGCAATGTGACCTGGGCAATGAAGTCCTGCTGGAAAATGAAAGCCGCAAAAGTACACAAAAGTAACGCAATGGTTACTTTTACTGGTAACTTGTCACTTTTATAGTGGAGTAACTCAGTTAGTTTGAAGAAGTAACTAGTAACTATAACTAATTACTTTTTCAAAGTAACGTGCCCAACACTGCCACCCACACTGTCAAAAGTACCAATTGATCTTATATAATATTCACATTTTTTGCGACACTGATTTTTGGGTTTTTATTGGTTGTAAGCCAAAATAATAACAATAAAAGAAATAAATTCATTGAATAGATTACTCTGTGTGTAATACATCTATATAATATATGAGTTTCACACTTGGAAATATTTATTTTTCAGTGATATTACAGTACATTTTTTTTGAGATGCACAAGAACATATCTCTTAGACCTTCCTCCAAGTAACAGATGCTAGTCTTCCTTTCTAACCTAACCATTTTAGACCTGAATTATGTTTCAAATGGAAACACTCTTTTCTGTCTGCAATGCACACAAAATAAAACTGTGATATTCCACTTTAATATTGGCATTTGCTTTTGTGTACTTGCATTGAGTTTGCTTGAGATTAAGGTTGTTTCTGGCCTAAGAGTGAAAATATGTAAAATCAACACTTAATGTTGAAGTAATGTAATGGTGGGAACATCACACACTTGGACATAAACCAATACTTATCAGGGAATCAATTGTCCATTTACTTGCCTGTGAAAATAGAGACGCTACGTTAAAAAAAGAAACAAAAAATACAGTGAATGCTATATTTTTTTGTTAAATCCCTTAAATTAAATCCGCACAACACAAAAATCACCCCCCACACCCACATACACAAAGCTGCTGTGGTAAGTCTGGGATCGGGGTTTCGGCTTGGCTTTAGGGCAGGATTATATGTGTGTATGAGTTAGTGAGGTAGTGTGGGAGTAACTGTGTGTAAATATGTGTGCATGCTTTGTGTGTGTGTGTGTTTGTGTAAAGGTAGGGAGCTTGGATCGGTAGTCCAGGCCCACTGTGAGCTCTTCAGCTTTATGTGTCAGGCAGTGTTTCCTGCAGCTCCTTTCACTGCTATGAGTTAAAACCCTCCTGCCTCTCCTCAGGATCCCTCTGTGCTGCTGGAGCAGCGGAAAGTTCCTTCCTGTTTCTTTGGCTCAACTTCACATCTGAAGATGTCCATCCATCTCAGCAGCACACTATCTCAAAAAGACAAAGTAGTACAGGAGTGCAGGGACCACTGTGCAGAGTCTTCCTATCAGCAATATTTACTGCTAACTCTATAGAAATGCTGTATATTTTTTATGTCATAGCATGCTATGCATTTCTGCACCTTATTGTCACCACTCACAATACTGCACTGTCCTTTCTGTTATTCTGTTATTCTAGTCTGCTGTATTTACTGTAATGTTCTATTTGTATGTTGCACAATGTGTTGTACATCTACACCTTTTTGTTTTAAAAATGCTAGCACCTAAATTACCACACTCACATTTTCTTAAATATTGCATCATTTACATACTGACGGAGCTTATATCTTCACTGATGGGTGTGGTGGTCTGGAAATGAGGTGGGTTCAGGTACATTTCTGGCGTATTTCTATCTTAGCAACGGAAAACACAGTTGCATCACAGACTTATTGGAAGGTAGACAACAGTCAGTGTTCAGACGTTCATTGCTATCTTGGACACCCCCACACACAGCAGAACTCAAGTTTTACATCAATAATTAACACAATACAAAACAAAATAACATTGCTGTTCCTGTAAATGACCTGCTCGTCAGTTTACTCTGCTGAGAATCTCTGCACAGTTACAATACCAATCTGCCAAAGTCAGAGTGCATCTGGCTCTTAAAGGGAATGGCACACTTACATTTTATCCTTACAATATCCTTAATTAATCATTAAATAATCTCAAACAGAAGTACCTAAACTTTTGACATTGTATACCATACCTTTATCTTTACAATATACAAAATTAATCTGTCACTGCTACTCCTAGTCATGACTAACTGATGAAATTTGATTCTTCACAGAACCACTGCTTTGAGAGCAGTGAAGGATTTAATGAAATGCGTAACCTTTGGCCTTACCCCAGTGTAATGATGCACAGTGAAATGGGTCCAGTTCAACTCCTTAAGCAGCACTTTATGGAGCTTCACTGAGCACTATGCCTGACCCCAGCACTGCACACACTTTTAATCCACAGCCTGAGAGAGACAGATATGAAGGAATTTCACACAGTCTGCAGACGGATGGTGCTGTTGCCACACTGTTGAGCTGAGCTGAGTGATTTGTGTCACTTCATAAATCCAGAGGAATTCATATATATTGTACATATGCACACATTTTTCAGCTGATAACTGTAGTTGCATGCTTGAGGTGCACACTTAATATACTGTAGGTTCTACTGTGATGTTTGTTTTGTATTATTTCTACACAATGCATTACAAAATCCAATAAATAAATGAATGAATCAATAGTTTATTAATAAAAAAAGTGTGTTGGTGTGCCCTGTGGGAGTGCTCAGAAATCCCTAAAAGACTTCCTGGGTAGGGTGCCCTGGATTTGTCCTTTACTGAAAGACAGTTACAAAAATCTAAATCAGTTTTGGGGGAGGAGGATCAGTAGGAAAAAGCAGTAACTTTTGGGCTTTCTGGACGCAGCCAATGAGGGGACAGCCTATGTTCATACCTTGCGCCCGCATGATTTACATATTAACGGAGCTTATATCTACACTGATGGGTGTGGTGGTCTGGAAATGAGGTGGGTTCAGGTACATTTCTGGCGTATTTCTATCTTAGCAACAGCAAATACAGTTGCGTCACAGACTTATTGGAACGTAGACAACAGTCAATGGTCAGACGTTCATTGCTATCTTGGACACCCCCCACGCACAGCAGCATAAACTCAAGTCAGCACAAACTCAAGTTTTACATTAATAATTAACACAATACAAAACAAAATAACATTTCTGTTCCTGTAAATGACCTGCTCGTCAGTTTACTCTGCTGAGAATCTCTGCGCCGTTACAATACCAATCTGCCAAAGTCAGAATGCATCTCTGGCTCTTAAAGGTGATGGCAAGTGATACGCTGGTAGGTTTATTTCACATTATGCTCAAAACACACTTATGATTAATTAAGACCATTTCCGCACAAGGTGTACTTTTCCTGTCGTTACGATAGCAAAGACATACTGACACCCTAAATCAAGCTGTGTGGTGCATAGTTGACAGCTCGTCAATAATAATAAAATCATGTCATCGTTATTTGTTAGTGAAAGGTGTATGTACTGTTTAGTCCAGTCATGTTCAGTATTGAATGCTCTGTATCAATAATGTATAATTAAAGTGTAAGATTACCCTTAATCTGCTTACTATCAAAAAAAAAAACTATCCCATTCTTCTATGTAGGTCTAGTTCTACCCAGACTTAGACTTCCTAAAAACTGTTTTTGTGCAACAATAGAAATATATTTATGAATGATCTATCATAAATTAGGCCACATGTACGAGCACAGTCTTTTATGTTCCAGCTTGTGCTTTGGAGCTGGATCTGAGTTCACATAATCCTCTTCATTTGGATATAAAAATCAACCGTTCCCAAAACCGCCCTGAGACATTTGATACCGGCGACCTCTTCAAACCAGAGGGGATAGAATATCAACCAAAACACCGTGCACCCTGCTGAGAAAGAAATTGAGAGAGGCATGGGGAAAGCTTAATATAGAGCGAAGCTACTTGATGGGCTTTGTGCAGGAGCTTCAGGGAACAGACAGCGTGGGCTGCTTGCGTAAGAGTGTCCCCAAGGAACAATAACGGAGGATGTTTTTAGAGCTAAGAGGATAGAAGTTCAGGTTGTTCTTCATGTTGCGCGTCCGGTGCTAGCTTTCTACTTTTATATGTGTATTGATCTTCGCTATACCGTTTCCTGTGTTAGAAGTGCTTCCATTGCGTTCAATTGCACACAGATAGCTTGCATAATCTGTGTACAAAATGACTGGAGCAGCCTCAGGTGAATCTAAGGTCATCATGCCCAGTGCCCATCATGCCTTCAGGTAGAAGTCTATAAAGGAGCAACCATTTTTAGAGTGATGGAGCGCCAATTAACTCCATTTGGGATGTACAAGGAGTGCTATGTAGTCCTGCCTTTTTTCTTGGAACATTTAGGCTACAGTGTTTTCATGCTCATCACTACTTCTCCCTGGAATTACTGAGAAAAGTAGTAAAATCAGCCCAATTTAGTTCCAGGAACAGATTTACTTAGAATCCAGTAATGTGTTACCCCTGTAAAATACACACTTTTGAGCTAAGAGATCCTTATAAGACCTGGCAAAGTTTTTAACCACTGTAGTCCTTATCTGAGATAAATCTCAGACCTATATGTATAGCAAGCATCATTTATGTAATCTGTATGATTCCTTCTATAATGTCAACGTGACATCCTGGGCTTTCCAGTAAGACTTCAGTTGTGGGGTTTTGGTCAACAGAGCAGAAGGGCTCTATTTTAGTGATCTAAAGCGCACTGGTAATTTGTGCATTGCACAGCTAGATTCATTGTAGTAGTTCAGTAGTCATTCCCTTTAAGAAGCAGGTGCACTCTGACTTTGCTGCATTCTTATTTTAAGAGTGCAGCGCTTTGAGCGTCTCAGCAGAGGATACTGAAGTTTTACCAGCAGCTCATTTATAGGAAGAATAATTTATTTATTGTTTATGTAAAAGCTGCAACACTTAGCTGACATTAGTTTCACTTTCAAATCATGGAAACAGCACACCAAAACCTCAACCTATCCTTTATATGTGACAATATTTGATTAACTTTACAGGTCCTTACTCACCTTAAGTTTATCTAACTCAGGGGTGTCCAAACTACGGCCCGTGGGCCATTTGTGGCCCGTTTCCTTTTTAGAAGTAGAATGAAAGTTGGCCCGCTGTTAAGCAGGTTTTTATAATGTGAGATTCAAAGTTTGAACGCTAGGTGTCAGAAACGGGCCAAAGAGTCTAAAAGCGGAGAGGGTGCACATTTCTAGCGCAGAAAAACGGGCCAAAGAGTAAAAGCGGAGAGGGTGCGCATTTCTAGCGCAGAAAAATGGGCCAAAGAGTAAAAGCGGAGAGGGTGCGCATTTCTAGCGCAGAAAAACGGGCCAAAGAGTAAAAGCGGAGAGGGTGCGCATTTCTAGCGCAGAAAAACAGGCCAAAGAGTAAAAGCGGAGAGGGTGCGCATTTCTAGCGCAGAAAAACGGGCCAAAGAGTAAAAGCGGAGAGGGTGCGCATTTCTAGCTCAGAAAAACAGGCCAAAGAGTCTAAAAGCGGAGAGGGTGCGCATTTCTAGCGCAGAAAAACAGGCCAAAGAGTCTAAAAGCGGAGAGGGTGCGCAGTTGTAGCGCAGAAAAACGGGCCAATGAGTCTAAAAGTTACCGTAATTAAGGAGTTTAATATTAAGAGACATCATGAAATTAAACATCAATTTGAACACTGTCAAAGATAAAGATAGTAAGTCAAGTAAAATGATGTGTAAATGAAATAATCAGAAAAAAAGTATTATTTAAAGTGGCATATTTCATTATTTGTTTTATTACAGAGTCTGTGGCCCGTGACTTCAAATATATTTCTCCTTCTGGCCCCCAACAAAAAAAGTTTGGACACCCCTGATCTAACTGAAATGAGTTTTATATCTGTCCATCATGCATCTACAGCAGCCAGTAACATTTTTAAAGCGCTGGGCGAGATTTTAATTAATTAATTAATATATTTTTTTATTTTAATAAATGTGACCTGGTGATAAGAAACAAACCCTTACATATAGCTTTACAGATCTGTGTATTTCTCATTGGTTTAAGTTTTGAAGAGCCGATGGAAAGCATGAGCCGCTTTAATTTCAGTTCAATAATGGCAAAGTGAAATAAAATACATTTATGTTCAGTCGAAGTGCTTTTCTCCTTTCATTTTTTATTTCCAAAACTGCAGGATGTGTGAGAGAGAGAATGAGCATCTGGTTACAATTATTACGTCTGTATAGTAAACATAAATATAAACCCTTCTAAATGTCAGAAACAAATATAACTAATAATAACATACAGTTACTGCTCACATTTTAAAGTATATTATATTTTATAGTTGATTGCTGAAGGCTCTGGGTGAGGTGTTTTTTTTGTGGTAAAGAAGTGACGGTATGAAGTATAGAAAGATGCAGCCTATATAGCTGATGAAGACAGGATGTAGTAAAGTTCTTAAGTGAAACCGAAAAAAAGTCTGGTCCAGACTTTCAGGTGTGAAAAGCCTTTAGTATCCTCTGTAGTAAACAACAGTACTTACTGCTATTTTACCCAATTTTTGTACTTCAAAAAGCAGATGTCTCTGTGAGGCCAAAATGATTTGATTCATTTATTGAGAAGTATGTAGGAAGTCATACTTAGAGTTGTCAGGAGATGAAGTGAAAAATAAAGTAGGGAAGGATAATTTAGGAAGTTGGACCTATCAGCTTTCTAGAAGCCTCACATTCTGAGAAGCAGAACATTGTGAGTTCTGCTAATTCTAAATGAACAGGTTTTTGGAAAAGCATAGAGCACACAAACCAACAGGAGGTGCTCTTCTCTGAGAACACCTTTTTGCATTAAGATTTATTTTATTTTTCATTCTGCTTTTCATGCACGTGATTTCCTACAGGTGTCACCAAAGTTACACAGTGCAGTTAGTTTCAGGTGTTCTGCACCTGTCACGTCTCTAGGCTCTCCTCTCACACACCGGTTCATAGTAATTCTAGGTTTTGTATATATAGGTTTCAGTCAGCGTCTGTCCTTTGCGAGGTATTGTCGACTCATGTTGCGTACTGAGCGTTTTTCCCAACCTTTTTCTGTCTGCCTTTTTGTTATGACCCATTTTTCTGTATTAGGATTTTGCCTTTTGTATTTGCCCAAATCGGTTTTGTTGCATTATCGGACTGTCTCTCTGGCTTCGGATCTTGGACTGTTTCCTGTACTACGTCTCCTGTTTACACTGTGAGTGTTGTTAAACCTGTTATCTGGCTGTGCTATTCTGTTTGCGGTTCTGTAAATAAACCAGTCTTTATCTTTATCTTTATCCTACCTGTCTGGCGTTACAGCACCTGTATTAGCTCACTCTCCTCTATTACATTCACAGAAGAATCTATGAATCAAAGTGTTAAATTCAAAAGTAAAGTCTTATTTTATGAGTGAAACCAAAGTATCTCTGTCTCTATTTCTATCGTTCTAAAAAGCATGTTAGCAGTGTCTCAGAATTGACTGTATTGTATAAGGGGTCAAGGCACAGGCTAGCGGTGAAAATGAACTGAGTTGAAGAATTGAAGCAGCAGCAGCAGCTGGGCAGCACTGACTGATGTTAATGTACTCTTCATTCCTTGCAGGCCTGATCCACCCAGTAAAGCATTACACCTGTGTAAGTGCAGGATCCCATCACTGTATCCTTGTCTTGAAATATGATGACAAAACTGTCATCCTTTTTTGAGAAAGAGTTGTTTCAAAGTCTCATTTTTAGTCTGTTGACAAGGACAAGGCAAGGCAGACAGTGTGCGTGTGTGTTGTGTGCATTCAGATATGTGTGTGTGTGTGTGTGTGTGTGTGTGTGTTCAGGGTTAGGCCAACAAGAGGCCAATTGCTCCAGCCACTTTAATGTAAACCCAGTATAACACCCCAGCTTACACAGGACCTGAATCAAACATTAAAAACTCACTACATATACTGTACATATACAGCTCTGAAAAAAAAGAGACCACTTCAGTTTCTGAATCAGTTTATCTGATTTTGCTATTTATAGGTATATGTTTGAGCAAAATTAACATTGTTGTTTTATTCTATAAACTATGGACAACATTTCTCTCAAATACCAACTAAAAATCTTGTCATTTAGAGCACTTATTTGCAGAAAATGAGAAATGGCTGAAATAATGAAAAAGATGCAGAGCTTTCATACCTCAGATAATGCATAGGAAACAAGTTCATATTCATAAAGTTATAAGTTCAGAAATCAATATTTGGTGAAATAATCACAGTTTTCATGCATCTTGGCATGTTCTCCTCCACCAGTCTTACACACTGCTTTTGGATACGTTTATGCCACTCCTGGTGCAAAAATTCAAGTAGTTCAGCTTGGTTTTATAATGAATTAATTTTAAGTGGTCTCTTATTTTTTTCCCAGAGCTGTACATGTACTATTACTGATCGGTACTAATTACAGATACTAAAAGACTGTTTTCTACACTCTGGTCATGTTGACGGCTTTTTTTTTTTATTTATGAGACCAGCCATAAAATCAGAATAATCAGAGCAAATGAGCAAAACAGGAAAGTAACGTGATTTATTGCATCACTTCATTCATTAATATGCAATGTAAACACAACATGATGCATGGTAAAGCATTACGTACACATCCTGGCAGTGTTCGAGTATTAAGACTTAAATATGAGAGCATTAATATAGAGAATGCAGTACATAATGCTTTCCAATGACTAATATTTCACTTGCGTATAAGCTTTGCACGGGAAACGCTCACTTAAATCATTTTTATAGATGTAAGTAGTTTGGCGTTGAAAGATGCTCGTAGTTCTTGCGTGTTGTATCACTTTCTGTACCAGCGTCACATTGGCACATTCATGGGTCAATGGAGCCCAATAAAAATCAGTTCTGTTGATTGCAAGCTGGCAAGCAGCATAATTCATCACCTTCATTGCCTTATCATTGAAGTGACTGCAAATCAATGGGGTCTTGTCAAGCTAGTCTACGGCAGCTGCATTTATGGTGATGCATAATGAGGAATAATGTGTAGAGCGGCGCGCATACCAAAGCCAGCGACCCTCGGCTTTGTTGTATTCAGTTGGCTGCTAACGCGGCGTGTAGCACGATGAGCTTTGTCCTGCCGAAATATCATCAGTGTACGTTTTATATACGTTTTTCTGAACATAAATGATGAGCTACGTTATTGTGCACAAATATTTACCTTAGAAAACAGCATAGTATGCTTTGTATGGAAGCACTTTCCCAACAAGGTCACTCTGTCTGATGCTCTCGTAAGAGCACCCCTGTGTTGAGAACTGTTTACCAGCCAAATAATACCAGAGCACGAGCGTCCCTGTGATCAGAAACTAACCAGTGATGAATGAAATAAAGATAAGCTTGCAAACAGTTCCCGGCAAAAGATAGACTTCAGCAGAGGTGAGTAGAATAGCCTGCTTTGTACCCAGGTATTCCTGTATTTACTGTACAATACGACTAAGTCAGAGTAGAAAAAGCAGCCTAAATAATTACTAGAATAAAAGTATAAAAAAGTATGTAGTGAAAAGGCCACTCAAGCTTTAGAAAAAATTATGTTTTTCTGCCGAAGGCTGAATTTAAACAGCGAAAGTTCTGCAAAAATGCTTTTATATCCAATGGAAAAATCAATCTTTTTTACTGTTAGGTCATACAAAATGGAATGGAATATTTACAAACATGACAATTCACACTGAATTCAAACAGCACAACCATTTTTCTTATTGTTATAGGGTATTTGGTGGAAGGTAGAAGTTGCCAAAGCTTAAATGTCATGGGAATCGGTGCACTGTAAGTGCGGATAAGTTGAATTTACTTAAAACATTATTACAACTAAAGAGGAAGTTGATTTAACTTTTTTTATTTCTGTTAAACTGTAAGACCAGATAAGTTGAGTTTACTTATCAGCCAGTTTGCACAAATCCAGATTTTTTCCAGATTCTCTGAATCCTTTGAATATATTATGTACTGTAGATGAAGGGATATCCAATGTCTTATTTTTTTTTTTATATATATTTTTCTGAAAGGTTTTCAAAGATTGATAAACCTTTGATAAACTTTTCTAAGAGTCTGTTTTAAAAGGTTGTTTTACACCCAGTCATGTGAGTTATCTGAAAGGGAGAAAAGTTCAATGGTAGAAGAAACCTTTACTGTCATGTGAGCACACAGTTTGTAAAATGTAAAAATGACTGACAAGATCAAAATACACCTGTAACAATTACTTTATTCACATGTAAAATCCCATCCCAAAATGGAATTAAGAATTCATAACATACAGCTCTTAAAAAACACTTAAAAAATTGACCTCTGGAATATAATCAAGAGGAAGATAGATGATCACAAGCCAACAAACCAATCTGAACTGCATGATTTTTTGCACCAGGGGAGGCAGGGGAAGTTCTCCAAAAGCAGTGTGTAAGACTGGTGGAGGAGAACATGCCAAGATGCAAGAAAACTATGGTTATTCCACCAAATATTGATTTCTGAACTCTTAAAACTTTATAAACATGATTTTTCTTGGTTTTCTTTGCATTATTTGAGGCCTGAAAGCTCTGTATCTTTTTTGATATATCAGCCATTTCTCATTTTCTGCAAATAAATGCTCTAAATGACAATATTTTTATTTGGAATTTGGGAGAAATGTTGTCTGTAATTATAGAATAAAACATCAATGTTCATTTTACTCAAACATATACCTATACATAGCAAAATCAGAGAAACTGATTCAGAAACTGAGAAAGCTGTATATGTGGAGGTACACTTTGATGAGGTGATGGAACTTCTGTTTCCATAAAACTACTCCTATGGCCAATGTGTTCCCACCCACACATTCCTGCCTTGGCGGATTAAACACGAACACAGAGGTATAAACACGGGCAGCTGCGTGGCGCACTTATTCAAGCTACACCATACGCAATGCATTGATTCAATACTGAAATAAAAAGCAACCGTTTCTTTTAGAAAGAGACATACAAGTGAAAAGAATCCACCTTTGTACAGGTTAAGGATTTGCACAGGCAGTGTTCAGTCAAAATTGATTCCAGGTTATTTTGGAGTATTTCTATTGGACCATTCTGCATTGAATTCTGTGCAAACAGCAATTATATAATATCTACATTATAAAAAGTAAATAACAACTGTCCCATTCACAAAATATTTAAGGCTGCAAAAATTGTGATTTTTTATCTGACAGCAATAAAAAAATTTTCAAACATGGTTCTTTATTAAACCAAAAGTGCTTCTTCTAGGCCATTGCTCAAATAACCATTTGTAGGGCCTTTAACAGCGGAAATGATTGAGTTCCATCTTTGCGGCACGTCCAGATGATACTCCAGCTGATAATTAAGGCTATGCTGTTTGTCAACATAGCAAATGTCTTGGATTTTAATCAGTCCCGCAGACTGGTCTGGATGATGAACACTAGTGGAAGAAATAGAGGGCCTGAAGCACTCTGCGCTGTCTGGCCGTGTGGCGTTCAGCTGAAATCTTTTAAAGTGACTCATGGAGCAAGGTCGATGTGGCTGTGACACACTGCTTAATGCTTCTTTCAGTGTGTCCCGAATCCTTCATAAGGTCAGCCTTGACATGGACTCCCTTACAACTGAGCTCCATAAAGTCCTCCAAACGACTGCAGAACGGCATCCACCAGGATATTACACTGGAAAGACGTCATCCAGATGACAAACTCAGAATAAATTGGAATGGCAAGGAGCCAAGGAAAGGGATAAAGAAGTTTGATAGTTGGACGTCACCTCACAGCTAACCTCTGTACATGTGAGACTAGAAGTCCTCACGCTGTGAAGCAAAGCACTGTGTCTGGAACACTGTTTGGAATTCTTAGAGTAATTTCCCCTCCCCAAATTATTGAACATTTTATCTTTGAGAACCAAACAAATAAATATGGACACAAGTCACCATGAGTCAACTTTAAATAACTACAGATCCTTGAAAAACTACTAAATTTTATCTGTATCATTTAACTAATTGGTAAAGTGGTTTTAATGTATATAAGCACATATTCTATAAAAAAAAAAAATAACTGAAAAGTGCTGGTTTTACAAGTTTTCAAACACTTCTTTGCACCTGGAAACACCAAAGACCAATTCCAATCACCATAGCCCCCTGAAAAGTAGACTACACAGTGTATTTAGCTAATGTATAGATGGTTCCACAGCACAAATAAATATATAAAGTATATATATATATATATATATATATATTTTTTTTTTTTCCTTTTGCCTCAGTCTATTTAAAATAAACTTTGACCCAAAAAACAAAAACAAAGAATTTCTAAATTGTGTTTATATATGTAATCTTCTATGTATTTTAAAAGCATGTGACACTGGCAGTGCTTTCTGTGGCAGCTGCAGTGATTTCCAGTACAGAATAATGTCGTTTTTTAATGTGGTGCCACCTGAGGGCCCAAAGATCACCAGCATCCAATACTCCAATACGAGACTGTCGGCCTTGTCACTTGGGCAAAAGGATTAATACTCTGAATCTTTTGATGATATAATGTACTGTAGATGGTGGGATAGCCATGTTCTCACAGTTTTATGTCAAGAAGTATTTTACTGTAAAGTTTTAAAAGATTGGTAAAAGTTGTCCAAATTTTCGGACAGATTGTGTCCCTTTTAAATATGTTTTTATACTCATGTGTCATGTCCTGACCCTGTTTCCTTTCTGTCCTCATGCCTGTGTGTGTCCCACGTGACCTGTGCCCCTGTGTTCTGTCTCAGTAGTTTTCCACCTGTGTCAATTTGTAGTTCCGCCCCCTAGCCCCAGGTGTTTCCACTTCCCGTGTGTGTTATATAGCCCTAGTGTTCCAGTCTGTGTTCGTCGGTCTTTTCACCTTTTCACCTGTTTTGTCTCTCTCAGTATTTCATACTTTCTCTCAGTGTTTCTTTGTTTCCTTCGCCCTAGTGTTTTTGCCTTAGTCCTCCGCTCTATTTGTGTATATTTATATTCTTGTTTATTTCTTGTTTAGTTCTCTTGTTTTCTCTAGTTTCAGTTATTAGTTTATTCCCTTGTATATATTTCCCTGCCCTGTTTAGTTTGTTATATTTTTAGTATCTCTTGTTTGTTTAGGTTTATGTTCTTTTGCTTCACTCGTTTGTTTTGGTTTGTTTGTTTGTTCTTTGTTTACTCGTTTATTTGTTTATTTGTTATTTATTTATTAAATTACACTCAATCCTGACATCATGTGTATTTTTTGTATTAATACCACTTGTTGCCCTATTTTAAAAAAATCGAAATATTTTTCATTAAATAAATAAGATGTGTTCTATATTCTATTTTGAATATATTATGTGATAATGTAGTATGCAAATCCCTGTTTTTATTACAACACAGTGTCCTTGCTTTTTGAAATTCGGGTTGTACATGTAGACTATATCAGTCATTTAACACTGGTTCCTCTCAGTGTTTCTTATTTATGTTCACATAGAGCTTTTTCCAGACATTTTCACTTCCTGAGAGCTAAAGAGAACTCTTTCTTTCAGTGGTCTCAATCATAAGCATTTATTATAATAAATCTATTTTGTTGGGATAAGAAGTGCTGCCTCATGTTGAAATCTGAAGTGCAGGCAGTTTTTGTTCACACTACTCATCATATCTGAAATATTCTCTGAAATGTATTCAGTTCTACATCGTTTGAGCCCTTGCAAGTTTTTTTTTTTTTTTATAAATTTTACCTGAAAAAGTTCAAATGTGGTTTATTTATGCTTTTTTATTCATTAATTCCTGAAGGTCCTTACCAATAAAATACAACAAGGTTACAATAGTAAAACAATAACAGACATCTTCTAAAAGGAAAAAAATATATTGCTTTATAATTATTTGTTTGAAGGTCTTATTTGAGCATGCACTGAAAAAAAGAGAAAAAATATTTAATTCAGGGTGAAATTAATTAACATCACAGTCATAGGAAATTAATGCAATTAAGATGAACCATCATTAAGACATGCCATTTTATCAATTTTCTTGACAGTGATAATGTCAGTCAGGATCGTGGGTAAAAGCTGAATGGGGTTATTATTGATTACTTGGTTTTTTGTTAGTATATAAATAGTAAATTGCGACTATACAGTATTTACTGTTTAGATAAAATGTTTACTGTGAGATATTTCTACTGACAATTACAGTTATTGTATTGCTGCTATTTAACCTTTAAATGTATTACCTATTTTAATTTATACTGCCTTTTAAATAGGTCATAAACACATACTATACTGCATATGCTGCATTCTATATGTGTAACATATATTGGTTTGATAGTCACAAGCCATCAAACCAAGCTGAACTACTTGAATTTTTGCACTAGGAGTGGCATAAAGTTATCAAAAAGTAGTGTGTAAGACTGGTGGAGGAGAACATGCTAAGATGCATGAAAACTGTGAATAAAAAACAGGATTATTCCACCAAATATTGATTTCTGAACTCTTAAAACTTTATGAATATGAACTTGTTTTCTTTGCATTATTTGAAGTCTGAAAGCTCTGTATCTTTTTTGTTATTTCAGCCATTTCTTATTTTCTGCAAATAAAGGCTCTATATTTTTATTTGGAATTAATTGAAATCTTTGGGAGAGATGTTGTCTGTAGTTTAACAACAATGTTCACTGTACATAAACATATACCTTTAAATAGAAATATAGAAAAAATCAGAGAAACTGATTCAGAACCTGAAGTCATCTCTTTTTTTTCCAGTGCTGTATGTACTTCATTACAGTCATAATATGCTATTCTGTATGCTATACATGCTGTATAGAATGTGTCTAGCAGAAAATGTAACCTACACAACCTGCATCATATTGTACAGCATATGGTAAACGTCTGACCTGAACCTGCCACTTGACTGTGATTGGCTCAGGAGAAATAAGCTATCAAGACCAAGCAGTCAACAAATATAAATGTATTTACCATTGACCTCTGACAGAAAAAGCATCTGGTATCTTTCCAACAAAAGGACAGACGTGTGGAAGTGGATCTTCTTACTGTGTCTTCATCTTGTAGCGACATTTCAGACAGCGCTCATCCTTTATGTCAGCTGACCTCTGTTTTGCTGAAGCATAAACATGACCCTGTCATCACAGGCCATAGACCATTTTTACACTCAATCCTGTTACCTGCAATGGAGATATATATGGTCTTCTAGCTGAGTCTGTTCATATAGAATTTTGGTATTATTTCCTAGTATGAATATAATTGCAGTATGAATGCAATTATAATGCCTTACATGGCATACATACCTGTACTATACATACAATGATCATTATTATATAGCTTTTATAACTTATACGAACTTATAGCAACATCCTGTATGTAACAAATTAAAGTAAGACATGCCTCTTCAAAGAGACATGTTTGCATTATAATGCATTATAGGTAACACTTTCTATGACTGTTATCTCTATTAGACTTTATAAACATATATTCTAACAACATTATAATGCATTCTTAAGACATTATAAACTTGGCTATACATATTTATGTGTATAGCCCATTATAGCCATGTTCATTATGCATTATGAATTGTGATCATAATCCATTATAAGCTGTGTTTATGATATGTATGTTAAAATAGTATACAGTATATCTATCAATAATAATCAAGTCCCACAACGAAAGTCTGTCACTTTACTTGAATTGCACAAAGATATATGGTAACACTTTTTTTCTATGAATGTCATTTCTATAAGACTCTATAAACATACCCATAACACATTATAATGCATTCATAAGACATTATAAACATGGCTTATACATATTTATAAAAATGTGTAATTCATCATAGCCATGTTTATTATGCATCATGAACTGTGATTATAATGCATTAATAGCTGTGCTTATAACATGTTATACATCAATACCAAGAAACTCAGTCCCAGCTTGCAGACTGTATTATGACTAAAAAAGCTTCCAACTTATAAACACACCCTCAGTAATCCTGTAAATATATTTTCAACCACTGACAAATTATTCTTGCCTTGAACATAATATTAATTATAGTCAATTATAATGCATTATAACAGGTATTTGTGTGCTCTAAATAAAGTGCCAGACTTTCATTGTGGGACTACATTATTAACGATATATATACACTATTTTAACATATGCAGTATAAGCACAGCTTATATTGTATTATGATCACAAGTCATAATGCTTTATAAACATGGCTACAATGGATTATGCATTTTTATAAATATTTATAGCCATGTTTATAATGCCTTATGACTGCATTATAATATGTTATGAATGTGGTTATAGAGTCTAATAGTGATGACATTCATAGAAAGTGTTACCAGATATATTAGTCATAATACATTATTATAAGTGACTATAACTAATATTATATTCAAGACAAGTATAATTCATGAGTGGTTAAATAATGAAATATATTTAGAGCATTAATTATACAGGGTGTGTTTATAAGTTGGAAGCATTTTTTAGTCATAATGCATTCTGCAAGCTGGGACTGAGTTTCTTGGAATTGACTTATAACATGTTATAAACACAGATATTAATGCATTATATATTTTTTTAAATAAATGTGTATAGACATGTTTATACTGCTTTATAAATATGTTATAGAATGTTAGTAATGTGTTTATAGAGTCTTATAGAGATTATAGAGATTCATAGAAAGTGTTACCGCATTATATTATATACAATAATCTTCAACAAAAATGCATTATGAAACATTTATAAGGTCATATACTTGTATTGTATAACTTGTTATGAATATCTCTTAACAATTATCACCTACAACAATCATTATGATGTATTATGTATGCTATATAATGTGTTATATATTCATTATACATTGAATTACATGAATTACAAACATAGCATTCCTAAAAAGATTTTTTAGTTCCATAATTTTATAACTCTGGCTAAACAGATATTTCCCCAGACATTATGTTTCCATATGCTTTATTCAGGTCCCTGTAACATAATGGACTAGAGTCCCTAATATGTAGTTTAGTCCCAATGTCCCATAATGGAAATGGAGGGTCAGCATTAAATATGTAAATTGATGTGAAATATGAACCTCAGGATTATTTAGTTTCTGCTCCTCTAATTTAATTATCTCTCACTGCATCAGTCTCCAATTACTTGACTGATAACCACAGAAGTCAGGGCTCTGGAGGTCTACCAATCAAAGGCACAGATGCCCTCAGTGCTGTGGTCATTAAATCTGGGGTTTTACACTCATATTTCTTGTGCAAATTGAGGCTTGGTATTTTTTTATTTAAATTAATTAGCACATAGCTTAATCAGGCAGGTTCTGGCGAAAATAAAAATCAACAGTAAAGCATCATGCTTTTATGTACATAGTTAAATTGACAGTGTTAAATGAAATCCTACAGAGTTCAATTTAAAACGGCCCCAGATTAAGAACATTTATCTCAAAAAAAGATTATTAAACAAGTTTTAATATCAGACAAAGATAACAAAGATAAGTTAATAAAAAAAAAACACTTCTTGCAATGATAATTTGAACATTTTATTCATTTAAGGAGAAACTATCCAAACTAATCTAGCCCTGTGCGAAAAAGTGTTTGCCCCCTAAACTTAATAACTTGATTGTGCCTGCAGTCAAGCTTTACTGATAACTGGCAACGAGTCTTTCGCATTTCTGTGGAGGAATTTTGTTCCACTCTTCTTTACAGAATTGTTTTATCCCAATCAGGATTTGACTAGGCCACTTCTAAACCTTCATTTAGTTAGAACTTGTTTGTGTGCTTTAGATCATTGTCCTGCTGCAGAACCCAAGTACGCCTGAGTTTGAGAACACGAACAGATGGCTGAACATTCTCCATATATTCTCCAAGTTCTCCAGGCTTGTTTTTTTACATTCGGTGTGATGTTCTTTTTCTGTATTTATGTCTTCCAAAAAGTTACACTTTATTCACGTCATTCCAAATAATGTTTGCCTAAAGTTCTGGTGATCATCAATAATTTTTTTGGCAAATATGAAAAGGGGTTGTTGTGTTCTTTTTGGTCAGCAGTGTTTTTTGCCTTAGAACTCTCCTATAGATACTTCTTCTGTTTTTGATTTTTTTCAAATTACAGCATAATGTGTTTATGTGCTTTTTGAGGTCTTTTAGCTGCTTCATGTTGTCATGCCGTGATTTCTTTTTTATTCTACTGGTCTGGCAGTAATCAGGTCTGGTTGTGGTTTCCCTTCCTGCCCATGTCATGCCCCACATGGTCCTGTGTGTTCCTCCCGTGTCTCCGCCTTTAGAGTTTTCACCTGCGTTTCATTTGTAGCCCTGCCCCCATGTTACCTTTGTTCAGGTGTTTCCTGTCCCTTTCATATATATATAGACCTTTGTTTTCAGTATCAGTTGTCGGTTCTTGTATGTGTTTAGGTTGCATTTTCTTTTTTCTATGTTTCAGTAAATTCCTATTTTTTATGTTTTGTTTCATTGTTTTGTTTTGTATTTAATAAATACCTCGCATTTGCGTCCGCTCTCCACATGCTCTCCTTGCTGCTATTTATATTTACTCAGGATATATTTGTCTGATATTAAAGTTAGTAAAATGTATGAATGACAAAAATGCAACAATAAAAAAATCTGTAGGGCGGGGAAATAGTTTTTCATGCCACTGATTAAAACCTACTTAACTTTTATTGGACGTCAATGTAAAAAGATTTTTTTTTAGGCCATTTTGAAGGATTTCTATTGGTTCATTCATTAAGAAATTTTGGCACAGTGTAAGGGACAGTTTATGTGTTCAAATTATTTAGTTAACTAAAAATCGCCAAAAATGTAGATACTTGTTCTTCATTCTCAAAGATATCAAACAATATACTTTTTTTTTTCTATTTTTACGTGCCAAGATAATTCCTTTCTTGCCAACAATAAGACAAAAATATCTTGCCAACATTAATAAAACATACTTGAAGTGAAAGGATAAGTGCTAAGATTATTCACCTTGGAATTCTTTGTACAGGTTGAAAAGGTAATAATGAACAGTGGATGTCAAGTGTTTCACATCAGCTGCTGTGAATTACATTCAGTTTTCTTCTGTTTTACACAGAAGTGTAATTACGCCTCAAAGCCCTCACTGCTAATTAGAAAATCCAGAGCGGCACTGTGCACTGAAAAAAATGATGCGTAAAATTTACTTAAAAAAACTTTTGCAACTTTCTGCTTTTGCTTTTTTTTTAAGTAAATTTAATGTCATGTAAATTTAAATAACTTCAACTCGGTTTCAAGACTTAAATGTTACATAGAGTAAATAAGTGAACTGAACTTCAGTCAATCCTTCCTTTTAGTAAACTTTACTTAATTTCTGCATACAATATTACCTAATTACAATTACTTAATTTATACAATATTATTATATATCATTTTAGTAAAACACACATTCAAATATTTACATCATCTCAAAGATTTATTTTGTGAACAGACCAAGTCTCACTGTCTTACTGTCTCAACACATGGATGACATGTTTATTATGCTAAAAAAAAAGAATCACATGCCATCCATGTGTATAGACAGTGTAATATGTGTGTTTTAACTAAAAATATTTACATTTCAGGAATTATAATATATTATGTATCATAAACTATTTGAATAATATTGTATAAATTAAGTAATTGTAATTAGGTAATATTGTATGCAGAAATTAAGTAAATGTTACTAAAAGAAAGGATTGATTCAGCAAAAATAAATGAAGTAAAGTTTATTAAAAGAAAAGATTGACTGACGTTCAGTTCACTTATTTACTCTATGTAACATTTAAGTCTTGAAACTCTGAGTCTTGAGTTGAAGTTACTTAAATTAACATGAAATTAAGTTTACTTAAAAAAGGCAAAAGCAGAAAAATGCAAAAAAAAAAAATTAAGTAAATTTTACGCATCATTTTTTTTTCAGTGTGAACTACATACTGAAAAACCAGTTCGCAGCATGAAGATATTGCCATTGTGGTCAAGCACCAGCCCAGACAAATCTGCACACAATGTGATTGTACTTAGTGTGTAAGCACATCGTTTCTGAACTTTATAGAGCAGGAGATTCGCTCAGAAATGCAGTTTGTGGGCTGTATTATGTTACGGCGAGGGCTGTTCTGACTTGTGCTGTATTTTATTGTTGTGTTGTGACCCCTCTCCTGCCCCCTGCAGCACAGACCATATGTAGAAAACATCAGGAAAAGAAGCATATGAGGGAATTCC
Source organism: Astyanax mexicanus (assembly GCF_023375975.1). NCBI lineage: Eukaryota > Metazoa > Chordata > Actinopteri > Characiformes > Acestrorhamphidae > Astyanax > Astyanax mexicanus. Next base: position 28,248,155 of record NC_064413.1, on the reverse strand, counting down.
TATCCCTGGACTGGCCGCTGTATTAGATCAAAGTAGCTGTTGTAATATTACTGTGAGACTTTTTTATGTGTAAAACTGGATCTGAAAAGTGATTTCCCAGATGCCACAAACCAACAGCACGTAATAAACCCCACTCATACTATCATGTCGACTCGTCTTATCTCCTGTACTGACCACCAACACGTCCTAAGAGCTTCACTTCTTCACTCCTTGACTCCTTGAAGTGAGATTTTCCTCTACTTTCTTTATTGTTTTCAGTATCCATGGCCTTTACAGAGTACACAGTGAAACTACCATCTAATCCCTAAGTTAAACATATACTACTTGGACTCTAATCATCCTTCCTCTACTTTAAGTACTAAATATGTTTTAATACATGAAAAAATAGGAGACCCCTTACAAATTATGAGTTTCTTTGATTTTACCAAATTAAAAACCTCTGGAATATAATCAAAAGGAAGACGGATGATAACAAGCCATCAAACCAAACTGAACTGCTTGAATTTTGGCACCAAAAGTGCAGGCATAAAGTTATCCAAAAGCAGTGTGTAAGACTGGTGAAGGAGAACATGCCAAGATGCATGAAAACTGTGATTAAGAACCAGGGTTATTCCACCTAATGTTGATTTCTGAACTCTTAAAACTTTATGAATATGAACCTGTTTTCTTTGGGGTAATTTAGGTCTGAAAGCTCTGCATCTTTTTTGTTATTTCAGCCATTTCTCATTTCCTGCAAATAAATGCTCTAAGTGACAATATTTTATTTGTAATTTGGGAGAAATGTTGTCTGTAGTTTATAGAATAAAATAGGGATGTTCATTTACTCAAACATATACCTATAAATAGCAAAAATCAGAAAAACTTATTCAGAGCTGTATATAATATTATTCTACTGAGATTAAACCTTTAGAAATGTCTAAATTCCTGCATAAACATGGCCTACAATGTATCACTCGATTTTTTTTTCTCTCTTTTTCTACATTTAGGATGTGAAAGGTGATAATCGGATAATGTTTTATGTTATATTTATGCAGAAATATAGAAAATTGTTTACAAATGATTAAGCACCGTGTACAGTATGATGTGTTTTGATGTTACTAATAAAATGAAAAAAATTCTTTAACATTATAATGTATACTTATTATGTTTAAATTAGTTAGGGTTTCAACATATAGTATTGTCTTTTTGAGTTTGAGTGTGAATTACTATTTAATTTAAAGGTCTAAATAATCTTTTCTTGATGTAAAGCTAGATGTGAATAAATTTTACCAACACTCCCACATCTCTATACAAATATATATATATATATATATATATATATATATATATATATATATATATATATATTCTATACTGTTTTAAACTGAATTGTCCTGGCAAACGGTTTATCTCCCGGGTTTATTCCCTAATCGCTGAGACTAACAGCGAATGCCACAACAGAATTAGAGTTGTAACCAAATTTGACTTTGCTTTCTTATTTCCAATTCATGAGACATCATTATTCATTTATTCAGGGTTTTTTGGCTTTTATATGAGAATGGAGCTTACTCTGTTCCCTTACTCGCTAACTTTCATTTGACACATTGTGTTGATGATGCAGCTGCACATTTGTTTATTGGCTAGCGGAGCCCCCCAGGAAGGCAATAGTCAGAAAACTGGGCGGATATTTATTTATATATTTCCTCCTTTTTTCCACCAAATATGCGCCGGCAAAATGAATAGGGCTGCATATTCCTTGGCTACTTTGCATTTTGCTCCTTATCAAGACATTCATTTTCCGATGCACAGCATCGCGGAGTGTGTAATAAGCTAGCGTAACCTCGGGGGCTCTGGTAAAATGAAAAATGCCTAATGGTTAGGCAAATGCTTACGTGCTAGAATGCAACTTTTGGCAGGGCGATCATTCTGTGCGCCTCACCTCTGCTCTCTGCAACTAGCTTGCTGAAAAATGTTTATTTAAGCAAGACGTAAGATTTAAAATGAGGGGAAAAAGAAAGCACACGCTGGTATAACACTCCAGTGCTGGATTCTTATTTGTCTCCACTGCTGCATCAGTTATCCTTACTGTGTCCTTTCTTTTCATACATCATAAACATCATTCCTTTCTCTTTAAAAAAAAAAACAGTCGTCTCTTCTGCAGTCTAAGAGCTACAGCTTTGATGTCAGGAATTTATAGCAGTGTGTGCTGGATGTGTAACGCCACCAAAATGACATACAGTAAGCCATTCCAGTAATGTGGTAAGGGCAGTCAGAGTCAAAGCATGTTGTTTTAGTATGTCAAGAAAATGCAGTAAACAAGTCTCAATGTCTTTCAGTCAAATAGACACCAGATACCACACAGAAACTATGCTTTTAAAATGCTTTGAGATTCTTTAACCCTTTCAAATGTCTTGCCCTGTATACAGGATACAGGTGTAGGTGACACAAAACCCTTTTTTTGCAGTAAAATAAGTAATTTACATTCTTAAAACTTGAGGGCTTTGAAATCTCCTACAGGACACTTGGAGAAGCTGCTTGTTTTGTTTTCTCTTTACTTAATTTTATTAATTTCATATAACAGCAATCAACCCAAAATCTGCAGGTTTAAAAAAAATGGAAAAACTAGACAAATATAACGAAACTAAAGGTTTGGAGGACATGAACTGTTTGATTTGTATTCAGAAAAATCAGATTTTAAAAAAGCTTTTAAAATTCAGGAAAGAGCCAATTGTATGATTTTATTCATTATATTTTGACATTAGCAGATTTACTTAAATGTTTTTTGTTATATTTTCTATTACAATTACAATTATGCTTTTCAGTAATGTTCCTTATCAAACATCAAAGCTTTTTATGTAATGCTTGAATAGAAATCCTCAAGATTTTGTGGTGTAATGTCAGGCAGACAACTGACTTTAAGCCCCAGACATCATGAGCAGGTGGTCACAAGTGTCACCTTTCTTCTCCTGGCAGTTGTTTCTCCCGGCCGTAGACGGGAACCAGTGGAACCCGCAGTTCCTTGGGCTAGAGTCAACTGCTCTAGGGTGATACCCACTTTAACCGCACTCGGTTTCTTTCAGGAAGAGTCAAAGGAGTCTAGGGTGAGTTCCCAAGCGCTTCTCTCATTTATTAACAGTTCCAAACACTCCAAAAGAAAGGTAGCTAGCATTCAGAGAACAGAGGGGAGAGCCGTAGATGTAACTGGTCTAACACGAGGCGGAGAGAGAGAGAGAGAGACGAAGCAGCAGCCACCTAACCCTAATTTTCTCCTCAACACACCCTGCCGCTGCCTCCGCCAAACTGATCTAAACAGAATATAGTGCGCTTAACATACATTGCTTAAAGGGACATGAACCCAAATCTGGTAACACTACCCCCACTCTGGATGGTGTATAACCTATATCACCAATCCAGCACATACACCACACATTACAGTCTTTTTTTTTTAAAGTGAATGTCCCCTAGCAAAGGAGTAACACTTCATGAAAGAGAAAAGAACTTGGTGTCTCTTATGGTTTTATCTCCATTTTCCTTCCTGAGGAGGGGGGAAAAGCACAGTATTGAGTAGTACCGAGTTTGCTCGTTCTCCTTTTTTTTTTTTTTTTTTGTTAGGGAAAAGTGTTGTGATTTGATGTCCACAATGCAGTAAGTTAGCTGCTTGGCATAGTGTTTCAGTTTCTTGAAGCACTCCATAGGTCCAACCCTGAAAGAGGCATAAACAAACCTACCACACACAGATAATTTGCAACATTAACAGGAAATGTGTCTTATTTTATAGCTAACGGCTCCCCCAAACTAACTTATATCAACAAATACATTTGACAAAGAGCTTTTTTTTTTTTAGTACCAGTGCGCTAGGTTTTTTTTTTTTTTTTTTTTTTTTTTTTAACAAATGTAACAACGATTGCTTATCACAATAACAAACATTATCTTCTTTTTTTTTTTTTTTTTTTCTAAACGTTTCAATCACAAAGTCCAGTTCTCTAAACAATCCATTCCCCATATCTTTTTGGAGCTTTCCTACTCCGTTTTGGACGCCCTTTGGGTGTGTGGGCTGCAGAATGTTCAGTTACAGTTCCTTGTGTTTCTGGTTGCAATGTGCTACCCCCACTATGATGAACAGCATTAGTGTTCATTGAGTTGTTGGAGGTTTCTGCAGGGACTTGTTCACTGTCTAGAGTGACATCGGAAGGTTCTAGCTCTGTTTGCTCTTCGATGAACAAATGGGAAAGGTCAGGGTCAGGCTCTGTGTCAAGAGTTGGTGGTGGAATCTCTGTGGGATTCCATGTTTCAATTTGTTTGAAGACCCAGCTGTTGTCCAGTTGCTCACGTGAGTGGTAAGCTTTCAGTTTATCGTGATGCACTACTTTGCATTTCGTTTTAGGACTCTTTTGGATTCTGTACACTAAGTCATCAAGTTGGCCAAGAACAAAGTAGGGACCTTCATAGGAAGGTAGGAACTTTCTCACCTTGTTTCTCACTCGCTTAGTGCCCTTGATAAGGTGCCATACAGTATCACCTACTTTGTAGTGGGTCTTGCAAAAGTTTTTGTCATATTGTCTTTTAGCTCGTTCGACAGAACGTCCTAGCGCATCTCTGGCAATTTGGTGTGCAAGCTCGAGCCTCTCCCGGAGCTGGGTGACATACTGGGGGGGGGTTACTGGTTCCATATGTCCCGGTGGCAAGCCTGTTGCAATGTCAATGGGCTCTGTTATTTCTCGCCCGAAGAGCATCATGTTGGGTGTAAACCCTGTGGAGCTGTGTTTTGTTGCTCGGTATGCCATCACAGCATATGGGATCATAATGTCCCAGTCCCAATGGCAACGCTCAGCTGTAGTAGCCAGGATCTTTTGCAGAGTGGAGTTGAAACGCTCTACTTGCCCGTCTGACTGTGGTCTGAAGGGTGTAGTTCGAGTCTTTTCAATTCCCAGCAAATCACACATTCTCTGGAAAACTTCTGACTCAAAGTTGGAGCCCTGATCGCTGTGCAAAACATGAGGAGTACCATAACGACACACCCATTCTGCAGTGAGTACATCAGCCACTGTCACAGCCTGGTCATTCGGCAGAGCATATGGCTCCACAGTTTTTGTGAAATAATCCTGCACAACCAAGATGTAGCGATTATATCTCTCTGTCTCATTCATTGGGCCCATCAGATCAATAGCAATCCTCTCCATGGGTGCTCCAACACGAACAGTACCCATAGGTGCTTGGGGCGTTTTGGGGGGTCGGGCCTTGGCGGCACAATTAGTGCAAGTGCGGCACCAGAACATGACATCCTCCTTCATCTGATACCAGTGATATCGAGTCTGCAGACGGGTCAGGGTCCTTTCTACCCCAAAATGGCCCCCAACAGGTCCATCGTGCACCTGCCTAATTACATCATGGCGGTAGACCTGTGGCAGCAGGACTTGCAGGTGATACACAGGGTCCTCAGAGCTGTAGAACTGTCTGTATATGATGTTTTCTCTGAAGTCCAATCTGTCCCACTGACTCCAATACGCTTTTGTAGCTGGGCTGTAAGATGATACTTCTTTCCAGGTAGGACGCTGGTTCCCCTCCGCTAACCACCTCCAGACTGGTGCGATGTCGGGATCAGTTTTCTGTGCCTCACACAGCTGCCCTGCGGTCCAACCTTGAAAAGGATTTATTTCACTTGTGCCTGTGTAGTGAACTCTTTCCATCAGATTAGCAGCCTCTTTCCCAACTCTGTGATTTCCCGTTTTCTCTGATAGTGTGGTTTTGGGTGATTTATCTACCCCCACTGGCATGAACTCGGCTGAAGAAACGTCCACCTTTTCACTGCAGCCTAAGTCACACTGCACTGCTTGGTCACTGAAACGCTCACTGCTAGAGGATGGATCTGGAACCATGCAGGGACAGGATTTTCGACATGGTCGCCTAGACATCGCATCAGCATTACAGTGTTGAGCACCTGGACGATGGATGACCTTAAAGTCATACTCCCCAAGCTTTTCCAGCCATCTGGCCAGCTGGCCCTCAGGTTCCTTCATACGCATGAGCCAGCGCAAACTACTGTGGTCAGTTCGTACAGTGAAAGTTCTGCCCAGGAGATACTGCCGAAAGTGAGAGGTGAATTCTACAACAGCCAAGAGTTCCCGCCTGGTAGTGCAATAATTTTGCTCTGTTTGAGACAGTCTGCGACTCCCGTAAGCCAAGACGCGTTCCTCATCATTCTGCACCTGAGATAGGACAGCCCCAATTCCAAAATTGCTTGCATCTGTATCCAGAATTATGTTACCAGTGTCGAGGGGATAGCCTAGAACAGGAGCAGAGGTAAGCCTCCTTTTTAACTCCTCAAACGCCTCCTGGCATTCTGCTGTCCACTGAAAACGTGCATACTTTCGGGTAAGTGCATGAAGGGGTTGTGCCACAGCAGCAAAATCTTTAACGAATCGTCGGTAGTACGAAGCAAGACCAACAAACTGACGAACTTCAGAGACATTGCGAGGCGGTGGCCATTCTCGCACTTTTGAGATCTTCTCCGGGTCAGTGGAAATGCCATGTTCGGACACAGTGTGCCCAAGGTATGCTACCTGCCGACGAAAAAGACAGCATTTGGCTGGCTTTAGCTTGAGGTTTGCCTGGCGGAGTCTCTCAAACACCTGTCCAAGGCGTTTCAACATCTCGGAAGCATCTTTGCCCAGGATTATTATGTCGTCTAGGTATACAAGACAGGTTTCCCACTGCATGCCGGCCAGAACACGATCCATTAAACGCTGGAACGTCGCAGGCGCGTTACATAGGCCAAAAGGCATGACATTCCAGGTAAAGAGCCCTTTCCTACTGCAGAAAGCTGCTGCCTGACGAGCCCTGGGGGTGAGTTCTACCTGCCAATACCCGGCAGCCAGGTCTAATGTACTAAACCAGCGGGCAGTGGATAAGGTGTCTAGAGTGTCTTGAATGCGTGGTAAAGGGTACGCGTCTTTGACAGTGCGTTCGTTCAAAGACCGGTAGTCAACACAAAGTCTATAGGATTGGTCCTTCTTGCGTACCATGACAATTGGTGACGCCCAGCTGCTATGACTCTGACTTGCAAGTCCAGTTTCAAGGCTCTGCTCTATCTGTTGATCAGCATTAATTTGTTTTTCCCAGGCCATGCGACGTGGAGGTTGTTTTATTGGAGGGCCTGGCATGATTTGGATGTCATGCTGCACCAGTGTGGTGCGGCCGAGGTCTCCAGGTCCAGTAGAAAAGACATCTCCATATTTCTGAAGTAGCTGGGATAGCTTTGTCTTATCATCTGGGTTCAACACAGATGCACCTTCAGTATACAAATCTTGTAGATGGTTGGGAACAGCAGCCACGTGAGAATTATCTGGTCGGGACTCTGTGGACACAATAGAATGGACTTGAACTACCTCTGCAGTTTGGAGGACCCCTGCTACAGCACCCTTCTTTATGGTAATAGCTGACGCACCAGGATTGTACATACGGATGGGAACATGATTAGCTGCCTGAGCATTCACAACAACTCTTGCTACCAGCACTCTGTGTTTCTCCATGAACCCCTTGGTTGGGCTCAACACCACCTCCCCTTCTCAGGTCCGCGAAAGTGGGCATTACCCGGCACGATGTACTCGCACCCTGACTCCAATGTGGCTGTACGTGCTACTCTGACAATATGGGTCCTAGTTCTTTGGTTTGGGTCGAAATATGGAATGTGCTCCCCAAACAGCATGATTTTCTGATTTCCAAAATCAAGACGTGCTCTAGACTGCTCTAGGAATGGATGGCCCAAGATTGTATCAGTGTCTTTTGCCACATCAGCCACCAAGAAGTTTGCACTCACCATTTGGCTACCAACTTGGATGGGGAGATGAACTTCTCCAAGCACAGAAATGTTCAGAGGCCCGATACCTTGTAAAAACTGCACAGTAGAAGGCTGCAATGGGGGCTTAACATCAGGGTGGATTTCGTTAAAATGGCGAAGAGGCAGAACATTTCTTCGAGTGCCACTATTTAGCAGTGCGCAGACTTCCCTGTCATGTATAAGCACATGGATGCACATTTCTGGGCCATTTTTCACAGTGAGCACAGCTGGAGCATTGTGATGGTTATGGGGGCTGTTTACATTCTGAGCTTGGTGGGGCTTAACTGGCTTTCTGGGTGATGGGCAGTGTTGTTTCATATGCCCTATCCCGAAACAGTTATGACACTTGATTTCAGCCCAGTTAATATTTTTCCCCTTTCCACCTTTAAATGATGAGGGTCTGCTATCTCTGCGCTTCCACTCAACAGGCACTCCCATTATGCTGTCTTTGTCATCTCCCTCTCTCAAAGTGTTGCTATCATGCACTACAGCTGTTTTGCTTTTCCGTTCAAAGTTCTTATATGAGTTAGTGGCCATAAGTTGAGTGACACTTGTGGCTGCCCGCCTTGTGGTCTCATACCTGTGGGCAATTTCATAAGCCTTGGCCAGTGTGCGTGGTCTGTTTTCCAGCAGCTTTTGTATGACATCAGCATCCCCAAGTGCATTCGTGAACACCTCTACAGCAATGCTATCTTGTTCAGTTTCTGATCGGTCTGAATATACAATGGACACTTTTTCATAAATGTCATCTCTGAGAACATGTAAGGCCTCACCTGACTTGCGAATGCGCTGTCTCAGCTCAATTGCTACTGCAGCTGCATGCTCTGATTCTGGCCCATAAGCAGCCTCAACCTGCTGAACTATCTGTCTGTAGCTCCACTGTGCAGATTTTGGGTTTTTGTGAATTACAGCTCCAGCAGCACCTACTAGACAAAACTTGAGCTGGGTGGCTTTAGTATTCTCTGTCCAGTTGTTAGCTTTTGCACAGCTATCAAAACGGTACAGGAATTCCTTCCATGATGAAGAACCATCAAACTGCCCTGGGCGTAATACAGGGACCCTTTCTCTTTGGCTGCTACATTCATCACCACTACAGTTGGGGGAATTATCATCTTGTGTGTAACTAGGTGGTTTGTTACACGAGGTGGGACAAACACAATTATGGGGGGTGCATTTACTTCTGACTTGCATGTTATTACAGGCTTGAGATGGATGAGATTGGCCTCTTGGACAGCAATGTGTATCAGGTTGCAGTACATGCTGACTCTGCACACCACATACTTCACATGAACAGAACAGATTTAGAGAGTTTTGGCCAGAGACATCAGGATAAACAACGCGTGTGCTTTCTGCATTGCATTTGTGCATCGCGGGAGTGAAAGGGTTAACGCTGGTAGCGCGCGGCATGTTTAATAGTTGGGGGCGCTCACATACTGAATGCACTGCTCTGCAGCGACCGGGGCTCTGAGCACTCTGCAGTCCGGCTAAAGTTTCGTTTCCTCTCGCGCTGACTGCAGCGGTTTCCATGTCAACGAGGAACGGATTGGTTCGCGCCAAGTGCGCGGGTAAAACTCCGTCATTTAGGAAAAGTTCGGGCTGCGCTCTGTGCGCGTGCACGCGCGCGGGGAAAAACAGCTCCGCGCTCTCTATAAACGGATTGCTGCTGCGTTTAAATGCAGCACTTCCACAGTCAGAACTACTCTGCCCCTCGTGCCAGCTCATTTGTGGACGCTGACTCTCATTTACAGTTGTCAGAGACATGAATGGGTTGCTATAGTTGGTGTAATTAGTGCGGAGACTTGCTTCTACGGGGGAACTTTTTCTCTGCTCCGACGCCATTTCGTGTTTACATTCTCCTACTGCCTTGCCATACATTTGCTAGGGTAATATTAGCTGAGCTGCTTGAACTGTGCTGCCTTCTCGAAGCTTCTTTCACCATTTCATTAGGAACAGTTACATGAGACTCACCACTGAAAGACGGATTATCCCGGACAACGAGCCCCCAGTGTCACCTTTCTTCTCCTGGCAGTTGTTTCTCCCGGCCGTAGACGGGAACCAGTGGAACCCGCAGTTCCTTGGGCTAGAGTCAACTGCTCTAGGGTGATACCCACTTTAACCGCACTCGGTTTCTTTCAGGAAGAGTCAAAGGAGTCTAGGGTGAGTTCCCAAGCGCTTCTCTCATTTATTAACAGTTCCAAACACTCCAAAAGAAAGGTAGCTAGCATTCAGAGAACAGAGGGGAGAGCCGTAGATGTAACTGGTCTAACACGAGGCGGAGAGAGAGAGAGAGAGAGACGAAGCAGCAGCCACCTAACCCTAATTTTCTCCTCAACACACCCTGCCGCTGCCTCCGCCAAACTGATCTAAACAGAATATAGTGTGCTTAACATACATTGCTTAAAGGGACATGAACCCAAATCTGGTAACACAAGTTCCCTTGCTTGAGTAAAGTCCATAATTATTTTTGTTATAAGACAACTCATGGTGTAAATCATTATTACCAAATCTACTGCATGCCCTGGGTTTTGGGATGTATAGAACTACTTCTTTATCTACTGTACTTAAGTAGTAAAATGCTGGATCTCTATTTACTGGAATATTTTTTTTTTCTCCTACCTCCATTTTTACATTTGTACTAAATATCTTTGATGACTTTAATACCTTTACTCCATTTCTTTTTTTTATCTGCTTTTTTTATTCTGTAATAATTACATAACACAATACTGTACTTTTACTTTCAGCACATCAGTAGTAAATTTTACAATAAACTACTTGCAATATTTAAGTTAAAACAAAATTTAATTATATATGTACCGTATACATGTTTGGTTGTGATCATTGTGCATGCACACAGTATGAAGACAATAGTCAATATGGAAAATTTTATTTACTATGGACTATTTATTTGGTATGAATTGGTGAGTAAATTGCATTGGTGACAAACTGCATTACTAGTCTTTCTTTGATAAGTACTGACATGACAAAATGTATTTACGATTTTTGTTCCCTTTGTGTAGCATAAAAAGAATGAATGCAATCCACAAAATACAGGATTTACCATTTCTAGACCCCAATCCTTTGTACTCCTTTTACCATAAAACCCATAGGAAATAATGTTACCCCTATAATTTCTTGTTCAACATGCACATATATTTATTCTCTCCTATTTGGCATAGTCATCTCTAACTGTCAAGTTCTTGTCCTGTTTTCTTTCCATCTTGTTCTATCTCTGTGTTTCTATCTTTTCCTGTGCCTGTTTTCCTAGCCATGTGCTTTCTAATTAGATTTTTTTGTAGCCCCGCCCCCTCGTCACCGGTCCCCAGGTGTTTCCTATTTCCTATTCTCCTTCTTGTATAAAAATTGTTGATTTTTTTTGTATTTATTTTTCTCGCTAGTTTTTTGGTTTCTGTTTTAGTGTTTTCTAGTCCCTATGTTCTGTTTTGTTTTATTATTTTTGTTAATAAATAGCTCGCATTTGCGTCTGCCTCCACGTCTCCTTACTGCTAACCTGACATACTGACATTTTCCAGTAAGATTTTGGAAATACCCTTTACTCTATTTCAGGCAGAGATGTATAAAGTACTAGAGACCCAGACTTAAGTAAAAGTAAAAGTGCTCTATCAAATAAAGTGACTTTTTGTTCTTTAAGCCCCGTAAGTATTGCAATCTTTTTCTAAAATGTTCTATGCAAGTGAAAATGTACTGAAAATACTGAAAGTACTGTATGTGCTAGTTTTGTGTTTTGTAGTTATTTCAGAAAGCAGTCAAACATTAACAGAGTAAAAGGCAGAATGAGAGCATGGGTCTTCTTTTAATAAAATCAACTCGATCGCTTGATTCGCTTAATGATGAGGAGCTTCATCAAACCTGAAGTACAGTAGAGAAGTAGTTCTACATTATTATTATACATCTCTGCTTTTAGAGAATAAAATGAAAGTTCTTTTCTTTACAGGCTTATGTAGTTCCTTGGCACATTCTGCAGAAGAATTGTTTCATCCTTCACTGGAACTCCTCGCAGTAGGTAGTGCACCTCTGGTCTCATGCCATTGCCTTATAGGAGATTTACTGTATAACTGAGTATAAAAGACAGGCCTCAAGGTTGTTTGGGACACAGAACTTCCTCATACAGGTATGAGTTTAAACTGGAATGTATTCTGTGTGCTACACAAAGTTCACAGCGTCTTTTCTTGGCATCTCCACAATATCAGATATATTTTTTTTATTTCGTAAAAACAAGGTCAAGTCATGTCAAGATGCTTTTTATCATTCTATATGTGTAGAAAAGTAAACAGCACTGTGAGAATACATAGCTCAAGGCCAACATAGTTTGTGTGTGTGTGTCCTCTCTCTTTTTACACACTTCATTTCCCCCATTTCCCCCACTGTAACTATACCCCTAGACCAGTCATAACAAACAAAAAAGATTGAATAAGAAATTTTTCCAGATTTTTTTTAAATTATTTATTTCAACCAAGTATTCTACAAGGTCTAAAAAAAAAAAATCCAGTGTCATTAGCTTCACACTGACTGATGTTCTAGTAGCCTTACTGTACCAGTGTTTTTTACCCTCCTTTTGTCAGTTTTTTTTTTTTTTTTGACATTTGTGGCATACACTGAAGCTTCGGTCTAAATTCACGATCCACCACTGTATGTTTTTCTTCTTTTTTTTCCACCCCGAGAGGAGATCTTTACTGTATTTCTGCTTTGTTTGTTCAATGTTTGTTTTTATAGTAAAACCCAATAAAAATAAAACACATTTTTTTTTGCAGTGCCAATAAAATCAACTCTGATTTTCTCTGCCTGTACATTTTAACAAGTGTTTGAAGTCTTTTAGCATTTTTTTTCTTAGTTACAAAACTGTTTTATGACATAATCGTTTATCATATGATCTTTAGGGAACCAACATCACTCCAAAGATCCCTTTTTGGTACATGTTCTTTGTTTTAAAAATAAACCACAGAACTGTGGACTGCTATAGTCGAGTCAAATGTAAAAATAGAGAAAAGAACACACTAAAAAGAAAGTAAAATTTTCTATATTATAAAAATCCGGCCATGCCATGTGCTCTTCGTCACGTCTCCCCGGCAGAAGAAGTTCACAACCTCGACCGCGTCTAAACTGAATAAATAAAGGATGGCGAATTGGAAATGCGATCTGTCTATCTTGGGCTTAGGTATATGGGAGCAGTGCTGCTATATAATGTTATCTGCCTTGGCGCTCTTTCAAACATGACATAGGAAACCGCTGATGAAAAATCCAGGGAGGCAGTGATACACAGGCTGGGCTTGAGAGGCACGAAGAATGGGGCAGCTGCTGTATGTGTTTGGCTATGCATATATAAATGGTCTGCAGAATAAGAATGGAATCATGGCTTCAATCTGCAGACCATGCAGACCCTTAGAAAGATCACGTTATGGAGAATTCCGTAATAGAGTTTTTTTTCATTCTTCTTCTTTTTCTCAAACTGGAGTGGCTATGGCATGAAAATCCATTCAGTGGCATTGTCTTTTTTTTGTATAAAGTTTGTTTTGTATTGCAGAATATTTACAGCTGCATTGGACTAAAATTTGTAATGTTAACCACCTTCATAATCAACTGTAATGAATAGGTAAAAAGTGTTGAAATGGGGTCTGAAAAAGATCCCAGTCCATCGTGGCCTAACTTTTTGGGCTAAAACAACTATTTTTGGGCTAAATAAAAGATAAAAGCCATGATGGACTGATTTATCAAACAAAAAAATAATGTTGCTTGGTGGTTGAGGTTTATGATTTTTTCTGTATACCAAGAAAAGAATATAAAAGACTTAAAAAAAAAGATCTTAAAGTTCTTAACACATATTAACCTCAAACACCTAATTTAATATATATGTAGCAAAATATATTTACTTTGCTCTGTCTTGACATATAAAACCAAGTTTATGCCACAAATAGCCAAATATGTGCTGAAGTGGCAATAAAACCCCAACAACCAACCGATTTTATTTCTATTTTCTACATGCAAGAATTTGATTTAAAGTCAAATTTGAATGCTAGTTTTTTCATAAATGGCTAAATTGTTTTTCCTATGGTGTAACACCTGTTGTAGATGATAATTTTATAGAGGTTTAAAGGGCTCTATGAATAACTAAACTCCAAATTCCACTATTTGTTAGTTACAAGATTCACTAATATATTTAGGGAAACACTGATATGAACAACCATATCATGAAAATACATTTTGGTTCTATTTGCCACTGATAATGGGAAAATTGAAAATTTTACCACACAGCAAACCTTCTCTGCTTCTTCAGACTCTTCATTCCACCACTGAGGGCTCCTAACCTCCTGGAGCTATGAAAGATGCAACCTAAACAAACAGTAGCTCCAGTTTCTCAGCAAAGACATTTATTGAGCATCTCCCAAGGATACAGAGATCGATACAGTCAAGGTTTGTCAGCTGCCAGCTAACTCCTAACTTCAGACTTTTCAGTAAGCACTGTTAGAATCCAGGGGCTGACAGACTGTGGAGGAAACTATGAAGCAGTTTTTTTTTTCACCAAGCATAACAGCTATAGCGCCTTAACTTTACTCATGATGTGCAGAAAATGTCCATTTATTTTTCTGTAAGAAGATATTTGAGTGTTTTCACATGATTTTCCAAACTGTCTTAGCTTTGAGAAACTTGAGGCTTTCTATAATGTCTCAGAGATTCTTCTTACCTGTGAGGCTTGACAGACTTACACCGAGTTTCTCAAAGTGTGGGTATTGCAGGTGGGGCGCATGGAATCGGAAGAAATGAACATTTTTAAGCCTGTCTCTTCAATGCCTTCAGTGTCTGTTTTTTTCAATAAAAAGGGCGAAGGAGAGATAGGCATTAGTGCTTCTTTTGTGCTTATTTTCAGTTCAAATTACTTATAAGTTGAAAAACAAGAAGAAGAGAAAATTCAAAGTAAGACTACATAAGATAATTATTCGTAAAGTAGGTAAAACAATCTTATACTTACAATTCTTAGTAAGACAACAATTCCTATCAGAAAAAAAAATATTGCCATGAAGTTAGATGATTTAAAAAAAAAAAAATTATTGCATCCAAAAAAAAAAGTATAATAAAGCATATCGTGCTTTTGGTTTCACTGTAGCTGAAGTGGAGGAAGAAGAACAATCCATGTGTAAAATAAAAATCTTAGTTTAACCTTGAGCATGAAAAGATGTGTAGTGCAAAACAGGCTCATTGCAATCACTGCTGCTGTGATAAGGCATAGTTTTAGTTTCATTTGTTTACCTGCACTTGCTTATTTCTTTTTTAGACAGATTGACAAGTATGCAACTAAACCATAATTTAATAAGTAGACCAATTTTCTCAAATTTTAATTTTTTAAAATTGATGTCAACATTGTATCTAGTGTTATAATGTTAACCTTCTGGTTTAGAGACAGAAATGGATGTTACTTCAATAAATTACAAAATTTAAAACTTGCATGTGTATTTTATTACGATTTTGTTAGGGCAACATGTGAGAGGGGGGCCGTGGAATTTCCACTTTCTTCTGAGGTGGGAAATGATAGAAAAAGTTTGAGAACCACTGGACTAACCAGAGGCCATAAAAAAAAAAATCAGACATAAAAACAAGCCAGAGGCAAACAGGACAGACTTCCGCAATGCAGAGGAAAAAACTGTAAAACTAGGCTAGGGTCAAAAACCAGATTAGTAAAAAAGAATCTAAACCAAAAATGAGAAATTACGACCCAGACACAAACAGAGAACGAAAACAGAACCCTAACAATTCAGAAACAGCTCAGTAAAAAACAAACAAAAAAAACAGGTATGTTGGAAATACTTTGCAAAGACTGAGACAAACGAGAGGCGTATATACACAAAGTAAATGACAAACTGTCACGTCTTAGCCCTGTCTCATGTCTCTGTGTGTCTTCCCCACGTGACCTGTGCCTCTCTGTGTCTCCTGTCAGTAGATTTCCACCATGTGTTTCTCATTTGTAGCTCCGCCCCTTCCCCAGGTGTTTCCAATTCTAGCGTGTTTTATGTTACTATAAATAGCCCTCCTCTGCCACCTTGTCCTCTGTCGGTCTTTGCACCTTCCCATGTCGTTTTGTCTCTCAGCGTTTCTCTGTGTTTTCATATCCCGTTTCCTAGTTCAGTGTTTATCTCGTTTTACTTCTAGCTCCTTGTTTATTTTGCTTCTTTTCTCAATTGCCCAGTTTAGTTAATCCTGTCTTGTTTTAGTTCCTTGTTTGTTAGTATTTGGTTTATTTTATTATTTGGTTATCCTTGTTCTGTTTAGTTATTTTAGTCTTGTTTCAGTTACTCGTTTGTTTCTTAAGTCTCCCTGTTTTGTTATCGTTAACCCCTTATTTGTTTTGGTTATTGGTTATTTGTGTATCTTTGTTTCATGTTACTTGTTCCTTGTTTTCTTGTTATTTATTTATTAAATTATTATTTATTTTCACCCTACCTGCATTTGTGTCCGCCTCCTCATCTCCCTGCCTGGGTCATCCGTGACACAAACAGGTGTGAGCAATTCTAAAACTCTAGACTGGAGTCTAGGGAACAGTTCCTGATTGGATCATACCAGACAGGCAAGTCCTGAGTTTAATTTTATTTTGATTACATTGATTTAAACAGACACTCTCCAAAGATGATACTGCAGCTTTTGATACATGTCAATCCAGGCCCTTTAACGCAACAGAAAAACTACCTGAATTAATCATAATAAAAAACAACAACAACAAACAATTAGAGACACAAAAAAACTGTCCTTTTTCTGACTGGATCAGGGAATCTAATTTTATAGACAAATTGTAAAGTATAAAATAAATAATTATATGTAATATACATTATATGGATGTCTTCATTTAACTGGATTCTGTATAATTCACAAAACACATACCCTTTTTTTATGTCTCTGTATGCATTTGTTTAATTATTTATTTATTTATTTGGTGTGTATGTGTATTGGTTTCTAAATTATTGCTTTGTACAGGAAAATAGCATGCTATAATAATCAATTTGATCAATTTTTTTATAAGAAAGAACATTAGTTGATAGCATATCTAGGACAAGAAGCACAATTATGGTATAAAAAACAGTACTAGAGTATTAGGAACTATAATATTAGAATTATATTAGAAAGAATAGGACACTCGTTACAGTAATAGCACATTTTCTGTTAAAAAGTTTTGTTTTCCATACAGTTCCATACATTTATCAGTGTACCCATCACTATTGGTATTTTTATGTGGATGATGGCCTTCATATACCTCAGTATTGAACCGAGTACGAACTGAAAACCAATGCTATTGCCCTTTCCTGCATACTGACTTTCTAATTTCACATTTATCAACACCGGCTTTAGAGATGGCCAGCAGTGTTTGAGAATCGTTCGATCTCAATAACAAGGATTAGCATTCAACTCCCCACAGATAAACAAAGTCGTCCCTGCTCCACAGAGCGTCTACTGGAGAGCAGAGGCAAGAACTTAGGAGGTAGGAGGCAAGGCTTCCTAGTGATGGATTAGGTTGTGTCCCATCTCAATCTCACACCATTTGCTTCGAGGGTGTCAGATTAGCATGATGAGGCCGTTCGCAGTAGCTTCAAATATGTATCAACACTTTCTTCAGCTCTAAATCCTGCCTCAATGAAGCTTCATACAGATGCAGCTGGGGACGTTCTCCCACACGCTAAGTCGCAAAGCAGCTTATGGTGTGCATTAAAGGCAGATCCATCGGCTTGTTTGCAGAATTGCTCGGGTTGATATCGACAGACTGCATGTGTCGTGTTAGCAGCTCATCTCGTGCTTTCGCGGCGCTGCAATTTATGGACAATTGATCTGCGCAAAAGTGTCTCTAAGCAAATCAGTTCAAGAAGAAGTGCGCTCATGTCGAGGACTAATCCTAATGGAAGGTTATGCTATTTGGCCTTGCAGTGTAGCACAGGATCATTTTGCTGATGCTGGCATGGGGCCAAAATTGCTTTAAATCCATTATTTGCCAGTCATCATCCACTTTATGACATACATTCATAATCCACTTCCATTGACTTTCGACGCAATTTGTCAGCAACCCTCTAGTCCAAACATTTTTCTGCTATACTCTATGGGCAAATTTATTGAGACACCTGATAAAAAAATGCTTCTTTTAAAATCAAGCATTTTACAACAGTTTAACCTGCTTTTGTTGGAGTCACTGTCTCCGCTATTGTTTAGGGAAGGTTTTCTATTAGATGTTGGAGCATGCCTATGATGATTTGATTGCATTCAGTGATAAAAGCATAAGTAATGTTAGGATGTTGTATTGTCACCTACCCCATCTCATATACCCCATACTCCCCAACTAATCCCAAAAAGTACTGGATGGAGTACCAACATTCCAGGAAAGATAGATTTAGGGATTTATGAACCTTTAGACCCTGCATGGTGCCAGTATGTTCATAGCTATTTATCTGGTCCAGACAGTCCAATTCTTCTGGCAGTACTGTTTTATAGGGACCAGACAGATAAGATATGTATAGCTAAATGCTTGAAAAATTATTTTCCAAGTCATTACGTGTCAGGCCACAAAAAATAAAATAAAAAAGTTTTGGAAAATGAAGTGTAATAGGATGAAGTGCTACAGACTAGTAGCTCTCCAGCCCAAAGGGGTTGTTGAACCCAATTGCAGAACAGTTGATTTAAGGAGCGCAACTGGCAGAAACTAAAGCCAGCCGAGGGCGACAGAGAGACAAGGGAGGGATGTAAACAAAAGCTCACCAGAGAAGTATTTTATTAATCTTTTCTACTATCGTTTATTATAGTTTAAACAACCTCACGGGCCAGATGTTTAATGCTTGCAGACCACATCTGGGTTGCCTATTACGACCCCTGATCTAGTCCATCTGTAATCTAGCTACCATTGCCTTAATTTGGAGTGTTGTCATGAACAAGGAACCTAGACTGCTTTTGTCTGGAACTATATTGTCTTTAGTGACATGTCAAAGTTCTGGTTGAGATCCAATGATGAACAGATTCAGGAATGAAGGTCCTTCCTTTGCTGTGGAATGACACACTGCCCCAACTGTGTGATGATCTGAGGAGCCATTGCCTGCAACAGTCAGTCACCCCTAGTAGTGAAACGAGGGACACTAACAATGTATGTGATGTATGTATGTATGGGATGACCTGCAGCTTTAAATTGTTTCTTTATGGTTAGGATTACTTAATATTAATCTACAGTGTAGAAAATAAAATAATGAAAATCACTACATTTAAGGTGTGTCAGAACT
The DNA here is from genome assembly GCF_023375975.1 of Astyanax mexicanus. Taxonomy (NCBI): domain Eukaryota; kingdom Metazoa; phylum Chordata; class Actinopteri; order Characiformes; family Acestrorhamphidae; genus Astyanax; species Astyanax mexicanus. Next base: position 28,229,087 of record NC_064413.1, on the reverse strand, counting down.
TTTGGCTGGTACTGTATATGTTCAGTATATTTTTTAGTTAATCAACTCTATCTTGGTGCATTATTTTGTCGATATGTTTCTAAATAAAGAATCCCGAGACCTCCAGAGATTGTTTCAGTGTCTAGAAATATAAAATGATTTTACGTCACCGTACCTTTCTTTTAAAAGCACTGTGCCAAAAAAATCAGCCTGGCCAACAGTATAAAGAGATGTAACAATTGAGAAACTGATCTGTGGATGAGATATTTTGCGCCTCATTACTTTGTCAGGTATTACTTGTCTCCAGGGCTCATAATTGTCCTTAATTAAATCAACAATTTCCAAATTTTATAATACCCTCTATTAAAGGAAATGCCAAGGAATAAAATTAGAGGAGCAATTAACTTGAAATGAAATGCTCCCCTCTCATGTAACCCAGTGCCAAATGGTTGTATTAAAAAGTAAAAAAGATACCCACTTTATTAAGCACTGCCACATTCTTAATGGTTTTGAGACGCATTAACATAATTTAACATTCGACTGCCATTAACAGGCATTATTTTCATCATATGCCTTAGAGCACTCGGGCCCAGCCAAAGCGGAAGCTATTAATCTATGGCAAGAGCCAGTATTAATTTACTAGACTTCCAAGAAAGGACATCAGTTATGGGCTGGACAGGCATTTCTGAGACGGGCAATTCTGAGAAGTAACAGCATGAGCTGTAACTCATTCTGCTATGTACACAGCTTTTTTATTGTAGTGGACAAGAAAAGGCTAGTTTGTTGTCTTTTTTGTACTTTTTAGAGTTGTTAAGCCCTAGTTATAAGACGAGTGTAGCTAATAATTCGATAAAAATTTATACAACAAACTTTTAAGGAGATTTATGTGAGAATTAATATTTTGCTTCAGTCTACAGTTGCTAAACCATTTTGTTTTAAAGGTGCTGTATATGTTTTTTTTTTTGCTAAATTCAGCCTTACAGTTCACTTACTGAATGGTAGTAAACAGTATATCATCATTACATTGACATGTACACTACCAATCAAAAGTTTAGACACATCTACTCATTCAGTGTTTTGATTTTTTTTACTTTTTCCTATTAATACTAAAGTTATCCAGGCAATAAATGAACACATATGAACAAACAAAGCTGCTCTGGCCAAGCATTAGGAGCAATGTTCATGTTCATGTACAGGATAGGAGAAGTGAAGGGGAGGGGAAAAATACATGTAAACTTTGGTGAGACCTCTGAATATTAAAAAGCTTAAAAAAAAGGGATGTGGATGTTCCTATACCTGTGGATAGGTGGATTACATTGACATATTCTTGCTCTTCCACACACACACAAAAAATAAAACATAGCTCAGTATAGTTTTGTCTTGTTTGTAACTGTTTGTGATAAAAAGCAGCAGCAATTGTAAAACAGTTTGTTTGCACACAGTGTGAATAAATATGATGGTGGGCTGAGCTTGTGAATGATCACTAATGGGAGAGCTGTGCTTGTTCAAATTTCAACAGTGTCATCGGAGCCAAACACAGGACAGACCAACACATGGTTTATTAAATAAAGGGATCAGGCTTATAAGAATAGTCAGGAACAGGCAGGGTCAGTAACCAAATGGCAGCATAAACAAACAACAAACCAGAGTGAGCAGGCATAGGGGTTTTACACAGGAAATCCAGAAAAAAAGGCAAGGCAAAGGAATGATCAGAAAATACAAAAATTTATTGGCAACAAGAAAAGAAACAAACAATAAAGAGCTAGGCAAAAAGAATAAATGGAGAAGCAAAAAGGGTCAGAAACAAATGATCAGAATACAAGGAAATGCAAGGTAAAAGAGCTAAGGAAATTTCAATACCAGACAAAGAGTGAGAAAAAACAGGGGCTATTTAAACTAAAGAGTCCAGGTGTGAGCTATCATCAGAAGCAGGGCGAGCCAGATCCAGCATGTCTGGAGGGTTGAGCACAGATGCATCTTGGGAAATGGAGTCTTTCTGAAGAGAACTAAAATCTGTGGCAGGCAGACAGACAGTGACAAGACTGACAAACAGTCAAAGTCGTTTTTCAGAATCGTATACAGCAACCTTTATTGCTAATTAGCTTAATGTTCAGGCTATATATATACATATATATATAGACAGCAAGTCTTTGTGATGTATCAAGAGCCACGGTATCCAGGGTAATGTCAGCATGTCACCACCAAGGACGAACCACATCCAACAGGATTAACTGTGGACACAAGAGGAAGCTGCCTGAAAGGGATGTTCGGGTGCTAACCCTGATTGTATCCAGAAAACATAAAACCACGGCTGCCCAAATCACGGCAAATTTCAATGTGCACCTCAACTCTTCTGTTTCCACCAGACATCAAAACATGTGTTTGCATCCAATTTTGTGATGGGCAATGCTCCAAAATTACATTTACATTTTACATCGACTGCCATTGAAAATCATGATGTTTTTTCTTCTCCTGTAAAGCTGTTATTATAGAGGTACAATATATATATTTTTTGTAACAGCAACGATATTGAAGTGTGTGGTGATTTTGTGCAGTTTTCATAGTGTGTGTTGTGCTAACTCATCATTTATAAGCTGTTACAGAATCAAGTTTTTTATTTATTTTTTTACTTTTGACTACTAAAGAGAACCTTGTACATTTTTTTGTTTCTTTCATCCTTATGCCAGTCATCATATAGCTGGAATTGGATTCAGAAGAAAAGAAATAGGAAGGAAACACAGCTGAGAAGTATTGAATTATATACCGGGGGAGCTTTTCTTCATCCGTACCCTTTTTCTATTCACTTTGGCCTACTTGTCTGATCTTGAACGTAAAAAAATTAAAATGACAGAAAGAACTGGACATCTATTCATAGCTTAAGATGAACACGGTGATGAAAGCATCCAAGAGTTCATAGAAAAAAAGAGAAAATCAGGGCTGTTGTGATGCATCTGTCTCTTTTTTGACATGGGCCTCCCTCCATCCAAGCTAGCCGCAATAGACCCAGGGCTGATTGTGTTAGTCAAAGCCGCTGCACGCTTCCAACATACAATGCCTATTCAAGTTCAAGATGCAGCAGAGATGTGCCATTGACAGGATATTGCAAAAGCTTTGCCGTCCAGGCATTTCAGTGCTGCAAAAAATTGAATTGAGGACATTCTGCCATGTAAAAAAAAAATACATTTAGATTTTCACATAAAGAACATTCCCAGCAAAAGTCATTATATAGGTTTTGAAGAGCACAGAAAAATCAAATACACATATACAGAACATAAAGACTGTGATCGCCAATGTGCGCATCTTCTCATTTGATAATGACAGCAAAATGAAGCTCCTTCTCTATTGCCTTTGCATCAATCTGCATTACCCTCAAAAAGAAAAAAAAAAAGAAAAAAACGTGCAAAGTTTGAAACGGATCATGTATAAAATGCAAGAATTATGGTTTCCCATTCAAATTTGATTCCTTTTCATGTCTCCTGCCTCAGATATTCAAAGGTTCCATTCCCTAGCAGCTAATTTCCTTCACCCTTCATCAAACAAACGTGCCACCATGAATTAACAGCTCCTTACAGGCGATGCTCAGTTTTAATCCATTCTCAGAGACTGTATGAAATTCATGCAATCATAATCAACATGTGTGGCACCTTGTGGATGGCCTGTGAGGCTGGCGCTGGACGTCATAGCGCCAGATCAAAGCTGGTCCAGCATGCACCTTTGTGAGGAGCTTTGTGATTACAGGGAACTAATTGCACATTTCTGTTATCTCTCGCTCAGTTTTTGTTCTTTTTTTACTTTTGCTTCTTTTTTGTCAGAGAAAAGGTCAATCAGAGGACAGACTTTAACACTTAAGATAATGTATAAACAAAAAGATATTTTGTACAGGAGGAAAAGACAAAGCAGGAAAATAAGGAGCTTTATCATTATTTGCAGGCAATAATTATTAAAGTGACTTTAATCCCAAACATGCATACAATTTCTATATAATATACAGCTTTGGAAAAAATCGAAATGAAGAGACCACTTCAGTTTCTGAATCAGTTTCTCTGATTTTGCTATTTATATGTATATGTTCAAGTAAAATAAACCTTGTTGTTTTATTCAATAAACTACAAACAACATTTCTCCCAAATTCCAAATAAAAATATTGTCATTTAGAGCATTTATTTGCAGAAAATGTGAAATGGCTGAAATAACAAAAAAGATGCAGAGCTTTCAGACCTCAAATAATGCAAAGAAAACAAGTTCATATTCATAAAGTACATACAGTTTCTACGCATCTTGGCATGTTCTACTCCACCAGTCTTACACACTGCTTTTGGATAACTTTATGCCACTCCTGGTGCAAAACATTAAAGCAGTTCAGCTTGGTTTGATGGCTTGTGATCATCCATCTTCCTCTTGATTATATTTCAGGGTTTACAATTCGGTAAAATCAAAGAAACTTTTTTTCTAGAGCTGTATTTCTTAGTAGAAAAGGACCCTTGTTTGTGGGTAGGGTGGTGTTAACAGTATTGTTAATATTGGATTTAGTTGTGGTGGTTCCACTGGTGAAGTGTCTTGCTCTTGGTGTTGGGTTAGAGGGTGGATATGGGTCTCCATCAGTGGGCTGCTGTTTTATGAGAGAATTAATGTTTGTTTGGCTGTCTTTCTAATGCTTTCTTCTGGTCTAATTGAAGTTCATGCAACGAGTCAATGACCTGGACTTGTTACTCTGTGATTTTTAGTGATAACTATGGGTGGCATGGTAGCATGATGGCTTAGCATGTTTGCCTCTCAGTGCTGGGGTCTTGGGTCTCTATTCACTATGTGTTTGTTTAGATTTCCTCTGGGGAGTCCAGTTTCTACCCAAAGTCCAAAAACACCAGGAATCAGATTAATTGGTTACGCTAACATTGCCCTGGTGTGTGTAACTGTCTGTATGTCCAGGTGGGAATTAGGGTTTTTGGCGGTATCCTGGATAAACCCCTTAGTGCACAATCCTCCAGTCCTCCAGGTGGACGGTTGCTTCTGGTTCAGAATACACACTGTTCACACACTAGTGTGTGTAGTGAGTGCTGAGTGTAAAGCAGTGTTTAGAGGGTTGATTGTAAAAGTGTCCTTGAATGTTGGAAAAGAATATTATATATAAATATATGCATACTGTTAATTAATATTATAAAAAAGATAACCATGGAAAATAAATCAACTGATGAATATTTTGTATGCTTATGGTATTTCAGCAGTAACAGTAATAAAACAGCAGTTAAATATGCATTTTAAAAAGGCATTTATTTGCCTCATGAACCTAATTTTTCATCAGACTCAAGATTTGAGAGAAAATAAATAGTAATTAAAATGTATAGATATGCTCTCACTTAAAATCAGTATTCATATTAGGAATGTACAAATTTATACATATCAAATAAATCTGAAAATAAATATGAATATAGGTCTGTGTGGTTTGTATCATAAGACAAAAGGCACGACATGAGTAATACATTGTTCATAAAATACCAATGAATTAAATAATGTTTTGGGATTAATAAGAAATTGGCCTATGTAAAGAGAAATCAGCTGACTAGTTAAAATTAAAGCATAAATGTTTGACAGTTTAAATATTTGCTACAACTTTAAAATAAGGCTCATTATAAAGGGTTTATAAATAATTTATAAATATAAATGATAATTAATACAGAATATATCAATAGTTTATAAATAATTAGATAATATACATACTTTAATCATTTTATAATACGTATATTAATGGTTATTAAAACCTTTGTAAATACTTAAAAAAAAAAAAAAAAAAAAAATATATATATATATATATATATATATATATATATATATATATATATATATATATATATATATATATAACATCTGATACATATCTGTTAATAATGTATCTCCCAAATTCCAAATATAAATATTGTCATTTAGAGCATTTATTTGCAGAAAATGAGAAATGTCTGAAATAACAAAAAAGATGCAGAGCTTTCAGATCTCAAATAATGCAAAGAAAACAAGTTCATATTCAAAAAGTTTTAAGAGTTCAGAAATTAATGTTTGGTGGAATAACCCTTGTTTTAATCACAGTTTTCATGTGTTTTAGCTTGTTCTCCTCCACCAGTCTTACACGCTGCTTTTGGATAATTTTATGCCACTCCTGGTGCAAAACTTCAAGCAGTTCAGCTTGGTTTGACAGTTTGTGATCATCCAGCTCACTGGAGTTTTTGAATTTGGTAAAATTAAAGAAACTCATCATAAGTGGTCTCTTATATATACTTTTGGAATGAGTTGGGGAGTTGATGATGGATGATGAGGTGGGGTAGGGTGGTGATCATCTTGTGATTCACTAACTGACCTCACTATTGCTCTCGTGACCAAATGCAAGCAGATCCTCACAGAAATGCATTATTTGCATTGTTACTCCAACAAAATCAGTATAAATTATTTTATTTATTATTATTTAATTAGCTGAACAAGCAGGTGTCCCTACACTTTTGTCCACATAGTGCGTGTTGGTGTCCACAGCACAGTCTGTTTGTGGATTGGTTTCATTTTCAGGCCTGTAGGGGGCCTCAGCGTGCTGTAGGAGAAAAGCTCAGAAATCCTCATCTCAGCACATTTTTATGCTGAACACTGGAATCTGATAGAGCGCGAGATGATGTTTCCTGAAAGTATCTGGCCTGTGTCTGTGTAACCAGTCCCTTTACACACTGAATCTCTGGATACCTCAACAGGGTTGCATCCAAACACCACATATATCCTCCACCATCTCAGATAAGAGGAAATGCAGCAGAAGAGCAATAGGTTTTATGCACGGAGAATACCCACAGCATAATGCAATCAGCCATTCTTATCAGCCACTCTAAAATATCATTTCATGCATTAACAGCACATATATCATGTCCACTTTACCTCGTTTGTGTCAACTGGTGGATCGCCTATCTTTCTCCCTGCTGACTCGAAGAAGTGAATTTGCTGCATTTTATGTATCACGGAGCCAGTAATGAGATTATGTATATCTCGATTCTCTGATATTTTACTGTATCTCCAAGGAGGAGACAACACCGTGTAACAGCTGGTGCATTCCCACTGAGAGGATCTGATCTATAACGCCTTATTTATTTATATATTTGTGAATATCTGTAAGTGAAGCATGCACTACAGGCTTTTGGTTATGACTAGTGATACAGGATCATACATTAAGAACAAAAACAGCTGCTCAGTGCAGACCTGACATGTCTATGTGATAATTCATTATTAATAACTGTGTAATAAAGTAATTACTGACTTTTTCTGGTCAGTTTGCCAGCCAGAGAGTTTGTTTATTTAATTCTATTGGTTCAGTGCACTGACACCTCTTACTTTAGAGCTGTAACATTGTGTTTTATACCAATGGAATCCCAAAAGGAGAATACTGAGAATATAAAAGGATTTCTATTATAACAGTAGTAGGTGTACTCATAAGTTCAACATACTCTGTTTTAAAGCTCTGATATGGTTTTGCAGGATTTTTGTTAATAATGGTCTTTAAAATGATGTCATTGTTTTATCACTCCAATAAACTGAACTCTTGCTCTTAACTTAAGGGTGTCCGGCTAATCAGGCTAAACACAGTTTCACATCGAGTTATCTTTAACTCAACAAAACAAATACAGTACAGTACAGTACTGGGGAAAAAAAAGAAAGGAAGAACTCTCAATTCGTTCTTTTGACTCTCAATTCATCATGTTTCAAGCAAAAACACAGTCACAGGGTCTAGTTTGTGTAATAACTTGTATGTAGTAGATTCTGGCTGTGGTATGGTTGCTTTCCTGTGTTACAGTAGACTGTTGTGGAACAGTTTTGGTGTTTTGTAATTGGTCTGCTTTACAGCTCTAATTTAGGTTTGCAGGATTTTTTTAAATAATATAATTGCTTAAACTGTTATAAAAATAAGTGTTTTAAGTTCTGTGACTGTTTATCATACATACAGTTTCTCATTCAGTTACCTTTGACTAAAAAAAAATGTTTGCCATTTAATCTCTTTAGGTCCAGTGAATAACTGGAAATGGTACAAAATCCAGTGTACAAAATGTAGAATAAAAAAAAGTGAATTTGCTGTAGTAAGGCAGTTCTAGAACAGATTGAGTTACTATTGTAACTAAAAAACAACAAAAAACACAGAGAACTCGGTAACTATTACAAGTAGAAGTCTTTTCTTTAGAGAAATTACAGATGCAGCCAGAGAGTGGTGAGTGCTGTTTCCTACATCTTCAGAAGTCTCTTGGAAACTGGAAAGAAAAGTGGTTTATGAAGAGTCATTTCTGGCTGACCCACATGGCAACAGCACCTTTAGCTCAGCTAAACATTGAACTCAGTCTCAGTTTCAGCAGTTAAGAGAAGAATTTGAGGTCTGACAGGTAAAATGCAGTAATAAAGTCATAGATAAGATGAGAAAAATAAATAAAAACATCTTCCTAGTTATGTGAAAGAACCCCCTTTGATAGCTATAATGCTGTGAAAAGAAAAAAATGCCCCTTACAGGTTTATTGTGTATTTTTTGTCTGTTTTCCATAAAATGTGCTTAATCAAACTTAACTCATGGGCCAATTACTTTTTCCAGGTTGGTTTGGCTTTTTTCCCCGTACTAAATAAAATCATCAATTAATAACATTTTTTTTTGTGTGTGTTCACCTGGTTATTTGTGATAATAAAATTAGTTTAACAATCTAAAAAATGTATGACAAAAATAAACTAAAACTAAAGATATCAGTAAGGGGGTAAATACTTTTCACTGCACTGTTTATGGCAGGCAGCAGTGTTCCCTCTACACAGGTCATATGTTTTTGGGACTGCATCACTGTACGCCTGTGCGAGATCTGGGAGATGTAATCAGATATGTGAGACGACTGATACGTAACCTGCTGCTTCAAAGGCAATGCTTCAATTGCAGTGATCACCATGCTGCGAAAGTCAAGCTGATGGAGAGCCATATAGATCAGACTGAAATATATAAACTACTGTATTATTACTGCATTATATTAAACAAAATGGAAATGGGACATTATTAGGCTCAGAGCTGCTTCAAGCCACCAGGCAAAGGAGGTAACTGCTTGGAGCCCAGGCCAGTGGGGACCTGAAGTCCCTAAAAGGGCCCTGCTGGACTCTATCACTTGTGGCGGGTTGCAATAAAAAAGAAAAAGAGCTGAGAGAAGAATCAAAGCAAGAGAGTGCAGTGAGTGGAGCTGACTATAACGATTAAATAATATATAACAATATATATCATAATAACAACAAAAAGTACTATAGTTTAACTAAAATGTAAGACATTTAACCAGATATGTTAAATTGTAATCCGTAATATCACATACAAGAAAGAAAAGCATAGCATTCTCTTCTTTACCAGCTAATCCAAATCAAATCATCTTTAATAACTGACTGTTTGTGCATTGTATGGCATTGTATGGCCAAGGGCCACATAAAAAAAATCTCTCACTGAACAAGAAATAAATACTAAAAAACAGCAAATGAGGTAATTAGACAACAAACCTAATAGCCATAGTGTTTTGTATTAAGTGAATTTAATATTGGTCTTTACTGAAAACACGTTAACAATGTGTTCGCAGTTGTTTTAGTGAGTGTTAATTAAATAATCATACAATATTGGTGCTTTTACTATGCCTGCTTCACATTTTCATTGCCTAATTGTAACCTACTCTTGCTAGTAAAAGCTTATCAAAGCCATAATGTCAGATTGGGAGCAGGAAAGAGAAGAGTAGAGCAGATGCTCTTGTGAGTGTGGTTTTTTAAAACAAAAAATAAGCAAACAAACGAAAAAAACTAAAGAAACAAGGAAACACTATATATAAGTATATATAAGTATATGAAGACAATGAACACAAAGGAAACACAAAACCTGACTGAGGGAAGGACGTACAACCACGGACAGGTACCAGGGGACTATTTATACACATGAAAAATGTCTTAACTTAAGCACCCTTGACTTAACATTTGACACTGTAGATGATGGTAATCAAATAAAATAAAATAAAATGAAAAAATCTAATCATAATGTATTTATATAGCTCTCTTAACAACTGATGTTTTACAGAAATGTGATCATAGGACAAAGAATTAGACAAAATATTGAACTTACAATACAGAAGCCCCAGTGGCAAGACAGAAGCAATGAAAAACTGCTTCAAAGCTGGAGGAGATAGAAATCTTGGGACAAACAAAGACTCACATGTACATTATATTATCACATGTACTATCAAGGCTAATATATAAGGGGGGACCAATCCTCCTCTGGTCAGACAACTTTTGTAAAAAGTAATTTTATGTCCAATTAGGTCCAATATATTCAGGTGAATAGCAACACCAGCAGTGGAAGCATTTAGAAAATTCCTAGGTAGAGTTAATATAAACTTCAATATAATCGTTAGTGTTGTTTCCTTTGCGTTTCAGATTTGAGATTGGTTATCTTTTGGGTAATGGAAAATATCATGACACACAATACTAGTCCAGTGTCTTACGGCATTTGGTTTGTCAGTATAATATAATAAAGTTACAGTATACTAGACCCCCACTATATATTCCGAGCATATGGGATCTCTAACATAGACGTGAATACAGAAATTGCCACAATTGAATTCATTCATTAGTAAATAAAGTGATCCATCTAAACATGCATGATGCTCTCAAGCACCGCGATTGAAGTAGTTGATATATTCTGAGCACATCTCTTTTAAACGACAGCGCTTGCCGCGTCATCCCGTGGCCTCCTGAATTAATGTAAATATCCGTAACAAGCTTCAATTTGATATCTCTCAGCCTGCAGCCATTCCTCCTCGCTCCAGCATTACTGACAGTTTGGTTATTGGATTTTGAATGGAACAAATGAACTTAATAGGAATGAGATCACTCTCGTTAAGATTGATTGGTTCCCTTGGTTGTGAGCCAAAACAATTCCTGTTATTTATTTATTTATTTCCTCCCTACCTGACTGTGTCAGGCAGGGATACAGAGCTTGAGGCAGATAGCGAGCATTACGTCATCTCTGCTGTCTGAATGACTTGTGCTGCACCCACGGCTATACTGGGAACTCAATCCAGCCCTTGACTTTTTTTTTGTCTACACCAGCCCACAGTGCAGTAGTTACCACTGTTAGCTTTTAAGGTTTGAAATATGTATTTTAACTTGTACAACAATTGAGAATTAAGAATTTAAATAATTGGTAGTTAGATTATCTAGTTAACTAAAGTGATTTAGTGTATGACAAAATTTTATCTTATTTTAAGGCAATAAATGTTACTTTTTTTTTCTCTGATTAGATTTTTGGTTTTACCAAGCTTAGTAAGTGGTAAGTGTAATTTTATGTTGCTTATTTTAGGAACAATTACCTTAATTAGCCTCAATTCGAATTTTCACATAATTTTAAGTAATTAGTGCAAAAACACATCAGTCAAGTCATTTTGATTTATGCATTCAACTTTAAGAAATAAATTCAGGGATTTTTACTCGATTCATTAAAAGTCAGAATAGTCTGCTTAATATAAGCATATATGGCTCTGGAAAAAAAAAATAAGAGATCACTTAAAAATGATGAGTTTCTTTGATTTTACCTAATTGAAAACCTCTGTAATATAATCAAGAGGAAGATGGATGATCTCAAGCCATCAAACAAAACTGATCTGCTTGAATTTTTGCACCAGGAGTGGCATAAAGTTATCCAAAAGCAGTGTGTAAGACTGGTGGAGGAGAACATGCTAAGATACATGAAAACTGTAATTAAAAAACATAGTTATTCCACCAAATATTGATTTGTGAACTCTTAAAACTTTATGAATATGAACTTGCTTTAAGATTATTTACATCACCATGACATAAGCATGCTGGACAGGGTTGAACCTCACTTACAAGAAGAAAACACCTCACAGCTTATAGACGCATAGGCATTCACAAGCTGTGTCCTGAGGTAACACTTCATGATCATCTTCATAAACATGCTTCTATCCTATGACTTTTGGCATATCACATTGGTGTAGTAGATGTTTTTTTTTTTTTTTTCCTAGGTTTTTATCCCATTTTCTCCCCAATTTGCACGAAAAATTACCCAACCCACTCATTAGGACTCCAACTATCACTAATGATGCCCCAACAGCAGGAGGGTGAAGACTAGAACATGCCTCCTCTGATACATGTGAAATCAGAATCCAGAAAGAGCAAAGCCAATTGTGCTCTCTCAGGGCTCCGGCAGCTGATGGCAAGCTGCATGAACGGGATTCGAAACAGCGATTTTCTGATCATAGTGGCAGCGCTTAGCCTTCTGGACTGTTCAGCGCTAAGAAGATTCATTAACACATTTCATAAATCAGTCTGAAAGTTGCCTAAACACAACAATAGCATTGTTTAGTCTATCATGGAAAAAAATATCTATATTTTTAAAAAATTAAAGCTTTAGCTCATGCCTTAAGCTTTATTAAAGGCAATCATTTCAGTAATTATCTCAGTAATTAAAGACTTACTAAGCATACATTCCCTCAGACCTGATCTCCAAAAGCAGTCGGGGAGCTTCAATTTAGTGCCTGAGGAAAATAAAGCATGAATGTTTCACTGAGAGCTACACGATCAATAACGTGTGCCTTCCGCTGTACAGCTCTCAGGGATTGTCTTGGCACGGTGACACAGTCAGTATTTTACAGCCGTCCCTGTGGACCGCAGGCACTGAACATTGCTCTCTCGCATCTATCCATCTTCATGAGGGTTTCATTGATGCTGCGGCTCCGGCTCAGATCCCCTATCTTTTTATTGGCGACGTGATTCCTTAAATGAATGAAATTTCTGCAAGAGTACACAAGTGAAAGAATGAGTCTGGGCAAGGGTGATTGTTAATTCAGTGACATAATAAATTAATTAGTACCAAGGCCCAATCATAATTAAAATAGTGGAGTCCTATGAAACTGTGATTCTGTTAGTCCCCTATAGTCCAACAGTGCCTAGCTGCTTACATCACACTAGACCATAGCGGATTAACGATTACTCATTAATGATTGCTTAAAATCATTCAAAATTATTGCTTCCTGCAGTGGCTACGAGCCACATACTTCAGTAAATCTCATGATGTCATGGTCCAGACTGTGCACAGCTCTGGGAGAGTTGTTTGTGCATATGAAATGCAAGTGTGCCTTTTTAGTTTGGCAATGATTACATATTTACTCGGGTAAATAAGAATAATTGAAACAAATTTAGACTAGATTTGCCCTGGGCTGGGAAATAAATAGGGCGGTTTGGAGGAGATGGCAGCGGCTCATTTCTGTTATTAATTCTGTCCTCAGTATGGTCAACATGCCCAGGACCACAGGAGGATGAAAAAAGCCTGGAGATGTCAGCTGTGCTGTTGTGGAATAATTTTAGTGCTGTACAATAAGCAAGTGCATGAAAACAACGTCTGAATGCAACACTTGAAATGTAATAGTTTCCCACATACTTAATGACTTTGGGGACTTTCCAAATATTAATACAGATATGATGGAAGACCAACAAGCCATATTAACACTCATGACACTTTATTTGCTCTTTAATCTACTCTTTAATCATAACCTTTTGTTGCATTGTACTGAGCAGTGACTGTACAATAGAATCTTTAATAAAAATGAATGTTGTGTTACAAAGCCTAGGCTGCAGCAGAGGTGGACTGCATTTCTTGGCTGTTAAAATGTCTTAAAAAAGGTTCAAAATTCATACTTCATGTATTTTTCCACATTTTGTTCACATTACACTCGCAAACCAAGAGGCCAAGAGCCCAAAAGGCTCATGGTCACTCTAGAGGAGCTGCAGAGATTCACAGCTCAGTTGGGAGAATCTTGCAGCATTCCCCTTCCAGCAGGACAACAACCTTAAAAAAAACAGCCAGACTTACAGGAGAATGGTTTAAATAAAAGAATAGCCAGGAACTAGTTTAGAACTAAATACTATAGAAAATCTATGACAGGACTAAAAAACATATATATATATAATTTGTACCTTTCACTTTATAACAACATCCTTTTTGTTGGTCCATCAAATATCATATTCCCAATAAAATAAATGGGTTCAAGGGGTATGAATACTGTATATCATAGAATCTAATGTTTGGAGGGGTTTTAAGAGTGCATCTGATGAATCTGATTGAAAATTTGAAAATGTGTGGGATGCTATTGGTTGTGCTCTTAAAACTTTACCTTTAACGCACAAGCTCAGTAAATATGACCAAGAGTTGCCAATATCAATCTACATATTTAATACTTAATTGTTCCTGATAACCTTCATCTTCCTTCTGAATAGTATTGTTATGTACTTTTTCAACCGTTTCCTTACAATGAATCACTTTAACAGTGACAGAAAGCACAGTAGAGCCCAGAAATCACTGAATATATAGAGTGTTGATGTGTACGTGCTGTAACTCCTCTGGTGGTGGATTTAAACAAGAATGGATCGTCAGCAAGATGCTCGGTTCAATAAGGTCAAGTAATGCCAGTCAGTACAGGAGTTCCAGCCATACTGTAAACTCGTTGGGAATCTCTTATTGGGATTGCCATTTCTGCCATTTTCAAGTATGCTGGGACTTAGTGTAGCAAAACAGTAGATGACAGCAGTGGCTTAAGCAGGTTTATTGTCTGTACCTCTGTTGCAGCCAATAAAAACCTTATTTACACTAATACTGGAGAAAAGTAATCAAGGCAAATATAATTTAGTGAACAAATACTGGTCTGCACAGAGGACGCAACATGTTATAATATTCAAAATAACTTCTGAATTCATTAAAATAACTTCTTGCATGTGTAAACAACAGTTTTTAAACTGTTTAAAGTGGCAGTCTGTTGGAGATTTAGAGAGCTGACGAAAATGTACTCTAATGTTGCACTGAGCATGAGGAAAAGTACTTATAAAATGTACAATGTGGTTTGGTAACTGATCAGAGCATATAAATATGTACATTTTAGCAAAGGCTCTGATGTGCTCTGTTTTAGCTCAACAGCTCTGAGCAGTCAAAGAATATCATATTTTTCCTTTAAATTTTCCAAAAATCATCAGTGCGCCTTTTAATTCAGTGCACCTTATATATGAATTTTTCCAGTCAGGTTGTAAGGATCAGTAAAGCAGCTCTGCTGAAGGACAACATTATGCAGGAGTTATTAGCAGTTAGCCGCTAATACTAATGCTAATGCTCCAGCCTTAGTGCTGGAGAAATTCAGGAATCTAAGCTTACTGTAAATAAATGAAAGCGCTTTACTCACCCAAATAAACAGTTTTCAGGAGAAAATCTGTGTAGATTTACATCCAGCGCTCATTTGAATTTGAATGAAAGTCTTTTTTTATTACAGTTTTGTTTACTTAGCTTAGCTTTACTTAGTTAGCTATCCCCACCTCCACTCAGCGGCAAGACCTGCAAATGTGCCTTATAATCCAGTGCACCTTATGTATGAAAATAGACCAGAAAATAGACATTTATTAATAGTGCGCCATATAATCTGGTGTGCCTTATAGTGTGAAAAATACAGTAAGTTTGCCATTCAGATATCTTCATGTTATATTAGCTCCATTAGCAGCAGCAAAATTGATCAGGTAACCAGCAAAAGCTGTTGTGGCCAGTAGAACACCTACTAGACCACATTATTTGGCTTTGCAGGGAGGATCAAGGAATCACATTGATCAAATTTATTAGAATAGTTTGTCCTCTCCCCATTGAGAAGTACTACTGATTTTAGTTCAACAGAAATAATCTTAAAGATTTCTGCTTTAACTACAATCTGAAAGTCTTGAAAGTCAAGTGTATGCAAATAATCACCCATTAAACTTACAGAGATGGAGGTCTTAAGAGATCACGGCTAACACCAGCAACACTTTTGGTTTGCTCTTCTTTCCCACTGCCCTCTACAATTCCTACCGCAGTTACACGATAACAAAGGCTATTACAGTGGAAAATCATGAGGCATGTCTGCCTCGCTCAAACCCCATGGAAGCAGGAGCTGGGCGGCTAATTTGTTGGACAGGTCAACTGTACACTTTTCACCGCCGCTGTTAGCATCCAGGAGAGGGAAGTTATCAGGAAACATGGTGAAGTCCCACATGTCCTGGTGTGTGTTCGGAGGTGAAGGACACTAACAGAGTTGTGGTCTGCCATAGCAACTAAGAGCGCCAGGGGAGCGTGCCTTCATAACAACTAACTCTACCCATTCTTGACCCGGCTAGCCTCTGCCTTTCACAGCCCTGACAAGGGGAGAAGGAGCGCAGGCTGGAGCAATGAGATGCTGCACCCGCGGGGAAAGAGAGCGAAAGAGACAGTTCTGACTTTAACGAGACAGTTACAGACTCTTCTCGCTAGCCGTAGTGCACTGACTGCTAAATTACCACAGCAGGATTTGATCGCACCGATTGCAAGCTTCAGATTACTTAAATTACTGAAAAAACTTTTACTAAAGTGATAAAGGTAACGTGGACCAGATAAAAGGGACATGTGGTAGAGATTCTCTGCCCGAACCCGACCTGACCCGAGGCCCAACCTGAAATCGGGCTCCAGAAAATAGTCTGAGACGTAGGCATCTGTTTTTTAATTATATTTTTATTTTATATAAAGTTCTGTTTGATAATCACAATGTTGCAAAGTAACCAATTATTATTGTTAAGGAAATGAACAAAATAACAAAAACTGAAAGTGAAAAAAATATTTGTGTTAACTGAATCTAATAAAAATGATAATTAAAAGAAAAAACCTAACTAACTGGAACTGTATTGTGTGTTTATAAAACTAACTAAAACATACTGAAATTACTGAAAGAATACCCTCATTTTCATGTTTAATTTATTTATAAGCACTGTTTTCACTCCCGGAGTTGTACAGCGGGCGGTGTTGTGCCGATTCTGTCCGTGAAGCGGGAATAGGATTCAGCAGGGAGTTGGATTCGGCACAACAGCGGCAGCGCGCGGCACCTCGCGGTCCGTGGCGTTAGTTATTAGCGCTCGCGCTAGCCGCAAAATACGACAGAAAACACTGAGAAACTGCAGAATTATGTATGGGATTACAATATGAGCACGAGGCAGATGAAAGAGAAACAGGAGATACAGTGTGTGAGAACATTTACCTTTGAGTAGCTCATACATCAGAACACGCAAATCTCTCTCTCTCTCTCTCTCTCTCGTTAGTTTCTTAGATTCATCTCTCTGATAAGATGTGTCAAAACTAACAAAAACTAGCAAGCCCACCCTAAAAATGAATTAAAACTTACTGAACTGTAGGAGATGAAAGAAAAACAAAATAAAATGAAACTATAATGAAAAATGAAAAATGTTATAATCACGTAGCTCTGGGTGCACATTTGACTTGCAGCACGGTGTATAGCTGTTCCTAAAAATCATTTTAATTAAATAATAGTTATATGCTTCTATGTTACAGTGTTAATTAACATAATTCTGATCATATTTCGCTCATTCAATCAGCCCGAAAACAGCCTGTTTATGGGGCGGATCGGGTCGGGCTCTGGCTCATAATGACAGTTCATGGTTCAGGTTGGGTCTGGCTCGGGCAGAACGTGCACGGGCTCGGGCTGGGTCGGGTCGGATTTTTTGGGCCCGATCAAAGCTCTAACATGTGGGCAATGTTCTGAGTACATGTATGGAGCAAAAAGAAAGTAAAGCATTATCAGAGTGTGGCTAATGACTCCTGCAGATCAGACTGTAACAAAAGAGTCAGAAGGTAGCATAGACATGGGGACACCCTAAAACATAATATTTTGACCCTTACAGATACATTTTAATACCATTGAATTGAATTTTCTATTATAATTTTCTGTAACATTACTTCATAAAACTGCCTCTAGTTTATATAATGCATACCTTGCATTAGCTTGTGGTTTGGCATTTGAATAATGTTAGCATTACAGGCAGCTAGATGAATTGCCACGGCTGGCAGTATTATTTATACAGTAAATAATTTGTATCTGTTTTTTTTTTTGGAGTAGCTGTTCTACTGTCCATTGAAGGTTCATAACTAGATTTTGGTGCATTACTACAAGGATTTGATTGCATTCAGGGGGCATTACCTTCTAGCCCTGGATCTTATCTGGTCAAACTGAAGGTGTACTTCAGTAAAAAAAAAACAAGGAAATAGAATCCAGCCAAAACTCACCCACATACTTTCTAGATACACAGTGTTAGGAGTGTAACATCCTCTAAACTTAAAGTAAGTAAATTTAATGTTTTTATACAGCACTTATCACAGACAGCAGTCCCAGAGTGTTTTATAATGCAGTTCATCCTTCACAATCTAAAATCTAAAAACATAAGAACAAAACATAAAAACACAATACAGGATCATGCAACTCGAAGCAACATGTCTGATGAATCCAAACGTGGCTCTGAGTTATCCAGTGCACTAAGCCCTTCCACTATGATCAGGAGATTGCCGGTTTGAATCCTGTTCATGTAGCTTTCCATCGGCTACTGGAGCCCTGAGAGGGCACAATTGGTCTTGCTCTCTCTTGGTGGGTAGATGGTTCAAAAGGGTGATGTTGATCAGCACGAGGCATCTGTGAGCTGATGTATCAGAACTGAGATGCTGTGCTTCCCTCTAAGTGCGCTGTGCTGCTACTCAGTAAGTTCAGCAAGAGGCGGTAGCTGATTCACATGTATCGGAGGAGGCTTGTGCTAGTCTTCACCCTCCTGGTGTTGGGGCATCACTAGTGACAGGGGGAGTCCCATGAGTGGGTTGGGTAATTGGCTGTGTAAATTGGGGAGAAAATGGGATAAAACGCCTGCCTAAAATGGCTATAAACTGCTTTTCAAAAACTCCACAGAAGCAGCAACTTTGCGTAGAATATTCCATAATTTAGGAGCAACAATTATAATTGGTTTATCAAATTTTATTCGCACTCATATTTCTATATTATAAACCAACAGTGGTTCCCCTGTGGTATAGTTTAATTAGATTTTTAGTTACAGATCCATGCTGGATACTGAACAATGTAAATGTAGATTCTCTGGTCTCTAGCTAAATCTAACTTCATTTTTGAATATCTTGGATAAGGTCAAGCCACAGTGGAACTGTATGATAAAGTAAATGGTATAAAGTAAAAAAGGTAAAAATAACTTCTGTAATGTGTTTTTAATCAGCACCCATGAGCTACTGCCCATGGCTTAAAAGATGCGTTTCAAATAAAGCATGAGTATGAGTTGGCGCATGATGTGTGTATGATAATGTGGCTAACATGGTTAGTATGTGGCGTGTTTTTGATATTTTCATTTTTATGTGATATTGCTGCATCTCTCTTCTTTCAAGAAACCGAACATAAATGAAAATTCCACGAGCAAAAAGACTTTGAGAGAACCTGGATCAGTACGCAAGTTATTTGCCACCTGCCATTTCTCTTATATAACATACAAACTTTAATACTCATAGACATCGGAGGAAGACATTCTGCGCTGGTTATGATGTTAGCCTGCTGGGAGGAGCGGAGCCAATATCCCTCTCTTCACCAGAAAGTGGAGTGGCTAATTTAATTCCAGTTTAAAATAAAGCCGGAGACAGGCTATTCCAGTGTGGATAAGGGAATGAAACGGGTCAGGTATAGCCTCAAATCCAATTTCATCAGCTTGCTCAGTCATACGAAGGCCGGGGGGCTCTAGCAGAAAAGAAACATTACATATTACATCATTATCTGTCTGCTGGATTCATGCAAAGGGTTGGCTATAAACCCTCGAGAAAGCTGAGTATGTAAAAGATATTTCATTCTTATAGTCCACAAGACCCATCGTTTGAAGATAGCATATGAAGATGGCAGTAAATGAAGTCATTGTGAGAGCGGGTGAGCAACGGTTAAATGCTGAGGCTGTCTGCAGTTACACTGTTGAATACAACTTAAATGAATACACTGCCATCCATGCAGAATGCATTCACTGTGGCATTGTTTCAAAGCAGCACTTCTCCAAAGCAGCACAAAGCAGCACTTCTCCAGCACATCCCAAAGATTCTCAATGAGGTTAAGGTCCGGACTCTGTGGTGAACTCTCTCAATCCATGTGTGAAAATCTCATGCTCCCTGAATCACTCTTTCACAATTCCAGCCCCATGAATCCTGGTATCATCATCTCGGAATATGCTCGTGCCATCCGGGAAGGAAAAATCCATCGATGGAATAACCTGGTCTATATTCAGTATATTCAGGTAGTCAGCTGACCTCATTCTTTCAGCACACACTGTTGCTGAACCTAGACCTGACCAACTGCAGCAATTAACACCAGATCATTTACTTAGTTAAATCCAGGTGGTGATCTTTTTTGGCCAGAAATTACATACTTGCATATAGATAATTCCAAAACTAATACTAATATTTTTATTATCTGACTTTCTCTGGAAATTACTTTAAAATGAAAAGAAAGTACTGTTTTTTTTTATATATTATGTGATTTTACTAAAAAAAAATCCCTGTAGGTGGAATACATAAATTATGTTTTTTTTTTTAATTTCTTTGTTAAAAATGTAACGTTTTCTGTAATTACACAAATAATACTTTTGTTAAGCAGATATAACAGATTATGCATTTTACTGTTTTTTTGATGATATTTTTTTTTTGCAATTTCTGCCACCCCTGCTACCAGAAAAGGATTGTGTTTTACAGACATTTTCTGATGTTCAAAAAAAAAAACAAAAAAAAAACAGAGAATTACTAAAATATTTATTAATTATAAGTATTGTGACAATAATGATGCTTTGGTGTTTGTTTGAGATTTAAATATAGTTAGAAATAATTTTCTTGTTAAGCATATTAAGTAGGATATAGTAGAACCACAGTGTTGCCAAACAAAATTACAATATTTTTAAGACATTTTCATTTTTATTTTTATTTTTACAGTGTACAGAAAAAGAGTAATAATAGTAAATGTGGAAATCACTGAAGCTTCACCAAGATCAGCCTGTGCAGTAGAACTGTGATAGTCTACAACTAAGACCTTACTCTGCCCATTTCAACCTGCAGCCTCAGAGCAGGAAACAAACTCAATAACAGCAGCCTGGACCTGGCAGTGTGCATGTGTGGAGAGTCTCACGGGGGCACCGGTGAGAGTGGGGGTCTGTGGAAAAGTAATTCAACGCCACAGGGAAGTTGTGTTCCACCAGCGCTGCTCTTCTCACTGTAATGAGCCTCAGATTAAAGCAGCTCAAGCAGACATTTGAGAAAGGCCTTGCTGGCAAGGCCCGGACATTCCTCAGAGAAACGGCTCATTATTAAAACATATCGCCCAAAGCTGAAATAATTGGGAATAGAACAAGAGCATCATGTTCAGTGTTGTTTTCTGTTCTTTCCATTTCGTCCTTTACAGAAGCTAAAACAAATGTAGATGTTGCACAAATTGCAAGACTTGACTTTACTGGTTTGAACCTTATTGTCCTTAAAGGACATTTAGAGTAGAAATCTTTATTCCTACACTTTTCTTCACTGCATACTTTATGTCACATAAGGATGTAATATGTGCAAAAAAGTACCGTTGATTAAAATGAGCAATTTTAATCTTTGAAAGAAGACCACTGGACTGCATTTTTGAATTGCAGCCAAATTTAATTTAGTCATCAATTGACATCAAAAGACCATTTGGTACCATTTTCTATCAATGTCATCTAACAGAGATGACATTCATATAAAGTGTTACTGACCATTTAAATACCACTTTCAGTTAAACAGTAGGTTGAAACAGTTGTTGACTGCCTTCTTGTGTAGTCTATCTTAGTCAGTGAGCTGGTTAGTTGCTTCAAATGTGTTGGATATTGGGCCTTTAGGAACAGAGCTGAGATATGCTGGTCTATTCTGTGGTGGAATGTGTTAATTATGGAACTTCTATGTTATACGAGAATATGTTTTAAAATGGAAAAATAACCAAAAAAAAAAAACAACAACCCTAATATTCCTTACATCCAATCCAATGGTTTTAAAAAGGTTTGCACTGTCAGTCAACAATACCACAATACACCATGATCAAGAAGGGGGTTCACCCAATTGCACTCTGGTTGTGTTGACCCTGTGAATTCCCCAAATGTGTGAATCTTGGTAGAGAATCTCTTGGTAGAGACTTTTATTCTGAAAATCTTAAATCCCCATTTGGGCAATGCAAAGCATCTGCTTCCTTGTTCTTTCCAGCTACTGTAGCTTAGTGGTAGAAACTACTGCGCTGATACCAGCCTGTTGCTGATACTAGTTTTTTTTTTTTTTTTTTTTGGTCAGTGAGGGTTCAGAGGTTAGAGCACTGGGCCATCAATAACAAGGTTATGCATTGGACAGAGGCAAGCTGCCATTGTGGGCCCTTGGGCAAGGCCTTTAACCCTCGCTGCTCCCCGTGCACCATAGAGACGGTTGTATATGTGTTCACTGGTGTGTATGTGTGTGTGTTCACTGCATTGCAATGATAGGTTACAAGTAGAGACTACATTCCATCTATTCCCAGCACTAATATGGTCTCTACGGGTGTCTTGTCTTGGTAAATTTGTATCACAAAAAGGAGTAGCGAGATACATGTGGTCCCACAGCAAGGGACATTGCGTCCCTCCCTGTACGCTAAATAAGTCAAATGGTATCCCATTTTTTGGCTTGGACCTTTAATTTTAATAATGATATTATCCTTCATAGTAAAGCCACTACAGTTGGTCCAGAATGCAGCAGTGCGCCTATTCTTCAACCACCCAAAACGTGCACATGTCACCCTACACTTGGCACACTGGATTATAATGCACATTTTAATTGACAAAAGTAAGGAACAAGGGTGTTGCCATGTTTCCATTCTAATGGGGAAGCTTGGGGAAGTGCCTAAGTAAACAAAACTGTAATTCTTAAAAAGAAAAACATTTATTTACAGTAAGCTTATTTTTTTTATATTTTCAATAGCGCTAACCACAGTTAGCAGCAGCACTAATCGCGGTTAGCAGCAGCACTAGGCGCAGTTAGCCGTGCTTAGCGCTAGTAGATGCTACCTGACAGGGCTACACTGAGAAACCCTGAGTGTTCCGGTAAGCCAGAAGCAGTTCATCCCACATAGCTTGTTTTACCACTGTAAAGACGCAGACTACAGTCTAATATATTCACCTCTGAATGGTTAAAGGTCTAGCACTGCAGTTAGCGGCTAATGCTAATACTGCTCCAGCCCGGAGAAACTTCACTGAAACTCCTTTAAAAGCGGAGTGGCTTTACTGCTTCTCACAACCTGACTGGTAGAATTCATACATAAAACGCACCAGATTATAAGATGCACTGTCGATTTTTGGGAAAATTAAAGGATTTTAGGTGCACCTTATAGTGTGAAAAATACGTAAACTGTGGTAAGCCATTAATCAATCCAAATATTAAAACCACTGACAGGTGATATTAATAAAATTGATTATTATTCATTGTTACAATGGCATCTGTTAAGGGGTGAGATATAGATATTAGGCAGCAAGTGAACGGTCAGTTCCTGAAGTTGATTTATAGGAAACAAGAAAAAATGGACAAGTGAAAGGGTACGCACATCAGATTGAGATTAGAAGATAGCTGGATCAGAACATCTCCAAAACATCATGCAGACACTGTGGGGTCTTTCAGGTACAGTATGAAGTGGTCAGAACCAACCAAAACTACTCTAAGGACAAACCAGAAACATGGTACAGATGCCCAAGCTTAATTGCTGCTGCTATTGTCTTGGTGCCGGATAACACAGGACACCTTCAAAAGGCTTGTGGAATGATTTATGCAAAAATCAAATCTCTTCTAAAGGGATCTTACACAATATTATATATTTGAGTTTTAGTATTATAGCTGACGGATGTAAATGTGAGTTCCGGCACAATGGACAAGCTAATTTGCGTTTTTTCCTTGCGTTAGCTCTTATGTATGCACATGCAGTTAATCCTTTGTTTCCCAAAGCCACCATCTGACTCCTAATGAAATGTGCACCCTTGTCGCTCTACCCACTGATCAATAGCTGGAAGGTGATGTTTTCTCACGTGAGCTATTCCGCTGTCCTCCCATCGGTGTCACCTGGGGCCGAGCGGGTACGAGACTATAAGTCACTGTCATCAGGAGTAAGCAGAGGAGAGGAGGAGAGAAGAGCCCCTGCTGAATACGCGTGTCAGACTAATGATTTCTCATCACTTAAAGTTCGAGCTCCTCTGGCTTGTGACCATAGATAAACTGCAGGTGTGAGGGACTCATTATCTCCACCAGCGTGGTACACTCACAGAGACCTACTGTAGCATCGGCTCACGATTCTGCACACATTAGCCATGTAACTTCTGCACAACAAAGAGTGTGGATTTATTCCAAAGCAAAAAAAAAAAAAAACATGTAGTAGCTCATTTTAAATAACCAGGGGAATTTACAGTAAAAGCATCATAAAAGCATTTAATTCTATTATTTGTTCACAGCTCATTAAAATCTTAGGAAAAAAGGCTGAATGTACTGAAACACTTTTTTTCTACATCATAACAGTAGTGTTCATAATTAAAGATATTTAATTATGCTGAACATTCTTTAAAAAATATATTGGTGCTTTCAATAATCTTGCACTGACATAGAAGATACACTTCTGGTTCCATAAAGAACCATGTTTGTATTTTTAAGTGTGTGTGTGAGTATGTAAGAAACTTTTAATCTTTTCATGAGTGTCACTCAAATAACTATTTGCAGCACCTTTTAATTCAATTATTCAGTTACTATACTTTTAATTTTATACACCTTTTATATTTCTGCCATTTTTTTGCAATTTCCTGAAACTGGAAAAAAATGTAAACTGACACAACTGACCTGTAAAATATGTGTATGGGGTCTCCTGCATTGAATTTGCATGTGGTTTCCATCCAGAGGCTGCTGGTCACTATCATTACCCACTAATCAGTCTGCTGTAAGCGCTAATCACCCAGATAGTAGCAACAGTATGTTGGCCCAATGTTGGTAAAAGTCGCCTCTGTTGCATGTCGAATTTCTGATACCGATCAAGGGTGATGTGTGTTGCAGTGCTAACATTGCTGCTCATGTGTTGCACTGCTTATAACTACTTACTGTATGGGTTGAAAGATGCACTCTTGAGAGGGATATCTAGTTAGCGGTAAAAAAGCATTTATTTTTCTGAGTTTGAGTCAGTTTGAGATTAAGTGAGAAAAAATTAACCACCAGACTGATGAGGTCAAGCTAAGCTGGGATGCATAGTGAGCAATACAACTGTCTGATACTGAGGCATAGCTAACCGATCAACCTTTCCATCTCTATGAGGGACTGATCCTAAACAATTTGTTCTTTATCACAAAGGCCAGATGGAGATGAAGCCCCTTCACTTTTATGCAATTCCACTTTATAACTCTCTAGTTGACACTTGGCATTGGTTGGTTGGTGACCGTAGGCTCATAGCAGCTGCCCTAGAGCATCTCATTTATTGGCAAGGCTTTTAATTAAAATATTTCAATTTGTTTACAGCTAAATAAAGGGATCTTTTATAGACAAATACAATAAAATAATAGCTAGACTAGACTGCTCTCCTTATTTCCATGCAATATGTTTCTATGCGGGACTCCTCCCAAAGCCCCTCCCTCAAGCTCAGCACCAGTGTGCAGCACCCACCTCTATATGGAACACTAGATGATGTGTGTATTGAACTTGCCACGTATTTGGCAGGGATTGTGTTGGGGTAGGGGGGTTGGAGCAGAACACCCCCCATGTGAGAGTTTGTGATGCTGCTGACATTTGGTACACCCCAGGCCATCGCCCGGGCCGCGCCTTCACCAGCCGAAACCCACTATTGTCTGCACCCCTCGGCCCGCGCGGCATGAGGTCCCCCGCATTGTCTGCTGGCCTGCACATCAATATGAAGCAGATACCATGCCATGACAATACAAACACATGATGCACATGGGAAATACTTCATTTCTCTAGAATTTTTTTTTCCCCTCCTTTTCAGGGGCAGACCGGTCAGGGAGTTTAATCTATATGTGCCTCTCCCCCATACTGGGTAACCACCAGCTGTGCATTGGGGGTGGTGGAGAGACGAAGACGGAATGTATTGTATCGAAACTGAATGATATATCTGGACGGACGATGCGGTTCATTCTCTCTCTCTCTCTCTCTCTTTCTCTTTCTCTCTCTCTTTTTCTCTCTCTCCTGTCCCCCTATCTATTTTTCCATCTTGGTTCATTGTGTTTGCCCGGCGAGCAGCCAGCGACACTGTTTCGCTTCAGCTAATGCCTTTCCACAACCATTATTTTGCAGGTGGTAATATCGTATATAAATAAGTGTATGGAATGATAAAGGTATCCCTGCACCCCCCTTAGTGCACTGTCTGAGAAAACAAACAGTATTTCTGGTTTAAATGAATAGGGTGCTATGGATCTCTCTCTCTCTTTCTCTCTCTCTCTCTCTCTCTCTCTCTCTCACACACATACACTCCAAAAATGTCATCTAAAAAAGCTTGTTTCTTTAGTTTTGCACTGGAAGCTAAGAGGCTCATGCATCTGTGCAAACTGCACACTGCACACACTGTGCTTAATGTGGAGTTGTTAAGTACAGTACAGTAATTTGGTTATGTCATTTGTGTATTGTATGCTGTTTATAAGCTATCATGTGCTAATGGTTTAGTGTACATCATGCAGCTAAAGCAGCTGAATTATTGAATTCCACGCCTGAAATGTGTGATTTTATACATTTTCTAACCTCTAGCTAAGACAAACCTCCTACAATTTAACCAGCACAAGTCAAAAGAGTCAAAAGAGTTGCATAAAACCAGTTACCACATTTTCAAACTGCCACTGAAACAACATAACCACTAAAATAAAAGCTTTATTAAAGTTCTACTAGGAGACTCCAATGCAACATCACTTTTAAATATGACCAATTTTAAATAATGTTACTGTAAAATGTATAAGATATTTGAAGAACGTTTATGGTTCTTCAATTTGAAACTGTGAAGAAACTCTTGCTCACAAAGGTTTCTCTAGATTCACTAAATCTTTTGATGATATTATGTATTGTAGAGGAGAGGGTGGGATATCCAAAGTCATTGCAATGTTATGTTGCATTAACAAACTCAAACTATTGGCCCTGTGTGGATCAGGGACACTACCGGAATTTGTTTTATTTATTTATTTATTTTTGCAAATTGGTGAACCTCTGCTCATCTTATTATAAAATGTCATGTGAGATATTGGAGCTTTTTTCCAGCATTGTCATTTTCCTGTTCCATCTTTTAAGACATCCAATGCTTTCATCAAGTTTTAAATTGTAAAATATGTCACTTTCAGCATCAGTTATGTGCTCTATAATCTATTGTGAAGAAAATTATTTTACATTATTTTTTACACAGCTTTCTAACTTTTTTGCCATTAGGGTGTTATGTGCTGCCTGATTTAAAGTATCTTGCATTAAGGGTAATAATAAAATGGTGCCAATTCAATTGTATTATATAGCTCTGGACCACCTAAAAATGACGAGTTTATTTTATTATACCAAATTGAAAACCTCTGGAATATAATCAAGGGGAAGATGGATGATCACAAGCCATCAAACCAAGCTGAACTGCTTGAATTTTTGCACCAGGAGTGGCGTAAAGTTATCCAAAAGCAGTGTGTAAGACTGGTGGAGGAGGACATGCCAAGATGCATGAAAACTGTGATTAAAAAACAGGGTTATTCCACCTAATTTTGATTTCTGAACTCTTAAAACTTTATAAATATGAACTTGTTTTCTTTGCATTATTTGAGGTCTGAAAGCTCTGCATCTTTTTTGTTATTTCAGCCATTTCTCACTTTCTGCAAATAAATGCTATAAATGACAATATTTTTATTTTTTTATTATTGGGAAAAATGTGGGTAAATGTCTGTAGTTTATAGAATAAAAACAAATATGTTAAAATTTTACTCAAACATTTACCTTATTAGCAAAATCATGATTCTGAAACTTTTGGTGAAGTAGGTAGACTGCTTGTGACCATAGGTCAATTCAGAGAAAAAGAGAGAAAGCAATCCCATAGGTAAGTCCATAACATGGCTCAGTTTAAACTTCCCAAAAAATACTGGTGAAAGAAACACTGGAGTTCATAAATGAGATCTGATCTCAACAGAAAAAAAGTAGATTTTAGAAGGGCTTAGCACAAAGAAATGGTTTCAATTTGCCTGGTAGAAGATTATAATGGCTTCATTCATTAAGACTGACTTTATTTAGTTCATTATTATCCAACAGAAGCTTGATGAAACCCTGCATTTTGGTTGAAAGCACCATATCAGCATGTGAGTACAGCCTCAGGCGTTCAGACACAACTGCTTCATCTGTTCTTTCATGCATCCGTGCGCCGCACATCAGCCGTCTCCAGATTTGAGATTTTTTCCTTTTGACCTAAGATCGCGCTCTAATCCCGGAAATGTTTTTACTTGCCAAATCTGTCCTCTGAGCCTCTGCCGTGTCCTCAATTCACGTATGGCGGTTTTACCGCAGGCTTCATAAATATATATTACCTTTGGCCCCCCATCTCATTCATTCCCCTCCCAAGATCCGACAAGTTTGCACCCCCGAAACAGATGGGGAGGGACCGCAAGTGACAAAGGGGACAAATTTCATTTCATCGTGAGCCGCGTTTTCAATTTTTTCTGCCCTGGGCCGCTCCTGCCTCTTGACCCTATGGGAGCCGGGGGGGAGGGGGGGGGGGGGTGTCTGTCTTTGGCTGTGATGTGTAAGCTCTAAATTACTCCATGTAAATTGTAGCCCGTGCTCCAAAAACAGAGTCCATTTGTCTCAGCACTGTGAGGGGAAAGGCTGGAGAAAGGGGTTGATTACCTGAAGAGGCGGCATGAAGAACATGCCGAGAGGCGTTTCCCTGCGGGGATCACTTTCATTCAGTGCAGGCAGCTGCTCTGCAAAAACAAGAATACACAATAATAATACACTGTGTGTGTTAGATGGGCAGTGTATGGATACTTAGTGATAGAGCAGAAAATGGATTGCTAACAGTTGCTCAATGTGGGATAATGTGTTAAAACAAAAGCCTGGCAAACAATTCACACACTTCTTCTTTCTTCTTTCTGTTTTTCCCAAAATGCAGTCAATTAGCCCCAACATTACCGGCTTGTTGTCTTAACTTGGCATCTTTTGAGCTATAAAGCTTATGTAGTTACCAAATGGAAACATAAACGGTACCTTAGCAATTAGCATTATGCAAACAACATGTTTAAACATATTGTCTGAACCCATGTTAAGTAATCTAAATGTTAAAAATGTTAAATGTCTGAAACATTTTCTTTCAAGGGTACCAACATATAGATATGTAACATTTAAAACACATTTATAAACACTGAATAATGCAACTTTATTACAAGCAATACTTGTGATATTTCTTAGTAATATGTATTAAATACTTATGCTATTACCAGCAGCATGACGTAAGAGAGTTTATCAAATAAATAAGGCTGCACTGACATCATATACATTCATTCATAACACTTTCATTAAGCAGAGTAGGACAAGCTGGGTGACAAAAAATAATATATATATGTGGATAAAGACAAAATTGCCAACAAATGCTCCAACTTTATTTATAATAAAGACACACAACATATCACAAATATGGGTCCAAGTCTCATTTTGACAATATATGCACTGTTTCAGATATTATAACAAATTTTTATATTAATTTAAGCATGATATTCATTTTTTAAATAAAATGGCTTGTGTCATGCTAAGAGTACCGATATAAGCTATTTATTAATATAGTAAAGAATTGATTCATAAATGCATTTTTTTCATTATTAGTACAAACTGTTAATAAAAATTTGAAATAATTGATTTATAAAGGCATTATTCAATGTTTATGAATGTGTTATGAAGCCACTACATAGGTAGCACCCTTTTAATAAAGTGAAACTCAAAAAACTGTCTAATAAACTTGATTATGTGGTAGAATATATGTGTAGACTCTGCACGGCACACTAATATCAACTAAACAGGTATTATTTTAAACCGTTTTTAATGTTATAACATTGCAAGCCATCTTTTGGTCACGTTGGGCAAAGGAAATAGTGTAAATTAGTTTTTTCACCAAACAATTTATCATTTAGATGGAGGGAAAATATGGGGATGAGAAGTGTCTGTGGTCCCACAACACACACAGAACATTATATTATCATATCTGTTACATTTAGTACATGAAGTGTACCAACATATATAAGCTTTATAACACATTCATAAGCATTGAATAATGCAACTATATAACAATCAATTCTTGTTACTAATAAGTATTAATTACTTATGGTATAACCAGCAACATGAGGTAAGAGAGCTTATGAATTAAATGCGGCTGTATTGACATCATTTATTTATAACACAATATTCATAACACTTTCATTAAGCAGTTATAGCATGTAACAGTTTAATGTGGATAAAGACATAATTGCCAACAAATGAACAAATGCTCAAACTTTATTTAAAATAAATACATACATAACACAAATATGGGTCCAAGTCTCATTTTGACAATATATGCACTGTTTTAGATACTTTAACAAATTTTAATTTTTATTTAAGCATGATATTCTACATGTATGCATAAGCATAGTGACTAAAGACTCTTTTTATATAATGGCTTGTGTCATGCTATCAGCTGACATAATCTGTTCATAAATATAGTACCAGTAATCCTAGCCTATATCATGCCAGTATTACTGGTAGTATATTTATGATTAGTTTATGTCGGTACTCTTAGCATGACACAAGCCAT
Source organism: Astyanax mexicanus (assembly GCF_023375975.1). Taxonomy (NCBI): domain Eukaryota; kingdom Metazoa; phylum Chordata; class Actinopteri; order Characiformes; family Acestrorhamphidae; genus Astyanax; species Astyanax mexicanus. The sequence goes on along the minus strand of NC_064413.1, from coordinate 28,198,392 downwards.
TTTATAAAAAAATAAAGGCATTATAAAGGCATTATTCGATGTTTATGAATGTGTTATGAAGCCACTATGTCGGTTGCACCCTTTAAATAAAGTGATACTCAAATAAATGTCAAATAGACTTGATTTTGTGGTGCTGCAAGCCAACTTTTGGTCATTTTGGTCAAAGGAAATCGTGTAAATTAGATTTTTCACCAAACAATTCATCATTTAGATGGAGGGAAAGGATGGGGATCAGAAGTGTCTGTGGTCCCACAACACACACAGAACAATCATCATTATCCTCAGCGCTAACACCATCTGGACCATTCGAAGCAACAGCATGCAAATGATGTCATCCTGTCACAGACAACAACAACATGGTACTTTGGTGCTGTTCGTTGCAAAGCGAAGCAATACCAGGACACAACATTATCTGATTCTTACATTAGAAAAAAATATATATATACACATATATAACCAAGTTATTTGAGGAAATGTTTTGCCGATGTTTGCTTATCATTGCTAATGAGATATGATTGGGCTACAGTAGCTGCAGAGAAGGAGGTCTCTCTGTATCATTCCAGTTTGGCAGCTCTGTTTGTAGCTCTCCTGCCCTCTCCCTGCCTTGGTTTAGAGGAAAAGGTAGAAGATGGCTATAGCTAGAGGACAGCCCACCACATGCAATGATTCCTCCAGGGACGGCATTGTCAAAATATAGGCCATCGCATGGACAAATAAATTCAGATAAACCAATAAATTCATGACAGCTCCTCAACACCTCTTCTGTCCGCAGAGGCTTGTGTAGACTATGTATAGCATGCAAGGTGTTACCACAGGGACAAACATGTGGGTTTTGGTGACTTGCTCAGTCAATAAGGAATGCATTTCACGCATTGTTTCAGAATGCAGCGTATAATTTTGGACCGTGATCCTCTACGCTGGACTTAATGGGGTTCCTCCACACCTCCTGGGTTTGCCATACAGGAACAGTCCCTTTGGTGCACATCTGCCCCTGATTTATAATTGGTGCTTTATGCCACCCAGGGAATGTGGAATTCTATATGTAATGTCCACCATAAATTCAGCCGTTAATGACTCGCTCTCAATCTCTGAAGATTTGATGATATACTTCACTGCTCCCTGCACAGCTGTCTAATTCTTACACTCATATTTCACATGCGCACGTCTTTAGACTGGAGGCGTCTTGCTCCGTGTTGAACAATTGGTGACCAGGTACATTTACAGGCAGTATGTACCATATTTTTCGCACTATAAGGCGCTTAAAATGTATGAATTCTACCAGTCAGGTTGTAAGGAGCAGTAAAGCCACTTTGCTGAACTGTACAGGAGTGTCAGTGACGTTTCTTCAGCACTAAGCAGCATTAGCCCTATCCGCTAACTGCAGCCCTTGCCCTTTCACTGTTCAGAGATGAGTTTATTGGACTGTAGCCTGCGTATTTACCGTGTTAAAACAAGCTATGTGGGACGAACCACTAGATGATAGAGCCCTAACTTACCGCATAACTCAGAGTTCCTCAGTCTAGCGCTATCAGGTGCCATTTACTAGCGATAAGTGCTGCTAACCATGGCTAGCGCTGCTACTGACACCACTTTTAAAAATATTGGAAATCTACGAAAGCTTATTGTAAATAAATGGAAGCACTGTACTCAACCAAATATACTGTTTTTAGGAGAGAAAGCTGTGTAGATTACTGTGCAACACCCTTGTTCTTTACTACTGTTGCTCAAATGGTGCCTTATGCATGAAATTATAAACCAAAAAATAGATGTTCATTGATAGTATAATGCCTTATAATATGGTGCGCTTTATTGTCTGTACAATACGGTAATATTATATAATAATAATAATAATAATAATAATAATAATAATAATAATAATAATAATAATAATAATAATAATAATAAATAATAATATAAAAAAGGTTTTCAAAACTTTCAGTGCTTTTCAAGGCTCCTCATGTACATGTACAGCCTAAAATGCAGCCGATATCAGGAGAGGTTTCAAGCGTGTAAATGATGTAACCTTTGTGGCTTTCTGTTACCCACACTTCACTGTGCACATACTGTACAATAATAGAGGTAAAAAGCTTTGAACTTTGTTTTTTTTAATTGGCACTTTATTTGGTTTCCTTGAAATGGAAAAAATCTTTTCTACCGCAATTGTAAGAGGTGTGACCTTTCTGATGACAGCACCACAAAGTCTCATTAGACTGTTTCTCATATATTGAGACCAATCAGCTGCTGAGGAGGAGTCTTCAGTCCTACAGAGAACCCATCCTACCTCACCTGCAACCTAAGCTTTGGATTGAAGGTAGAGATTGGTGTGCATCATACAGTCTACTGTACCCACACTCTTGTTGATTGTATAGGTTGTATATAAAAAGCCTGTCCAGTTCTCCAGTAACTCCCCTAATTCAATTTATCAAGACTTTGTGAGCATCTAAATGCAAGAATCAAATCCGGTGAATCTGATCAGAGCTTCAATAAAACTTTGTTAGATAATCACCATGTCACGTGGTCCCTGTCTGTTCTCGTGTTTCTGTGTTTATTTACCTTTTCTGTGCCTGTCTCTGCTTGTGACTGTGAGTGTGTCTCCCACGTGATCCGTGTTCCTCAGTGTTTCTTGCCCTCACCTGTGTTCATTTGTAACTCCGCCCCTTAGCCCCAGGTGTTTTCTGTTTCCCGTGTGTGTGTTACACTATTTATAGTCCGTGCTCCCTTTCCCTCGTGTCGGTTCCTGTGCTTTGTTAGCCTGTTATGGTTGCGTCTCTGTTTCCCATATTTCTTGTTTTCAGTTTAGTTTCAGTTTATTTGTTTATTTTTGTCTTTTGTTATTTGTGTAATAAATTCACTCGCATTTGCATCCGCTCTCCTCGTCCTTCCTGCCCGCACCCTGACAGAAGAACCAACCGAACAATGGATGCAGCGAGTGGCTTCTACCTGGGTTCCAGATTGGCGATCCGCCGCACCTCCCTTTCTCGCGGCGTGCTGGAGGAGCAGCCTTCTCTTAACTCCTCAGCTAACTGGCGCCGGAGGAGGAAAAGACGGCAGCGGCGTTCTCAGCGCTCCCGCTCGCCAGAGGAGGATCCTCTCAAGGGGGGAGCACTTTTTGGGGGGGCGCACCGTGTTGTCAGGGACGCAGGTTGTGAGGAGTCTTTTTTCTGGGGTTATATAGACTTCCTCACACCTGCGTCCAGCTCGGAGGAGGAGGAGGGAGATTACCTCCCTACACCAGCCCGTCGGCCGTTGCCTCCAGGGGCAGTTCTGCCTCCCGCATGCCTTTGTCCGCCCTGGTTCCTGAACGGTCCCGAGCCGGACTTCAGCGGCGACCCAGTGCTCTCCGAGCCGGACTTCGGCGGCGACCCGGCGCTCTCCTTGTCCTTCCTGCCCGCATCCTGACACACCACCTCGAGTTTAAGTAATGTAGAATTCTGCAAACATTTGTCAAGTCATTTTTTTCCATGTTAAATTAATATATTATTTTGCTTGAAAAAAAAAATACTGTATTTACTTTTACTTTCTTTTCTTTTCTTTAATTTTCATTTAATTTAGGGCATTTATCTGACACTCTTTTTCAGATTGTCTTACAATGTTATTCCTGTTACAGATGGTGGGCCAGCATATTGTTGGGAGTCTTGCCCAAGGACTCTTATTGGTATAGGGCAGCATAGTCAACCAGGAGTGTGTTTCCTGTACAGCGACTAGCTTTAAGCTAACATGGTACAATGCATTGTTAACCTAACAATCATCTGAAGTACAAACGTTTCCCGAAACCATCGCACTTTGTTTGTACGGTGGTTTGAAGCACCGTAGTCCAAACTATGATGTTTCTAAACATGTTTTTTTTTTTTTTGCCATAAAAGTAACGATTGTTTTCATTGATTACTCGACTGATTAAAGTACAGTTTGGATAAGGTTACACAGCCAGCACACACACAGCATGGTATAGCGATGGTATTTGATGATTGCAACCATGATCATAAACACATAAATATATTAAGAAGTGCAGTGAGAGCTACTTGTTCAAAGGATTTTATGTTTATATGTTACTATCAGTAGATTAATGATATTTTTCAGCTTACTAAAACGGACGCTTCCATGTACTGCATACTCCGTCATCGATGACGCAATCAGAGGAAACTAAGCTTTAACTACAGCCCCTAAGCTGTAGTTCCAACTAAACAACTTAACAACGTTAACTGTTTGCGAATGTTGGGTAGAACTATGGTTTTGAGAAACACCTGTTAGATTTAACGATTCCAACATAGTTATCTCTGTGTTTCATCGTTCCAACTATGGAAGTTGCTGTGGTAGTTAGCAACTATGCTTTTGGAAACAAACTTCAGAGCAGGAGTTGAACCCCAGTCTCCCATATAATGGGGTAGTTTACTGGCAGGTAATGATGTTATCCACTGCACCGCACCAACAATTATTTATTTTTATTTTTAATTTTAATATGTGTCCAAACCACTGGTCTTTATTTATAGACCCAGACTTCATCTTTGCACTGTTGAAATACAGACAGTAGATTAAATGGGCTGTATTGAGCTGTTTCCATCATGTATTCAGATCAGGGGATGTTTGTGTATTCCTCTAAATTGACAAACTCATCAGCCCGAAAAAAAAAAAAAAAAAAAAAATCCTATAAAACCTTTAATGAAATGCGCAGCAGATTGATGCTAAATTTTAACATGATTATCATATTTTCCTAATGAGATTTTGAATCAAGTACTTGTTGTTGAGGGTCACAGAGGCGCTCTGAAGCATCTGTTGCTCTGCAGCAGGCTTCAGCTGAATGAGTGTTGCCAGCAAGGTTATGGGTCAGGTCTGGCAATTTGAGCATAAGCCAGTGAGAAAATGTTCAATCATGTGGCAAATGCCTCGATATCCAGAGCGCTTCTCGCTGGTCCTACTGCTCACCTGCTGTGAAAAGTCATTTATTTGTCAGTGTTCTTTCTGACCTGATCTTTTCTGATGGCAGCATGTCTTTGCTAAGGGCCTCATGTGCCAAACCATCAACCTCACTAACCTGCCCATGAGAAATGCAGTAGATTGACTGTTTCATTCATTTATTTATTTTTTATTGATTTTATTTCCAATCATAACTGAGCCCCTCCAATGAAAACCCATATGTCAAGTGCCTTATAGTCTTTTAAAGCACATTTAAATTTTTTACGTAAAAAAAGAAAAGAAAAATGCATCTCTCCAAAAAGTGAGAAATATGATCGTATAAAGTGCATATATGGTTATTTGTTGGAAGGGCTTAAGTTGTTGTAGAAAATAAAGATTCATAATAAGACCAGAACCTATTCTGTATATAATTTTTGTCAAGCAAAAAAAAAAAATGCGTATTATCAAAGTTTTCAGGAGAAGGAAAAAAAAAACACTCACCAAGAAATTTTAACATAGAATATAGATCCAGGTTTAAATGAAGTCAACATGTGAAAAGATGTGAAATGGACATCATTTATTTTCACATTCTGTGATTTTTGAAAATATTTAAGGCAATTTATGTACATATGCTGTTTTCATCCACAAGTGTGCTCCTTGATTTTTGACTCAATGGCCACCTAACTGTCACACATCCAGGTTTCCCTCCTGGCTCTGTAGATTCCTCTCAGTACTTATCTGGAGGTCACATGTCACCAGTCATGCAATCAGGAAGTGTTCACACTCTCATCTTCCCCTGAGTACTGATTACCTTCACCTGTGATTCATTGTTTCTTTGTGTATAGATAAATAATATAAATTTACTTTGCAAAGTATTGCCAACTATCCCAGACACTTTTTGTCTTGCTTTATAGTTGCGTTCTGGATTTTTTGTCTGGATTGTTTGTGTCTTCTTGTTATTTGTTATATTGTTATTTGGCTCTGACTCTGGTTAGTTGATGACTTTACCTTGCTCGTGTCTGTTTTGGTTATCTTTGTGCTGTTAGCCCTTTTCGCTGTTAGCTCTATCAAACCCAATTTCAGCATTTTTATCTGCATGTACTGAGTGCTACACTTCTTAGGCTTATTGGCCAGTTTTGAAACTCAAGAAACCAGATATTTTGGTGATAATTATTTGGATAAATGGATAAATACTTTTATTACAGCAGTCATACATGCTATTATGTGTGGTACTGATATGAGTGTATCGGGCATAGTGCATTCAAACATACTGCAAACTGCAAAAAAATATATAACAGTGATTCTGACATTCAAGGTCAGAAATTGGAATGTATGTTACGTTATTTATTTATTAAAGTTATTTATGTGCATTCAAATTCACTCCAAAACCTCAAATGCAACCAGGCTGACATGTACTCTAGAGAATGCCCAGGTACAAAAGCCTCATGAAACAGCTGGGATTTAAAGCCTCCGTGGAATGCCATACAAGAGGGGCCAGTGTGACGTTTAAAAAAAACGGCCATTAGAAAGAAAAGGAGATCATAAACAAACATTTTAGCTCACTGCATGTGATAGATTTCAAAGAAGGTCTTACACGACTAGGAGACGCTCTCGCAACGAGTCAAAGCCACACTCTGACAGGACTAGGAAATGAAAAATGGTTATCAAAAGCCCAGGAGATCTGTCACATGTTCCCGCTAAAAGTGTCATGAGAAAGTTCCTGCTTCGTAGAGGAACCACTGCAGGTCAACCTGTACATAATATATATGTAAATGAAATCAGAAGCAGCGTTCATGAACTGTTGCTTCTGGAAATTGCTGGGGTCTCCAACCCATATCGACTCCCTAGTGTTTGCTCATCTGTAACAAAAATGATGGATAACTAAATGCCCATTTCACTGAAACCTTAAAATATCAAGTTTGGTTAGTGGATTCTATACATGACTGAGCTGAATTAATGTAAAATTTCAACATTTCCTAACTACAATTAACATTAACAGTGTTCCACTGAATATAGGTGGCTGAGAGGTTGGTAATTTTTTAGTTTGACACACTAATAAAGCTGTTACTGAACATTGACACTGTGTTTTTTCCTCTGTTATAGATGATTTCACCCAATTTGAGTGTTTAACACTTCAGTTGATGTTTCTGGTAAAACTCAGTATAAGCATTAGTTTTCTGATCACCATCCTCACATACTGTATGAGGGAATCAAACACTTTGGCTGATTGATTCCTGTAATTCAGATATTAAACCACTGAAACAACTACCAAAACTACCAAAAATCCAACCAGAGTGAAGAAAAAAACAGATTATTTACTCAGCATACTAATCTTAAGCTTAATAATGAGACCAGCCACTGACTAAAATTGCACTTGCAATGGGGAAATAAAAACCCGTGATTCAAGAAAAAGAGCAGATCAGCATGCTGGTTGTGCTGAAAGTGCAGAAGCCCAATCTCAATGTGGAGATATGCGCAAGCACAGTAGCTATAAAAAGCAGATTTTTTTTTTTTTTGCATTTTTGAGCCAAATGCTACAAACTGTTCATTAGATTTTCATCAGATTTTATCACTAATGTATAATATTAGTTTTAAACTGTATTGTGAACAGTGTTGGGCACATTACTTAATTACTTAATTAGTAATTAGTTATAGTTACTAGTTACTCCTCCAAAAAAGTAACTGAGTTAACTATAAAAGTAACTAGTTACCAGTAAAAGTAACTACTGCGTTACTATTGTGTTACTCGCCCCCGTAACCCCCCCCCCACCCCCCACCTTCTCAGAGCGTGTTTCATAAGACAGATGAATAGAGTGCACGACAGCAAAGAAACAATCATTGCTTAGGTGGTTATCTCATCCTCCCCTCCCGTGTGACACACACAACACACACTAGTGCGTCTTTGTCTGTATGCACAAAGTAAAAAAAAAAAAGTTAATTCAGCGGATAAAGTTATGTGCAGTAACTAGGTGTCGGAAATGGTAACAGCGTTATAGTGACAGTCAGAGTAATTAGTTAGATTACTCGTTACTGAAAAAAGTAACGGCGTTAGTAACGCCATTTATTTCAACGCCGTTACTCCCATCACTGATTGTAAAAGCCAGATTTCAGTATATCACTCTCTTGCTTTTTAAGAGATCATGCATGACTGTAAAAAACGGCCTGGTTGCATTGCAAAGATTTAAGTTCAGTCCAAAATCTACTAAACAAATAAAAAAATAAGCCACAACATTCAAAATCCAGCAGCTTCAAAACCCTGCAATGTATTAAAGTATGTGGATATCATGCATATGGCCTGAATGCAGGTCTATTTTGTAAATCATTACATTGATTAATTCATTTAATATAAAGTTTCAATATTTCTGTCAACTGTGTTTAACAGTGGGCCACAGAAAATAGGTTTCTGAGACGACTCCACTGAGAAGTTTGATTGACAGGCTAATAAAGCTGTCACTGAACAGGGACACTGTTTCTACTGTTAGAAGGTTTCATTTACTGACTCTTCTTCAGTTACCATCAAATATGAGGAACTTCTTTCATGCTAGGAGACATTTTATGACAGATTTCAACAAGCAAAACTGATTCTTCCATTAGCTTCTCGGTCAAGGCAAAAAAAAAATAAAAATAAAAAAAAATAAATAAATAATATATATATATATATATATATATATATATATATATATATATATATATATATATATATATATATAAATACACTGACAGACTTATACACACACATTCACACACACACACACACACACACACACACACACACACTAAAGAACCACTGTTGCTTTCGTGTATTTATCATTAATTGGGTATTGATCATTTTAGTTCATCATAAAAGATAGATTTTCCTCCAGATCTATAAGCGAAGCACAAAGGAAATAAAAGCAGCTGTACTTTTTATTAGATTGTATCCTGGTTTATTTTCAAGAGAAGGGACCTGAAAGAGCGGGAGCAGGAGCGAGAACCTCAAAGGAACGAGTGCGCCGCAAAACAAGCTAAATAAACCACAATGACCTCTAATGTTTGGCCATGAATAATGGGAACTATTAGTCTTCGCTTACAGCTCTTTCTGAAGAGCAGCCACTCTGACCCAGGCTTTTGGATTTCGAAGCGCTGATGGGTTGCCATGGTTTGCATACATCCCCCTCAAACAGTGTACGACTAATACAGAAGGTTAAGTGGTCCAGGGAAGTAATGACTCTATTTGTTACAATAATGTCCCTCGTGGTCATATTTATTCTGCATGCATTCTTGTTTGAAAAGATTGGATCATTAATAGTTACCTTTCCTACCAGATGTATGGATGAAGATATTCACCATCATAACATTATTACTATCGCTTCTGCCCTTATACTGAGAAGAGCTATGTTCATTCAGATTTGATCTCTGGAGGTCAAAGCAGCAGAATCGTGTTTTATTAGACTGAACACTTCTTCACATTTACTCAGGTGCATCTGAATGAGAATTGCAACCTTTAAAGCCTTCACTCTAAAATTAGCCTCTTATTAGCATCTTATTTCCAGTTTCAGCAAGACAATGACTTTAATTGTTGCAGCAAGCAGAACAGATTGCACTTTGGAAAATTACACAGTGATTTGTAGTTGGATCACTCTGGGCTTTTACTAAATAATGATGATTTTATTCAGTGTTGTGCCGCCCCAGTTGTCCTTGAGAATGGACACAGAGACAAAATCAATCTAAAACTAATTCTAAATGATAATATAACGTACATCACCAGACAAAAGAATGTACACCTGGAGAACAGTTGGGTTAAATACTGTATATACAGTACCAATCAAAAGTGTGGACACACCTTAAATACACCATTTTTTCATTATTTTAAAATGATCTGCATTGTAGATTAATACTAAGTCACCCAAACTATGAAGAAATTCATATGGAATTATTTAGCAAAAAAGAAAGTGTTTTAACTATTTTAGATTCTTCAAAGTAGCACCTGTTCCTTAGATGACAACCTGGAATTCAGGCTTTCAGTTAACAGCTGTGCTGAACTTATCAAAAGTTAATTATTTGATTTTTTTTTTTGCCTGTTAATGTGTTTGAGAGCATCAGTTAAAGAAGTAGAGTTGGTATACAGTGAATAGTCATATTTAATTAATGTTATAATCCATATTATGGCAAGAACTATTCAACTAAGTAAAGAGAAAAATTAAAGTCAATCGATCCACAAAAAAATGGCATCAAATGGCATCAAAAGACCATTAAAACTGTTATGATGAAACTGGCTCTCATTAGGAGCGCCCCAACAAAGGAAGACCAAGAGTTGCACAGGATACCGGCCTCATAAGTTAACAGCACCTCATATAAGAGCACCAAAATGCCAAATTTTTAAGACGTGTTCATTTGATATATTCTTCAGTGATTGGTTTATGGTTGTTGAGTTTTTGGTCTATGGTACAATGTTTTGTAACTATGAGGGAAAAAAGAAAAGAATTGCAGGATTACTGCTTTTTTACTGAAATGGTATCAAAATGAAAAAAGAATTTATAAAAATGATAAAAATTGATGCACATATTTTACTGAAATAATTACATTTAATTCATAATCAAATAATAAAGTTTACACTTTACAATAAGGGTACATTAATTAACATCACTTAGGAAAGAATTTCTCAACTAATTATTATTACTGACACTAGTTAAGACAAACCTCATTATAAATAAAAAGGTATTTAAAACAAAGGTATTCATTCCAAAAGAAAGGATCATAAGACACAGCAGTAACCTTAGAGAGACAGCTGAAATAAACATAACTAAATTAGCATTATTAACATTAACATTAGTGTTTAGCATTAATGTTAATTCTTCCTCAACTACCACACACTATATAACCACACTCAATAAAACATCCATCAATAAAAAAGCTCAGCAATTTGTGAATGAACATAGTATACATAGGAAAATGTCACACCATTCTACTTGATACATACATATGTGTAATAGCATAATATAATATCCTGTAGTTTTGTACTAGAAATTAACACAGTGTTTCTGATCTGTTAATATAATATAAATGTTCAGGTTTATAGGTGTCTCACTAAAGAAATAAGAGCTTGGTTCTGTAGGATGGGATATAAGTGATACGTGCACTGAATGAAGAGATTAACTTGGGAACTCTGGTGAAGCGTCTTCATGGTTGTTGGAAAAATGTACCAGGGGTTTATTTTTTGTACGCTGACTAGTTTGGTACACTAATCCAAGTTTTGGCATATTTAGATTGTATTCAGATTAATTTCTGATTTCTGAAATATGATTACAATCAGTCTGGACACTCTGGATGCTTAAATCAGATTTAACCATGTTGTATGCGTCACTCACAACATGACAAAATGGGACCTTGGAAAACGGAAGTGCCAATGGTTAGATACTGACTCCAACCATAATACCATAGCGACACATGAAAATTTGCTAGTGATCTGATCTAGTTACTGCAAAAAATATCAGTGGCTACGTTTACATGCAGCCTAATAATGCATTAATAATCGGACTAATAGCTCAATCGGAATAGGGCACGCCCATGTAAACACCTCAACTGGAATAGAGTAGTCTGATTGAGGCCATTCTGAATACAATTTCTATCCAATCGAACTGAATAATCAGTTAAATAGAATCTGGATGTTTGCTAAGTGCGGACGACACTTGAAAGAATTAATTAAAAAAGGCGGGGGGGGGGGGTGGATAACTCGAGAATTTTGGGCTGGAGTTCTGAACTGCTGATGGATATAGCCCCTCCTTGAGGAAAGTGGTAGTAGATTGGATGAAGGGGGTTGCTGGGGAGGTGCTGGGTTTGCGAACTTTCGCCATTAAGTAGTTAGAGCTGGTTTTTATAGGGCGGTTAGTTAATAAGGTGTTAGGATAAGGAGTTAGAGCGTGCTCCTTATCCAATTTATCAGAAGAATTAGGCATCCAATTTCGTGTATGTACATGTGCAGCACTTTCATCCACTGGTTCCTAGTCATGGGTGGTGGGACTGGCATCCAGCTCACTTGTCTCAGAATGTTTGAAGCTCTTATGAAGGACATAAGCTCTATGTTTCGTCCCGTCTTTAACAAAAAAATGTGAATAAAGTTGTGAATAAAGAGTCCATCATCATTTTAAAGAAATAAACATACCTACTGCAAACTCTGGAAACATAGCTAGATAACCAGTTGCTGTTTTTCCTCTCATGCTGGATGCCATCCCATGATGCTAGTTGTCAGTGTCATAGTTATAAGTACACTAAGCGATACTACACATGCATGTTAGGTTTGATCGGTTTACTTGTAGCATGCATATATACAGAGTTTACTTAGACTATTGAATAAAAGTGTATATATAACAACACCTCAGTCAAATTCTAGAATCCGAATGAATTCCTTCGGATTGGAGGAAATCTTTGCATGTAAACAAAGCCAGTGTGGACAGTGTGGGTTCTTAAAAAATCTGATTTGAGAAGCAAAGCATAGCTTTAGCTGTTTGCATCTATATTACATAGAATGTCAGTTGTTGACTTGTTTATGAAATATTAAATGTGCTAATTGTTTTCTGCAGCTGCTACATTGCTAAAAGACTTGAAGGGTGTCTGCCACTCATGGCCGAGGGCTTGTGCTAATTCGCAGACCAAGTTTAATAGCTCAGAAATGACAGTGAGGAAGATAATGTTTGCTAAGTGAATGGGGGAATCAATCCATTTCAAGGACGTTACACCTGCAGCTGATGCTGGCCAATGCTAGAGATAATGGAGCTCACAGCTTTTAAAAATGAGGGTAGAGACACCGTGCTCATTGCCCTTGCAGGACTCTCACTGTTCACAATAAACACATCATTATTACTGCACCCCCTTCTACCTCACTGAGCAGCGGATTAATGCTATTCTGAATTAAATTATATCTTTATTGCTTTAAATCATGATAGATTTTATTATGCCGACAGAATCGTTTCCCATTTTACAGCTTTCATGAGGTGAAAGTCAGATTAGACACTAGAAGGTGAGAGAAAGGGGAGAAGCACAGATTCTGCTTCAACACTTAGACGTCTAGAGGTATAACTGTTGTTTTGTTACATTACCTAAATGGATATGTAAAACACATACATTCATCATCAAACAAAATATTAGGTATAGTTTACTTATAGTTTTAGCTGGTTATTAATGGTTTATAACATAATGAATGGCTAAATTATACCCAATTGTGCTGTTTTCCACCCTTGGCATCATGTGGCTTTTTTTGTGGTGATCAGCTCTGGAAAAAAATAAGAGTCCACTTCAGTTTCTGAATCAGTTTCTCTTTGATTTCTCTTTGATCTCTTTGATATAGATTTTGTTATTTATAGGTATATGTTTGAGTAAAATGAACATTGTTGGTTTATTCTATAAACTACAGACAACATTTCTCCCAAATTCCAAATAAAAATATTGTCATTTAGAGCATTTATCTGCAGAAAATGAGAAATGGCTGAAATAACAAAAAAGAAAGATGTAGAGCTTTCAGTCCTCAAATAATGCAAATATAACATGGTTATATTCATAAAGTTATCATAGAGTTCAGAAATCAATATTTGGAGGAATAATCCTGTTTTTAATCACAGTTTTCATGCATCTTGGCTTCATGTTCTCCTCCACCAGTCTTACACACTGCTTTTGGATACCTTTATGCATTTACTCCTGGTGCAAAAATTCAAGCAGTTCAGCTTGGTTTAATAGATTGCGATCATCCATCTTCCTTTTTTAATTATATTCCAGAGGTTTTACATTTAGAGCTGTATATATTAACTTTTATATAAAGAGTTTAGAATGAATACAGTTTGTGAATGTCCTGTGTACCAGCAGAACCACTGAATCCTGAATCCTGAACTTATTCAGCTGGAAGATAACATGCATGCTTGGCTTTCTTTGTGATAGAGAGAAAAAGTTGATGTCTCACTTCAGGCTTCTGGTGTTTGTAGTTCCCCGGAGATTAAAGAACTCCACAGTCATATCTGTCTTTTCATATATTGTAATCCTCCTCTATTCTGAGCATGTTCAGCTCCAAGACAGTGTGATTGCTCTAGAAAACCAGCTGTTCAACAACCTTTCTGTAAGCAGACTTATTGCTGTCTTGGATGAGAGCAGTGACAGTAATGTTTTCTGCAAATGTCAGGATTTTGATGAGTTACAGTCCTCACATTTCTGCAGATGTTTTATTATTTATTTTCATGGGATAGCACATTAGATATAACAAATATAACTATGAATAGTCAGTGTTTAGCTTGAACAAAAAAACAATGAATCTGAATCTGACGAATGCTTAAACTAAGAATTTATTGATTTACTGTAAGAGTAGAATAAACCCTGAATAAAAACCCTGAATAAAAAAAATAAATCTGAAATAAAAGGAGGATCATCTTCTACACTCACTCTGCTGATGGGAAGTCAGACAGATTCAGACAGAGAGCTAGAATTCGTCACAGCACCTGGCAAAACAACTCGCCAAACTCATAACTAACATTCTACAAACCAATAAATATGAAGTATTAAGAGATGCAGCCAACATAGCTGATGATGTCAGGATGTAGTAAAGTTCTTTATTCCCCCCAAAGGTCTCATTCCGGTAAAATCCATTTTTTTTCTTGTTCTTTGAGTTATACAGTATATGCATTATGCATATGAAACTGTTTCTCAGTCTCCACTGTCTGCAGTAGCTAATAAAAGAAAATCCTCAGAAATACGAGTTGATCTGAGAGACGTTAGGAAATCTACATCAAAGAGTAACTTCATGTGGGGGGGATATTGGCGTCGCTGCTGTGGGGAGACTACTTGCGCTCACATCGCGGCTTTAATAACATTTCTCGGCCGTGGGGATGCTCAAGTCTGATGTTAAGCAAAGTTTAAGTGTCAACTTTAGCTAGCACTCAGTGCTTTAGCTTTATAACTAAGGCTGTATCTCTGAAAACATTTTGTCCTTTGAGCTGTAAAATTGACTGTGGGGGAAGGCAGGTAGGTGTTCTCTGCTGCACTGCTGTTAGCCAATCAGAGACGAGATGTTTGCATGTATGAATATTCATGAGAAAGAGCCTAAGCTTGTCTTTCTTCAGAGACCTCTAATTCAGTGAACTAAAGCAGGGCTAAACAGAAACACCTGAGCACTTTTTTTTTTTTCACAAAAAACGACTCACGTGACATTCATTTATACTAGAGACCACAACTAGACTGTTTAAAATGTTTCAAAAAATGATGGAATGAGAACTTTAATAAACTGCAGTGTGAAACCAAAACTAACCAGAACCGAATGTAAACAATGTAGCAAAGTAACAGTACAATGTTCCAGTGCATGTACTGTATGTACAACATATATGCAGAATGTAAAACTGTGGAGAACTGAGGCGAATTAAAAACAAATTATGCCTTTGTTCCAAACATGATCAAGGGCACTGTACATAATGTTTTCTCTCTGAATGAGAAAGCAACTGAATTAACTCGAATTCCTCCCATGTGAGCAACTCCTATACAAGCAATATTAATCAAGAAAATTGCATATTTTTTCTCTGCCGTTCTGATTGTATTACATTATTCAGCTTTCTGAAAGCATATTGTTATTCATCTGCTCTAAATCAATGCAGTGCAGTCAATGTAATCAAACCGCCTCTTCTCAGACGGGTCATAGTACAGTTGACTCTGCTACTGACCGTGCTCGGCTATTAGTGTGTTCTGGACAAACTTCACTTTGCATTAATTAAATCATCACCTAAAAGCAAAGTATTGATTTTTCTAATGGCTTTACAAATCTGTAAAACATTCAGAGGGGTGATTAAAATAGCATGCAGCTGTAATAAATCACGTGCAAATTTCCATCTGAATCTTCTGCACCTGAATCAAAAGGAGAGAGTAAAACTACCCAATGGCAAGAGTTGACACTTTAAAATAGTCTTTAAAATAGAGGGACATTCTGTTTTATTAGAGCTTCATTAGTTATTAGTACTTGCTAATGACTGTAAAATAAAAATAATACAAATATTTTGTATTGTGATTGTTGTCACGCAGCCTTGTTCTCCTTCCACACTACTGGACTCCATTTCCCAGAATGCCCCTGGTTATGATATTAATAATAACCTTTCACCTTCACCCAATCGCATTACGCTCCGACGCTCTGATTCACCTGTATTCTGAATTACTTCCGGTTCATTCTTGTCTAGCTCCTGTATTTAAGGCATCCGTTTGTAAACAAACACCGTGAGGTATTGTCGACTCATGTTGCATACTAAGCGTTTTTCTGATCACTGTTTTTGCCTTCTCGTTACGACCCTGTTTTCGGATTATCGGTTTATGTCTTTTGTTTTGCCCTTATTGGATTTGTTGTATGGTTGGACTGTTTCTCGGTTTCAAACTCTGACTGTATTTTTGACTACGTCTTCGGTTATCGGTGAGATCATTGTTTGCCTGGTTATTCTGTTAGCAGAACCTGTTAGCCTTCCTGCTAATAAACCTGTCTGTATTTTTAACTCGCGTCACTCCTCTCTACCTGGCGTCACAATTGTTCTTTTAAGTAAATAATAATTAAAGTGACTAAAGTTTACTATCTATTTTATGGGTTTTGTTGACATAGATGAGCTGAAAGAAAAGAAAAAAAAACATGTTAATGAGGCAGCACAAAAAAAAACCAAAAAAACTCTGCAGCCATCATTTATTACATACAGTACATGGTGAGACATAAACAGTGACCAAGTTTAAATATATTAGTTTGTTCATGCCAGTAAAATCAATTACTAAATATGTGACTCTCCGGATAAGCAGTCCCTGTAAAGTCAAACTCATGCAATTTTTTTGTTTACTGTTTTGGGAACAATGCCAATTTTGTTATATTATCTTCTATTTTATTATTATTATGTTATATTTTGTTATAAGTTTTGGAGTCATCAGACTGTTGTATGTTTTTTTACTACACAACTTGTTGAGTAATGTGGAATCGCTGCTTAGCAACATGGAGGAAAGTCATGGAGGAAACTCTGTCTGCTCTCTGAAAATCACATTTAGAAAGAAAGCATGTGAGAACTGATGTGATGCCATGAATGAGACACGCTTTTTCCACCAAAATAAATGTCCATAAGAAAAAAAAAGGAGCAGTGTAAGTTGTTTAAACACTTATTTGCAGTAAAATGCACATAGCTAAGGAATGGATAAAAACATTAATGTATAACTCCACCCTCAGCTTTCTCCTCATCTCCTTGTGTTCTGATTGGCTGTTGCTTGTTGCTGTACTAATTTCCAGTCACAACACTTTTTACACTTTTTTTTTTTTTTTAGTTTTTTCTCACTGAAGGCATCAAAACTATGAAGGAACACATGTGGAGTTATGTAGTTAACAAAATAGGTGAAATAACTAAAAAAACCAAATATATATGTTCTAGTTGGTCACCTGAAATGGTTTTCCAACAGCCTTGAAGGAGTTCCCAGAGGTGTTTAGCACTTGTTGGCCCCTTTGCCTTCACTCTGTGGTCCAGCTCACCCCAATCCTATATATATATATATATATATATATATATATATATATATATATATATATATATATATATTTTTTTTTTTTTTTTTTTTTTTTTTTCAGTGATTCAGTGAGGATATGGCATCATGTTAGCGGGGCTGGACGATGATGATGGTATCTATGGTATCTCTTTTTTTAATTGGAATTGCTATTTCTCAAACAAAAAAAATTATTTAGACCCAAACAAAAATAGGTGAAATTATCCCTAAACTATTAAGTAGCATTACTGTAATAGGCAGCATTCTACAGAGTTCTAAAAAACTGCTACTTGTGTTTCCCCCATAATGCTTGTCTTGACTTGTCCATTACTTTTACTATTTTATTTTTCATAAAAAAAAGGTCAAATAGGGTCTTGGAAAAACAAATGGAGCATACCTTATAAAGCACACAATTAGCCCTTAAGGACCATGTCGTACCTTAAAGGCTACATTAACATTTGAAGGTACATTTATTTTACACTCTCACAGAGGAAGCAGGAAGGTTTGGCTGCACCATTAACTGGGCAGTTTGACCGGGCCGTAAGCCTTTCAGTTTTTCGCCAAAACAGAGGTTTATCTGGACTATGGAGATAAAACATTTTTGTATTGTGACTGAGAGAATTTTGTCAGCTGTATGTGTGTGCGTTTGGATATTCTGTAAGTGAGAATTGCCATTTAATTCAACATTATTAATCTGCCGCTCTATGGTGGTGCAGAGGGGAAGCATTATTAAGAGAGCGAGAAAGAAACCATGAGTTAATCCATTGCATTAATCAACACAGCTCTAGTACTTGACTAGAGTCTACTGATATGGGGAGTTCACCAAATATACAGTCGCAGTTCGCTTAATTAGAAACCTCTAGCTTTATTAGAGCTAATATCACACACGCACACACACATACACGAACACACACTTCATTCCCGGAATTGGTATTTTAATGGCTCTTTAATATGGAGGAATAAATGTAACGAAAGTTACTTCTAATAATCACAAAAAGCAAATGATAAAAATATTAAGTAATAATATAGCATTAATTTGCCAACAATTTTATTTCTACCAAAATGAATGTCAATAAGAAACAAAAGGCAGCTGTGCAAGTTGTTTGCACACTGATTTACAAAAAAAAAAACACACAGAAGAAGAAAAAAGTGCATAGCTAAGAAATGGATACAAATCATTAATGCAAAACTCCACCCTCAGCTTTCTCCTCAACTCATGTCTTGTGTTCTGATTGGCTGTTGCTTGTTGCTGAAACTAATGTCCAGTCACAACACTTTTCACACTACTGGATTTAGAGAACCAAATAGTATAGATATCAAATCCGCTAGATATTTGATGGGAGTTTGCGAGAAATTGTTGATCATCCAGCAATTTCTCTGCTCATTTATCTGCTTATTTACACCTCTAAGTTTGACTGTTTGTGTATTTAAGCCTATAGGTCAGTGTTCATGTCGGTTTTGGAGACTGGACTTGTTCAACAAGTGTGTATTTGGATTTTTTTTATGATTATAAGATGTAAATCATAAATTATGAGAAGGCTAAATGCTAATCATGATAATGTGCAGACTCATTGGTTGGTTGATTGATTGATTGATGAATTGATGGCTTTAACAGAAGGGGTAAAAGGTCTTAAAGGAAATTTGTGCACAGGTCATCGTAGGGCGGCTGTACTAGACCTCAATGATTGCTGTGTAAAGGGACCTATTCATTAAAGAGCATCCATTTACTAAAAGTGAGATATTTTTAGCTTTACATATTGACGTTCATCCTCTGTGGGAAACTAGCTGATGGCCTCCGTGTGCCTTTTTGATGACCGTCACTGCGGCAATGCGTGAGGCTGAAATATTCAATATATCAGTAATACCTCGGAAATAAACCACCGGAGGGAACTTTATTAGAGGAATAATTTCAGCAATCGCAATCTGTCTGCTGAATAATTAAAGCATTTAAGCCAGTTATGGAGTTATTAAAGCCAAACACAGACACTGAAACGAGGGCAGGTAAATTAAAGCAAAGGAAAAATATGGAACAGTGCGCAAGATTTAGTTCGCAGCCTGAAAGTCATTTGCTTTGAAACACAGGAGGGGGTGTGCAGCGGCCGTGGCAGCACAGAGAGAATCATGAGTTTAGCTCGTAGGAAGGGGCTGTAATTATTGTGATATAGGGTGCTCGCTGCATACATTTGCATGATCTCAATGACAAATGCCCCTTTTAGTGCATGTCATAGGATCCTCATGTCAGGAAGTACAGGCGTGAATATAAATCTCGCCGCTCCGTCGTCCGCGCCGGAGACACCGTAATTACATCAAATGGTGAAATTAGTGCTCCTCTGCATAGCAAAGCTCCAGCGCCTTTCCATTTCTCAAGTGCTGCTGTGTGGCCACTGTACAGCCTCTCCCCGAACACCACCACCCACCCCCCGGTCACTTCTGAGGGAACATTAGAAATAATCATGAAGCAACGTACACGCTTCATAAATCCACTGGGCTGGCTTTTAATCGCGGCGCTCTCTCATTCTAGACTTAGTGTCTCAATTATACAGACGCGTCAATTTAAAAAATGAAATTACACTCTTTAAAAAAAAAAAGTAGCCTAGCTTTCTCACAGATCGTGAGAGATTTAAGCAAGAGAAATTAAGTCATGCTACAATACTTTAGTGACTCGTTTATTATAATTAATATACAGTATATGCAAATGCAGGCATGTCTGTTTTCTTGTTTTCTTGTTTATTTCCTTTTCTGCTAACATTCTTGTGCTTTGAGTTCCACCCATTCTAGCATCTTCTTTTTAATAGGTTGCCTTGGTAGACTGTAGACACAATAGCCAGGCCATGCCTAGTTCACAACTGTTTATTCTGTTATAATTATAATAATTAGAATTATAATTATTCAGCTGTAATACAGTTAAAATACTGTAATAAGATGATGAAGGGACTTCAAACAATTGTTCTCTTTGACCTTCAGCCCCCCAAGGATTAAGACTTCTCTCTTTACACATCCATACAATATTTTCAGTTACATGTACAATTATACCACAGTTATTTCCGAGCGTGCAATGTGATTGGCTGAGAGGCGTTCTATGAGGGACATTATCAGCCGGTAATGCACTGTAAGCTATGTATTACTCCGCCACATACATGGCCAAAAATAGAGGTCACTACGCTAACCTTGCAACAATGCAGCGCTTACAGCAGAGCTACAAGCAGAGCAGGAATGGAACTATTTTAACTCGCTGAGTGTTCATAACCAAACAGATCGTATTTTCACGTCCTCTTTAACTCAAAATCTTTTAACAAACAGCGCTAATGGAACTGTGGTATTATCGCAATAATACACTGTGTGCTGTAGAGTGCCGAGTGCCGTAGAGCAGCACAGCAGTGCCAATATTACGTTATAGCACAAACCTTGAGTGTATTATTGCTTAATTGAATCATGATTGAATCAAAGGTAAGTTATTCATCTTAATGTTTAATTCTATTAGCGTTTCTAATATTTCTAGGATATGCTAGACATATGCATAATGATGATGCTGATAAGTATGATAATGCTGATGGTGTTGATAAAGATAATCTGCTTTAGATAATCTCTCTACAATGCTCATACTATAAACGTAGACTTTAAAATATGATAACACCATTGATGATCATGATAAAAATGAGGATAATGAAGATTATGACAACAAGAGTGACAATAAGAGGATGACAGTAATGCCGATGATCTTGAAAAAAAAAAACTGATAACAATCATATACGAATAAATGAGATTAAACAAGCCCCAAGACAGATAGTGAATGTCAGCACCTTAATGTAGGCAGATATGCAGGCAGATATGGCATTAAATGATGTACTACAGATCAAATCTCTTCTTCTCTCTCTTTTGTCCTCTGTTCAAAAAATTTAGGGTTTTCTTATTTTCTTGTAGTACAGTCAAGGCCACCATTATTTTTTATGATAAATATTAAGCATGTTCCCTACATTCTTTACTTTGTAGGAATGGTAGTTTTCTCATATGAAATCTAATATAATAAAACTTAAAATAAGCGCTTAAATGTGTCTTTGTGTTGCTGCAATGACATGTAAGAGGGAGAGTAACATCTTTGACATTGCTATCTTACACCCAACAGTCTATTTTCACACCTTGCACTTCAAAATGAGGTGTGTTTAGGTTAATTTCTGGCATATTGCTATCTTGGAAACAGAAAACACAGTTGCACCACTGTCTAAAACATCCTGAACCAATGTCAACCATCAGATGTTCATTCCTATCTTGGCAGTGAATTGCCACCCGGTGCATCCTCAATGCCAGGTGCATACACCCCGACTTTCTAAACACACATAGACATGCAGCAGTGCACAAACCCATAGTGTGTGCCCATTGTCAACTATGCAAACTTTTTGATCAACAGTAAATAGAATGAATGAGTGTGAACAAGCAGGCCAGTTTCATTTGCTAAAAAAAAAAAAAAATGTTGGACACATCCAGCTAGCTGCACCCCTGAAATAGCAATATGCCAAAGTCAGAGCGCACTTGGTTCTTTAAGGGAATGGCAAGTGAAACAAACAATAATTGGTTTCTTTCACGTTAAGCCGCAAACACATCCATGATTAACTAAGAAAATTAGTGCATACTTCTTGCATTTTGAGCCGTGCAGGGCTTACTTGTCCCGTCGTTACAATAGCAAAGGCACACTGACATGCCGTAAATCAAATTGCGCAATGTTGCTCTATGGTGTTTCCCTCAGATTGTCCATAATTGCATGTGAAACGCTTGTCGTTTATAAGTGCCTGAAAGCACAAATTACACTTGTGCAAGGAACACAAGTTTTCGCTCAAAGCCGCTTTAGAGGATTTAAGGATAAAATCAATTTTAAACTGTACATGTTTAAATGTGCACACATCTAGTATAATAACCTGTGTTTTACTGCTGACTGCCACCTTCGTTTTAATAAAAAATCACGGTTGTTTGAAAGAAATCTCAGGATTTAAGAAAAAGAACAAGCTTGTGCTGATACGGAATAATTAAGAACCTAAATAATGTTTAAATAATAATGTGGACCATGTATAATAATACATGTTTATTTAAATGTTTGTGGACACTCTTTAGTACTCTTCTCATGAATGCCTTCAACTACTTCATGTTGCACTTATTGCTAACAAAGATGTGCAAAAGCACACCCACAGCTTGTCTACTACCTGTAGAGAAACACTGCCAGTAGAATAGGACTCCCTGGAGGAGATAAACATCAAAGACTTGTTGCTACCATGTACATGTACCATGTACCATGTTGCTACTCCTGCACTTCATGTTGTCTATTGCTTGTTGTTCTATGTTGCACCATGGTTCCGGAGGAACGTAATTTCATCACACTGTGTACCTGCACTCAGATGTAATGACAATAAAAGCCTCTTGACTTGACTTGACTTGACTTGAATGCAGTGAAACTATGTTCTTTGAATGGATGGTGCTCCATCCAATACTCTTGGGTTTGGAAGTTGGGGAGCGGAGAGGATGAGGTGAGGTGATCTTCCAACATACAGACCTTACAAATACTCTTGCCATTTGAAGCAATCAAATCCTCATTAGCAATACTCCAAAATTAATAGAGACTAGAGGGTAGATCGGGTCCAGAAAATCCGACCGACCGACATTCTGCCTAAGCCCGTCCCAACCCGACCAATAAACTGTCATTATGTGCCCGAGACTGCCCCACCCTACAAACTGGCTGTTTTTGGGCTGTTTAAATGAAGGAAAACCTGTTCAGAATGATGTTAATTAACATTGCAACACTGAAGAAGCATAGACCTATTATTTACAAAAAATGTGTAAGAACAGCCCCACACAACACTGCAAGTCAAATGCAGACAAGTAAAGTAGCTCACGTGTGCGTGAGCCCCAGAGCTGCGTTATTATAATATTCTAACTGGTGCAACTTTTTATAAACTGTCTGATTTGTTACTTACAATGTTATAATAGTTTCATTTTTCATCATAGTTTAATTTTATTTTGTTTTCCCTTTTTCTCCTGCAATTCAGGTTTTAATTAGTTTTAAGAGTGGGTTTGTTAGTTTATTAGTTTTAATTGTTTTTCATTAGTGCTTAGTTTTAGTTATTATTAATTCTAGTATTAGTTTTGTTTTTTTTATACTTTGGGTTATTGTGATGCAGAATTTAAAAAGGTAGTATGTAATAAAACTCAACAAAAGAAATCTTTAAAACAAATATGCAATTACTGTCAAACAACCAACTGTCCAAAAAAAGTGAAAATGCTTATAAAGAGCTTATAAATAAATGAATAAACACGAAAATGAAAGGTATTCTATGTGTAATTTCAATTCGCTTTAGTTCATTTTATAAGTACATAGTACAGTTCCAGTTAGTTACATTTTCCTCTTTTAATTACCGTCTTTAGTAGTTTTAGTTAATGAGAATGTTTTTTTTTACTTTCAGCTCATTGTTTTTGTCAATGATAATATTTGGTTACTTAGCTACATTGTGATTATCACACCATAGCTTTATATAAAATAAAAATATATAGAATCAAATCGATTCTCTATAGAAATAGAGAATCTAATCTCTAATAGAGACAGCTATTCCCTTGATACCCATGATTTCAGAAGAAACAGAAGAAACCTGAATGAGCAGGTGTCCCAATACTTTTGCCCAAATAGCGTATAATAAAAACTGCATGATTCTGTATGTTAATGTCTGATGCTGTAAGCCCATCTGGAGCTCGTGATACGAGAGTAATTTCTTAGCGAAAGATTAGATTGTGATGATGTTCCTGATGTTAATGACGATCATGATGATGGTAATGATGATGAAAATGAAGATGGTGATTAATTGATCACTGAATGAGATAAAACAAGCATCAGCTCGTGGTTCTCTCAGCTCGCACGAGTACCGGTGAATAGCTAAACACGGGCAGGTGTGGCGCCAAATGAAAAATTGCATGTAGACAGCATTAGGCTTAATGAGTGGACACACATGTCAGTGGGAACATAATGAATGATGAGCAATATGTTCCTGGTCACAGTTTGTCACTGTTCCTTCTCCCTAATTTGTATTCACTGCCACTCTGGACTGCCTTCCGTGCACCTCCGTATGAAAGTTAAGACACTGGTGATGCATAGGCACTGTATAATCACTGAGTCAGGGCTTTTTATTCTGAAGTAGTGCGTGCCCCTGTTCTGAGATGAGCTCTGAAAACAACATGGGGAAAAATGATGGGCATCTCATTATTCAGAAAAATACAAAATTCCTGTGAACTGTTCTTTTTCCTTTATCTTAGCTCAGGGTCAAAACTACTGTATATTTGCAGAATCCAACTTGGTAGTTCGGACCATGTCATAGAATGTCTGAGATGGGGAAGTGAACTTTGCCCCCTGTTACTTTAGATTAAAGGCCTGGAGGAAGGAAATAATTATGTAGCAACATTTAAGAACCTTCTCCGAAAATTTAGTTCCATTTTGCAAGTTGTATCTTCATCACAAATTTAAATATATTAAACTTAACCAACTTTTAAGCTCAATTTCCATAGCATATACTGTTTTTAAGGTACCATATTTTCCCAAAAATCATCAGTGCGTCTTATGTATGAATTTTACCAGTCAGGTTGTAAGGAGCAGTAAAGCCACTCTGCTAAACTACAGTGTTATACAGAAGTTTCAGTTTAGTTCTCCAGCACCGAGACTGGAGCAGTACTAGCATTAGCCGCTAACCGTTCTAAATACACTAAACGCTAGCTCTTTCTAGCACTGCTGGAGCAGTATTAGCTTTAGCCACTAACCGTGCTAAACGCTAGCTCTTTCGTCGTTCAAAGTTGAGCATTATCAGCCTGTATCCTGCTGCTAACCCTGGCTAGCACTGCTGAAGCAGCATTAGCATTACCTGCTAACCACGCTAAGTGCTACCTCTTTTACCCCTCAGAAGTGAGTATTATCTGCCTGTAGCCTGCTGCTAACCCCGACTAACACTGCTGGAAACATGGTGACACTCTTGTTTCTTACTAGTGTCACATATTGTGCCATTCAGTGTCCATTATGTATGAAAATAGACCAGAAAATAGACGTTTATTTATATATATATAGTGTGCCTCATAATCCGGTGTGCCTCATAGTGTAAAAAATACGATACTAACAAATTATGGGGCAACCAAACATTTTATTAACATTCATTTATTAATGAAGTGTATACTCATGTCAAATTTCATGGGATTGCTGTATGTCAGTTGACCTCAGAGGACGGCTTGGAAACGTCCACACCTGTTTAATTTGTTAGGTGTTATCTTGACAGTGGGAAAAGGTTGGAACACTGTATTGTAGAGTTGGCATCCACAGAATTGTCTGTGTCTGGCTAAATCCATGTTTATTTCCATGCTCGTGTGTATCATGTGACTTGATACTAGTTTCTGTCCCATAACATTACAACAGTACTTCATTATTAGCAATTACGAGGTAACATCGTACAAACCATCATTATGTAGAGGGTTGCTTTAGTTGTTAGCTCTACCTATCAGTGTCTGGAGTTATTGACTACATTCACAATGATACTGGTCACTGAAATTAACTGAAATCTTCTTAATACATCATATTTTAATATCATTTATCATTTTTCATTTTGATAAAAGAGACCTTAAGATGAGGTCTTGTCCACAGGCCTGAAATGTCTGTAGAGAGCAAGTAGCAGGATTCAGTTCAGTCCAATTACATGGATTAAACTGTCATCTCCAGTCAACTGACAAGGTATAATCAACCAACTAACATTGAGTGCTCTGTCGAGAAGGCATTGACAACCTTTGTTCATAGTGGGAAGCAAGAGTAAAGCTAATGCACAAACCAAATCTGCATGACAATAAGTGTTATTGCACACATACAATATCATCCTTGGTGATAAAAGCATGCAGTTCTTCTGTGGATCATTCACCCTGTGGTAAACTTGTGATATAAAATATATTTAAAAAAAAATTGCACTGGAATAACAAGCCACTGTATAGCTGGTTCATATTCCATACTCAAATTTCATGCTTTTTATTAACAAAGCGCTACCAA
Source organism: Astyanax mexicanus (assembly GCF_023375975.1). Classification (NCBI taxonomy): domain Eukaryota; kingdom Metazoa; phylum Chordata; class Actinopteri; order Characiformes; family Acestrorhamphidae; genus Astyanax; species Astyanax mexicanus. The sequence continues at coordinate 28,171,958 of NC_064413.1, read as the reverse complement.
GACGAGACACAATTCTGAATGGCATCATGCTATCCCAGTGCTTATCCAGTTCAGATGGAATACCGCGAGACAATTTCCACACCAATTTGAAGCCATTCTCTCCAAGCCGAATGCAGAAAACACAGTCCATCCCTCTCCTCTATTTGACATGTATGCGATTGCTGTCGTTTTCCATTCCGGCGTGAAAATGAGCATTTCACCTGTTCCCTCGCCCTGCACTTTGAAAATATTTTATTTCCTCGGGACACTTGCCTGTCAAGAGCAATGACTTCAAAGATGGCAGAGGCATTCAAGGGAGAACAAGTGGCTATTGATTTTCTATGGCGGCTAAGCAGAGAAATGGTCACTCTTCTGCACGCTTCATTCCCACCCAGTGGGGAGCCACTGCTCATTATCACTCTGCCTGTGTTCAAGTGTCGGTGATGCACCAAAACGAACCGTTTTGGCCAAAACCCAAAGAAAATGAAACAGCACTTTAGCTCAAATCAAAATTATATATTTGATAGCTGGGTCGGAACTGGACCGCAATCACAATTATCACAAGCAAACCACTGTTTTCACACATGCTTAATCAAACCGCACTAAGAGTACAATTTTTTTTCCATTTTGTCCATTTTAACAGGACAAAATAGTGCTAGTGTGAAAACACCCTAAATGTTTTTTGAAGCTGTAATTCTGAGGTAGGGTGATTTGGATATTGGGCTTCCTTAAATGCACACAAGTCAGTTAAATGATGGGTAAACACAGGTCATGATAAAGTGCGATCAACTTCAAAATAAAGGTCTCAAATATCCAATCCGAGATTAGGGTGGAGTAGTCTTAAACAGTTAGCACCCCAATGTAAAAATGATCCACACTAGGCTACTTTTTTCCTACAATTGCTGCATAATGTAATTTTAACCCATTATGCTCTTAGACTTTCATTACAACTGATGGAGTACTAATCAGTAAGTACATACAAAGCAATGCAAACTGGATGAGTTGTTCCTGAGTTATACCAGTGGGGGAAAAAAAACAAAAGACAGGAATCCTCTGTGGTTCCAATGAATTCTATGATTATTTTGCATTTTAAAACAAATGTATTGTAAAATGACACTAATAACTGTAGTCTCCTGAAGGAAAAGCATGCGAGAGTGTGAGTGCTGTAAAGTGAGACTGAGAGTGCTGTAAATGATGAAAAAGGAAGCCTGTAAAACCACTCAAAGGGAAAATGAGGCAGCCGCATCTGTCTGACAACAACGGCAAAATGAGAAATTCTCCATTTCTTTAGAAACTGGAACACTCAAACGATTCTCTTCTCATGACACAGTTTCTCCCTCTTACCGCCAAAAAAAAACACATACCTGAGGAAATAAATGAAAGACGCATTTATTCTCGCTCTGGAGTTTCCTGTCAATTATGAATGCAACACGGATAGAAAACGGCCGTTCTCAGCAATTTACATGGTGAATGGGTCCCTTCAACCAGGTGGTTGATCAGGAGTGAAAAATATGGAGCTTGGAGATTTTGAAAGTGGCTTGGATATCCGGTCTGGGCTAGGTCCTCTCTTGGGAAATATGAACACAGAATAGCAGCCTTAAAGTCATAAGAGTGCGGAACACAGCCCTGGAGCACTCGAGGCCCCTGGAGGTCTCTCTCAGACTCACAGCAAGAAATTACTACCAGACGAGGGAGATACAAGAACAAGATGCTGACACTCGCTGCAGAACTGCGCAGCTCTTCATCTGTTCTGCTATGAAAATTTCATATGTATTGAGATGTCCTCTCTTACCCTTTTTGTAGATATTGAGGCTCTGAATCCTCTCATGGGAAGAACTTGGTTGAACTGGCTGGCTGAAAACGCAGCAACTCGAGAAACCAAATGCTAGTCTAAAACTGTGGCTGTCAGTCTGTTGCCATGTTTAATTTGTCACAAATGTCCTCATTGGTCAGTTTCTAACCACAGAGCTGCATCTAGCTGGATATTTTTGAGGAGCAGACCACTCTCAATCTAGTATTGACACCAGTGTGCAAAAAACTCCACCAGCACTGCCGTGCCAGATTCACTCGTACCAGAGTCAGACGCAAAACAACACCATTGCCATGTTAGTGCTGAGAACCGGCCAAATCATTTCTAATCAACAGTGGTTATGAGGTCAGAAGTAAGCAATGAGAAGTGAAGTGGAGGGTAGTACACAGAGTGTACTATATGAGACCACAAATTACCTGATAGTACTTTTACTTTCTTTTGCCTCAGTCGTAGCATTAAAAAGGCTTTTTCAAGGCCACACAGAAGAGCAAAAGGCATATTTTATTCCTTTTTTAGACCAAAATAGCCAACTAAAAGCAAAAGCAAAAACACAGCCATTGTGCTTAAAGTACACTCCAAATATACATGACTGAATGTTGCAAATGGATGACAATGACTAAAATCTTTAATATTGTCATGTTCTCGTCCTGTTTTGTGTCTCTCCTGTCTGTCTATTTACCTTTCTCCTCCGTGCCTGCACGTGGTCCTGTGTGTTCCTCCCGTGTCTCTGCCTTAGTGTTTTTACCTGTGTTCATTTGTAACTCCACCCCCTTGTTACCTGTCCCCAGGTGTTTCCTGTCTACTTTCATGTGTATTTATAGCCCCTTTGTTTCTGTGTTCCCTTGTCGGTTCTTGTACGTCTTTATGCCTGTTAGGCTGTTGTTTTTTCTTAAGTTTTTAGTCTCTGTGGATTCCTTGTTTCTATGTTGTTTCGTTTATCTTGTTTTATTTCTGTTTTGTTGTTTATTTTCTGTTTATTAATTACATTATACTTGCATTTGTGTCTGCTCTCTATGTCCTTTCTCTGCACACGCTGACAAATATATGGCATTGTTATTATACCATTTTATTTCTTGGGGTTGTGGAATCAAAAACATGGCATTTTTAAATAAAACTAGTAAAATCAAGAAAAAGCATGAGGAAAAGGTAAATAAAAAAATGGCACATAATTAAAAACTGTTGTGTAATCAAGTAGCACTCTGGGAAAAACCAAGCTGGTTAGCACCCAAGAAAAGAGCAGAACAATTATTTTTAACAAAACACCCCTGAAACAAAGAGTATGAACTAATGCTGGTAAAAGACCCAAACTGACTAACTCTGACATAATTAGATTAAAAGCAAGACAAACAAAAACCTAACCTAACAGGCATTAATTGTGTTAATTTTCAGTCATATATCACATTTATATTACATTTTAGGTGCTTTAACATGCATGTGCACTAACTTGCTCACAACTAATACAAGTTAACTGTTGTAAAAATTGTCTACGTTTAACAACGTTAGTGTGTTTATACCTTAAAACATCCACCTTAGGATCATGTTGAAGCTCCACTGTAATAGAGAATAATGACCTGTAATGGCACCTTTATAATTTCTTCATCATTTCTGGCAAGGCATACTGCTAACTATGTTATATACACTATGTTACTGGTAAAGAATTGAGGTAAGTGTAGACAAGCACCCAGATTTTTTATCAGCTTGTCCAGAAATGCATGTGTAAAATGTCTTTCCAATTCCTGACTGTAGAGGGAATCAAGGAGCAGGAAAAAACATTTTTTGCATACTGCTGCTATTTTTTTGTTTATTTGTTTCTTAGTTGTGGCATCCAAGATGTATAATATATTTACAATCAAATTCTTTTTGAAACATAAAATTCTTGAATCTTTAAATCTGTTAATTTGTATTGTAATCTGTATTTTGACTATTACAAATAAGTAAAATCTACATTTAAAAAAAATAATCTTTGTTTAGAACACTATATTTAAGTACTTCAACAGTTGCAAGTTTTTATTTTATTTTACTATCTGCGGATTGTCTTTTTTTTGATCTCATATGAAAATGAACAAAGAATGATGACCAATTTTCACAACAACTGACAAGGTGAATAAAGACGAGTGTTTTTTTTTCCCTTTTTTATGATGCATGAGCCTCTCACAGGTGTAATTAACCTTTGTACTGCACTAATTAATTAGATTCCAACAAGGTCAGGCTCTTTAATTTGAACAATTAAGTGCTTTCCTGGTAAGAGACATGTGACTGGGTAACTTAGTGTGTATATATATTTTAATACTACAGTACTGGATGTAGGTAGACGCTATTAACTGCTACTATGAGGCAACACGGTCGACACATCTGCTAACAGCGGCGTGCGTGTTTGGGGAGTGCTGGATCATGTTATTCTCCATCCATCTGCCAACAAGTCATAGAAAGAAAGTCACTGAAAGGGCAGATCTTAAGAAGAAAAGCTGGCACGCAGGCTTTGGTGTTTTATGGTGTCTGGTGCAGACTGGGCCCGGGACACCACTGGGGTAATGAGGCAGTCGGACACGACAGCTTGCCGATGCTCCAAAACAGCGTTAATAACTAGGTATCATCTACGACGGCATCCCCCTCAAGACCTAACCCATTCCTGTCTAACAGAGTGTAACCCGCCAAATGTGACTGCCAACTGTTCCTCTCCTCAGGCCATCCTCCGATCTGGCTTCAGTACAGCGCTGGAAAGTGACGGGACACCCCCTGGAATGAGATGCGGGATTGTTGGATCCTACAGAATTCTGAGCATTGTTCTCCATTGTTTTTGTAGAGATTCTATCCAGGTCTGCCAAAACAACTACAGAACACATTCTGAAAGAAAGTGAAATCTTTACTAAACTAAATCAAGTATATCGCTTTTTCTATATTTTTAATGATTTATGTTAGAACTAGGGCTGTCAATGTTGAAGTGTTAATGCAAGCTGTTAATTTGCAATCAGTAATCTCTCTCTCTCTCTCCTTCTCTCACTCTATCTCTCTCTCCATTTCTCTGTTTGTTTCTCTCCATCCCTGTCTCTCTCTGTTTTTCTCTTTGTTTGTCTCTCTCCATCTCGCTGATTGTCTCTCTTTCTACATTTCTCCCTTTCTGTCTCCCCCCCTTTTTCTCTCCATTTGTTTCTTTCTCTTTCCACCTCTCTCTCTCTGTTTGTCTCTCTTTCTGTCTCTCTCTCTCCATCTCTTTTTCTCCATCTCTGTCTGTTTATCTCTCTCTGTCTCACTGATTGTCTCTCAAATTCAAATGCAAATATCTTTATTGGCATGAATTGCAAAAGCAACAGTCCCCCCCCATCTCTTTCTCCCGCTCTCTCTGTTTCTCTTTGTCTCTCTCTTTGTCTTTCTCTGTTTGTTTTTCTTTCTCTGTGTCTCCCTCTCTGTCTCCCTCCTTCTCTTTCTGTTTCTCTCTCTCTTTCTCTCACTCAATCTCTCTCCCTATCTCTCTCTCTGTCTCTCTCCATCTCTGCCTGTTTCTCTCTCCCTCTCTCTGTCTCTTCTCCCTCTCTGTCTCCCTCCTTCTCTCTCTGTTTCTCTCTCTCTTTCTCTCACTCAATCTCTCTCCCTATCTCTCGCTCTCTCTGTCTCTCTCCATCTCTGCCTGTTTCCATCAGTTTGTCTCTCCTCTCTCTCTGCCTGTGTCTCTCTTCTTCTCTCTGCCAGATAGCTTTTGATTATATGGAATATTTTAATGTAAGTAAGGCAATCTGCTGAAGAGAAAAATATAAATGTTTTACAAAAGTTCCCACACAAATAAACAAATCTCCCTATAATTATGCAAAACCATTTTATATCAAGAGCTCAAATTCACATTCTCTTTTCAACCAATCACAAGCTGTAATTATAAGAACATGTGCAAAATATGAAGACTTAATCCATAATTTATTAATGATGTGTTTTGTAAACTAATGTAAGCATGCAATAAAATTTTGTAAAACCTTTGCTTTATATCACAATGCATTCATGTCTTTAATACACTGTGTTATTTACCTGTATAACTCAAATGAATGCAGTTACAGTCTTACTGGTTAATATAATAATAATTAACTAATCTCAAATATAAGCAGTAAAATCAGATAAATTAAACATCTAAACAACTATAAATTAAACAACTAACAGCATTAGTGAAGTCATTAGTGAAGTTATAACAAATTCCATATGTTTTATAGATTTTATAGATTAAATATTAGTATTATAATATAATTAATAATATAAGCTTAGGTCAGTACTGTGCATATTTAACATTCAAACAAATATAAAACATTAGTTACATAGTTTGATCCCCTGCACAGCATTTTAAAGTAATACTAGGCAGACAGCAGGAGAGTTCTTTTAGCTACATCAATTAGCATGTGTTATCATTTTTAACCCTTTTGTTGATATTAAATTATTAAAGAAATGATATGAACACTGAAACTTTTAAGCGTTTAAGCATTGCAGGGATGTTTGTGTCGGGACATTGATGCCATTTATTAGAACACAAGAAAAAACTATTAGATACAAGAAAAAGACTGATCAGTGTGACCACTTCTCACAAAAACAACCGGGATGATGGAGATAGAGAATCGAGAAGATTTTCCAACATTGCAAATGTGCCTGCGATGGTGAAATTGTTTGAAAAGTGGTTTGATGTAAGGCTGGTATAAAATAATCTGCTTCTCCAAGCACACAGTGTGTTTGTACCACACAGACACAACTCAGCAACACCTGTATTAATTAAAATACACACCTGCAAGCTGTTTCCCTCGTTATTCGCTTAAAACAGCACGTTCCCATTTGTCAGCCATGTGTCTGGTATTTTACCATCTCAGTAAAATATTTCTGCCTGTAAATTCAGAACGTGGTTATTTCTGACACTGCTGCAATCACAGGCCTGGAGTCATTCTCTGGCTTCTTGCTAAAATTTCTTATTCCACCTCGAATGGTGCAGAATTTATGGAGGTGCTGTTTGTGCTGTTTTAAGGAGGAATGTTAGCATCATGCTGCCAAAGATCAGTGCATTGCAAACTTTTCATGTTCTTTATTCTTTACAATTGAGTTTTATAGTGTTTTTATCAGTGTTACTTAAAATATAAGTTTTTATTTTAGCAAATGGGCCCCTACTACAGTTATGGAATTCACACCTCTTATTTTACACTGTACATGTCACATGCATTTGTTGACATGCTGAAGGATAATACTACAGGCAATACCGGTAATACTACAACTTAATCAGCTATGGCTAGAGTTACACAGATTTAAACTGTTGTCTCATCGGTTTTGGACAGTTGTTACTAGGGCACTAGGTACATAGATAGGGTAGTAGCAGTTGGTACACCATAAAAATTACAGTGTCTTAAAAAAGTATTTGCACCCAGATTTCTTTTGTTTTTGCATTTTTGTCGTACTAATATTTTTCAGATTATCAAACAAACTTTAATATCAAACAAATATAACCTGAGTAAATATAAAAAACACTTTTGAATAATGATGCCATTTACAGTTTTTCTCAAATGTTTAAACGCATTTCTAAAAAACTTGGCTCAGTTTCTCAAAACTCTAAACACAAACTGAAAATTATTAACTCCTTTGTTAAAACTCTACAAATCTCCAGCAAAACTGATTCCTTCCACCAAAACAACACACACAACTATTTTATGCTTATCTCTTACAGAGCATCAAATAAACACTGATAAGATAAATTCAAAGCACTTTTATCAGAAGTATTTGGTTCTGTTTTTGACTTCATGAGGCCACTCTACAAATTCAAATGCACACAAGTCCATGGAAATATGTTGGCTTTCTGTTGTTTATATTTATTTTGTGTTGTGTAGGACTCCCCCATATAGCATTACAGTACTTCGTGTATATGTATATGTGCCATTTTTACTGTATGCAATGTGTATGCAATTACAGTTCCAAAACTGTAACTTTTACCTATGTAAGTACAATGAGAAACATGACGAGGAAAATGAGTTCACATACAAAGAGGTAACAAAAATGTATTTATTGCAAAATGCAAAGAAACAGATTACTATTCATCACGCCTCTGTTCTCGGTCAGGCCAGAGGACCTCATCTACCTCAGCTGCAATATTCTCTCTAGCCAAACAGCGGGGGAAAAAACGCCTTGCATGACGAATCCATCCTTGGCAATCAGCTGTGTGGATGTCATCACATGCCTCTTCCATTGCCTGAAGTAACGCCACACGCTCGTGGGGTCTGCGTTCAAACACTTTCCACCTCCATGCAGAAAAGAATTCCTCTATTGGATTGAGAGATGGGGAATATGGTGGAAGGTGCAGCACAACAAACTGTGGATTTAGAGAACCAATCATTGACCAGAGCTGCCCAGTGGAAACTTACATTATCCCAGATGACAACATAGTAGGGCTGTATCAGTCACGTGAGGCCTCTTTTATATTCTGATAAATGATTGAAACGTTCTTCTAATTAAGTTTATATAGCTGCAACTTGTGTGAGACTTCTTGGTAATAAGGGTTTTGTATTTGGAGGTCAGTGATTCTTACGTGAGCAAGGTGTTCTAAATGATGAAATTTGTGTTTAGTGATTTGCAAAGCTGTGATTTAGAATGATATTTGAGTGAGAACATATAAAATTGTGTTTACAGTTTAGCAGTTTGGAGTCACAATGTTGACACATGAGCTTCATGTTTTTGGATTTGTGTGCATAGTTCCACATTTTTTGTGTAAACATTTGGGAAAAACTGTAATAATGGAAAAAAAAACATCCACACCATTAATTAATCACACTTTTTGGGAAGCAGTTTTTTTGGGAGTTCAATTGTACTAGCCTTAACCAGGCTGGATTACTGCCAGACCTGTAGTCATTTCTAAGGCTCTGGGACTGCAAACCACAGTGAGAGCTATTATTCACAATTAGAGAAAACATGAAACTCTGGTGAACCTTCCCAGGAGTGGCCGGCTGACCGACATTATTTTAAAAGGCATGAACAACTCATCCAGGAGGTCACAGAAAAAACTGAACACAATTTGAAGATCTGCAGGCCTCACTTCCCTCAGTTAAGGTCAATGTTAATGATTTAATAAGAAGAAAGAGACATTGGGTGAAAATTAAGGTTGCCACGTGTGTACAACAAAAAAATATATACGGTTGATGTAACAGAATGAGAGACGGCTTTGAGAAGTAGGGTTTTTCAAAGCTATGAATATTTTAAATACATTAATTATGATTAGGAACTGCTGCTTACCTGTGAGCTTAGCTTGTGCTTGCTTTTGCACCCTCTTGGTTATGCCAAAAAAGTTATGCCTATGCCTATGATGTGTGTTTCAGGCTTATGTGTGTTTTCTTATCTTCACTTCTATCTTTTAAGATTATATACAGTAAATTTCTATTGAGTTATTTTAAATGTGGTGATGTTGAATCTGATGTGCTCTCCCACAGCACCAATGAGGCACAATAATGCACAACAGCAAGAAAAAAAGACACATTTAATGCAGGCAAAAAAAGTCTAAATAGTCAGTTAAACTAACCTAGTGAAAAACCGGGACATTACATTTTTTTTTTCCGGGACCAAATATTAAAAAGAAGGACAGTCCTGGGAAACTGGGACAGGTAGAAACCCTAGTGAAAATGGTCTCCAAAGCAAAAACACTGCTGAATAAAAAGAACACAATGGCCCGTCTCATGCTTGCAAAAAAAAAAAAAAAACATCTTGATGATCCCCAGGACTTTGAATAATATATATAATGTGACAAGTTTAACTTTTTGGAAGGTATGTGTCCCATTACATCTGGTGTAAAACTAACGCACGATTTCAGAAAAAGAACATCGTACTGAACGTAAAACAAGGTGGGGGTAGTGTGATGGTGTGGGGCTGCTTCTCCTCAAGTGTATTTGGGTTCTGTAGCAGGACAATGATCCAAAACAGACAAAAAAGTTCACTTCTAAAAGGCTTAAAAAAAAAGTAAGGTTTAAGAATGGCCTGGTCAAAGTCTAATTTAGTGGTATGATATTAAACAGGTTGACAATGCTCAAAAACCCTCCAATGTGCCTGAATTAAAACAATTCTGTAAAGAAGAGTGGAAGAAAATTCCTCCGCAGAGATGTGAAAGACTTATTACCAGTTATGAGTAAAGCTTGATTGCAGCTGTTGGTGCCAAAAGGTTGGCAAAAACAGTTATTAGCTTTTTATCACAGGGCTAGATTAGTTTGGATAGGTTTTTTTTTTCCTTTAATAAATAAAATTATTGTTTAAAAACAGCTTTTTATATTTACTTTTTTTTTTTGCAAAACTATGTAACATTTATAACTTCTGTTAACTTTCAGCAGAATTTGTCCTCTTGTTTCACAGTGAGCTAGTGTGAGATAAAATGACGTCAAGCATTGGTTATCATCTGATCTCATTGCCAAGGGCAAGAGCAGGTCTCTCTTTATGTTTGGGGTTTTAATGTCATCGTTCACAGCTTCCTAGCAAGATTGATCATGATACTCAGGACACGGAGGGTTTTTTTTTATGAAGCCAGCATAAATAAAACTCACAGAGCATCGCTCGGACCACAGGGCATAAAGGACACTGACACCACAGAGGAACAGACGGAGACATGGAGGTGAAAAAAGACGGCACCCCGGTCACGAGGAGGAAGTGAAATCACAACAGATGGTTATTTATTCACCTCCGAGAGCTGATGTGATTACGTAGAAGCTCTAAAGCGCATTTTAATATAAGAAGTGCATGGAGACAAATGAAACCCTGCATATCTTCAGGTTAATTAGTTAATTACTTATTCGTCTTATATCATCCTTGGCAGGGAGAAAGAGCCGCCATCCGCCCCCTCACCAAACTGCTTATTAAAGACTAGTTTACGTGAGCTGGGAAGACGGATATTCCGAGCGAGGCTTTTCTAAGCAAGAGGGGAAAACTCCCGGAAGAGTAATCTGAAGATAATAGATATTATGGATGTCCTGTTTGCACAAGAAACAATGCGTTATCCAATTACCGCCATGCTTAGGTAGCACATGCATAAAAAGATTAATGGGTTGCATGTTTTTTTCCCATGTGTACTCATTGGTTAAAACCAGCTGGGGCAAAAACAAGTGTAAGGGTGGTGCGTTCATCAGCAGCGGCTAACAAACTGCGTGCGCAGTGTACGAGTAAATAAAGTCCATGAATATTAAAGGTTACCGGCACACTGTTGCTAACGAGGCAATGAGGGATCAAACATTTGGATAAGGACAAGCTCTGCTTCCAGTGGAAAATTACACAGAGGAAAACTCAAACGGCGTATGTGAAACATGCAGCGCTGCAGGTTTCAGGGTTTGTGTTTTCTAAAACCTCTGCATTCATGATTTATCACCTCGTTTCATACCTCGATTTATGTTGCTGTAATTCTATGCAGAGGTCCGTACAGTACTTACTAATGATGTTGAACAGGTTTCATATAAAAAAAAAAAATTAACCCAAAATTGTATTCGCAACAAACAAGATCATGTGATGAACCTCAGAATTAACGTGCTTGTGTGTCCAAATGAATCCAGATCTATACTATTGTTTTTTTTGTAGCATCCAAAACCATCATATCTATATGATATTTATAAAATATCATTGCTGTTTCAAAAAAAAAATTTTTTAGTGTTTTACTTTTTGACATTTTAGAATTAAGTAGTTGTTCTTTAATTAATGGACCAATTGAAATGCCCCATAAAGACTAAAAAAGATAAAAAACATTTTTTTTACATTGACTTTCACTGAAAGTAAAAAAAAAAAAAAAAAAAAACAGAACACCTTTTTTGGAGATAAAGGATTTTTTACATTTTTTGACAAGTATATGTGCTAAATAAGTGAGAGTAATGAATTGAATGTATTTTTATAAACCAAATGTACATGATTGTCTTGTACTTTAAGTGAAATTAACATGCTTAATTAAGAAGAAGATTAATAATATAAAAATTTAAAAATTCTCAATTAACTATCAATTAAAAAAACTTTGGTAAACACTCTATATATCTGCATGACAACATACATATATCATTGCTGTCAAGCCGAAAAAACTAAAAGTATGACCAACGAGTTACTGTCACTGTAAAACGGTATTTATTCTGATGCAGCCACCATGAAACTTTGGCCCTGTGCAAAGAACCACTGCTATATTAACATTGTTTCAAACAAACATATTCATTATGTTTCTAGTTAGGAATCGGTATATCTGCATGTGAATGTAATATAAATATCTGAACAAATCCAGTGATTTACCTTTCTATTAGTGAGATTAAACATTCATATTAAATCTTTTGAGCATGAGATGCTTTAAACCACTACTGTACTGGTGGAACGACTGACGTAATAGATAAAACGCTTCTAATTTGGTTTAAAACATGGAGGAATTACCAGAATTAAAGCAGAAAAGGCCAGAGAGACAAACTGACCAGAGACCGCCTTTAATCTGAAAGCCGGCGCAGCGGTCACGTCTCAGAAAGCAGGGTCTGAGTTCTTGCGGTTAATTAAATGATGCCAGACCATTTGGGAGGCTAATCTCCATGACATGCATTATTAGTCTGTGTCAGATAAGAGCAGTGGAGTAAGTGAAAGAAGGAAATCTGCAGGGAATTCAGAGTCGATCCCAGCTGCTGGGTGACGCTCCGTGTCCTTTAGTGAGATTCTCTTGGATAAATGAAATCGGTACATACATGTAGACTGAGAAAAACAAAGTTGAAATATGTATGTTTCATAAGAATGAACTGTCTGTTATTTGACAGTTTTGGCAGTTAATGTTTTAATTGTGTCATAGTCCATATCCACCCTCCATCCTAACACCAGAAAGATGAACAATGGTCCCCCAGTGGATTTGCCATAACTAAACTAAAGAAATGCAAATACCACAGACTTACAATTAATTCATGTAAATTAATGTACACGCAACTCATGTACAAACACATTTGAAAATTTTCACTGTGTGAAAAAACATGTAATATGTGGCATCTGCAAACCAATCGTAGTGCTGTGAACATGCCAATAAAACATATATAAACATATATAGGGTGATTCAAAAGTGGCAGGACACAGGTGAAGGGGCCACTCTTTTAGGCTATTATAAGGTTAATATAAAATATAATGTATATACAAGGGGTTGGACAATGAAACTGAAACACCTGTCATTTTAGTGTGGGAGGTTTCATGGCTAAATTGGAGCAGCCTGGTGGCCAATCTACATTAATTGCATATTGCACCAGTAAGAGCAGAGTGTGAAGGTTCAATTAGCAGGGTAAGAGCACAGTTTTGCTCTAAATATTGCAATGCACACAACATTATGGGTGACATACCAGAGTTCAAAAGAGGACAAATTGTTGGTGCACGTCTTGCTGGCGCATCTGTGACCAAGACAGCAAGTCTTTGTGATGCATCAAGAGCCACGTTGTCCAGGGTAATGTCAGCATACCACCAAGAAGGACGAACCACATCCAACAGGATTAACTGTGGATGCAAGAGCAAGCTGTCTGAAAGGGTTGTTCGGGTGCTAAACCGGATTGTATCCAAAAAACATAAAACCACGTCTGCCCAAATCACGGCAGAATTTAATGTGCACCTCAACTCTCCTGTTTTCACCAGAACTGTCCGTCGCCACAATAAATTATTGTGATCTAAAACCAGGTTTTTTAGATTCATTGTCCAACCCCTGTAGAAGTAACATATACATCGTATACATCATACATACCACCACAAAATACTCATTAAATTCATTCTTTGAGTATATCTCAATGTTCACCCATTCTATGTGCATTTGTGTAATACCCACATGCTGTATGTAAAAGTGTGTATGTGATTTTTTTGTACAAAATGGTACTGCATACAGCATACTTTTTTATACAATATTTTTATTTCTGCAAACAATAGGTAAATAATTTGCATTTGACATTTTACTACAAATATAATACAAATATTTAAAAGAGAATAGAGAAAAAAAAAACGTATCGTACCTCAAATCAAAGAATGATTGACCAAAAATAAATAAATAAGTAAGTAAGGAAATAAATAAATAAATTGTGTGTCATTTATCATGCTGTGTATTCTCTGTAAAACATTTATCTTGGGCCGAATTACATCAACCTCTTGACACGCTCTCTCCACGGAGTCAATGAACATGCCCAGCAGCCCTCCTGCCCATTAGAAACAATTAGCCATGCAGGGAGGTGAGCACTGTCGCCTAGGATTTGTGTTTCAAGTGTCAAACAGGACATGACAACCCCTACAGCTTACAGTCTTTGTTATTCGCCACAGTTAAATCTGCTTAGTTTGGTTACATTGTTAAAAATACAGCACACAGGGTCATGTATGTACAATGCACAAATGTGTTGTAGGATAAGCACCTCCCGGAACTCATTCAAGACGTTGAGAAATCTTTTCCAGGTGACTCTACCAAGAGTGTGATCTGATTTTAAGAACTTTACGCACTCATTCATTTTACCAGCCTTAAGCTATATACCATATTTGCACTACTGTTATATACTATTTATACTGTCATTCCATCTCAATCACCATCAATATTGCACTATTGTCTTACGTATGTTTATTGTGTCTTGTTGTATTGTACATATAGTGTCTCCCACTCTTTTATATTATATATCTATTTCTTTTTTTACTTATATTTATATATCTAGTTCTCCCCCACACTACTGCACCTTGTTTCTGTCTCATGTATGTCTATTTGTGTCCCTGCTGTATTGTACACATAGTGTCTCCCATTCTCCTTTATTATATCTATTATCTGTACTTGCTGTAAAATTTGGGAAGGAGAGTAACATCATTTCAATTCTCTGTATGTCCTGTACATATGCAGTATTGACAATAAAAACTACTTTACTTGACTTGACTTGACCCCAAAGCTAAACGTGGTACTTAGAGGAATCTAAAATATATATTGACAAAATTCCTGTATAGTTTTAATGTGTTCAATATTAAATTTACAATGTACAATAATCATAAAAATAATAAAAAACACATTAAATGAGAAGAGGTGTGTTCAAAGTTTGACTGATATATACGAATGTAAGTGTATGCTTAGCACATACATCTACAGTTCTGAAAAAAAAATAATAATAAGAGACCGCTTCAGTTTCTGAATCAGTTTCTCTGATTTTGCTATTTATAGGTATACATTAAAAGTAAAATGAACATCGTTGTATTATTCTATAAACTACGGACATTTTTTTATTCCAAAAAACATATATCATTTTGACATGTCATTTAAAGCATTTATTTGCTGAAAATGAGAAATCACTGAAATAACAAAAATGAAAGTATGCAGAGCTTTCAGACCTCAAATAATGCAAAGAAAACAAGTTCATATTCATAAAGTTTTAAGAGAAATCAGAATTTTTAATCACAGTTTTCATGCATCTTGGCATTTCCTCCTCCACCAGTCTTACACACTGATTTTGGACAACTTTATGTCACTTCTGGTGCAAAAATTCAAGCAGTTCAGTTTGGTTTGATGGTTGTGATCATCCATCTTCCTCTTGATTATATTCCATAGGGTTTCAATTTGGCTCTTATTTTTTTTCAGAGCTGTATATATGGGAAAATGTATGCACTTTTCTGATTTGAAAACAAGAAACTGCTATACATAAAAAAAAAAACAATGGATTTTCATTGCACTGTAATAGAGAAAAAATAGAGAGTAAAATCTTTATTTTCAAGAAAGTTCAAATTCAGTGTTTGCTTAGATACTGCCCCTATGAAGCAAAGATTTATTCACAATCTATCTAAAGTACTATACATTATATAAGGAAGAAACGATAAGAAGCATCAGTAAGGTAGGATGTTTTTCAGCAGTCATGTGTGTTTGTTGCTTCAGGATGTCTGAGGCAGTTCTACCTAAAGGACCCCGTCTTCAGACGCTGATCTCAGGAGAGGGTCTCTTTAAGGTTGTGCTCTGTGTCTGGCCCTATTATTTAATGGAGCACAAAGTTGGTTTAATTTAACCAATTCCAGCTCATCTCCTGAGGGATAGATTTAAGTGACTGTGGATCAATCCAACCTGATGCTTTCTTCCACCCGATGACTTAAATGTAGAAAGAGGCTAAATGCTTTAAAAGCTTACTGAGGATTCTGTTCTCTGCTGACTCTCTGGAGAAACTGTAACACACACGAGGGAACATTTAAGACTGTTATTAATCGATCTGCTCTTCACTAAAAGGTGACTGGTGTCAAAATCTATAAATCTACTGGTTAAAAAAGAAAGAGTGTGCATCATATAATACAGATACGCACTATATTCAGAAGCACTGTGCATATTTAGGATATTATTTAGGACAGGAACAATTTTTTAGTGCATTGTAAATATTCAGATTTTTTTTCTAACCAGGAAATAAGAAGTAAACATACAGTTCCATCCCAAAGTATTAAAACAGTGAGATTAATCACATTATTTCAGCTGTAGACCGAAAACTTTTGAGTTTGACATTAAAATATGAATATGAGACAAAAGATTTTAGCTTTTATTTCCAGGTATTTACATCTGGATCTGATACACAGCTCAGAAGATAGCACCTTTTGCTTGAACCCACCCATATTTCTTGTAAGCAACAGATTGGAACAGATAAACCTGAAGTAAAATAAAGTGAATAAGACTTAATATGTAGTTGTACATCCCTTATTTGCAATATCTGCATCATGTCTTTGATCCATTGACATCACTAAACTTCTGCATACTTCTCCTGTAATGCCTTTCCATGCTTATCTGCCTGCATGATGAAGAATATCTCAGTTTCATCCTTCTTTAAATTCACAGAAAAAAATGTTTCTATAGACTTCAGACTTTATTGTACATCAATGAAGACTAATGAACCCATTCCAGAATAAGCCATACAAGCTCAAATCATAACACTACCTCCACTGTGTTTCACAGATGAGCTGGTATGTTGGAGATCATGAGCAAATCCTTTCTTTTTCCAAATTTTACCTTTTCCTTTACTTTGTTAAAGGTTAATCTTTGTCTCTTCAGTCCATAATCAATCTACAAGCTTGTGTCTGTTCTTCTTGGTTAATCCTAGCCTGGTCTTCCTATTCACATAAATACTAGTGGTTTTCATCTTTATCTTTCTTCTGGTGAAGCCTCTGTACCTTTGTTCATTAAGTATTATGTGAACAGTAGATTGTGATACCTCACTTGTTGATGTCACTAACAGTTATTTTAGGGTTCTTCTTTACAGCACTCACAATGTTTCTGTCATCAACTGCTGTGTTTTTTTTGTTTGGCCTACCTGTTCATCACATAGGATTTGGTACACCAGTGACGACTTTCTTCTTCAGAACATTCCAAACTGTTGTTCTGGCTATGGACAATATTTGTGCCATGGTTCTGATTGATTGTCCTTCAGTTGCTTGTTGTTCACCCACAGACAGTTCTCTTATTTTTTTTATGTTGGGTACTCCTATATAACTATAAATGCATAGTCTGCACAAATAAATCTCAGTGTAGACATTTAATACTTTATTATTTTTTTTTTAATAATGAATGTATCGGGACCCACCTGGGCAACTAAACACACCTGACAGTCACAGTTCCAATATGTTTTTGCACACAAGAAAAAAATGTGTGGGTTCAGATAGAAGATGTGATCTGTATGTATTTGGGTCATTAGCAGAATACTGTGCCTTTTGACTCTTCATCATGTTTGTAAGCCTTTAGACTACATAGTTTTTTTCCCAACTTAATTACTTTCATTTAATGAAAATGTAGTTGACCTACAGTTGCAACTATTTTGAATTGTTCATGGTGACCTTGTTCTTTGTCAGCAATATTTGCTGAAATATTTTTATGAATATTTTAAGTTTAAGCTTTATTTTAGCTAAATATTAATTTATGCAATGTAAAAGTGTTTTTTTTTATGATCAATTAGTTAACATTCAGTAAGTGTCTTCAGAAAGAAACAGTATGAAATTTCTGATGTCAAATTTACTTTCTTAAAGTGAGGATTATCCCAGTATGACAGGGGCTGCATCCAGAAGCTGTTGCTATTCCTCCTCTCCCCCCTCTTCCTTTCTATTCCTTCTCTTCTGTCCTGAAAGCAGGTGGAGGAATTGAAGAAAGAAGAAAAGCAGGAGTAGAGAGAGAGATAGAGCAGTAATTGGGGTGATTCCTTTCAGATGTGATATTTACTAATGTAGAACTCAATCATAATGCTGCTGATCAGAATATGCCCAAATTCTCTTTTTAAAGAAGAAGATGTATTTAATAAAACCTTAGACAGCATATGTGCTATTAACTTTCTTGTGTATCCTCTGCTAGATGTCGTTCAGGGGGTAATTTAAGAGCATTTCTCGTCTCCTCTGGCATTTGGACAGGTGGAAAGGTGGTGTCGCAAAATCAGTTTTCGGGTCACAGAGAAAAGGAGGAGAATCAGTATAAAAAAGCAGTGACTTTAGGGGTTCTGGATGCAGCCAGGGCGGACAGGGAATTCAGCACATGTTTAAATAGCTTGATATTTTTCTGAAAACAGCTAAAAGGATAAACGAAAATTATGAAATCTAATAATCTTCAAAAGTTTATGATTTAATATTATTTTAAAAAGTCATTTAACCCCTTATAACAATTATTAAGCCTATAATTGTCACATTCTGGCTCTGTTCCGTACCTGTCCTGTTCTGTCTCTGTGTTTGTTTATCTTTCATCCTCTGTGCCTGTGCCATTCTCCACATGGTCCTGTGTGTTCCTCCCGTGTCTCTGCCTTAAGTGTTAGGGCACCTGTGTTTCATTTTTAGCTCCGCCCACCTCATTACCTGTCCTCAGGTGTTCCCAGTTTCCTTTTCCGCCTTGTGTCTGTATTTATAGTCCTGTGTTGTTGTTGTTTTTATTATTGTTTGCTTTGTCGGTTCTTTTAGTCTTCACGTCTGTAAGGTTTTTGGTTCTCTTAGTTTTTACTCAGTGTATTCCTGTGTTTCTATGTTTTGGTTTATTTTTTTCTTTATTTCTGGTTCTTTGTTTGTTTACTTGTTTATATTTTCAATAAATTACTTGGATTTGCATTTGCTCTCTGCGTTCTCTCCCTGCACACACCTGACAATAATAAGTGTATAAAATGTATAAAAAAAATAGTCTAAAGTACAGGTAAACTTAATTTTATATTTGTCATAATCTTGAAAACTCTATTGTAACACAGTGTATTTAAAAGCATTTGAAATTAGAATGTTTTTGTTCACACAGAAAACATAGTTGTGCTTCTCTTGAACTGGCAATCAATTAGTAGGCAAAAGAAAACCTACTGCTTATCTTTGAGCTGAGAAGATTAAAACGAGTTTACCTTTCAAGGTGTTCCATCAGGCAACACGCGGAAGCGGCGTGCAACAGACACTGTATGTTGCACGGTGATGTCTAGTTATCTCCCTTTTGCCACCAATGCGTTTATCATGAGGATGGAAAGACTGTCAGGCTTGCCATACCACCTACTGACCGAGTGATTTATAGAGCTCAGAAACTCTGAGTTGATCCACTGTGAATAAAAGGTTTCCACAGCAAGTTGTTATCTGTGAAAGAAATCTCCGCTGGCACCCTCCCTCCCTCTCTCTCTCTTTCTCTCTCTCTTTTTCTCTCTCTCTCTCTTTCTCTTCGACTCGGAGCCCACTGAAGAAGTGTCAGCCGGCAGCGTCTGATTTATGGCGTGTCATATCAGATGGTGGAAATGCCCAGGGAATGGGCCTGAAGTATGAATGTCTTTCGGCAGGGGGTACGGGACAGGATAAATGAAGAAGTCTCTGTGAGTTACGACGGAACGGCTCGCGTCATTATCAAGCGGCGTAGGCGACGTTCTCACACTGTGTATGTAATCCTGATGGTGCTGTCAGACTCGCGCGAGTTTATGTTGCCAGCTAAGCACATTGGACTGGTGTTTTGATGGCTAGCGAGGCGGCGAGCCTTTTTGTTTTTATACAGAAAAGAACTTTTTGTTTGGCAAGTCATTACTGTGAAATGAGCTGCAGTGTTCCTGGGAAATGACAAGTGGAATAAGTTGTGTTGTTCTTTTGGTGTGTGTAGTTTCTCAAGTTGCTTCAAAAGAGTGCAATATGAGCGGTGAAAAAAAAAAAGAAAAGAAAAACGTGAAAAATTGCACAGCAGTGTAGTGGCTAAAAAAGCAGACATTTTTGCTATTAAGATTTATTTCCCCTGCTTACCCTGTTCCCAGGTGCCACAGTAATCCATTTACTGCTATGCCTTCACTCCCTCCACTATACACAGTTCACTTCCTCCTATTCCAAACTAAGACGTAACTTTTTACAGTCAAGAGCTCGTTATTTAATGGGTCACGGTTCCCTGCCCCGACCTTACCTTCTAAACTACGCAGCAATCAACGAGACCCTTAATCTCCGCCATAATTAAAGCCATCCCCATCACCTGCGACAAAGAGAGACCTGTTTAGCTTGTTAGCATAGCTGGAAGTCAGCCGGGCAGCTCAACAGCAGGGCAGCTCAACAGCAGGACAGCACTGACCTCATCGCGCAGGTCACGGTCTACTAAAACCATGAAGAAGAAGAAGAAGAAGAAGAAGAAGAAGAAGAAGAAGAAGAAGAAGAAGAAGAAGAAGAAAAAAAGTAAAAAAAAAAAGCAGAGCGAGCAGGATAGAAGGATAGACCCCTCATCAGAGATACGCTTAGCCTCCAGTACTGCTGAGGTTTATCATCAGCCCTCTCAGATTTATAAGCCAAAGAGCTACATGACGCGCGTGTAAAATTGGATCTTGCCGTTTTAATGATAATGCGAAGCACATGGGACCTCAGGCTGTTGGGCTGTGCATTAAACAATGCCCAAATCAGTCAAATAGGCCCCTTTTTTCTGTCCAAATTGGGTCAAGGAGGTTCTCTCATTAGTTCAGAAAAGCAGTAGGGTAGCAAATGGTCTTAAATTAGGCAAAGGTAGGTTCCAAATGTGCTATTAAAACATGTCACCGGGTTCATTCGCCACTTGTTCTCTATACATAGTAAGGTCACCACTTAACTGGAAAGGGGTTTGGACTGAAAGGAAGGAAATAAGTGGACACAGCACAGCAGGGTTGTGATAGAATTTATGTAAAAAAAAATGAGATTTTATTAAAAAAAAGGAAAAAGAAACTGAACTCATTTCAGCAAAAGCAACTGCCCCAAAAATATTGTTCAACAGAGTGTGATAGAAGAGTAATGCAACTATTAGAACTTATAAGGTTTTGAACGAAACAGTTTAACACTGCAACAAAAAATACTACTAACAAATACAAAAGAACAACAGAAAAATGCAACAAGTACAAATAAAAATAGAACAGAATAGAACATTAAAAAGGGATTAATTAAATGATTAATAAATAAAGATTTTCTTGTTTTGTACTGCTACCATTCAAGACAAAAAAATAAATTCACACAGAATGGAATGAAAGTTTTTGCAGTATTTTTTTAAATGTCTTTTAAACATCTATCACTGATGTCCGAATGACATCAACAAATGATCAACTCAGACTTGGGTTCGGATAAAAAATCGTACAGTATCTTGTTTGTCCACAGACGTCCAACAGAACACCAAGTCAGATGTTCAGATATTAAACTCATTTTGTTCATCCGCCAGAAATTTTGCTGTCAAGGTTTTTGTGTGGCAGTGAGAATACTGTCGCTGTCCAATGAAAAAGAAGTATCTTAAAAAACCTTCTAAACTTTCAATGGAAGTCAATGTAAAAAGAGTTTATTTTGAAGAGTTTTTATTTTTCCATTTTCCAAGAAATGTTGACACAGTGTATAGGACAGTTTGTGTGGTCAAAGTATGTAATAAACTAAAAATCGACAAAAATGGAGATACTTGTTTTTCATTGGACAGCGATGATTTACAGAATTGTGATGTCCAAATGTTTGTGGACACCCTTTCTAATCAATGAATAAAAATACATTGCTGACACAGATGTGCAAATACATAAATACAGCTAGTCTAGCCCCTGTCGAGAAGTATTGCCAACAGATAGAGGAATAGGAACTACTACACATTTTCTGTGTTGAACCATACTTCACCTAAATACTTTAACACCTCTTCTCCTTATGTTCTTCTGAAACTTTTTGTTTTTGCTTATTTTTCAATCCTGTTTCTTCCTCTGTTGCTTAATAGCTGATAATAGTTTCAACTTTCTGTAATTGGTCTGAAAGTCTGAACCCTACAAATGCAAACATCCTTTGCAATTTCTAAACTGTAAACAGACCTAACCATGGACCAGGACCACTTCTGAAGGGAGGACCAAGATTTTGGGTCCGTTCATCCAGACCAGAAGGGGTCTGGGGCTCCTTTCACACCTGCAATTCAGAATTCATTGTGTAAGCGTCCTTATTTATTAGTGCTGAAGTGAACTCTGGCTAAATTGGACCAGCCTGGTGGCCAATCTTAAGAGCAGAGTGTGAAGGTTCAATTAGCAGGGTAAGAGCACAGCTTTGCTCAAAATATTGTGTAACCCCCATTTTAAGGGAGTTACTAACGCATTCCAGTTTAAAACTCCTCAGCACTTAAGGGGTTTATTTAATTGAGCTGAATCTAGTGTGCTGTACTGCAGCCAATGACAGCAGAGACTTGTTTGATCCCGCCTCATCTTCTGCTGAGAAGGCGTGGCCAGAGCAGTAGAGAGAGAGAGAGACACCATTTTCTCTTTTTTCTTTCCCTTGCTGTGCCTGAAGAAGGAGCTGTGGTAGCTAGCTGCAAATCTAGACAAAGAAATCCATAGTTGTGCTTGCAAATACAGTTAAAAGTTAAAGGCTTAAGCTACAACGAACAACTTTAATAAAGAGGAGACACCAAGTAGCTCATAACTCGATGTCTGGTGAGTTTAAAAGAGTTATTTGACTATCTAAGCAACCTAGTTAAACTGCCAGGCTGCATTGTGAGGAAACTAGCCATGATGCTAGGCCACATGGTCTGATGCAACCCCCCTGAGCTTAGTAAAGCTAATGATGTTCGCATATAAATGAACCAGATAGTTTGATGAAAACCAAAGTATAGTGTAAAAAATGTTGTTTATTTGAGTTTTAACCAAAATTCAATTAATTGCCCTCGAGTAATATATATATATATATATATATATATATATATATATATATATATATATATATATATATATATATATATATATATTTTTTTTTTTTTTTTTTTTTTTTGCTCATAGCTGCTGTATCTTGAGCTAAAAAGGGAAAAGGAGCAAAAGATACACATTCATCCCAGAGGTATATTTCATTCACTTCTTAAAATAAGTTGTGGGTTATGTTTAAAGGAAAAAAGCTTATATTTGTTGCATTTAAATGGTTTATTGAATTTAATATGCATTCAGTGATATGCCTTCTGTGGTTTTAATACCTGTAAAAAAAAAAAGAGAGAATATGTTAATTGTTATATAAAAAAAAGACATACAGAATGTTGAAATACTTACCTGTTATCAATCTGAAGACCTGTAAGAGAAAGGTTATTTTTGAAAAAAAAAAAAGAAACCTGTGTTATTTAGTTTATATATTGAGTAGTGTACATAAGTGTATTAAATGTAACTAAGAGAGAAGGTCAGTGAGATTTAGATATAGATCAGTGGTTTACTGTACCTGTTTCGCTTAAGCAGGTCAGGTTTTTTGAGGACGTTGGAAATCCTGAAGAGAAGATTTCATCTCATCTTGGAACCCTTTCTTCACAAAGTTGATGGCGAGCCACCCAATGGAACTGAACTGACATTCCTGAACCCTCCTCAGTTCATTCTGAACTGCCCGGTTATGTGGTATGATAAAGAATTAGAGACTGAGAAAACACTTTCATTTTTTTTGTTTATTTAAAAGTTAATACCATTTGTATTTTATTTTCCTTGATTTTTTGGATATTGTTTATTGGGTTTATTAAAAAAAAACTGAACTTAAGGTGTACAATTAGAACTAGTAAAAAGTAAAAAAATATAAAAAGCTAAACCAAAATAGAAGTAAACTAAATTAGATAAAATAACCCTAACTACAATTAATTATTTAACCTAATAAATAAAAGCTAAATCAAACTAAACTAAAGACAACATAAATAATAATATAATTATAATATATCTAGGAAATTATTTATTGGGTATTGATTTTGAATTTACACTTTGTGCTTTGTATGTTTTTTTTTCTATTTCTCTTACCAGTAAAGCCAATCATTTCCTGTTACTTTTTGTTGTCTGTGGTTAATGCTGACACACACCACCACCTCCTTAACAAACCTAGTTGTACTGGTCCTTAGAGTGGCAAATTCCTATATATCCTGCATCTACTCAGCCTTGTTGTTGCTGAATAGTAAGCAAATTACCAGATTAGTTCATAGGAGGGCTACAATTGCAATGCACACAACATTATGGGTGACATACCAGAGTTCAAAAGAGGACAAATTGTTGGTGCACGTCTTGCTGGCGCATCTGTGACCAAGACAGCAAGTCTTTTTGTATCAAGAGCCACGGTATCCAGGGTAATGTCAGAATACCACCAAGAAGGACGAACCACATCCAACAGGATTAACTGTGGACGCGAGAGGAAGCTGTCTGAAAGGGATGTTTGGGTGCTAACCCGGATTGTATCCAAAAAACATAAATCCACGGCTGCTCAAATCACGGCATAATTCAATGTGCCCCTCAACTCTCCTGTTTCCACCAGAACTGTCCGTCGGGACAATAAATTATTGTGCTTTAAAACCAGGTGTTTCAGTTTCATTGTCATGTTTTTTTTTTGTTGCATCCCTTGTCTTTAAGCCTTGTTAAACTGTGTTTATTACCGGTGCTTGAGAATTGAAACTATGTTAAAACTCAACAGTTATAATAGCGGAAAGCTTCGCACCTCCGCAGCATCGGAGTGTAAAGAGCAAATAAAGCAGCAGGTGATGTCACAGCCTGACTCACTGCTACAGAGCTTGGAAGTAAAGAGCGTTTTAAAAGCTGACATTTAACTCAGCACTGGAACTGATTTGCAATTTGTATTTAAACTCCAAAGTGACTCAGTGTCAGAGTCTCCAGATGATCATTATTCAAAAATCTCTACGCTTAGAGAAAAAAAAGGGGAGAAAAAAAAACGCCTAAGAAGTTTTCAGATGAATCTGAAATGCAAATCTAATTTTAATAAGCCTGTGGGGAATACGCGGTGCGTGCGGTGGACCGCACCTGAAACCGGCGCTCCGAATGTCTCGCTGTTTCATCATGTTGGCTGAGGACGGCAGGGGTCACAAACAAATTGGACAAAGCTGCCGAGAGGTGACGATCAGTAAACAACCTTCCCTGCCTCATTAGGAGTCAGGCAGGTTCCCATTCAGACATGAAATGGCTAGTGCTGCTCTTGATGTCGCCCGCTGGAATAGAGGAAAGCTTCAAACCAGCAGTGTGTGATTCCTAATTATTTTTTTTCCCCTCCATTTGCATCTCGTTATCTGAGGTGGGTTGTTTGTTAAACGGAAAAAGGTCATTCGGCTGTTCGGCGTTAATTTCCCTGTTAGCTTAGGGGCATTGTTTCTGAGAGAAATGAAGACAACAGCGTACTTAGTTCTGCTTCTTCACTTTACGTGTTGTGAATGCTTCCAACATTCCTTAATCACTGATAATAACGAATATAATAAATAAACAAATACATAATCAACTGACTGCATTAAACACTTTACTTTCAGGTGATTACTGCAGAGCTTATAATTGCTTTATTATTTACAACCACTACTTTGCATTTTCATCTTGCAGGTGTGCAGTTAGAAGCTGTAGACCAGCCTATTTAGGAAAATCAGTGTAACCAATGATTTACATCTTCATTAATGGTCAGTGACAAAATACCTAGAGTGTGCTGCTGTGTGCTCAAAGCTAAATGTGACTACTTAGAAAAATATAAAATATATAAAACATATTTTGGTTTGTTTAACACTTCAGCATGTGTTCCTGTATAGCTTAAATGTCTTCAATATTAAATTTACGATGTAAAAATCACAAAAAGAAAGAAAACGCACTGAATGAGAACAGGTGTGTCCAAACTTTTGACTAGTGTTGTGTATGTTGAGTATGTTTATTTATTTATTTAGTCATTTGTGTATTTAAGAGTACTGTACAAGGCCTAAGTACATCAGTTTTGTACACCCATTTCAGACGGTCTACAAATGGAGAAAGTTCAGCACTGTTGCTACTCTCCCTAGGCTTGGTCATCCTGTAAAGGTGACTGCAAGAGCACAGCGCAGCAGAATGATCAATGAGGTGAGGAAGAATCCTAGAGTGTCAGCTGAAGACTTACATAAATCTCTGGCACATGCTAACATTTTGTTGACAAATCTACAATTAGGAAAGCACACCACGAAGGAAGCCATTGCTGTCCAAAAAAAAAAAAAATTGCTGCACGTTTGAAGTTTGCAAAAAAGAGCACCTGGATGTTCCACAGCACTACTGGCAAAATATACCGTGGACAGGTGAAACCAAAATTGTTTGGAAGGAACACACAAAGCTATGAAAACATGTGAAAAAAAATGTGAAAACATGGTGGAGGGGGCATCATGGTTGGGGCTGCTTTGCTGCCTCAGGGCCTGCATGGATTTCAATCATCAACAGAAAAATGAATTCCCAAGTTAACCGAGACATTTTGTAGGAAGACTTAAGACCATCTGTCCGCCAACTGAAGCTCAACAGAGGATGGATGATGCAGCAGGACACCGACCCAAAACATAGAAGTAAATCAACAACTTAATATCTTCAACAGAAGAACATCGCCTATTGGTGTGTCCTGACCTCAATCCAATAAAGATGCAGTGACATGACCTGAAGAGAGAGGTTCTACAGGAAATGTTTGGGTAAGGTTATTTCTTATTATATATATATATATATATTTATATAAATTATTATATATATTATGTTTTTTTTTATTTAGTCATTTGTGTATTTGAAAGTATTGTACTTTCCTAAGTTCATCAGTTTGTTATTTGGATTTCGGAATATGCATAATGATATTGATTACAACACATTTCTACATTTTTTGGGTGTAATAATGAATAAATACTGCATATTTGGCAGTGTTGAATGTGTGTGATTTGACTGAGCGCTCTGTTTCGGGGAAGGAGTCAACAAAGACGTTCTTTGAACTCATTCGTTAATTTTCACTTTGGGTAACACTTGCAGAACTGGCTCATTCTTTTCTCACCTCATGCACTAGTTTGTTTGTTATTCGCTAACATTGGTAGCTTTTGGGAAACACACCCCAGGTCTTATTTTAAAGTGCTACTGAATGTTTTACCAAAAAAGTTTGAAAGCACTGACTTAAAATTCTTTTTCCCCATCGATTCTCAGTGTTAGACAATAGAAAAACATGAATCAGACCAATAATGAATTGGTAAATAGGATAATTGAAAATCTATGCAAAAAAACAAACAAAAAAAAAAACAGGCTTCAGTCTATAATGGAACACCTATACAGTTAACATTATAGTGGACCTGTATGGTAGTTAAGCTCATGAAGCAGCACAAATTAGAAAGGAAGTAAACTGAAAGTTTAGGGGGAGGAATAATTCAATTAATCGCTCCACTAACCTCCAACCATAACACCAGAACACACAGGAGGATCCAGATCCGCAAAGCTTACATTGGTATTTGGGGACTACCCGTGTCATTTGCATATTGTAAACAAACAGATTAAATCATTTAAGAGACCCTGAAAGCAGTAGATTGAAAACTAGACGTGTATTCCCAATATTCATTTAAAAATCTCATTTCATTCACGTGAGGATGTTGTGGGGGTTTAAACCTTGAGCTTCTGAGTTCCTTTGTGTCCCTAAAGGCTGTTTGCTTATGGTTTCTAATAAGCATTCATAATGCACATACGTATTTTATTATTATTTATTTTGCAAATGGAAAGAAAACAAATAACCATGCAGAGTTTATTAAGCATGAACAGCATGAAACTTGCCTTCATCCTCATGAAGCTTTTTTGTTCTTAATCTCACACCGAAAACACTGCTGCAGAACCGGTCTCCTGTGCTCTCTCAGGTCCTGTATTAGGACAGGCTGAGTGACCCTACACTGTAAAAAAATAAGAAAAATATAGTGCAACATTTTTGCAATCTTATTATTAAGAAATGCCAAATTAATATGTTTAGATAAAATTAAAAAAAAAAAATATGTGCTTCTTATTTAGTAACATCGGTTTAATATACATCGATATACACTAATACATCAGATGCCTTGTGCTGATTGACATCACTCTCGGAGGGATGTGGGGAGAGAGCGCCATCTACCAACCCAGAGAGAGCAAGGCCAATGGTGCTCTCTTAGGGCTGCGGCAGTTGATGGCAAGCTGCATAACTGGGATTCAAACCCGCAAACGTCTAATCTTAGTGGCAGCACCTTAGACCGCTGGACCACTTAGAGCCCTGCTAGAAAATTATTTTAAACTTTTGGTCATTTTTACAAAAAAAAATCTTAAACTGACAATACTTAACAATAAGGTTGCAAAAATGTTGCACTATATGTTATATTTTATCATGTTTTATCATGAGAGGGAGAGACATATGTCATCATACATAACATTAATTTTGAGTTTAAGTTTCACAAATCTAACTTAACCCTTAGAACCCCATAGACTTAAATTGCGTTAAAAATTGCACATTGTTTAAACAGGTTAATTACTCAGGAATGTATCAATGCACTAATATGATTCATACATTGTGAAAAGGAGGGAACCCTATTGTTTCTAAAAAAAGCATTGACCTCGCGCTAAACTGAAGTGTTTTTGACAAATCTGTTCTGATCTGATCTGTTGTGAAATACACCAAAAGAATAGGCTTACCTTCATATTTCCATGCTTTATTCTTTCATTATAACGCCATTTATTGTCTCAAATTAGCGTAATCCACGTGTACTTTCATTAGGGGGTCTGCGGTAGATCTCATGACATCATTGCTGGTTCTGATTTTAAGCCAATAATATGTACTTCTAATGTTTTAAAAAATATTTAAAAGAGGTATGAAATCAAATATCATTTGAATAAACCCTGTAGTGTCCAGATTGGATCAACTCAAATAAGCAATCTGCATCCTAAAAGAACAAAAAAAATCCTCCTGGTGCTACTCATGTATTCTTTCACAGTAATAAGCCATGTAATGAGTAACTATCATCAAAATCAAAATCATTATTCGTTCAACTAATATACACTCTAATTTAACTATAACAGAAAAATGGTTAATTAATTGTTAATAAAATTGTTAATATCCAATTGTTAAACGTGTTAATTGATTTAAAGTCTGTACATTAAAAATAAGTAAAAAAAAAGAAAAAAAAGACAGGCACTGATTAAATTTTGATCAAAACATGATCAATACCATAAAGAGCTATAAATTCTGGAATCATTTACATATAAAATAAAGACATTTTTTAAGCAGCTAAATGTCTTTTGTTATAACAAGTGAAAGGGGAACTGACATCTTGGAGAACCTAGGCATTGCTTTAACCATTGAGACGCCTCTGCCACTAGTGGTGTTTGAGTGCCGCCAGTTCTATTGAGTGCTAAAGCATGTAACCACAAATTGCTAATGTGGAACAGATTGTAAACCAGGGGTTTCCAAAGGGAGCACACCTCCTCTCTGTGCTTTTCCTCCTCTAGCACAGGTGATTCACTTCATTAGCTAATTAACAAGCTCCACATGTGCTGGGTGAGGAGTGTTACAGCATCCAAGTGCTCATAGGAAGGTGCTATATACCAGATGGTTAACTAGGTAGATACAGTACCTGTCAAAAGTTTGGATACACCTTCTTATTATTATTCCTACATGGCAAATAAATATTGTAGTCATCTAGATTATGAAGAAACACATAAGGAATCATATAGTAACTTAAAAATGTTAAACAAACCAAAAACACTCTGTGAAGCTTTTAGGTGCTCTTATATGGGCTGCTGTTAAATTGCTGTTTTTAAGGCTAGTAACTCTGATCAGCTTATCCTGTGTAACAGAGGTGAGTCTTGGTCTTTCGTTTCCTGGGGCAGTCCTCATCATTTAATGTTTTTGATGGTCTTTAGGACTGCAGTTGAGGATACTTTCCTAATTCGTGAATTTATTTTGGATTGACTGTTTACTACTCTTTACTTAGTTGAGTAGTTAATATGGATTAGAACATTACTCAAACAGGGCTATTCACTGCATACCAACTCTACCTCTTTATAACCCAACTGACTCTCAAACACATTAAGTGCCCTATCGTACACTCTGCGCAAGGCGCATCACAATGGTTTTTGCTACCATACACCCCATCAATGGTCCTTTTTCACACCTTGTGACTGCGCAATTAAATTAGTGTTGGAGTTTAGAATACACATGAAACACATGAAACCCAGGTACGCCACTGACCGATTTAAACCCTGGCAATAGTCAACAGTCACCCGTCCATACCTATCTTAGTTACACAGGTGTGAATACGAAATAAAATATTTTTTTATTACTGTTACCCATAAATTACCTGCTGGTGCACCTTCAAAGCAAAACAGCTGAGACACGCAAAGAGCTGCGCTGTTAATCTACCAATGCGCCAAAGTCAAAGCACACCTGGCTCTTAAAGGGAATGGTGAGTGAAACACTGATTGGTTGATTCCACGTTACGCCTAAAACACACGTTGATTAATTAATTAAGAGAATTAGTATATCATGCCTTTTGCGTGTTTTGAGCCATGCAAGGCATCATTTTTTTTTTTACACCCTCACCATACCAAACACACACCGACACGCCCTAAATCCAGCTGCGTGATGCGCAAATGACGTCTCGTCTATAGATCACTAAAATAAGGTCCTAAGTGGGCAAGAAATTCAATTACCTCAGTAATTAACTCTTGACAAGTTCAGCACAGCTGTTAACTGAAAGCGTGAATTCCAGGTGACTATACCTCATAAAGCTAACTGAGAAAATCCAGCCAAGATGTGCAAAACTGTCATTTAAGCAAGAGGGGTCACTTTTTGAAGAATCTATAATACAATAAAACATATTCTGGTTGTTTTTTTTTTTGACTTGTTAGTTGTTTACCTTGTTAACATTAGTAAAGTATATTTTAATAATAATGTACATGATTTATAGTTCACCAACTTTTTTGTAATGTGAAAGAAACAATAATTAATGCTGTAGTTGAGTGTTTAATAACATTACCTAATGTATTACCTCATGTCTAATTCATGGTAACTAATGCATTATTAATTTATGTTAGTTAGTCAACACTTAATGTAAAGTGTTACCCAAAGCTCTGAGAACTTCTGCACAGTGGAAAGTAAAACATAAAGTGTGTGTAATAATAAAGCGTTGGTAATAAGGGGAGATGCTGCATGTATAGTATGTATTGAGTTTAATCAACACATTCGCTCTTCTCCTGTACCATTACCATGTTGCTTCCTTTCAAACCCAAAGCTGACGAGACTAGAACCTCCAGTCAGCAAGAATTCAGCAAATATGCATGATCTCTAAGGACATTAAAGATCTGCTGCTAATTTGAATTAGAATTTTTCTCACAAGTGCGCTCATGCATGTCTAATACGCGTCAAGGCAGGCGCTGGGTCTCACGCTAAAGTTACTCGTGTCATGTATATATATATATATATTCAAAAAAAAGTTTCGGATCGCTAAAATCTGTCAGCGTTAATTCCAATTTTATTTATTTATTCTTTTTTTTTTTTTTTTTGGTGTTGTATCTAAGCGCTCCAACTTCAAGTCAATAAGTCACCTGTCTCAGCTGGGCCTTCGGGACTTGAAGCAATTTGAATAAAGCACATCATTAAAACCCAAATTTAATTGTTGTGCTCCTCGTTCAGTGAAGCAAAATCCCCAGCAGTATTTATTACGCAGACTTTGATATATTTTTAACTGTCTAAACGCACTTACAATTCAGCAGCTAATCAATATAAACACAGTTCACCGTTTCCCCCTCAGTAGCTTCATTTTATTTATAACACAGGGGGGTTGTGCCTCACTGTACATGTCAAACACGCAGAAAATTCTGCAGATCTACATACATTAAGGTCACGGTTACGAAGTAAGAGCCGATCTTGGATCAGTTCGGTTGGTAAATGTACGTTTTTGATTATAATAAATGACTGTAGAGGAGTATAGTGGCATGCTTGATTAATAAATGGCTCTAGCTCATTATGGAAAGCAATTCATTTTCTTCTTAATGAACCTGAATTTGTTACAGGATCGTTCTGTTGTAACTGGCTGTTGAAGTCTTCAAAAAAGAAAAAGAAAAATAGCTCAAAGTGCTTCCCGTTTTAAACCGTTTTTTAATGTACCCAATCAGTAAAAAGCCTTTTCATCACTTCTTTTCTTCCAGTGCAGAAATATCCAGCTTTTGATTTGCTGTACTCTTGGAATAAAGACTTTCTTTTTTGCACTAAAGCTCCTCAGATTCTCTGATGAAGGAAGCTGCCGTTTAAAGTGTTTAACACTAATGAAAGAAGTTTAAATCCAGATTGTTTTTTGACGATCTGAACAATAAATAAAGCATTAAATTGTTGCTAATTAAATCCAAACCACATTTGCAGGGGATTGAAATGTAAATACAATCAACTGTTACTGAAGCATCTCAGTCTGAATGCTTTGGGCACTCAAATTGGATTCAAAGTGTGTTACGCAATACTTGCAGCGTGACAAACAATTGGCTCATCAAATCAAAGAGTAACAGATTTGTAGCGGGGACCCAACAGTGTGGTTTCATAGTGTCATGGTAGGGTACAGAATACAGACACTCGCGGATCCAGTTAAGATGTTTATTAAAAACCTACAGGGTGTACAGAGGGTAAACAGCAAGGAGTAAATAACGTCAGCAAACAGATACCTGGAGGCAAAGACCATACCAGAGTCTAAAGGCAGTCCAATGTTCATACACGAGGCAGGCCGTATCAGAGGTGATCCAAAAATCCAAAAACGGTAAACAGTCCAGGTAATACACAATAAGTCCACAGTGAAGGCGAGGCAAAAAATCAAGGTCGATAAACAGAAGCAAGGTCATACACAAGAGAACAATAACAGAAATAAACGCTTTGAAATGTGGGTGAAACCAGGCAATACACGGAATAGGTGTGTGTGTGAGCAGTCCTTTTATACTGCAGGTAATACTCAGGACTTCCTGGCCGGGGCAGGTGAGGTGTCACGTGATCGGCAATGTGTGTGATGTCAGTGGGTGGTGCATTCTGGGTGTTGTAGTTGTCTACATGGGCGTGGTAGTGGGGGGAAAAGTGGACCTGACCACCCAGGGCCCAAGTAGAGAGAGGGGCCCATGAAAATTTTTGCTCACGTTCCTTGTGTACTGGCATTTATAGGGGCCCACTGTCACTGAGAGTGTACAGGGCCCCGAATTTGCTGCTACACCCCTGGTTGTCTAACTGAGAACCTCCGTTGGAGCTAAGTGTGGAAGGACAAGGAGCGCCTACAACACAAGACGTGACACATGGTTACTATACTGCATATAATTGGAAGATATTTTTGCTTGTTTTAAGCATTATTTCTTTTTACATTTCTTGAATTTTCTCATTAAAATTATCTGACAATACAATAAGACATGTTTTATAAATTGAACCACTTAAAACAACTACAAGGAACTTAGAAATTAGCGATTCATTATTAAAATATTAATTTATTAAAAATAAATCTCAAAATGAGAATCATATATACAGATCTAGAAAAAAATTAAAACACCATTTCAGTTTCTGAATCAGTTTCTCTGATTTTGCTATTTATAGATATATGTTTGAGTAAAATGAACATTGTTGTTTTATTCTAAAAACTACAGACAACATCTTCCCTAAATTCCAAATACAACATTTTATAATTTATAGCATTTATTTGCAAAATAATAATTATTAGAATAATAATAATAAAAAAGATGCAGAACGTTTAGACCTCAAATAATGCAAAGAAAACAAGTTAATATTCATAAAGATTTAAGAGTTCAGAAATCAATCAAATCAATCAATATTTGGTGGAATAACCCTGGTTTTAATCACAGTTTTTATGCATCTTGGCATGTTCTCCTCCACCAGTCTTACACACTGCTTTTGGATAACTTTATGTCACTCCTGGTGCAAAAATTCAAGCAGTTCAGCTTGGTTTGATGGCTTTTGATCATCCATCTTCCTCTTGATTATATTCCAGAGGTTTTCAATTTGGTAAAATCAAAGAAACTCATCATTTTTAAGCTTCCTGCTGTATTAATGTTTTAAATGCTGAAATTGGATCATGTACAGGTTTAGGACCCTAGTGTAATATAAGCATTCTATGCCTGTTTATTCCTCTCTGTCCTAAAATGAACCAAGTCATCAGGGTTTTCCTCCTTATAATGGTATTTCTGGATTTCATTTAGCCAACAATATCTCAATAGCACTGTAGAACACAGGGAACACACACACACGTATACATACATACATACACACATGCATATACACACATGCATATAGGCACACACAGCACACGAAACCTAAACATGTTTCCAAAAATAGAAAAAAAAAAAACAGGTATGAAATAGTGGGCCCATATTCATCTGTAGTCAGCTGAGAGGTTGTCCATCAAACTGATTGCACATTGAATTAAAGGGCCTGCTCACACTGCGACGCCGTCGTCCGTCATCAGCAGCCTGTGGAAGATGAAGCTCCGGCCCCTTTAGTGATGTATGACCAAAACAACAGTGGCGTATTAATGCAACCGAAGGGCGGAGGGGGAAAAATAACATGGAAATATCATGATTGGACTGACAAGCGTTCAGGTCCCCAGTTCCAGGCTGTAGGCCTTGTCGGTCAAAAGCTTTTGCAGTTATGTTACACAGCAGAACAGCCATTCGATGGTTACTGCTATTAAAATGCATGCTATATATATATATATATATATATATATATATATATATATATATATATATATATATATATATATATATATATATATATATATTATATATATAAATATATATAAAAAAATAGGTTAAAGCCGAAAATGCTAAAAATTACTAATCGTCAGCAGTATTTAAAAAATTATATATTACAGTTTCGAGGAAATTATTTGCCAATAAATACATACATATTGCTGTAATAGATGAAACCATTAATTCTGCTCTTTAACAGAAAATCCTAAAGGAGAATGTCCAGACCTCATTTGTTGACCTTAAGCTCAGCTGTACTTCTGTACTTGGGTTCTGCAGCAGGACAATGATCCAAAACACACCAGCAGGAAACTAAATAAAGGTTTTGGAGTGGCCTAATCAAACTCCAATTGAGATGCTGTGGCATGACCTTAAACTGGCTGTTCATACTTGAAAACCCTTTAATGTGGCCAAATTAAAACAACTCTGCAAAGATGAGCAGATCAAAATCCTCCAAAGAGATGAGAAAGACTCATTACCACTTTTCACAAATGATTTATTGTATTTGCTGTGGCCAAAAGAGAGACACAACCAAGTTATTGGGTTTAGGTATAAAATACTTTTTCATATAGGACCAGTTTTGTCCCTAAATAAATGAAGTTATCATTTAAAAACGGATATTAAAATGTGATTGTAAATCTAAAAATATTAGTATGATAAAAAAAAAAACTCTGAAATCTGTAAAGGGGCAGATACTCCTTCACAGCACTGTATGTACTTTTTTGTGTTAATTTTAAGCTCAGAGACGCTCACATTTAACAACTATAAAATGAAACCACTTTTGTTTTTATTATGGTGTGAATTTCCTCATACAGTAAGTTATTGCCATAAGTACGGTGTAAAAACAGAACACATTTGGGGTGCATTATACCTTCCGTCATGACATCAAAACCCCTCAGAATCAGTTCTGAATGATACACAATGCTTTATTTTAACAGTGCCCTATTTTGCTGTTATTTGTTGATTGTGAACATTATTTTAATCTGTAAACTATGTGAATTCAACAAGTGCTATTTATTGTTCTGTCAATAACAAATTTACTACTCAATGATCTTGTTTTTTTTCTAAAAATCAGGTAATAAAGAACCTTTGTGTTCAAGCACTTTAATGTAACATGCTCATGATTCTGACATCATAAGCGGGAAGCAGGATCATAATAGTTAAATTACTCTGGTATAAATGAGACGGGTGAATTTGATAGGTACTCAGGTGAGGATGAGTACTCAGGTGGTATAACTGTTCATGATTGGGGATGAGGTGGATGGTGGACTTGTAGTTTGAGGATTTGAATAAGGCAGAGAGAGAATTCAGAAGTATGCCATGCTGGTATTTAACATGTTTTAGAGCTATTGGTCTATCACATAGACTGTGTATAGCTGGACAGAGCATCATCTCTCAAAAGTGAAGCCACCACAGGTCGGGCGCCCCCTGCTGTTCGATTGCAGAAAGCTGTGTAACCCCACCCATCTCCATAGGTTTCAATGGCAAAACAGACAACTTTCAATCACGTTTTTTCCCAATATACTGTAACTCTACCTCCATTATTTAAATGCAACAGCTAGTGTAACCTCTGCTTATATTGTCAAATTTTTATATTCCCGCAGAACTCATTTTTAAAACGTTATTCAGCTCTATTTAAAAAGGTGTGGTTATTGTAAAAGGGCTGGTTATGGCTGGGACCAATAACAGACGGTCAGCTCTGCTCCGCTCTGCAGCCTGTGACCTCGAGGCAGCCCTCAGGGGCGGGTTTATTCAAATGAGTAGGCTGTCTCTCCACAGTCTTTCTCCCTCCTCTGGTCTCTACTGCGCAGACTCGGGTTTCAGGATCGCAAACATGGCGGAAAATTTTGGCTTCATTTTCATTAAATGAATGGGAACGGCGACATGGTGTCCATATTTTTTACAGTCTCTGGTCTATCATATCAGCAAAATTTCCAACATGGTCCTAAAAAGATGTTTACAAGCCAAAACTAAAAAATAAATCCATGCACAAAATAGAGAAATGCAGTCAGTCCTTTTAATCTCATAGATATTGATAAAAAATCCCATTTCCAGATTGTTAAGACTCGTTGTAGACCCGCTTCTCTCCATCCTTCCTCCTCTATGTGTGTCTGCGCCTGTGTCTCATTATGTTTCAGATACAGCACAAGAATCCGGGGAAAGATTAGAGGAAACACTTCCAATTAAAAAGCGAATGCAGGCTGTGAATCCAGCCAGAATAATGTCTAATGTCACCACTGCACAGAATTAGTGTAGCGCAAAATGTTGCGCCTTATTATATAAAGTTGTTTTAATGTGGTTCTTCCCTCTTTTTTAATTCAAAATAGCTGCAGGCAGCAATTTTTGTCATCTGCTGTGCACTCAGAGCATTGTTATGTTGGTGACACACACACACACACACACACTCACACAGAGGGGAGAGCATAAATGTAATGTAAATGATGGCGGGAAAAAAGGACACCCACCTGGGAGCAGAGATAGTCTAACAACACTTAATGGCGAAGTTTGATGTGTGTGCTGCTCATGAACTCAGCCTCTTCAGTACATTATCATCTGCTGCAGTTCATTTATTAGTCATATACTGTAGTTCTCCTCGTGTAGCACTTTCAGCTGCCTGTTATTTATATTCTCTGAATGGTGGGTGATTATTTTGTTGGGCATTTCAAATTACAGTGAAACTATGGTAAGTTGTTTAAAAAAAAGAGGAGGAAGATGTTTGGGTTGTATTTTAATTGGGCAAAGAATAAATTAATTCTAGTGCACTACATTGAAATTAGCATGGTTTGAATCCTTACTGTAAGAAATTAAGCCATTATTTTAAGTACTTGTGTATATAATAAATGTATTATTATTATATTATTAATACTAATTACATCTCTCAAAATGTGTTATATATATATTAATAAATCCTGAGTAAATATAAAAAGCACTTTTTAAAGCTGATGTCTGTAAGTTTTGGGATTTAGGGCCCTCTCTGGTGAGAATGGGTAATTGCCCAGAGCATGTGGAAGAATCAGTTTAAACTGGGAGGGTGTGATGCGGCCTCCTTTCAGAGTGGATGAATCCGATTCCAGGTTGTGCTCAGTCAAAAAGAGAGAGAGAGAGCTCAGTCAGAAACTTCACTTCAACAACACACTTTATTTTTACTATGAATGAGTTACTGAGAGCTACTGAGCTCTGAGTTTCCCCTTCTGAAGTCTCCAATGCTCCACCAGCCGCTCGAGCTTAGTAAAACTGAACCGGATCCTCTTTCAGAGGTAAAGTATGCAAAGACACGTGACTTGGCCAGAAGAACTCCCACGAAAAGTGACCCAACACCCCAGTTTTAGGAATAAATACATTAGGCTTAGCAGTGACAATTAAACTATTTTTTTTGTCCCTTCTCCACTCGGAAATGCTACTGTTCTTAGCTTAGAAACAAAATAATGACTGTTCCTGACCTCAAGCTCAGGTGTATTTGGGTTCTGCAGCAGGACAATGATCTAAAGCACACAAACAAGTTTACCTTGCAAGCTGACAAGATTGAGAGGCATTCTTGGCTGCACATTATAATGCCTTTTTTTTGTTTGTTTAAGGGATTTGAAATCGAATGAAGATGACGAATGGGACACTTTATTTGTGGGCTGGCATCATCTCCATCTTTGTCTATGCCAAGCATCTGAGCAGCATCATTTTGGAGTTCTGCTTTGTTTTGACTTATTTCCTGATTTAAAAAATAATAATTTAAAATAATCAGTAGTAAAAAGTTTTTTTTTCTTCCATAAAAATACTAAATGTATAAATGTCTAGCATAGGAGAAAAGGAGGTGTCTGAACAGACTACCCATGCAAAGTCCAATACTATAGAGTAGCTGCTTTCCATCCTGAACACCCTTATTCCCAAAGAAATAGTGCCTGCCTTTTTCTGCCATTATTCCTTGTGTTTTTGTCCTTCTTTTGCAGGGAAGGAGAGGATAGAGAAGAGAAGAGAAGAGAAGAGAGAATAAGAGAAGAGAAAAGAAGGGAAGAGAAGAGAAAAGAAGGGAAGAGAAGAGAAAAGAAGAGAGAATAAGAGAAGAGAAGAGAGAATAAGAGAAGAGAAAACAAGAGAAGAGAAGAGAGAATAAGAAAAAACAAGTCAAGAGAAGAGAATAGAGAATAAGAGAAGAAAAGAGAAAAGAAGAGAAGAGAGAATAAGAGAAGAGAAGAGAGAATAAGAGAAGAGAAGAGAGAATAAGAGAAGAGAGAATAAGAGAAGAGAAGAGAGAATAAGAGAAAATAAGAGAAGAGAAGAGAGAATAAGAAAAAACAAGTCAAGAGAAGAGAATAGAGAATAAGAGAAGAGAAAAGAAAAGAAGAGAAGAGAAAAGAAGAGAAGAGAGAATAAGAGAAGAGAAGAGAGAATAAGAGAAGAGAGAATAAGAGAAGAGAAGAGAGAATAAGAGAAAATAAGAGAAGAGAAAATAAGAGAAGAGAAGTGAAGAGAAGAGAGAATAAGAGAAGAAAAAGAAAACAAGAGAAGAGAAGAGAAAAGACGAGAAGAGAGAATAAGAGAAGAGAAGAGAGAATGAGAGAAGAGAGAACAAGTCAAGAGAAGAGAAGAGAGAATAGGAGAAGAGAAAACAAGAGAAGAGAAGAGAAGAGAGAATAAGAGAAGAGAAGAGAGAATAAGAGAAAATAAGAGAAGAGAGAATAAGAGAAAATAAGAGAAGGCAAGGGAAGAGAAGAGAGGAAAAGACAATATAAGAAAAGAGAAGAGAAGACACGAGAAGAGAAGGCAAGAGAAGAGAAGAGAAATAAAGAGAAATAAAGAGAAGACACGAGAAGAGAAGAGAAGAGAAGGTTCTATATACGCTCTATCTGAAGTAGGTCAGGCTGAATCTCTAATGATGTCACGGTCTGCTGACCTCCCAGCCCGTCTGCCTGCCCTGCCCCATAATAACCTCAATTGCCTGCTGACACAATGACACAGTACCCTGTTAGAGCTGCAGTCTCATCAGCCTGCAGCCGTCCGGCCCCCAGCCTGCCTGACTTGCCCTGCGCAAGTCTGGCATGTCTGCAGAGAGCCATGCATCAATCACACACCGGCTACAGCTTGCATTAATGAGCCCACCAACAGGGGGAGGTACCGCTGAAACGATGTTTCCTCCACATGTGTGAACGTAAAGACGTGACCAGGTGGAAGGGCTGTTAGATTTAGTGGTGGAAAGGCTGGCTTGAGATTGTTATAGGTCTTCTTACAAGATGTGTCTAATTCAAAGAAACCTTCTACCCATCGTGCGTCTGCTCATTAAGCATGTTATGATGCTCATCTGCCTTATATGCATGTAATTACTCACTGTAGCCCAGCTGTTGTCATATACTATTTGACATCTGTTCTCTAACATCATTTTGAGTTGAGAAAATACAGGAGTTTCTAATAAATTGGCCAATAAATGTAAACTTATTGACAAAAAAAGAATAACACACAAAGAGGACATTGTTGGAACTAAAGAAATGTGTATATGTGTAAATGTACTTTGGAATGGTGATACAGGTAAAGGCATAAAGGTTTCATATGGCATCCTGTAGCAAATTTGCCCACTGGTGTTGCAGCTTGACCTGTAGATCCTGCACACTCCTTGGTTGCCAAAGGTGGTGTTCCAACTGGTCCTCTAAATACTTAATTGTGATCAGGCAGTCCAGTGCAGTGTTCCAATCTGACAGAGACATTCCTGAAAAAAAGCCCTTGCTGCCAATTGAAAGCCCTACCATGACAGGCAACACATGTGGACGCAGGGTGTCCTATAGATGCTGCTGAAGCATTAGTGTCCCTAATATCACTACTAGGGTTGACTGACTGTTGTATGCAATAGCTCCTGAGATCATCACACCAGTGGTTGGGGCACAGCAAAGGCAGGATTGAAATGCTCACCACGAGTCCTCCATATTTGAGTGTCATTGAATCCCAAAGAGAGCCTAGATTGGGCAAGAATAAATTTTTATATGATTAATAAGTAACAATTATCAGTTATAAATCTGGTGGAACTTCGCTCCCTGACTTGACTGACCCAACCCTTAGAGCCGACGTGTCTTGGTCATATCAGTGCTGAGCTGAACTAAACTAAACCATCCATTACCCTTTCTGAACCAAGTAGAAGGTAGTCATTTGGCACATGGCTCTTAAAATCATTAGCCAATGAGAGTAATAGATGGTTTAGCTTTGATTTAGTTTTTTTTACATACGGTGGCCCCAGTGCTTCTGTCTGATTCAGCAGTTGACCAATCCTGCTTGAGAGCGAGGATAGGACCACGTACCTAATTTTTATTTTTATTTTTTTATTCTTTATTTAACCAGGTCATTAAGAACAACTTCTTATTTACAAAATAATAATACAAACACACAAGTACAACAGACAATGACAAACCTAAGACAATATCAGACCTGTGACAACATTTCTCATTCAAAAATGTCTTAAAAGCTGACTTAGAAATAAAATTGTCCAGTTGTAACAAAGTACTGTATTGATCAGTGGGACCTGTAGCATGATGTGCTGAGCAGTACCGGTATTATAGGCAGAAGATGAATACTTTATCAAGTTCCATAGATACTGAGGAGACAAACCAAGAAGAGTTTTATAAATAAGCATGTACCAGTGGATCAAACGGTGAGTATGTAGCGATGGCCAACTTTAGAGCAGAGTAAAGACAGCAATGATGTTTTAAAAGGAGCATTTATAGCAAACCAAATGGCTGAGTGACAGAAACCATTAAGTTTCTGGAGAAGGCTTTTGCAAGCAGGTCCATAAATGATATCGCCAAAATCAAACATAGGCAATATATTCATTTGGACTAAAGTAAGTTTGGTAGATTGACTTAAGGAGGAGCGGGTTCTATATAAATACCCAATTTTAGACCTAACCTGTAACTTGTTAATTTGGACTGGAACTTGGTAATCTGTGATGGAAACGACAAGGTATTATCTAGATACTTAGATAACTATAACTAGATACTTATACTTATATTCTCAGGTACTCAGGTACTTATATTCTGTAGCCTGATTTATTTTATACCTTCTTGTAAAACCACTACACCTTAGTCTTAGTGGTGTTTATTTGAAGATTTAAAGTGAAAAAAGCTTGTTGAAGCCTTTAGAATTTGTACATACAAATGCAGAAATACAAAACTAAATTAATGAACAAATGTTGAAATAAATAAATACATGTAGAAATACATCAATCAATAAATATAGAAATAAAAAGCAGTAAGAGCTTCAAAATAAAGGTTAATGCATGGAAATAGATTCCTGATATAATTTTAAGTGTGTACTTTTTCATGACAAAATGTATTTATCCATTAATTAATCATTTATTATAATGAACCTATTTATTCATTTATATGTACATTTATTTATTTATACTTACATAATTTCTTTTGTCCTCCATATTGGAAAAAGCAGAGCCACTGGTGGCAGTTATAGCAACTTTGGCAGTCAAAGTGCCTGTATTGAAGACCAAAGGTAATCTGGTATCATATGCCATGACAAAAGGACCCCTGAACGTGGGAAATGGGACAGTGAAACCATTGATCTTGGTGTTGACCACCGTGCCTCATCACATACTAGATTTGTTGGTTGTCTTCAAAGATAAAGACCAGAACTCATCACTAAAGATGACCCACAGCCATCCTGAACTATTATAAATAGTTATTGTATATAACTCTATATGAGAAAATGCTGGAAAAGAACTTCACTATAAGTGTAAAACAGGAGACTAACTCCCCAAACTACAGCTTAACAAAGATTCTTAGATTCTTAGAAGAAGATTTCAAATTACTTCTTAATTTCACTGTAGAGAAATGAAAATGGAGAGGCTTTTAACTTGAAACACTGCTCAACAGCACCCCAGCAGCCTCTATCTAGAGTGTTAGGGTTCTCGGTGGAGCCACTTCTGCAGATGGAATTTCTGATATGTGAGAAACATGTGTGGTATTAAACGCTCATGAAAAGCTCTGCAGTCAGTAAATGTCACACTGGAGGCATGGGAACAGGACTGGAGGTTTGGGAAAGTTATATGATCTCATGCAGCGATTGGGCTACTTTCCTACTTAAGCAGCTCCTCGTTTACATGCAGAATTATCCTGAGAAACTTCCAACTGAAAAAACACAGCTCAATGTGGACACCATTCACACATGGTCACTCCATGTGCCTATTTATATCCTGGTATTGTCATCTTGGAATATTCCCATACCATCAGGGAAGACAAATCCATTGATGGGACAACCTTGTCATATAGTTTATTTAGGTTCTGCACACTATGATCAGGAGTTCGCTGGTTCGAATCCTGTTCATGTAGCTCGCCATCGGCTACCGGAGCCCTTGCTCTCTCTTGGTGGGTAGATGGCACTCTCTCCCCACATCACTCCAAAGGGTGATGTCGCTGCGCTTTCCTCCAAGTGCTCTGGTTGAGGCGGTGGCTGTGGCTGACTTCACATGTATTGGAGGAGGCATGTGGTAATCTTCACAATTTAAAAAATAAGCTAACAAAAAAGAATAACATTTAACTATAGGGCTCTAGTGGGTGTTCTATAAACTACACCTTACTGAATCAACTAAAACTTTCCTACAGATATAGTATTTGAGGTTACTGTAGATATAGCACATTATTGAGCCAGGGATACTGCTTTGTTTTGCGTCCTTGTTCACTCATTGTTCTTGTCCATTCACATCTATTTCTCCTTTTCTTGAAGCCTTTTGTACTTCTGCTTTTTTTTGTAAAAGTCGCAAAAATTCCAGGCTGAGCTGCATTGCTGTGATTTTTATTGATTTACAAAACCACATATTTGAAGTTGCCCAAATAGGAATTCATGTTTTTCTTACCTTTCAATCTCAAATGACCCATCTTTTTCACATATGACAAAAATGATTGGAATTTGAGCCACTTTTACCTGCTCTTTGTAAATAGAATATGTGGCTCAAATGAAGTGGTTTGAGTTATTAGATTTGTTTTTACATGAGTCT
Source organism: Astyanax mexicanus (assembly GCF_023375975.1). Taxonomy (NCBI): domain Eukaryota; kingdom Metazoa; phylum Chordata; class Actinopteri; order Characiformes; family Acestrorhamphidae; genus Astyanax; species Astyanax mexicanus. Next base: position 28,128,340 of record NC_064413.1, on the reverse strand, counting down.
TTACATTGTGTTTACATTGTTATTGTTACATGGCTTGACATAAACCAGATACAATCCTATTCAAGAAACCCAAGAAACCTAAAGTGTAAATAGGATAACAATAGGATAAAAGCCTTTAACTTATCTAAAGGTAATTATATGATTATACAGGTAAAAATAAAGTTTAAAATTGTTTACATTTTTAAGTTCGTATCAGTTAATATAACACTATACGGATACAAATTTAGGAAAATAGCACTGGCTTTCCAATTATAGCGAAGCTTTAACAAAAATGTATATATTTTTTTCTGAAGTCTCCTAGAGCAATAGTGATGAAAATGTCCTAAATTATGTTCCACATGTTAACCAAACATTTTGCCGATGTTAAAACCATCTGTACTTCTGGCTGATTGAGTTGGCAGACAGCCATAGGAACCTCCTTTAGATGCTATGGGGTATTTTGCCCACTGGGTACAACACATGGCTGTTACTACAGAAATATCAGAAATACTGATACTGGACATATTGGAGAGAGAAGCCGTTACTGAAATGACAGTCACTTGAATGATTGGTAAAGTAAATGAGCCATATTTTCTCCTAAAATACATCTTCCTATTTATGTTTTAATATGTTATTAATAATGTATTAAATAGTGTCAATTACCTTATTGTAAAGTGTTAACATTTAAAACAAAAACAAAAAACATAGGAGAATTGCATCAGTGCATCATTATTGCGACATCTTAATAAATGCAGAAAGAAATGATTATTATTAACTTTTTCCTGCTTTCTGCGCCATACTCTAATTTTGTTTAATTTTATATAAGTTGTGAGGTGTTATCTTGTTAGTGAGGTTAAACACCGGCCAGTCTGCTCATGGCATGATGATAAGAGTAATCAGAGTTCAATTGAGGTCTGTCATTGGGTGCCAGATAATTGGGACATTCCATTTTCAATGTTGTACAGGCATTTAACATTTCTTAATCCACCGTGAATACAGTACAGACACACCTTCTCATTCAGTGCGTTTTCTTTATTTTTATGACAATTTATATTGTAGATTCTCACTGAAGGCATCAAAACTATAATTGAACACAAAAACTTAACAAAAAATGACTTGACCTCCACAGTCACCGGATCTGAACCCAATCCAGGTGGTTTGGAGTGAGCTGGACCACAGAGTGAAGGCAAAGGGGCAACAAGTGCTAATAAACACCTCTGGGAACTCCTTCAAGACTGTTGGAAAACCATTTCAGGTGACCACCTCTTGAAGCTCATTGAGAGAATGATGCCAAGAGTGTGAAAAGCAGTAATCAGAGCAAAGGGTAGCAATTTTGAAGAAACTAGAATATAAAACATGTTTTCAGTTATTTCACTTTTTTTTTGTTAAGTACATAAAACTCCACATGTGTTCATTCATAGTTTTGATGCCTTCAGTGAGAATCTACAGTGTAAATAGTCATGAAAATAAAGAAAAAAATAATTGAAAAAGAGAAGGTGTGTCCAAACTTTTGGCCTGTACTGTATGTGTAATGGAAATACACCATAGAAGGCATTACCACCCATTGTGGACAGCGCAAATGGTATTAATGATCATGACCAGCGGCGTCTGGCTAGAATCTATCACAGAAGAACAATATTTGGTTCCATCATCAGGTCCGTGAAGAAACTTGAAATTGACACATCGAGAATCTTTATAAATATCTTTTTAAATATTTGTCACAATCACATTTCATATTAAAAACATGGCTCTTTAGATAAGCCCAGAGTCCTGAGATGAGCTTTGAGTTATTTCTGTCTATCAGTTGGTTTGGGTGCCTCTCTGTGCCCCGCAGTAACAGACAAACTCAATTAGATTAACGCTCGCCCTGCAATGAGATGACGCAACCATGTGAAAAACCCCTGAAGTCCAGCTGACCCCTTTTACAGCCATGATTATCTCCAGACAGTAGCTGAGGGTGATTAGTTATGACAAGAGACTACACACACACACACAGGTCAGACTGGGTGGTGCATATTATAAAGATAAAATCTGTTTAAGCAGATTTTGAGAGGTTAATAAATGATAGCAGAGAGCAGATCAGGTCATTACAGTGTTCACACTGAGGAAGTAGTGAGGCTGAGGCTGATTGGCTGATTCAGACAGACACACTCCTCATCACACCTGCAGCAGCTGGAGTAGTACAGCTCCGGGTGGTCCGGGCAGACTAAGGTGATCACAATGATTGGGAGATTGCTGGTTCGAATCCCGGTCATGCAGCTCGCCATCAGCTGTCGGAGCCCTGAGAAAGCACAGTGGGTAGATGGCGCTCTTGCATCACTCCTAGGGTGATGCCGATCAGCACAAGGCATCTGTGAGCTGATGTATCCGAACCGAGTCGCTGTGCTACTCTGCAATGAGTTCAAAAAGTTCAGCAGCGTTTCAAAAATATGTGATTGGCTTCACACGTGTCGGAGGAGGCATGTTCTAGTCTTTAACTTCCATGTTTTGAGGCATCACTAATGATGGGGGATATACAGCTGGCTAGCAGAAGCTGAAGGGGTGGGATAATTGGCCAAATAAATTGGGAGAAAAGCGAGAGAAAATTAGAAATAAAATTTACAGAAGGAACAGTGAGGTGTCCTTCCACACATGTTCCAAAAATAATGCAAAATGATGAAATTTCTGCAAAAAAATAAGTTGTATTTCCATCCACTACAGTTACAGTACTAGTCAAGAAATTGTACACACCTTCTTACTCAATGTTTTTCTTTTCTTTATGTCTTTATTTAATTTATTTTCTACATTGTAGATTAATACTAAAGGCGATGAAAAGAATTAAGGGCCACTTATGGAATTACGCAGTCTTCCACAATCCCTTGACTTAAACTTGATCAACTGAGATGGAGATTTAGGATGAGCTGGAGCTTCACAGTGTGAAGAAAAAGCAGCAACTATTGTTCAGCACCTCCAGGAACTGCTTCAAGATGCTGAGAAAACTATTCCAGGTGGCTCTACCTCATGTGTCCAAACTTCTAAATGGTACTTAAAAAAGCAGTGGAATCTGAACAAGCATAAACTCATTCTTTGCTTTAAGCAGAATCATCTTTAAAGCTAGATCAAATCTTTTAAGGGCTGAGTTATTTGCAGTTCAGAGACCCCTGTCACGATGAGCAGTGGCCCATGTAATAAGGGCTGAAATCTCGGTACCACCTGAAAATATCTGGGAATCTGGGAATGTGAACACACTAGACAGTTCTGGGAGAGCAAAGAAGAACAATTCTTCAGAAGAACGTTGGATTCTAAAAGTCTAAATCAGTCTTTAAAAAGATGTTTTATAGCTAGACCATCTGAAGTGCCAGTTGTTTTAAGTCACTGACTACCCTAATAAAATTATAAGATAATCTTTAAAACAGTGCTTTATGTAAGATGTACACTTGAGTAGAATAAGGTATTGAGGGCGTAGGCAACCGTTGATTAAGAAGCATTAAGAATAATACACCTTACTAATGGATAAAGAGAATTGCATACAGTTAAATGCCTCATTGTTTATTCAAAAAAAAGTTTTAATCTTTCTTTTATTCTGTCTTCAGTGCTATTCAGATTCTCTACTTCAACTTAGTATATTCATTTCTGTAATATTGGGATGTTTTTTTTTCTGGTTATGTTTTTTTTTATGTAGAAGCTTCAGTCTTACACCTTCCTCTCTTTAGCCTTTCTTTAGTCTCTTGGCCAGTCTCTCGCCTCTGTGAGCTTTAGCATTAGTATTAGCAGGTGTGAAGTGAAGCCTCCTCAGAATTGGAACGTCACTTTTAATCCTCTTAAGTTCCATGTATGTCCATGAGATGTGCTGCTGTCAGAGTTGGAGGCAGAAAAGCAATCAATTAAGGCACAGGAGGGGCTTCAATTTACTATCACCCACCTCTGTCTTCATGCAATATGAATCAGCATAGTGGTACTACATTGATCCATTCATTTTTCTCTATTTAAATATTCCTGAGCATATTGTCGCTGTCCAATGAAAAAGAAGTATTTCCATTTTTGTTGATTTTTAGTTCAATACATAGTACCACATTATGTATGAATTTATCAGTGAGGTTGTAAGGAGCAGTAAAGCCATTTTGCTGAAGTACAGCATTATACAGTAGTTTCAGTAGACTTTCTCCAGCATCAAGGCTGGAGCAGTATTAGCATTAGCTGCTAACTGCGCTAAGCGCTTGCTCTTTTGCCGCTCAGAGGTGAGTATTATCGGCCTCTAGCCTGCCGCTAACCCCGGCTAGCACTGCTGAAGCAGCATTAGCATTAGCCGTTAACCTCGCTAAGCTCCAGCTCTTTCGCTGTTCAGAGGTGAGTATATTAGACTGTAGCCTGTGTGTTTACCGTGTTAAAAAAGGCTACTTGGCAAGAACCGCTAGCTAATATCACCCTGGCTTACCGAAACAGTCAAAGTTCCTCAATGTAGTGCTGTAGTGCTAGCAGTTAGCCACTTATGCTAATGCTGCTGCACCCAGCCTTAGTGAAAATCTGGAAAATCTAAGCTTACTGTAAATAAACAGAAGTGCTTCACTCACCCAAATAAACAGTTTTCAGGAGAGAAATCTGCGTAGATTAACATCGAGCGCTCGTTTGTCTTTGAAAGTTTTTTTTCTTACTTAGCTTAGCTTTACTTAACTTAGTCACTCACCCACCACCATTACCCAGCGGCGTTACCTGCTGAATTAGAAGGAGAACATGGTGACACCCTTGTTCCTTAGTAGTGTTGCTTTAAATGTGACTTATGTATGAAAATAGACCAGAAAATAGACGTTCATTATAATCTGGTGTGCTTTATAGTCCGTAAAATATACAAAGTTAGAATACACAAACTGTCTCCTACACTGTGTCAAAATTTCTTGATGAATGGACCAATAGAAATTCTCCAAAATTAACTGAAATAAACTATTTTTACATTGACTTCCATGAAAAGATAATATCTCTTTCCTGTAAAGATGCTATATAAGAATATATAAGATACTCCCATTAGAGTGTTTTTTTTTTTTGTCGTCCTCTGGGTCTTAGATTTGTCATTGCTGTATCCCATGAAAAAACACGACTTGCTTCCAATCTCCATCACTTGCCCTTTTTTGACTTTCTTTTAAATTTCCGAAATAAAATATGTTTGATTAAAATAAACATTGTTGTTTTATTCTATAAACTACAGAGAACATTTGTAGTGAATAATTGTCATTTAGAGCATTTTTTGCAGAAAATGAGAAATGGTTGAAATAACACCAAATAACCTCAAATAATGCTCATTTTCATAAAGTTGTCAAAGAAATCAATATTTGGTGGAATAACCCTGGTTTTAAATCACAGTTTTCATGCATCTTGGCATATTTTCCTCCACCAGTCTTACACACTGCTTTTGGATAACTTTATGCCACTCCTGGTGCAAAAATTCATCAGTTCAGCTTGGTTTGATGGCTTGTGATCATCCATCTTCCTCTTGAAAAACTCAAAATGTTTACCTCATCATTTGTAAGTGGTCCTTATTTTGTTTCCAAAGCTGTATACTATTGAACTATACTTTAATGTAACTTTATCCAATTGTCTGTTGTAACATATTGGGATGGGAACTGCTAAACATGTTGCTTTGTTAATGGCACCAAAAAAATCACATATCTCAAATTAAAACTGAAAAAAATAATTGCAAACCACAAAAACGGAGGCACGACAAACCGGGAGAGTCCAAGCAGATAGATCCGTGCACAAGCCCACAGCGGAGTCCAGGAGGTGTGCAGGTATTAAACGCTTCAGCGATGAAGGTGGCAGGCTGTGTAGAGTCGCTCCGGAGTGTCACACTCTTCTGTTTCCCTTCATTCCAGCAGAAAGGACGATGTTCGGGTAAAGCAGAAAGCTGCCAGAGAGTCCCGACTGCAATATGACTGAAGAGAAATGAAGTTGATGCTCCACGATTCTGATTGGAAGAGTTAGGTGCTCGAGTCTCAGACTGTTCCTCACTCACTCTGCTCTTCCTTTCTGCTCTTCTGTTCTTTCGGAGAGAGAGGCAGAGGAGTTTTCAGATCAGCTGTGTCGTCTGCAGGGCAATGCGTAGTGGAACGCCACTCTCTGTCCCTCTCTAGCTTCTCTTTCCTTTCCACTAGTGCTCTCTCTCTCTCTCTCTCTCTCTGTCTCTCTCTCTCTCTCTCTCTCTCTCTTCTTCTCTTTCACACTCCCACCCTCCCTGCCGGTCTTTTTCCAAATGCTACAAAACACAAGAAGAAGCAGTAATACAGAGTGTAAAACCGAAACTATTCATTAACAGGATTTCAGAATGGGGTTTAAACTTGGAGAAAGCTGGTGCTGTAGTTTGTGGACAGTACTGTGTACAGTAGTGTAAAGTAGTGTAAAGGGGGCTGCTGTGGGGATGCTGGTGGGCTAAAGCATTATGCAGGATCCTGCTGTTCCACTCAAGATAGCTTGATGGCAGCATTACAGCTTGCTGGGAGAATGAGAGACAAGAGTGTGAAGAAGCACAGTACTGATTTCTGCGGATGATTTACAGTAATCATGATTATTTTTAATATTATTATTATTTTAATTTTCTTATTCATGTAATATAATGCAGTCAACTTCTTAGCGGTGTTTTTTTCCTTTATAAATATATATGTTTGTTAATTAATTAAGCAATCAATGTACTTATTTGTTAATGTACAAATGAAACATTTTCTTCTTTTTATTATTTGTTTGCATTATTCTTCTTTTATTTTACATATATTTTTTTTAAATACATCCCACTAATTACATGCATTTTTGGTTTTAAAAAAATCTTAATGTTAATGAAGGTCAGTCTAAAAAGATGTTATTCAGAGTAATTTTGAAGCATTTCAAAAAAGTAAAAAAGATTAAAATGTAGATGCAATGGCTTTGAGTGGTCATGTTCTCCTCCACCAGTCTTACACACTGCTTTTGGATAACTTTATGCCACTCCTGGTGAAAAAATTAAGCAGTTCAGTTTGGTTTGATGCCTTGTGATCATCCATCTTCCTCTTGATTATATTCCAGAGGTTTTTGTTTCGGTAAAATCAAAGAAACTCATCATTTTTAAGTGATCTCTTATTTTTATTTGCAGAGCTGTATATTAGTATAGCTAATCTTACTTAATATATCTTAATATATATGACCTGTTACTCTATCAATGTTTTTAATGATGAGGCCTAACTCCTTCTGGGAGACATAATAAGTGTTGTGCTCCTCATTTCATTGACTTCTATAGGTTTAATTTCTTAATGTAAGCCTGAAACTGATAAAAATATTTCATTACATTACATTATAATAAATTACAAATTACAAACTACAAATATGAATAATAATGAACTATTTAGACAGGAAAAAGTTATTCCTCCGATTAATTAATTATTCTACCGAAAAAAAGCTTGTGTGATTGTCTAGGATGACAAGTGGCCTACAGAAAGAGATTTTATTAAAGATTTGTTTTTTACTGCTAAGAATATATATACTGATGAACAGATACAAAGCATGCTGCTGCTTAATATGCATTAACTCAGCATTTTTGTACTTTTTCTTTGCTAAAGTAACGTCCTAAACATGCTGCAACTCACTGATGACCCTGACCACACTCTGACTCCCTTCAGTAGTGAGCTCCTCAGATCCCTCAGTGGTAGAGTGATGGGGTTGGACTGAATCCCGGTAGAGTGTGTTTGAACAACTGCTGGTTGGTGCAGGCAGGGTAGAGGAAGTGGGCTCTTCCTCCACCACATCAGTCAACAAACACCAGGGTTCAGCCAGAACACCCAGGTGGGTCTCGTTCTCTCACTAATGCTGCCTGGATAGGAACCAAATACATCTCAGCAGATGACCAGAACTCACCGTGCTTTTTACTTACTGTCTCTTCCTATGTGCTGACTGGCTTTGTCCCGAACAAAAATGTATTATTTCTACAATTTTATATTTAAGCATCATCAATTTGCATCCCATGTTTAGGTCTCCAACCTACATTTCCCATGATTCCTTTCTTTTTGTAGGACTCTGTCACATGCAACTCACCAAAAACAATTATGAATTGTTCTCATAGTCATTGTCACCTGAGTATTGAATGACACTGAACGTGACTCATTAGCCCACTCTGTATAAATTCTTGTCTGTTTAAATAGGAACTTTGCAAAGTATTGCCAACCTCACCCCTATGCTTTTATTTTTGTTGTTTTGTTCACCTGGTTTGTTTGGATCTCTGGCTATTTGACTCTCAGATTATTTCATTATTCACGATTCTGCTTTGCCCATGTCTGTTTTGAATGCATTTGTGTTGTGTGCCCTGTTTATTGACTGTAGGATTAAACCTTGTTTCACCCTTTCTATCTGTTTTTATCTGTAGTGTGAGAGTCTGACTAGTCGTTTGAGTCCTAGAGAGAGATCCCCCCATTTTCTAATCAATAAAAAACAACTACAAAGTGTTTGGGTTAGTTATAGAGATAGCATTTATAGATCCAAACATTTATCTATTTATTAAGCTGTTCATCCATCAGACCATCCATCCATTCATCAATTGACTTAATTTTTACAACGTTACCAAAACTTGTGACATTTATGAAGTAAGTTTAAAAAGCAAGTCCACTAATTCCTTTGATTTTCTCAAGAAAGTGTTTATTTTAAGAAAATGGTTGACCGCATGTTCAAATATATATGACAAAAAAAACACTGTTTTCCTAAAGGATGCAAAGCTATTTTTTATTGTTTCAAGAAGACCCAATCCTGAAATTCATCAAATGTATTATCATGTCACAACTTCGTCCTGTTTTTGCGTTTGTCTGTGGTCTGTCCCTGTGTCCCTCTGTTCCAGTCTTCTGTGTGCCTACCTGTTCATTTTTAGCTCCGCCCCCTTGTTACCTTGTCTCAGGTGTTTCCTATTTTTCTTTCTCCGTCTATGTGTATGTATTGTCCCCCTTGTCCCTTCTTGTTTTTGTTTATTCCCACCTGAAATATAATGCAATTTATTAAACAAATGGATAAATGATGAATCAAACAGAATTGGAAAAAAGTGGTTTACATGAACTAATATTCACATTAATAAATCAATAAACCAAAAATATAGCCTCATTTAATTTTGTTACTCTTTTCTTTGCAAAAAAAAAAATCACAAAGCTTCATTTTCTTGAAGAAAATTCTTGTAAAAAAATAATGTAACCAAAAAATTTAATGCAAAAATAAAAGAAAATCTGGAAAATAGAATGCACATAATCATCCAAACTACTTTAGGGCATTACAAATATGAAACCAAAACTCTAAAGCCTCACTGGCAACTTGCTTGGAATAGTAAATAGAGCAGATGCCAGGTCAAGAACAAACACGGTCATTAATAACAGGGCTTTACGATTCTTCTGAAGGAGTTTGTTCATTAGAGGCCTTTTTGTTCAGTCTGATGCGTCCTGCAATAATACACACGCCATTAAACTCATTTCAGCATGGCCTGAATGGAGAGATGCACTGACCGACAAGGCTCTCAGGCCTTCACTCGTACGAGGATGGAGGAGAAGTTGGACGTGAGCCACTTTCACATAGTGTTGAAAGCGAGCGCGGGCCGTGCCACCTGGGACTCCCCGTGCAGGGGTGCAGCTGCCAGGCTGCAGCGTTTAGTGCCCTGACACTTGGCTTTCAGAGCAGAAATAAATGAAACAAAAGCCCACAATGTCTTCCACCACTTCGCACGACTGCCCACAGCTTCTGAGCTTCGGGGTTTCTAGGCGTTTTTGTCTCTTGGAAGCATGTGAGTGGATTTATTTGGCCTGATCACCTGCCCTCAGACGGGTCACCTGCTGCCCCCACTCCTCGACCTCTGATCCGGACAGGAGGCACCTGGATCTGTCCTCCCGTCAGCTTAATAAGTGCGGATGATCTACGTTGTGTTTCTGGTCAGTGCTCAGTGATCCACCCGAAGCCGCCCAGCTACTGTCGTATTTATGTCATTATGTGCTTGACATGATTTCTGGATGCTTTCTTCCACAACACAGAGCTCAATTCAATTTTTCATCGCAAATATAAACCCCAAACATACTGTAAACGCAGGATGGGGGGGGTTTGTATCTCATATAACTGGTGAATAAAGGATAATAAACAATCTGCTAGTGATTTTAATTTATTTTTGGACTAGTTTCAATGGCTCTAAATACAAAAAAAATACATAACACATTCTAAACATGCTTATTAAACATTATTAAACATAATTGTAATTATAATGCATCATAAGTTGTACTTGTAATATGTTACACATCATATATGTATATATACATAGCTCTGGAAAAAATAAGAGAGCACTTAAAAATGATGAGTTTCTTCGATTTTACCAAATTAAAAGCCTCTGGAATATAATCAAGAGGAAGATGGATGAGCACAAGCCATCAAACCAAACTGAACTGCTTGAATTTATTTTTTTTTTTAAAATGTGTTTCTTCTATTTTATTAATCATATAATTAAAATGTTGAATAGAAATATTAGTTTTTGTTTTATTTAAGCAAGCATCTAATGAGAACAGAGCTTATAACTACTGCGCAAAAGTCAATACAAACTTTCATGTAAATTATTTTTTTTTTACCAAAATGATTTAAATAATATACTATTAAATACTGAATCACACTAATAGAATGTGTTTTGTGTGATTGATTGATTGATTCAGAATGTGTATAATGTCACTACTAATGTCAGTTGTGTGTTTGGTGGTGGCGTGACAGCTAGTAAAAGAAATAATTATTTTCTTGCTGTTTTATCTTGCTTTGCAGTATGAGAATGTCGGCCTGATGGTATGGCAACACAATATCAAAATATCTTAAGAACCTAGTTTCTCCATACCTTATTATACCTTCTGCCTATCATCCAAGTCTGGTCATTTTCACCACATAAAAGGCTCCTAAAAGGTAAAACTGTTTTTAACATGGTATAGTTAAAAAAATGAAGACCCTAAAAAACAGGTCAGAAGTTCTGTCAATTAGACTGAAAAACACCTGAAGCTCCAACAGCATCTCAAGATGATCCAAGCTGAGGCTCTATAAGAAACTGGTGGTGCCGGTTTTGATGTATGGATGCAAAACCTGAAAAGTGAACAAAGCGTATAACTAATGCCTATGAAGGAAACTGATAATACATTGGGGAAATCATGTCAAAACTGAGGAGCTACTAGAAATGGCAGAAATGAATTCACTGAGTGAGGAAATGAAGCTGCGTCGATGGTAGACAAGGCCAAAGACATCTGGACACCCGAAGTAAAAAGACGAAAAGAAAGACCCAAGACTACCTGCTGACGTACAGTTGGGAAAGAAAGAAAAGGACCAGGATGGAGATCATGGGCTAAAAAAAGAGCTCTGTGAAGGCTTTATGTACCACAATGCATAAAATGAATAAGGTAAGTTGAAAAGTGACATACCCTAAAGCAGGGGTCTGCAATAGGAACAAATGGCCCGTGAGGTTGTTTGAACTATAATGAACGATAATGAAAAAACTAAAAATAAAAGGCTTCTCTGGCTAGCTTTTGTTTACATACCTCTCCTGTCTCTCTGTTGCTCTCGACGGGAGTTTACTTTCCACCCGTTCTCGTTTTTTTGGGCTCCATATCTCTTTAAAAGGGCATTTTTTCCCAACCTTGTCCCAATTCACTAGCTGGGGCAGCGGTAGTGTATTGGACCGCGACCCTGACGACACAGGTTCGAGCAGAGCGGTGTGTTTCTTTATGTATATTTTTCCCTTTCTTCTTGGGTTAACCTGCTTTGAATTAAACTGTTTTGCAACTGGGTTCAATAACCCTCTGGGCTGGAGAGCTACTAGTCTGTAGCACTCCATTATATTACACTTCATTTTCCAAAACAGATTTTTTTTTTTGTGGCTCGCCAAGTAGTGGCTTGGAAAATATCTGGCCCGTGGCCAAACTTAATTGCTGACCCTTGCCTTTTAAAGTGTAAAACCTAGCAGTGTCACTGCTAGATTGAAATATGGCAACCATTCAATATCTAAAAGCAGCTCTGTCACCTGAAACTTACCATTGAGGAAGTGCTACAGAATGACTGACACAAGTTCTGCATTAAAAGATGAGCTACAGCTACAAATGTTGACTTTCTAAAGTGTCTAATCAGTGTCTAATCAATGAAAAGGCTTACATGTTGTATAAACAATAAAAAACTCACCACATTTCTCAGCAATTTTCTTTTACTCTCGATTTAGACTCTGATTCTGACAGTAATGCTGGTGCCTTTGGGACGGTGGGGGGCTGTTTGCTTTCACTGTGATAAGTGTCACCACAATGTAACCAGCCCAAAAGCACATCTGTAAACCGAATGGACCTCCCATGCGCGGAACATTTCTCTCATGTCTTGCCATCTTCCTCCGGCATGATCTAAACCCTCAGCACTCCTCCAGTGTGAAGCCGCCTGCACTTGAACCCTGCCTCGCATCCGAGTCTGGATACGCTCGGCCATCTGCGCTGCTGTCGGCCTGCGTGTAATTAAAGGTTGTGACAGCAGAGGCTCCCGGCAGGGGGTTCCCCGCCGCGATCCACCACAAGCAGCCTGGCCCTAATGCGTCCTGACATCCGTTCAGGACAACGCGAACCGGGCCTTACCCTGGGTAACATATGCCAACACCACTACGCTCCTGCCGGTTGCGGCCTGCGTGAGAGCGGCCCGCGACGCTAACCCACAGAGACTTGTGTAGAGGAGAATCTGCTTGTGCCCTTTCGCCAGGCCTAATGCCATCTGAGCAGGCAACCTTCCTTGGGCTACCTATATAGGTCAGCGCCGGGCTGGCTAGTTTGGGAAAAACGGCTTGTCTAATCTTGCCTTGTCTTACATCCTGGCCTACGGAGTGTCCTTCAGTCCCATGGAACGAAATCACAGGATGACCATTCACAATTATACAAACTGTGAAGCCTCGCTCTCTTTAGCATCCAATTTCCAAATCACCTGAGACACTGTCATAGAATATACACTATACAGCAGCAGTTAAGCATATTAGGCACACATACACACACTCACACACACATACAGTTGGCCAGGATATGAGCTGTGATCCTGAGCTGAAATCTTTAGGGCAGTGGTGACTCAATGGTTAACCTCTTTAGACCCTCATCCACATATAAGGACATTACATTTCTACTCCTATGCATCATGACACTTAATTTTTTTTTTAAACATTGACCCTTTGGCCTCATATGGAGACACGGCCCATTCCATCTAATAGACACATGACAGCATTAATCTCCATTGATTGAAAACAAAATGGCGTGAATCCCAGTCAAAAGTTTCTACAGCCAGTCCAGACAGAAACATGAGCCAGGTCAACATTCTCATCATCAATTTTTTTTTGTCTGAAACTAGATTATTTATGTAAAATAACATCTAAAGCTTCATATGGCATCCCTTCATGATCCATTTTAGCAATAATATATAATATAAATAAGAAGTAACTACTAAAAATTATAATAATATGGGACACTGTTTTTATAGGTCCTACTAATCCCAGATAGCTAAAAGAAATAAAAAATGCACACCATGCAAAAGTCCAGTTCTCAGGACCTTAAAGCATATTAACGTCCATGTTATGGCTCTTGGGGTTATGGGTTCTATACCTGGGTTTAAACAACTGCCATTGTTGGTTATGTTGGGGCAAACAATAAACTGGACTTTACTGCACTTGCTCAAGCTCAAAACAGACTGAAATTCTCTCACTGAATAAGAAAAAAGTACTACAAAATCCAAATAAGATCAGACTACACACCTAATAGCATTTGTACCTTGTGTTAAGTGCAAGCTATATAAATGGACCAATAGAAATTCTCTGAATTACCTATATAAACTTTTTACATTTATTTCCATTGAAAGTTAGGAAGGTTAGATCTCTCTCCTGTAAGGTTGCTGTTTTGGAGATACTCTACATGTTTTTTTTTTTTTTTTATTGGACAGTGATAATACTCCACCACTACTTATCCTCATGTGAACTCTCGGGTAAGCCACTCTCAGTGAAAAAGGATTCAAAGGGACTGAGAGATTGAGTACTGATAAGATAGTATAAAAGGGTTTTGAAGTATTGATATGTGGCAAATAATATGATGATATGATATTGTACACAGAATTATACTCATCTGGGCAGGCTTCCTTTTTTCCCCATCAAAGTTCTCTTTAAAAAAAGCACAGCACAAATGCTCCTCAAAGCTTCTTTTTGCAGGCAGACAGACACAGTGCACGGTCAGACGACTTGCCATATGAAGCCCTGAAAGAGACAAAGACCCTTGACACCAGCCTTCAGCCTCTGTGCTCTTTGGGAGCTGCCCACACTCACATGGCAAAAAGCTGTCGTTTTAACAAGCACCAGAGGGAAGACCTTGGCACTGTCAGGGGCAGCACTGACCCCCTCTGCTGTCTCCAAAGGAGGGGAGAAAGCATTCTCCAAAACATTAAGGGGACTCTAACAAAGCCAGGTCGTCGGGGTCTTAGAGCAGGGCAGTTGTCTTTTGGTCGTCCGCAATATGGTGTCATCCAGCAGCCGCTAATTTGGTCCTGGATCTGCCTTGTGGGTCCCAGGCCCGACAGATGCTCCCATCACCAGCTTTGTCCTTGTCTGCTGGGCAGACAAGCTTAATCCGGACTGCAAACTACTAGAAGTTTCGGTAACACTTCCTATAAACCCTGTATTCAAAATGCATTATGAATGCACTATATGACATGCATAATACCTCATAATGACTGTAATAAGCCTGTATAATAACTCTTAAGTACTAACAGTGACATTCATAACACATTTTGAACTACAAGTATAAGGATTTATAAAGAAACAGTGTATAATGCCTTATAATATCTGTTCATACGAACATTGGACAATGTAGTGTTGTAATGAACTACAACATATATTTGGTATATTTTGGTATAATGCATTATAATATGCAGCTATGATTTCTCGAATTAGGCTTTTATAAAAGTGTGTAACACATTATAAAGCCTTATATACAGTCATTACTGACTTTAAGTGAAGTGAGTTTCCATATACTTTTTAAACGTGAAGTAAATTTTTTCATGCCTCACTGTAATGTCTTATAGAGCATTATGAGTGCTCTTTACTGGCTTTAAGTGAAGTGTGTTTTCAAATGCCTACAGTGAGGCATAATAACATTTACTTGTTTAAAAACACGTTAAAACACACTTCTCTTAAAACCAATAAAGAGCACTCATAATGCTCTATAAGACATTACAGTGAGGAATGAAAAAAAAATTACTTCACGTTTAAAAAGCATATGAAAACACTAATGCATTAATATACCAAATATGTGTTATAGTGCATTACAACACTACATTGTACAATGTCCTAATGAATATATAAAATAAGACATTATAATCCCTTTCTTTATAAACCCTTATACTTGTAGTTTATAATGTGTTGTGAATGTCACTGCAAGTACTTATGAGCTATTATACAGGCTTATTACAGTCATTATTGTCAGGTTGACCCAGGCAGGGAGACGAGGTGACGGACGCAAGTGCAGGTAGGGCAAAAAATGAATAATTTAATAAATAAATATAAATAAACAAAGAAACGAGAAACAAGTAAACACTTAAACATAAAACAGGGAGGTATATGCAAGGAACAAGGGAGTGAACTAAATAAATGAAACTAGATAAACAAATAACCAAAAACCAAAACAAACGAGAGGAACCAGAGAACTAAAACAAACAAACTAGAGAATATAATAATAATAAACAAACAGGGAATATATACAAGGGAAGGACTAGAAATAAACACTAAGCTGGGAACTGGGGAAACGAGGAAGAAACAAGAAACTAGAAAACTAAACAAGAAATAAACACTAAGCAAGAACTAGGGCTATGAAACACAGAATAAACCACGAAGCACAGAGAGAGACGAGACAACAGGGGAAGGTGCAAAGACCGACGAAGGACAAGAGACAAAGGAAGGCTTTATAGCACGCAAGGGAAGTGGAAACACCTGGGGCTAGGGGGCGGAGCTACAATTGACACAGGTGGAAAAGTACTGAAACAGAACACAGGGGCACAGGTCACGTGGGACACACAGAGAAATGAGACAAGATCAGGACGTGACAAATTATAAGGTATTATGCATGTCATATAATGCATTATAAATGTATTCATAAGGCATTATGAATACAGGGTTCATAGCAACTTACCAACGTTTCTGTTCATTTAAGAGTAACACTTCTTATGAGTGCATATATCATATGCTATATGATTATGTGCTTCATTAAAGAAGATTTATGCAGAATGATATTACCAGTGATTAAAGCTATTTGTGCTCATAAATAGGAAAGGTCAAGATGTCAGAAGAGCTAGTGTTACACACAAGATTAAGACGATGGATTAGATTTAGCAAAATTACACTTCAAACTCAAAACCCTAAACTTAGTTTTCATCTTATGCTGCTGCTCTAACCATAATCCCAGTGCTTTCATTAATTTCAGTGAAACCTTTCAACTGACTTACTTTTTTGATCACATATTATTTGTATAATGGACCAAAATTCTCAATACTGGAATGAAAGAACACAAGTGTGTGTTGTATTGGTACTGCATCAGGCATAATAGTGTTGCTGGAATTTTTACACAGGTTAGTGTCACCGATTAAAAAAACAAAAAAAAAAAAAAAAAAAACATAAAAGTAATAAATCAAGACTTACTCTTTAGTCAGAGTCTGATCTTTGATGAAGGGTGTCTTTATGAAAACAAATTATTCTTGTCTTTACATATTACCTTTAAGTTACTATAAAGGTGTGCTATTTAAGTTACTATAAAGGTGTGCTATTTAAGTTACTATAAAGGTGTGCTATTTAAGTTACTATAAAGGTTTTGCATTACTATAATACCATACTGCAGTGCTATTATGCAAAAAATATATATAATAGCAAAAAAAAAAAATCAATGCCATAAAGTAACACAAATACATTTTTTTTCTACATATTTTTTGCTTCACAAAAGGAGCTTCCATCCTCTGGTGGGAATTGAAAAAAACACTGGCTGTGATGAAATTGCGTTGCAAGATTCACAATGAATTAACACTTTATTAAAATATAGAGGGACATTAACCTTCACTTTAAGGTTACATTTTGTACATTTTATAAAGTTTTTTTATGCAGGTGGGGTACCATTCTTTTAAAGTGGACCAGTGGTCTAAAGTGCTGCCACTATGATCAATTCAATTTGAATCCTGTTCATGTAGCTTGCTATCGTCTACCGGAGCCCTGAGAGAGAGCACAATTGGACTTGCTCTCTCTGGGTGGGTAGATGGTGCTCTCTCCCCACATCACTTCAAAGGGTGATGTCGCTCAGCACATGACATCTGTGAGCTGATGTATCAGAACCGAGTCTCTGTGCCTTCCTCTGATTGTGTGACACCCTTAAAAGTGTAGTCACATTTAAGTGATTATTTTATATATTATATATTAATATTATTTGCATCTGTATATATAATCTTTTCTGCTTTAAATGGGTTTATTGTATTGTATTGTGAATCATCCAGTCCAGTAGAGGGAGCAGTGCTAGGGGGCGGGCGCTATACAGAGGCTTAGGTGGGCATCAGCAGATTAGTCTCAGTTGAATCTGAGACCTGAAACTGAAAACACTGTCTCACCGTGTCTTCTCTGTATCCTGCATCCAGGTGGGAAAATATGTGAAACTGTGCACGTATACATGTTTCTAAAGCACTATAATAGGGTTATTTGAGTGTGTATATGCTTTGAAAGTGTTACGGTGTGTAATATGAGCCGCTATGGTCCTGTGTGTTGGTGGACGCTCAGCATCGGGCAGCGTTTGCTCCCGCAGCCCACTAACTGCGCGCCTGGCCGGCGCTCTCGCTGTATTTCTCCGCCGTTAGCATTAGCCACCGCCGCTCGCTAACCGCGCCTAGCCGGCGCTCCGCTGTTATTCCCCTCGCTCTGGCGTGAGATATACCCGCTCTTTAACCGTGTTTCAGTCCGTTGCTATCTCTCGTGTGTTTTCGCTGTAGTATTTACGATCTCCGCTCTGTAATAGTGTCCGTTTGTCGCTATTTTCTCGTGTAATTCTAATAGCATAAGCTACCGCGGCCTGCTAACTCTGCGCCTGGCCGACGCTATTGTTTCTATTACTCTGACGCTAGCATTAGCTACCGCGGCCTGCTAACTCTGCGCCTGGCCGACGCTATTGTTTCTATTACTCTGACGCTAGCATTAGCTACCGCGGCCTGCTAACTCTGCGCCTGGCCGACGCTATTGTTTCCTATTACTCTGACGCTAGCATTAGCTACCGCAGCCTGCTAATTATACACCTGGCCGACGCTATTGTTTCCTATTACTCTGACGCTAGCATTAGCTATCGCAGCCTGCTAATTATACACCTGGCCGACGCTATTGTTCTCTATTTTCTTCCCGCTAACACTAGTTAACTCATTGGAGTAATTACGCGCCTTGCTGCCGCCATTTCGCGCCTGTATTAAGCGGCACCAGCCATTTTGACTCAGTAACACGCATTGTGTATGTTAAAAACACATAAATAATTGAGTTAATTAAAAATATGTATATATAAAACTAAACTAAGTCTCTGTAGGTGAAGTAAGTGTTTCTAAAGTGTCCAGTTTAATTCTACTCTCTATTAAAGAGCCTGTTTGGCTTTGTTAGGTGAAGCTAGAGCCTCTGCCAACCACAGCATGGGGTTTATTACAGTTGAATAAGCTACAGTTTTACATTTCTCTAATTAGTATTCCTGTTTTATTTAGTTATGTTCACGTTTATTACTTTGGTCAATTAAAAATACTCTAAGCAGATACAAGTTTAAAAAAAAACTCAACTTAAAATGAGATATTAAAAGCACTAACATGGAGTTAAAGTGTGCTTAGTACAAGTTAATGGAATTTTGTTAATTAATGTTAATTTTGTTAATGTAGAATGTGTGAGTATTGGTATATGTATGCGTATATAAATATATTAATATGAAGTAATATTTTTTATATATTCTTATATACATATATATATATATATATATATATATATATATATATATATATATATATATATATTTTTTTTTTTTTTTTTTTTTTTTTTTTTTTTTGTAACAGTGTTGAGGAGGTTTGCTGATCAAGGTAACAGTAATGTGTACCTAGAGATGTATTGTGAGATACAGAGTTTTGGGTAACTAAGAAGGTTAAGTATCTTCTGTGTGATCTGTATGAGGAGTGCAGAAATATGCAATGTGTTCGGGAAACTGCTAAAGAAAGAGGAAAAAAAGACTAAAGTGATTTGGTTTGTGTATGTTGTTGAATAAAGAAAAGAGTTGAATCTGAGACCTGAAACTGAAAACACTGTCTCACCGTGTCTTCTCTGTATCCTGCATCCAGATTCTATCCAGGCCCTGCTAACCCCAGGGTCGCATAACTGCTACTACCTACCCACACCTGGGGGGTGTAACAATTGCGATGTGATGCTACTCGGTAATGATGCATCAGCAGCAGATAGGAGTCCTAATAGAGTCATAATAAGTGGGTTGGGTAATTGGCCTTGTAAATTGGGGAGAAATAATAATAGAATAATAGAAATATATATAAAATTATAAAAAAAAATAGAACAAGGTCATCATAAACAGTTCAAAACTGTCCTGCAACACATTTTCATTACATACCCATTTTGGCTAAATTTGTCCACCTTGTCATCGTCAACAATGTTAAGCAGCTGGAAATCAAAGTGATTAAGCTGATTTCTTTAATATGATTTCTGTTTAGTCTGCATCTTATAAATAGTCAAAATAAGTGCAAATCTTGAGTCATTTGTTTTGAGAGCCAAAAGACACATTACTCTGATAATAATCCACCCACTGACATCAATGTTTGTGTTTCTTGGTGTCTGGTACTAAGAAATCCTTGGACTGGTTTCTCAGACAAAGATTAAGCCTAGTTAGAGATTTTTTTATTCACTGAAAATGTTCTATTAAAAATGTTGGTACCACTTTAAAATAAGACTGCCTTTATAAATAGTTATATATAGTTTATAAATAGTTTACAATTAGTTTATTAATGGTTATTTATTAGGTTGTAAACGCCTTAAAAATAATGAATAATCAGTTATAACACATATGTGGAAAGGGCAACAGTATAGATGGCTGTGGGTTCACTAATTGGCAAACAACAGGTCATTGTTGCCCTTTCTACATATGTGTTATAACTGATTATTCATGATTTTTAAGGCATTTACAACCTAACTAGTAACCATTAATAAACTAATTGTAAATAAACATTTATAAACCCTTTATAAAGGTAGTCTTATTTTAAAGTAATATCAAAATGGAGCGACTAAGATACATCTCTACTCAGTCATTTCATAAGGGCCCAGAAAGTCAGAAAAGTTCTCACTAGAATAGTTGCTGAAGTTGATTTCAGGACTAAAGCAGATCCCCCTATGAGTGTCCCGATGATGTCAGGCTCAGCCCTGCCTCTGCCAGTTATACTGCGGTTCTGTCTGGATGCCTCCCAGTTATCCTGTCTGTTGGGGGTACAGCAGCGCAGTCTCAGGACCCTCAGGGTCAAGGCCTCCCTCCTCCTCGACCTCAGCACCGTGGCCCTGTCCGTTCACGGGCAGACAGGTCCCTGTCCGAGCCAGCTGTGCCATCACTCAAAAGTTTTGTGGAGGCCCTTTGGGCCACAGAAGTGTCAGGAGCACAGAGGTAAGGGAGGGTGGGGGTGGGAGTGGTGGGGACATGTCAGAACCTGTCTGAATTTATCACACCGGAGTGGCACAGCACACATGCATACACACTCATGTTTATTAAAGCAGGGGTTTTCTAGACAACAGCATAAACAGCCCAGAAACGTGTGTTCAAATAGAAGAAAGTGTGCAGACCAACAAGCACATTAAAAACCACATATGAGTGTGTCAATTAATTATTTTAACTTTTAATTCAGACAGCCTGTAACTGTTTTAATTGAGTTTATCTTTTTATTTTAGCTTTGACTTTTTTATTATTTTTATTATGTATTTTATTTTATGATTGTTCTTATAATTTATTCATATCTTATTTATTACTTACATTACTTACTTATGTTTCTGCTATATTACATTTTAGCTTGTCCACGTCTCTGTTTGTTAGAATATTTTTTCTTAATTAAATCTTAATTGTTTTTTGTTGGTTGGTTGGTTGGTTGGTTGGATAGTTGGTTGGTTAATTGGTTGATTTAATGGTTAATTGGTTGGTTAGTTGGTTGGATGGTTGGTTGGTTGGATAGTTGGTTGGTTAATTGGTTGATTGGTTGGTTTGTTGATTGGTTGGTTGAATAGTTGGTTGATTGGATAGTTGGTTGATTGGTTGGTTGGATAGTTGGTTGGTTGGTTGGTTGATTGGTTGGTTGGTTTAATGGTTGGTTGGTCAACTAATCAGCTGACTGCATATGTTATATACTTTCATCCTTTGATATAAGACAGAGGAGAATGCTCATCTCTGTGTTTGACACTTCTTTTTAATCTAATTTATTTTTGGTCAGACCTAAAAAACTGCTCCTAATAAAGTTATTAAGACACAATTTGGGTGATGGATTGTTCTCAGCACAGCAGTGACACTGACATGACTCTGATAGCACTGATATCGGCGTAGGGGGTTTGTTATGAAGTTGACAGTGAGTTTACATTTGTACTGTATGTGGAGTCCATGTATATATACAGTATATCTATGTTATTTTCAGTTTAGTTCACTTTTTTAAAGTTATTAATGCCTCATTTTAAATGTCAGAGCTCTACAGATTTTTGCTAGAAGGTGTGGAGCTACTTTCAGCCTGGATAACAGTGGAAAAAGCGATTTATCGTTGCAATTTATGCCCAGTCTACCCAGTCTGAAGGATGTTTGGACAAACTGTTAACATTTCTGGATGTCAGAACGCTGTGAGAGAACGGAGGTGTGCTATTCATCAAAGGTAAGTACTTTTTATCATTTTTTGCTACACCATTTTACACCAGAGTTCTCTTTTAAGGCAACACATGTAGGCACAAAATAATGGATAATTGGAAAATGTCACTGTGTTTATGGTTTAAAAACTTTAATTATAACAGAGCTGACAGTCAGTCAAATGTGAATATAGGCCAGATATTAGTACAGAAAAGTCAGTCTGAAATAAGTGTGTAATCCATTTTAACTCATGAGCCACCCTACTTTTACAGGACGAGTCTCTGTGTATCATTTAATAACTTACCTTATCTGTTCTCCTCTGCTCTTTTCTTATCCTCTACCTGCCCTTACAATCAAAGCCAGAGATCAGATTCTGCTGAAACACAAAATGCCACGCTTCAAGGCACTAGAAAGTTGTAAACAAAAAGATAAATCTGGCAATATAAAAAGAACACACATTTTGCTCCCTCCTCCGCTGCTTGTGTGCATTTTATTCTCATCCCTTTAACTTATCCTCGGGCGCAGTCTGCCTACTTTTCAGTCCTTTAAGCCTTGAGAAGATCAAATTCAACCCAGAAACGAGTGACTGACGTCGGAACGCACAATACGCGATGCTGAGGCTTTGATCGTAATTCCATTAAACAGGAGAAAAAAAATGAAAACGCAGGGAAGGTGGAAAAGCGTCGAGCTCGTTAGAGCTTTTTTCATGCCCCACCAGGCTGGACCTGCTCTGCATTAGCATGAATATGCCAGACACGTACACAATTAAGGATTAGTTTCTTTGAATGAGCCTGGGGCGAGGCTAAGAATTGCCTTATTTTAGGAGTCACATGCTTATGCTAATCATTCCTGATTATAGCACTTTTTGACAGCTTACCCCACATTTGCATGCAAATGTGGAAAAAAAAAACTATTTTGGTATTCACCTTTTTTTTAATATGGCTTATGTCGCTGATGGAGATAATTGAAATTGGTTCAGAGGGATGCGTTTATTTTTTAGCCCTGTTTTCGAGGATTTTTATTTTTATTTAGACTCATCATTAAATAGGTAGTTGCAAAAATAGTTACATCCAGAAGGAAGTGTCAGATTGCAATTTGATTCAGAAGGAAGGGTAACACTTTATAATAAGGGTCACCATTTCTCGAAACCATCGTACTTTTCGTACCACCATAATCTAAACTATGTTGGTTTGAAGCACCGTAGTCCGAGCTATGATGTTTCTAAACGTGTTTGGACTGATTTTCACAGCGGGAAACGGTGAAAAAACTCACAAACTTTGTGATGTAATGCCAAAATATGAGAACTGTGACCTGAATACATAATGTTAATGAATGCATTATTTAGGAGATACTCACTTTTTCATCATACAACTCAGCACAATCAATCAATCCATTAATCAACCTTTATTTAAACTCAGAGTAAATTGAGGTTGGCCCTCGTTTACAATGTAGCCGAGCAATTACATAGTGAAAGGATTGCCAAAAAAAGTAAATAAGATAAAACTAATAATATTAAAAAACATAAATTTAATAAGATAATACATTTTTTAAAAGATATAAAACAAATAAGGTAAAGGGTAGGAATCATAAAATCATATGCAAAAAAATTAAAGCTAATAAAACTAATAAAATGCAACTACAGATGAATAAATAAAATGAATGGGATAAAAGAGAAAAATATAAATAGAAAATAACTAAAAAGATAAATTAAACTTAAAGAATTGTGGAAAAAAAAACAGCAAAAACTAACCAAAATTAAAAACAAGTTAACTAAAAAATAAAATATATAAAAATAAAATGCAAAAAACCTACCAAGATCATAAAAAATAAAAAAATAAAACGTTCAAAGGATTTTATGTTTATATGTTCCTATCAGAACATTAACGATAGTTTTCAGCTTACTGACTAGCTTCCATGTACTAAGCTTTAAGCTCCTAAGCTGTACTTCCAACTAAGCAACTTAATGACAGTGTTTGCAAACGTTCAGTAGAACTATGTTTTTGGGAAGCACCTGTGTGATTTAACGATAGATGGAACTATCTATCGTTTTCAGACTACGGTTTTGGGAAACATTTGCATAGCAGCTGCATCCTTCCAACTATATAAGTTGGAAAACAAACCCCAAGACGAAAGTAGGACTCATTAATGTAGATGACAGTCTAGCACCACTTCCCACCATTCCATTCTTTCTAGGTGCAACTTTTTATTTCCATGATGATAAGTGCATTTATTATTATTTTTTGCTGGGATTTTTATGGTTTGTGACCATAACTATAAGTAGAAACATCTCAAACACCTCAAGATGTTCTTTTCATAACTCAGCAGCAGAGCTCGCTTTACATTCGTCTTGTTAACAAAAAGGCTTTGAAAGTTGAGTTTAACTTTCCTCCTCTTGGTTAAACCAACCTTAAGCATCTTCCTCATCGTTAAGGAAGTTGTCAGAAGTGAAAGCAGGGTTAGATGGGGATGGTTCTCTGTGCTGTCAGTCAGACTCTCTCTGTGTCTCTCGCTCTGTGGGTGGCCCGCTGCAGATTCATCTAGAAAAGTGTCGCTTTTGTCGCTCAAACGCCGTCAAGGTGAGAAGTTCCCAGAGGACTGTTTGATATCGTGCGGGCGCTGAGGAGCGAGACTCAGACGCCGCGCTCGCAGAAAACGACTGCCGGAGCTTCTGATGGAAAGAAAGTAAACAAAAAGAGCCTTCATCCATTGACAAGAGCGCCACACTCTGTGTGATGTTTCACAGCTAGTTTTATCACTTGTCAGGTAGCCGACGTCCGACAGACTCTTTGAGGCAGACTTTTCCACCGACAGCTATGAAACAAGGCCACTGCTGAGAAAGAGAGTGATGTCTCTTTTAAAAACGAACAGTTCTGTGACAAATCAAAGTTACACAATCGCCCCTTTTACTGTGAACGTAGCTGATCAGCCAAGAGTAGACTTGCTTATACTAAAGCTACGAGTCTGAAAAGTAATGGAAGCTTAAGGTTTAACATTGATCATCATGCAAACTGGCTGTCTAAACCATATGGACTAAAACAAACTTGGACTTCACACAAGGATGCAATCACTCATGCTAATACCTGGTCAATGCTCTGCAAATTAACACAGCAAAGAGGCTCATGGTCACTCTGGAGGAGCTGCAGAAATCCACTGCTCAGGTGAGAGAATTAGTCAACAGGACAACTAAAAGTTGTGTAGTCCACATGTTGTTTGCCTTAAAATCATGTAGGGGACACAGCAAACATGTGGAATATGCTACTTTTATGTGTGGCTGAAAAGCATCACTGCTCATCACCCTGAACAAACCATCCCAAATCACCCACTGTGAAACATGGTGGTGGCAGCATCATGCTATGGGGAATGTTTTTCTTCAGCAGGGACAGGGAAGCTTGTCAGAGTTGATAGGAAGATAAATGGAGGCAAATACAGGGCAATTCTGGAAGAAAAAAAAAACTGTTGTTCATGGCAAAAGACTTGAGACTAGCAAGGAGAGATTGACCTTCCGGCAAGACAATGACCCTGAACATACAGCCAAGATCAAAGAATATTCATCTGTTTAAATGGCCCTGACCTAAATCCCTTTTATCCCTTTTAGTCTGAGAGTCTGTGACAAGACATGATAGTCCATCAAACCTGACTGATCTTCATCTAATCTGCAAAGACGAATGGGCAAAAGTCTCTAAAAAAGTAATAAATAAAAAACTAAATAAATTACCAAACATGAAATCGAAGGGTATTCCATCCGTAATTTCAGTTTGTTTTAGTTAGGTTTATAAACACACACTACAGTTCTAGTTAATTATGTTTTTTTTTTTTTACCGTTTTTATTAGTTTCAGTTAACAAAAATGTTTTTTTTCACTTTCAGCTTTTGTTATTTTGTTGGTTTTCGTTAACAATAGTAATTGGTTACTTAGCTACATTGTGATTATCACGCCAGACCATTATATAAAATAAAAATATAATTAAAAAACAGATGCCCACATCTTTTCTGGAGCTTGACCCGAGCCTCAGGTCGGGTCAGGTTCGGGCAGAGAATCTAAACTGAATAATGTAGTGAACAGATAATATGCAGCATAAGAATAAACATATATATATATAAAAAAACTATTTGTTGTTGCAAATTGCAAAATTGAGCATCACCTTTACAAAATAGCAAACCATTATATTACCACACAGACAGACAAGCAGGAATCCAGACAGTGAAGAAGAAAAGCTAAAACTGTTCCATCAGATCTTTTATGCTGTCAACCTTCAGTTACACTCTGAAGTGTCTGAGTCAAGCTGTATTACCTTAAAGAACGATCTGCTCTTCATGTTATGTTGAAGCGTGACCTATTTTGACTCCAATAAAAGTTAAAATTGTTTACTTTCACTAAAAGTAAAAAAAATAAACGAAGGTAGATTGCTGTTACACAAGCAGCCAACGAGCACGCGCAGCTCTGCTCATCCACAACAGCAAGAGACTTCAAACTGTGAGCTGCTTTAAGCACTATTCACATCTAATATGTAAGACGTGTGATAACATTGGAGTGATGATTGCAGTAATGATGGTCTCTAGGACCATTAGCATTGTGATTATGCAGTTAATGGTTTGCATGCGCTAGTGGCCTCACTGTCAGGGAAGGATTAATTAGTGGCGGTAGAGGTTATTGCATGGAGCCGTGGGCCGGCCGAGCAGATTAGCTATGACAGCTTCTCCCGAAGCCTAGGAAGATAGCAGATGCTGTAGAGAGAGGTGGTCTTACATCACACACAGTGGAAGACTTACACATAAACTGTGTTTCAGGCTTAGAATTAATTGTTTTTATAGAATACAAAAAAAAATACCAGCTGTTGTTTACATTGTGTTTAAATGTAGAGATGAATTAATTCAAAGAAGAAAAAATAACTTTTAAACTGTATTTATTATTAAACCTAAGATGTAGATTTAGATCTCTTTTCTTCTGCTATTAAATATGTTAGAAGCTAAAAGGTTTTGAAAGCAACAATACATTGATTGTCAAGACTTTGCACTGGATATAACACAGTGGAGCAACACCAGCAGATGAGAAGTCTCTCCAAACCATCAATGACCATCAGTAAGGGAACAGGGTCCAAGCTGCTTGAGGTCTAGTGTGAAGTTTCCACAATCAGTGATGGTTTGGAGAGACATGTCATCTGCTGGTGTTGATCCACTGTGTTTTATCAAGTCCAAAGTCAGTACAGAGTTTTCCCAAAAAATCTTACAGCACTTCATGCTTCCCTCTTTCATTTTCCAGCAGGACTTGGCGCACTGCCCACACTGTCAAAAGCACCAATTGGTCTTATATAATATACAAATGTTCTGAGACACTGATTTTTGGGTTTTCATTGGCTGTAAACCATAATCTTCAACACTATTTTTCTAAGTGACCACTTTATGAGTTTCACACATAGGTGCCTTATGGATGAATGAGCTTCCCCATCCTTACTGGTCCCCTATAGATATATATAGTTGCAGACTGAAGTCAATGTGGCATCAGTGTTAGAGACACTCTTTTATCCATTTATCTTGAGTTAATCTCTAATCAGATATTATTTGGATTAGTGTCCATTGTTGAGTGACCGTGTGTTGGGGATTGGTAGCTGATTTGGCCAGTCTAGAAATTAGTTTGATGTGGGATGTAGGATAAATCACTGTCCAATAAGTTTGAAGGCACGTTCCTGAACTGCAGGCTTACAGGCCTAGGTCATAATACTCCCACCACCATGTTTAAGAGATGAGGGGCTATGCTTTGGATCTTTGAATCAGTTTCTTATAGCCTTCACACTTATTTCTTCACTTTGAAAGATGCTGTTGTGTATTCTTAGTCTCATAAACCTAAAAACACTCTGCAACCATGAGCAAACTATAGCCTGGCCTTTTGTGGACAGCAGAGTTTATGATTTAATACGATTTTTTTGTCATCAGAATATAAAGAAATCTATTTGTTCCAAATATTATTGAGGCCACTATTTACTACAACCACTATGTGACAGTCTTACAAAAATAGTATTGTATCAAGACTGTACATTTAATTCTTTGTGAATAACTTTTAAATATGAATAAAATTAAAATACAGTCATATGAAAAAGTTTGGGCATCCCTTGAATCTTAAGATTCAAATAGGATAACAACTTGCAATTGTCCACCTTAAATACCTTTTTTCATGATTGGATACACCTGGCTATGAAGTTCAAAGCTCAATGAGGTTACCAAACCAATTCTGTGCTTCAGTAAGTCAGTGAAAAGTAGTTAGGAGTATTCAAATCAATAAAACGATAAGGGTGCCCATACTTTTGCACCGGTCAAATTTTGGATTAATGCATATTGCACATTTTCTGTTAGTAGAATAAACCTCATTTCAATCCTGAAATATTACTGTGTCCATCAGTTATTAGATATATCAAACTGAAATGGCTGTTCCAAACACCCAAATATTTAGAACTAAAAATGATTAAGATTAATAGGGGTGCCCAACTTTTTCATATGACTGTATCAATATCTGACATCTTAGCTGAGATAAAACACGGACGTTAAAGGTATAGAGTGAGGGAAATGGCAGTTTTACAAATAAAAGAGTTTTGGGCACTTTCTTTGATTGGGGAACACCATCCCTGCTTCAAATCAAGCCCCGGTTCCCACAAAGGGCTGAAAACACTCTCACACATGCACCTACTTTGTACTTCAGCATGTTCTGACAGAGCAGACCGGCAGGTTTAAGCGGGGGGGCTACAGTCCTGGAGATTAAAAAAAGCTCAAATTCTGCATGGATCGATCCAGTGAGCTCCCAATCCCTGACAGCTGCAGGATTGCTGCATGATTAAGAGTAAGCTTAAAGGAGAGTAATAACCTGAACTTGAAAATCCATTTTCGGGGCTTTCAGCACCATAGCACGTACTCACAATGCTCTCATTGTTATGTAGAGAGAGACTGAGAAAGAGAGAGGGAGAGAATAAAAGAACAAAAGTGTGTGAGAAAGAGAGAGAGAGAGAGAGAAAGGGAAAGTTAGAGAGAAGAAGTCCTTTTTCACCTTGAAGTAGAGCCCTGTCCTTGTACATTCTTAAACATTCTTAAACCTTCTGTCTTCTAGAAATATTCAGCCGAGAGTAACTCTGTGGTCAGAATCTAAACTTTCACTAAAGCCTTATCTGGACAGGATTAGTTTCTCAGGGTGTTCTGGGGTAATTTTCTTTTTAATGGGGGGGTCCTCTGTGATTTTATTCTCATCTGAAAACACCATGTATGTGTTTTTCTCAGACGTCCTATGAGAAAATTTCAGGCTGAATTACCTGTTTTTGCTTAACTCCAGTAGTTTTCCTCCAGTAATTTTAGTCCCGTCCAGATGGACATCTCTGAGTTTCGTCTCCTCTTGTTTAAGGAAATAGCCAAATTACACTTTGGGCACATGTTTCCACGGAGCGACAACACAACAGCGAGTGGAAATGGAGGAGCTACTGAAAGTGATGTCATGTGACAGCCATAAAACTCACTGGTTCTTCTGTTTTTTTTTTTTAATTGCAGTCCGGATGCAGGAGTTTTATAGTAGTAGATGGTTTCTAAGGCTAACAGTAGTCTAAAAGTTTATTAAAATCCAATCAATTTTGTTGTATTTGACGCAGATATGTCATTTTTGTGGCATGGTGTATGGCAAAAAAAATGGCAAAAAATGCATCCTTGGTGATGAGCCCAGCTACCAGCCTCTGGAATTCCTCCGTAGCTCCTGTAATGTTAGCGAAGATGAAACCGAAACTTCACGTGAAGCATTGCTATTTAGGTACATGTGCATCAGTTTAAGAGCATCAGCTGTTCAGGCACATGTTGGATGTAGGGCAAATTAAAATGCTAATTTTTATTTAACAGCCTAAAGTAAACATAAAACAGAGAAAATCTCTTCATATTCTGTGCAAACTGTATACCGGCAAGTTTCATCAAAGATTTTTCAATAAAGGGGTCATAGGAAAGGGGATAGGGAATGCTTTTCTAACACTTTTATTATCAGTGCCAGTCAAATAAATTGCAGTGAACTGTACTGTTCACTGCCAACCACAGTGAGTATTGAGGGACAATTAACAGACTGATGCCAAGTTGAATCAGTGCAGATAAGCTCATAGACCATCACATACTGATCAGGTTATATTTGTGCAATTGCAAAAGTCACACCAAGCTTCTAAAATCAATTGTATTCCACCTGTACTTGAACTAATACTTGATTTCATTTTTTTTTCAGTTTAAAAACATTTGTAGTTTATTACACTGAAGCACTGTAGTCCAGACACATAAAAAAATGACAAAAACAGATGTGTGTCAGAATATACTCACTAATATAAATTTAATACCATGTACCCAAGATCCAAGGAAACATATGGCTAAGAGAGGAGAGCCAAGCAAGTGTGTGAAGTTATTACGCAACGCAAACAGTGCAACAGTTGGCACTTTTCAGCCATGAATACGTATCATTTCATAATGTGGTGGAAAAATTCTCCCCCTTCTCCCTTTTTCCCTTCCAACCAGCCACATGAATTTTTCATCAGGGTTGTATGGGGTCGAGCCCCCGTGATTGTTTTGCTCAAAAGAAGCTCTTGGTGGAGGCCTGCATTTCATTTGCGTCCCCGATCGCCCCCTGCGTGAACTCTCCTTGCCTTTCTCTCTCTCTGACTGAAATAAACCCGCTTTGACCTATGCTGATTTTCTCCTCTCGTCCAAGGACAAGGCAGCGCTGCAGTGCGTCCATGCCTTACTGGCCCCGCTCACATTTTCATTTTAATCAGGCAGCATGAGCTCTGGATATAGACTGGCCATGGCTTGTTGCATCACCAGGATGACCTGACACTCTCCATCTGGAAAAAATTGATATGATACCTGATATTAGGCCTGTAGTTTATGTAAATTGTCATTGTCCAATGAAAACACGTATCTAAAAATGCCCTTTTACAAGGAAGGAAAAAGTGTTACTTTGATTGGAAGTCCATGTAAAATAATAGGTTGATTCCATGTCAGTTTTGAGCTTTTCTATTGGTCTGTTCATCTATGATTTATATAATGCATAGAGCAGCTACAGGGTTCAAATGATTAATAAAACTAAAAACAGTGTTTTTTACTAGACTGTAAAATAGTTAAATACAGATTTTTATGAATGAAAAAATGTAAAATTGTAAAAAAGTTTTAAAACTGAACACATTACTACAGTACAGTATATCAACACCATTGAGCCTTCAGTTTATTATTATTTTTTGGCTTAAATTAGAAACTATTGTGAATTTGGGTTAGCATATTTCACTAAGAGAAAATTATTGCTCTGATTTTGCCATTTTTAGGTATATGATTGAGTAAAACGCGGCTTTTAGCATTTTTGTTTTATTCTATAAACTATGGACAAAGTTTCTTCCAAATTCCAAATAAAAATATTGTCATTTAGAGCATTTATTTGCAGAAAATGAGAAATTGTCAAATCTACAAAAAAGATGTAGAGCTTTCAGACCTCAAATAATGCAAAGAAAACAAGTTCATATTCATAAAGTCCAGAAATGTTCTCCTCCACCAGTCTTACACACTGCTTTTGGATAATTTTTGCCACTCCTGGTGCAAAAATTCAAGCAGTTCATCTTTGTTGTCAGATTAGTTTGATGGCTTGTGATCATCCATCTTTCTTTTGATTATATCCCAGAGGTTTTCAATTTGGTAAAATCAAAGAAACATAATTTTTAAGTGGTCTCTATTTTATTTATTTTTTTCTTGCTGTAGAGTTTGTTTAGGGCCGGACCGAGACCACCTTCTCTCGTGGGTCTCAGTACAGTCTTGGTGTGCATCTGTATTTGAAACAGAAATGACTGTGTTCACACCAGCCCAAACAAACTGCAACATCGGTGCAAATAAACCAGTTTTAACTGATCTAACCAGACCAATAAAAATGCAGGTGTGAAAACACCCTAAAACACAAAAAAGCCTTTCCTTGTAAAGTGTATATTTAAGTACTTTTAGCTGTAAAAATTAATAAATACTTAAATACATTCATTTTAAAATGATGGAAATTATGGAAATTTAAATATATTTCCATTTTAATTAAGCTATATTTAAATCCAATTTAATACACTTTACATAGTGATGCACATATGGTGCACACTGGAAATAAAATGACACTAAAAAAGTGCACTTTAAGCAGTATTTAATGCCACTACATATATTTTCTATCAACATGACGTATAATTTAAAGCATATTGCTTAAAAATACATTTTATGGGAATACAGAGAAAGATTATCTATTGTGTATTTTCATTGAGTAAATTAAATAAAAAATTAGTATTCTTTACCTAAATAAACATATTTTTAAAGCCTTTAAGTATATTTCCTTTTAATAAGGATTCAAGGATTCAAGGAGACTTAATTGTCATTCGCATCACATGTGGTACATGAGGTGGGACGAAATTGTGATCTCAAGATCCAGTTTTACACCCAAGAGCTGTTGTTAAAATAGATATATAGATAAAATAACACAATGAAAGTAGAATAGAACAAAATAGATAAAGATAAATACACAAAAAAATAGGCAGAGTAGGCAGGTAGCAGCAACATGAAGTCCAGAGTGCAAGTGTTGCTATAGCAGCATGATAATGTGAATAAAGAGCAGTAAAAGATAAAGTGTCTCAGTGTAGTTTAAAGTGACAGTGTTTGTAAGCAGTAATTGTCCTGGTAAATTGTCAGTGCAGTGTGTTGTTTAGGTGGAGTTTAATAGTCTTGCAGCTTCTAGAATGAAGCTGTTCCTGAGTCCGGTTGTTTTGCACTTGATGCTCTGCAGCCTCTGGACTGAGGGGAGCAGGACAAAAAGTGTGAGTGTGTTCACACAAGGGTTCACCTAAATATAGGATAATCCCAAAAAAAACATAGAATCCCTGAATTCCTGTGTGATTTCTGCTTCAGTGTGATTTAGAAAGTCAAGGCCTTAGTATAAAACAGGCTTCTGCTGTACTGTGTGGAAGCCACCACATGCTTTGGGTTATGACAGGATCACACATGAGGAACACAGGGAAAAAGTTCATAAGAGAGAGAGAGAGCTGCAGAAGTTCAGAAAAGGCCATTTAGGGAGAGTTCTGGAGTGCTGGAGCAGTCATTAGGGGAACCACAGAGTAAAGAGAGTGAGTGTGTGAGAGAATGTGTGTGTGTGTGAGAGAGAGAGAGAGAGAGAGAGAGAGAGAGAGAGAGAGAGAGAGAGAGAGAGAGAGAGAAGGAGTTGCAAAAGATAAAACACAAGCGTTATGATAATGGCCCTTGTCTGTATGTTTCTCTGTCTATCTCTATCTGGATCTGTGGACCTCACTTCCTCTCTCTCTCTCTTTCCCTCTCTCCCTGAATGACCTCAGTGGGCAGGCGTATGAACAGACGTCCTGTAAGTCCAGGGTTGACGAGGCCGTCTCTCGCTCCCGCCACCCTGACTCCACGCTCACACACACACACAGGGCCAGAGCCCTCTCCAGATGGTAGTCTGTGATCATTTATTAATGAGGGAGTTCAGAGAGTTACTGCCAGCTGCTGCCAGCCTGCTCCACGGGCCACCCACTACACACACTCACACTCACACACACACACACACACACACACCTTTATATGTGCACACATACACACACACACACACAGAGTTTTCCCATATGTCTCCATTCCCATATCCAGGTTCACCTTCACACACTAGCACATATTCAGAGGAACACATATAAATGCTAATGCAAACACACACTCGATTACACACAGACTTCTTGCAAGTCCAGCCACCCTATGAATCTGTCATCTAATGAAGGAAGTCCACCTCACGCATTAAGGCTGCACTCCTTTGCTCCAGTGCTTCCTATGACCATTACTGAACCATTAGTAAAACACAGTGTAATAATAAAAATAATACACTATATTTGGCTGCAATATAAAAAAATGGCTTTATAGTTTACAAAGTAACCCTAAAATAACCCTAAATTAAACTAAACTAAACAACAAATAGTGTTGCATAAAAGTGACTTTCTTTAGTTAAGGTTTGGCGAAAAAAAAACTTCATATTAAAATACTATTTTTCACAATGTTTTAAATTAAGACACGTATTACTGAAAGCTAATGAGAGGAATGAACAATGACGATTGCATTCTTGAGTAGTATAGAGAGAAGTGTTATATTTAAGTGATATTTAAAAAAAATATTTGGTGGCAGTTTCATCATGCTGTGGTGTTGTGTAGCCAGTGCAGTCTCACCACAAGACCTGTAAAGCTAAGCTAACCTAAGTTAACAAAACTGTAATTCTTAAAAAGACATTTTCTGATGAGTCAGACAAGTGAAACGAGTGCTAGATGTTAATCTATACAAAATTTCTCTCCTGAAAACTGTTTATTTGGGTTTATTTGAGTAAAGTGCTTCAGTTTATTTACAGTAAGCTTAGATTTTTAGATTTCCATCAAGGCTGGAGTATTAGCGTTAGCGGCTAATTGCTAATGCCGCCTAACTGCCACCTGACAGAGCAACACTGAGGAACGCTGAGTGTTCCGGTAAACCAGGGCAATATTAGCTAGCAGCTCGTCCCATGTAGCTTGTTTTTAAAGCAGTAAACACGCAGGCTACTGTCTGATAATACTCACCTAATGCTAATGCTGCTCCAGTAGTGGTAGCCGTGGTTAGCAGCAGAATACAGGCCGCTAATACTCACCTCTGCCCGGCTGAATGGCTAGTGCTTAGCGGCTAATGCTATTACTGCTGGAAAACTAAACTGAAATTCCTATATAACGCTGTACTATACTATAATAGTATGTACAGTACAGTCCAAAAGTTTGGACACACCTTCTCATTCAATGCGTTTTCTTTATTTTCATGACTTTTTACATTGTAGATTCTCACTGAAGGCATCAAAACTATGAATGAACACATGTGGAGTATCAATGTAAAAAATTACCTGGACTCCACAGTCACCTGACCTGAACCCAATCGAGATGGTTTGGGGTGAGCTGGGCCGCAGATTGAAGACAAAGGGGCAACAAGTGTTAAACACCTCTGGGAACTCCTTCAAGACTGTTGGAAAACCATTTCAGGTGACCACCTCTTGAAGCTCATTGAGAGAATGCAAAGCAAAGGGTGGCTATTTTGAAAAAAAAATAGAATATAATTATTATTTTTTTATTATTAGTTATTTCACCTTTTTTTGTTAACTACATAACTCCACATGTGTTCATTCATAGTTTTGATGCCTTCAGTGAGAATCTACAATGTAAATAGTCATGAAAATATAGAAAACGCATTGAAAAAGAGAAGCTGTGTCCAAACTTTTGGCCTGTACTGTATGTTTAGGACAGTGCATTGAGTTTTCAGACATTTGTCCAGCTTTGCGGGTAACAGCCCACCACAGGTTTTATGTGGATAGAAACTGGAGTTTGAATAACATACTCTGATATCATAGTGGGAGCAGAGAGCTTCATGCTGCAGTTGGTTGCAAATCATAAAAAAGATCATAAAAACCACATCCTTCCTGGTTGGATTATAAATAGTACAAATGTGTCTCTTTGATGTCACATATGTCCATCTGACGAGAAACATCAAGCATCTCCCCATACCCCGACGCCACCTGTAAAGATTATGCACATCGTAACACATCACACAGGCTGACAGCGTTTCCCCTGATACTCCCGCTGAGGCTTAGTGAAGCAAATTCCCGTTAAAATTCTCCTCCTGTTAAAATAAACACGTAAGAACATGCTCCTGTGTTTTGCCAGATGTGGTGCGACGGAATGGGACTGTAGACGTCTCAGAGCTGTTACAGTCAGCCTCTGTGTTCAGGGTCTTTTTTTTCAGTGTCAGAGTCCACCTCATGACCTCTCAGGACCTCTGAGAAGATTAATCTTCAGTATGGCCAGCTTGCAAATGTGTCATTATCAGAAACTCTGCATTTTAGCTCTTAAATTTAAAAATTCCCAGCTTAGTCACTTTATTTCCTCTTATGCATGCCTCCATCCTGTTATGGCAAACTGCATTACAATGGGTGGACAGTTTTTGAGAAAATTAGCATTTGATAAAAAACATAGCTGATCTAGAGTTGCAAACATTTTAGATTGTTCTGTTTTGGGCTCAGAATGGTCCAGCAGGCTAAGCGCTGCCACTATGATCGGAAGATCGCTGGTTCGAATCCCGGTCATGCAGTTTGCCATCAGCTGCTGGAGCCCTAAGACAGAAGAATTGGCTTTGCTCTCTATGGGTGGGTAGATGGCGCTCTTTCCCCTCATCACTCCAAAGGGTGATGTTGATCAGCACAAGACATCTGTGAGCTGATGTATCAGAACCGAGTCGCTGCGCTTTCCTCCAAGCGTGCTGTGATGCTACTCGGCAATGCTGCATCAGTTAGAAAAGAGGCGGTCACTGACTTCACATGTATCAGAGGAGGCATGTGCTAGTCTTCACCCTCCTGGTGTTGAGGCGCCACTAGTGTTGTATATACATACATACATACATAAACAATGGGTTTGTACATTGTTATAGATAGACAGAGTGGACAATGACAGGGTGGACAAAGCTAAAATTAAGCTAAAATTGCCATTTGATAAAATTGGGGTAGACCTACAGATATTTTGAATTGTTTATGGTGACCATTTTCTGTTTCAAAGATACATTTTAATTTGATAAACTAATTTTAAACTAATTCATTGCTGAAGTGTCTTTAGTCCCTTAAAAACAACATTGTAAAGGTTATGATGTCACTAATATCAAAAGTTAGGTTTTTGAAGAGAGGGTTATACCAAGATAAGAACGTGGACAGGAAAGTCTTGAATATGTGTAAATAGCTTGATATTTTTTTATAATTCTACATGAATAATGTCTAAATTGTCTTAATGTCCTAATATATTAAAACAATCTCTTTAAAACCCTAACAAAATAAAGGTTTTGTTCTTTAAAAATATTTTATTCATAACTACTCAACTAAGCCAGAGCTGCACTGAGGACAAGGCACATCTTGAGGAATGAGAAAACTATATAAAGTGTGTATATTAAGTATATGTAAACTATGCACAAAAGCCCCATATATTGATATCCACATATCCATATGTGTGTTTATCATGTTACGCTAAAGCTAGACATTTTGAAATCCACCAGTGTGTCTATACACTCTTTATCACACTTATATAAACACTTACTGCTCGCATTATGAAGTCCCTGTATTTTAGAGGTCCACTACATTGGTGCATATTTTTTTTGTTAGTCACTGTATAGCAGTAGAGTAAATCTAAAACCTGTTAAAAATAGCATAGGGCTCTGTAAAAGGTTTGGTCACTAGGGCTGGGGCGACGCGTCGACATAATCGACGTCATCGATTACAAAAATACATCGATTTGCATAACGTGCGTCGGCGCGTCGTAAACATGGCGGCGCCTGTGGAGAGCATTAGAGGTTAGATCGGGCCCAAAAATTCCAACTGGCTGTTTTCGGGCTGATTGAATGAGCGAAATATGATCAGAATTATGTTAATTAACACGGTAACATAGAAGCATAGAACTATTATTTAATTAAAATCATTTTTAAGAACAGCTAAACACAGTTCTGCAGGTCAAACGCGGAGGAGTTCACGTGCGAGAGACAGAGAGAGAGAGAGAGAGAGAGAGAGAGAGAGAGAGAGAGATTTGCGTGTTCTGGTGAGAGCTACTCACAGGTGAAGGTTCTCTTTGATCTCCTCGTGCTCATATTCTAGTCCCATTCATAATTCTGCAGCTCCCTCAGTGTTTTCTGTCGTATTTTGCGGCTAGCGCGAGCGCTTACAACTGACACCGCGGACCGCGAGGTGCCGCCGCGTTTGTGCCGAATCCGACTCTCTGCTGAATCTGACTCCCGCTTCGCGGACAGAATCGGCACAACACCCCCGCTGTAGAACTGCGGTAGTGAAAACAGCGCTTATAAATAAATTAGTTTAGTTTCACTTTCAGTTTTCGTTATTTTCGTTATTTTTTTTTTTAAATAAAAATATAATTAAAAAACAGACGCCTACATCTCGGACTATTTTCTGGAGCCCGGGTCGGATTTACGGGCGGGCCTCGGGTCATGTCGGGTTCGGGCAGAGAATCTAAGCTCTAGAGAGCTTGGACTCCGGAGAGCAATCTCCAGCAACAAAAAAACGCCAGCGGGCATCTAAAGTTTGGGAGCATTTCACGCAAAAGGGCAACAATGTGGTCCTCTGCCATATGTGCAAAAGGAGCACTTGAAGCGCAAACATCCAGGAGCACTATGTCAACAGGGTCACACAGTAAGTTACCGTTTACATCAGGGTCTCCGCGGGTGTCCTTAAAAAGACTTAAGGCTGTCTACCAAAGGTTTTAAACCTGCCACAGGCAGAAATTATACATTTTTGGTTTATATTTATATATATATAGTTTCCAGAAACAGTAGCATTATTCATAAGTTCAGGTGTTTAGCTAAGCTAGCTGCCTTAAGTTATTTTAGCTAGCGCCGTCGGCGCTGCGGTGTCACACCGTATTCTGTCACCGTCGGAATTTTGTGACCAGTGCTCACGGTTATGAGCGTTCATTGGCAAAACGGAAGCTTTCTATACCTACACCTTACCCTCAGCCCTAAACTGAACCGTTTTGGCCAGTCGGGGTAAACATTAGAAACGAACACGTTTCGAATCGGCCAGTGCACCGGTCTGCTGAGAACTACTTGCCAGTGGTCACAAAATCTAGCGGTCACAGAAAACAGTGCAACACACGGTTGTGGTGTATGGGAGCTTATCCATTTTAGCGTTATAGATCTAAACAACGTGCTGTACATGTAAGTGATTATAAGTGTGGGGTTTGGTTTAGTAGGCTTGTGTTGTTGTTGTTGTTGTTATTATATATAAATATAGTAATTTATCGTTTGCTTTAAAACGTAAAATAATAATTATTTAAATATGTTTCTCAATGAATAGATTAGTCGACTAATCGAAAAAAATAATCGTTAGAATAATCGTTTAAAAAATAATCGTTAGGGACAGCCCTATTGGTTACAGTACTGTGTCTCTGCTGTATAATGGTGCTTGTTCCCGTAATCAGCCATCACTCACACTGTGCAAATCACACAGAACGTTAATTGTGGCCTCATGCATTTCAAATGAACCATAAAGATCAATAGTTACACCCCTGTTTAAATAGAACACAAATGTGAGCACAAAGTCATGAAAAGGTCTAAACCCAGTAGGGTAAAAGTGCCTAATTCCATCCTTCCTCTCACCATGTAAAATAAACATGCCATCGGTTTTTAACGAGCGAGCGGCCAGGCATCCACCCATAAACACCTGGGGCAGCGCTGTTAATCTAAGCGCAACTTCAAATGAAGCACTGTACACACAACTTCATAGGTCCCCACATGTTTTCTTTGGTGGGTCAGGCTTCCTCTCTGTACGTCCAGCGCCAGCAGAGAAACAGCCGAATCCAATCAGAATCAGAGCCTTTATTTTGCACATATAAGAAGTATAATCTTTCTTAATATAAATGTTACAGTTTTTTTCAAAATGCTAAAAGACAAATTTGTAAACTAGGCTGGTTTTTATCAAAATACTTAACACAATTCACAAAACCATAGACCCAACCTGCTAAATACCCCATATATCCTGCAAAATGAAGCACTGCAATCAAAACTACATATATATTATTATTAAAATCTATTGCATCAAAAACTATTGCACCAAATAACAAACACTTTATTCATATTAATAGACTTCTGTCGTATCGTACACAATAATATTGGCAACATTTTTTAATATCATGAACAATATTATACCCTGAATTACTTTTTTACTGTTTGTAAAAAATTCCCATTGTATATCTACTAGAGACTACAGAGATTATATCTGCCCATTATCATTTATTTTACTTTAATCCTGGATATATGGAGATATTTGGAGTGCAATATTAGCATCATGACATTCTGGATCATTGCCTATAGTTACAAATCTGATCAAATTCTTGTATCTCAGTTAGGGGTGAGCCATATCATATCGTATGCAATAATAAAATGTAATTTTCATTTTGTTGCAGTATTATTTTTAAATTAAAAAATCATATCGCCAAGAGTATCATTATTGCGAAAATATTGTGATATTATTTTAGGGCCATATCGCCCACCCATACTTTTGTCTAACCAATTACACACTGTTGGGAATAATAGCTCTCTCATATATAGTAAACTTTACCATAATACTGAAATAGTTCAAATTATATAAAATCCTTTATATTGGTTAAATGCACAGAAATATTGGCAGATACACACAGATACACACATGCTGCTGTAATATTTTTTCCACCAAACAAGTGCATCTTCCGTGCAACACATCGTCGCTGTCCAATGAAAAAAACACTTATCTCCAAAACAGCAACTTTACAGGAGAGAGAAAAAAACATTGAAAACTTGCAATCAAAGTCTATGTAAAAAGAGTTAATTTCAGGTCATTTTGAAGAGTTTCTATTGGTCAGTTCATCAAAAGATTTTAGCACAGTGTAAGGGACAGTTTGTCTGTTCAAATTATGTATTAAACTAAAAATCGAAAAAAATGGAGATAAGTGTTTTTCATAGGACAGCGATAATATGCACAGCAGATATATTTACAGTCTAAACGTTCAAATGACCAGGGTGACAGTAAAATGGCTAAAGTTGGGTCGAACTCTCTGTCCAGCTCTTTTCCATTCGAAATGTATTGTCTTCTTTGGGGATGAGCTCCTCTACCAGCTTTACTTTTTCCCTCTCACTGTTCCTCACCCTCTTCCTCTCTCTCACTCTTCCTCTACCTCTTCTTATCTCTGGAGCATCTACCACTGTTGTAAGAAGTTGCTCGCCTGTGCTGTTTTGTCAATTTGAATGGCAGATTGTAGAGTCTTATGCAGAGAACTGTGTGTTTTGAATTGTAAAATGTGTGTAAAGCAGAAAACGTGTTAAGAATTTTGAAGAATTGAGAGGAGGTTTTATCCTCTGTGTGTTAATTTAACCCTCTATGGCATGATGTTGCTCTCAGGCAACAAACCAAAATCTTTTGGTGATTACACTCCTTCTCATACCATACTTTATTTTTATGTGTTTATTTATTGTATTTTTAATATAATGGTACAAGGCATATCTATGGCTATATTATTATGTGCAATATTCTTACATTCCTGTGGTAAGCTTACTAAAACAAGCTTTTTTATTTGTTGTATTTGGGCAGCGTTATGTAGATCACTATTGTTGGGGCTATCATGAAAAAGTAGTGATAATTAAAATTTTCTTGTGGGCCAAACCAAGGACAGTCACGTCCGTAAAAGGGCTAGGCAAAAATAATAGTCTAAATACACAAAAATAGGTCTGAAAAGAATAGACAAATGATAATGAGAGCAAGGCAGGAGAGTAGTAAAAACACAATGCCATAGAGGGTTAAATAATTGTGCTGCACAATTATTATTAATGGGAAAAAAACTGTAATGGGAATTCAAATATCACTTTTTTGTAAATAAAACCTGTAAATAAAAGCATAGTGTATGTAAACTCAGTAAAATATTATTAGTGTTATGTTTAACATAGTTACTACATAGCTATGGAACAGGAATAAGTGTCATCTCATATGATTTTGCCATGTCCCATAGAAGCTAAAGAGTGCTGCACTGACTTGTGGAATATGCATGTGGGGCTTCCTGCATTGAAATTGTCTGTTCACTCAGAACATTCTAGCCAGATGCTGTCCACTGTGTGGGTGGTGTTGTGGAGCCATCGCATATGGCAGTCGGTCATCTCTAGTAAAAATGCACGGGACACTAACAGCTCAGCGATATGTGCATCCTGCGCATCCTGTAGCCATATGTGTTGCCTCTCGTGGCAGGGATCCCAACTAGCATTTTTTTCAGCAGGATAATGCTCGCCCACACACAGCATGGGTGTCCAAGGAATGTCTCTGCCAGATTGCAACACTTCCTGGACTGGTTGATGCATTATTTGAGTGTATAATTTCTGCACATTGTTCTATTATTACAGACTGTAGTCCTCCTGATCCTCTGCATACAATCTTTTATCCACCTTTTACCCTGTTCTTCAATGGCCAGGACCCCAAAGGACCACAACTGAGAAGCTATTACTTGGGTGGTGGGTCATTTTCAGCACTGGAGTACTCCTGGAGTTGTTAAACACTGTGTTCACTCATTGTCCACTCCTACATACACTGTAAAAAAATGTTTTTTGTGACTTTGTAAACATAATTAAGTTTATTTAAGTACTATTTACAAAAATAATCTAGTACAGTCTAGTTGCTTAAGAATTTCACATAAAATTATATGCACTACTTGGTGTTTCTGTGTAGTTGTTTGTCGTCAAATACACGTTTAAATTCTAGTCTAAATGACAAGGAAAATGTACACATTTTTGTAATTTTTTTTCTTCTGAAAAGCAAATCTGAAAACTGCAAGTAAAAGGTCTCTTACAGGATCCATGCATGCGCAGAGATGCCAGCTTTTGTTCCAACTTTTTTCTCACGAAATGCAGCGGAGATTTTCACCACGCTCAGCGATTAAAATAACTCTAAATCTATATATTTTTTCAATGTGTTTTTTATTCCTGTACAAAATTGCAAAGCATTTGTAATTATATTTTTATCATAATATACAAGCAAACTTTGTCCAACAATCTCCATTTGATAGAATATCATGTGGTGCAACCATCAAGACTTTACTACTGTCAGGGGGAGGCGGACGTAAGTGCAGGTAAGAAATTTAATAAATATATATAAATAAACAAAGAAACAAGTAAACACGTAACAAAGATAAACCAAAAACCAATAACCAAAATAAACTAGCGAAACAAAAGAACATAAACCTAAACAAACAAGAGATAATAAATACACTAACAGGGCTAAGGAAAATATATACAAGAGAATAACAGGGAAACTAGAAATAAACAGCTAAACATAAAGCAGGGATATGTACAAGGGACTAGAGCTATGGCTATGCAAAAACAGAGAACAGAGAAACGCTAAGAAGACCAATGAAACACTGAGAGAGACAAAACAACATGGGAAGGTGCAAAGACCGACGAAGGACATGTGACAGAGGAGGGCTATTTATACTAACATGAAACACACTAGAAGTGGAAACACCTGGGGAAGGGGCGGAGCTACAAATGAGACACGTGGTAGAAAACTACTGACAAGATACACAGAGGAGCACAGGTCACGTGGGGAAAACACACAGACATGAGACAGGGCCAGGACGTGACAGCTACTTTGGGACTTTTATGTTGAAACAATTTAAAGACAGGAAGTTCCATCATTTACCAGTTTGCCAAGGTCTCATGGAAACAGCAAGCAAGTTTTGAAAATTCTTACTAATATTTTGAACATTTTATACTTCAAATATGTGTTTTTGGAAATTAAATGCCATGTATTAACACCTACAAGAATTAATATTTCAATAAATAAAATATTTGGCTGGTAAGTATTACTAAAGAATTTCAAAATGACTACTACTACTATTAAGTAAATAACAAAACTCATGGGAGTATTTGGCGTTACATTGTTGTAGTAAAATCTACTAAGATACTCTGATTAAATCTAATTAAACAAACGTGTTGCAAAGTAACATTTTTTCTGAACAAAATGTAGTTAAATACACTGAGAATTATGAGTAATTAGTTAGTTAATTAGTTATTCTCTAGTCTTTAATCACTTGTCACTGGATGCTGGTCACATGACGCTGTTGGTGGACTATTCTCAGTCTAGCAGGGACAGGGAGGTTTAAAAACTCCAGCAGCACTGCTGTGTCTGATCCATTTATACTAGCAGTGTCAATGTTGCACTGTGAACAATAATCCACTACCTAGTTGGGCAAATGCAGATTTGCTTGTTTAAATCATCATCTTGGAGTTGTACAAGTGCTGGAAAGTGGGCATGTTTGATTGATCCCAAACTGCTTTGCAGCCAGCTGGACAAAATACTGTCAATTAGCTGCCAGTCAGCCACCTGGGAACACTGCGCCTGTCAGGAGGTGGCAGTCAGAGATAGACAGACAGAAAAACAAATACCTGATTTGTTAGGGGAATGATTAAAAGTGCATGAAGTGAATGACCTAGACTGGCAGTTTATGAATATACATCTTACCTTATTCTGTTTGTGTGAATCTGTATGTACTTATGTGACTTCTGTGAGTGCAGTGCTTTGCCCTTGACTGCAGCTAAGTCAACAGATACAGACAGCTCTAGTCTAGACAGACACAAAGACCCACAAACTGATAGGATTATAGATTTCTGCCAGAATCTTTCAGACACACAGATGATTTCTGTATATGATGTTATGTAATAACAAAAGTTTGGGAGAAGGACCACGCCCGAACTCTACGTTCTAACTCCACCCCGTATCAATCAACCGTCCTATAAATACCTCCCCTAACTAACTACCTCTCGTGACGAAAAATTCGCAACCCACCTCCTCCCCTGCAACTCCCTTTTTTTTCTACTCTTCCACTTCTCATTAAATAAAAAGGGGGGGATATAACTGCACGCTTCTTCAGCACGCAGTTCAGAACTCCAGCCCAAATTTCCCCGAGTTCCCTCCCCTTTTTCTTCCTCCTTTTCTACTTCTATAAGGCGTGGTCCGCACTTAGCAAATTCTGTCTTTGTGGGGTGTTTTTTGTGTATACGTGTATGTAAATAGCAATGCGCTACACCTAACCCAACAGTAACCACAAACTTGGCCAATTAAAACATCCACTTTTCTCTTTTTACTTTATTATATACTACCACTTCCACTATATACACTGCCACTTCCATATTGAAGTTTTCATCAAAATATTGTGTACATTAGCAAAAATATCAAAAAATATTTTTCAACCTCAGGCAGAAAGGCTTTAATCAATATTTTCCTTTTTATTTAGATACAGGAACCAAATTTACAATAAAATGTGAC
The DNA here is from genome assembly GCF_023375975.1 of Astyanax mexicanus. Taxonomy (NCBI): domain Eukaryota; kingdom Metazoa; phylum Chordata; class Actinopteri; order Characiformes; family Acestrorhamphidae; genus Astyanax; species Astyanax mexicanus. Next base: position 28,083,587 of record NC_064413.1, on the reverse strand, counting down.
AGGGTGTGATGCCGCCGAAATCAAAATCAGAAACCATGGTTCTCAGTCGGAAAAGGGTGGAGTGACTTCTCCAAGTTGGGAATGAGTTGTTGCTCCAAGTGGAGGAGTTCAAGTGTCTTGGGTTCTTGTTCACAAGTGAGGGAAGGATGGAGCTCATGGTTGATAGCATCTGCCATGTTGTGGACTCTGAGCTGGTCCGTTGTAGAGAAGCTCTCTGTTTACTGATTGATGATGCCATGAGCTTTGAGTAGTGACCAAAAGTATGAGATCACGAATACAAGTGGTGGAAATGAGTTTCCGTAGAGTGTCTGGACTCTCCCTTAAAGGTAGAATGAGGAGTTTGGTTATCCAGGAGGGGCTCAGAGAAGAGCTGCTGCTCCTCCATGTCGAGAAGAGCCAGTTGAGGTGGTTCGGGCATCTGGTCAGGGTGCCTCCTAAACGCCTTCCTGGTGAGGTGTGCCAATTGGAAAGAAACCCCAGGGAAGACCCAGGATATGCTGGAGAAATGATATCTCTCGGCTGGCCTGGGAACGCCTTGGTAGCCCACCAGAAGAGCTGGAAAAGGTAGCTTTGGAGAGGGAGGTCTGGGCCTTGCTTAGGCTGCTGCCCCCGTGACCCGGACCCCGGGATAAGTGGTAGAAATGTATGGATGGATGTGACAGAATGGTAAATTTAATCCTAAAAATTGTCTACAGTTCCACATCGTCAGATCTAGTCGATCTAAGTCTAGGTTGGAGCCGGTAAACAGTACAACAGGGTAATAAACAAGGCAGACATGGACTAGACTAAGATAGAAACTAGAAGACAAGTAGACAACCAACCAGAACCAGGCAACCAGAATTAGAAAGGCTAAGGAGAGAGTAGACCAAGTGACAAAAGGAGATGGCAAACAAAGCAAAAGAGGTTCTACACAGGTAAACAGACAAAAAAACACTTAATATGCAATGGCAGGTAGGTTGGCAATACTTTGCAAGCTGACTAAGGAACAAAGAAGTATTTAAATACAAACCAAGAGGAAAACACAGAAGAACACAATGATTAGTAGTGAGATGACGAGACCTGTGGGAGCTGTCAGTGACTGTGTGATTTAGAGGAGACAAAGGAAAGCCGAAAAGGACTCGAAAGCTTAAAAATATAATTTTATTTTTCTTTTTTTCTTTTATGTATGCAAAACAAATGTAATATTGGTATAATAACAATGTACATCTGTTTTATGTGACAAGGTGGCTGGGCTGAGCTTTTTGGCCTATTTTTCTTGCTTAATGTATCTCATCAAACATTGGCAACGTAAAATGCAACCCATTTTCAGTCATATAGTGCATAAATTTGTCATAAAATACATTAAGGCCTGACCAGCGCCAGTTTCCAAGTGCATCAAAATATTCTACAGGATTATGCGAAAGTGTCTGTGCATCAGAAGAACTTTTGTGGAAGTTGGGTGATGCAACAGGACAATGACCCAGTGATTTGAAGAGAGACATGCACTTGAGGCATCTAATAGTTATGCCAGAAAGAAGGGACTAAGATTCCTCCTGAATGATTTGTAGGTTTCACCTACAGCTACAGGAAGTACCTGGTTGAGGTTATTGCTGGCAAAGGGGATCAACCAGCTATTGGTTCTCTTACTTTTTCCACTACAACTTTTTTAGACACATTATATTTGTCAATACCCCTTACATCAGATCATATTTTATAACCAATATATTCAGAAAACCATGACATTCCAAAGATTTCAAATTCTTTTATGCCACTGTATGTTCCTTGCGTATGGTCAGAATTCTAGTGATTTTAATCACATTTTGTCCCCAGTATGAGCTAATACACATCCAAACACACACACACGCTCACCAGCATCCTCTTTTGATGTAAGGCTGATAATAATCTGTGTGTTTTTTTTCCTGAGCTGCCTGCAGTGCAGAGTGATTGTGGTGGGTGTAGACAGGGAGGTCTCTTCCTAAACGCCCGTTTCCATGCTGATAAACTGGAAAGAACAACCCAATCGCAACAGGCAGAAAAAAACAGGTGTAGCCTGAATACTAAGCAAAGATTTGAGTGCATTAAAATATATAAAAAGCATAGGATTGCAAAGATTACCAGGAACAATACATGACTAAATATTTAGATGGATATGGGAAATATTTATTGAGGTACACATACAGTATGTTATATGGTGCCGTGTAATAATCCATCTCTTGTAAAAAAAAAAATATATATATATACTTAAATTACGCTGAAATAGGTCTTTACTTAAGTTATGTTATTTTGGAACCACTTATTTGTACTTAATTACTACCTGTTTTTAATTAAAATGATATAAATTTGCACAAAATTTACTTACTATTATTACTAGTTGTATGTTATTTTTTCCACTATTTAATATAATTTAAGTATATTTGCGTGAGCTGTCCGAATGAATGTTAAAAACATATTAAAAGTGTGATTAAAGTATATGCAGGGGTTGGACAATGAAACTGAAACACCTGGTTTTAGACCACAGTAATTTATTGTCCCGACAGACAGTTCTGGTGTTTTTTGGATACAATCCGGGTTAGCACCCGAACATCCCTTTCAGACAGCTTCCTCTTGCGTCCACAGTTAATCCTGTTGGATGTGGTCGGTCCTTCTTGGTGGTATGCTGAAATTACCCTGGATACCGTGGCTCTTGATACATCACAAAGACTTGCTGTCTTGGTCACAGATGCGCCAGCAAGACGTGCACCAACAATTTGTCCTCTGTTGAACTCTCATATGTCACCCATAATGTTGTGTGCATTGCAATAGCTTGAGCAAAACTGTGCTCTTACTTTGCTAATTGAACCTTCACACTCTGCTCTTACTGGTGCGATAATGTGCAATTAATGAAGATTGGCCACCAGGCTGCTCCAATTTAGCCATGAAACCTCCCAAACTAAAGTGACAGGTGTTTCTGTTTCATTGTCCAACCCCTGTATATCACATCACATACATTTTTAATAGTGTACATAAACTGGTAAGAACAAAAGCAAGATATCTTATTGCAAGCATTAGCTGTTGAAGTTACTTAACTTGTACACAACTAAAGTAGTTTTAAAGTCTACTTTTAACACACAAAACATTCATCAGCACAGTTTTAATTTGTCTGAGAAACGTGTTCTGTTCTGAGAAATGTTCTGTTAGCAAATTTCACTGAAATATACTGAAATATATAAAGTTTTAATGCAGAAATGGTTAATGGGATTTTATCGTAAAAAGCACAGTTTTATAAAACAATATTATGAATATATTATTTTATTAAGGACATCACCAGTGTAAAATTAGCGCAACCAATAAAGTATACTTTTTCAAAGTTTACTGAAATACTGATTAAGTAAGTAAAATATTACAAGGTATTAAAAAGTATAAGGAGAAAAAGTATACTATAATTATTTGCATATAATCCAAGTGCATTATTATTATATTTAAATATACAACTTTTTCACAAGGGATCCTATGCAGCTTGAATATTTCTCACACAGTTTCTGAAGCTAAGGGTGAGGTAAGGGTGGAGTGCTGATAATCATTCATTCATTTATTGTTCGTAGAAACCTCTTTATATTCTTCAGAAAAAGCCTTGCAATCTGACACTTTGGATACTCTGGATTCAACTATTTTAATGTTATTTCAACATGTGTGGGGCAAAATACACATTAAAACCCCTACTTCCAAATAAACAGAAATAAAACTACAAAAAAAATGTTCCCATGGAAATCAATACCAACAAATATTTATACATGCTTCTGCGGTTCATTTGTGATTACAGCCAAGTAGCTCATTTTAACAGGTTAATAAAGATTTAACATCAGCCTCTAATTCAGTGGGAGGAAAATTTAACTTTGCCAACATATGGACGTCTTTATGAGGTAGTTAAACAGGTGTAGATGGAAAGAAAAGTGCTGAAACACCCAGAGATTCAAAGTGAGAGCTTTTAAAATGTTCTTCTCAGTAGTTCCCCTGCTAACAAGTTAATAAAGCAGCATTACGCTCCGTCTCAAACCACCCCACCGACTCTCTTTGATGCTCGACCAGGCCTGACTGCTTTGCTCCAGACACTGAGAGTCTGAGAGCCACTGGGGTTGGTTAAGAGTTTGATAAGTATCTCAGCTGAATTAGCATTAGCATTGCTCATCTAAGAAACAGTAGGTGTCTGTTAGATCAGTGTCTATATGTTGAATTCATTGGTCACTTTATTAGAACCCCCTACTTTGTTCCTAAATCATAGAATATAAGACAAGTGTTTAATTATTCAGTAATGCTTTAACAAATCTAAACCACTTGCTCTAAAACTGTCCATGACTGAACAAATGGGGTAGAAAGTGGCAGGCAGACTGTTTCATCAGGCATAAGGCAAAGTTTTAACTTAGTTTAACTTATATTTATTGGTTTATTTATATTTCAGATAATGTTACAAACCATAACTAAGTCCACTACAATGAGACATACAAGTGAGTACTAAATAAAAAAAAATAATTTAAATTTTTCATTCTTGTGTCACGCCTGGTGCTAAAAGGGCAGCCTCCGGACTTCATTACCCTAGATGCAACTCACACCGACATTACACCCAATACCGTTCACATGACACAGCATATGACACTTCCAGGAAGTAGATCACCTGAGTACTAGGCACAAGGCCCTACAAAAGAGGTTCATTTGCTTTTATTATTTGCTAAATATTGATGGTTGATCCTTGTTCAAAGCGTTATCCTATTGCCTGTTACTCTCTACTCTCTAATTTTTTTTTAAGCAATGCCATAGAAAAGCATGAAGATATAGAACCTTCTCAAACTGTGGCATCACTAGTGGCACAAAAAACATCATAAAGTGGTGTTCTCCAGATCAAATTCTAGAATTTTTTCACTTGTAATTTTCAAAACACTACATTTATTCTGTTGCTTAACCATTTAGACTCTGTAATAACTGTGCAAACTCACACTTACAGGGGTTGGACAATGAATATTTGGAAATCTGGTTTTAGACCACAATAATTTATCGTCCCGACGGACAGTTCTGGTGGAAACAAGAGAGTTGAGGTGCACATTGAATTCTGCCGTGATTTGGGCAGCCGTGGTTTTATGTTTTCTGTGTCCACAGTTAATCCTGTTGGATGTGGTTCGTCCTTCTTGGTGGTTGATGCTGACATTACCCTGGATACCGTGGCTCCAATTTAGCCATGGAACCTCCCACACTAAAATGACAGGTGTTTCAGTTTCATTGTCCAAACTTCAGTTCAGTTCTTTACTCTCATAACTCATCACATACCCCCTTTATAAATTCTATTTTTTTCTATTTTTAATATTGCTTTGTAAACAGTTCATAATTGATATGTTTGTTTTATGTTCATCTCAAATTTTTGTTTTATCCTTGGTTTGTTCACGTTTTTTTTTTTTTTTTAAGTGTCTGTTTTATATGAGCCGTGGACCTTTTTCTGTTGCGGCTTCTCGGACAGGTCATGTTTGTAAGTGAGGACTGGTTCTCAAACATTTCAGTTTTTCATTTATTGAAAAAAAATATATAACTACAGTACTGTAATTTATTATAATCAATTCCATAGGCCCTATTCCTATTGTAAGTTCTAGTAAGATCTAGTTTTAGTATGATTATGGAAGGTGGAATAGAAGGTATGATATGTGGGGAAAATTATAAAAAAATAAATAAACACTGGTTTAAATGTCTATATCGTCAGTTAATAAAAAAATGTTCTTCATCTTCACACATCTCTGTAAAAAAACAAAATAAAACAAGGTTTTTTTATAGAAATCAAGGAACCTTTATGGAAATTTTCAAAGATAGATACATAGAAAATTCATAAAATTCTCATGAAATGAGAGTGCAAAATGTAGATCTTCTAAAAGGTGGACAGTGGGTGGGCAGACATGCAGTACACTGGTTTGACAATAGGTGGTGCTGTTTTACATGAGATAACAGCAGACAGACTCGTATCATAGAGAGTCTCTGATACTGAAGAGACTATTTACTTATACAACCAGACTCTCTCTCTCTCTCTCTCTCTCTCTCTCTCTCTCTCAGTTTTGTCTCTAGCTCAGGTGAGTGAATGATAATGATAAACTGCTTTATTGCTGCATAGAGAAGAGAATGTGTGCTGCTTCTGAAGTAATCTTGTACATGAAAAACATGAAAAATAGTTTTTTTTTTTGTCATTTTAATAGAAATGGGATAGAAATAATGATTTTAATGATCAGTTTTATCAGTTCAGTGAACAAAACAATATAACGAGAGCTTTTAAAGCACCCGAACAGCCAACATTTAATAATAGAATTTAGAATAGACAATAAATAAAGTTGTCAACTAGTACACTTCAAACAATATTTGTTGAAGCTTTGATTTATTGAAAAAAAAAAGAAGTATTGAATTTCCAGAGTTGTAGAGGGAAATGAGTCAGACACTGTATCGTAATGCACTCCTTTCGTCTGAGGCCGTTAAAGGACACGGGCCCTGCAGGTGTGTCTGCTCTGGAAGGTGCGCTGGTGCTTTGACAGTATTCCCGCTGAATCCAGCCAAAGTTCAGAGCTTCACATCGTCAGCGGTCCCGGGGAGGGCGGCAGATAAAGTCAGAGCTGGAGTCGAGTAAGCACAGACTGGAGGGGAGGGATTATAAATCCCTTAAAGAACTCAAGGCTGCCTGCGCTCCTCCGCCAAGCTGTGGTGGGAGCTCGAATCAAAGCAGACGCTGCCTAGAAGGAAGACTAGCCTGGAGCCGAAATTGATTTACAAAAGAAAAAAAAAAGGCAGGAAGAGAGAAAACAATTGATTCGGGGCAGAAAAAGAATGGAGATGTACAGAGCTCAGTAGATAGCCTTTTAGAACATGCTATTTTTCTGTAAATCATTTTTTTTTTTTAGAGGGTGGTTAAGGATTTGAGGATTTTAAAACCTCGCAGTAATTTGAGTGTGTGTTGTCAGATAATAGGAACCAGATTCAGAAACTTCTGCTGTGTGTTCTGCTGTGAATGTACTGCTTGCAGATGTGTTATATACAGTGTATTAACACTGTACTATATGAAAACGTAATAGTATGGAAATAAACACATTTATATGAAGGTTTCTGACACATTACTGTATGTTTGTATGGGCAAGGAATAAGTCATCATTTATTTTAACCTTAAACTTTATTGGCTGTAGAAAAAAAAACATTATTTTTATTATATACATATACAGATGTGAATAAATATATAGATTAATTCGGTATCACACACAATTAATTTGAAATCAGTGACGCATTATGATTTTTGGAATGCAATTCATTACACCACAAGGTTTGACCCCAACTTCTGCCGTTATCTGCCCCGCCCCCGCCCACTAGCAATTTATTTATTTATTTATTTATTTTTTGAGAACGTTATCTGGTCTCAATCAGACCCAGCTATCAAATATACTTATTTTTATTTGAGCTAAACTGCTGATAGGGCACAGTTTGATTAGCCAGATAATATACTGCTATGAACAAACACTGTCTCTGCTGCTTCACGCTGTTTACACAGTGAGCGCAGTATGTGCAGCATTCACTGCTTATAGACGCATGACTCCGTTTATTACATCTGCGCTGCACGTCCAATGTACTGCACATACAGGGGTTGGACAATGAAACTGAAAATAACTTATTGTCCCGACGGACAGTTCTGGTGGAAACAGGAGAGTTGAGGTGCACATTGAATTCTGCCGTGATTTGAGCAGCTGTGATTTTATGTTTTTTGGATACACTCTTGGTTAGCTCCCGAACATCCCTTTCAGACAGCTTCCTCTTGAGTCCACAGTTAATCCTGTTGGATGTGGTTCGTCCTTCTTGGTGGTATGCTGACATTACCCTGGATTCCGTGGCTCTTGATACATCACAAAGACTTGCTGTCTTGGTCACAGATGCACCAGCAAGAAGTGCACCAAAAATTTGCCTCTTTTGAACTCTGGCATGTCACCCATAATGTTGTGTGCATTGCAATATTTTGAGCAAAACTGTCCTCTTATCCTGCTAATAGAACCTTCACACGCTGCTCTTACTGGTGCAATGTGCAGTTAATGAAGATTGGCCACCAGGCTGGTCCAATTTATCCATGAAAACTCCCACACTAAAATGACAGGTGTTTCCATTTCCTTGTCCAACCCCTATATATATATAAATATATATATACTGTAACTGTATTAACAATAAAGTTTCCTCCCTCCAATATACTGTATATATAATAAGAGATGAATAGAAATAAAACATAAGGTTGTATTAGTCCTCTAAGGGGGGGAATCTAAAGGGTCTAGACAAAAAAATATATATAGAGAAGTGTTGGTAGTGATGGTAGTGGTCATAGGGGGTAGTGTTAAGAGGCCACCTTTGAAAATAAGTCCGGGGTGAAAGTTCTCCACGGCTCAGCGCCCTGTAGCAACAGGAGTGATAATAGATTGGAAGGGGTTGGGATGAAGCCGACCCGGGGTTGCTCTGCCTCAGGGGGTGGAGGCTTCTTCTGCTCCCCTTCTGCTCCCATTTGCTGATCCTGGACTTCTCCTCATCCTCCTCCTTCTGAGGGTCTCAGTGTTTCTCCCACAAACTGCTTCTGTTTGCAGCAAAGCTGAACCACTGGTGATGAATGGAGGTCCGGCACATCTCACCAAAAAAAAAAGCAGTTTCTAAGGAGAGAAAGCAGAAGCAGATCATCAGTTAAACTCTGAGAGAACCAGGCTCTCACTATAGATCATGTAGAGCTCTTGTAAAATATGGGATACCTTTAATATGAGTACATTAATTCAAGAAATGACTGTATAGACAAAACAAATATTGCCATATTTATCGTGCTATATTGTGAGTGAGGTTGAGCACTGGTCAGCATGCTCATGGCAAGGCAACATGAATTACTGTATGTATGTCTGTGCAAATGTTTAACATTCCTTGATCCACTGTGTTACACTGGTGGCATTACCACTCACAGTAGACAGTGCAGTGGGTGGGTAAATGATCTAGATATTTGGTGTCTGGCTAGAATTGTCCATTATCAATGCAGGAGGCTCCCACACGCATATCATGCAGGTTAGTGCTAAATTCATCAGCTTCTATGCAACGTGGCAAAAGTCATGGGACATGATAGTATGTCAATGAAAAAATGAATGAAGTTACACTTATATAGCACCTTTCTAGAAACCCAAGGACGCTTTACAATTTACACATTTTACACACGACCATTTATACTCAGCAGTCATCCACACACCGGTAAGAAGCATCAGCCAATAGCGCACAGCGTACTCTCAACCGGAAACAACCATCTACCTGGAGGACTCCATGTGCCAATGCATATACACATATACACACAAAATCCTATTCAATACATAATTATATCCATTTAGAGTATTTATATAATTTATAGTATCAAATTTGAAAAAAAAAAAAAGCTGACTCTGGATTGAACAACAGTATGTATGTAATGATATAATGGTTACTATGTAATGATACTACAATAACATTGTAATGCAGTTTTAATGCTTTTCAATGAGCAAGAAAACAACAAAAGTGTTTTACTTATAATATATAAAAATATTCAGATATTGAAATCAGAATAGTTAAATGTTTAAAGAATAAACAAATAATATTGTATGATGAATTGATAATGTAATTATAACGACAGGTTGAAGCTTGTAGCCGGAATTCTAGCTTTTATTTTCTATTTTTTGTCTACTTTTATGGATTACACTTTATCCAAGTCAGTTCCTGAGGGGAAAAAGCAGAGGTGGATCATTAGTTAGATTCTGGGTGGACTAAGCTCAGCTATACATCATCCAGAACGATTGGAAAATGACGAATAGATCCAATATAACTCTATGCCGCTAGACTTCACCCTTTTTTAATCCTATAACTTCTGCTGAACTGTTTGGTGAAGCACATTCCTTCACAGAGTCACTATATCTTATTAAAGAAGGTGTAGAACTTAACTCAACCTGGTTATGTGACGTTTCTACCCATCTGCATCGGAGTTACATTAGACTATTAGATCCATAATATTTCACTGTTTCTTTTAATAGTATGTCTTTTCAGTTTTCATGCATCAACCAACTACACATGCAAACAGTTTTGGTGAAATTTTCATTGTTCTGCATATTATTGTTGCAGAGGTTTTGATTAATTGAGTTATGTAACCTTATAAGACACACACTTTTTATTATTCAAGTCAAGTCAAGAGGCTTTTATTGTCATTACATTTGAGTACAGGTACACAGTGTTACAAAATTACATTTCTCCAGAACCATGGTGTGCATAAAGTGCAAAAGTGTAATGAGTAAAACTATAACATTACAATAAAGACAATAAAAACAAGACAATTTAAGACAGGACAGTGTATTTCAAAAACACTAGCGTATAAGTCTACCACACCTCCTCTCATTGAATATACACATGGACGCATAAGCCCGACTTTTAACTGAACAATAAACAGAATAAAGAATAAAATAACGTTGCTGTTCCCTTAAATTATCTGCTGGCGCACTTTCACAGCGTGAACATTCTGTAAACACAAATGATTAATTAAAAGAATTAGTATATGCCTTTTGCATGTTTCGAACCCTCAAGACATAACATTTTTTGCACCCTCACGATACCAAAGACACACTGACAAGCCCTATAGATGCGCTATAGATGACTATAGATGACTAACATAGTGCCCTAATTATTGTTATTAAAAAAACTACATTTTGAGAGGTGGAACATGACTAAAAGACCTCCCCTTTCCGATCTAACATCCTATAAATTCCCTGGACTTATATTATGTGACCTGATAAGCTTTTCATGCCCCATCTTCTTCCTTTAACTCTATTATCTCTCCTTCCGAACTCTAGGCACTTGCTTTATATGGCAAGCTAAAGCTGTCCAATCCCCAGTGCAAAGTTCTCAGAGTTTTCTCCCCTCTCCTCTTCTCTTTTCTTTAAAACATAAGCTAATGGCATGTTTCAAACTAGCAAATTGTTTTTATTATCGAAAAAAAAAGCAACATCTAAATGGTGAGAAAGAGTTAACTGGCTGGCCCTCGCTTAGCATCACTAGCGTAGCAACGTGACTTGTGCCTTAATTGATGGGCAATTACGTTGTGGCTGAGAAAACCACCTTTGTGACTTCCACACACACCAGAATGAGTTTAGCGCTAAATGAGTAACGGTTCCGTCAGCGCAATTAACCGAACGCGGGATTGACCACAATAAGGGGCCCAAACACTGGCGAACGCCTTGCGCCCGGTTCTCAGAGAGCTCGGAGCCAGCGTTTAATCAGAACCACTGCTTCACACGCTTTACATCACGGCGTCATGCAGAGAGCTGGAACTGTGTAACTGAGTAAGCAGACGTATATAAGACAGACCCCCTCGGTTCGAGGCAGATCATGGACTTGTGAATCACAGCTTATGACCACTGTCTGACCACCGGAGCCTGAATGGAGACTGCGGTCAGGCCAACGGGGGGTGCTTTGAGACCCTCTGAGGGGTAAATGATGAGGTAGTGTCACAATAACTCATCATTAACCCTTTAAAAGCCTAGTTACTGTTCGGGGTGGTAAGAATAAATTAAAATAAAATTTGATATGATTTTTTTTTTCTTTTTTGCTTATTCATTGCAGCACAGAAGATCCATGAACTATGGATTCTAAGCCTTTAATAAACAGCTTTGATATTTGTTTTATTACATATACATATATATATATATGATAGGAGATATTTATTACAAATAATCACTATAACTCCTAAGGGTTAATCATTGCAACGCTGTCCTCTCCCATCTCCACCAAACACAAAACACACAAATAGTCATAAATTGTTGCTCTCCCGACAGGCAAGAGGCTAGAAAGCACACATTTGTCAGCCAGTGACATCACTCATCTTAACAAGCCACGACTGCTGATGGGATCTCATGCCAGCAGAGCCCATCGGCCATAACTAGAACCAGTGCTGATGGACCATGTGCCGATGTTCGCCCATCGCTCATAAGTGTAAAAGAATGAGGAGGGGTTTGACATTTGTGACTAATATTATAAAAAATGAACTATAAATAAAAGATGTAATAGAAAACATACCCTTTGTCTTAATCAAAAACCCCTCATTAGGCATTCAAGCCGAGCTCCGATTTCCCCTCCAAATGCAATTAAGTGTGAGCCTTAAAGGATAAAGTAAGCTTGTTAATAAGTTCGGAGAGGAATGAAAAAAACACCCTGTTTCTTTATTGCTCTAGTGATGATATTCAATCTAATAAGGGATCACCCGTGAGATCAGCGTGAAGGAGTATGTATTTCTGTCTATATGTGTGTGTGTGTGTGGGTGTGTACGTGCCATGTACCCGCCAGCTCCTCAGGTATAAAAATAAAGTCAGTTTTCTTTTTTTTCTTATTATTCCTCCAAAGTCAAGCTCCAACCTATCTGAGGGACGTCACTGGCAAACAAACTGAAAATCTTAACAGATGAAAAGATTACTGTGTGGTTGACTGGACCTGTATGTTGATTATGACTGGATAATACTTTTTCTTTCAAAATGTCTGATTTACTGATATGGACAACTTAGAAACTATTAAAGTGAACCATGAAATGGTCAAAATGTGAGCATTACTGGGCCAGAACGAGCTTCGCAGGAAGAACAAAAACTACAGGTATACGAGGAGACTACTGGTAGAAGCAAGCAAACAAAAGAAGAAAAACAAATGAACACTTAGAGCCCTGTTTTAGAGATATTTAGTACAAAAGTCAGCTGAACATCTCGCAGCTTCATTTAGGGTGTATCATGCGTCTTTGGTATCATGAGGGTGCAAAAAGTTCACCTTGCACGGCTCAAAAAGCTAAAAAAATCAGTGTGCCAGTTGCCATTGCCTTTCAGAGCCAGGCGCGCTCTGACTTTGGCGCATTAATATCTTAACAGTGCTGCACTTTTGCGTGTCTCCGCAGAGGAAACTGACCTGGAACAGCAATGTTATTTTATTCTTCATTCTGTTTAATGTTGAGTTAAAAGCTGGATTCGTCCATATGTGTGTGTAACAAACAGCAGTGTACACGCATTCAGCATGTGCAACGTGCCCGGATCTCCTGCATGGCTAAGATATTGAGAGATTGGTGGCTGACTGTTGACTGTTGTCTAGGTTTTAATCAGTCAGTGGCGCACCTGTATTTCCCACAACAGAAATTTACTTGAACACACCTCACTTCCAGACCACTACGCCCATTAGTGTAGATATATTCCTAGGCATGAAAATAGGCTGTAAACAGGGTGTAAGATAGAAATAAGCATTGTGACCTGCTTTGCACAGGATTTTAAATAGGGCCCATGGTCTTTACAATAGCATGAATCAATAGAACAACTTGACAACACGCTTAACCCTTTAAACACTAAACCCTCAATAACTAGACCTCATATAACATAAGATGCATACTTAGCATTTATAGAAGTTATATGTTAAGTTATGATAGCAAAAGTTTTTATTACAGTTATTAATCATAGGTCTAAAAATGACTGATCAACTATGCTGAGATTAGATTTCTTCCATCACGTCATGTTTGATACATTTTTGACTGTCCCAAAAAAGGATTTAACATCTTTAAAGAATGTAGGGATTAAACCTATTTGCCATGTGAGAAATTAGATGAAAAAATAGTTGGTTTCCTACAGTGACCACCATGCCTCAAAGGGTTAATGAGATGGGCAAAAATTGACAGCCACAGATCACTGAAATGCAACTGAATTCAAACACTGCTAATAATTAATCTGAACATACATTAGAAACTTGTTACTAGTCTAGTCAAGATTAGTGCAGTATTTCTCTATAGACTTAAGCCCTATCCTGATGGGATTAGTTTCTCAGGGGAACGTCTGTGAAAAATATTTCAACCCTTCTACTTCTACTAGTGATAAAACTCTTGAACCTGGACTGCAATTGAAAAAAAACAGGAGAACCAGTGTGTTTTTTGGTTTTCGCGTTCAGTAGCTCCTCCATTTCCACTCGCTGTTGTGGTTACATGGATCTTTGTGGAAACACAGGCTCAAAGTGTAATTGAGGTGGGTAGCAGTGGACAAATAGCTATTTTATTAAACGTAAGAAGACGAAACTCAGAGATGTGCGTCTGTACAGAATTAAAACTACCGGAGGACCACGGAGTTCAGCGAAAAAACATTAGATAATTCAGCCTGTAATTTTCTCAGAGGACATCTGAGAAAAACACATGCATGGTCGTTTCGGACGGGAATAAAATCTCAGAGGACCCCCCCTATAAAAGAGAAAATTACACTAGGACCCCCTGAGAAACTAATCCTGTCCAAATATAGCTTTAAGATAAGTAAATTCATCCTCTAACTCCTCAGTTTTTGGGAAAATGCTTCAAATGGTCAATGGCCTATCTACTATCTGATCAGCAGTGACTGTGTGGAATAAACAGTCTGTAACTCTATATATACTGTAGATACTGTCCTCTTTAATGGTGTTGGGAATGCATGTTGAGATTCTATACACTTACAAGAGTCCTAATGCCTAATTCAAATACCTGTGTAAAATTATTCCCATGTAAATCCCTCTGGATCAAAAGATCCAGCCAAAAATGAAAAAATGAAAAATGCATATAAAACACCTTTTCAGGAAACCCAAGAATACTTTTACAATTAACACCCTAAACAATCCATTACAGTCAAAACTCAATAGGCACACTGTCAAGAAGCTGTAGCCAATCACATAGAGTGGACCCTTAACCGGAAACGACCGTCCACCTAAAGCGCTAGGAGCTTAGTGAGTTGACCAAGGATAAAGTGCTAATCCATTTCTGGAAATAGAGATATACAAACATAAACATATTCACACACATGCATAATCATACCCACACTTACGCACACACATACACAACTATGCACACACCAGGGCAATTTAGAGCAAACAATTCAAGGGCAATTTAGAGTAACCAAGTCACAAAAATTGTATCCAAAAAACATAAAACCACGGCTGCCCAAATCACGGCAGAATTCAATGTGCACCTCAACTCTCCTGTTTCAACCAGAACTGTCCGTCAGGACAATATTAAAAATTATTGTGGTCTAAAAGCAGGTGTTTCAGTTTCATTGTCCAACCCCTGTAGGTCAAATTAAATCTATTCAAATGACATCAGATATTGTGTTCATTTATGTTGGAATTCAATAAGTTTGAACATTTTTTTTAAGAAATGTGACCTGTACTGTACTGGTGTGTACTAAACCAAACCAATCCTGCTGGAAACCACCAGACAGTGGCCTATGAAAAAATCAACACTAAAAACACGTGAAAACATTGTCCGCATGATTTGAACTGAAGAGGATGCCGAGAAATCAGGATGGAATTGACACTGGAAACAAAGGCTCCAGCCATGCCCCGGGCCAGAGATGAAAAAGTGTCAATTATATATGATGTCAGGCTCACTTAACGGGAGACACGAGCATGTGTGGCAATCACAGGGACACGTAGACAGCATGTCGTGCGACTGACTGCATTTAGTTACCACCGCCTGAGGCGAACGCTCGATGTTACTGTCCACCGCTGGACCTAACAGGAGCTGACAGATGGTGACCAGTGAGTTGCATCTGCCAACCGTAACAGGTAGACAATTTTGCCCTACTTACGTTGTCCTTCAAATATTTCGGGGCACCTAGATTGAAATGATTTCATTCAATAAAATATTTAAGAAAATGTTTGTTTGTTTAGATTTAAATTAGCCAACTTCAGAATTAATAGAACAACATGACAACATGCTTAACCCTTTAAACACTAAACCCTCAATAACTAGACCTCATATAACATAAGATGCATACTTAGCATTTATAGAAGTTATATGTTAAGTTATGATAGCAAAAGTTTTTTATTACAGTTACTAAATCATAGGTCTAAAAATTAAAAATGCAATTAAGCTAGACAACCAGCATGACCAAGCTGGTCAACCAGACTGATTAACATGACCAAGCTGATCAACCATACTGATTAACATCACGAAGCTGATCAACCATACTGATTAACATCACCAAGCTGGTCAACCAGACTGATTAACATGACCAAGCTGGTCAACCATACTGATTAACATCACCAAGCTGGTCAACCATACTGATTAACATCACCAAGCTGGTCAACCATACTGATCAACAAGCTGGTCAACCATACTGATCAACATGATCAAGCTGGTCAAGCAGACCGATTAACATGACCAAGCTGGTCAACCATACTGATCAACATCACCAAGCTGGTCAACCATACTGATTAACATGACCATGCTGGTCAACCATACTGATTAACATGACCAAGCTGGTCAACCATACTGATCAACATGACCAAGCTGGTCCACCAGTCTGATCAATATGACCAAGCTGGTCAATCATACTGATCAACATGACCAAGCTGGTCAATCATACTGATCAACATGACAAAGCTGGTCAACCATACTGACCAACATGACCAAGCTGGTCAACCATTCTGATCAACATGACCAAGCTGGTCAATCATACTGATCAACATGACCAAGCTGGTCAACCAGACTGATCAACATGACCAAGCTGGTCAATCATACTGATCAACATGACCAAGCTGGTCAACCAGACTGATCAACATGACCAAGCTGGTCCACTAGTCTGATCAATATGACCAAGCTGGTCAATCATACTGATCAACATGACCAAGCCGGTCAACCATACTAATCAACATGACCAAGCTGATCAACCAGAATGATCAACAAGACCAAGCTGGTCAACCAGACTGATCAACAAGACCAAGCTGGTCAACCAGATTAATCAACATGACCAAGCTGGTCAATCATACTGATCAACAAGACCAAGCTGGTCAACAAGACTGTTTACCAAGACCAAAGCTGGTTGACAAGCATGTTTACTAAGACCAAAGCTGTTAGTGGTGTTTGGTTGGATTCCAGGAGTGTGGAATATATACCACAGTTTTTGATTGGCTCCATTCGACTTTTCTCCGACCTAGCCCCACCCAAACTCCACCCAATTGTTCTCAACCCAAATGTAACACTCAGTTTTAAACGTGCTGAGAAGGCAGTAGACACAGTGACACTGAGAATGCATATACTTATTTAGAATACTATAATATGTGTTGTGATGTTAGCATACATTCAATACACTTTCTGGTGTATTTATGTCTATGTGACAAATACTATGGGGCAGTGTCCCAGACAGGGATTGCTGTTTATTTTATTTTACATTGTTAATTAAAACATACCAGTAAAATTCTAATATTCTAATATTAGAATATTATCTAATATAATATTATTATAATATTCTAATATTCTAATATAAATCAGAAACATTTATCTCTTCTAATGAATGACCATATAGCTACCACTTCAGTAATCAGTAATTTCTTTTTTGTATTGTTAGTGATTTTAAGTGCCTCCGTGGGCAACAAAATAAAAGTCTAAATAAAGCACATTTTAGTTTTGTTTAATGTGAATTGTTGTCTATGTTTACTATATTTAAAATTAATAAAAAATAATAATAAATGGTTACTATTTGATGGACAGGCTCAATTTTCCCCAAACTTTAGAGAGACCAAAAAAAAATAGATTCCTGCACCAGTTTACTGTAATGCTGCAGTGATTTTGCAACAAAAATCTGCTCGTGAACCCACAAACACACGGAGGCTCAGGCCTTCGGAGCATGTACCAGCAATTAATCCCCCCGCTTGTTTACCGGGTTCACGCTCGAGTCTTTGTTAATTTGTCGAAGCCGCCAAACTCCAGCTCCAAGGACGTGTTTGGTGCCTCTTGGACGGGGGCCATTTTCATTACCGCTGCATGAATAAAGTGGGCATATTTAGCAACAGACTCCTTGCTTTGAATTTGTGCCTTGCCCTCCCTCCCTCCCTCCCTCCAATCCAGATGTCAGAAGAAAAGAAATGTCTGCTCCCAGTGCAGGTCTCCCCTCTCTGTCCCGGAAAACCTGAGAGGAAAGAAAGGGCCCCACTGAGAGCGAGCATGGATCATGGTAATTGCCAGCGGTACCTTGGGGCTAGAGCGATGAGCTCATTATTTTCCCCAAAAACCCTCAAGTCTCGCAAAACAACAGCAGGCCCACTGCAGCTCTCAGAGGAAGCCGGGTGTGGGTGTGTGTGTGGTGTGTGTGTGTGTGTGCACACGTGTGTGTGTGTTCTTCACACACCCACCCTCTCCTAAAGTGTTGGGGGAGTTCTTTTTGGTTTCCACGATAACAAGCAAATCAAATATAGCTTGTTAAAATCTGCAGCCCATTTCCATGGAGCTGTTTCTGCTCTGACAAACCAGATCCACAGTAGTTTAAGGTGCGGCGCTTAGTGAGCGTGGCAGTCGAGGTGCTCTCCTTATTTTTCTTCTTCTATAAAATGTTACTGTCAGCTTAGTTTGATCCTTGATGATGTATTGCAATCTAATTTTGGAATTTTGACATTCAATTTGCTTCATTTTGCAATGGGTTATGTGTGCGCTAACTTGAGAAAAAAGATAATTATTTTTACTTTTATTTAACTGATGCTTACAACTATTCTTCTTTTAATAATTCTTCTTTTTCCTCTTCTTCTTCTTCTTATTTATTTTATTTTTAAATAATGCTAATAATATCTTCATCACATACCTTATCTCACAGTTTTTAAGATCAACTTTGTTTCAACACCAGATTGTGCGATCCAGGCTTCTACATTCTTCATCAAAGAATGCTGCAAAATGCTGCAAAAAATAGGTGGAATCACTTTATTTGGTTGTCCATTAGAGATGCCTTACAGATTCTTAACTAACATTAAGCTTAAATTCAACTGCATGTCTATTAAATGTGTCTATTAACGCTTCCTTCTGTCTTCCAAGCTGATCCGGACTCCATTTCCCAGAATGCTGCTGACATTCCTAATCATCATCACATGAAATTCACTTGGTCTCAGTCACCTGACTATTGATTGTTTTCACCTGCTTCTCTGTCTATTTATACCCTCTCCTTTGTTCAGTTCATTGACAAGTTTTGACTAGCCACCTATCATTCTTGGTTTGTACCTGTTTAGCATTTATTCTTAGTCTTGTCATTAAAGCCTCTCTCCTTTTTCAAATCTGCCTGTTTCTGGCTTCTGTCCAGTCTTGACAATATGCAACTGAACTGTAAGATGAAGTAAATGATTCTCTTTAAACCTAACGCTAACCCAAACTCTAATCTCTAATCTTAATATTTTAGGGTTAGATTTAATGTTTAGGTTAGGGTTTTGGTCAGGGATAGGCTTTAGGCTTGATTCATGGTTAAGGTTAGGGTTAAGGTTTGGGTTGTGGTTATGGTTTTGAATCATTTACATTCATCCTAGAGTTCATGTGCATTAAATAGACATTCAGTTGAATGTTACTTAAATATCTATGAGTCATAAATGGACCATCCAAAATAAAAATGTTACCAATTAGTTGTAACCAATGAAAGTCTTAGATCACAATGCTATTCTGAAGAAATATAATATAAAACATTCCCAGGAACAATAAATGATACAAACTTTAGATTAATATAGGCAGCTCTTGGTCATATTTCCTGAGCTACAAGCAGCATGCCAGGCATTCATCACATGCAGCTTAAATTTTCTCACACAGTTCCTGCCGATTTTGCAGTAAGGGTGGAGTGTTGATAGCACATCCAACAGCAACCCAAACATTTCCAATCAGGGATAGGTCTGGCATGTGTGATGTGTCTGAACATGGCATAGCATCTGTGTCCTCGATCACACTCTTAGGATAGCATTGGTATGTGGACAAGCATTGTCCTGTTGGACTCATTCTGGGTGTAAATATATATAATTTTTTTATGATGAGTGGATACAGCTTTTTGGATTTTGGCTAAAATTTTCTACCATAGCACAAAATATGTGCACCTTTCAAATATCATAAACATACAAACACAAGTAACACAAAACCAACCACAGGACATAACATGTGCAACCACCTGAGACACCACAGCAACCGCCTAGAAACCACTTAACAATACCACAGCCACCACCTACCCACATCTTAGAAACACCATAGCTACTAACACATAGAATACAATTGTAACCAGCTTAGTGATAACCTGAGAACACCTACATTACGTGACCTCCTAGAAACACCACAGCAACCACCTAGCAACCCCACAGCTACCACATGGAAACAGGCTGGATATTGCCTGGAAATAGGAACAACTTAGGCCCCGTCCACATGAATCTGGATGTTTTTAAAAACAAAGGTTTTATGTCTCAGTTTTAAAAAATATCTTTGTCCACACAGAAACACCATACCACTCAAAAACACTGAAATAAACATGGGATTCGATAGATATTCAGAAGCCAAATCAGAGACAATTCTTTTTTCTTTTTTTTTTTTATATCCAGATGTGTGTGGACGGAGCCTTAAGCTGTGCAACCCCATGCATCTATTGGCTGATGTTTTAGAACTGGATATTCAACACTTTCCTCTGAGTTTTTTGGCTGCATTGAAGGCTGTTTGAAAAAGCTAGTGGATGAATTCTCATGTATCAGGAGCATCATAAGTGAAAGGGGGCATTCTAGAGTGGGTGGGTTAATTGGCTGAGCTATATTGGGGAGAAATGTTGAGAAATGCTGTGCAACTATTATGCATTCCCATTTTTTTTGTCATAAGCTGTAATTGGTTATTTTCTAGTTACGAATAACCTTGCATGCTGCAATGTACTTTTGAATTTCATACATTCTTAGTCTAGTTAGTTTGCTTTGATGTCAACATTCATTTGGCAAAGATGTAAAAGATTCTACAGAACAAGGCTGTATACACAACAATAGCCTCATGTGAAACTCAAAAATATATAATAAAAATCTATTTTTTCAGTTATAAACTTTTTTTTCTGTAAACTTATAAACTTAATTTTTCTGGCTGTTTAATTGAGCTATGAGTGATTTGATGTTTTTTTGTTTTGTATGAAATTAAAACAATTTTTTTTCTTTTTTTTTTTACGTTTGCTTGACTTCTCAGGGTTAAAAATGCAGGAACCAATTTCTCAATCTGATCACAAAGAGGCGGCTGAGTTTGATACGCACATTCATCAGGCTTCAACATTCATTAGGGTGGGGGGCTAAACCGGAGTCCCGCAGCGCTTCGTTTTAATAGCCCATGTGTCCTGAGCAGCCCGGGCAGGAGGAGCCGAATAGCGCCGCAGATTCTCCAGCTGCCTTCGACTGGCAGAGTGAGAGAGTGAGCTGACAGCGAGCCTGTGGTGGACTAATTATACCAGTTGACAGCATGGCTAAGCTGCTGGAGGGTTATGGAGTAGTGTCCAGTGCCCAGTGGTCAGCAGGCATGGAGGGCCACAGCTGGCTTTATTCACCAGCCCCCTCTCTGCCAGCTCTGCCGTTGCCGCCGCGCCCCACATACTCCAGGGCTTTGGGCACACGTGGGCGTGACTGGCACAGAGGAGGTGGTGCTGCCGGACCCACAGTGGGACAACGCTTAGTGCTGGAACTGCTGAACAAACAGCATCCAGCACTGAACTGCTGAACGCTGAAATAGTGAGTGAGTACACAAACAATTAAGAACAGCCCACTGATGCTCCAAGCTTTCATTCATTCAAAGTCTCTATTGCTGGATTTAGAGTGCCCTCAAGAACCTCTGGCACTATTAGAGTAATGATTAAAATAATGAATTAAAAAGGCTGAGGAAATGTTTTCTTTGTTTGTTGGGGTATTAGCTTGATCCTCAACCTACTAATGCCTTTGTAAATTAGTAAATTAGACTGAGGGAGTGAGGATTAGGAAGCTGGAAAAAACATACAAAATAATAATAATAGAAACATTTGCTATAGAAGAATTGTCTCAAATTGCTTTATTTGTCTCTCACCACATTATAAAATTACAGAAAATAATTCAGTAATTTTAGCACTAATATTTTAAAAAGGGGGAATGCATAAATTAGCAAATACAGATTGCAAATGCATGACTGTGATATTTTGAAAAAAAAAAATAAATACATTTTACAGCTGTCATTAACACTCATTGTAAAAAAAATAGCTGCAGCCAGAAGGAATCTACAGGTATAGAACTTGGTGGGTAGTCGTGCCAAACTGTCATGGTTTCGTAGTCATCTTCGGTAAAGAGTTCTGCTTTATTCTTGGCAGAGTTGACCATCAAATCTATGAGCTCATAATGTAAAGACTTTAAATATATTTACACCTAAGATATATTTTCAAAATGGGTAGACTTGAGTGTTCATGAGTTGAAAGCATAAGAATATTGATGATAGTTTATTACATGGTTTATTACTTTGACAAAATACATGGAGAGCATCAGGCAGATTTATTTTTCTTTTGATAATCACACCTCTAGGATACATGTAGATTACTAAAAAACTGACACTCAGAGCAGCCTATACCTTTCAGTATTTTGATCAGGACACACAAAGAAAACTATATACAAAAATGTAAACTTTTTAGTCTAAATAAATAAAAATGCAAAATAAAAACTATATAAAGTAGTGCCATATGTTTGGTTGGGGAAGGAGATCTCACTATTTTACTGGGATGTTATTGATATTTTTAGAAAGAGTAAGTTCCGCCCTTTCCAACCATATATGGATTATGTTGATGTGTGAAGGGATTCCTGAGTAATTAAGCTGAGAACACAAGGTTAGATTTTGGACGGAAAATCCGTCCGTAGGGTTCTAAGGGTTAAACAAGAAGGAAAACAAAGAAACAAACAAACTAAAAAACGAAATAATGAAGAAACACAGAGAGCACTAGAACAGATAACTGAGAAAACACAAATAACGCAACCTATACAGACGTTAACATGAAAAGAACAGACAACGAGAGCAGAAACACACAGATTATAAATACACACGGACAAGGACAGGAAACAGGAAACACCTGGGACTAGGGGGCGGAGCTACAAATGAACACAGGTGACAACAGTAAAGGTAAGGACATCAATGCGCTGCAGACAGGAGCACGTGGGGAAATCACAGGCACAAGGAAAAGGTAAACAAAAACAGAAACACGAGCACAGACGGGAAACACAGGGAAACAGGGCAAAGATGTGACAATATACTTTCTCTGTGTTTACATTAAATGTATTTTTAAGCAATATGCTTTATATTATGCATTGTGTTGATAGGTGACAATTGATATAGTGACAATTAATACTGCTTAAAGTGCACTTTAGTATATTTTTTCCAGTAGCATTAAGATGTACACAATGTGTGCATCAATACGCAAAGTAGTATAATTACAATATATTTCAAGTGTATTATGTATATTTCAAGTGTTGTTAAAAAAACACATACTTAAATCTATTTAAGTCTACACAAAATGTACAAAAAAGCACAATTTAATACTTTTATGTTGTGTTTAAATATATTATAGCTTAATTACAACTGAAATATACTATAACTATAACTATAACTATACTATAACATTTAGTATGTATTTAAGTACTTATTTTAATTTTAACAAGTATGTAATTTTCCCTGTTAAGTATACTTTTAAAAATAGACTTAATATACTTTTTTTTTTTTTTTTTTTTTTACAAGGGTGTGTCCCAATACTTTTGTCCTTTATAGTGAATGCGGATTTAGAACAGCTACTACTGGCTGCACTCTTTTTAAGTGTGATTTTTATATATTTTTTTTATCTTGTCCCAAATCAAGTTTAAACATGTTTTAGCTGACTGATTACAGTCAAAATAAGAAAGTTAAAGTAAATCTGATTCTCCATCCATAGTATTTCTTAAGCAAGTCGGTTCCCAAACCCACTTCCATTCATCTCTCTCTTCTCTAACTTTCTCTTTCTTCCCATCCCAACCTCAGCCCTGTCCCACTCTCTAAACTCTCTTTCCCAGAATTCAAAGCTCTCTCAAGAACAGTGTTTGCTCTAATGTGGAAGCTTTCTGATGGGAAAGAGGCCTCGGTTTTGAGACTGACGCCTTCATCCGCTTCGTCATGCTTCTAATTCTGACCACATGACGGCCACTCGCCGGCTCAATGAGCTCTTTAAACACAGCCTGCTTACCTCGGTCTCGTCTCTCTTAATTACAGCCGGGCCGCTGATCTCTTCCCCTATCGCTTCTGCGGAAAAAAGAGAAAGATTGAAGATAATTACTGAGGGGCTTCATCCAGTGGCTTAAAGATCACACGTGGCACAAATCCGCTGGATTTCTCATGTCGTGATTACAGCGCATAAACACTCCGCATCATAACCGGCATCCTGAGGCTCACACACACACACACACACACACACTGGGGAAGAGGAAACACTTTGCATCGTAACTGGCATCCTGAGGTTCACACACACACTGGAGACTAAGCCTGTTATCATTGCTAACACTTTCTTTCATTCATTTATTCATTCAATCCTGTAGCATCGTAGCTGCATACATATGGTTAGGTCCATGGTGGGCCGACACATCACAGGTTAACACACACATACTTAGCCTGGAGTGCTGGCAAACTCAGCATGCAGTAATATCCCATGCAGTGGGTAGTGTACCTCTTGGTGAGGAACTCTTCACCAATAGACATGCCTCTACAGTGCACTCAAAGACATTTTGCCCAGCTAACAGACTTTAAAAAGAGGAGGAGCTTTGGATGGAGAGAAGTATGATGGCCGTTACAGCAAATTGCTCACACCCTATATCATTTTTAACTTGTGTTATGATTCAGTGCTATATTCTGTATACCAGGGTTGACAATAGGGGGCCCGCAGGCCAGATGTGGCCCACAAATATGGAATATCTGACCTGTGAGGTTGTTTAAACTATAAACTATTTCCACCCGATTTTGGGCTCCACATCTCCTTAGAAAGGCATATTTCCAGGCCGCGTCCCAATTCACTATACAGGGCGGCGGTACTGTATTGGTCTGTGACCCTGAAAACAAGGGTTTGATCCCATTTTTTTTAAGGAGCTGTGTGTTTATTTTATTTTATTTTTTTGCTTCCCGCATCTTTACAGATCTGATTGGCAGAAGAGAGCGTTGGGTCATCTTACACCTCACGTGATTGGTCTGTGAGTTTACTGAGTTTAAATACAAGAAAAATTTTGTCGCTTTAAATGAACACTGTCACAATTGAATTCTTCCAGTAGTTTTTCGGTTTGGGTCCACATTGGACAACACCTCTGTCTAGACCCAAACCGTAGCCCACCTAGTGACCTGTGCTCTAGACTATCCATCAATGAGTAAGTCTAATGTTTGAACAGTAAAGTGATGTTCATGTGTTTTATTCTGAAAAAAATAATTTCAATCAAATTACAGCATCAGAGTTGAGCTATACTCTGTATAGATGGGTTGCTAAGATGAACCACAGCTACTACCATCCAGACTAACCTCTGAGGGACTAAACTGGTGATGATTACAAGAAGTAAATGAAATTTGGTTTCCATTCAGACCAAAAAATAAATACTGCTGAGTATGTTACAGCAATGCAACTCACAGCACAGCACCACATGGTCAATAATAGTATGATTAACTAGCTAGTTGTCTGACAGCCTAACTACAACTCAGCTATACTCCCCTCCAAGTGGCTCAGACATAGCAGTGCTGCTGGTGTTTTTTGGTCTAAGTAAAGACCATCAACTAGAAATATTCAGCCGGCAGCATCCTGTGGGCAGTGTCCTGTGGACAGCTTCCTGTAGGGACCATCTTGTGACCACTGATGAAGAACTAGAGGATTATTTCTGTCTTTGACTTTTAGCAGCTAGGTAGGTGTGTCTAATAAAGTAGACTAGTAAAAATAAGTAAAAATAAATTTGTCGTTTTTAACTATAGAACGAAACTTGTTGGCCCATAGGTTGTTTAAACACCTAAAAAGTGTTGTTTTAAGAGAAGATGAGTTTAGAAAATGCAAGACATAATTTTGCAAAGATATATATATATATATTGCAAAGTAAATGGCAGGAGCTAATGTTTATGTTATGCAATCTAATGAAAACTTGCTCTTTTATTAATTTTAAAAAGCCAGACGCCTCCAAACTTTGCACAGGCAGTGTATGTATGAGACTTTATAAGTGAAATAAAGGTAAACGTGTGTGGTCTGAAGAGCTTCCAGACTCCTCTGAGGTTCACACTGCTAGAGACTCCCACCCACACCATTACCTAAGCCATGAAATTTTTCCTATTGTAGTCGTGCTACACCTACCACATCTCTGCCAACTGTGCAGCAGGCCAGAGGCCAGCTTTATTGTGTTTTGCCATGGCTGTAATAAAAATAAAGCAATAGGAAATAGAAGCTGCCTTGAAGAAAGAGTGGATGAATGTTTGCTGTATTGCTGAAATATTAGCAGAAGCTGCCATCTTAAAGCCTCAATTTGGTCCTATATATGTCTAGACATTTCTATATATGCTACTATTTTATACAGTGTCAGAAACCACATAAACAACTTGATTTAGGATTACTCCAAGTGGTTTGAGGGAAGTGTGTAATGATTTAGGCATGCACAGTGTAAACTAGTGGAGTATAGGTTTCCATTACTTGTTAGCCACATTAGCGTTAGAGCGCCAATGCAAAAATAAAGAAGGAAACTTCTACATGTATTTTAGCAAATTCATTGGAAAATTATGTGAAATCTATGGAAATCTGACTTTTTACTTCTGAACTTTCCTGTATAGAAAGTTGAATGTGTTGCTGGAGTTTTTAACCTCCTGAGATCTGGACTTTTGCTAGCTGTGCATTTTTAATTTAAAAAAATTCAATCTATGTGGAATCAGTCGGACCTAACAAGTATAAAAACTAAACTTTGTAATTTGTACAGAAACTCATTTTCCGCATATGGGTTTATTTTAACATTTTAAAATTATCCTTGTCATTTAGGATCAGAAGAACCCAATTATTCCAAAAACTAAATTTTAGCTTTCTACAGTAAGTAAATAAACTAGTTTCAAACGTAAAATTGGATGATTTTATTTGGCTGGACTGGCTGTAGAAACCTTTGAATGGGATTCCTGCCATCTTGTTTTTTAAACAATAGAGTGTCATATTATTATGTGACCAATAGAGGCTATGGCATACCTGTCAAGTCTCCCGTTTTGGCCGGGAAACTACCGTATTTTACTCCTCTTTCCCGCCGTCCTCCCGTATTAGTATTTTCCCGTAAATTTCCCGTATTATACTAAATAAAAAAATATATAGGCCACAGGCGACAATGCACATACCGCTGTGTGTCTCTTAACCAATCGTGGTGCCGGTTCAAGGAGAAAGTCCCGCCTTTCAGGAGAAAAAGCCAATCAGCTAGCTGGTTTTGCGGAGCGCAGTTTAGTGTGCGGGAAGCCCCGCCCCTCCCCTCGCTGTGAGTTCAGGCAGCTAGTCGGAGCAGCTGTCGTTAAAACTAATCTGGATATACGGAATTTTTTCTAAAAGAAAGGTAACTAACCATGTAAACTGTGATGAGATTGTTTCTGATAGCTGGTTAAAAAGACTCTTCTTTGAATCTAAACATAAATTAAACCCAATTTAATAAAATACAGCTTGTGACTCAGTTAGCTTAACTTTAGAATTAGCTAGATAGATATTCAGGGTTTGAGAAAAATCTACATATATATATAATGCCCTGCCCTGATGTGCCTGATCAGCCAATAACTATCATTTCCAAACTCTATTAGTTCAGGGCTAGTTTTAGGGTTTGTTAGAATTTGTTTAAATCTCAAGTATTGTGGTAATGTATTATAATGTAATGTAATGTATTATTTAGAAGGGGTAGAAGAGATGGTTGAGCTGGAGAGAGAGAAAATGTGGAGAGGGCTGAAATTAACTGAACTGATCAGGAGTGGACTGAACGATAGAAAGAAGTATTAATGAAAGATTATTGTGTGGGCCCCTTAGGACTATTATTTACTTATGGAATATATCTGATCCATGTCCTTTTTGTAAATTTGTGCACCCTTCAATTTCAATTTTAAATCTATTAAAAAAAAAAAATATATATATATATATATATATATATATATATATATATATATATATATATATATATATATATATATATATATATATATATATATATATATTATTTTTTTTTCCCTCGTTTGGGCTGTTGGGGCGGCGGAAAAAATCCCTTATTTTTAAGTCCAAAACTTGACAGGTATGGGCTATGGGCCATGTCTCCATATGAGGCCAATGGGTCAACGTTTTAAAAAATGTATTATGAGTATTAGTATTAGAAGTAGAAGTATTATGATGCATAAATGCAGAAATGTAGCATCCTCATAAGAGGACACAGGGACTCAAGAGGTTAAACATCACAGTGTCTGGTTAACTCTAATTAATTAATTACCTCAACAGTAGCAACTTGACCAATCTTGGTGGTCAAGCTGGATGTCATACTGGTGGACCAGCTTTGTCTTCCTGGTTGTGTTGGTCCACCAGTATGACATCCAGCTTGACCACCAAGATTGGTGGACCACCTGGTTGTGTTGGTTCACCAATTCAATTAATGGCCAATTAATCAACTATCTTGTCCTACTGGTTTACTAGCTTGGTAAATGCTGTGAGACCAGGTGAATCATCAAGCTTAAAAAAAAACATATTCGATAAATGTCATCTCTATTAGACGCTCTATAAGACCACTTTCATAACATATTATAATGCATTCAAAAGGCATTATAAACATGGCTGAAATATTTACAAAAATGCATGACCCATTATAGATAGGTTTATTATGCATTATGAATTGTGATCATAATAAACAATAAGCTGTGCTTTTAATATGCATGTAAAATAGTATATATCTATCATTAATAATCTAGTCTCAAAATTAAAGTCTGTCACTTTACTTTTGTAGTGCACAAAGACCTAATGGGTGATTTAAAATAATTAAAGCATTATAGTTGACAGCTTTTTAGTCATAATGCATTCAGCAAGCTGGGACTGAGTTTCTTGTTATTGACTTATAACATCTTACAAACACAGCTAAAGATGCATTATGATCACAATTCATAATGCATGATAAACATGGTTAAGATAGGTTATACATTGTTATGAATACTGTATGTATAATCTTGATTATACCACAGTTAGTTCCGACCCTGCAATGTGATTGGCTGAGAGGCGTTGTATGAGTGCCATTATCAGCCGGTAATGCACTGTATCCGAAGTTCTCCATGTATTAATCCACCATATACAGATAACCTAGCAACGATGCAGTGCTTACCAGCCAAACAGCGCGGCTACAAACAGAGCAGCAATGAAACAAATTTTAACTTGTGGAGTGTTTATAAACAAACAGATCATATTTTTCTTTCAATAAACAGCAATAATGGATCTGTACTATAGTCACAATAATACACGAGAGGGAGTGCTATAACATGTATTATTGGCACTGCTGTGCTGTGGTCGTAGGCACAAGGCACGAGCGGCGATTATGAATGCATTATAATCTGTTATGGGTATATCTTTAGTGTTTAACAGATATAACATTCAAAGAAAGTGTTACCAAAAATATATATTAGGCTGATCAAGAGCTACATTGCTTCAACTGACTAGTTTTTTTTTAACCCTCCTGTTATGTTCCGGGTCAATTTGACCCGTTTTAAAGTTTGAAGATCTTGGAAAAATAGTTAAATGTATTTTTTTCAGTGTGAAACTTCTTCTGCTTGCCTTAATTAGTGTAATCAACATATATTATGAAAATGGTTCATCTCACATATTTGCGACCACCCCCTGCAAAAAACTGAAACTAAAACAAAATTACAAGGTTATGTTTCAATGTTATGTAAAACTATTGTTTTATATGTCGGTCTTTTAAAAGTAATAAAGGAGTGAAACATTGAAAAAGGATGTAAGGATGTCTTTTTTATGAAAAACGAGTGAATTTTCCTAATTGAAACACTACCTGTTAGAGGTAAGGAACACTTTTGCACTAAATATTGATAGAATAATTATTAATGGAGTTGGTAAAAAAATATATTTACACTGCTTGTAAGGATTTTTTGGGGGGTTATAGATATCTTTTGTATAATTAAACATGTACCGATTTAAAATAACCCTAGAACACCATTGGTGTTCCTGACAAATGAACAAAATAGGAGAGTTAAACTGTTTGTACACCAAACATGTCTTGGCTGATTGAGCAGATTTTAAGTAAAGTAATGGAAAAAAAAAACTGTGAATAACTGTGTTCATTAGATTTTTTCACACAGCTATTTCAGTCCAGCTCTTGGCAGCGCAGTCGGGTCCAGTTGTATGAGTGACTGTGCTGAAGAGAAGGCCTGGCAACAAAGGAGGAAAATCTGATCCCTGCTCTGTTGTGTTCAAACAATTACTGGACTTAAAATCATAGTGTATGCCTGCACACAACTGCGTGACACGTTCTTCCTATATGCTACAATAACTGTGCAAGTTAAGTGTAGGGTCCTTTATGAGCACACTCACATTATGAATTTCCTTTATTTAAAAGCTGATTTTTAGATAAGAACATTTGTGAGAACAATTGTTCTCTCTCAGGGCTTCAGCAGCTGATGGCAAACTACATAAACAGGATTCGAACTGGCGTTTTTTTCTGATCATAGTGGCAGTGCTTAGCCCACTTAACCTCTCAAAGCCCCCCAGCAGTATGCATGTATGATGTATGATCGTGAATTGTTACCTTAGGGGAAGGTCTGGAAATGCCCACACCCGTTCATGTTGTGAGGTGTTATCTTGTGAGTGGTCACCATGCTCATTGGTCACCATGCTCAAGGCAAGGTGATGTGAATTACCGTTTAACTGAGTTTGAGTGAGGCCTGATATTTTGTATAAAGGACATTGCATTTAACATTCCTTGAGCCACAGTGTCATTAGTGGGTATCAGCAATATGTCCCAAAAGGCATTACCACCCATAGTCAACAGTGCAGTGGGTGTTAATGATGGTGATTGGTGGTTTCTGGTAAAGGTCATAGGACAGGACAGATTCAAATTTGGATTTAGGTTCTGGAAACAAGAGGATTTTAGCTTTTAACTTTAATTTTGGTCAAATTGGCACCAATATCTATTCCTAGAATAGATACAGCTTGAGCTATGAGAAGGCAGGGTGCTTGGCAGTGACTATATCACCACAGTTTCCATCATCTTGAGGAGAAATCTGGGATACTTTTTCCAACAGCCTTGAAGACTGTTCTACATATGCTGAAAGCATTTCAAGCTGCTGAGAACTTTGTGAAATTTTTCGTGGGTGGATCGTCATAAGCGTTAAGACTTAAGGCAGGAAGTACTAGATAATGTGTAGAAAATGTGTACACTGTAAACCCATACGTTGTTTGAACTTGAACTTGAAGACTTGAAGTCTGTTTTCCATAAAATTGGCTATTTCTAAACAATACTCATTTGTGGGCACATATACACATTCAAACTGAGATCCTTGAGTTGAACCAACTTATAATAACTGAGTTTAGTCTGTTTAGTCTTGGCAGCTTCTTTTCCATTGGCTTCTGTCACAATCTATTTGCATACTGGCTGTGTCCAACAGTCCAACAGTTTCTGACACTCACCATCAGTGTGTAGTGATTCCTCCTGGGCTACCTTAGAAATAAATCAACTTCCCCTTTAGTTGTAACAACTTGATGTTTTAATTTATGCTAACTCAAGTTTTCATTCCCCATTACTTAAACAAACTGAGCACACCGGCTGCCTTAACAAAAGGTATAGTATAACAAAAATTAAAAAGTTAAATCAAGTTCTAGGAGTGAAACGATTACTTGAGTAATTTGAGTTACTCGATAAAAAAAAAAAAAATCGCTTAATTTTCTGTGCCTCGAAAAATCGTTAAATTAATTTTAAAACGCAGAGGACGAATTTTGGCGCGGACGATTAATGTGAAATAGGGCGCTTACCAGGAAGCAGGTTGGGGAGGCGGAGGTTTTTGAAGCAGTGAGCAGGTAAATTTAACTTATAACAACTCAATGAAATTAACATTAATGTACCTTAATAACATAATGACAGCGCTGTGGAGTGTTGATTATTTGGAATACTGTCTACTGTGTGTGGTTAGTTTATTACAACGAAGACGAGTTCTCCATTTAATACAGTCTTTATGTAATCAGTAAACACAGCGCTGTGGAGTTTATAAACAAATACATGTTAAAGTTAGCGAGATAAAGTTACTCTGGCCGGAATGCACGGCCACGAACTTACTGTATTGTCTAAGATGCACAACATAAAGCCAATGTTTATGCCTTTTTTAATAATTAATGCCCTATATTTAATACTTACAAGAAATCCTAAGTTTAAATCATTTAACTTAATTTATTACATTTTTAATTATTAAATTATTACTTGTGGTATTTATGTCTATTTTGTGTTTTTATTTCTGTTTGTGTTTGCAATGTGGAAATGTATGTTGTGAATTAAAAAATTAAACCAATTGGTCATTCATTAAGAGAAATGTCTTATTTTATGAAATCTTTTATGTTATGTTTTATCCGATTACTAGAGTACTCGAATACTAAAATAATCGATAGCTGCAGCCCTATCAACTTCCCCTTCACTTATAATAACTTGATGTTCTAAGTTATACTAAACTTAAGTTTTTATTACCCATTACTTAATTTTTTTAAGGTAACCGGTTTCCTCATTTTTTTTAAAGTAAGTTCAACGTATCCAGGCTTACAGTGTAAAGTAGAATTAAGAGACACAGATATGATCTAAATGTCTGTAGGGTCTTTATGGCTATAAACACTAAGCAAACAGCTATATAAGCTATATAATCTGAACTTTTGACTGGAGCTATATAGAGTAAAGGGAAGAGTGATGGTGGAGCCTGACTACAGTGCTGGCCATAAAACATCCGTGTCCTAGAAAGTTCTATTTATGCAGCTGGGCCTCGGCTCAGCACGCTGGAAAACGATATGGATGTGGGAAACCCCCCGCTCCGGATGGATATGAATATTCCCAGATTTTCAGCTGCGCGGGGAAGGGCCATGGGAAAACAGAGAGCGGCGGAGTGAGAGAAGAAGAAGAAGAAGGAGGAGGAGGAGGAGGGGAGAAATAAAGCTGTGGGAAATTCTGAGGAGTGTCTGAGGCTGTAAACAAAATCAAACGTGGCACATGAAGAGGGGAGGAAAGCCTGGTCGGTATCAGGAAGATCAGCAACATCCAAAGCTCAGATATTCCCTCCCGGGCCATCAGAGCAAGGTGATGCTGATTGGAGAGACGAGGCTTGTACAGACACAAACTGCGGTAGCGGGGATATCCTGCCGTCTAATATTCACCCACAAATCATAACAGTGATTGTGCCGCTGTTTGTTTGCTGAGGGCTCTGAAGTTTCCTTCCCAGGCAGCTTTCCGGATTCTTCCTCCACGGCAGCCAGGAGATGTGCCTCAGTGCCAGGCAGCGGGGCTTTTTTCCTTTTCTTTTTTTTGGAGGGGGATAGGAGCAGAAAAAGGGTGTGTCCATGTAGAACAGTCCCGTGACCCGACGCCAGCCAATCTCAGAGCCCGGATTGAGGTTCACTGTAAAGTTTACTGGGTCAGACCAGCTGCGTGAGGGAGGTAGCCAATGAGCAGAGGCGGCACTAAAAAAAAAAAAAAAAAAAAAACCTTCCGCCACACTGCTCCAGACAGGCAGCATGTGTCTGCCCAGCCAAGACAAGCAGCAAGACGGACAGCAAGAGAGAATGAGAGAGAGAGAGAGAAAGAGGGGAGAGTGATGGAAAGAAAAGAGATAATAACTCATACAGCATACAGGAGAGAAGAGGAGCAATAGAATTGATGAGATGCGAGCAAGTCTGAGCGAGAAGAAAAAAAAAAAAAAAAAATAAGAAATCTGATAAAAGCAGAAATGCACGAGGAGGGATTATGAAAATGAAAAAAAAACAGGCAGTGAAAACAGTGATCATATATCACTATCACATTTAACTAACAAAAGTGTGCACGCACAGTGCTGCAGCAAAACTAATTAATTCAGCACGTTTCCAGCGTGTAATTATATATGTAAAACATATATAACATATTCATGCATACAGTACATTATATTCAAACATTAAATAACTGTACAGTTATGTAACTACAGGTCCAAATGATGTACCCTCACAAGAGAGATGGATTAATGTGTAAAAATGTAATGTATGTAGACTGATTACGGCAGCTTATAAATGCTCATTACTGTATAAGGTGTGAGGTGTTTTCTTGTGAGTGAGGCTGAACACAAGTCGAACTATTCACAGACTCACAGAGTGTCATGTACTGTACATACAAGGATATAGGAATGCATCACAGAAGTTAATGATTGTTAATGATTGTGACCAGTGTCTTCTGACTAGAATTGTCTGTGTGAATATCTTCTCATATTTAATATTTTATCTAATTAAGCAGTATATAAATATACTTTAGTTGGCTGTGCTAATTTTGTGCTGGTGATGTACTTACAATAAAATAAAAATATTTACTATGCATTATTTTATAAAACTGTGCTTTTTTATAATAAAACTATACTTTAAGTAAATGTGTGCATAGGAGCCGATTTTTCTGCAATAAAAAGTTGTGTACTTCAGTCAAATTTGATAGCAAAACATTAATTTTGTGTTTCTCATACTAATTAAACAGTACTGACTAAACGTTTGTGTTAAACTACACTTAAAAAGTTGGCTCTAGTTAGTTAATAATAAAAAATAAGAAATATTTTTTAACAGCTGATCCTTGCAGCAATGACAAAGCTGTGTTAAATATTTACTTTAATCATATTTTTTATTTGTTTTTAATGTTCCTCTTGGAAGTGGTGAAAATTACATATGACAAATATACTCAGTATGAATTTAGTGCACGTTCATATTATTTTAATTACAAACAATTAGTAACTAAGTACAAATTAGTAGTTCCAAAACTACATAACTTAAGAACAGTCCTATTTTAGCATAATTTAACATATATTTTATTTTCACAAGGGAGCTAAAGGTGTTGCCATTGTGGGTCAGCCGCACCTGCACTCGTCCTTTACTAGTTTTCTATATACTGTTATCAAAACATTAACTCATATTTAAACCATTTCCAAACCTCCTCCCTCTTCTCAAGCCTGTAAATGAAATTTGCTTCTCATAGAACTTAACAAATCTAAATAATGTCTGTATTTTCTTATGTTATATAGTGTTTTATTGGCAAAACATACGTATGACTAAGATGAAAAGCTTTAAGCTGCTTTAGTCCTTTTTCACACTGCTATATGATAATATACACACGCAGATGACTGAATGTATTTCTCGCTGTGTTCTGCATTGATTTCCTGCATCCGATATCAGACCGTTTTCAGCGCAATCTCACGAAATCAAATGCCCCCTCCTACGCAGCGTCTCGCCGCTCTAACAGTATGGAGAATCCATTCACTTGCAAATGGCCTGGCAGCAGACAGCATTATGTATTTACAGTATATTGAAAAGCGTACTAAATTCCTATAAAACATATGCAGCTCCTGCTGACATCGCCGGTAATGCAATTTAAACTGTATGGCAACACTTCCGCACGCAGCTTTGTGATGGCAATGAATTGTAACACTTTTTTCTTTTCTTTCTTTTTTTTTTTTCATATCAGACGCCAGGGTGCCAGAGCCGGAATAAATTAAACCGGCGGCGTGAAGCGACGACTGTTTTGTGCACATGACGACTGTGAGCCGAGCAGGTCTTTGAGGAGGCAGCAGTGGAGTGTGTGTTCAGTACAGTAGGTGTCAGAGTTCTACTACGGATCTCTAGCTGGAAGAAACACACACGTGTATGTGTGTGCTCACACACAAATTACACACACTACACATACAAAATAATGGCTTGTGGCTTCAGTTGTGCATTTTTGTGCATGTATAAAAAAAAAAAAAAAAAAAAAAACATAACCATGATATTTCGACAGATTTTCTGAAAAAATAAAATGTTTTGTTTTTAGATTTCGCTGCTGTATTAGCAAAATCTCCAAATTTCCATAACCAATCAATTGTTCCACCCATTTATCTGCTACTGTTCAGCTGTATATCCCTCATCACAGGTGATGCCACACACAAGGAGGGTGAAGACTAGCACATACCTCCTCTAATACATGTGAAGTCATGACACTCTGCCTCTTTTCAAATTGCTAAGTAGCACCTCAACACACTCGGAGGAATGCGAAACGACTCGGTTCCGATACATCAGCACACAGACGTCTTGTGCTGATCGACATCACCCTTAGGAGTAATGAGGGAAAAGAGTGCCATCTACCCACCCAAAGAGAGCAATGCCAATTGCAATGCTCTCTCTCAGGGCTCCGGCAGCTTATGGCAAGCTCTATGAGCGGGATTCGAACCCGCAAACTCCTGATCATAGTGGCAGCGCTTTAGACTGCTGGGCTGCTCTGTGGCCACATTTTCTCATAATTTTTAATGCAGGTTCATGTAACCAATTAATTCCAACTAATTTTAGAGCCTTTTATTGATCTATTCATCAACAAATGTTTACATAAGTAAATGGCTACTGCTGGTTTCAAAGGAACTAAAATGCACAGTTACAACAAAGTAAATTCTTTCCACAGCATTTAGAGCCAGGCAATGGTGTGCACCTCTATAATAAGTGTATAATAAAGATGTATTTATGCCAGATTAATGGAACATTCCATTTCCAAAGTTATGCAGATATTGTACACTCCTCAATTCATAAAGTCCTGTGTGTACAGAGAACACATCATAGAAGGCATTTCCACAAACAGTGGACAGCCCACTGTAGTGAGTCCTAATAATTGTGACCGGAAGTGTCTGGCTAATAGTGTCCATGCAAACAGAGAAGCAGATCTAACATAAATAACATCCCTTGTTCAATGCAGGAGACCCAACATACATTTCTTACAGGCCAATGCAGCGTTCTATTGCTTCAATGGGACATGGCAAAAGTAATGGGACATCAAAAACAAGGCAGTGGTGACTCTGGTAGTGGTTGGAGCTTTACAAGATTGTGAGTTCAGTACACGGGTTTGACTGGCTGACATGCAAGGCCCTTGAGCAAGGCCTTTAACCCTCACTGTTCCACAGGCACAGCAGCAATAGCTACCCACCACTCCGGGCATGTGTGCTCACTGTTTCGCTATGTGAGTCCTCTGAGTGTACTTAATAGTGTTTGTGTGTGTGTGTGATCACTGCACAGGATGGGTTAAAGGTGGAGGCCAAATTACATCGGTGCCCAGCACAAGTATGTTGTATCTGCCTGTCTAAATATTTTCTGTTTCATGTCAGGGAAAATGTATCCCCGGTTTTCCACTGTAGGCCAACATCATAAAAATCAGTAGTAAAGCACTTTCACCACAGTATGTGGTGAGATCTTTACTGTAAGGCCTGTTCATAAAGTTTTGACACTCTTAATGCTGTGGTTTTATTCATTTCAAAAAAATTTTGAACACATTATTATTTTATATGCTTGTAATTAACGCAGGTGCACAATGCATTATTTTTAATTTAATGCATTTACTGTACTATTAAATCCTCTTTATAAGTGGGAAATTTCTAACTGATTTCTTGGTCTTTCTTATTTGTCACTGAATATTTTATTTAGATTTATACAGTTATCATACATACTTTTATGTGTGTTTTATGTGTGTGAGAGCTGTTCAAAGTGTTGCATGAAAACACCTGCAAGCCAAAACTTCACTTATGCTGAGAAAGTGTAAAAAGTCAACCCTGTTCCATAATTCTCTTAATGCTACAGCAAATCTGTAGCAGAAAATCTACTAAACGCAAAACTAAAATACGCTGAAAATAAAACTTTAAAATATCAATGTCCAGCACGTTTCTGTAGAGAGCCACCTCAAGGTCAGCGCTGTCTCGGCTCCATATATTTGACACTGTGGTTTATTTTGCTTTAGAAGCTGGAAGGATCTCAAGAGGTCATCATTTGGGGAGGTCGTGTCGAGGCATACTTTAGGCCGGCATTAGTCTTCGCTTGGGTGGAAAATACCACTGGAGAGCAAAAGAAGAGCACACCTCACAAGCCTCCAAATGTCAAAGTGGCTTCCTGCTGGGCAGCCGATCAATGCTGACCCCTGACCTCACCGTTTCAGCTCACTGGTCATCAGAGGTGGAGAATAATGTTAGCAGCATGAAGGGGAGGAGGTGGAAGAGAGAAGAGAGAGAGAGAGAGAGAGAGAGAGAGATGATAAGTAAGAGAGAATGAACGAGAGCACTACAAACAGATGTGGAAAGAGGATGCATTTTTCTGAAACTTGTCGCACGTAGGAAAATATCTTAATTTAATTAATAATTTAGAAGCCATGTTTTTATAAGCGTAAAGAAATTTTTACATACAGCTTAATACACACATTTTTAGCTATATATATATATATATATATATATATATTTTTTTTTTTTTTTTAATTTACAAAAATTTTGTCACTTTCTGCAACAAACAATTATGTAGCATGTGTCAAATCTATTTTTTATGTAGCACTTTTTACTGATGTCACAGACCAGCTTTTTAAAAAGCAGAACGAAAAATAAAAAAAATCCCAGTGAGCAATATACTGTATTTTTCGCACTATAAAGTACACTGGATTATAAGGCGCACCATCAATGAATTTTCTATTTCCTGTTCTATTTACATACATAAGGCAAACTGGATTATAAAGCACATTTTAAGAGACAATATAAGGAACTTCTAATTCAGCAGGTCTTGCTGCTGAGAAGTGGTGGTGGGGGGAGTGGAAGCTAAATAAGTTAAGTAAAGCTAAGCTAAGTAAACAACACTGTAATAAAAATGCTTTTTTTTAAGTCAAACAAGTGCTGGATGTTTATCTACACAGATTTCTCTCCATAAAAAAATGATTCTTTGGGTGAGTAAAGCACTTCCGTTTATTTACAATAAGCTTAGATTACTGAATTTCTCCAGCACTAAGGCTGGAGCATTAGCATTAAAATGTATGCATAAGGCACACTGGATTAAAAGGTGCACTGGCGAATTTTATGTGTGCCTTATAGTGCGAAAATAAGGCTGTCACCTTTCACTTTTTGCCTCATCTCTCTCGTATTATGATGCTGCATGGCCACCTGTGGTAGAATTTGCTATTATTGAGTTTTAATGAATCTACGTTTAGTCTGCATTTCAGTCCATAAAGTTAGCTAGAAATGCATTAAAATTTGTGGCAGTTAAAATGTTAAAATATCAACAGTTTTCTGTCTTTTTAATCAGTATTTGTCAAATTTTGAATCAGGATTGTTTCTGATTTTTTCTGCTGTTTGACTGTATGATAAACAATCCTCTTAAACCATTGCTAATTTTTAAGTAGCTATAACAACTTTCCTTAAATATTTTTAAAAAATTAGTCGATTGATATGATTATATTAGGAAGGTGTCGATATCTGTATTGGTAGATCTTTTGGAGAAGCATGCCAGATTCCCCGTAAAAAGTTTAAATTTGTTTATAACTTTTTCTTCACTAAATAATTAGCTGTATTATACTTTTTTAGTAGTATTTATTGATTTAGAAATTGAGTAATTGCACTGAGCTCGCAGAAAAATTAACTACACCATGCATTGTATTATGATCTCTTTAAGGCGTGGCTAAATCTGCTGATTTTAGCGAGGAGTCTGTCAACTCTCTTCAGTTTGAATTTTTTTGTGTTTTTTTTTTTGTTTAGTTTAACGATGCATGAATGAGCAGATGAAGAGTTTGCAGTTCTGATATCTCCATGTTTGCAGTAGCTCTTGTATCAGCACCATTAGCAGTGCTCATGCATAACATAGTGAATTAATGAAGTAAAAATACATTTGTAAACTATTGCAGTAAACTATTAACATTTAATTATTGTTTTTATTTGACTATTTAATTTGTGTATGATTCCAGCTTCAGCTTTAGTCACTTACTCCAACATTTCACTCATCATAAAACTGTGCTTCAGTCGAATTTACAGTGATACTGAAGAGAGAAAGACAGCAAAACATGATTTATCATCATCTCCATGGAACCGTGACCACTCGCCACTAATGGTGAAATTACCCTTTTTTTGCTGCCTCATAAATTCAGGCTGTACGGCCCCGAAACAGGGTGAGGCCTAGCAGAGGGGTGTCCAGCCTGTCCAGTTTTAAGTGGTTTGGTGCCTGATTCAACTCAGCTGCAGGTTATCAGGATATAGTATAGTCACTGTACTTTGAAAAAGTAATCTGTTTACTGATTACCTCTTAATTTACTCTTAATTTATGGATTACTTGATTTGAGTCACTGTGTGCCTTAACATAACAGTTTGGGCAAAACTTATTTTACTGGAAGCTGTGCTCCACCATTGGGACTTGAAGCACTTTATCACCAGCAAAGAGTGAACAACCAACCTAGATATTGATCATCTTTAGCCGATACAAACTCAGAATAGTGTCTGGTGTTACATGTGTGTCGCATAGGCCAGCTGTCACTCCCAGAGACGAAAAAAGAAAGTACATGTATATATATATATATACTGTAGTAAATCTGCATTAATGTTCTGTGTTTACTGATTGTTAAAATTGCACCGTTGTGTTTAGAGTATAAGACAAGTGTGTGATAGAGAAAGAGTGTAAGGGAACTAGCTTTAGCCTGTTATCTTTCTCGTCCATCGATTCAACACCTCCAGCCAGACATTGCGCGAAAATGACACAAAACACATAGTTACATGGATAAGTAACTTTATTCTGATTATTGTATTGGAAATAGTAAGACGTTCGATTACTCGTTACTAATAAAAATGTCACTAACGTTTTACTAAGTAACATGTTAATGACATCACTGCAGGTTACCATACAAGGTACCTGGGTTAGACACAAAAGAGGTGAACGGTTCACTCAGGTCTTGAAGGACGAGAATAAGACGCCCCCAGCCCAGAAGGACTCGGGCACAGAGACCGCCGTCTGCCCCCCTCCTCCAGGGAAGGCTTGTATGTCCATACTGCCTGGATGAGCACTTCCTTCATGCACGGATGGATGCTGCCGAGCTTTCCGCAAGTTGCATCAGCCAGGGTGGTCTATTTTCACTGTTTATTTTGAACATTTTCTCTTCTTTCCGTTCCAAATTGCTTCACCAAGGAGAAACAAGCTTTTGAAGAAAGTATATGAGAGCAGAACAAAGACTATTGGTCCCGGAATTACAAAGCTGAGAAATGATGTGGAAAATCTAAAGTTTACAGTATGGAGTTTTAAGTAATGCTGGTCATTTCTTTATGACTGAATTATTATTCTTCCTTATCTCTCAATAGTTTACTGTAAGATTGATCACTTTACTAATGTCCATTATTGTCACTTAGACCTCATTTTGCGATTGTGTAAAGAGTACAGAGTACACAAGCGCTTTTAACAAAGGAAAACCTACAACCTAACAGATGTAAAAAAAAAAAAAAAAAAGCACAAGAACCGACAAAAGAGGACAGAAACACATGTACCAAAACAGTAAATAAGAAACACCTGAGGAAGGTAACAAGGGGGCGGAGCAACAAATGAAAGTCATGTGGTGAGAACACTCACATGCAGGAACACAAATGAAAATATTTTTTCAAATACATACTATTAAATTCTAATATCTACCTTTTCTTCGTAATTAAAAGTTAATTGGTCTATATAACTGTATTATTAAACTATTATATCATATTTATATGTGGCATAAAATATTAAAAATTAGAAATCAAAATATCACAATTATATTTGAAATGATACAGTTGTCCTATATTGTAAATGAATACTGAAGTCAGCCCATGAAGCAACACATAGGGAATCATGTAGTAAATTAAAAGTTTTAAACCAACCAAAATACTCTGTAAAGCATTTAGCTGGGCTCTTATCTGCGAGGCTGTTAACTCTGTTACACTTATCCTGTGCAACAGAGGAAACTTTTGGTCTTCCTTTCCCAGGGCAGCCCTGATGAGAGCCAGTTTCATCATAATGTTTTTGATGGTCTTGGCAACTGCACCTAAGGATACTTTTAAATTCTTGACTTTTTATTTTATTATTATTATTATTATTTTTTAGATTGACTCAATTTCACTTCATAAAGTATCTTTTACCTTTACCTAGTTGAGTAGTTCCTGCCATAATATGGTTTAGAACAATATGGCTATTCACTGTTTACCAACTCCACCTCTTTACAACACAACTGATGCTCTCAAACACAGTAAGAGGACAAGAAATTCAAGTAATTAACTCTTGATAAGCTCAGCACAGCTGTTAACTAAAAGCCATTCCAGGCGATAAGATGTGCAAAGTCATCTCAGAGAATCTAAAATATAAATCATATTCTGTTTTTTGTTTGTTAAATAATTCTATGTTTTTCTTCATAGTTTAGCTTACTTTAATATTACTCTTCAATGCAGAAATGCATAAAAAAAGGAATGTCCAAACAAAATCAGTTACAGGCTTAGGTATAGTTCATATGTAATAATGTTATTTTTTACGCTGTACAACATAAACAGCCAAACTGTACACTGAGCACAATTCTTTTCACAGAACTGAATAGATGTGTTAATAAAACATGGATAGTAGTGAGTAAATCTGTAAATCTGACAGGATCTGAGAAAATATCTGATCTCATAATATCTTATAGTGATCATTTTAGTTCATTTTGCCTCAGCAAGGCTAAACAAATGATTTAATGGTCATCTATGTCAGTTAAACTCTCAAGGTACTGGTCTCCTTTCAGTTTTGACCAATATTGTATTTAATAGGCTAAAATTAGATTGATTTGTATGAGTCTCTTTTGGTAATGTTTATGAACTTTCATATTTGCGCTGTTTTCTGATTTCTCTATTGTGGCCAGCCTGAAGGCATGCTGCTTTAATTTATTACAATCAGTTAACCTTGAGGTGCAGTTGGAATATTTCTCACTTGTATTTTTTTTTTTTTTTTGATATTATATTATGTTTTGAATTTAATGGAACATAACTGTTGTGTGTATAACCTTGCAATGTGCGAATAAAAAACACATTCATTACATGCCTTGTGCTAGCCATTGGTTAAGATCAAATTCAATAAAGAGAATTGAATAACATTTAAATATAGCAAAATTACACCACTCTGGACTTCAAAAAATGAATGCTGCTACAACCTGATTAATGTGACAACTGTTTCCTAGCAGTTCAAATATATCAGTTTAATGTTGTGAAGTTCTACTGTAATACCTGGTTTAACACCAGAACAGCAATTATGATCGTTTTGATTTAGTACTGACACAATAAACCACCTGTGTAAGTAGATGTGTGTTTAATTATGTTATTTTAATTTTTAGCTTAACGTTGTTATGGAATTGCTGCTACAAAGTACCAAAAATGTTTGTAAAAACGGTTAAAGTGTGGCACCTTAACGCTGCTACTGTTCAAATGAGAAACTGCCCGATGCTTCTAATGTTTCTATCAAATATAGCCAGAAAAAGTATTTGCCCCCCTACAGTTTTCTTTTTAACTGATCATTTTATTTATTTAAGAAAAAAAATTAATCCATTCAGAGAAGGACTTGTTTGTGTGCTTTAGATCATTGTCCTGCTGCAGAACCCAAGTACACCTGAGCTCGAGGCCATGAACAGATGGCTGAACATTCTCCTTCAGGATTGTCTGGTAAACAGCAGAATTCCTGGTTCTATTTATTTGTCTATTACAGCAAGTTGTCCAGGTCCTAAAGCAGCAAAGCAGTCCCAGACCATCACACTACCACCACCATGTTTTACATTCATGTTCTTTTTCTAAAATTCAGAGTTTTGTAAGCCCCAGATGTAACGGGACACACACCTTCCAAAAAGTTCCACTTTTGTCATCAGTCCAAATAATATTTTTAGAAATGTTAGAATGTTAGAATATTAAGTCCTGGGGATCGTTGAGATGTGATGATTGTGACTGTGTTTTTGCCTTGGAACTCTCCCATGAATCCATTTTTTGACCAGTCTCTTTCTTATTATTGAATGATTCACACTGAACTTAACTGAGGCAAGTGAGACCTGCAGTTTTTTTAATGGTGTTCTGGATTATTTTGTGACCTCCTGGATGAGTTGTCCATGCCCTTTTGGAGTAATTTCGGTTGGCCAACCAACCTGAGAAGGTTCATTAGTGTTCCATGTTTTCTCCATTTGTGAATAATAGCGCTCACTGTTGTTTCACGTTGTTTTCTCATCTTTTTTATTTTATTTCTGCTTCATGATGTCAGACAGGTTCTATTTAAGTGATTTCTTGATTCTACAGGTCTGACAGTAATCAGGCCTGGTTTTGGCTAGTAGTGAAATTGAACTTTCAAAATTTATGGGGGGGCAAACACTTTTTCACACAGGGCTTGATTGTTTTGGATAGTACTTTTTTCCTTTAATAAATAAAGTTATCCTTTTAAAAAGTGTTAATGTATATTTACTTAGATAATAGTTATCTATTATTAATATTTTTTGATAATCTGAAAAAATGAAGTATGACAAAAATGCAAAAACTAAAGAACTGTGTAAGGGGGCAAATACTTTTTCACGCCACTGTAAGACAACAGCAGCATAATAGAGAACAAATATACATTTGGTGTCAGTTTGTGTTAATAATATAATTTGTAATAATAATATAATATACATATATATATATATATATATATGCTTGCATGCTTACACTTTAAAACAAT
This sequence comes from Astyanax mexicanus, assembly GCF_023375975.1. NCBI lineage: Eukaryota > Metazoa > Chordata > Actinopteri > Characiformes > Acestrorhamphidae > Astyanax > Astyanax mexicanus. The sequence continues at coordinate 28,039,113 of NC_064413.1, read as the reverse complement.
GCTAAAATATATCACAGGAAATAAAACTACATAAACTTCTGCACTCAAATCAGCCAGTAGGTCCGACTTTGATCTTTGTCCCAGACCGCGTCCCACTGTGATGGCCTGAGGTCACCCATTCCGCTGCACTACCATTTCCTAACCTCTGTACAGCATGAAGAACTGAACACTTAGCTGAGGTCATTCCAGGTCCTCCGGCCCAGTGAGGTCAACACAAAGTCCTGAAAATATATACAGAACATTGCAGAAAACCTCTAAAGCTTACACAAAATCTACAAAGTCCAGCCCTTCTGTTATCTCTACATGATCTCCCCCTCGCTGCCCACCTGCTGCTGGCCCACTGGCCTCTCTAACGATGCCAGGCTTTGAAGAGATACTCAGAGCTTTGCTTTTCTTTGTGGGAGCTCTTAATGAACGAATGCAAAGGACATCAAAAACTACGCGTGAGCTCCAGCACTGCTGGGGAATACAACAATGTGTCACAGAGCGTGACACCTCCGCCCAGGAGCTGACATACTGTACATCCCAAGACACCCAGACGGAGATGCACAAGTGTGTATGCGTCATTGTTGTGTCTGGCAAAGCCTCCGCCACAAACAAACAGTCTGAGTGGGGGGAGAACTGGAATGAAGGGGGAGGTGATTCCAGCAAATGTAAATCTTTCATCACTTTCAGTCAGCGCTGTAAGACAAGAGATTAAACGCCGTCTCACACTGCAGCAGCTACGTCTCGCCGAGATCACTCACCTCAGAATGGGGTCGTTACGGTGACATTGCCTGTTCAGACTAGACACAGTGGAAAATACTGCATCCCTCCGTTTCTTAATGCATTCAAAATGATGCATGTAAAGTCAGCCACCTCTTTTCAAACTGCTGCTGATGCAGTATTATCGAGTAGCATCACACTGCAATATACATACATCAGCTCACAGACGCTTCATGCTGATCAACATCACCCTTTGGAGCAATGAGTGGAGAGAGTGCCATCTACCCACCCAGAGAGAGCAAGGCCAATTGTGCTCTCTCAGGGCTTCGGCAGTTGATGGCAAGCTACATGAACAGGATTCGAACCGGCGATCTCCCGATCATAGCGGCAGCGCTTAGCCTGCTGGACCTCTTGAAGCCCTTATGATGATGCATATTTTTTATGCTAAGATAGCAGTGGCAAGAGATGTGAACCAGCACATGGTGATTCCTGGTTGGTAATTGCTGATGGCTGTAGATTTTAAAGATGCAAATAAATAGTTCCTTGATATGACCAGATGTTTTAATCTTTAGCTCACCATTATTAACCATTGTGAGCTTTAGTCAGAGCTGGGAAGATGCTCTAAAAAAAGGTAATAGTTGTCATGTTTCTAGTTTTCCTTCTGTTCTATTATCCCCAATTGCCTAAGGACCTCAAACGATCCATTTTTTTTTCTCAATCATCTTCCCCGGAGTACTGATTTAACTCACCTGTGACTCATTAACTCAATATATTTGCAAAGTTAAAATTGCCAACTCTTTTTGTAGCATGCCAAGCATTTCATTTTTTCCACACCTTAGCTTGTCTGTCTTGTGTTTTTCTCTATTTTGGTTCCATGTGAGCCTGTCCTCTCTGTCCCCTCTTCCTGTCTTGTGTTCCCAGGCATGTGTCGTTTAAGATGTTGTTTTTTCATGCTGGTTGTAATGTTTAATCTGTTTAGTCTTCTTAGTTTTGTTATTCCTAGTCTACAGGGGTTGGACAATGAAACTGAAACACCTGTAATTTTAGTGTGGGAGGTTTCATGGCTAAATTGGACCAGCCTGGTGGCTAATTTTCATTAATTGCACATTGCACCAGTAAGAGCAGAGTGTGAAGGTTCAATTAGCAGGGTAAGAACACAGTTTTGCTCAAAATATTGCAATGAACACAACATTATGGGTGACATACCAGAGTTCAAAAGAGGACAAATTATTGGTGCACGTCTTGCTGACGCATCTGTGACCAAGACAGCAAGTCTTTGTGATGCACCAAGCGCCACGGTATCCAGGGGAATGTCAGCATACCACCAAGAAGGACGAACCACATTCAACAGGATTAACTGTGGATACAGAGGAAGCTGTCTGAAAGGGATGTTCAGTTTCATTGTCCAACCCCTGTAGTTTTCTTTGTTTAATTGTCCTAGTCTGTTTTTTACAATTGTGTCTTCTTACTCTTGTTTATTCTTGTATTGTGTTTCATTTAATTAAATATTACCTGCATTTATGTCCGCCTGTCTCAGTCCGTGACATCATTACGATCAGTAGTATTTATATTTATATAGTAGTATTTACATCCTCTACTTACGTTAGAGTTCAAATCTTTAAAGACAGTTTTTTTATAGTATAGAAATAGAAGTTTAAGAATATGAGACTGAAAACCTTATTTTTTTTATCAAAAGCTTAAACAATGACATATCAGAAAACTTCTATATTTGACCAAAAATAGCACTATAAAACCTTTTACTAATAGAAATTGGACACTTTTAAAATATATTCTATTCTATGTCCATGTACTTTTCCACACTGCTAAAATATATCACAGGAAGTAACACTTTGCAAACATAAGTACTCAAATCAGTCAGTAGGTCTCACTTTGTATGTCTCAGAGGTCACCGATCCTGCTGCAATATACTGACAAACCACAACACAGCACGCATAACTGACTGCTTAATTGAGGTCATTCACATCCTCCAGCCCAGTAAAATAAAAAAAAAATCCTGAAAATATATTTAAAAAAATTGCAAACTACAAAGTCCAGGCTTTCTGTTATTCAAAGAGGATTTCCACCTTTTTGCCAACTTGTTGACTAGATACAGTACTCTACTGTTTTGCATTTCCAACACCTAACTGGAAGCTCTTTAGCATACTGCTCATGTTTACCATCAGTAACAAATGTACAGTAGTCTTCTAAACCAGCTATAGAACAATGCGTAATGTAGGCTGTGTTTATTATGCTTATAGTACAATACAGCAGCTTCAGCAGAACAGTAATCCCATGTAAAACACAACATTAACCCCGGGCGTATTTTTATACCTCCTAAAGACCGTTTAAACACCGTGCTTCCGCTGCTCGCGCGGCTCCAATGTGTACATCCTCTCGAACAGTCAGAGTTGAGCACGTGTCGTTTGGTTTCAGTAACAGAAGTGGTGATCCTCAGCGGTGCTGTAAACATGTTGATCTAGCGTAGGCCGTCTGCGAGCTCTCGCTGCAGGTGCCTGTGGCACCTCTGCATCTCTCCGCAAACATCCTGTTTGACTAACGCAGCAGCCTGTTCAACTGGGGCTGTGTCTTCCTCAGGAAGAGGCCCTGTAACAGCCTGCTTCCAGGAGCGCAACCTAAGAGGGAATTAGGGGACACGGTTCCCCATCCCTGGTAACAAGAAGCAATATGAGACACCCTCTTTTATGTAATAAAGGCTAAAATAAATAAAGCTAAAAGTTTAATGTGGAGTCAATTTTTTTTTAAATGGTCCCTTTTTTCGTACATGACTTATCCAAACCATTAAATAAGTTACAGGGGTTGGACAATGAAACAGAGAGGTTTTACTGGGTAAATTGGAGCAGCCTGGTGGACAATCTTCATTAATTGCACATTGCACCAGTAAGAGCAGAGTGTAAAGATTCAATTAGCAGGGTAAGAGCACAGTTTTGCTCAAAATATTGCAATGCATACAACATAAAGTGTGACATACCAGAGTTCAAAAGAGGACAAATTGTTGGTGCACGTCTTGCTGACGCATCTGTGACCAAGACAGCAAGTCTTTGTGATGTATCAAGGGCCACGGTATCCAGGGTAATGTCAGCATACCACCAAGAAGGACGAACCACATCCAACAGGATTAACTGTGGATGCAAGAGGAAGCTGTCTGAAAGGGATGTTTGGGTGCTAACCTGGATTGTATCCAAAAAACATAAAACCACGGCTGCCCAAATCACGGCAGAATTCAATGTGCACCTCAACTCTCCTGTTTCCATTAGAACTGTCCGTCGCCAAAATAAATTATTGTGTTCTAAAACCAAGTGTTTCAGTTTCATTGTCCAACCCCTGTATATACAGTATAAGATGTAATGATATTTTCATTGGCATGAGTCTCTAAACAATTATTTGTTTGGAGATTGTGGAAGAGTATAAATATTTTGGAATTATGAGTATCAGTAGTTTCCCTCTTGAGCTACAGCTCTGAAAACCACTTAAAGGTGATGAGTTTCTTTGATTTTACCAAATTGAAAACCTATGGAATATAATCAAGAGGAAGACCGAACTGAACTGCTTGATTTTTTGCACCATGAGTGGCATAAAGTTATCCAAAGCAGTGTGTAAGACTGGTGGAGGAGAACATGCTAAGATGCATGAAAACTGTGATTAAAAACAAGGGTTATTCCCCCAAATATTGATTTATTAACTCTTAAAACTTTATATATATTAACTTGTTTTCTTTGCATTATTTGCAAATGCTTTAATAACAATTTGGGAGAAATGATGTCCGTAGTTTATAGAATAAAACAACAATGTTTATTTTACCCAAACATATACCTATAAACAGCAGAATCAGAGAAACTCATTCAGAAACTTTTTTTCCAGAGATATATATTCAGGTCAGAAAGACCACCTGTTCAGTTACAATAGATAAGTGAAATTTGTTATGTTGTACTTACTTTTAAAATGATCTAACCCATATTATGGCATAAAATACTCAACTAAGTAAATAAAAGGCCATCAAGCATTGAAAGTATCCTCATGTGCAGTCGGAAAGACCCTCAAAAACATTAAGATGAAACTGGCTCTCATCAGGACCATCCCAGAAAAGGAATAGCAAAAGTTTACTCTGATGAACAGGATTCATTTAGATGGCAATACATGAGAAAACTCATTTGGTTTCTTGGTTACGGATTCATCTTTTTTATTCAAAAATTGATGCAACATATGTGCATAAGTATTCTATAGAAAGCACACCTATTTATGTTTTTTTCTCTCAATATGGCTTAGTTTATTTAGCATATGAATTAAAAAGTGCTCTAATTTTGCATATCTAACTTGCCATATTCTTGTTTAATTCATATTTTCTCTATTCAAGTCATTAATACACTCTGAAAAATACTGTGTGTTATATGTTTTATGCAGACTCTGATAAAATCTGATATTGTATTATCAATAATAAATGGTATTACATTTCTATGCTGGAGTGCCTATACAGAGCACAGGTTGAGTTGCACATGCCCTTCCACAGTGTAATCAACCCACGAGCTGTGCTCTTTGCTTGTGATCCGCACATCGGAACACTCTCACCCTGTGACATCTGAACTCTGGAGCACGTGGATAACATGCTAAGTCTCGTGCAGTTAAAGCTGTACAGCACAGCCAGCGGAGGCCGAATATGTTAAAACGCCTCCCTTGCCTCAGCCAGACATTAAAAATGCGTCCACCTCCTGGCCTGCAGTATGCAAAGACCAACATCAGTGCAGAGTTCACCATGCGAGAGTGTAGTGAGCTTTTGAATTTAGTGGTTGAGATTGTTACAGTGTGTGTGTGTGTGTGTGATGTGGATCTGATATAAAGTATATTCAAATGAATTGCAGTGCCTGATTAAATGTATGGTTGTCATAATCTTAATTTTTTTAAACTGATTTTACTGTATGGCAGTCAGAGAATGTAATGCTCTTGGTTAACTAACAGAAAAGAATTGGGTAAAAAAAAAGAAGTTGTTATTATCACCATTCTGAAAGTACACATGTTGATAGTTCCAGAATACTGTATCCAGACGCACTTAAAGAATCAGACATACCCTTTATGGCTATTGTACAATAGAACTGTAAGCTTCAGCGCTTATGAGTGTATAGATGCTGCATACCTGGGCTGAAGATGGGGTCTATGCCAAACACTAACTTTACATAAACTATTATCTAAAAAAACTGTCTGTGAACACAAAGTCTAAATCTTAGTTTAAAAAAAAAAGTATTTTTATCATTTTTATTAAGCTAAAAACTGAAAATGGCTTCCTCGGCATCGTTAGCTACAATGCCTGGCCAAAAAAAAAGTTGCCATAAAAAAAAAAGAAAAAAGGTCACACTCTCTAATATTTTGTTGGACCGCTATTAGCTTTGATTGTGGCCCACATTCACTGTGACATTCTTTTGCTAAGCTTCTGCAATGTGACAACATTTATTTCAATCCAGTGTTGCATTCATTTTTCACCAAGATCTTGCAGCATTGATGATGGAAAAGTCTGACCACTGCACAAAGCCTTCTCCAGCACATCCCAAAGATTCTCAATGAGGTTAAGATCTGAACAATGTGTGAAAATGATGATCTCATGCTCCCTGAATCACTCTTTCACAATTTCAGCCCTGACATTGTTATCTTGGAATATGCCTGTATCATCAGGGAAGAAAAAATCCATTGATGGAATAACCTGGTCTATATTCAGTATATTCAGGTAGTCAGCTGACCTCATTCTTTCAGCACATACTGTTGCTGAAACTAGACCTGACCAACTGCAGCAATTAACCCCAGATCATTTGCTTAGTTAAATCCAGGTGGAGACTTTTTTGAAGGGGCAAGACATTCTATTAAGGTGTGTAATATCAGATGTCAGCATCGGTTGAGAATTCTCACATCAGTGCATCCCTAGTGAGAAAAGGCTCAGGGTATTTTATATCTAGGAGGAAAGGCAATAAACTGGGACTACAGTCTACTGCATTATATAGCACAACACTTTTCCAGTGTTGAAACAAACAGTGCCAGACACGTGCGAACTGGCCAGACGGAGTGGCGGGAAAGTGTGTGTGTGTGTGTGTGCATGCATGAGTCCATGAGGAAGCTTAGTGCTGGTCACTGATTAGGCTTTGTCTAAGTAGAGCGTGCTCCTGCTGCTTCGCTTCCTGCCCTGCTACAGTCGAGGCCTGCCCTGCATGGTGTGGACACACACACACACACACACAAACACACACACAAACTCATACACACACATACACACACATGGACACACAGATACACGCGGGCCTCACATAGATTCCTGTCAACACTCTGCATGCCACCTGATCCATCCTCTACGCTGTGTCTCACACACACACACACATATACACACATACACACAAAACCCCCTTCGTCGAGGAAACTCAATGACCTGACAGACTGGGCCTGCCGGCTATGTATAATCACACACAGACACACACACAGGCATACACACACACATACACACACACACACACACACACACACACCGAAACGCTCCTTCTCCCTCTCTCTCTGTGTCTGACTCCCTCAGGCAGACTACTGTTGACAGGCACTTCCCCAACTGAGTCACTCAGATAACCAGAGCACTCCAAAACAAAAACAGCCAGTCACACACACACACACACACACACATGCAGGTTTTTCAGGACATGGTGTCACACATGTATCCCATATGAATAGACTGATATATAATTTACACTGAGAGTTGTCAGGCTTGTTTTGTATCTCACCCCTGTTTTTCTCTCTTTTCTTGCAAAGTCAGGACATTTTTTGTCCTGATAAAGCATGAACACGCACACGCTTACTCTTACTCATACTTACAGCACACACACACACACACAGCACATGCCTACATATGCACACACACACACACCGCACATGCACCGGGGGAACTCCGATACACCCACAGCAGCACGTCCGCTTCTTCTTAAGCGTGTCGCGGCTCACTCTGTTAACAGCAGCAGTCGATCTCTCACAACACAGCTTAGCTCCAGTAACCCACAGAGAGCGTTAAAGCACATCTGTTTCTGTGAGCCTCAGACATGACAGAGTTGCCAAAAAAACGAGAGACGGAGAAAAACGTGCCTTCGGCTACTGAACGAGGAACCGGTTTGGAAACCGGTCTCATGAAAGGCCCAGGATGACAGACTCAGAAGTTCACATGCTGTCACGCCGGCCCATCACTCTCGAGTGAAGTTCCACACACAGCAGCCTCTGAGAGTTTCTGCTCTGAAATATTGACACCAATGAGTCAAAACCTGTTAGACGTCTGCTCGTGAGAAAGGTGATCAAAACATTGCCTGATACTGTAAACAAAGAGATGATTGCAAAAATACTAGTCGCACTCGGAAGGAAGTGTCAGATTGCGGTGCTATTTGGAAGATGATTCAAAGATAACGTTATCAGGAACAACAAATGAGTAATTTACACTGATAATGATGAGCTGGTGGTTCTGTTCACTGAGCTACTCAGTCAGAATTTAACACAGAGTTTAACACATTTGCGTAACGCAACATTCCCAACATCTATGTAAGCGCAGCATAAGTTCTACTAAAGACTCCAATGCTACGTCACCTAATTACCTTCTGCCTTTAAATAACAATCACTCATTCAGTACCTTTGCTGCCTTTCAGACACTGATGGTCGTTTTTACCCTCCAGATGTATCAAGTGCTGGGCCAATGACGGGGCCTACGCCAAAGACTTTACTATAAGAGACTGTTTCTATATAACCTCTTTATAATATGTATCTTTATTTTGCTAAAAATGTTAAAACATTAAATAGTTCAACTAACAAATTTGATTATGGAGTCGTAATAGTAGAACTGCATGGAGTTATAGTGTTTTCTAATGGTGTCCTGTAATAACCCATGCCATGCAGCTTGAATACCATCCAACACGATTCCTAAAGAGATTTTGTCGTAGGGGTGTCATAAGTTTTGGCAATAGCAGCAGTGTCTGGATGAGCACTGTCCTGTTGAAATACCAGAGTGCACCAGAATGTGCATATAAAAATGGTAGGGCCACTGGTTGCAGGCCACTGACCTCTAGTCCCTCCATACACAGGTTCAATAGTAGGGTTGGGATACTGGTACGATAATGGTACCTTTAACTTGTTAACAATACCCAAACTGTACTTTTTTCTATACCTTTTTTTAAAATTGCAACCAAAAAATACAAAAAGCGATAACTATTCTGATACAACATTGTTTTTTAACTGCCAACATGGGTAATCTCTTTCTTATACTGTCAGCATAAGAGGCTTCTATACATAATGGAGGTATATAATGGAGGTGCAGTTAACACAGTAAAACACAATGAACACCAGTTGCTGTGCATTTTGAAAAGAATTATGTCAGCTGTACAGGATGTGCAAGTATGCAGTTATATAATGATTTAGCAGTGCAAGTTATAACAATGCAAACAGTGGACAATAAATAAACAGCATATGGTAAAACTATAAAAATATTATAAGTAGGGCATCTTGGAGGGTGTGTCCATGGAGTGACCAGAGTGGCCGGAATAAAAACATGGATATTGTAACAAAAACAAGGAGCATGATTTTGGCACTTTTTACTTTTTTTAGAACAAAAACAACAGCATACTGTTAAGCATTAACTGCTTAAACTATAAACATTTTTCCCAAAGCATATTACTGGATGCAATTCATTTTTTAGAAGCTTTTTTTCAAGGAATATCAGCATTACATTGGCAAATTTAAATTATATTTGTGGTGTCATTAGTGGTTTTATGCTGGAATTTCCAAGTATTCTTGTGAGGGGACAGTAATAATAGTATAGTGTGGTTTAGGTCAGGCAGACAAGATCATTTTGTACTGTGTTATAATATCTCAGAGAAGAGAGAGAGAGAGAGAGAGAGAGAGAGAGAGAGAGAGAGAGAGAAATTTAACACAATCTGAACAAAGGAGCACATGGGTATTTACGAACAGGCACAGACGAGGGACACCTGTGAAAGTAATGAGAAGGGCGGGGTTACAAATAAGACAGGAGGGGTTACAGATGACAGGGCGGGGCTAAGGTGGAGACAAGACCAACAACAAAACAGACCCATCTGAGGGACATTGAGCCCATGGAGCCCATGAGGAGGTAAACAAAACAAGAGAACAGAAGACGAGATTAGAGAGGACCAAAAACAGGGGAAATACACAAGACAGACACAGGCTAAGGTGTGAAAACATGACAGTATGGCACATCAACCCACCAAGTTTCATTCTTGTCAGATCATTCCCTCTGGGTGCAACTATTTCTTGATGATGAGTGTTATTTTCTCAAAACAAGCCTGCAGCAATCCACTGAGATAACTTCATGAACAAATCTGGTCATAAAAGTAACATCTAATTTATGCCATACTCATGATTCACTTGTGGAATCTGCAGTGGGGCAAGTGGGACTATGAAATCTAAGATCCGCCAGCGATTATCTATTTAGCTATTTCATTAAGGCTCCTTTCATTTAGGTATGAATCACAATTTAAAAAGTCTATGTGATGATGAATGGACCCGAGTTCCATTGAGGCAGCTAAAATGCATCAGTAGATTGAAAGTATGTAATTATTTCACACACACACACACACACACTAATTGTGTGCATGCAAGAATTTGGACAGATCTACAAAGGACTGCTTGAAGAACTGCTCGGCCAAAACACTTCAAATACAGTCGATTAGCACAGCAAGGTCAAAGCAAAAACAAGTTTAGAGTGTGGCTATAGCTGCTGTATAATGCACACTTTTCTATTAAAGCAATATGCTCTGTTCCTGCTGCAACAGGAAACTGTATTTCACACCTTGACCCACCTGTAAAGAACAAGCTTTACACATGCATTTTTGGACAAGCTGTGGAAAACAGAACAATCAGTGAAAGGAGCCTGTGAACTGAGGTGACTAAGTAATATTACAGGATTTTCGGGATTGCATCGGATGAATCCGATTCCAGGTTATGTTCAGCCAGACAGAGAGAGAGTGCACTCAGACAGAAACTTCACTCCTTTGTTTCTTTGATTTTACCATAGATGAATGAGCTACTGAGGTCTGAGTTTCCCCTTTTGAAGTCTCCAATGCTCCACCAGCTGCTCGCGTTTAATAAAACTGAGCCGGATCCTCTTTTAGAGGCTTTTAAAGACACGTGACGCGGCAGAAGAACTCCCATAAAAAGCAACCCGACACCCCAGTTTTTAGAATGAATATATTAGGCTTAGCAGGGATGATCGTTCCAGAAAACTGGTACCATTAAACATAATATTTTGTACATCGTACAGTATGATTGATTGTGGCCTACATAAACTTATATTTAAAGGGTTAAAGCGGTCTATGGCAAATTTTGACACTGGATTGGCAGCAAGATTATTTAGAAGTGTTTAATAATGCAGCTTAAGTAAAACTGAAGAGTGTGCTCACTGAACACTGAGGCTCTTCTCATGCCAGGAGGCATATACAGCAAAACAAGCATGAATTATAGCAGTTTTGCTGCTGGTACTTATGTTAAAACCGTAAATAATAAATGATTAAAACACACATGGGCGAGGGTCATGTATGTAAGACGTGTTCAGCATGTGTTAGCTTTTACAGTTTATGTTGTACAGACAGTACAGTATGATTGTACTCATGCCATAATCACTTTATTTATTTAAAAGCTAAGCTAGAAGCAGACGTTAACCTTTTTTTTTAGATTTAATTCATGCTACTTTATTTATTCATTTTAAGAGCTTTTTATTGGCTGTTGGTGGATTCTCAGCAGTCGTTGAAAATCTGCAGATGTATCTGAGTCATCTATACTAATAATTAAGGCTAATCATCACTTAATCATCATTTTATTTTTAAATCTACATTAAATGCTCAAGTAGCTTCAAATAAGTGTTCCCATATCTTTGCTAAAAGGAAAGCTCCCCTGATTTATTCTCATAGTTTCTGAATAATTAAACGGTTTGTCTGTAAACAAAGTCATTGAGAGTGGTTTGCAGTGAAATGCCCAGTCCTAGTAAAAGTTGCTAAGTCAGTATTGTTCGCAGTGGTGGTGATAGAATCCAGACGCCTGGAGAGTTTAAAGCCTCTAAAAGCTCTCCACAGAATGTTTTTTTAAATGAAATACTGGATACTCTGCCTGATGAGTCAGGAGCTTTCACCCCAATTTACCATTTTACATCAAACCACAAGGAATTACTTTGTTTATATATCAATTACTAAACTATGAGGAAATGTACTATCTACTTCAATCAAAGATTATTAGAAACTAATGCAATGTTCCATTTGAGCTCAGATATTGGAACTTCTTAATTTCAAGTAGGAACATTTAAATAGAGCACTTATACAGGGTGGATTTCCTACTTGCAGAGTCGTGAGAACCTCACCAACCTTGAGTTCCAAGAGAATCCAAGATGGCTGCACCACACACCAACAGAATTAAAGGCATAAGCATTATGCAGTTTATAAGCACTTATATTTATTTGTGTCTCATTTATCAATTTTCCTTTTATTTATTTATTTTTTTTTTTTTTCAAATTTGTATCCCATTTCCCCCCAATATACAAGGCCAACTACCCAGCCCACTCATTAGGACTCCCCCTATCACTAGTAATGCCCCAACACCAGGAGGGTGAAGACTAGCACATGCCTCCTCCGATACATGTGGTCAGTTCAGATAAATCAGCTCACAGACACCTTGTGCTGATTGACATCACCCTTTTGGAGAGATGAGGAAAAAAAGTGCCATCTACATGAACGGGATTCGAATGCCTCAATGATCTCCCGATCATAATTGTAAATCGATCATTACATCAATTCTAAACACAATGCTATCCAACCTTTAACTGTAAAAGTGTTTTTATTGTCATTTTTTTTAGTTTTCAGTTGTTAGTATTGTTAGCAATGCTAACCTGGGACAATGATAACAATGATAACTGATATCTTAGCGCAGTAAACTCAATGGTAAATGGAATGCAGCACAAGTTCTGATGTAACTCTAGGGATATGCTGTATATGTATAAAAATGACATAATTTCTCACTTTTTAATTGTGTTTAAAGAGGAAATCTCTACATTTTATGAACATTTTAAATGTTTTCCAGGAACAGTAAAAACGTAGCACACATGAAGTGACCTTACTGTACTTTTTCTCCAAAGCTGGGTCTGGCCCAGCTAACAATGATATTATAAAGCAGCCCAGTGGACAATTTATTTACTTATTTGATGATATTTCTGAGCACATAAACCAACATTTTTGCTACCCAAGCAAGGAAATGCACAGTGTACTTAGAGAACAGAAACCACTACAGAAATGACATAAAATCATGACCAAAACCTGCTTCAGTTTAATAGTTTGTAATTTGTCCAAATCAGTAAATCTGACATTGTGAAATAAATTCTCTGTGCAAGAAAGAAAGAAAGGGTTAAACAGCAGGCCATTGCTTGTGTAAAAGAACAAGTGTGTCATTTGGAGTAACAAAGATGTCAGAGCAACCTTTAGACCCAAAGAACTGCTTATCAACCACTGGCCTTCCTGTTTTCAGCAGTGCTCTGCATAAAAGAAACATCATTCTGAAGGTTGGTCAGTAGGGAGTGTAAGAAAAGTGGCAGTTGCAAAGAACACCAAAATCAAAACCTGTATTCATGTAACCGTATGCAGGAGAACAAAAGCCACTTACCCATTCAGGACCTCACTGTCTGCTTCCCTCCTGCAGATGCTGGACTCTGAAAAGAAAAACATTGCGATATTTTAAGCGATAATGCAATCCAGATCATCACTCTATAGAGTTCCACTTTACTGACAAGCAAATTGCACAACTGTCCTTAAAAATGCAAACAAGCATCAGTATATTTTGAGCAACTGTTATACATTTATGAAAATCTATGTTCGCTGACTCTTTAAACTTTCTACAAACAATTCTCAGACATCTAAGCAACTGTCTGAATATATAAAACCAAAAATAATCTATGCCCTGAAGGCTGGGGAAGTCTATAACAGGGTAGACAAATGTTTTCAGCAAAATCTTACAAACAATTGGATGTTCAGGGGAACTGTGGAGGTCAAAGTGAGATCTAAAAGACCAAAAAAATGCTCATATGCTGCTATGAAAGACAATTCAAAGCCCTGATATAACTAGATATAACCAAGAATCTGCACCAACTGTAAAGCCTGTGGATGGATTGATCGCATTTAGGGATTGTGTTGCTGCCAGTGGCATTACCAATATGATATAACATGAAGGGTGTTTTTTAAGGTGTTTTAAACTATTGTTATTATTTTCATGATGTAGAATTCTCTTTCTCTTTTTTAGAATCAGCCAGATGGTTTGTCGGTTGGATTCAGGATTTTCTGGTATTTTTGGAATCCATTTTTCTGCACTGAGAGTACATGTGCATTAAAATAAGCATTGAAAATGTTGTTTTTATGTTTGGTTACTCAACAAGGCTATTCACTACTTCTCTATAAAATACAAGATGATAAACTGTGTCATATGTCTTTGGGTGCCCAAATTTTGCATAATAATATCATCGGTGTCAAATAAAAAATGTGTCTCCAAACAGCAACTTTAAAGGGAAAAGATAAAACCTTTCTTAAATTTCAGTGGAAGTCAGTGTAAAAAAAAGAGTTTATTTCAGGTAATTTTGGAGAATTTCTATTGGTCCATTCATCCAGAAGGTCTGAAACGGTGTGTATTTTTAAATTATGCAACAACCTAAAAAATCTACAGAAATAGAGATACTTGTATTTATTGGACAGCGACAATATACTGCAAATATATGATGTTGATGCAGCTAATAAGTTTACTTTTAAACAAAATACAGATCTGGACAAAAATGTAGAGTTTCTTTGATTTCACCAAATTAAAAACCTGTGAAATATAATCAAGTGGAAGATGGATGATCACAAGCCAACTGCTTGTATCTTTGCACCAGGAGTGGCGTAAAGTTATCCAAAAGCAATGTGTAAGACTGGTGGAGGAGAACATGCCAAGATGCATGAAAACTGTGATTAAAAACCAGGGATATTCCACCAAATATTGATTATTGACTTTTAAAACTTTATGAATATGACATTGTTTTCTTTGCATTATTTGAGGTCTAAAAGCTCTACATCTTTTTTGTTATTTCAGCCATTTCTCATTTTCTGCAATGAAATGCTCTAAATGACAATATTTTTAATTGGAAATTAGGGGAAATGTTGTCCATCGTAAGAGAATAAAACGGCAATGTTCATTTTACTCAAACATATACCTATAAATGGCAAAAATCTGAGAAACTGATTCAGAAACTGAAGTGGTCTCTTATTATTTTTCAGAGCTGTATACCTTTACAACAGAATCTGAATTGAGAGAATGTGAAGAGTGTAGAAAGCTGCATCCTGACAGAGGGGGTGTCTTTAAAGATTCTAAAATAGAAGTGTGTTCCTGTAGACTACCCTGTCTTTCTTACGTGTACTGATCTGTGCACAGATAATAAATAAACCCATAAAGCCACACACAAGCTAAAGCAGGAGATGGAGGTCTGTGCGCTGCATATAAGCATGTTTCTGTAAAAATATTGGGCATGTGTGAAACAACATTTGGAGGAGTGTTCCTCTAGAGAGTGCCAGTCGTGAAAAAAAAAGACATACAGCACATTCTGTATGTTCAACATGTCGCCTTGCATTAGCTCCTAGGGGACGGCTAATCATGGATACTCTTCTCCCAGTGGTGCTCTGCAGCATACGCAGCAGGAAATGCTGACTTGATGTCTTGCTAGTGATGAAGGTCTCTGTATCTGAATTAAAAGGGAATCATGTGTCCTGAAGTTGTAAAGTTATGGAAAGCTCACTGCTACACTGTAAAAAGAACAGAAAACTGTAAATGGAAAATTAGCTAGGAAGCTTCTGTAATAAATGTTTAAAAAATAACATAAATTATAAAGAAAATAATGAAGAAATTATTTATTTTGATAATGAATACTAAATAACGAAAGTCCGCCCCTCCAATGTTTCTCTCTCTCAGTGCAGTGCAGCTAGCGTTAGCTATGTAACTAGCACAGCAGTACCACAATAAACACCAAGCTGATGTTCATCAATACACTCAACACTCATAAACTGAAAGAAATAAAGCTTTCAATGCCATTATTCATTCATTCTTTTGATTATTATTTCGTGACATCGTTTCAGTTTTAATAATAAAAAAAATCTTGAGTGGCACACAGACCACATAGCTGATGTAATCTCACACGATTATTCTTGTTTCAAGCATTATAACATTATATTTTATGGAAACATTATATTTTAACTCATTGTGTGCTCAAATTGTTCGTTTGTTCAGCTCAAAAAGGAAGCGTTTGTGCCACAATGCACAACACGCTGACGTCACTTCCTCACACGACCACATGTCAAATTCACATGGTACCTCCAGGACGTCCATCACCAGAATATTAATTCCACCTGTTCACACCCATACGTCACCTTCACTCAACACACACCTCGCTGAGTATTGTTGGTTCTCCACGTACAACACGTTTATCTTATTGCCTGTGTTACCCTTTTCATGTATGAACGTGTTTTGTTTTTTGGTACCACTTTAAAATAAGACTACCTTTATAAAAGGTTTATAAATGGTTTACAATTAGTTTATTAATGGTTACTCATTAGGTTGTAAATGCCTTAAAATCATTAATAATAAGTTATAACACATACGTAGAAAGGGCAACAATATGGATGTCTGTGGGTTCACTATTTGGCAAACAACAGGTCATTGTTGCCCTTTCTACATATGTGTTATAACTGATTATTAATGATTTTTAAGGCATTTACAACCTAATTAGTAACCAATATTAAACAAATTGTAAACCATTAATAAACCCTTTATAAAGGTAGTCTTATTTTAAAGTGGTACCAAAAAACAAAACACGTTCATACATGAAAAGGGTAACACAGGCAATATAATAAACGTGTTGTATGTAGAGAACCAACAATACTTAGTGAGGTGTGTGTTGAGTGAAGGTGGTGTATGGGTGTGAACAGGTGAAATTAATATTCTGGTGATTGACGTCCTGGAGGTGCCATGTGAATTTGACATGTGGAATTTGACATTTTAAAGTGGTACCTGTTTTTTTTTACTTCCTCTGTATTGCTTATTATTGCTGATTATTAAATCTTATTACATCTTATTTGCCTGGGTCCTGTCCAGCCATGATAGTGTTAATAGGTTGATTAGTTGGGTCAGGTGTGCTGGGAATAGAATCTCTCGCTATCTTTAAGAGACTCCTGAAGACAGAGCTCTTCAAAGAGCACTTACTCTCCTAACACCTCTAACACACTAACTACTTCTATCCTCATTTCCTTCTTCCCCTCCTTCACTCCTCTATCCCATTATTTCCCTTCGACCTCCTTTAAGCCCTATCTAAAAATGGGTTATCTTAATTCCTATTACTTTTGTACTTCATTATTGTAAGTCGCTTTGGACAAAAGCGTCTGCCAAATGAAATGTAATGTAATGTAATGAATAGTGAATGTAGGTGGAGCTCACAAGTATCTACTAAACCTGGAAATCTGGAAACGACTCCCTACAAGAATGTGTTCAATTCCTGTAGATTTGTCTGAAATACGCTTAGCTTGATATCTTGTTATAATTAGCCATTAGCATTTTCACCCAATTACACAGAAGTCTAGATTACTAGCAAGCTTGGAGGAAAGTGCAGTGACTCAGTTCTGATACATCAGCTCACAGATGCCTGTGCTGTTTGACATCACCCTTTGGAGTGATGATGAAAAAGGCCACCATCTACCTACCCAGAGAGTGCCAGGTCAATTGTGCTCTCTCAGAGCTCCGGCAGGTAATGGCAAGCTGCATGACCCGGATTTGAACAGCAATCTCCCGATCATAGTGGCAGTGCTTAGCCCGCTGGATCACTCTGTTCCCTTAAGTCTACATAACTAAACTTTCCTTCAGACATTACTGATGCCTTCCTGCCTCAGAATCCTGCCTGAGTTTTTCTTAGTATTTCTTTAGTTTCAGACACAGCCTACATCAGAAGAGGGCAAGCTAACCTCAGATGGCCTCACATCTGTGTTCACATCTTGTTTTATCCTGGAGCCTTGCAGCTCTCAGTGCCGCTAGGCTAGCTCTAGCCCAGACTGTGCTAAGAGTGCTAATCAAACAAATATCCTGTTTTCTCAGACTTGTACCATCAGGCAAAGCTGTGAGTGCCTGCTCTTGAGTGCCTTCCCACTTCTTTTGGTTTTGGTGGGCTGGCCGGGGCCTAGTTATTGAGCCCTGGTTTTTCAATTGGAGGGTGTGTTACGCCTTAACACTCAATAGCGGAGAAACCATTTAAAATTAGCGGTAGGAATGTTCTGCCTCAGAAAAAAAAGACCTAAACCATAACAGCTGTAGAGTAATTAAACTAAATAGGATGTTTCAAACAATAATTCAGCTCTTGCGAATAAAAAAAACTCCCCTTTCAGCAACAACAACAGAAGGAAGGGAGGGATTTTTATTTCAGCTCCAAAGTGCTGAGAAGAATTACAGCAGGACTTGAACTGTACTGAACTCGCTTAATCACATACAACGTAAATTTAAGGGACACTTTAGCACTCAGAAATGCCCCTCATTCCACAGTGTAGGAGTTTTCTGCTCTGTAATTTTTCCAATATGCATGTCTACAACATATTTAACTGCGTGTTACATATGGTTTTGTTGAGTTTCGATAGTTTCGGGTCGGCCTCCATCCAAAACCACAAATGCGTCACTGTTACGCAGCGATCCCTATGGATATCTTCATCATGCAGTATGGCTGTCTGAACTTTAAGCTTAACCGAGGCGAAGGGTCAGATATTCAGGGGAACATCAGCATTCTCCAACAGAGAACAAAAGCTATCTTCAGTATTTGTTTTTGCTTCTTTTTCAAGGTGCCTTTTTTACCTTTTTTGCTTCAAAATAACAGCCTGAACAGGCTGAAATTCCTTCTCTCTTGGGTAGCATCACTCAGAGTAATCTATCAGTTGACATGTACATGAACTGACAGCTAGCATTCTCCTCCAAGCGTGTTCAGCTGTTTAGTTACATTGTGTTAGTGACAGCTTGCAAATATGTGGTTGGCTGCTTTCATGTGGCTCAGAGGAAACACCTACAGTACCAGCCTTAATTCTCCCAGCACTGGCAGTATCACATGATTGATAAGTAAATGGAACTGGACACAAAAAAACTAGGGGTGGGAAAATCGATGGGTAAATCTTGTGGCACATGATGGGCACAGATTATTTGCCTAAAAGTTAAACATTAGGCCAAGGCTCCTTGTTGAACCCACTGGAAAATGTTTAACTTAAGTTCTACTCATTACATTACATTGTGTTACATTACATTTGGCAGATGCTTTTATCCAAAATGACTTACAATTAATGATGTACAGTTAGCAATAAAGGGGAATAAAAGTTAAAAATCATTTGAGGCAGGGCCTAAAGAAGGCCAAGGGGAATAATCAGATAAAGGAGAAAAGGAGGGGAAGAAGGAAATAAGGTTATAAGTAGTTAGTTTGTTAGAGGTGTTAGGAGAGTAGGTGCTCTTTGAAGAGCTCTGTCTTCAGGAGTTTCTTAAATATAGCGAGGGACACTCCTACTCTGATAGTAGAAGGTAGTTTGTTCCACCATTGGGTAACTATTTCGGAGAACAGTCTGGATTGCTTTGTGTAAATGCATCATATGTCACATCACTATGCATCACTTTTTAATAAATAAACAACATGAAATTAAGGTGGTCACATGGCTTTTGTTTTATAAAATATTCTGTTCGAAAATAAATTTGAATGCACCTACATATTGTCACTGTCCAAAGCAAAACATCTTTAAAAAGCTTATTTAAAAGTATTTTGGTTTGTAGTTCGTTTCTGGATGGTGTTGACATGTGTCTTCTTCTTTGCATGATACAGCTTTAACTTGCATTGGTGGATTGCACAGCAGACAATGTCCACAGAAATTTCTTGATATCAGATTTCTGGAAGTGTCCCTGAGCTCATGTAACAATTTCCACTACAGAATCAGGCCTGTGTTTAATGCAGTGCCATCTGAGGGGCAGAAGATCACTATCATCAAATATTGCAGGGGTCGGCAAGATGAAACATCTGGCCTGAGAGGTTGTTTGAACTGTAATGAATGATAATAAAAAAATAATAAATAAAATGCTTCTCTGGTGAGCTTTTGTTTACGTTCCTCCCCTGTCTCTCTGTCACACTCAGAATGACTTTAGTCTCCGCCTGTTCTTGTTGTTGCCCGTTTTTGGGCTCCCTATCTCCTTATAAGGGCATTTTTTCCTGGACGTGTCCCAATTCACTAGCCAGGCCAGGGATATTGTATTGGACTGCGACCCTGATGACATGAGTTTGATACCATGTGAGCAGCGGTAAGTTAATTTATTAAATTTCTTATTTCCTTCCTGCTTTGAGATCAACTGTTCTGCACTTGGGTTCAACAACCCTCTGGGCTGGAGAGCTACTAGTCTGTAGCACTCCATCCCATTACACTTCATTTTCCAAAACGTAATGACTTGGAAAAAATCTAGCCCGTGGCCAAATTTAATTGCCGACCCCTATAATATTGAGAGATTGTCTTCGGATAGTGATGACATCCTCTGAGGTTCTAGAACTATCAAGGAGGTTTCTTATGTTTCAGAAAACAGCACAATAGGTACTTATACTTTGCCTATTTAGTGTGAAGTGTAATATTGTGTTGAATCCCTCACCCTGCCCCTAGATTACTAGGTTGATATTGAATTAGATTACTTCTGGAATACACTCTGTGTCTAAACCTTATTCCAACCTAACTCCATCCACAAGGAAAAAATATATGTGAGCTGTGGCGGAATGAGAAAAGCCCACAGAATCCACACCTGGCTCAGGGATATGGCACTCTTCCGTGTGAGTGCCCCCTTAGGTTTGTGGAGCAGTTTTATATACATAACTCACAGACAGAGCACGTCCAATTTGCACCCGGATCCCCCACACAAGGCTTAGTGCAGCAGGCCTGTTTTAGCTTTTTGGCTGTGCATTCTAAGAGCTAGACTCAATATATTCCTCATATATCCCTCTCCCTGGTACACTGTATAAATGAATGGGGGTACAGTTCGGCTGCTATTTATTGTTTATTGTATGTTTGCAGGTTTTACTTTTTTACTGATCAAAAAGTATGCTTGGGAGTACCCACACTTGTATAAGGTGTTAGGTGTTGTCTTGTGAGTGAGGCTGAAAACTGGCCAGTCATCAATGTTCATGGCAAGAACAGGAAATTAATTATCAATCAAGGTCTAAAAATATGCCAGAGGGATGAGACATTCCATTTTGGGTGGGCACTGTGAAGGCATTTAACTTATTAATTGATCCACAGTGTCATGTTTTTACCCAGAATATGTCATTAAAGGCATTATAACCCACAGTGGACAATGTAGTGGGTAGTAATGATCATGACTGGTGGTGTCTGGCTAGAATCGTCCTTGCAAACAGACACTGAAGCAACTTCCACAAATTCAAATTCAACATATGAGGCTCCACACACATAGTCCATAGGTCGGTACAGTTTTTTCCATTTGACATGGCAAAAGTCATGGGACTTGATACCTATTCCTGTCCAATGACATTTGACAAGTCAGTGTATCTTAAAAGTTCAGAAAAGGTTTCTTTTTAGTGAGAACACCTTTTTCATCCTAGAGAATCGTACACAGCACAGTTCTCTGTGGAACCAATTCAGTGTGTGAGAAGAATCTTTTAAAACTTTAAAGCAACAGTCCAAAAGTTTTGAGGATCTGGGAAGATAACAACCATTCTGATTGCAAAGATCATGTTGAGAGAAGTTCTGTGTTTTTAAGGTATGTTGTTTTGTTCATTCTGTTAACTTATGAAATATTGTCAAAAGGTTCCAACAGGCCAGACTAAGGACACACTTTCGCAGATAAAAATGACACTTTATTACAATAGGGACTAGGCTCACAAGAGTTGTGAGGGACAGGCAAGGTCAGGAACAAAATGGCAGCAAAGGTAAACAACATACCAGAGATTAGTCAGGCGAAGCAGGGTATATCTAGCAAACATGCATGGGAAAAGGCAAAAGAGGAGTCAGAAAATACAAAAACGGTCGGCAACAGGTAATCAAAAGCATAGGTAAGGCAATAGATGATGAACGGAAATACAAAAAAGAGTAATACATTGGCAAAAACAATAGAACGTGTCATAGAAGAGCTAGCAAAGCTAGATTCAATACTCAGCATTGGACTGAGCAAACAGAGGGGTATATATATACTAGGGAGGACAGGTGGAGCCAATTAGTAACTCGGAGAGCAGGAACACTGTAGCATCATAGAAGCAGTGTGGTGAGTCAGGGAAGTCTGGTGAGGGTGCATGCTGGGAAGTGAAGTCTTTAGGGATTAGTTCAGAGTCTTGAGCTGGCGGACTGACAGTGTCAGGAATGACACCTAGCAGACCACTCTGCTTTTACCAGGGGATATCTTAGGGACTGCTGCTTTAAGGAACCTCGCAATAATGTAAATTGTAAATTTCCATACTTCCAAGCCAAGAACCATTTAAGAACCTTTATTTTTTTGGCTGTAGAACACCCAGTAAAGAACTAATGGAAGGAAAAATGATTCACACTGACAAACTATATGTGGGGTTTCGTCCCTCTGGCACAGCGGTTGGTCTGATAGGGTTAAAGTCTGTGAGAAAACATGAAAACTCAACATGCCTTTGTCGCTGCAACCCGAGAGGCTTGGATTCTCAGACGTGACATCACAGGGATGGAATTCACCTCGGTTGCAAGCTTGCAGCCCTAATCTGACTGACGGCTGGGAACTCAGAATGCATGTAAGGTATCATCGTTACCATCAGCACACTGTGCCTGGCGGTGCTCTGCAGCCCACAGACCTTGAGAACTTCTATGATTACTCTAATTTAAGGAGCATTACAAATTAATAATAAGCTGACCCGGCCTGGAATCAGTGACGGTATAATACAGGAAGGGGCCGCTGGGTCCAGATGGCCTGTGGACAGCAAGAGCTTGGTCTAGTTGAGGTTGCTGGGTTCAGAGAGATTAGTATGACACTGGCCTCATGTGAGAACGTAGGAGCTTAGAGGGTTCATGTAGTCTCATGTGAACTGGGTTGGCCACTGTCTTCCTCAAAGGTCACATCTCACTCAAAAGGCAATAAGCAACATTTTTAGCATGCTTTGTTTAAAGCAGCGGTCTGTAAGATTGTTTTCTTTTTTAAAATTGAAAGCAGTAGTATAGTATTCCTGAGTTGAGAGGGGATAAAATCATCTAATTAATGGTATTAGTGTCCTTGCAAAGCCATCCCTGCAATGTCTAATGTATTCATCCTAAAATCAGAGTGGTCTGGTAGATTTTATTGAAAGTATCTGTAATTTGCTGCATTTTTAATATAATTTGTCTCAGTAGTTAAAAGAAAAAGTATTTAACACTGTCATTGTAAAATAACAGAGCAGGGTCAGCAAATGCTAAGGAATATAGTCCGCAGAAGAGTTAATCACTATAGGCCTCCAAAATTCATGTGGCTTTTAGATTAGCTCAAAAAAATTGGGGGGCTCCGAGTGCCACTATGATCAGGAGATCACTGATTCAAATCCCAGTCATGCAGCTTGCCATCAGCTGCTAAAACTCTGAGAGAGCACAATTGGCCTTGCTCTCTCTGGGTGGGTAGATGGAGGTCTCTACCGTACACCACTCCAAAAGGTGATGACGGTCAGCTCTAGGCATCTATGAGCTGATGTATCAGAACCGAGTCGCTGCGCTTTCCTCCAAGCACACTGTGATGCTACTCAGCAATTCTACATCAGCAGCAGTTTGAAACGAGGCGATGGCTGAACTTTACATGTGCTAGCTAGTCCTCACCCTCCTCGTGTTGGGGCATTACTAGTGATAGGGAGAGTGCAGCTAATCAGCTGAATGGGTGGATAATTGGCAAAAATAAAATTGTTCAGAAAAGCGGGATAAAAAAAAAAAAAGATTAGCAGTATTATCAATAGCGTAGAGAGTTTCATGCAGTGGGTTCACCACTCAAGACTCAAACAACCTCAAACACAAAGCAGATAAGCAGATACGTTTGGCAATACAGTGCAAAAAGTTATGCCATGGGACCTTTTACATGAAAAGCAGAATCAATATTTTAACTTAAATACTAGATGTAAAGCTTAAAATAGTCAATGTATATAGGTGGAAAATATTTCATCACTAGGGTAACATGAAACTATGGTAATGACTGGCAATTAGTAGTATTTTTAAATCAGTGTAGTGGTAGGAAGATATTTAAAACAATCTACAGACTGTAGCTGTAGGCGGTGGTATCAGTTTAAGCTATTCTCTCACTTGTTCACAGCTATCAAAATAAACAGAGGGGTAAAAAAAAAACATAATGAGAATATCAATGTTGGATAATATTACAAGGCACAGCCATCTTTGTAACATCAAAGATTAAGTCGCCCTAATCACAATGCAAATTCAGAGTCATTTTCTTAAGGAATTAAAGACTTTTTTCAGTTATTTCACTTCATTGTAGGTCAATACAGCTTCTGTCCAAAGGGCAGACACAGAACTGACCCAGTATTGCATTCACATACAGCATACTTCCTACACTCAAGGACAGTTTACAGTCAACACTACAGTATATGCAATCCTTTACTGCCAAACAACACACACCTGCGAGAACTGGCAGCTAGTTGCACACAGTGTGGTGGATGTATGCAAATATCAGAAATAGACTAGGTTTACTTGCCTTTTCTATATGAACACCAGAATAAAATAGCCTCATTTTGCCTATGGGCGACATACAGACTTTTTTTTTTCTTTATTGGTGTTCATAAGTAGAACAGGAGATATTTACTACTTCATCTGAAATTATGAAATGTTTGTGTTTGTTGTGGAAATAAAAGCAACCTTTTAATGCCATTCATTATGTAACTCATTGCTCAGGAGGTTTAATTAATAAAGCAGAACAACACTAATAGCGGTAATGAGTAAAGCAGCACCAACTTTCGCTGCTTTCAGCTGAAGAATGTGAGCCTCCTCTGCGAGATCCTGAGTGCAGCAGGCAGACTAAATTAGATTTCTATCCAAAATACATCAGTGACAGTAGCCAAATGGATCTGAATACATTTCCTTATATGATGCATCCTTTAACTTCCCCTCCGTCAGCCCGGGAGCGAAGAAAATGAGCGTGTCGACTGAAATGCTAAATTGCTCTCGGCGGCGGCGGCGGCGGTGAAAGCTCTAAGCCCCCTCCGCCCCCCGACTCGGCTCACCTCTCAAGTCCATTTTCTCTGGGCCAATTTGCCCAGGTGAAAGGACGGGCGTCTCACACTGACTGGGAGATTTGGAAAATGCAAGGGCAGAAGAAGAGCCTGACGGAGGCAAAAGACTTGCAGCGTAAGCGCACGGAGGCGGAATGGGGCCTTGTTACAGGCTAATCCAGCCAGATAACTACCGGCTGAGGGGACTTTTTTTTTCTCTCTCTCTCTCTCTCTCTTTTTTTTTGGCTGGCGGGAGCTTAAACTTATTAGAGACACTTCTGGTGCTAATGTGCGTCGGCCCGAGCCGAGGCACAGATACAATGGCAGCAGTGAGAGTGAGTGGGCCGGAGAAACTGGAGGGGAACTCTCTCCTGAGCTTTGATAATTAGAGCATTCATCTCTGCAGAGCACTAGACACGGCACCCACAGCTATCGCCATAACCCAGTCTCCCGGGCCTCGCGACTGCCTAAACGCACAGCATTCATCCTGGCCTGTAATTTGAGAAAAGCCAAGGCTCCGTCTCTCGTTCGCAAGCTTTCTACTTCTCAAATCCTCCACGGGAAAAGGGGAGGAGGAGGAGGAGAGAGGGAGAGAAAGAAAGAGAGAGAGAGAGAGAGAGAGAGAGAGAGAGAGGGAAGGAAACATTAAGAGACAAGTGAAGTGATCCAGAGCTTTAGGCCTCTCTCTCCCTGTTTCTCCTCATCCATCCTTTGCTGTTCTATTGTTGCAGTCCGGTTACTTCCTTCTCCTCCTCTGACCACAGACAGGCCTGAGTGTTCCTGTTTACTTATCCGCGACATGAAAGAAGATCACAAAACACACCCACACACACACAGGCTTTGATTCAGCCCACATACTATCATATTAACCCCTAACACTCTATAGAGGTATTGATCCATTTGTAGAAACTAACTTAGGAAATGAGTTGGTAACCTTAATGAAACCCACAGGGGTATGTTCTAGGGACTATAACATTGTTATTGGGAACAATTACAGTAGTTATTAGAGTGATAAAGTGTCTTGAATATCTAAAAATAATAAAAATGGACTGACCATGAGGGCATATCTGGGATACCTTTTTTGTTTAGAATTTTAAAACTACAATTGACTTTAATTTGCTTTATAAATGTGTTTTTTTTATATTATTTTTAGTCTAGTCTAATCTATATCTTCTATGAGAAATAAAACAGCTGAAAACAACCTGCTGTTTATTCACTGTATTTTCTTATATTTTAAGATTTTTCACCCATTGAAAGTAAGTCTAAACAATTAAATGAATTTAAAAAATGAATAAATGAATGAATAACCTTTTATTTAGCACACTTGTAATACTCAAGGACATTTAACACTACAGTACAGTATATACAATCCTTTACAGTCAACACAAAACCAACACACACACCAATGAGAAGTGGTAGCCAATTGCACACAGTGTAAACTGGAGGACTGCATCGAACACTAAGGGTGTTTACTACTTATCTTGAATCATATCTTTTTTTGTAAATAACAGAAAAATAAGATGTTTACTCGCCTTTTCTATACGAGTGTCACATTAAAATAGCCTACTATTGCTTATGCAGCCTTTTTTCAGTCCTCATATATATATTACAATATTAACCCATAACACCCCACAGGATATATCAAGCATCTCCATTTTGTTGATTTTTAGTTTACTTTATAATTTAAACAGACACACTGTCCCTTACACTGTGCTGACATTTTTTGATGAACAGACCAATAGAAGTACTTTAAAATGACCTAATGTCCATTAAACGTTTAGAAGGTTTTTTTCTCTCCATTGTAAAGGTGCTGTTTTGCTGATACTTGTTTTTCATTGGACAGTGATGATATTTAGTCATAAGTTGAATTACTGTAGTTGATAGCCATTTGGCTTAGCACATCTTGTGGAGATCCACCAGGGTGCTATGTTTGGGGCTATAAAAAAATAATAATGACAGCAGTTATGAGAGTAATGAAGTATTAGCTTAGATACAGTTTGGCCCGCGTTTTTAACCATAATATATTTCTTAATTCTGAATGAATGCCTGTAGCTTAATCTCACTAATATGAAAATATATTATAAATATATTATATAAGGTATAAACCGCTTTTAATATACTATTTCATGCATAGTACAGTCTTTTCTATTCACTTCTTGCTGCACACCGTTCAATTAGACATGATTTTTTTGATATCCTCAATATGCTTTTTTAAGAGATGATATCATTTATGATCAAATATTATATAGCCTAGCTCTAGTCTAAGGGGTTAAATTGTATATTTATACGAGCATGTCACAGCTGTTGCTGTTGAGTAAGGAGTATTGCATGACATGTACAGTACCTATAGAATACACCTGTCACACAAAACCTCATTTCTCCTTTTTTTTTTACTTTTTTCAAAATGTGCTCTTATTTATGCTTTAGCTATTCATAAACTAAGCAGGACGTCAGCATGAGCAGAAATACTTCAGAATCAGCTCTTTTATCTTCATTTATCTTCTCACTTATGTTAAACCCAGATGCCATGGAGCAGAACTTTCAAACCCAGGTCATGATAGCAGACATCCCAAGTTGCAAAAGTTGATTTCAGGGAGGTTACAACCCAACCCCCCCCCCCCCCCCCCCCCCCCCCCAAACCAACCCCGCCAAAAAAAAGAAAAAAAAAAAACTTGCACACGCACCAAAGCATAACGAAACTTTACTTTTATATTAATTAATTTTACTTTTTTTTATTATTAAATTTAGAGTATTCAGAGGTGAAATGAGTTTTATCTTTTTTCTTTTTGGAAGGCCCTGCCTCTGCTTTCCTTTTTTTTTTTTTTTTTTTTTTTTTTTTGAAAAAAAGCCTTTATTTGACAAAAATTGACAGTTACAATATCACAAAAAATTGCACAACATCAAAAACATTTCATATCATATTACAATAATTACTAATATTGCCTCCGCCATGATCTGCTTTCTCTCACTCACTGAACAATTCCCGTCCGGTAGGGGGGAAAAACACTGCCCGCCCACACTAAAAACTGATTGGCTGTCTCACAGACTCTTTGCAGAGAACAGGCCAATCAGAACCCTCTCTGTTTTCTCTCTCTCCTTCCCACACGCGATTAGAGAAAAAAAGTCTGTGGCCTGTGTGCGCGTTTGGGGCACTCGTTCTGAATTCCGGGAGATTATATGTGACTCGCGGGCATCAGGGAGACTGATGAATTAAAAACCGTGAATTATGAGTCAATTGGCTTCATGAGTTGAGATGCTATTGATTTATCTTACATAACAACATATATCAAAACAGCCAGAAGCATCATACGTGTAATTTAAAATGGCCAAAATACAACTAAACAAACAGCACAGCCGTAAATAGAGACGCATGCTCCCATTTAAACCTTTTTCCATATTTCCATCCAAGCATAATGCATTTTCTAGCCGCCTCTGGGTCTTCCCCCACTGCTGGCTGCAGAAAAGAGAGGAGTGAGTGGCATTAGCAGCACAGCAATGAACCGTTTCATACATATGCTAATACAGGCCTCTGAGTAGCACAAAGGAATCAGAACACTTGGATTAATGTTTGGCTGGATGTGACCCACAGCGCGGACAGTATAGGATGAGTTAAAACAGCAGCAAAACATGTTTGCTGTGTGTTAAAACTTTGACCAAGAAGTTGTATTTAAAGTATACATACAGTTATGTGTAAAAAAATAGTGTTCCTCTGTTGGCATAAAAATATATATTTTTATGAAAATGAATTAGAGCGAACACATGGTATAATACATAAAGCTCTGGAAAAAAATAAGAGATCACATAAAAATGATGAGATTTTTTATTTTACCAAATTGAAAACCTCTGGAATATAATCAAGAGAAAGATGAATGATCACATCACAAGCCATCAAACCAAGCTGAACTGCTTGATTTTTTTGCACCAGGAGTGAGCAGCACAAAGTTGTCCAAAAGCAGTGTGTAAGACTGGTGGAGGAGAACATGCCAAGATACATGAAAAATGTGTAGTTTATAGAATAAAACAACAATGTTAATTTTACCCAAACCTATACCTATAAATAGCAAAATCAGAGAAACTGATTCAGAAACTGAAGTTGTTAGTAGTTGTTATAATAACATTTTACAATAAGAGTGCATTAATTAACAGTACTTAGTTAAAGTAGGTAGAACATTATTAATCCATGCAACATTTTTAACTAATATCTAAATAAAATAATATATTCCAACTATTAAAATTTAATTTAGCAATGTTTGAAATAGTCTAAACAAGTGTAAATTAATAATTAATTGAGACATTGCATAACCATTTAACACTGTTTATTACTGTCATAAGTACTGCTATTTGTGACCATTATTGTAATTTATTACCATTATTATT
Source organism: Astyanax mexicanus (assembly GCF_023375975.1). Lineage (NCBI taxonomy): Eukaryota > Metazoa > Chordata > Actinopteri > Characiformes > Acestrorhamphidae > Astyanax > Astyanax mexicanus. The sequence goes on along the minus strand of NC_064413.1, from coordinate 28,009,745 downwards.
TATAGTATGTCAATGTTTAACATAAGATAAAGAAGAAACGCTCCAAATTACTTAGAATACATTTTTTGTTATTTTTTTACATTGACTTCCATTCTCCGTTCTAATAAAATGTTTGACTTTATTAATCCTGTCATTCAATAGTGTTGTTGAAACAAAAAAAAAAAAAATATATATATATATATAAAAACATATATATATATAATTTTTTTTTTTTCATGAGGAATATCTGAGAAAATAAAGATATTATTTACATTGACTTCCTTTAAGAGTTTAGATTTTCTCCAGTAAAATTGCCATTATATGCAATTTCTGCAGTTTTTTTGTCCAGTATCGAGTAAAAGTTATTTAAAACCATTTAAAAAACACAAACATAAAACTGAGTCAACACAGATGGGAACTATCTCTAACTTAATGTATTTCAAGATTTTCCTCCATGTTTTATTGTATAATATTTAATTATATTTTTTTATTTAGTTTTAGGAATTCACGCTGAAGCACTGAGGAGTGCAGGGCACCGGCCAGGATGTATGGCAGCAGAGCGAGGCTGGACAGATGATGTGTTCTTGAAGGAATTTGTCCTCTGACCCACATGTAGCCGGTGGGATAATGGGACGCCGAGTGGTCCAGAAAAGAAGGGCCTGTGTTTGGGACCCCCGCTGCTCCTACACTCCTCCCAACTCTTTATCAGCACGGTTTTGTCCTGGTCTGCCCCTGTGCAGGCCCAACGTATGCCTAATTCAGTCTCGCCCTCTCCCATTCTCTCTCTCTTTCTCTCTCTCTTTCTCCCTCTCTCTTTCTCCTTCTCCAGCTGTAGTAAGAAAGGCCAGCGAGCGTTTTTTTTGTGTGCGCTAACCTCAGTGACACACAAGCACCACACGAGTCCTCTGTTGTCCGGCAGCGCAGAGAAATGAATAGCAGTCGCCCTGGGCTCGGAGTGAACGACCGTTAGAATGAAGGTGGGCGATTTGAATGGGCTGAAAGTGAATGCTGAGGACAGATCACCTGCTCCACACCAGGGTCAGCGAGTCCAGAGGCTGAGAAATGCAGTGTGCACTAAAGCAGAGAATAGATGATGAATGATAGCTATAGTTTCCACTCATGATGATGAAGAGTGCAGCGGTCAGCATAGATTGCATATAATGCTGTGTATTGTTAAGTGTGCTATATTTTATTTATCAGCATTTAACTTTTTGTATGTTTTTAATCCTTTTATATAAATAAAAACACTGAAAAAGCCATATTATATACATTTTTAAAGTGATAATAATAATAATATGGCCATTTTGCCAACAAACTGATTATGACCCTAATAAAAAGGTATCCAATGTTTTTTTTTTTTGTTGTTGTTTTTTTTTAGATAATTTAAGCATTGAGTTTAAACAAAAAGAAAGTTACAGTATTTTTTATATACTTTATCAGAATCAGAATCACTTTATTTCACCAAGGATGTTACACATTCAAGGAATTTGGCTTGGTGAGAGCAACACATGTAGTACCAAAGGAATAAAGTACTAAAGGAATAAAGAGCACTGAAGAGCAAAAGAAGCTATAGAAGAGATAAATAAAATGAAAAAAAAAAAAATCAGAACTGCACACATATAAATATTATGTGTCCCTTGTAGTGGACATGGGGTATTGCTTGGTCTCAGAATCGATAGGTTATGTAATGGCATTGTGTTCCATTGTTTCTCAAATTCTCAAATTAAGCTTTTATATAAGTGCATAACATATTATAAAGCCTTATATACAGTCATTACTGTCAAGATATTATAGTGAGGCAGAATAATAATATGTACTTCATGTTTAAAAAGCATATGAAAATTCACTTTACTTAAAGTCAGTAATGACTGTATATAAGGCTTATATAAGCTTAATTTGAGAAATCATAGCTGCATATTATAATGCATTATACCAACATATACCAAATATGTGTTATAGTGCATAACAACACTACACTGTACAATGTTCTTATGAACATATATTATAAGGCATTATTACCTCTTTCTTAATAAACATTTATACTTGTAGTTTATAATGTGTATAATGTAATGAATGTCGCTTCGAGTGAGTTATTATACAGACGTATAACAGTCATTATAAGGTATTATGCATGTCATATAATGCATTATAAATGCATTTATAGTACATTATTAATAGAGGGTTCATAAAAAGTGTTACCAATATTGTTTTACTGCGGAAAATTGTCTAAATATGTTGCATCATCATATAAGAAAACTTATAATAGCATATTTTAAATGAAATTCATGTGCATACTGTTCACCCTTCCTCACAAAAGTGAACAATGTGACCACTCACACAGAGACACCTGGTGTGTAGACTACCCAGGAAAATGACGGTAGGAGAGAGAGGAAATGAGGGTAAGAAAAGAGAGAGGAAATAGAGGGAAGAGAGGAAAAGAAGAGCTGAAACAGATGGATTAAAGGCCTCTGGATCTGGGCTGTCCGGACTGAAGGAGGGGCTTTGTCCAGCAGGAGCAGAAAACCCACATGGTGCAGCTGCACTACCTCACTAAAGTCATCATAAACCAGGAAATCATCAACGTTTAATTACAGCAACAAAGAAGAACTAAAAAGAAGTGTTTGGTCAGATAAAGAAGAGGTCATGACCTCTAGGAGTGATGCCTCAATCTACCTCACTCAGAAATCAGCTGTGTAGATTTCTATGATTGATTTAAATAGGAACACGAGTCTCAACACTAGAGCATGTCTTCACGTGTAAAAGCAAATGTCACACTGTTTTTCATAGCTTTACCTAGAAGCGCAGGCTCTAATTAACTACATGCATTTTAAACCATTTCTCTCCACCGTGATTTATGCTACAGGCATTCGTGAATTAATGGCATACGTGTCTTAATTTGATGCAGTCATTCAAAATTCAAATGAATGTAATGTTAATGAAGCTGTGTACGGTTTAAAAAAATAAATAGATTAGCTTTAAAAAAACAAATTACAAATTAAACAAATAAGGTTTTTGCTTAGTAAGTTACATACAAATACAGCACTGAAAAAATATTTAACAAAAAAATTAAAATAATAAAAACTTGTATCTTTGTTTTACTTTTTGATACTTTTTGAATTTGGAAGTTGTTCTTTACATTGCATTAAAATTTCATTATGAATGTACGAATCAACCAATAGAAATGCTTGAAAATTTTAATAATTAAAAAAATATTTTTACATTGACTTCTGATGGTAGTTACTGATATTTAATGCAGTAAAATTGTTAAGATTTTTATTTTGTTAGCTATATTATTTGAAACCACATAACAAATCTATACTTAGCTTTAAACACAGCATGTTGAATACAATGCTGGAAAACAATAAAAACTTTGTTATTTATTTTATTTATTTATTTATTTATTTATTTCATTTTTTAATACAATTTGAATTTGGCACTTCACATTATATCCAAAATTAATGGTAAATGAACCAATCGTCCAATAGAAATGCTTCAAAATTAGTTTCTTGAAAATTTAAAATTTTAAAATAACATTGTTTTCTATTGGAAATTATTTTTTCTTTGTAAAGTTGCACTTTTGTATGGCATTAACATAGGGGGAAAATATATATATTTTTTCAAATTATGCCTATTCGATTTTACCAAATTGAAAACCTCTAGAATATAATCAAGAGGGAGTTGGATGATCACAAGCCATCAAACCAAACTGAACTGCTTGAATTATTGCACCAGGAGTGGCATAAAGTTATAAAGTTATCCAAAAGCAGTGTGTAAGACTGGTGGAGGAGAACATGCCAAGATGCATAAAAACTGTGATTAAACACCAGGGTTATTCCACCAAGTATTGTTTTCTGAACTTATAAAACTTTATAATATGTTTTTTTTTTTTTCTGAGCAATTATTTGAGGTCTGAAAGCTCTGATATTTTTTTTTTGTTATTTCAGCTATTTCTCATTTTCTGCAAATAAATGCTCTAAAAGACAATATTTTTATTTTGGAATTTTGGAGAAATGTTGTCTGTAGTTTATAGAATAAAACAACAATGTTCATTTTACTCAAACATATACCTATAAATAGAAAAATCCGAGAAACTGATTTAGAAATTGAAGTTTTTTTTTTCCAGAGATGTATATGTAGTTATTTAGATTAGATTTCATCCTGTAAGCCTGTAATGCTTAATGCTCTACATCCTTTTGCAATTTATATATTTATTATCCCACAATTCAGTTTGACAGTATAAAATGACTAAGCCCCTCCTCCCCGTGTCCCAGACACAACACGGCCTCCCTCAGTCTGTGTGTAAAAGTGAGTGAAGAACGTCTGTTTTAACAAAGAGCACAAACTAACCCCGACTGTTCCTTAATAAGCTGGCGGAAGCGAGACGGAGCGGAGCGTTTTGGAGCCGTAAATTGGGATGTCTTCCATGTGGGTCTAATTGCGCGCCTGGTGTTGTGTTGAGGCGTGGAGGGGTGACAGCAGGTGAAGGCTGGGATGTGTTTTTTTGGTTAGAAACTAGAATTCATATGGGCTACCGTCCTCCCCCTCCCCTCCCCTCTCAGACACACGCACACACACACACACATTCACGCCACGCAACAGAGTGAGACTGGCAATCAAGGCCCTCTCTGCAGGAGCGCCGCCCTGCACTCACAAATTCTCTCTGTCCCTGTCAATCCTCTGTCAGGGCGTCAGGTAGTTATTGTGCCAGAGGCGGCCCACCTGATTATTTATTTAAAAACTCCTCGGATAAGTCCTCCTTTTCCTCCTCTTTCCAAGGTCAACGTTGGAGTGATGATGCCGCTGGAGAGCTTCCCTTGCTTACTTGGGGAAGGAAGGCCGTGCTGATAATAAGAAGCTGAATAAAGAGGTCTTCATTGAAAACTCTGGACTGGTTGATTGGAGGATGCGTGAATAAACTAAAAAATAAATAAATAAATGTGTACTTTCAATATTAATGCTTTATCGCATGCGATGATAAACCTGGAAACTTTTTCGACACAACAAATGATTCATTTGACTAAGCAATGCCTTTACTACTCACCTTCCTCCCATAATTCACTCTTTTTACAGACAGTTTTATTTCGTGAAGCAAACACAGTAAACACAGCGTCACCACTAGGGGTGCGTGATATGGCCTTTAAATAATATCAATATCAATTTCATGGTATTTTCACGATAATTATACTTTTGGTGATATGACAAAACACTGAATAAAAAAAAAATATGCCAAGAATACACTACTTCAACAAAATGAAAATATTATTAGATATTAATATTATTAAAAAATAAGAATTTTATCAGATTTGTAACAGAAATCAGTGATTCAGAATCCCATTATATTAATAATGCACTCCAAATATCTCCATATGTCCAGGATTAAAGTAAAATAAATGATACTGGACATATATAATCTGTCTCTAGTGGACGTATAATGGGAAATGGGAACAGTGTGAATTATTTTTTTGCTAAAAACAGTAAAAATCAGTACCCTGATGTGATAATTAGGGGGGTGGGTGATATGGCACGATATTTCAGGGTATAATATCGTTCACGATATTCAAAAATGTTGGCGATATTATTGCATACGATACGATATGGCACACCACTAGTCACTGCTGTTGGGATTAGAAGGTAGATTACTTTTGATTTAGGCTAAAATAAAAAAATGGATTAAATCTCATAACTAACTCTCACTGTCTTACACCTCCTTCCTCTCTGCATTTCTCCTTCACACGCGCACTATTGCTGCTTCTGTGAAGGATAAGTTGTCCATGTTTGCTTTATCCTTTTAAAGTTTATCTGTTAAAGTTTAGTTTGTCAGTAGAGGTTTTACAGTTTTAAAAAAAATAGCTGTGGTTCATTTTCTCCATTCACTATCTGAACAATTTTTTTTTTTTAAATATCTATTATTCAATATTTCAAGAAAAACTGAGATTCTTCACTATTAATCACAGTAAACTGCACATTCAAAAAGCTAATTTTGTTTTAAATAAATAGGACAGGCACATTCTATGTATAATATCACTACATGCTATGATATACAGTGCATATGAGAGAACGTGGGCTACATCATTGAGCGCCAAATGACTTTTTGTATTTTTGTACAGCTTCCCAGACCCGATCTTTTATTGCTAATAAAAAGCACTTGAAAAAAAACAAATAAATAAATAAACTGATGGCCTCTGATGACTAGTCCCTGCCTTTGGCGTGCTTTTCAACTTCGCCATACATTGCTAGCGTCCATAAAAAATCGCAATTCTGGTCCCTTACATCCTCCCGCGCAAAGAAAAACGTATACCGCGGGCCAACCGGCCCCGTCCCCGGCGCTCTGTGTACCATAATTGAATGCGGAAGAGTGCAGGAGGCAGATGGAATATTGTAATAATAATAAACATTTATATTGCTCATTTATATGGAAAAATCTATAACCCAGTTCCCTACGATCACAAAGGAATGAAAATATATGGCACAGATATGCTCGGGAGTGGCGTTCTCATTGGAAATGGAAGTGGTGTGTTCATCACCAAGCAGTTACGTTTGAAGGGAGCAATAGCAAAGATTGTCCTGAATGGAGGAGAAAAAAAATACTTTTTTTTTTTATCTTAATCTCAGGGAATGATGGAAACACACACAGATGTGTGTATATTTATTATTATTATATATATATAGAGAGAGAGTATATTTATGACCTGGATCCTACTTAACAAAGTGGAGAAAGCAATTTCTGCTAAAGGGGAGAACTTTTTACTATTACCCTGACCTAAGAGACACAAACACACCAGGGTGCTCTATTGTGGGGACCTGTGTGTAAAGTGTGTTGTTCCTATGAGAGAAGATGCAATACCTGCTTACTCATTAAGTTACACCTACGCTCTCAGCTGTTTAAACCTCAGAAACTGGTGCAGAATGACAGTAAAAGGAGCATAATCCAAGTGGGGGTGGATGGACACATCCCCTCCCTTCATTGTGGGAAAAGTTAATTTTGTTTATATTACATTATACAGGGGTTGGACAATGAAACTGAAACACCTGGTTTTAGACCACAAGACGGACAGTTCTGGTGGAAACAGGAGAGTTGAGGTGCACACTGAATTCTGCCGTGATTTGGGCAGCCGTAGTTTTATGTTTTTTGGATACAATCCGGGTTAGCACCCGAACATCCATTTCAGACAGCTTCCTCTTGCATCCACAGTTAATCCTGTTGGATGTGGTTCGTCCTTCTTGGTGGTATGCTGACATTACCCTGGATACTGTAGCTCTTGATACATCACAAAGACTTGCTGTCTTGGTCACAGATGCGCCAGCAAGACGTGCACCAACAATTTGTCCTCTTTTGAACTCTGGTATGTCACCCATAATGTTGTATGCATTGCAATATTTTGAGCAAAACTGTGCTCTTACCCTGCTAATTGAACCTTCACACTCTGCTTGCTAAGTGTTCACTACTAAGTGGTTGCTATATTACCCCAGATAGTTGATATGGTGTTGCTATATGGTTAATAAGTGGTTGCTTTAATGTTTCTTGGTGGTTGCAATCGTATCCCAGGTGGTTGCTTTGGTGCTGCTTAGGGGTTTTTAGGGGTTACAATGGTGTTTCCTGGTGGTTGCTGAGTGGTTTCACATGATCACTCAGGTTTGCTGACAGTGGAGTGGGTGGATACCACTGTTTCAGGATGCACCCATGTCTATGTTACCTTCTGGCTCTTTCCTTTCAGTTAGGCTGTTATATTCATTACATTACATTACATTACATTTGGCAGACGCTTTTGTCCAAAGCGACTTACAATATTCAAGTACAATGTAAAATAAGTTTAAAGGTAAAACATCTTTGGATAGGGATAAAAGGAGGTCAAAGGGGAATAATAGGATAGAGGAGTGAAGGAGGGGAAGAAGGAAATGAGGTTAGAAGTAGTTAGTGTGTTAGAGGTGTTAAGAGAGTAAGTGCTCTTTGAAGAGCTCTGTCTTCAGGAGTTTCTTAAAGATAGCGAGAGATTCTCCTGATCTGGTAGTGGAAGGTAGTTTGTTCCACCATTGGGGAACTCTGTATGAGAACAGTCTGGATTGCTTTGTGTGAATGTTTGGCAAAGCGAGGCGACGTTCATTGGAGGAGCGCAGTGGCCGGGAGGTAGCGTAAGCCTTCAGGAGCGAGTGCAGGTAGGAAGGAGCCTGTTCTGTCATCACCTTGTAGGCGATTGTAAGAGCTTTGAATTTGATGCAAGCATCAACTGGTAGCCAATGGAGCTCAATGAGCAGCGGGGTGACATGTGCCCGTTTTGGCTGGTTGAAGACCAGACGTGCTGCTGCGTTCTGGATCATCTGGAGTGGTTTTACTACACAGGCCGGGAGGCCAGTTAGCAGGGCATTGCAGTAGTCGAGGCGTGAGATGACGACCGCTTGCACCAGGAGTTGGGTGGCCTGTTGCGTCAAGAACGGTCTAATTTTTCGGATGTTATAGAGCGCAAAGCGGCAGGACCGAGCAACTGAGGCCACATGGTGCGTGAAGGAGAGTTGGTCATCAACCAGAACACCCAGGTTCCTAGCAACCTTTGTCGGTGAGAGAGAGAGAGAGTCGATACTTATAGAGAAGTTGTGTTGAAAAGATGGTTTTGCTGGTATAACCAGAAGTTCAGTCTTTGAGAGATTTAATTGAAGGTGACGCTCCTTCATCCATGAGGATATGTCAGAGAGACACTGCGATATCTGTGCAGAGATTGAGTGATCTTCAGGTGAGAACGACAGGTATAGCTGGGTGTCATCCGCAAAGCAATGGTAGGAAAATCCGTGTGAGCGGACAACCTGACCAAGAGAGGTGGTGTATATGGAGAAGAGAAGGGGTCCCAGTACCGAACCTTGGGGAACCCCAGTGGATAAGGAGCGGGCTGAGGACAGCTGTCCTTGCCATGACACCTTGAACGAGCGCCCAGTGAGGTACGATCTGAACCATGACAGCACATTGTCTGCGATCCCCATGTTTGAGAGTATAGTTAGGAGGAATGCGGCCGAGAGGTCCAGCAGAATGAGCACTGAGGACTGACCTGCAGCTCTGGCAGTTTTCAACGCATATATTCAGATCTGCAGGAGTCATTAGCCATAATTAGATAAAGTCTGTCCACCTATCCTGTCTGATACCGATGGTTGTTGGCCCCTTAGGTTCTTCTGTCACCTGTCTGGAAGTGTCACACTGAAGGAATTCTCTGTAAGTCATCACCCACCACAGATCAGCTGCCCACCGCCATGTTTATGCTGTTTGGATGGCTCCCATATTGCGATGCCACAATAAAAAACCTGCATAGAACCACCCGGGCACCACCCCTCACCCATCAACCCCCACCAGAACCTCACCCAATTGATCAGTTGAAGATTCTGTCCTTTTAGTCTGATAGTATTACCAGCACTGTGCATCGTCTGACTGAGGGATCTATACCTACTGTCCGTGGAAAGTCATCAGTGGAAAGAGTTTTGTGTGCTTCTATTACAGTTAAGCATGAACTAGCTTGTTCTTGTTTTGTCATTTAGCATAAGCTAAGATAATAACACTAATGTGTGGTAAACGCTTTGCATAAACATGGATTGGCCGGCAACAGCTTATTTGCTTATTCTGTTAGAAAAAAAAAGAACTAGTGTTACCATGGAAAACTACAATAATATTTAATGCCTAAAATATCTAAAAATGTGTTTAGAATAATGCTCTGATTTGTGCTAGGCTAGCATACCCCAGCAGCATAAACTACATTATCAGTTATGCCTCCTTAAACCTAATCAGATCCTGAATGCATGATTGTTTTTTTTCAGTGCAATTAAACCAAATTTCTTATTAGCAGAATAGCAGAATATTCTATTTCCAGTAAATATTGTGCATTCCCAGCTTCATCAAATTGGGCGTATTTAAGGATCCAATGCATATATATTCATACACTTTGAACCAGGCTGAGCCGGTCAGTCAAATTCAGCCTTTTTATGGATTTTGATAATCTCGAGAAGCAGACAGCATGAAAAAAAAGCGTCAAAGATGAAGCACAAGCCTTGGGCAAAAGAAGCAAGAGGACCCTCCCAGTGAAGGAAGGGAGGGAGGGAGGGAGGGAGGGAGGGAGGGAGGGAGGGAGGGTGGGAGGATGTGGCATCCCAAAATGTTGCCAAATCCTATATTTCCGAGGGTTTTTTTTACCCAAAAAAAAAACAAAATATTTTACACCATAAGAATTTATGTACATACCCACATATGTCTAGACCTAAGTGTAGTGTGACTTGTAGTCTTGGTTCACAACAACATGAGCTGTGTTTTGGTGTTTTGTCAGTGCGAGCCCATGGGGCTGTGATTGTGGGTTGGTGTTGAATAGGGAAGAGAGGAGAGAAGAGAAGGAGAGTGGTAAAAACCTACTGCTCTGCAGAAAAGGGAGGGAGGGGGGGGACCACTCCCTGCTTCCAAATGGAAATTAATCTCCCAAAAAACAGCCTCATCAGTATTCAGCTCACACATCCAACACATCTACAAGGAGAGGGCGGGGGGGGGGGGGGGGAATGGGAGCTGAGCCATGTTCAAGCCCACCGTATCTATGCCGCCACAACACCAACCAAGGATTCATTGGTTCATTTTTTTTTTATTTATTTGTATTTTTTTTTTTCTCTCTGTACCACAGACCCACCCCTCCTTCCCCTAAACTTCATCAGCTATTCATGTCCAGCGAGCCCCACCTGCTTCATTTAACCATCAGCTCCCTTTTATGGCGTTCTTCCTGAGACAAACATGGCAGCAGACAGGTGGGGCCGATCCTCGGTTTCTGTACGTCAGGCAGCATTTAAGGAAGAGCTGAGAGTCTGGTGCTCCAGAATAAATTATGGGCTGTATTATCATAACATGGCACAAGATCCAAGATCCATCCATTCCGACAGAAAGCGCTTCATGCTTTCAACTAGCCCAAATTGCCTATTTGACATGTTTTTCTGTCTCTTTTCTGCCTCTCTCTTTTCCATGTATGATGCTTTTCTGACACATACTTGTTAAAAAGGTCCAAAGGAATGTGGAGGATAGCTGCTGTTACTGTACATGTCAACCCAACCCAACCAAAAAAATGCACTTCTGGTACCCCTTAATTAATGTGCATTTAGATACATTTATATGATGTAAATCAGAAAATAAATGAAATACACTAAATATATATGCAAAGAAAACATTTCTGAGCATTAGCCATTAGCCAAATCCAGCTTTACAGGCAAAATACAGAATCCTGATCTTACCATTAGGTGCCAGAAGAGGACAAACTCTGAACGAGAGCACAAGCAATTAAAACAGGTATAACTGACTCAAGGTCTGCCCAGTTCAACACTCTCGCTAACCCTGCTGATATACAGTATAACGAATGGGCTAACTACTGTATAAAGACATGGCTAATGCAACTGAAGTACATGTTACACAATTTACTCTCAGCTGTCTACACGCTGACACTCTGTCTAATGTGACAAGACTAGCAATTAAAGCTGTATGGAATACTGAGTGATATATCTCCAGCGACCTCCAGCTTTAAAGAACGTGTAAACAGTTCCAGGAACAGCTGTAACGTATGTTTAAATATTGTAACAGTTAAAAAATAAAGTTTTATCCATAAGCATGATCTCTATCTCAATTAATATAACTTTTTCTATCCCTCACAGATTATGGTTTACTTAAAATAATTTACAATTTTCAAAAAACATTGCAATCACAAAACTACAGGGCCTCAGTTTTGGTCTACATTGTGTATTTTTACACTTTGAAGCCTCTAAAATTTCTGTTGGGTCAAACAGACTGGGACAGTATGTGTGAAATAAAACATACATATACAGCTCTGGGAAAAATTAAGCGACCACTTGAGTTTCTGAATCAGTTTCTCTGATGTTGCTGTGTATAGGTATATGTTTGAGTAAAATAAACATGGTTGTTTTATTCTATAAACTATAGACAACATTTCTCCCAAATTCCAAATAAAAATATTCTCATTTCCTGAATTTATTTGCAGAAAATAACAAAAAAAATGTAGTTTGATGAGTTTTCAGACCTCAAATAATGCAAAAAAAAAAACAAGTTCATATTCATAAATATTCAAGAGTTCAGAAATCAATATTTGGTGGAATATCCCTGGTTTTTAATCACAGTTTTCATGCATCTTGGCATGTTCTCCTCCACCAGGTTTATACACTGCTTTTGGATAACTTGCCACTCCTGGTGCAAAAGCTTGGTTTGATGGCTTGTGAGGTTTTTAATTTAGGAAAATCAAAGAACCTCATAATTTAGATTTTTTTTTTCCAGAGCTGTATATTAACAGTCATAATATAAACAGATTTAAATCTATCAGAAAAGGTTTAATGCTGCAAAAACTACAAAAATATTTTTCTGTATTTTAAACTTCTAAACTTTTAAACTTTAAACTTTTTTCTAAAGAAACAAATCTGGGTGATATGATATGATGAAATATATGTCACAGGCTTTGAGTGGGTTCGTCTTTGTGTCGTTAATGTTGGGCTTCTTAAATGGGCTCCGTTACTACACTCCACCAAAATCTCCCATGGGGTCCCATCTATTCTCCACGTGCAGTTTACAACCCAGATGGGGTCCATGTAGCATCCCTATCACTGTTCCTGAATGGGACCTATATTACTGACATATGTGGAACCAACACTGAACCTGTTGAAAAATTTTACTGGTTTCTATTTGGGCTTCTAATACAGGCCCCATATAGGCATATTATCTGAGAAACACAATAAAGCAAAAGAATGAAGACCATAAAAAGAAACAAAACCACAAAAATAATCACTTGCTCTACAGGTGGACTTTTTCCAGACCTGTTACAGCAGTTTCCTTTTCCATTTGCTATGCTGCTGAAAATAGTTTCAGCGTTAGCACGCTTAATACAGATGATGTCACCCAGTCTCACTAGTGCAGCACTGGCACATTGGTTGCCAGCCTCATGCCCACTGCGACATTAGCACACCAGTTAACACTCTACTGGTGTGTTAGCAAGCCCTAGATAGCCAATCAACAGATCCCAACATCCTTACGCCCTCCCTCAGAATGGATCAGTGGCCCCAAAGAATGATCTAACAACGTTATCTAACCAAGAAACTCAGGCCCGACCCAGTTTGTAAGCCTTTTTTTGAGGGGGCCAAACCATGTCCATGTAAACAAAAAGCCACCGGAATAGTCACCCTTCATGTTTACAACCTTTCAGCCCGGCAGTTGAAAACAACGCTATGTAATATCATGAACCAGATTTGGACCAGCAAGCAGTCTTTTTTTCAGACCATCTGACCAAGCCTTTTGTCTAGTGTTTGTACCTCGCGTCCAGCTTCCTGCTCTGGAGCTGAAACCATAAAGTCTGATTACAGCAGAAGCTGACAGCTTCTTTTAGCTTTGGGAGAGAGAAGGAGACAATCAGAAGTCAGCCCAGATGGCCCGATGTCAAGGGTGGAGCACAGATCTACTGCTCTAAAAGTCTCTGTGTTCGCTCCCTCCCTCCACTACCCTCGGCCTCTCTTTGTTTTAAACTCTTTCTATCCCACAATCCCTCTTGGCGTGGGGTGTGAAACGATCAGTCAGCTGAAATGAAAGAAGAAGCAGAAACACTGCTGTCACATAACAGTCCTCCCGAGCTCCCCTGAGCGGCCTGGGCTTTTGGAATTATTGGGATTTTTTTGTGCTCCCTTGACTTTCTCTGGCTGATGTCACCGGGAGCGTTTGAGGAATGTGATGACACCTCAGCTCCAAGCGGCGCCAAGCGCTCGTTCGCTCGCAATATGTTTTTTCTTTTCCGTTTTCTCCCAAATGGAGTCAATGCTAGCTGTTTAAAGAAAAGGAAGAGAGTACGGAGCTTCTGACTAAAGCAGGGGGCGTTGGGCTTAGTACGAGCTAATGATTACCGCACATGAGAAACGCGGAGTTAAGTGAGGCGAGATCAAACTGCAGCAGGAAAAAATGGAAGCAGAAATGCACTGTGAGGGCCACTTTGCCACCACCGCCGTGCCGTTTGAATGCTTAGCCAGAAATAACAATACATAATGCATGAGCCGCAGTCTAGTCCACAGACGCAACGAGTCAGCGTAGCATTTATTATTCATTTCACACACCTCACGTGACGAGCTTTCAAAGAAATGGATTTCAAGTGCGAAGGGATTTTAGTCTTGTTTCTGACTTTTTTCCGCCATTAAACACATCCAGGGTGATCCCCTTGATCCCAGCGTTTTGGCGCAAGGCAAAGAAGGGGTTAATTGGCAGTAATTAACGACTGGAAATAGCATTATCATAATTAAGGAAGGCGGAAAATGAAAGTATTGCTTCATGATGATTGCGACTCGTCTATGCGTGTGTTTTGTTCTCATTTAATCACTTAAACAAGCCTCCAAAAGTGTTGAGAAAGCAAAGATTTCTTCAAACGTGTCCTCCCCAACTCTGAGTCTTGCTGGATGACTTTGAGAGGCAACTCACTCACGCTAAAACCTCATGAGACTGGGAGAATTCCACAGCGAGGTCACGAACCCTTATATAAACCCAAGCAAACAAGAAAAAAAAGCCTTTGATATCAAGTTCAAAACTGTTTTTTTCCTCACTAAATGCTGCTGGCCTGAAGTCACACTTAGCACCATTCCCTTGGGCACATGAGTAAAACTGTTTATTCAAATGCATCATTCATACAAACTGAGAAATGGTACCTTTAAACCAGGGATAATGGCAGTAAATGTATCCCGGTCCTGGTGCCAAATTTTAGTTAGAACCACCTAATTCATCCCAGATCACAGCCTTTGAGGGTTTGGCGTCTTAAAAAAGAATTACAGCAACATATTTTTTTTTCACAGAGCGAATAACCCCATTAACAATAATCATTACACCGCAAAGCGCAGGGTTAACTGAGGCCAGCACTGGAGGCCTTATTCTCTCAAAGACAAACTATCATTTTAAAAACACAGATGGCTCTTCAGAAGCAGGTGTTGTAGGCTGACTCTAGCATCTACTGATATGCTATTGAGGTTATATGTAAATAAAAGTCACATGGGAGGTGGGTAAAACCAGCTACATTTACACAGTTACATGTTGGCTATCCAAAGCAGCGTTATGTGAGAATTACTGTATGTGAAATTCTCATGGGCATCCCCCCCTACAATCATGGCATGGAATTCATGCTTTGAGCCATGTCTAAAGGAACACACGCTTTACACATGCATTTGTGGACAAGCTGAAAGATGTAGAACTGTCAAAATGAACGTTTTTTTTTTTCAGAAGCATGTGGACTGAATAAGTGGACTAGTATTACAGGGTTTTACATGAATATGACTATTTTGTTTTTGTGAGTGTTGGCCTGCCTGCTTTATCAGAGTTACATGGTGCATTAAGCATGGAGCGCCAAGCCCAAATGAGTAATTAATAGGACATAAGAAAGCATTACAACACAATTATTACACTTATCGTGACAAGTATTTTTTAATGGTACTTTAATTTCTATCTGTTAGGATAATTCAGCAGAACTGCTATTTTTTGTAGGTGTATTGTAGTCAATATTTAGGCAAAACATGACCATTGCCATATGGAAATGGCAAAAAAGAAACTTATGGTGAAGCTTTACACCATCATTTATACTGCTGCCTCTTTCGTCTTTTTAGTAGCAAATACACATATTATTATTATCATTGCCAAACTTTTGACTTTGGACCTCCATATGCCCTCTAAATGTATTGATTAACATCCATGCCAATGTAAAGGACACATAGAAGTATGTAGGCAGAAACAATTACATTGTTTTAAATGGATGCATACATTTCGTACTTAAAAGGTTGCCCAATCAGTATTGCTACAGTATATTATTTTACTTCAAAAGAATCACAGAAAGTAAAGAGAACAGTTTAACAGTCTATCATTTCTTTGCTAATAGACACTGACTCAAGAACAACGTTCTGGAGCCAAAAGGAGACTCTACTTTTTCTACTTTCGCTTGAGTCATTTTGCACGTAAATGAATTATGGGTTTAAACTCCTAAACACACTTCTGCCTGGCATTCCTCCACCGACTACTCCAGCCAAAGGAAAACGAGTGAGTGTGTGAGACATTCAAGTTTGGAAGAGCCAGTCAGAGAACTGGTGATGATGCAGTGATGATGACATGATTTGTCATCTCTTCATGCCGTCTCCGGCATCCAAAGGCTTGAATTCCTTATAGCAGATTCAGAGATTCAGTCCAATCTGCTGAACTCAGCTGCAGTCCTTCACTTCAGACTGGGGGAATTAAGCAATTTCAGAGCAGAACGCATGAGGAGCCGAGCCGCTGCCAACAGTCTGACACATGGGCTTGTAAATGTTGACTCATTCCTCAAACCATTTCATTTTTAGTGATGCAGAGCAGCAGAGAGAGGGCAGTGATGTCTCGGTTTTAATCGGGTTTTAATAGGAAACACGGAGCAAATGCTCTTAACTGTTCTTAATTTGATCTAATTTAGCTGCTCATGGCTCCCTTTGCACCCTTGCTTTGACGGTGACCTACTTTCCAGAGGCCAAAATTTTGGGGGAGAAGTAAATTGGGTGATCAGTACTTTCCCTATGGGAGGCGTCATTACTTCAAGGCCGCATCAAGGTGGCCTTGAAAAGCAATTTGTTGTTGATGTAGTTGCGAGGCAAGACGGATCTTCTATTCATTCTTTTTTTTTTTGCTTACATCTGCATATCTGTAGGCAGTTGCACCAGTTAATCTGACTGTATGTTAGGATGTCAAGGAAGTCTATCCTTAACCACACAATGAATGTAGTTAGTTAAAAAACAAATAAACTGATGGTGCATTTTAACTAGTACTGCGTACAGTGATGGTAGATAGATGGTGCATAGATTGATGATTGCTACCCACTGTAGCCAATCAGGAATGAATGAAACAGAGAACATTCTCTGTACTATGCAATATTTAATTTGTCTTATTAGACAGATTTCAGCAACATATACTCTAAAATTGTACTCCTTGCTTTTTTGTCTTTTGTGTTGCTTTTTGTTCTGCTATTCAGTTTGCAGTGCTATTCAGAAGAAATACAGGGGTTGGACGATGAAACTGAAACACCTGTCATTTTAGTGTGGGAGGTTTCATGGCTAAATTGGAGCAGCCTGGTGGCCAATCTTCATTAATTGCACATTATTGCACCAGTAAGAGCAGAGTGTGATGGTTCAATTAGCAGGGTAAGAGCACAGTTTTGCTCAAAATATTGCAATGCACACAACATTATGGGTGACATACCAGAGTTCAAAAGAGGACAAATTGTTGGTGCACGTCTTGCTGGTGCATCTGTGACCAAGACAGCAAGTCTTTGTGATGCATCAAGAGCCACAGTATCCAGGGTAATGTCAGCATACCACCATATAGGACAAACCACATCCAACAGGATTAACTGTGGACGCAAGAGGAAGCTGTCTGAAAGGGATGTCCAGGTGCTAACTTCATGTTGCAATGTTTTGATTCTTGACACAAGTAGTAGATACACAGCGCTGTCTCTGTGTCTGTGTAAGTGACAGGCTGCTGCTGCCTGAGAAGCGCAAAGGGGAGGGGGAGCGCAAGTGACAAGTAACCGCATGGCCTCCATCCACATGGCAGGGCACGTGCACATTGTAAACGCATGTGTTAAAAGCTGGGCACCTCAGTCCAGCACAGTTTTGCGCAGATATTTTCAGTTTTAATGAAATTCACGCTTTGAATCCCAGAGAAACGCTCTTAGTTACCTTTTAAACAGCCATTTAAATGCCTGATTAAAGGGCCGATTACTGTTGTTTTGCTGCTGTTTTCCTCAGGTTTTGAGTGCTCGGCGCTGACTCAGCTCTTGTTCGGCTGGTGAGGTCATGGACCCTGTATTATTTAATATCGAGATGTTTATATAGTTGAAAAAAGAACATTTTCATTGTAAAATGTTTTGAATATCCTGCAGCCCTATCTGGCATTATACAAAATTGAACCCCTATACCATGACGCCAGGCCATCCGTACATGATGCATGACAACAAACACAGATTTACTGGTTGTTTCGGCCAAGATGAAAGCAGAATGTTTAAAGTTTATCTCTAGTAATGAGTCCCGCTTTTGTCTTTGTTTAAACTGACTTCTAACCTAAACTGCCATGTTAGCTACCATGATTTTTTTTTACAGCAAACGTTACATCTACAGTTAAGTGGCTGGATATTGTAAGTGAAAACTTTGACTTTACTTGGTGCAAACAATTCAATACAAGCAACTTGCAAATTCAGCAAAAACCTAGGGCTATTATCTAAGCTATACTCAGCTGATGCAACTGACTAGTGGAGTGCAAGTAAGCAGACAGAAATCAGAAGCACTTTAGAGAACTAAAGTAAGAATGTTGTGTAAAAGAGAGAGTGGACAGTGAAAGACATCTAAACTCCCCAAGGAGTCATAGCATTCGGTTTAATGAGCACCTAGAAGAGAGCTGGCCTCTAATATATACAGTATGTCTGTCTGATGGTAGACGGTGGCCTTGTATGACCGCCAGTTTACAGTGCTGTTCACAACCTACATCTGGCATGGCTTGAACTAATGAAGAACAGGAAACCGGTAACCAGCTTTCATTAGAAGATTTAGAACATTTGAGGATTTAAGGAGGAACACTTTGAGGAAAGATAATAGGCTATGTTCAGATTACCAGAACAAATCTGCTTTTTGTCATATCTGGATTGTATCCAGAGTGGCAGGAGGAGACTTGTGATTGGACGCATGTTTTTTTTGCTAGTCTGAACAGTCAGAAAGCACATTAAATTCAGTTTCCAAACCCTATTTTAGCTATGTTCAGACTGTTTCTTAAATCAGATCTGTTGAGATTATTTGTCCGCACTGTTATATGTAGGTGCAAATGACCAGATCAGATTTGAACGTCCAGATATCACAAACATATCTGCATGGTCTGTGGTAACAAGGTCAGAGTCACTAGCTAACTTTTGGCACAGTTCTTGGAAATTCGCACTTCCGTTACTTTGTATTTGATAACGTTGTTGTTTGTTGCACTGTGAGCTATGTGTGAATTATATATTAAAATCTAATTTTGCAGAAACCAGAACATTTAGACTGAGACCTGTCTTTAGAAATGTCATTTAACTGTTGATTTTGTGGCATTTCTGGCTGTTCAGACTATCACAAATTAATCTGGATATAATCTAGATAACAGTGTGAACATAGACTGAGATGGTTTGAAATGCGATTAAATTCAAATATGCAGAGTAAAAAAAAGTCTAAAGTTTGGACACACCTCTTCTCAATCAATGTGTTTTCCTCCTTTTTAGGATTTTTAGGACTTTTTACATTGTAAATGTATTATTAAACACGGTAAAGCTAAATAGGTGACACATGTGGAATAATTTCTAAACAAAAAAAACAAAACAAACCAGAATATATGTGTTATACTTCAGAAACTTTGGGACAGATCTGCACACTTAATCTCAGTGTTTTCATGAGGTAGAGTCACCTGTAATAGTTTTCTCAGCATCTTGAGAGAGTTCCTCGAGGTGCTGAACAATAGTTGCTGTATTTGCCATCAGTTATAAATGCGAGCGAGAAGAGTTTTCTGCCCCACTCCCTCCTCTTCAGATGAGAAGCTCACATGGGTTGCCAGATTGACACACGGTGGCAAGTGACACCAAGTGCTTATTAGGTGAGTATACATGTTTGCCGTGTTAGTGATAGTGGAAGATTACTTTGCTATGGTTAGCAAACCTTACTGAAGCTCAGTGATTACCTGTTCAGCTGAGAAATAGCACGTTTGTTTGTTTCCATGACTGCAGCACACTGTTTGCATGCTGTTGTCTTTACCTGGCAACCGTGAGTGCGGAGATGGGACTAAGGGAATGGCAGTGGGCAGATTCTGAGACTAAAACTCACACAGATTTCTGTGATATACTGCACAGTTCAAATAAAAAAATACTGTCTGAAGTTCTGATGGTGTTACTACAGAAAATAGACTTCTTAATGAACACTTAATATGTAAAAAAATAATTATATTAAGAAATAAAAAAAAACACTGAATGAGAAGATGTGTCCAAACTTTTCACTGGTTACTGTATGTCCCAGTCCAGACACTTCTGCTTCATCCACAACACAAACAAACATCAATCTCATCAAATCCCGGGTGATGGAATTGTGGAGGTCCAAGAATCACTGCACTGATCACTGCAAATAACAGTGCAGACAGTCATTTCAACAGATCTGTCTTGAAAAACAAATCTGATTGGCCGGCAGTCTCAACACAGCCTTAGATTGTAGAACTTGCCTGACGGTCTCACTTGCAATAGTTGCATCATCTCTCAGAAAGGTGTGTGATATATGTGAGTAATATGACAGGAACAGATGGTGAATTTAGGACAACATTATAATAATGATTTATAGTGTATTCCCTTTCATTCACACCTTACCTGCAAGGCATAGTGAACAGGTATGACGATTGTGTGCCGGTAAAATAGTGTTGTATGTTTAGGAAAATACACGTAACATTTACATCAATGGGGAAATTGGCTCTGGTTTTGGAAAACCATATTAGGATCATTCTAATAGACGTAGAAGTAGAATAGGATTTTTTTTAACAGATACATTTAAAATTGAGGGATATAAAGCCCTCAGTAGACCTGTCACCTCACTGACATTACATTTTAACTTACTGTACTATATTTGGGAATGATCTAAATTATCTTATTTTTGCTGACCTCAGGATCAGCCATTTTTATTTAGGATTTTTTAACATTTTTTGTATTTCAACCAGAATATTTAAACATTTCTATTATTGAAAGTTTATTTAGCTTCAAAAGTGGAATTCCATTGTTATATCATCATTATATCTGTGGCCAAAAATGGGTCTTAAAACAACAATAATTTCCTTTATTGCAATTCTTTCTAGGGCAATATATTGTCAAGATTTTTTTTTTTTTTAGTGACAGGCTTTGTTTCCATTGTTTGGGTCGTGGAGCATTGAAACTCTGTTCTCTGGAAAGATGGTACTCCATCCAGTACCTTTGGGATGAAATGAAGATGAGTTGGTATCCTGGCCTCACGTACACTTTTGTCACTGAAAACAGTCAAATCCTCACAGCATTTGTCCAAAATCTAGTAAAAAAAAAATCTTCTTCTCTATGCCACTGATGTTTCTTTCTCTCTGTCTCTGCCTCTCTTTCTGACATCTCGAGTAGGTAAATACTACCTGCTGAAGCATGGCTGGTTGGAGAACCATTTAACATGACAATTTACTTACTATTCATCACAGTCTGTCAGCCCCCACAGAAACAGAAAACAAGGTTATGATATAATTACCACTGTGACACTTCTCCTCCATTCTTCATATGTAAGAGTGTTTCAGGTTTGAGTGCTCATGCTCTATTGATTTCTAAAAGCTTCTTGGTGTCAACCTAGGTGTAGGTTGACTACCGTCCCGTTGCACTTACACCCATCATCATGAAGTGCTTCGAGAGGCTAGTCATGAGGAACATCAAGACACAACTGCCCTCTTCACTGGACCCCCTGCAGTTTGCGTATCGTCCCAATCGCTCCACGGACGATGCTATCACCACCACCCTTCATCTCTCCCTCACCCACCTGGAGAAGAAGGACACTTACGTCAGAATGCTGTTTATAGACTTCAGTTCAGCATTCAACACCATCATCCCACAGAACCTCATCAGGAAGCTAAGCTCGCTCGGCCTCAACACCCCCCTCTGCAACTGGATCCTGGACTTTCTGACGGGGAGACCCCAGTCAGTCCGGTTCGGGGGCAGCACCTCCAGCACCATCACACTGAACACGGGGGCCCCCAGGGCAGTGTCCTGAGTCATTTGCTGTTCACCCTGCTGACTCATGACTGTGCTGCAAAACACAGTTCTAACAGCTTTATCAAGTTCGCCGATGATACAACCGTGCTGGGTCTCATCACCAAAGGCGACGAGTCAGCATACAGAGAGGAGGTGCAGCGGCTGACAGACTGGTGTACAGTCAACAACCTTCACCTGAATGTGGACAAGACAAAGGAAATGGTTGTTGACTTCAGGAGAGCACAACACACCCACTCTCCACTCAACATCGACGGGTTGTCCACTTAGCAGATAACCTCACCTGGACCCTGAACACCAGCTCTACAGCCAAGAAAGCCCAGCAGTGTCTCTACTTCCTCCGGAAGCTGAGAAAGGCCCGTCTCCCTCCACCCATCCTCACACTCTTCTATAGAGGGACCATTGAGAGCATCCTGAGCAGCTGCATCACTGCCTGGTTTGGGACCTGCACCGTCTCTGACCGAAAGACCCTCCAGCGTATTATGAGGACAGCTGAGAGGATCATCGGCGTCTCTCTCCCCTCCATCACGGACATTTACACCACCCGCAGCATCCGCAAAGCAACCAGCATTGTGAATGACCCCACTCATCCCTCACACGAACTATTCTCCCTCCTGCCTTCGGGAAGAAGGTACCGCAGCATCCGGTCCAGCACGACCAGATTCTGCAACAGCTTCTACCCCCAAGCCATCAGACTCCTTAACTGCAGAGACTGAACTGATGGTTTTTCTGTACATGCACACACACTCTTACCCCACTTACCCCAGAAAATGGAAAGCACTAAAAACCCTACTACCTCACTGGACTCTATTGCACACTGTGTAATAGAGTAATTACTACCTCACCTGGTCTTTTTTGCACACTGCAAAATTTGCACACTGTCTTGTTATTTATTATTCTTTGTCTGTATTGTGTTGTATTGTCTGTCTGCACTTTTGTACTGTTGCACTATTGTTCTGTCTACACTGTGTTTATGTGCACCATGGTCCCTGGAGGAACGTTGTTTCGTTTCACTGTGTACTCTGTATATAGCTGAAATGACAATAAAAACCACTTTGACTTTGACTTGACTTTGACTTGGTTGAATTCGGCTGTACTATTGTGCCATCGCAGCAAAGTGTGCTCAATTTTAAAGCACCTTTTTGGTACACATCTTGATGAATATATTTTTATAGATTTTTTTTTTGTATATCCTAAACTTGGGTGTTACGTGAAGCCCATGCCAAATAAGCAAGGTACTCATTGGGCAATAGGGCCATGAACCTCCTCTGTGAAACGGAGAGGTGACATACTTTGGACAGCAGGGAAGAGTCAGCCAATCACTGCTCAAACTTTAGCTCTCCTAGGTTAGTCTATTTCTTCAGGTTTAGATCTACCTTTAGCTCTCCAGGTACCTTAGAGCTCTCCAGGTTTATCTTCAGCTGTCCAGCTTTAGAGCTCTCAGGGTTTAGATCTATCCAGGTTTAAAACTCTTAACGTATCAAATCAAATCAAATTTATTTGTATAGCAGCTTTGCAGAGACATGATCACAGGACAAAGAATCAGGCAAAACATTTAACATTGAAAATACAGAATACAGAACCCCCAGTGAGCGCGGTATTAAAATTAAGCTTTACCTCTCCGGGTTTAGCTTTACCTCTCCAGTTTTAGCTTTAGCTCTCCGGGTTTAGTTCTACTTGTAGCCCTCCAGGTTTAAAACTCTACAGGTTTAGATCTATCCAGGTTTAAAACTTGTAACATATTCAAGTTAAGCTTTACCTCTTTAGGTAAAGATTTAGCTCTCTATGTTTATATCTACCTGTAGCTCTCCAGGTTCAGATCTACCCAGGTTTAGAGGTATTTAGGTATAGTTTCAGCTCTCCAGGTTTAAAGCTAAGCTTTACCTCTCCAGGTTTAGCTTTAGCTCTCAATGTTTATATCTACATGTAACTCTCCAGCTTTAGAGCTCTCAAGGTTCAGATCCATCCAGGTTTAGAGCTCTTCAGGTATAGTTTCAGCTCTCCAGGTTTAAAGTTATGCTTTACCTCTCCAGGTTTAGCTTTAGCTCTCCAGGTTTAGCTCTACCTGTGTCTATCCAGCTTTAGAGCTCACCGGGTTCAGATCCATCCAGGTTTAGAGCGCTTCAGGTATAGCTTTACCTCTCCAGGTTTAAAGTTAAGCTTTATCTCTTCAGGTTTAGCTTTAGCTGTCCAGGTTTAGTTCTACCTGTAGCTCTCCAGCTTTAGAGCGCTCTGGGTTTTAATCTATCCAGGTTCAGAGGTCTTTAGTTATAGTTTCAGCTCTCCAGGTTTAAAGCTTTAGCTTTCCAGTTTTTTTTTAAGTTTAGATCTCCCTGTATCTCTCCAGCTTTAGCGCTCACCTGGTTCAGATTTATCCAGGTTTAGAGCTTTTCGGGTATAGCTTTAGCTCTCCAGGTTTAAAGTTAAGCTTTACCTTTTCAGGTTTAAAGTTAAGCTTTACCTTTTCAGGTTTAGCTTTAGCTCTCCAGGTTTAGATCTATCGAGGTTTAGAGCTCTTCAGGTATAGCTTTAGCTGACTGGGTTTACAGTTAAGCTTTACCTCTCCAGGTTTAGAGCTAGCTTTACTTTACCAGGTTAAGAATCCCTGAGTTTAAAATCCAATATGAGGGTCAATATTAATATTAGTATTTCAATATATTAGTAAAAAAAATATTGTACAATTTACTTCTCTCACATCACGTAAATCAGTTGTATACACTACAACTATAGTACTGTCAGTCTGTTGACATGTTTTCATGGTGTTTAGATAGAGTTTAAAAAATAGAGTTTAATGTGTTATCAACTAGTATTACCAACTATAGTTGCAGATATCTGAAAGTTTACCAAAAACACAGTAAACTTGAGTGTGATGTCGAAAAGAAGGTAGCGCTATATGAGCAATGTGATTGGCCAGGTGTGTTGATGTAAGTCAGACCTATTTTTAGTCCAGCCAATTCTATATTAAGAAGAGAGTGATACTGGTGAAATACAGCAGACATTTCTTAAACTTTGGGAAGATATCTATCAGACATACTTTGCACATGTATACGATTGGTCCTGTGGAGCCAGAATTACATAATTTGAAATAAAATTCAGATTAAGGTTTCCAGGAGTTTTGTAACATTTTCTTCCACTGTCACCTAAACTGTTTGTTCTGTTGCATGGTTGTACTGCGTGCAAAGGTCACTCGTTAATGATTTAGATATGTCTTTTTTATATTTTTAAATGTACTGATGTCCGCTTAAGGGACATCTGAAAGAATCTGTCAGTTGATGGAACACACCTGCCACAGCATATTATGCCCAAACATACTCCGTCATGTCTTGTTCGATTCACTGGCATAATGGATTAGCCACCTTTTGACCCCTCTGCACCAGACCTGGCTGTCCTAGAGGAGTAGGGTCAGTAGCCTCAGGGCTGGCTGTGACCTCCCACACAGCGCGGTTAATTCTTAGGGCTCTTTGCTCTCCTGGGACAGATCCACAACTCCCTGAATGCCACTGATGGGGCTGATACCCAGCAAAGAGACAGACTAATATGGCTGGTACTGTTTGTGCACACATATGTGTATATGTGTGCATGTGTGTTGGAGGTGGAGAGGAAGTTAGAGCATCCATAATTTGATGTGACAATCTATGATATAAACCTGAGAAGGCCTAGAAGAAAGCAGCCATTATGTAAATTAAGTGGAGTCCATTAATTTAGCTTTTAATTTAGGTGTCCAGGTTTAGCTTTAGCTCTCCATTTTTTCCTTTAGTACTCCAGGTTTAGTTTTAGCTCTCTCAGTTTAGCTTTAACTTTAGCTCTCCAGGTTTAGCTTTGGCTTAGTGTTTTGCTTTAGTTCTTCTGGTTGAGCTTTCATTTGAACTTTTTTTAGGTTTAGCTTTTTAGTTTTAGCTTCTCTTGGTTTAGCCTTAGTTCTCCTAAATCAGCTTTAACTTTAGCTCTTTAGGTTTAGTTTTAGCTTTCTTAGTTTAGGTTTAGCTCTCCATGTTTAGCTTTAGCTTTCCTGGTTCAGCCTTAGTTCTCATGGTTTAGCTTTAACTTTAGCTCTTTAGGTTTGGTTTTAGCTCTCCTGATTAAGCCTTAGTTCTTCTGGTTCAGCTTTAATTTAAGCCTTTTAGGTTTTGTTTTAGGTCTCCTGCTTTAGCCTTAGTTCTTCTGCTTCAGCTTTAACCTTAGCTCTTTAGGTTTAGTTTTAGCTCTCTTAATTCAGCTTTACCTCTCCATGTTTAGCCTAAGTTCTCCTGGTTCAGCTTTAACTTTAGCTCTCTAGGTTTAGTTTGAGCTCTTTTAATTAGCTTTAGCTCTCCATGTTTAGCCTTAGCTCTCCTGGTTCAGCTTTAAATTGAACTCTCTAGGTTTAGTTTTATCTCTCTTAGATCAGCTTTAGCTCTCCATGTTTAGCTTAAGCTCTCCTGGTTCAGTTTTTTACTATAGGTCTCCCAGCTTAGCTTCAACTTTAGCTACCCTGGTTCAGCTTTAGTTCTCCTGGTTCAGCTTTAACTTTAGCTCTTTAGGTTTAGTTTTAGCCCTCCTGGTTTAGCCTTAGTTCTTCTGGTTCAGTTTTCATTTTAGCTATCTAGGTTTAGTTTTAGCTCTCTAAGTTCAGCATTAGCTCTCCCGATTAAGCCTTAGTTCTTCTAGTGTAGCTTTAATTTAAGCCTTTTAGGTTTAGTTTTAGCTCTCCTGGTTTAGCCTTAGTTCTCCTGGTTCACTTTAACTGTAGCTCTCTAGGTTTAGTTAAGGCTCTTTTTGTTAGCTTTAGCTCTCCTGATTCAGTTTTTACTTTAGCTCTCCCAGTTTACATTCAACTTTAGCTCTTCAGGTTTAGCTGTGGTTTCATGCTGCCAGTTGTCAACAACACAGTGTGTTGCACCTCCAGACACCATGAAAAAATGTTTACAGATAAGTTCAAAAGGACAACACTGTGTGTGTATGATTTATTGAGACTACTGCTGCTTCTATTACTGTTGATGTGCAGCTCTGATGAACTGGATCCTGAACTTGGGAATGGAACGCAGCATTGGCTCTCTGGGTTTAGCTAACTAATATGGCTGTGAGTGTGTGTGTGTGTGTGTGTGTGTGTGTGTTTGTGTGTTTAGGGGAGAGGCAGGAGGGTGCAGCATCTGTGAGTTGGTGGTGAAGCTCTGTGATATAAATCAGAGAAGTCTCAGGGTGCAGAAAAGAAGGCCCAGAGGAAAGCAGCCATTATGTAAATAATCTGAAAAGTCCATTAATGGGGGCATTCGTAACAAGTGATCCATAACAAGAGAACGCAAGTGGGTCAGGAGCTGCGTGCCGGGACTCGTGGAAGGTGGAGGCGACGTTTTTCCACAACGAGGGACCGAAACAGCGAGAAAGGTTAATACTGAGTCACTGGGTGAAACTGTGTGAGGTAAACAGAGAGAGTAAGTGAGTGAGTGTGTGTGTGTTTACTCTGCAAGCTGAGCATTACGGTGTAGTGTACACACAGTTTACTTTTTGTTTGGATTCCAAAGGAATTAGACGGTGGTAATCGTTGCTTATTAGACTGAATTACCATACGTAGGGCTTGGCCAAAGGTAGTTTGTCAGCTTGTCAGACTTGCATGGGCTTAAACCGAGACATAAAGTGAACTGAGGTGGACCTGCCTGCTTACCGAGCCTTCATTGAAACGTCTTATGAAATGAAATCTGACTCAGCTAATTGTGTGTGAGGGAACACACACTTCTTACCTTTCTTACAATAAATAATTGAGAGAACTCTCCCTAAATCATTACCTGCTGTCAAGTACAGTCGAATAAATGGGCCATGGGAATCCGCTTATTCCCTGACTTATTCAAATACGAATACAGAAACATGTTTTCTTCTGCTAATACTGTACAATTACTGCATCTAGCTGCCCTTTTCAGAGATCACTCACACAAGTCAAGGAGGAGAATGGAATGAATCAGCGAGCTAATGCATGTTATACTGTGTTAGCTATCCATCTAAATCATGGGTTCTCAACCCTTTTCACCTCATGGCTCACTTATTTATGAGTAGAAAGTGTAACAGCCAACAAGAAACACTAGAAAACACTAGTTGTTATGTATAACCCAAATCCTAAAAGGCAGGTCAGTTCATTTGACAGCCGTCTTTGCAACACAGATGGGCATTTATTTAGAGTCATGCAAGAAAAGCCTTCTATCTGTTTAAATGGGGAGAAACCAAATACTGGAAACCAAAAGTCGGCTTTTAATTTCAGAAACATAATAATATACCCCTGATACAATGTGATAAAAAACCCATGAACAGCTTGTAGTGTTTGACTCAATAATAAACAAGAAACATGATTTTCAGCTTGTTTTGGCTACTGCAGCTGTGCAGATCTCCACAGTGAAGGTGGGAGGTGGGGGGCTTCTCCACTTGCACGCTGTCCCTCCTCCACTTTCTGCACAACCAGCAAGCTGATTGGCTCTTTTTGTTGAAGGGCAGGACTGGCAGAATGCCACTAATTAAAGCAACATGCCAAAATGAGATCATATGCTTTAATAGTTTTTAGGATCAAGAAATTGCATTTATAAGGGCCGAAACTTGGTCGATACCTACAAGTATTAAATCTGGCAGTAGATCTAAAGTTATCTAAAAAATAAAAAATAAAAACTTTTTTTTTTGGACACATTCAGCTATCAGTAGTTTGGTCCATTAGCCTGACGTTTATGCATCTTTTCTGAACTCCAAAATAAACCCATATTAAAACTGATTTTTCCTGGTATGGATCACTGGTGGGTTGGAAAAAACCTACTGTATATGCAAGGTAGGAATACCCCTAGGACAGAGCGCCAGTCCATGATGAAGATGATGGAAAACGATAACGATATATCATGTCTTTAGACATTTAGCTGAGATAAAGCCTCAGAAATTGGATGTTTTCCTCATGCCCTTATCAAGCTTTTGATCTGGTCCAATAAACAAATCGACTTAAATGAATGTGCTGTTTTCATTGTCACCATCTCTAAAAGTATCCCATGTAAGATATGACAGCCCATTCCCGCTCCTGAAATAAACACTCACAGGCCAGACAAACATAGGGTGGGGATCCAGAGTCCAAAAATAAGTTCAGAACCTGGACAGCCTAGTCTATCACATGCACAAAAACACACACACATGCCCAGATACACACACACACACACACACATCTACTCTCTTTCTGTGTCTTATCTCAGAGGAGTGCTTTTCAGGGTTGATGAGAAGTGAAAGCTAGCAGCTGCCACTTAGCATGTAATTAGGCCTGCTAGCATATAATAGTGTTATTGGTGGAGCTAACATCCCATCCTTGATTCCTGAGTGCATGTAAGAGGTGATCCAACTTTCCACACGTTTTTCTTCTCTTTCTCCATCCTGGGACAACACCCAGCAATCTGTAGGCCAAAAGCAGGCCTTTACAACACTCTACATGCCTATTAAAGTTACTGCCTTTTCTCGAAGACCAGCGACTGCCTTCGGCCTACAGACTCAGCCCTGTCTTGTTACATTTGTTTCTGAAACTCTTAAGAAATAGGGGAGAGAGAGAGAGAGAGAGAGAGAGAGAGAGAGAGAGAGAGAGAGAGAGAGAGAGAGAGAGAGAGAGAAAGAGATAAAGCTGGCTAAAGCTGATTCTTACACAACCGTCTGACAAAATGTCAGGTAGTGGCATTAGGCTTGTAAAGGATGGCTAATGTGGGCTTCTGGGGGGGGCTTCTTCGCTTGCACTATGTCCCTTCTCCACTCTCTTCACAACCAGCAAGCTGATTGGCTCTTTTTGTTGAAGGGCAGGACTTTATCCTTGAATGCCACTAATTAAAGCAACTTGCCAAAAAGAGATCATATGATCTGACTAGATGTCAGGATCAAGAAATCGCATTTATATGGACTGAAACTTGGCCGATACCAACAGGTAGCTGATCTATACTGACATTCCTCCTGACTGTTTTATGAATCCTGGATAATTAAATTTGGCAAAATCTCCAAGTAGATCTAAGGAAATTGAAAGAAAGTTTTTTTGGACACGTTCAGCTTTCAGTAGTTTGGTCTATTGGCCAGATCTTTATGCCTCTTTTATAAACTTCAAAATAAACCCATATTACCATATTAAACCATATATACCATATTAAAACTGATTTTTCCTGCTCAGGATCACTGGTGGATTGGAAACCCGCTGTATATGCAAGGCAGGAATAACCCTCGGCCTGCAGACTCAGCCCTGTCTGGTTACATTTGCTTCTAAAACTCTTAAGAAATAGGGGAGATGGATAGAGAGAAAAAGTGAAACTGACTGAAGAAAAAGGAGAGAGAGAGAGAGAGAGAGAGAGAGAGAGAGAGAGAGAGAGAGAAAGAAAGATATAAAGCTGGCTAAAGCTGATTTTTATACAACCGTACGACAAAATGTCAGGGAGTGGCATTAGCCTTGTAAAGGATGGCTAATGTGGGCCTCTATTGATGTTATCACAAAGGGCACATAAAGCCTGAGTTTAAGCAGTTCAGATCCTGGGGCTGTTTGGCGTTTGTTTTACTGTTAGTCTGGTCACAGTCTGTCTGTACTCTGTGTCCCACTGCTTCCTAAACTCGTCATAAAACCTTTTAGAGTAGAGCCGTTTTGCTAGGCTGAACAGATTTGGTTGTGTAGTGATAAAGTGTTACCATTTACTGTATTTGGTCAAACCAGTATGCCATCCCATTGAGCAACTTTATTTTCAACAGCAGAGACTCTTACCCTCCCTCGGCTCTAAACTTATGACAATATACAATTCTCAACCAGCAGAACAGCTACAACTAACTTCATTTATACATAAACAACTAATGCGCAACATAGCAAAATAAAACTGCCTACATAACCCTAAACAAAAGGAGGAGAGACTACCAAACAATCTCGGAGCTACCTAAAGCTTAGATCAGACCCAAAAAATCTAGCCCGACCCGGCCCGACCCCGTGCACATTCTACCCAAACCCAACCCAACCTGCCCCAATTTAAACAAGACATTTTTTAGTAAGTAGAGTGTTAAAACTGAGCTTTTTAAAATCATTTTCAGGCTGTTTAACTAAACAAAGTTCAGAATATTCAGAATGATGTTAATTAACATTGCAACACTGAAGAAGCATAAACCTATTATTTAAGAAAAATGTTAATTAATAACCGATCTCTCCGGCTACTCCAATATAGTTAATTAAAACTATATTGTAAATAAAACTATATCCAATATAGAAAATAAATCCTTTTCTGAACAAATAATTTTTTTTTAAACAGTTTTTTAAACGTATAAAACAGCAATAATCCTAAGCATTGCACAATCATTAAACCAAAATAGACCAAGAACAATAACAAAATTTACAATTACTTTCATTTACTCTAATAAAATTAACAATGTTTAAGAATATTAAATACTTTCTGAACAAACCTTTTTTTAAGCATAGAGCAAAACACATAAAACAGCTATAAGGCTAAGGGCGGATAATCAGAGGAGCTGTTGTGTGTGCAGTGCAAAATACAGTTTGATTTGTTACTTTACTATTGTGATTATCATGCTATAGCTTAATATTAAATAAAAATAGCATTAAAAAACAGAGCCTGACCCGACCCAGCTCAAGGAAAGTAGTGGCAAATCTCGACTCGACCTCTCCCGAGTTCAAGTCGGGCCTCAGGTCGGGTTCGGGCAGAGAATCTAATCTCTAGAGCTACCTTCAGAACTCCTAATTCCTACCACACTGTTATGGTGCTACCATAATACCTATGCACATTTCACTGCCTTGCAAAAACCTTTTCAGGCTTCATAATGCTTGTAGCCTTGCCATGAGCACACTGGTCAGTGTTCAACCTCACTTCCAGGATGTGGGGGTTCCCAAGCCGTCCTCTGAGGTAACACTTCAGGATCAATTAAAATACACACACATTTGAGTGGATCATAGGATGCTGAGTATCTGTCCTTCTTCACAACACTGTTGTCGGCTCCGATCCAAACTTATCCATGTACCCATAAGTGGAGAAAACATGATGATAAACAGAAAGCACAGGGATAGGGCACAACTCCAAAGTCAATGTTAGAACCTCCAAAGTCCTCAGGCTGTGGTTACTGTGGACTGTCTGGAGAATATGATTCTCCGAGCCACCAGCAGCCTTCAGTTTCTGCTAACCATCACTGCCTAACAGGATCCAGGGAAAGCCTAAGTGTTGTTGGACACCTGTTTTTCGTCAGCGGCGTCGGGTCAAAGGCAGCAGGAAAGAACTCCCTGGGAGGAGCTCATTACAAGATCATGAGGGAAGGATATTTTTGGGCTGCACAAATTACTGAGGTAGTGTAGGTGTGGAACGGCAGAGAGCTTCTGCTTGTAAAACTGAGTCTGAACATGTTGTGTGAAATTTAAGAGGCCAGAATGAGTCTGCCTTGGAGAAAAGGCATCTTGTGAACCTGCTCACCCTTTTTTCTCACCCTGATGAACCACAGCAGATATGAATCTGTTCAATTTATGCTCAAATCCAAAGGAAAACCAGTAAAAGTACACATTTTTGACAATAATCCAAAGTCTTTAATACTAACATAGTATTCCTTCCATTTGGCACCAAATATGGCGAACAAAGCTAGATATTTGGAAGGCCAATTATCCAATCCTTGTCCATATGAACTTCCCCTATGGACAGCAATGCCCCAAACACTAAGAGGGTGCGGGCTAGAACATGCCTCCTCCAATACATGTGAAGTCAGCCACCGCCTCTTTTCCAGCTGCCACCAATGCAGCAAACAACATGAACCAATAGAAAAAGCACATGGTTTCCAGCTCTGATTGAATGATGATGTCAGAGAATGCCATATACCTATCCAATTGTGCTCGTCTGTTTGACTCTGGCTGTTGAAGATAAAGCAACAAACATGACTCAGGATTCAAACAAAGACTCGTAGTACTGTGATGCATCATAGTCATCCAGACCAGGAATTGAACCCCAGAAAACTTGGTGTTGTACTACACTGGCAGGTATTGGTGGTAACCATTGCAAAACACCAACAACCACCACCACATATCGTAGAAGAACCTACACTCATGGTCCATGTCTACCTTGTGTAAGCTGTGTACCTTGAAAAATCAAGGTACTGGAGTTAAAGTTTACCTGTAGATGCATCGTATGAACTGTAATCAGTGGACAAAGCTCTTGTTATTTACTGTAGGTAGTAGCACCCTCTCAAGATAGCAGTGCCTTAACTGTGTACCAGAATATGAATTCTGTGTTGAGAATAACATATTTCACAAATAATATATCTGGACTTACGGTCAGCGAATGAATGACAATGAATGAGCATAAGGATATTACAGCAATGATGGAGAGCAAAATGTCTAGGCTTTTAGATACAAAGGTGGTTCAAGTGGTTCTTTGAGCAAACACACTGAAAAAACACTTTTAGTTCCAAAAAGTTCAGTATTTGTGTGTGTTTGTAATGAAGATGATTGTGAGCTTGACGTATCTTTTAACGATTTAAAGCAAGGGGTCTCTAAGCTTAACCCAACTTTCTGCCCTTCTGTGCCCCACACAAAATATGATATGATGATCTCATAAAAATAAATACATATACAACTAAAGTGCACCACAACACACCATGGGTTATCGTCACTCTTGCACTTTATGTTGTCTGTTGCACCATGGTTCCGGAGGATTGTAATTTCACTACACTGTGTACTCATATATAATGGCAATAAAAGCCTCTTGACTCTTGACATAATGTACAATTACACAAACACATTTCTTATAATTCATACCTACATTACGGGGCTCCCGTCCACTTGGGGTGCTGTTTTGCCACATGAACACAACCCATAAAAGAAGCGTGTGAAAACAATGTCACTACAGATTCACCCATGCTACATTTCTCCATTTTGAAGCTTTCAAAAAAGAAGTAAATGGACATAAATGGTTAGACTTTCATGTTATACTATGGGTAACTAGGCTTTAGGTTATGGTAAAGGTTAGGGACAGATTACGTTTAAGCTACAGTAATAGCAGTAAATAGCAGTTAAATTTCAGTTTAGCTTGAGGTGCAGGGTTCAGATAATACTATTAGTCTTCTTAAGTTTTCTCTGTAACATTCTCTATTCACATTATTAGATTTTTAATAATTATCAAGTCTGGGTTACATCAAAAATTTGTGCATATGAACGAAGGATGAGCTATATTTAATACTGATCATTTATACACACCAGGCTGCTAACTAAATAGCTTATCTAATAATTGACCTATTCAGTCACATGACTGTACTATGGCAGACCAATCAGCACGCTCTTTTTTAAAAATAATTTGAAAACCACATAATTACAACTATATCTGTCACATCTTAAAGCTGCAAAACAGAACAAAAGACATTTTAGGCTAACTGATCCCCCCAACCCCCCCCCCCCCCTTCAACAGTACCACTGCAGCCCACTTGGGGTGCCACAGCCCACAGGTTCAAAACCACTGGTCTAATAACCTTCATATAACCAATCTAAGGATCCTCACCATTTACTCAAAGAACTGTATGAATCATCTGTATTATGTTTAAGATTGTTCACCATCCTTAGGCAAAAAATAGGCTACAGTACTGCACTATACCTTTACCCAATGTTTCTATGCAGTAGGTGATTTTATTGAGATTAGTACACAGTGTTTCATCAAAACAGACTGTATACACAAATGCACTGTTCACCTCCAAGCAGCCAAACCATTCATCTCCGGGCTGCAGTGGCAGACAAATTGGCCCTTTATTGCGGTTGTTTGACTGTGGAATGCACCTCATGATAACGAGACAAAGACTCAGCTTAAATGCAGTCTGAAGAGTCTGTACACAACATCCGCAGACTGGAGAGTGGAATGAAAAGGTGAGACCACACAAATCACGCATTCCATTCCATGTCTTTCTCTCTCTTTCATGTAGGGCCACCCCTTTTAATCAGGACAGACTATTTTTACCCTCAGCTTACAGATGAATGTGCTCTGCAATGGAAAAAAAAGAAGAAAAGGAAAAAAAAAAACTTTCCAGGCATAAAATAAATTAAAATTCCTTCTCGGGCTTTACTCTCTAATTCGACATTATTTCAAGGTTAATAGCTCTGACATCCAGAAGCGCTTAATAACCAAATAAAACAGCGATTCCTTACTCCATCTCCATCTCCCCTGCACGATTCCTAATGCCATTGAGCAGAGGACAGGGACCGCGGTGCCTGCGAGACTGCCTGGGTCTTAATAATCTCCGAGACTCCAACTCGCAGCGAGAGGCGCTTGATAATTCACAAACCCATATGCCGGCTTTGTTGATAGACTTGGAGAGCTTACTGCAATTTAATCAGCGTCAGCTCGCGCTGAAGACTCACTGTACATTAATATTCCACGACGTGATGAATAACCCATGGTGAAACTTTGAGGAGAGGGCATTCAGGAGACAGCGCGTAGTGTTGAATAGCTCCAGCAACTCTCGCTACTGTTACAGAGAAGAGCAGGCAGATTATTAGGTACCAGCTGGAATAATGAGCTGTACTGAATTCAAGTGTAGGTGATTTAGGGGGAATATCTGCAGTGGTGGAAACTTTAGGTGTAGTTGTGCTGGCAAAAGAAGAACTTTGTCCTGAAACAAAATAAGAGACCACCTAAAATTGATGAGTTTCTTTGATTTTACCAAATTGAAAACCTCGGGAATATAATCAAGAGGAAGAGGGATAATCACAAGCCATCCAAACCAAGCTGAACTGCTTAAAGTTATCCAAAAGCAGTGTGTAAGACATGATGCCAAGATGCATGAAAACTGTGATCAAAAACCAGGATTAATGCACCAAATATTGATTTCTGAACTCTTAAAACTTTATGGATATGAACTTGTGTTCTTTGCATTATTTGAGGTCTGCATATTTTTTATTATTTCGGCTATTTCTCATTTTCTGCAAATAAATGCTCTTAAGGACAATATTTTTATTTAGAATTTGGGATAAATGGTTTCTGTAGTTTATACAATAAAACAACAATGTTCATTTTCTCAAACATTTACCTATAAACAGCAAAATCAAAGAAACTGATTCAGAAACTGTAGTGGTCTCTTTATTTTTTCCAGAGCTGTACATGTCACTATTTTTAGCTATTAGAAGATTGTAAATTGAGGCCATAAAGAGATGGGTATTTATAGTTTAGCTGGTCTTAAATGCCAAAAAAACTAGTTTAACCCAGGTTGACCAAGGCGGTCAACCAGCATGATCAGCATGACCACAATAGGCAAGCTGACTGACCAGCAAGCCTATTTAATCAATGTACAAACAACCATTACCAATAAGTCCAAGCTGTTTGACCACCATGACCTTGCATGGTCTTGCTGGCGATGGTGGTCAATTATCAAGGCAATGTATCACCAAAATCAAATAAAAAAATACACTATGCTGATCAACAGTTGGTTAACCAGCTAGTTTTTCATTTTATAAGAAGCTTTTCAATGATCTTCACCATCAAAGACTAACTTAGCATCCCAATTCAGCTACCAGAAAAAGAAGAATAAATGTGCTAGGCTGGATATTCCAGCATGGCAGTAACACTAATCAAACTTAGAGTAGCATCTGTGTACTACTGAGGAAAGTTAGTTGAATCACACCAGTCTAAAAACTGTCCAGTTTTGGAGAGCCTCTGTCCACTGCAGCCTCAGCTTTCTGTTCTTGGCTGACTGAAAAGGAACCTGATATGCTTATCCACCAATGTGTGCAAGGCATGTCTAGCAGTCAGCGTTCTCTCACCAAGAAGTATACTACCCAAGAGTAGCTGGGGAAGCATTCTGAAGCATGACCTCTTGTGGCAAGACCCAGTTTCTAATCAGACCACACCCGTAATCATTTATATATCTGCCTGAGATGTAGATGCACCCTAAGTTTTCAGAGATCTGGGGTGTGTCAGTTTGTATTTCTGTCAATAAGTGTATATTGGATCTATAAGGCAGGTGGTTATCATGCATTGTTGAGTATAATGTGAGAATAAACTACAAGGTAGGACTTTCTAATATACCTGTTGGTAAGTGCAGAACAACAGTAATCCAGGCTAAACGGACACAAAATGCTTACCCTCAAGGATTTCGAGTGGTTGACCACTAGTATTACCACTTGTATGTATCAGTGTATGGTTTGTGCCACACATGCTGCATGCACTTTGCACAAGACACTGAAGTGGTGTTCTCTGGCCCCTGGTGTGGGTTGGGAGGACCGAGCTAATCACAGGCTCTGGTGAAAACCTAGCCAATGCTGTTCCCACAGTCAAGTGGTGAAGGCCTCAGTATGGGGTGGGCGTCCTCCTTGCTCTGTCACTCTATTTCTGCTCCCTCTCTTTTGGTTTCTCGCTTTACCCCTACTCTCTCTCTCTCTCTCTCTCTCTCTCTCTCACTCTCTCAGCCTCTTGCGTTCTCCCCTAGTGGATGGTTTCATGCCGAGAGAAACACCAGGGTACGAAAGCCAGGCTGGAAAGTCCCCCCACCCCCCTTAACTAGAGCCATGAAAACAGCCTGTAATCAGGGAGGTGTGAGGCTTGGCAGCAGAGTGAGGTTCAGGCAAGGCCTGCTTACACTGCATGACCTCAGCACATGAGTGTGCGTGCATGTCTGTGTGAGTTATTCTGCGAGTTTGTGTGTGTGTGTGTGTTTACTCTGCAAAGCCGAGCGGGGCAGTGGAGTGTATATACAGTT
Source organism: Astyanax mexicanus (assembly GCF_023375975.1). NCBI lineage: Eukaryota > Metazoa > Chordata > Actinopteri > Characiformes > Acestrorhamphidae > Astyanax > Astyanax mexicanus. Next base: position 27,972,300 of record NC_064413.1, on the reverse strand, counting down.
CCCTGGTTGTTTGGGTTTCTAGGGAGTTAGGAGCAGTAATCGTTACGTATCAAGGCAAATTACCAGGCAGCGGTTTGAGACGAAGGCCCTGCCGAGTCCAATCTGACACTGACAAAAAAAAGAGTCTAAGTGTGTATGGGAACGAATCTGTAAGTCATGACTTTAAACACTGTGTAGTCTATAAGCAATGGCACTGCTAACAGACTGGCGATAGTAAAAAAAAAACAGCAGAAAGGACGGAGACATGCTACGGTAAATTGGTTCTGACCACAATCTGCAGCATCTAGTGAAAGAAAAAGCAAAGAAAGAACGAAAGAAAAAAGAAAAGGGACAAGCCCCCCCAAAAACCATTTGAAAATGGCTGTGGAGTGAGGGAGAAAGAGAGAGTGAGAGAGACAGAAAGAGAGAGAGGAGAGACTTTGAAAAGAATAGGTGAATGGAAGGACAACCATGGGCACACATGGCCCTCACCACAGGACATCAGGCACTAATTTCACCCATGGCCAGCCCGGCTGACCAGACACAGACTCAGACAATAAAAAGAAATATGGAGAGAGAGAGAGAGAGAGAGAGAGAGAGAGAAAGAGATGTTGACATGATTGGGTCACACAATTACAGCTTTTTACTGATTTTTAAGAAGCACTTTCAAGCTGAGAATATCCCATTTTACCCCATCCCAAATGTCTCCTATTGGACTCCAATTCAGTGACTGTTAATACTCATTGTCAAACTCACAAAACCAGTTTGAGATCTATTTTGCTTTAGAACACTACAGAATTATCATGCTAGAAGTAGCCATTACAAGATGAGGGAAATGTGGCCATGAAGGGATTCACATGGTCAGTAATAAATCTGCAGCATTTAAGCAATAATTGACCAGCATTAACGTGCCAAGAAATAAACCCCACACTATTGCACCACATCCACCATCCTGCACTGCTGACATATCCATGGTTTCATTCTGTTGGTGCCAAAATGTGACCATCTGTGAGGCTACATATTTCCAGCCTCCTACTGTGCCGTTTTTGGTGAGCCTGTGTTCACAAAAGCTTCAGCTTTCTGTTCTTGGCTGACTGAAGTAAAGCTTAATGTGGTTTTCTTCTGTTGTAGCTCACGTGTTGCATTATCATGCTGGACACAGCCGTTAAAAGAGGAGCAGACTGTGGTCGTGAAGGGATTGAAGTGATCAGTGACAGTATGCAAATACAATGTAGTATTCAAATAATTTCGGACTGGTATTAAAATGCTCTAAAGTGTGCTAAGAAAACAGCCCCACACCAGTACATCACCTCCACCAGTCTGGGCTGTGGGTTACACTGCTGTGTTTTGGTTTCTTCTGCAGCCTCAGCTTTCTGTTCGTGGCTGTGGAACCCAATAGTGCTCTTCCACTGTGGTAGCCCATTCCCCTCCACCTCAAGTTGGACATGTTGTGCAGTCTGTGAATATTTTCTATTCACCTCAACTTGTACAGAGTGGTTATCTGAGTAACTGTAGCCTTTTTGTTGGTTCAAACCAGCCTATGCAGTCTCTATTGCCTTCTTTCAATAATTAAGGTATTGTGAAGTGCATTGAATTGCTTTCTTATATGAAAAAATGGCTGTATAAAAAAACAAATAGGTTTTTAAGCACCCTTATCATGCAGGTCCATTGGGTTGGTGTACCAGAGATACACGTCCTACCACAATTCCTGTCAGTATCATAGTGAGTGAAAATTGATCCACCACTCGGATAATATAGTTCAACCACAGTCTTCTGGTCAGAAAGTGGGCTCCAAACCATCATGGGATAGCAGTATGTAAAGTAATCATCAAGTGTTACCTCAGAGCATGGCTTGGCAATTCCCAAACCTGTATAAGTTGTGAGGTGTTATCTTGTGTGATTTATGTAATTATGGCAAGAAGAAATGAGCGGGCTCATGGGTTAAAGAAGTGAGTTATTGTTTAAGTTTGAGTGAGATCTGATAGTGGGTCCAGATGGATGGAACATTCTTTTTCCAACATTCCTTAATCCACAGTGTTGTACTGTATGTGTATTGGGAATATGTCAGAAGGCATTACCACCCACAAAGGACATCCTGGAGAGAGGGCGGAAATGATCTTGGCTCTCCTTGCGAACAGACAAAATTCTAGTACTCTGGTACTTCAGACATCGCATCTGAATTCAATACAGATGCCTCACAGGTCAGTGCATGGTTCTTTCATTTTCATGGGACATAGCAAAGATAAGTAGACCGCAATCAGTGGAAAGTCAAGGTAGAAGTATTTTTTTAAATAACATTTTATCTCTAAGTGCTACTTTAGATTATGCTGATATCAGGCAGGGAGATTCATGCTATCTTTACCTTTTAAAGCATATTTTCCACAAACTTACATCGTAGCACAGAGTGTGCCCTGTTTTCTTTCTCTGCATTATGAAACCTAATATCATACCAGTGTTGGCGGAGGACATTCGATTGACGTCCAAGTCATATATTTAGACAAATGCAGTGCAGCGAGTGTGATTCTCAGCAGCTTGGTGGAGACGGTGCCGGCCCACCAGCCCTCTCCCTGTGGGGTGACCTTGTCTGAACCTCGGCTGCTGGAACACTGACTCGCCTGCACCACAAATGGAGTTCATTAGAGTCTAGTAACAATCTCCCACTGGAGTCTCTCTCTCTCTCTATCTCACACGCACACACTTTATCATCTCTCACCCTATCGATGTTCCTCTCTCTCTCTCTCCGTCTCTCTCTCTATCCATTTTGTCTAGCTGTCTCTTCGTCTATCTCCCTTTCTCTCCCTTCCTCCCTGGCTCTGTCAGACCCTGTAATTCGCCATCCTTTCTCGCTAAGAGCACCTGGTGGTCATCCCATATCCTGAAGAGACCTCTACTCCAGCAGCCACCCTGCCGAGTCATGTCCTGCATTTTAAAGTCGTCTAGAGGACAGATGTTGTCTGGCACTGGGCGGACATACGCATTTTATGCCATCGCCTGGAAGACAAGGCAATGGCTTTAGTGCTGTTAAAGAAGATGAAGCTTCTTTAACAGCTTTATGAGGAAAGTCTTGTATGTTTTCTTTCCCATTACGAGCAAAACACGAAACAAACAGCTTGTGATGCGGAAATCAGCCGTGGTAGGCACAAACTGAGGTGCCCTCCACAAGGCTACGAGCACCCGCCCGTGACCCCGTGCACCAGCTAGCCTGAACACGGCCCTCTCGCTTAATATGCATTGACTGTGGGAAGGCAATGAAAAATAGATTAGGTGTGCATGGATTAGTGAACGAGACAGAAAGCAAACGGGAGTGGGAGGGAGGGAGGGAGAGAGGGAAGGAAGGATAGAAGGTGGGAAAGACAGAGAGAGAGAGACTGAGGAAGATATGTGGAGGGGAAGAGACAGAGGACAGAGATTGAAAGAGCAGGAAAAAAAGTTAATCATCTCATGGTGGGAGGCAGAGGAGCAGGACTTGTTCTTAATTACAGTCTCGGTACGAGCTGAGAGAGAGGGGGTGCAAGCCGCCGCTAGGAGGTTTTTCAGCCCTGCTTGTGCTCACAGCTCCTCAAGGAATCACTCCTGACAGTTCCTGCAGTCAGCCAAGAAGGCAGAGTGGGTCATGATGGGACAGACATGGGGGACGGATAAGCACCCTTGTTTAAACTCGCTGTGCAAGACTTATGCTTGAATGCATGGATTTCGAAAGTGGTGCCAACTGAGTCGACTGCATGTATTACCTTATATGTCTGCAAAGATGTCTTGCCTACAGATGTTGCAGCCTGGCCTGTAGATCATGCACACTTGTGGGCTGCCAAAGCTGATATTCCTGCTAGTCCCAGTATTGCGTGATTTGCAATAAATCTGGCACTTGCTGTGGGTGGGTGAGCATTATCTCTCTGAAAAAATGGCAAGTGTCTAACATATCACTACTAGTGGTGCCCAGCTGTTGTATGCAATGGATTCCCAGGTCTTTACACCAGCAGTTAAGGCAGTGTGTCACTCTACAACAAAAAGGCAGGTTTGAGGACTCACCACAAGGCCTTCATTCTTGAACCTGATCTGGCTCTGGACTCTGGATGTCTTGCTAAAGGCAATGCAGTTCCACTCTATAGCAGTCCAGGTTTCTCGTTCACAGCACCACTGCAATAGAAAGAAAACAATGTCTAGCTTAATGCATGGCTTACATGGTGGGCAATTTGTCAATACACCCATCCTGCTTCTCTTAGTCCAATTATACACCCTTTCTCAAAGTCTATCAACTGGGCAAAATGTCTTTGGATGTGTTGTAGAGGCATATCTAGCTGTAAATGATCTCTCACCAAGAGGTACACTACCCAAAAGTAGTCTCTAAAAGCCTTTTAATTGGGTTGGATAGCAGAAGAAGCAGTTTTACGCCCTCTTGTGGAAAGAAGTGTCTAATCAAATCACACCTGTAATCATTTATATTACTACCTGAAACATAACTGCATGCCGTGTTTTGAATTATTTTTTGTCAATGGTGTTTTTTTTCTTCTTTTTATTCAGAGAAAGGAGCAACACATATTTATTTGTTATGGATTCCAGATCACTGATGCATATGAAAGCAAGAGGCTTCTTCTCATGATCAGAATCTGTCTAATCTAGATGATCTTCTTTGCTGTGTCAGCACAGAAAGAGTGATTCCAGTGTGTCGTGGGAAAAAAGCAGCAGCAGCAGCAAGGCCTGGCTGTTTAAGAGGAAGCACATGGGAGAGCCATGAGTCAAGCGTTAGTGATACACGACACCACAGTTGCATATTTCACTGCAGACTGCTGATAGCAACGCACTCCCAGAGCATGCAAATCTTCACCAACTGCTGGAACACTGCAAATACCACAGTGAGGGTTCATAAACACTTTCATTTTAGACACTAGTGATAACCTGTTGTATTAGATTCTGTGGAAAAAAAAAAGATGTTGGCTGTAACCTAGGTTCAACCAGGAGTGGCAAAGCCTGCTATTCTGAGTCCCACAGGACTGAAACTCCAGGCCTACCATTAGAAAAACATGCCATAACTCATTGAGACATTGTGGACCACCACCCAATGGCTCAGAGTTTGAGAGAGCGTTTAAATGACTGTAAAACAAAAAAGTAAATACTGTAATCCAGAGAGTGAATGTCATCGTGTTGAGCTCACACTCAATATATACAGTATATCACTCTGGAGGACTTTGCCAAGACTTTGGAATTGGTCATGACTGATAGCTCTCATCAGGATCATTCTGTAAGAGAAATGATGTGAATGTAAAAAGGATAGGATAGGATTAGAACCAGAGTTAGCTTTAGTTTATTGCTTACAATGATGTTGAGTTTGATAGACGAGGGATTAGATCATGCTGGCAGTGAATAGCAGCTTAAAGTCCCACTAATTCCATCCTTATTTCTGTCCTGAGATACATCATTCAATGTGGCAGGGCCAAGCCACTCCATTCTTTAGCTCAAAATTACACTCATTGACTAAAGAATGCAAAAATAATACCCAAAATTGTAGTATACTTTTGGAAGGAAGGTAAAGGTTATTAGGAATAATATATATATATAACTTAGCATTACTTAGCAACTTAGCATACTCTCTCTTCATTACACAACATATTACAAAAGGGCATATTCAATATTTATAGAGATTTACAGGCTCACACGCTAATATACTTAAAAGAGTAACATTTTCTAGGGTAAAACACGCTCAGACTAGCATAACTAGCTTAGCTATTTAGAAACAAACAGCCTTTAGATCTGGGTAGGAGGGCACCTCTGTACTCCTCTCCACTCCTCTCTTTAGTTGGTATAAATCATATAAAAAATAGGGCATAATTACCTAGTTAGTCTACATGCTAGCATAGACCATGTGACGTAGCATTAGCAGTGCTAAAAACATGTGTATTAAAGTTTTAATACTAACTACAAGCAACATATTTCAATCCACAATTGTTGTTATATTTGGAGACATATATAGAGCAATTTAGACTTGTATGATGATCTTAAAATATAGGATTATTTTAGACACCTTTCTCTCTCCATTACACAACATGTATATTTGGACAAGCTTTTGAGTCAGTCCAGTATACATATGAGCATTGTCCTGTTGGAATAGTGCACTCAGAAAAAGTAGGGCCACTGGTTTTAGAACCAAGGTTACATAACATTGTGCTGTCAAAGTGTCACAATTGCATCCCCCCACACCATGACAATGTTGGATGTGTGATTTATCACTTTATGCTAGTTTCATTCCTGTCCATTGATACTTTCTGGGTGTAACTTTTTTTTAGGTAAAACAGCCATATTTATCTGTATCCTACCAATGTATTTACATTGTAATTCATACCATAATAAACAAAAAAAAAGGTCTCAGTTCGCTAATATGTCGTACGTAACACAGTAGCCAGGTCCACTGTTTAAAAAGAGAACCTGAGGGCCACTAGTTTCTCTGCAAATGCAGAAATCCCATCTCTTGTTGAAGATCAGCCTCTTTGCTGTTGACCAGTTTCATTCACGTGAGAAAAGGGTGGGTCCAATGATGACGCACGACTATGGGAAAACAAAACCACCCTGAGATTTAGCTGCTAATGTATCTTAACCACTCCAGGCAGGTAATTAGTAACTGAGCACACTATTGACATGTCACAGATTCTGTCACATGTCACATTAGTTGCTAGCTGTGGGCATATCTGTAACTTCTGCAGCTCTCCCCAGTGAACAACACCCAGGATAGGTATATATAATTCATCCTTGGTCCTGGAGTGATGGGTTTTGGCTGGGTTTTTCTGCTTCCCAGGCTCAAGAACAATTAAATAAAATTCAGAGTAACGGAACTGTGGGGGTAGAGGAACAACATGAAAAGTTAGTTACTACCATTAGTTAGATTGTTGGCATTTAGCATTCTAGACTGTATCCAGAGTGATTTTTGATAGTCTGAACAGACAGAAACCACATGAAATCTGATTTCTGGCTGCCCTAGTTGGATTTAAAATTGACAGAAGGGTGGGGGTCCAAGAAGAGCACCATAGGTTAGTTACTGATGCCAATCTTGTTGCGACAGCAAACCATGCTAGTACGTTTGTGATGTCCGGACATGCAAATCCGCATAGCTTCCAAGTTGGAAAAATCGTAAAACTTCACAAAAATTTGGCAATCCAGGACTTCCATTGCCTATGAAATCTCAGGACCCTTCGGTTTTAAACCAAAGGTCCCGGTGGACCCCTTCAATTGGCATTCTTTGCGTCCATGTGTGCCTTATACTTAACATCCATAGTGCCAACCTATTATAGTACATTCATATGCTCATGAGAAGAATCTTCTTAGAAACTTGATTTCACTGTAGTGTGAATCACCTAAACTACATGCTACACTCTTCTTACTTTTTACTTTATAATAAGTGATATTTCTCTCCTAATTCTGGGCAGCATGTGTGAATGTTTAAATGCATCCCATCCCTGTGCAGCAAATAATGAGTCTGGCTTTCCGAACTCTCGTCTGACTGACTCACGACGGTGCCCAAATGAGCCTTACCACATAGGAACTGCAAATTACAACCCTTGATTCCTCGCCATCCACAGTGCAAGGGCTCAGGAAGCCCTGATTAACTTGAGCCTCTAGTCATGATGATCAGTGTCTTTTAATCATCTGCCTTTGATCGATTTCATTACGTTCCTCCTCTCCCAGCTATTTTCTTCTCCTATGATCTCATACCATCAGGCACAGCTCATGTTTCCATAGCCATGCTGCTTCTGTGAGCTACTGTATGGCTCAACCGTGGAAGGTGCGGGTGTGTAGCAACCACAGTGAAACCCCATCTTGGAGAGGGAGAAAGGTTCAAAGTCAAAGTGTGCAGACAGACAGGCCATGTGTGCCCCCTGGGGTGCCGCGCTTTCTAGCAACAATGTGAAATGAGCAATTGAGGAGAAGGAACACCTGAATGAGTTGATAAGGACTGTGTGTGTGTGTGTAAGGAAAAGAAAAAAGAGAGAGAGACAGAGAGAGCAAGAGAGAAAGCACACAATTGGCCTGCCAGTTGCCTCAAGGTAGGGCATCTGCTGAACATTCCGGAAACTCAATCACTTAATGACTTGCTCCTCGCGGAAGGGGCAAAGCCAGCGCGAAACACACACCATCTCGTCATATCATTTCCACGTGCGAGTGAGTGGCCCGTCTCCTGGGGCCGGGCTCTGATAACTGCCATCGGAGCCGACCTGCCCATTCAGCCGCATTGTGCAGGCCGGACCGGGGGCGCCTGCATCCCGCTCTGCTAAATGGGACACTCGTGTCCGCGGCTCTGCTCAACATCTGTCAGGCAACCGGATCCAAATCAGTCCTACTCCAGTTACTGGGGACTAGCGAGCCAAGCGCCCTGCTGCTGCTGCTTGGCTGCTGCTAGCATTGAGCTCCTCTCGCCACTTTTGCCCGACTGTCTGGCTGTCCTCAGGTAGGATTTCACCTGATAGGAAAAGTATCGATTCATATCTAAAAATTCTTCACGCCCAAATGCTCTTCTACTGGCGCGGTAATGGATGGAAATGCAAGGCGACTAATCCTGATGTTACACCCAGGTGAGTTACAGTTTAACACTGCTCAGTATGAATGCCCCAAGAGCAAAACACATTCACACGGCAAAAATACAACGGCAAACTGAATAAAATAAAATAAAAAACTAAGAAGCTCAACCACAGAATATTCAACTCTTAAAAAAAACATCAAACACTCTTTGCTAGCCTTCCACAGTGATGTGCTTCAGTAATTAACCAGCTTGTGGTTCTGAGTTACCTTACTGGCATTTCTGAATTGGCTATTGTGCTTAGGGTCTAGGTAGAAGCATCAACACCCTGGGGTTTCCATACATCACAGTAGAATTGAGCAAAAATAGCACCTACAAAACTGAACCTGTGTTAACTAAATGTAAGTTAATTAAATGACTTAACTGTACATTAGCTTTTCTCACTATTTAGTCAATCCTGATACTGTTTAAGTATATGCATAGTGACTTACTTTTAGTAACTACTACTAATTAACAGGATTGTAGGACATCTTTAAAATGATCAACAATCAAAGTTTGCGAGGCCAGTACTGAGTGCTGAGTGTTTTTTTAGCTTAATCAGCCAATCACAGATACCAATCGAGTTTGCAGCTGGAGGCCACGTTAAGTTTTACAGGCAAACTTGACAATGCATCATTGTGTAGGGCTTCTAGAATGCTCTGTCAAAATGTCTCCTAAAATGAAATGTGTTGTTAGTGGTGTTTGATATCTCTGCTGAATTCTGTTACTCACTGTACTGGGCTAAATGATGGACTCTCAAGAGGGATATCTGATTAGTGGTTTCAAAAAGTCTTCACAATCACATGAATTTGGGTCAGACACCAGTATTTACACCCGCAACATTCAGCTCTCGAAGGTCTTCTTTAGTCTCGATTGAGCTCATTTCAGTTTAGTGGTTGAGTAAGAAACTGCAGCATCTTGTAACCTTTCAGATATCAGATGATTAATATCACTGATATTAGGGCTTAAAATCACCTTAAAATACCAATATACAGATGCTCAATCTTTACATTTATGTATACTCCTTTGAGTATTGGGCAAGACCATGCTTAAGTAAAGATAAAATCCCATATATCCCGAAACTATTTTCCTTTTTATACCTCTTACAAGACTATTTTACTGAATATTGTAAAAGTTAATACTGCCACAACTAAAAATACGAGCTAAAAAGGTTCAATATTTTTTAAATAAATGAGATCATGAAAATGGCACCAAAATCTCTTTGCCTTTCGAATTAATATTTAAGCATTAAACATGGAAACATGGCTTTAGCCATGTCTGGTATATGATGTCATTTACGATTAAGATAAATGTGCTGGAGATTCAGTTAATTAAGGGCCGGGACTGCAGGAGTAAAAATAACACTTCAAACCTAAATGTCCTTGCGTCAGTCCGGGTCCAAAAGACCATCCTTTAGCTCTGTCTCGGAGAGCTCAAGCGACTCCTCTGTCTGGGTAAATGCTTCTCTATGATCCCAGTACATATCCGCTCGGTCGGAGGCAGGGGGCCAAGCATGCCGGATGCGCGACACTGCACGGTTTAATTAAGCACTGAGAGAGAGGTAAGGTCATCTCTGCAGACCTGGAGGTGACTAGATCCCCTTCTCTCGCGCTGAAAAAGTGACTTAATGATCTGCCAAACGAGGCACGGAGGAATCTGAGGGCTTAATTACCTGTAATCCTGGGTATTTGTAGACACAGTCATGCTCGACATAAAGACCTAAGCGGAGAAAAACTTTTCAGTAGCGTGAGCCGCAGCGCTATCTACTGAAAAGAAGGTCCAAACAGAGGCTGAAAGGAAAAGAACATGGGTCTACAATGAGTTTCGTTCACTGGGTAGGTCAACTGAAGATGATACATACAGAGAAAGAAGTTAACGTCAGAGATAACAAACGACTTAATGAATCTCTGCGATTCGAGTGACTTTAGAGTTGTGCTTGATTAGGGCTCTTCCTCATGGTATATCCTTCATTTCATCCTATTTCAAGGGCCATTTATGATCTAGATACCAGATCAGATTGAAGTATTAATTCTGTCCTCAGCAAGGCATCATTACTTCCGCAACCTCTCATATCTTGTCACATGGTACACTTATATAAAAAACAGCTTTGGTTGTGACTGAGTTAATTACTATGACGGACATATATATAATTTTACGGAGGCAAGCAAAGACTGCCTCATCAGCACTATTTCACAAGCAGGCTGTTTTAACAAGCATGTGTATGAGTGTATACAGTGTGTGTATGAGTATGTGAGTGTGTGTGTGTGTCTCTCTATGTGTGTGTATCACCAGGCCCATCATAAGCAGTAAGATCAGTAAGATGCGTGACTCACCCATCGACATGTTTGCGGGAGAAATAAAGAGGGCGTTCGAGTGCTAGTTGTCATTCTCTCTCTCTCTCTCTCTTTTTCTCTCTCTCTCGCTCTCTCTCCCTCTCATCTCGCCTCATGCCTCACACAAGCATGGTACATTAGTGGAAAGGCTTCAAAAAGTTTCCCAGCATAAGCAATTTCATTCGCTCCACTCTGTGTACCATGTGTGTGTGAACTTTCAAAGCCAGCCACAAATCTGCCGCAGATAGTGACAAGTCCCTGACACGCAGCAAAAGCAGCGCTAGTATCTTTTGACACCAGCAGCACGGAGAGATCACACGTACAAGCAGCCTGCTCGTGTATGTCCTGGGCTGCCAACCACTCTGTGTTTTTCTTCTGGTGTTCGTTCGTCTTATTGGAATTGCTGAGTGTGAGAAAATCATATTAGATGAAAAGACTGGGCATCGGAGGTTTATGGGTCATGATACTGTATGTATTCGCACTGGCGTGGAGTCACATAATGCAGATTATCCAACCCTAGATTCAAATTTCCAAGGCCAACTTGAAGGTTGCATCACTGTCCAATGCATTTCAAGATGGGTGTCCTTTAAAAGGCAGTTTTGCTTACTGACTAACTAAGTGACTGATGAACTTCAATAAAATACGCATGAACACCAAGCGTTTCCACTTCTACTTGTGTAGAAGTTCAAATATCGACTCAAGATTTTTACTTTGAAGTAAAAGTTTAAAAGTACTGGTTTCAAAATTACTTAAAATATAAAAGAAAAAGTAATGTAATGGGAAAAAATACCATTATGGACAAAAATTTAAGCTTTGACACAGGGTCCTATAGTGCACTACCCTACTTCACCCCAAAACACATTTTTCTAAAAGCCATTATGACTATAATGTTATATTAAAATGTTAAAGTTGGAAAATTTGAGATGCGCTAGGCTGCTTCTTTCAGTTGCGTATATGCCTATTGAAAACGTATGCATTTTAGTATAATGCAAATATATTAAAAAGGGGCTTATTTGGGACATTTTGCTCCAGTTCTCTTGAGTCTCTTGAGCCAAAAATCATCTTCATTCTAGGGTACATACATCTGCTATGTCATGTATGAACCAATAGGGTGTCTGGATGGTATATGTTTATACTTCTCATCCAACCACCATCAGGTTTACTCTATCTGGATGGAGAGATTTAACTGGGTAGTTTTTTTTTTTTTTTTTTAACGATGCATGAAAGCTAGAAAGAAAACAAGCTGTAATGAAATAGGAGTAACGAGGCTATTTTTAAAATGTAAGGAGTAGAAAGTTCAGATAATTATAAGTAAAAAAAAGTCAGATGTCAGCTTTATACTTAAGTAAGGCAACAAAATATTTTTACTTTGTTACTTGATACATCTGTATCTTTCCGGGTTTTTTTTTTTTTTTTTTTTGCTTTTGTCAAAATCATCTGTTCTGGTACAAAACAGATGCTAAAACTAAGGTACCAACACTTATTCTACTGTATATTCTTAACAGTAAATCCTTAAGAGCAGAAAAATTGCCCAGCAATGCTACTGCTTGTTAGTAGCAGGCCACCAGCTCACCCAGCATCGCTACCACAGTGTTAGCATTGTAAAAAGAATCACTTCTGCTGTCAGCATCACTTCTGTATTGGACTTAGCATCACTATTGCAACATTAGACTCACTCAACATTGGCATCACTACCCTGCCATTAGTCACAAACCATGTTCATCTGGGCCGTTCACATCTAAAAACTAGTACTTGTTATACTTTACTTCTTAACTCTTTCTTCTGCTATATTTTTCATAAGAACCTTGTATAATGTTTGTATTTTAGATGAGAGAGTGTGAACAACATTTTTTAAGTTTCTTGCCTTAAAGTAAATTAAATATTCTTTACACTAATACATCTCTAATACACACAAGCGAAAAAATAATTCTGGTTGTTCTATGGCTCTCAAACAATCATCTAAAGCACCTTTATTATTAAGAATATAGGGACACTGTTGTGCTTCTTCAAAAAGGAACACCTCAAAATCAGATTTAAGACAATTTCTGCTGTACAAAGCACTGCACACATACTACATCTGGATTGCACGTGTGTTAGTAAGGGTAAAAAGAATAACCTACACTGTTCTCCGGAGGAGAGATTTAAACTCTCTGCATCCATCTGCCGCTAATGCCTCCCTTCATTGGACTGAACTGCCATGAGAACCTGCCTAGAAAAACATGAGTAATCCACAAGTCAGCCTGGTCTGTTTTCCTTAACATTGGCTGTCTGTTCATCCAAACAGGCTATCGGTGAGGAAATGAATGGAGATATTTCTGTATATCCCCCCTGGGAAATCTCAGCTTATTGTCTGCTGAGATTGGATGGGCTTATAGGGTTCAGGTGAGGACAGGCGCTGCAGATCTGTTAGCGTGAAGCATCATGTCAAGGTGAAATTCGACACAGCAGCGCTACAGACAAATGCAGCCCTTAAGGTATGGAGCTACACATCCAGCATAGAGTAGCAATAGATCTATACTATAGGAAAACAATATGAAAGCCTGAAATCAATATGACGGCCTTGACGATAGACTTTGGGAGCACGGGATATAGGATTAGATGACCAATCCTTTATTTATCCTGAAAGAAAGAAAAAATAGATTAGAGTAGCGCATGAGGGTATGCTAGAAAATACACAGCTACAGCATCTTCTTCATGCTTTTCTTCTGCCCTGACCACAAAACAAAACCAAAAAAAAATGTCTTTTGGACCGAATTTTAAAATCATGTGTTTTGGATCAGAGAGCCTCGGATCAGTAGAGCAGACCCCCTAGAAGAGTTTGGAATTTGGCCCAAAATGAAAAAATGAAAAACAGAAAAGAAAGAAAACACTGGACCTGCTGGACAAGAACTTAGATACAAGCCAAGCACACAATAAATAGAGATCAAGTGTAGATGATCTACAGATCTATTGAACCCAAATGTTCTATGATGTACCTATGATGTCTTTTGTCTCTGGTCCAATGCTTATTTATTAGCTCACATTTTGATTAATCAAACCACAGAGCAGTTTTTCCATTTAGCCTCAAATCGTTTTAAATGAGCTTTGGCCCAGAGAAGTCGTCAGTGTTTCTCTTGCAGATGGTGTTGACATATGGCTTCTTCTTCTTCTTACTGTGATACAGCTTTAACTTGCATGATGTAGATTGCGTACTCACAAACAGTGATGTCTTGAAGTATTTCTGAGCTCATTTTCTGAGGGATTTCCAGGACAGAATCATGCCTGTTTTTTTTTTAATGCAGTGCAACCTGAGGGTCTGAAGATCCCTAGCATCTAATTTTGAATACTGACTACTGACTATACTCTTTGTGCACCGGAATTTCCCCAGATTCTATGAAACTTTTGGTCATATAACGTACAGTATAGAACAGTATAGGCATAGAAAATTTGTTAAGGACCATTAAAACAATGTCACAAAATCTTTCTCGAATTTTCTTGAGTCTCTGCATGGATCATCTTCATACTAGGCAACATACTTCGATAACACTTTACTTGAATGGTCCATTTTATGGCCTTGTTGATGCTCAACTGACATTCAACTAACACTGAATTGAATGTCCATTCAATGTAACCTAACCCTATGTTGAAGGTAAATTATTCAAAATAGAACCTAAACCTACACCTAACCCTAACCTTAACCATGAATTAACCCTAAATCTAACCTTTCGCCTAACCCTAACCCTAACCTTAACCTAAGCTTAAAATCTAACTCTAAACCCAATCCCAAAATGTTAACATTAGAGTTTGGGTTACATTTGAATGTAGGGTTACATTCAATAGAGAATCATTTACTTTCACCTTTTTTTTTTAATTGCATTTAATAGACATGCAGTTGAATGTTAGTAGAATGTCAGTTGTGCATCAAAGAGGCCATCGAATGGACCATCCAAGTAAAGTGTTACCCATACTTCTGCTATGTCATGTATAAACCAATAGGATGGTGGAATGGTTTATCTTTATACTTCTCATCCAACCACAATCAAGTTCACTCTATTTGGATATAGAGATTTAGCTGGATTTTTTTTTTTGACTGATGAAAAAAAAGCTAGGAGCATAGGAGTGGTAGGAGTAACACGGCGTAGAAGGAGAAGTAAATACAGATAATTGTGTGAAAAATTAAGTCAAATAGTTAAAGTCAAGTATAGATAACCAAAATTTCTACATAATTAAGGTATTGAAATATTTATCCTTTGTTAAGTGAGACCTCAATTAAGGCACTGCAGATCTCACTTCCAACATCTGATATGTGTCCTACAATCTACTGTGATTAAAGAGTGGGTCTATAAGAGTTGCCAATTATTTTATTCTCTTATCCTTTGCATTTATTAATCGTTTAGACAGTGTCACATTTTTTTTGGAATTGTTTCTGTACCTTCACTTCATGATAGCACTTCTGCAGCTTCATATACAGTAGTTATAACTTGTGGCTACATTGGAAACTACAGGAGTGAAATCAATGTTGCTTTGTTGCGATTTGGTGCATTTCCATTTGCATTTACACTTATGCCCCAATCTCCTCAGACAGTCTGTCCATTTCCATTAGCAGAGTAGAGCTACAACAGCACAAATCCCCTGATGTTTCCTTGATTTTATGGCTCTTTTACAACTAGGACATGTCAGGGAAGTGAGGGATGGTTTGCTTCTGAGAAATGCCAATGTCCTCCTGGTAGCTCATCACGAGGCAATTGTTGAGCTTAATGGGACATAAATGACGGCACTAAAGTAGTAATGGAAAGATACGCCATGTATGAAGTTCAGCGGGGAGATGTCCCATTGAGACAGACGCCTACTAGATTCCATCCTTCCTCCCGCTCCTGCATCCATACTGGCCAGACAAGCAGACAAGAAGGCACAAACACGTAAGTCTGCCAGATCTCCACAATCAGCGCTAATAGGTTTGCTAGGGGAATGGCACAAGTTTGTGGGCGGAAGCTTTCAGCTCCAGCAAAGACCCTCCATGAGCCAGAGCCTGCTCTTAAATTACTCGCCTCAGCTCTAGCGGGAGTTTAATAGCTACCTGTGGCTCAAATTCCAATCTCCGCAGGGCCGCCTGATGGAACGGGAATAACCCCACCCATGATTATCAGTGCTGTGGTGTATATGCTTTTATACTCACACACCTCCAAAATGTGTATTACTGTCTTGTCTTTCTGGGTGTTTCCATCTTATGTACAGTATATGAATGCAGGTAAATGATGCTGTCACACTTTTGTCTGAAGTGAACAAAAGAAAACAAACACTTTTACTTTTAATAGAAAAAGATTTTTTTTTTCATCAAGAACATTGCATATCTCAACATGTTCATTTTTCCATCATACAATCAATATTTGATCCCAGAACATGAAGAAATACACACTAAAAAATGTGGAATGTGGGGTGCTGAGAGAAAAAAAAAATAAGAATGTCACAGTGTATTTTACTAAAATTATTAATGATTATCTCAAATACAGTAGTCTCTTCATAAAAAAAAAACATTTTTGAAACAGTCTTGACTTGTTATATTTCCAACCCTAAAATTTACATAAACCCAGCCCACAAGTAAAAGTCCTTGCCAAATGTGGCAAAACAATACAACAGATGTTGTTGATACTAGAGAGCAGCACATCTCCACCAGACTCTGCTATTTATGGGAAAGCAAGCGGCTACATAAACAAAACTGGACCTTGTGACCCTGTCCTGTATCAGTATTAACAGAATGGGTGCTCAAATGTAGCACAAGATAAAGGAAAAGCTGTAGAGTTGAACTGTAAACCACGCAAGGCTAAACGCTAACTTCAGCCGATTATCATCTCTAACCTTTTACTGTCCACTTCCTCAAAAACAAATATGGACTACATCAGCTGACACATGACCGAAAGGAAATGTTCTGGCTTCTGTTTGGCTGGTCGACTTGTCAGACTCAAAAAAAAAACAAATTCAGTAAGTGAACGCAGGTCTGATAGCTAACCTCTTCTGGTAAGATAGTAAGATTTCCAAGATTTGGGAATAATCACAGTGTTTTTTTATGACAGTTACCAAAACTAGATCTATATATGAACGCGTTATAGTGCTGTAAACCAGCAGAGCTTTTATGGGAGGTTTGTTTTGATCAATTTGTATTGTCATCCTGACATGCCCACTATTAAAAGAAAAAATAGTATATTACATTTTTTAGGCAAAACAACAGTGCTGTAAATAGACATGTAAAATAACATCCGGCCATTTTTAACCCCAAAGAAATTCCCATACCTAATATTTATATAAGTATAAGTAATAAATGAACACTAAAAAAACAGAATGTTCATTATTTAGACTTATGTTTTTTCATTTATTAAGCAATTTACAAAATAGCTTATAACAGTAAAGAAATTAACTGATTTCTCATCAAAAGGAAGAAATGTTATGATTGCCATTCGGTTATTCACTGGAAAACTAAAAAAAAAAAAAATTCCCTCATATTATTATTAAATAACTGTTTAATATTTTCAATAAACACTTTATTTGGCACCTTTACAGTCCTTGTAATATTGTGTAGTTCACTACTGAGGTTTGACAGGATCGCCATTAATAATTGATGAGTCTGACTGGCAGTTGCATAATCACATATAAATTTCATAATTGATGAAATTCATGCAGAGGGCAAAGGATGCTGGGAACTAATGTAGCAACAGAGGATGAGGGGTGGAATAAATCACCGGACACTGGGAAAGAAATTTAATTGCGACACACATTCCTTCCCCCCCAACCACCTACACACACACACACACATGAACATAACACACCTCACACCTCACATACACATTACACATTATACATTGCAGACACACACACACACACACACACACATACACATTACACATACATATTTAAGTGAGAGCTTTATTTAACTTAGTATTTTTACTACTATTCCTTAAGCCGTATTCCTCATTAAATGCCTTGCAGACAAGAATGTACAAACAATGTCTTGCATAAGAATATTACATACAGATGTATGAGTTCAAGGCCTTGGGTTTCAAGGTACTGTTGAAGGCGAAAAATCACTATTTACATAATACCATGCACACAAAAAAAGTCCTCTCCAGCCTACCAAGGTGACACAGCCAGAGGCGATTGCCAGAAGTCAGTGGGTGGTCCCCCTCCAGCTAGAATCGGAATTAAATTGTTCGTACAAATCCTAACCTTGTTCTGCATTCCGCTGCAGCATGCGTGTATTGCATTTCCATAGTGCTGAAATGCTAGCGGTCGTCTCCATAAATCTGCCTGTTCACTGACACTGCCTACAGCACGAGACACCCAGCCTGGAGTTAATTACCTTCATTACCATAGCTCGAAGTGGGGGAATAAGTGGTAGAGAGAAAACGAAGGAGAGAGAGAGAGGGAGAGAGAGAGAGCTGGTCCATTTCCTTTGACCGCCCGGTCCTGAGCGGCTCATAATCGCTGTCCTGCGCTGATATGAATCGCAGTTAGTGTGCCAGAAAGCCATAAACTCCTCCCGAGCAGTTAGGAGCTGCCAGCACAAACTAAGCATAAGCTCTGACAACATACAACAGAACCTACAGTCTGACATACAGAGACCACCAACCATCTCAGAGCAGACCATTATAGACTTAAACAAAAAACAAAAATACAGAACATTTAGCCTGCCTTCCCCTCAGGCTTGAATTTCCCTGTGTAGCGTAATTGTAGTCCATATATATATATATATAAAGTTATGGTTTACTTCTTTTTTTAGGCTTTTCGTTGGCGGGTTGTTAAGGGTTTCCTTCGTCGAACATCAAACTTGTGCAGTCTATTTCTCAAGGTACTGAGCTACCTGTAGGTTATGTAATAATATCTTTTTGGATTGTTAAAGGCCTACTGTAAGCGCTGTAAGATCGCCAGTTCGAATCCTGTTAATGTAGCTTGCCCTCAGCTGCCAGAGCCCTGAGAGAGCACAATTGGCCTTGGTCTCTCTGGGTAGGTAGATGTGGGCGTTCTTTCCCCCCCATCACTCCTAAGGGTGATGTCAATCAGCACAAGGCGTCTGTGAGCTAATGTATTGCAACCGAGTCGCTGCGCTTTCCTCCGAGCGCGCTGTGATGCTACTAGGCAATGCTGCAAGAGGCATGTGCTAGTCTTCACCCTCCTGGTGTTGGGGCATTATTAGAGATAGGGGGAGTCCTAATGAGTGGGTTGGATAATTGGCCATGTAAACTGGGGAGAAAATGGGAAAGAAATTAATAAAAAAATTTAAAAAAGGATTGCTGAAGACTTCTTTACACAACTTGCTTTGAACTTGCGAAGACATCCTGACCTGGTCATGCTGACAAGTTGTTTTAACCATTCTTGACATGTAGATTGTTTTGCCAACAGTGTAACAGCCAATTTAAACTAGTTTTGAAGTCAATTTACATTCCTTTTTCAGATTCATATTAATTTATAAATTCTTTCATAATGCACCAGAGAGTTTAAATGTCCATAATAGGTTATAAAATGTACAGTATGAAAAAATATTTTTAAAAAATATATATTTTTTCACATGTCTATACAAGACGAATGTGGTCATGAGTAAAGAAAGAGCATACCCCACCAATTAGCACCATGCAAACTGCATACAAATCCCCCCATTACCTCAAACAACATTTAGTTGCCTTAGGTAATCTTAAATAGACCTGCTGACTTGGAGTTGACTTGAATTTTGTGTGTACTTTTCCCCTTTATCTATATAACAGATAACATCTTACAGTGTCAGAAATCACACAAGCGACTGTATTTCAGGTTGTTAAACTCAGTGATGTGGTTTGTGTGGTTCTTCAAGTATGCACTCTGCTTCACCTAATTGGTGAGGTTTGATATCGCACTAACATTTGCCACTTGAAGCTCCAGTGCAAATCTGAAAGGAGCAAACTTCACACACCGAGCACATCTATGGGAACAGTGTGGAATATGATTTTTGGATGAACTATGCCTTTAAGCCTGCTGGGGCCTATCCCCTCCTCCAGGCATGGGGGCAGATCTGGTCTGACCGCATGTGAGAGCTGGGTGGGCCTGATATGAGATGACTGGTGAGGGTGGTCTGCAGGAGGAGAGCAGGGAGCAGTTAGTGGCAACATCCTGCTTGTGGAGAAATAAATAAGGGGGGGAGAAAAGCATAAGCCGCACATGGAGCCTTCACATACAGTACACACACAGGATTGGGACGAGCTCTTTAAAGTAGTTCTGCTACTGATCCATTTCAGTTTTTTTCTCTCTCTCTTTCTTTCTCTCTTTTTCTCTCTCTTTGTCTCTCTCTCTTTCTCTCTCACACACACACACACACACGCTGATAAGTATGAAACCCAGCATTACTGTCTAATAAAAACTAGCTTTTTAAAGTAACATTCTAACTTCTACATTCAATGTGTGTGAATGAATGAATAATGAGTGAATTACTTTTTTTTTTTTTCTTTAATCACACTATTTACTGACACAACTGACACAGATGAGCAGATGCACACGCCCTGCAGAAAAGTATTGGTGTTCCAATACTTTTGGGCACATAGTCTATGATAAAATTAGTCTTGGAGTCATAGAATATACCATACTCTCTGGTTAGGAGATTGAGGTAGGGTGGTTCAAGTAGGCCTTTGCGGGACCATGATAAGGTGAGGTATGCTTGAGGATTAACGATAATTAACATTAACATTAACATTATTACATCACTGTTACATCCAAAACAGAGGACATGTCTTGGGGGAAAATGAACATATTTCAGGAGACTAAGCATTAAACCACATTAATGTTAATGGCAATCATGTTTAAAAAAAAACTGGTCCAGGGGGCCTGCACATTTAGTGCAATAACTGCTTTTACACAACCACCTAAACTCAATAATGGGCTGTTAACCAGCATTTTTCGCAATATAAGGTTTACTTTAAATCTATTTTCATACATAAGGTGCACTAGATTAAAAGGCACATTAAGCACTACTAGTAAGGAACAGGGGTGTCACCATGTTCTCCTTCTAATTCAGCAGGTTACGCTGGATAGGCGTGGGGGTCAAACGAGTTCAAACGAGGATTTACCGCTTAATACAACCTGATTGGTAGAATTCATACATAAGTCGCACTGGATTATAAGATGCAGTGTCATTTTTTTGGAAAATGTGAGAATTTTAGGTGCATTATAGTGCGAAAAAAATGGGGGAAAAAAATGAGGCTTGTGAAAAATCATTATAATAATAGTAATCATAATCAGGGGCATCACAAAGCGGCCAATTTCCTGTCACGTTTAGTTTATTCTTACTCAGTGCCTTTTAATATATTAGTGTTTGGAGATCCGTCCCAAATCACAAACATGCAGTGTTATAAAGTGAGTGGTTTTAAACAGGCACGTTTTTTGGGACACAGCCATATATGCTGCCTACAACCCGTGGCCTCCAGGTCCAAGTTTTAAAAAAAGCACTAGAGACTGAGAGTATCCCTTTAATGATGTGAGTCCACTTAAAGAACATTAAATCACAATGTAGTCATAATGTACAGTAGCTCAGCAACCACACCACACACTCATACATACACACACAGATGAAATTCACACAAATATCACACACACACACACACACACATGTACTCACAGAGGTGCTATACCTCCCACTCGAACCTGAATCACACTCACACCCACACACACACACACTCACACACTCACTCACTCACTTCAGGACGAGGTGGCGAGCGGATTACAAGCAGCTGGCTTGAGTTCAGCAGACGCATTAATGGAGGCTTTTGAAGGCCACATGGCCTAGACGATCACACAGAGCTCATTGCAAGCTGCCCACTAACAGTGGCCAAACAGCACGCTGCTGCCGGGGTGATTAAGAGAACCGTGAGGATGTCGGTAACACAATCATGAAAATGATGGTGGCCTAAAGCTCTGCTCTTCCTGTTTTAAAGTAAAAGTCTTTGAAAATGTATACAGTAACTTGGGCAAACTGTGGGTTTTAGCCTAACCTCGGAATAAAAAACATAAATCTAGAAGGTGTTTAAGTACAGAAATATTCTATTTTAAACATTTGAACACCATACCAACAGAGGGAGCGCATGTCTAATCGCCCACCCACCCGCCTACATAGGAAAGTTCCTATGTTCACTTTCCACAAGTGAAAAAATACTGTATATACAGTAGCAGTGTGGGCGCATCTATTCATAGACAGAGTTTTCTTTAGTTTCCTTATTTAACTTTTTTTTTTGTTTGGAATATCTCCCATTGTTTGTAATAGCAGAGTTGATTGCAGCACTATAAAATAACAAAGCTACACAAGTACTGGCCGTCTACCAATAGACTGTGCTTTAACCCTTTCAGACCCTGCATCCATTACAATAGACACCATGTATTTCCTTATTTTTACAAATGTTTTGTTGCACATAACACTCATGAAGACCTAATTTTTACTAATTGTATGTAGGGCTGCAACTAATGATTATTTTGACGATTATTATTATTTTTTTTTTTACTCACTGATTATTTCTGCCTTCTTTAAAGCGGTACTGTTACAAATTAACGATTAGTCGACAATGATTTTAAAATAATAATAATTTAAATAATCGGCATTGTCGATTATATTGACTAATCGTTGCAGCCCTAATTTTATGTAAGTTAGAACACTTTATGTTGTAGGCTTCCAGGTTACCTATTTTAATTAATTAGTGTATTTAATGGTAATATACATTTTATATAATAATAGGTTAGATTTAAATTAGATTAGATTTAACTTTATTGATCCCATATCTGCGAAATTCACTTGTTATAGCAACATGAAAAATTTTAAGCAGCAATATTAGGGTTTTTCTTTATGTGCACTGCAGAAAGAAAACAGCAACATTATTAATTTAAAAATATTCATTTTCAACACTGACACATAATTCAGGTCTGAAAGGGTTAAACTGCACCCTGTGTGCTATATACAGTGTTTCAAAGTAATACATACAGTACAGCATTCAGAATACGAGTATTACCATTTCGCTCATGTCCCAAACTAATAAACTATAGGGTTAAAACAGGCGGTTACTTTCATTTTCTCCTGAAAACACTTTGTTGCTGTTAATTTAATGTAATTAGTTCACTGCATGCATGTATACTGAACGTTTGACCAGAGCAGTGCAGTGTTTTCACTACTCATACTTAGCAGAAGTGATAAATATATTAAGTGAGGACAAGATGATGCTCAAACTAATCTTCTTATTTCTGTGCACAGGAAAAGAGAGAAATAAGGAAGACAGGGAGAGGAGAGAAGAGGGAAAGGTAGAGAAGTGTAGTTTACATCAGGTTAAATGGGTTTTACGGTTAAAATGAGCATTCATAATATAAAATTAAGCCTTTTTCACACCAGTGACAACACTGTGGATCTATACATGCAGGTGCTCCATTGCTTCTGTTCGATTGTCAATACTACATTAAATTAAAAATCAATATTATACCACAGTTAGTTCTAACCCTACAATGTGATTGGCTGAAAGGCGTTCTATGAGTGCCGTTATCTGCCGGTAATGCACTTTAACCGAAGCTCTCCATGTATTACTCCGCCACAAACAACGATGCAGCGCTTACAAGACAAACAGAGCAGCAATGGAGCTATTTTAATATAACAGATATGTATTTTCTAACCCTCTTTAACTCAACATCTTTTAATAAACAGCATTAACAGAACTGTGATATAATCACAGTAATACACTCCAGGTTCGTGCAATAATGTGTAACATTGTCACTATTGACCGCAGCACAGCAGTGCCAATAATACACGTTTTAGCACTCCTTCTTGTGTATTATTGCTTAATCGAAATTACAAGAAGCCAATCTTATTATATAAATAAACAAGAGCAATGTTACTTTATCTAATATTATTATCCTATCCCTGTACAGCTTGTGTATTTAAGCTTAAAACAGACAGTTTGTAAAGAGCTTGTAAGCTGAGTAAACTGATACCAATCTTAATAAGTGATGCTGAACACTCTATTTCATTTCATTTTTGCCAGCAAGTGTTAAAATGAACTTTAACCTGCCTTTTGTTGTGTATCTCTGCCGTCATTTTACATAGCAGTCTTATGGCACCAGGGGCACTGCTGGAAAAGTAGTAGTAACTGCAGTACATAATACAGAAGTCTTTCCTGTACTGGAGAAATTAATGTTGTTCACGTACTGCATTCTACCTACTACATTTGGACACAAAATGTACAGTAGCAGCCCATTTCAAACACAGCCAAAGAGTGAGTCATATAAACCCACTGTACCTTGCAAATGATTCAGCTGACGCAAATGCATTCACAAGAAAATACATTCCCGTAATTAACTTTTAACAAAGCACGCATAGTAATTAGGACGTTATAATGACTGTGTTCAACAAATCCCACCTCTACTCTTTTTTGTTTTCATTTTCAGTTCTGAATTAATTTGGGGATTCATTTAACCATGTACATATTTTTTTATCTGTAAAGATATCACCACTGTCACGCAAAAATTTCCATCTCCATTTTTTATATTTTACACATTTTAATACATTTCGAATCTGGCAATGATCTTCCTTATGATGTAAAAAATTTCTATGATAAATGGACAAATGGCAATGATTCAGATATACAGTGACATGTACGAGTCAATTGCAAACTTAGGGCATGACTTGGGAATGCTCACACCTGTGTAAGTTGTTAGGTATTATCTTGTGAGTGAGGCTGAAAACTTGCCAACATTCTCATGTCAAGGCAACATAAACTCTTAAATTAAAGACTTTGGGCGAGACCTGATCAAACACATTCTACATATCACATTACGGTCCGCAGTTAGCAGCTAATGCTCCCTGACAGTGCTACACTGGGAAACCCTGAGTGCCCTGGAAAGTCAGGGCGATATTAGCTAGCGGTTTGTGCCACGTAGCTTGTGTTAGCATGGTAAACGTGTAGGCTACAGACCGATAATTCTTATCTCTGAAAGGCGAAAGAACTAGCGCTTAGTGCGGTTAGCGACTAATGCTAATACTGCTCCAGCAATGCTAGCCGGGATTATCAGCAGGCTACAGGCCGATAATACTCACCTCTGTATGGTGAAAGAACTAGCACTTAGTGTGGTTAGCGACTAATGCTAATACTGCTCCTGCAATGCTGGCCGGGATTATCAACAGGCTACAGGCTGATAATACTCACCTCTGAACTAGCGAAAGAACTAGCGCTTAGTGCGGTTAGCGACTAATGCTAATACTGCGCCAGGGATTATCAGCAGGCTACAGGCCAATAATACTCACTTCTGAACGGCGAAAGAACTAGCGCTTAGTGCGGTTAGCAACTAATGTTAATACTGCTCCAGCAATGCTAGCCGGGATTATCAGCAGGCTACAGGCCGATAATACTCACCTCTGACTGGCGAAAGAACTAGCACATAGTGCGGTTAGCGACTAATGCTATTACTGCTCCAGCAATGCTAGCCGGGATTATCAGCAGGCTACAGGCCGATAATACTCACCTCTGAACGGTGAAAGAACTAATGCTTAGTATGTTTAGCAACTAATGCTAATACTGCTCCACTGAAACTCCTGTATAACGCTGTACTTCAGTCAAGTAGCTTTACTGCTCCTTACAATCTGACTGGAATGATTTATACATAAGGCGCACAGGATTATAAAACGCACTGACGATTTTTGGAAAAAAAATAACAATTTTAAATGCGCCCTATGGTGCAGAAAATACAGTATCTTTAAATCAAGTTACGATCAATCCATTAGGTGTGTACACACTGTTGTTTTTGATACCGAACATCTGAACTCACTGAAACCAAAGCAAATCGTCAGCACACAGATTAGTTCATGGTCACACCACAAGTGCTTCAGGCTACAGGCAGGTAATTTGTGGAGTTTGTACTGGGGGCCTTGGCCTTGTACCTCACTCTCTGCCTCTAAGCAAAGCCCTCTTCTCCGAAGAGTTAAGAGATAAATACTGTCTGTGTTCAGTGTGGTTAGAGTTGTCAGCAAAAAACTGCAGAAACTGAATAAATGCACCTCTGACAAAATCCTACAGCCTACACCAAAACCATCTTTAAACAAATATCAGACAGCAGCTGTGTGCCAAGAAGGCAGCTCATGCCCCTCTGTGACTAGTTTCTTTGTATCGAGGGGGGATAAAACGAAGGCAGTTTGATTAAAAGTCCCCTGTTACATTCCCCAAATGCTTTCAGCTTCCTCTCAAGCAGCAAACCGCTTGACCAGACCTTTTATTTGGGGGGCGAAAGCTGTGTGCGTTTGAAGTCACTGACCAAGAAAAATAGCCTCTCTAAAGCCCCTCATGCAGTATGACTGATAGGCCACCCAGGAAGACCTGGAAACTCCAGCACTTCTTATAAGCCAGGACTGGATTATAGACCTGAGGTGTGTGAGTGTGTGCGCGTGTATGTGTGTGTGTGTATGTACATGTGTTTGTGTGTGTGTGGAGGGGTGGTCCACTCAGCTGTGTCTAATTAAAACAGAGCCCTTCTACCTCCCAGAGAAAAGCCCAGACTCTCACCATAACTGGCCTTTAACGACTGTCTCTGCTCACTGGGGCCTGAGGTTTCCAGTGTGCAGAGTTCTGTCTCTGGCAGCTTGTAGTTAAAATGGATTAAGATGGTGCTAAAATGTCTTAACCATGTCTGAAATCCTGGGAATGCTAAAAAGGACAATTATTCTATTGAAAATAGTGTAAAACTAAACTGAGCCATAAGTATGTGCAAACTGAGGCATTAAATGATAAGGATTAGTAGTAGAACAGTAGTAGTAGTAATACTAGTAGTAGAAGTAATAGACCTAGAGTAGTGATAGAAGTAACTGATGTAGTAGTAGTAGTGTAGTATTAAACATACAGTATTTTTTTGGACTATAAGACACACCGGAATATAAGGCTCACAATCAGTAAACATCTATTTTCTCGTCTATTTTCATACATAAGGTGCACCGGATTATGCCTACATCGAAGTGAGCAAGGGAAGCTGGGGGAAGCGTCCAAGTAAACAAAACTGTAATTAATCTACATAGATTTTATTTCTCTCCAGTAAACGATTTATTTGGGTGAGTAAAGCACGTTTGTTTATTTACAATAAGCTTAGATTTACAATATTTTGTCCAAAGGTGAGTTTTCAGTAAGGTTTCTCCAGCACTAAGACTGGGTGCAGCAACATTAGCATTAACCGCTAACCGCAGGGCTAGTGGGACATAAATGCTGCCTGACAGCACTACACTGAGAAACCCTGAGTGTTCCAGTAAACCAGGACGCTAATCGGTTTGCGGTTCGTCCCGCATAGCACGTTTTAACATGGCAAACAAGCAGACTACAGTCCAATATACTCACCTCTGAACGGCAAAAGAGCTGGCACTGCGGTTAGCAACTAATGCTAATGCTGCTGCACCCAGCCTTAGTGCTGGAGACACTTCACTTAAAACTCACCCTTATAATGCTGCACTTCAGCGGTGGTTTAATGCTTCTTAATCCCTGACTGGTAGAATTCATACAAAAGGTGCACTGATGATTTTGGGGAAAATTAAAGGACTTTACGATAAATGTGCTTTATAGTCTGAAAAATACGATAGAAGTAACAGCAGAATAGAGTAGCAGTTATGATAGTAGTTGAAGTAGCAGCGGTTGTAGTTGTAGTAGAATAGTAATAATGACAATATCAGTAGCACTAGTTGTAGCAATAGTAACGTATAGTTACCGTGCATTAGTTGAGTAGAGTAATAGTTGTAACAATAGTGGTAGAGCAGTAGTAGCACAAATGTAGTAGTATGAGTAGCAGTAGTAGTAGAAGAAAGTATAAGAAGAGAAGATGGTGTAGTAACAGTAGAGTAGTAGTTACAGTTTAGTGGTTGTAGCAGAAGTAGTTGGAAATGTAACAACAGTAGTAGTAGTACAAGAGTAGTATTAATGACAGTAGCAGTAACAGCTGTAGTTGTAAAGAAGACATAGAATAGGTGGAGTAGTTTTACTACAGTAGTAGTTGTTGGTGTGGATGTAGCAGTAGTAGTAGAAGAGTAGTAGTTGCACAGTAGAGATATATGACTAGCAGTAAGGGTAATAGTAGTAGTATCTAAGTAGATGTTGTAGCAGTAGCAGTACAAATAATAATATTAGTAGTAGTAGAATTAGAGTAGCAGTAATAGTAACAGTAGTAGACATAGAGTAGCATTAGTAATAGCAGTAGCAATAATAGTAATAGTACGGTAGATAGTTCACAATTCAATTCCTAGTGAAAAAAAACTGTAAAATACAGTAGTGTCACCATCAGATGTTCAGATCAGCAAAACAAATTACATGGTGTGCAATTATAAAATATTTCAATTAATATAATGGCATACATTTCACTCTAAACTTTGCAGAACATTTAGGGTGCTATGCTAAGACATAGGCATGTTATTAATTTTACTGCGTTTGTTATATTTTTGTTATAACCCTACACCAAGTGGATTTTTACTCTAAATTTGAACATTTTGTAAAGGTTTATGGATCAATATTGACATCAATATTGAAAAATGCTAAAAAATACTTTTGCCACATGCCTTTACTTTTTATCTTTTGCTAAACACACCCTTAAAAAATCAGCCTCCGGATAGACAGAGCAACATAAAGCATCGCTCCCAGTCTGGACAAAGTCTGTCCATAATGTGAACTGTAGCCAATAACCATGGCTGTCCCAAACCAAGGCTTCCAATGGGGGATCTGGCTGGACTCAGCTACTCACCTCACTTTAAAATTGGACAAGATCTGATCTTTAGGAGTGGACCATAGGGAGAACTCCTAAAGATCAGACACAGAGGCATCATATCTCTCTCTCTTTGCCACCTAGTCAAACGCCCCTCTTCATGCAGCTAGCGTAGCATCATTGTGTGCAGCAGGGGGTCTGAGGACGGGGAGAGGTGCATGCTGAGGCGTGTTGAGGATGTCATGAGCTTTTGGCCCAGAACCACCGGCACTGGCGAAGGCTTAAGGGAGTGACCTTCCAGAAAGTGTGCTGGCCTGCCAGGCCCGGATTTATGCGGTAGAAAAAAACGAAAACTTGGCTGTTATAGATACTGACACTGTGACACCAAGGTAACACCTCCAGCCCAGACAGGACGAATCCTTCTGCACATGATGACACAGAACTTTTAACATGATAAAGGATGCATACACACACACACACACAAATGTGTTCCTGTTTTTGTGAAATATTTCCTCGCTCTTATGTATAAGAGTACCTAACACAACTCTAATCCCAGAGTTTAATGTGTTTAATTTAAAGGAGCCCTAAAATAAAAAAAACTGCATTTTTCTTGGCATAGGTGAATAACATGAGCTATTGTATACACCAATCAGTGATAAATAAAAATGTCACAATGGCAAATTAAGTATGGTGTTGTTGATACTAGAGAGCAGCACATCAACAACAGGCTCTGCTAGTATTAAGGACCAACTAGGCCTAATGGCCACATCTTTCCAGCTGAACAGCTTAAACTCTGCATGCAATAAATCAATAAAGCTAGGGGAGCCAAACAGGGATCCATACTAGGCTATAAGCTAATGTTGGCTTTTGCTATCTGTCCTCCTCGAAAACTAACTGGACCACTTCAGCTGAAAACCAAACTGAAGCTAAAAACACACACACAACTAATGTGCTCCTGTTTTTGTGAAATGTTTCCTTGCTCTTATGTATTAGAGTAACATAACACATCTTTAATCCCAATGTTTCATATGCTTTTAAAGGAGCTCTAAAATGTTAAACTGTATTTTTCTTGGCATAGTTAAATAACATGAGCTATTGGCCAAACACACTGTGAACCTTAAACACTTATGTCTCCTTCTTCAAAATAAAACCAAAACCAGCGTAACTAAAACAGAGCTGGGCCAATTCCAAAACCAGTACAAAACAGGCTTAACTTGTTGTACTTATACTGATTTAAACACTAATCAAAGCTAGTGATACATAAGTATGGTGTTGTTGATACTAGAAAGCAGCACATCAACAACAGACTCTGCTAGTAATCGTACTGAGCCAGGCCTCAGTTTGGCCACAGTTTCCCCATTACAGTGTGCATAAAAGCACAGCTCAAATTCTGCATCCAAAAAAGGGATCCATACTAGGCTATAAGCTAATGCTGGCTTTTGCCATCTGCCCTCTTCATCATCCATTTGCTTGAAAACTAACTGGACCACCTGAGCTGATAACCAAACTGGAGCTAAACACACACACACACACACACACACACACACACACACCAAAAGGGAAAGTGCTGGGTTGTGTTTTCTTACCAGTATGACTCAAGAAAATGAAACCTAAAGAAACGAGTGCGGGTCAAAGTTAAAAGCTAACATACTACAATCTATTTAGCTCACTAAACAGCTTATCATGATCAACAGACATGACAAGAGTACAGCAACACACATAGGTAATACATAAAATATGTGGGGTTTTTTGTTGCAGTGTTAAAACTGTGCTTTAAAATATGGCTTTTGCAAGCTAGAAGCTTCATCTGTAAAAAAAAAAAAAAAAAAAAATATCTAAAAAGATTTATAAATAGGTTTTAGGCAACCAAAGTCCCATATTTACTAATTATACTCCAAAGAACAGTTTAAAACACTGAATACATGCCTTCACCCAACTGCCATCATATTCTATATCTGTGAAAAAAGGCCATGTAATTATAACATTTGTACCACTTTAAAATAAGACTACATTTAATGGTTACTAATTAGGTTGTAAGTGCCTTAAAAATCATTAATAATCAGTTATAACACATACATAGAAAGGGCAACAATGACCTGATGTTTGCCAAATAGTGACCCCACAGCCATCTATACTCTTGCCCTTTCTACGTATGTGTTATAACTGATTATTAATGATTTGGGTTACTCTGTCCTGTTTGCTCTCCAGGTTCATTGCAGGGTCATCCTGGGCTTTGGCTTTGATTGTCTGGTCAGGAAGATGACAGAGTCGTGGCTCAAGGCTCAGCAGACTGCGAGGCTGTTTTTCTGCTCTATTATATCAACAGTGCCTTGCAAAAGTGTTCAACTTCCTTAAAGCTCAAGACAGTGATATAGATTATTAATGAAACTTTTCTATTTTGTTCTGTGTCATATTTTGTTAACCCTGAAATGGAATTAATGTGAGAATAATATTGGTTTTGCTCCATGTTTACCCAGATGAAAAAGATTACATTACGGCCGACCTCTATCTAGAATCACCTTTTCTTCATGAGCAAGACAGGAAAAGGCTGTACAATAATATTAAATATTAAAAAGTGTTTAGATACACAAGAGAGCACTGCTGGATCAATGGTACACTCTAAAAAACAGAGGTATGATATAAGTACTTTTTTGTACTCAAAGGTACACTCTTCATAATTGTACCCTCAATGGTACAATATTGGTCTTTACAGGGTCAGATTTGTTCCCTATGAAGTACAAAGTAATTTCTTACAGCAATAAGTACAAATTTGTACCATTTAAACAGCCAAAAGGTACAGTCAGTATTCTGTATCACTGTACTAATAAACAATATATATTTTAATTGCACATTTTTTTATTTGAAAGCCAGACAATTTTGGATCATCAAGTTTTTGAGCCATATTTAGTTGATGATAATGTTTATAATCTTTATAATATTTACTGGCACAAAAACCATGGGTACAAAAAAGGACTTTCACTGAAAGGTACTTTTTTGTACCTCAATATAAGGTACAGCCCCAGCGACAAGCTTTGTACCCTTTTAATTACAAATCTTTACTTACTTTTCTTAGTGTGTAAAGAATGAAAGCAGCATTATACCATTTAGGAACTGAATAAAGCACCTTACTCTAGATCCCATTTATACTTGGTCACTTCATCTTTCTTGATTTTTTGGGATTATATGTAGATAAGGCCAAGCCAAATAAACATCCAAGTGTAAACACACCCAAAACACATTTTGACCTCCTAAGACCTGGCGTCCACAAGTGTGGACATCACATTTTGGGTTGTCTAGACCACAACATTAAATTTTGCTCTACAGTTTCGATTTTGTTCAGAAATTTAAATAAACAGTGAATACAGTAATGTTTTATTTTTTTTTACTTTGTTATGTCTTCTGCTGAAGCAGCACTTCAAATTTGCCATTTTGCTCAAAGGGGCACATTTGTTACTTCTACTTTTGTTTTGCACTCAGGCAAAAATACTGCTGCTGTGTTCAGGCACAAAATAAATGTTTTGCACATCATTACTAATTGCGACTTCATTGTGTTCTACAGAAATATAAAACTAAAGTCCTCATATGTGGACATATGTGGACAAACTACACAATGTAAAAAGATAATTCTTTTTCTGTGCACTTATCAGGTGCCAATTAGCCCAAAAAGAAAAAAAAGCATGCCATGCAAGAGTTTTAGGGTCTTAGGAGGTTAAAACAGATACAAATCTGGTTACTTAAACCACTTTAAATGCATTTCAGACAAATGTTATGACAATGTACATGCAGTACATCACTGGGCATGTGATCTGTGTCAGTGAGGAAGGTTATTATAGATAATCGTAGGGTGATGTCCGCAGCACAGGGCATCTGTGAGCTGGTGTATCAGAACCGAGCCCCTGCGCTTTCCTCTGAGCGTGCTGGCTGCTTGGCAATGCTGCATCAGCAGCAGCTTAAAAAAAAGCGGTGGCTGGCTTCAAATGTATGGATGAAGCATGTGCTAGTATTCACCCTCCTGGTGTATTGGGGCATCACTGGTGATATGGGGAGTCCTAGTGAGTGGGTTGGGTAATTTTCCATGTAAATTGGGAGAAAAAAAAAAAAAATCTATATTTCAGCACAAAAACCAACTTAAATATATGAAACGCTACAATGTTCCCATGTAAGGAGCAGATTTGAATATTCCACCCTAAACAGCAATCAGATTTCAATCTGTCTAACTGGAGATGCATTTGACTACAGAGTGCAAATTCAGGTGATTATAATCTTACCAGATTACAGGTATAAATGTCATCAGAGGTCAACAACAACTACAGAGTTAGGGGTGTGTCATATCTACTGAACATTGAAATATAGTCATAGCCTTTAAGCCATAAAGAAATCCAGATTGTTATAACAGCAATATTTTGTATAAAAAGATAGTATTTTGTATTTGTTTTGCTATTTTCATTTTATTCACTACCGAAAGTTTTAGAACACCTCTATTTTTTAGTAGTCCAGTAGCAGTGCTGCATGACCCTGACAAGCTGTTTTGTTTTTTATTTGATCATTTTATCAATGACTTTATTACTGCACTTTACCTGTCCGAGCTCTAATTCTTCTCTTCACTGCTGAAACTGAGACTTAGGCCAATGTTAAGCTGAACTAAAGTCTAAAGCTGTTGCCATGTGGGTCAGGAAGACCTAACTCTTTCTGTACCAGTTTTCTCCAGTTTCCAGTCTTTTGAATGTGTCGGAAACAGTACTCACCACTCTCTGTCTTCATGACTTATTCAGCTCTGGATAAAATTAAGAGACCACTTAAAAATGATGAGTTTCTTTGATTTTACCACATTAAAAACCTCTGGAATATAATCAAAATGAAGATGGATGATCACAAGCCATCAAATCAAAGTGAACTGCTTGGCGTAACGTTATCCAAACTTTATCCAAGTTTATTTTCATTGCTACAGACAATCTGTTAGGGAAGCACACAATATTTAGTTACCACACTTTAGTTTTGTGGCAGATTTTTATATTAATTACATTATTTTTAAATGATCTATTTTGTTATATTATTTTATACTAAATATTCTTGGTAAGTCCCTGCTGTTTGCAAAAAAAAAGACAAAAGTTAACAGATTGTTTGGTTTCTACTGAATGTTTAAAACTGTTATATTAAATACAACTTTACCATTTATTTTTTATTTTGTTGCAGTAGAATATTTCTACATAAAACATATTGTTATCGCAAAAATACCTCAAATGTTTGTCATATTATTTTAGGACCATATTGCCCAACCGTTCTGCAGAGCTACACAGGTTAATGCACTACTTACTGGTATCAAAAGCTCTACACACAAGCACTCTGTATGAGAGGGTGGCTAGAACGAAACCATTACTGAAGGAAAACATATCAAAGTACATCTGGAGTTTGGCAGAAAGAATCTGCAAGTGACTCAGCTAAAATGTGGGATAAGGGTTTGTGGTGAGTTGGATGTCAAATGGAGCTTTTTGGCCCAAACTTCAGAACAGTATGTGTGGCACAAAGCAAACATCATCTTAACAATGAATGGAGGGTTTGCATCATGTTGTGGGGAAGATTTTTCCACAGCAGGCACTGGACATCTTGTTACTGAAACACTGATGGAAGGTGCAAAAAACCAGTGCTTAAAATTACCGCTTCAGAGAAACTTCACGTTGGTGTCACCAGGATGGTGACAGTAGTTCTGAGCACAAGGCCGAAGCAAAACTGCAGACGATAAACTACAAAGAGATGAATGATCTACAATGGCCATGTCAAAACATAGATCCCAAATGAGAAAAAAATATATAGTGGTTCAACAAGGTTGTTCAATGGACCTGAACTATCTGGAGTAAAGTGGTAAAAATCACTTCCAAATTGTGAGCTTAAAATGTCAGCTGACTAACATTTTAAGGCTTCTGCTGAAAATAAATGAATCTACAGTGTAACAATTACAATAGTAAGTATACCCCTCACATTTCTGCAGATATTTAAGTATATATTTTCACGAGACAACACTGTCAAAATATATATAACAGTATAAATGTATTCTTCCCACCGGCAACAAAAGTGAGTACACCCCTAAGGGACTACACCCCTAAATGTCCAAATTGAGCACTGCTTATCATTTTCCCTCCAAAAGGTCATGTGACTCGTTAGTGTTACCAGGTCTCAGGTAACACTAAGCTTCTCCTGGAAGTAGAGGGTGTCAGTAATGGTGTATGTGTATATTGTGTGGTTTGGGATGCTTTTCTGCTTCAGGACCAGAAAGCCTCAAAACCATTGAGCTTACAATACCAAGCTGAAGTGAGTTTAAGCTGTGATGTATTTAGGTCATGCCACAAGACAATGACCAGTAACTCCACCTTAGAAAACAATGTTCTACACATTTCATCAACTTTTATTACACAAAAGTGAGCAAAATTGGCTTGATCATGATTTGTGACCTGTTTTACTTAGAAACAGTGAAAATCAAACATTACTTGACAAAAATAAATCGAATTGTAAGTTAACTGTAACATATGATCATTAATTAGCAATAAATGGTAAAATTCAACTTGTTTTTTATGGGATCTGGAAAAAATAAGAGACCACTTTAGTTTCTGAATCAGTTTCTCTGATTTTGCTATTTATAGGTATAGGTTTGAGTAAAATAAACATTATTGTTTTATTCTAAAACTACGGAGAACTTTTCTCCCAAAATCCAAATAAAAATATTGTCATTTTGAGCATTTATTTGCAGAAAATTCAAAATAGCTGCAAAAAAAATAATACAAAGAAAACAAGATTATATTCATGACATTTTAACAGTTCAGAAAACAGTATTTGGTGGAATAACCCTGGTTTTTAATCACAGTTTTCATGCATCTTGGCATGTTCTCCTCCACCAGTCTTACACACTGCTTTTAGATAACTTTATGCCACTTCTAGTGCAAAAATGGGTTTGATGGCTTGTGATCATCCATCTTCCTCTTGATTATTATATTCCAGATGTTTTCAATTTGATAAAATCAATGAAACTCATCAATTTTAAGTGATCTTTTTTCAGAACTGTATAGGATATAAATTTCATGAGATCCTAAGTTTTTCCCTTTTTTATATACACTGCTTCATGTTGTGAAATACTGTTGTGTTTTTCTTCGCTCCAAACAGGATTTTCATGACAAACTCCTCATTCCAGTTTGTGGCTCCTTCACATTATTATATAACAGACTTTCAAACAAAAAGTATTTCACAATCTGACACGACCTGCTGTATTTAACACACACACACACACACACACACAGTGAACCAGACACCAATCAGTACAAGAAAACAAACAGTCTAATGCATTAAGATTCTGTGGACTGTAGCGTCAGTGAACCCATCCTAATTCTAAATAACTTGTGGAAACAGCCTGTGAATAAACAGGCACTAATGCAGTGCCATCACACAATGCTGACTGTTATCATCTGGCAGTTTAAAATGTATGAGGAAACTGGCATGTGATAATAGGGGATATCCAATACTTGTATAAGTTGTGAGGTGTTATCTTATGAGTGAGGCTGAACACTGGTCAGTGCGCTTATGGCAAGCTGGCGTGAATTGACGTGGAGTTTAAGTGAGGCCTAACAGTGGGCATTTAACATTCCTCCATCCACCGTGTCATGTGATTACTGAGGATATCTCATAGTATTACCACCCACATTTGGCTGCACCATGGGTGGTAATGATCATGACTGGTGGTGTCCAAATAGAACTGTCTGGCAGAAATCACATCCACAGGAGACCCCACACATATCCCTAATGTAAGTTTAGCATTCTTTAGCTTCCATGCTATAGTATATGGGGCATAACACTGGTTCCTGTCCCATGATTATAGCAGTGGTGTGCAGTGAGGCCCTTCTAACTAAAAAAACTAAAATAAAAAACAGCAACTAATTTAAAGCATTAGTCTGCATTTTTTTTGTTGCTATAGGACTCTTATCTGACTGACAGCCAATCTAACCAGTCAAAGCTTTTTAAAATTGCTTCTGCCCCCATGTCTGCGTGACCCTTCTGCTCATTTTGAGATGGGTGTGGTAATGAGTATATTAGCAAAGTGGCAGGACTCATGATCAGATTCATGATTTTCACTCCGTGGGCGGGGCCATGGATGCCTAACCCCTTCTCGGTGCCCTGCTGAAGGGGCTACGCGTTGCTTCAGTGGTGTGCAGTAAGGCCCTTCTAACCCTTCAGAGAAGGGGTGACAAAAAGTGCATGTAAATAATTAATTATTTGTTTTAATCAGGAAGTATATAATATAATTATTGTAAGTGTAAGCATTTATTTTATAAATTAACTAACATAAAAAACAGCAACTAATTCAAAGAATAAGTCTGTGTTTTTCAGTTGCTACAGGACTCTTATCTGACTGACAGCGGTACTGACCAATCAAAGCTTTTTAAAATGGCTTCTGCTCACATGTCTGCGTGGTCTCCTGATTTTGAGAAGGGTGTAGTCATGAGTATTTTAGCAAAGTCATGGGACAATCTAACCAATCAGAATCATGATTTTCACTCCGGGGGCGGGGCCATGGCTGTCTAACCCCTTCTCTGCAATCGGATGAAGGGGTTACGCTACATGACTTGATTAGTCATAAAACGGAGCGAGCGTGCTGGATTAATTAAATATTTAGCTAACTTTTATGGAAATATGACAGATATTGTGTCATATTATATTAAAAAGCCTTTTTAAAGGCTGCCCTTCAATGTGAAACTAAGTAATATGCTGCCTGACTGGTGAGTTTTATGTGTACTTAATGTTTTGACTGCTCTGGTGTACTGTAGGCATACAAATGAATGAGATTTGTTGAGCGCCTGTTCTTGTAGGAAAATTAAGCATTGTTTGTTGGGTCTATTATATACTTTTGTGGTTTGTAGCTGTATTTGTGGGCTGTTAATGTGTATTAAGTTCATATAACTCAGTCAAGACAGAGAGGTTGCAGAAGGAGTACCCACTATATAAACTCCACGCCATTGCATTATAGTATGTCAGTTTGTGTAAATACCATTTTTTTCTACTTCCACAATCATTTGTTTGGCGTTTTTGTATTACTATGTACACTGCCTCCTGGAATATGAAGTTCATAATGAATCATATTTATTAATCCTAAATCTGAAAATTGACAATCTGCTATACATTTGCATCAGCATTATGTAGGAAATCCTTGTTACAGATGGCTCTTCTTCAGTCTGAAGCTCTCATCAGGGCTTCCTTCAGTCTTGTCTGTGCGGGACATGTACGCATCCGTTCAGGCCGGCTGCAAATGTCATTTGTTTGATTGAAAGGGTAAACTGGGCTCTCCGGGCTCTCCTGATGTAAAGATCCTGATGAGAAAACAGGAAGAGCTTGAAGATCAGGATTTATTTGACCTTAAAAGCATTCCACAGGAGTCTTGAGTAACACTTAGAAGTTGTGAGTACTGTCGGGAATAACACAAAACCATAGCCTAACTGAAGAATTATTTCTTATTTAGTAACTGTATAACAAACACATTAATAAAAGGATTTTTTTAAGGGTTACGCCAATGCGTGTGCATAAGTAGAATAGAAGGTAAGATATTGGTAATAAATAAGCAATAAAACACCTAAAGGTCTCTGCAAAAAATATTCATTTTCTTACCACATTCATTTAACAAATAATTTTACATTTGTCAGGTATTACACTACAGTCCTGGAAAAAATTAAGAGACCACTTCAGTTTGTCTGATTTTGCTATTTATAGGTATATGTTTGAGTAAAATGAACATTGTTGTTTTATTCTATAAACTACAGAAAACATTTCTCTTCCAAATAAAAACATTGTTATTTAGAGCATTTATCTGCAGAAAATGCGAAATGGCCAAAATAACAAAAGGATGCAGAGCTTTTAGACCTCAAATAATTGCTTAGGAAACAAGTTCATCAATATTTGGTGGAATAACTCTGATGTTTTAATCACAGTTTTCATGCGTCTTGGCATGTTCTCCTCCACATGTCTTACACACTGCTTTTGGATAACTTTACGCCACTTCTGGTTTATGCAAATTCAAGCAGTTCAGTTTGGTTTGATGGCTTGTGATCAACCATCTTCCTTTTGATCATGTTCCAGAGGTTTTTAATTTGGTAAAATCAAAGAAACTCTTGACATTTTTGAGTGGTCTCTTTTTTTTTTTTTCAGAGCTATATGTAGTTAACGTTGTTATTTTTGAGGTTTGAGATGAATTATTTGTAACATGTTTTCTTTGTTTTGATTAATTTTACTCATTTTACAATATCATTGGGATTTGTCAGGTATTACACTAAATGGACAAGAATTATTGGGACAGCTCCTCATTAATTGCTTCTTATGAAATAAAGGATATTATTCCTATGAGGATTTAATTAGCATTAATGAGGTCAGGAGCTCCATCCTTTTAGAGATCAATACTGCTCAATACTGGTGGTGCCATTAGGTGTGATGCCAATTTGTTTGTTTTTTGCTTCAGAGAGCCCTATTGCACATCTGTGTCAGCAAGCAACAGGCTAAATTATCTGCCAGTGGAATAAAATCACCTGAAGTAGATCAAATTTTCTTTAAACAAGTAGAGATAAAAGCTAAATATTTCTCAAATGATTATTCTACAATGTGAAAAAGAGAAATAGCAGCTATTTAGACTACATGTATGAGTTTTTCCATTACTAAGACAAATTTGTTTGCATATAATGTTTGTTATAAAAGCTTGTTATACAAAGGTTGTATAATTTATGATTATGGTCAGCAAGACCTGCACTCCCAGTACATTTCTCTCACACATACACACACAATGTATTCTGTCCAGGCCAAGAGAAATGAAACAGATCTGTGATGTAGTATGCGTGACCACTGAGGTACATATGCAAAAGCAGCTCGGAGTAAACAACAGCTCACGTGTGGTAGCTGATGTGCTTTTTGCTGGCGGCAGGACGCACCTCATCAGTAAAGGGCAGAGAAACGGGGTCAGAGAGGTCAAACCCTCAGGAGGTGAGCGCGTCCAAATGCCACCATGTGTAAAAAGAAGCCGGCTGTTTGCTTTGCGATGCGGCCGCAGACTTCAGAGGAGCGTTAGGGTCTAATAAGGACACGGTCCACATTTCTGCAGCGGTGTGATCAGCTTTTAATTGGCTGAACGTCAAGCAAGCAGTGAATGAAAGAATCTTCAAACTCGCAAAGTAAGAAGTGAGAAATAGACACCCAGGGAGAGAGGGAGTGAGAAGGCATGAAAGAGTGAGAGAAAACTAGAGAAATATCATACAGAGAGCTATTTAGATTGAGACGGCTCCCCTAGTGAGGTGTAGAAATTATGTCACGTTCACCAAGTGTTTTTTCATAGATTTTTTTTTCTGTTCATAACCAAAAAGCATGCTCGCATTAACCCCGGGTGTGTTCACACTGCCTCTCCGTACTCTTCCATTGCACGTTCAAATCTGTCACTATCGTGTGACAAGTTACGCGCCAGTCGCGATAGCAAAACAACTTCTGCTGAAGAGCAAAGGAGAGATCATGACCAGAAATCATGTCTGACTTTTTGTAACCAATAATATACACGTCTATAATTCAAAGAGTATGTGCACCAAGAAGAAATCTAAAGCTAACAAGAATGAAACTTGGTCGGTAGATTTGAAATGTTGAGACATTGAGAATGATCAGTCATACATGTGATATAAGCAAGGAGGTTCCTTATCGCTGCACCTGACTGATTATGCAAATGCTGTGAGTGCTGTACATCAGTACCTGCCTTCTATACCTCAAGGCTAGATTAACTTAAACAAACTTCAGCTAGTTCAAAATGCTGCAGCCAGGGTCCTTACCAAAACTACAAAATTTGACCACATTAGTCCAGTCCTATCAGCACATTTACTACAAAATTCTCCTGTTAACATATAAAGCCCTACACAGGCTCATCTCCTGAGTATTTGCCAGACCTCATCTCCTATTATGAACCACTGCGATTACTTAGATCACAAGGTGCTGGTTTCTTAGTAGTTCCCAGAATCTAGAGGAGCTCTCCAGGAGGAAGAGCTTTCTCTTATAAAACTGCCCAACTCTGGAATAATCTCCCCGAATATGTTCGGGACCGTTTCAATCTTTAAGTCTAGACTAAAACTCATTTGTTAAATTTAGGTTTTGGTAATTATTGTTTTTCCCTTTCGATAAGGCTGCAGATTCAGGGGTTCATGGACATAGGGTAAACATAATTGTGGTAAACTGAGATGCTGGTGCTGTTGTTCTCCCACTGCACACAGTCACTCAGGTTTGTGGACAGATGGTGGAGTGGGTGGATGGTGGTGTTTCAGTGTGTCTCCATGTCTATGTTACCTTCTGGCTCAATCCCTTTAGTTAGGCTGTTTTATTCAGATCTGCTGGAGTCATTAGATAGATAATCACACTCTGATAATGTTTTATATTCAGTTTTACATAAATCCAGTCAAAACTAATTTCATCTCTCTGCCTTTTTGTGTTCTCTATCTATCTCTTCTACATGTATAGAGATGCCATGTTCCTGATGATGCCCCACTGCCCGCTGTGTCATAAATTAGTACCTGTTACATTACCCATAGCTCCGCATTATCTCTCTGTATTGTTGTTTTGTTCTGTTATTCTTTGTTATTTGTTATTCTGTGTGTACTGGGCAGATCGACCCAAGTAGAATGGGTTCCTCTGACTGAGTCTTGGGTCCTCCTAAAGTTTCTTCCTCTTAATGTAAGAATGTTTTTCCTTAACACTGTTGTCACTACAACAATTGGCATCTCTGTGGTGCTGCTCATAAGGAAAGAGGCATGGACCTGTTTTTTTTACTCTGTAAAGCTCCTTTGTAACAACTTCTCTTGTGAAAAGCGTTATATATAAATAAAATTGGCTTAAAAAATGAAATTAAATACTATGTATTCTGACTCATGCTGTTGTATTGACAGCATCCCTTGAAAGTGAAGTTTGCCTTTGAGAAAAGTTTGAAAGAAATTCAAGAAGCTGGAAGACTTAAAGAGAGGTTGTATCAGAATGTTCTAAGAAGCACAATGGTCTTATTGACATATTGTGAGCCATAGTAGACACATTGTAGACACTTTATCATGTTACTGCTTTTCATTCACACTTCTCCATGCTGCTATAGCAACTTGCACTCTGGACTTCATGTTGCTGCGACTGTCCTCCTCTCCCTATTTTGTTATATTGAATTTTATCTTTTATTCATCGTATTTTAACAATTGCTCTTTTGGGTGTGAACTGGATCGTGAGATTACAATTACATTTCACCTCATGTACCACATGTGATGTGAATGACAATAAAGTCTCCTTGAATCCTTGAATACTTGAATACCAAGGATATTGCCATAGCATGATGTTGGCAGCAGTGAATAGAAGAAGGCATGCACCGGCAACATGAGAACCAGGGACCACAAAGATGGTGTGCAGAGTGACCCCATAGCTACGATTGTGGACATTCAGAAAGCAGTGATGCCTTCCATGAGTTCTCTTGTTTGAGCCAGCACCATTGGCAGACAGCTGCATGACACAGCTGCCTCCAGCTACCATTTCAACACCTCCACAGACTGCAATGGTGTTGTGTCAGACTGTCATGGAGTGGCATCTTCATAAGCAACCATCTATCAACCATATAGCAGCCAAATAACAGCAACATACACACCACATGGAACACATCTGCAACCATGTAGCACAACCATTGAATATTTGTTTCAGGAAAGAATGACAGTACTAGTAATTTTACTTTCTCTACTATAGTGTGATTCAGTTGGTTAAATGAAAAATACCTGTTGGTTTTGCAGTGAAAAATGAAATGAAGTGGAAAAAGATGTCAACCTTGGTACTGCAGGAGGAGGTGAGTCTCCAGACCACAGCAGAGGATTTAAAAGACTTTCTAGTTCAGGGGAACGTTTGCTCCAACACTGATGGCCAAGGACACTAAAGTGGCGAGGCTTTTCTTTACGGCCATGTTTAGACTTTAAGGGAGGGCACGTCAAGAGCCTGGAATTTGATGACCTTAGCTGGCATGCAGTAAGTACTTCTGAACCAATCTGCAGAGCCTTTTAAGCTCGAATGTGAGAACCAGGGCGTCTGGTTCTGGCCTCCACAGGAAGCCGCTGAAGTGATCTCAGCAGAGGATTCACGAGGGATATGTTTGAGAGGTCTGAGAGGTTATGAGCCAGACGAACTGCAGCGTTCTGAATACCCTGAGGAAAAGAAAAGGCATAGGAGGAAAGACATGCAAGAAAAGAACTGCAGTGGTGAAGTTTGGAAATGATTAGAGCTTGAACAAGATGTTAAAGAGCAGTCAGTAAAAAAAAAAGTCTAATTTGCTTAGTGAAAAAGAAATCTTCAAAATCTGGTGGCAAATGTTGTGATCAAAAGAATTGCGGTCATCTTGGATCACTAGAGGGTTTTAGCACAATCTTATAGATGGGACGGACAGTGAAGAAGTCAATTGTAATACACAGGTCTAGTAGTGACGAAGTATTGATCTCCAGATTTCATTTTATGGGTTGGGTCTGCATTTGTGATTTTTTGGAGGAGGATGGTGGGCAAAATAATGCTGCATTATTTGCTAATTCACTTTAGATACTTTCCAGCGGACCACGGTGCTGCCACTATGATCAGGGGATAGCTAGACTGAATCCCGGTCATGCAGCTTGCCATCAACTGCCAGAGCCCCAAGAGAGCATAATTTGCCGAAGAGGCGGTGGTTGATTCACATGAATCGGAGGAGGCTTTTACTAGTCTTCAACCATCCTGGGTTTGGGGTGTTTCTAGGT
Source organism: Astyanax mexicanus (assembly GCF_023375975.1). Taxonomy (NCBI): domain Eukaryota; kingdom Metazoa; phylum Chordata; class Actinopteri; order Characiformes; family Acestrorhamphidae; genus Astyanax; species Astyanax mexicanus. Next base: position 27,928,981 of record NC_064413.1, on the reverse strand, counting down.
ATAGGGGAAGCTCCGCTTAGTGAGTAACGAGCTCTAGCTCTATTTTAGAAATATTTAGGTGAGTTATCAATCTCACTTTATGCAGCTTGATTTAAGCCATTTGAGTAATATGACCTATATTTTGTGCTGATGTAGAGTAATGCTATTTAATATTGCATATTTTTGATAAAAAAGCTTTGCTTAGCTGCCAACAGGCACATGCTTATGGTTTGTCCATACATAACAAGTAGGGGTATAGGCGTAAAAAAAATGTACTGCTAAGATAGCAATGAACGTCTGACTGTTGATGTCTCCATGCGATGTTTTCAGTCAGTGGTGCAAGTGTGTTATTCTTTGCCAAGATAGCAATATGTCAATATGATGCTTATTTTTTTAAAAAAACACTGACCCTTTAATGACACTTTCCATACCATTTAGTGATTATAGAACAAAACATTACATTAATTTGTTTGAAAACAAGATCACAGGAATCCCAGTCAAAAGTTTCTACAGCCAGTCCAGACAGAAACATGGGCCAGGTAAAAATTCTAATCCAATTTTATGTTTAAAACTAGTTTATTTACTTACTGTAGAAAGGTGTAGAAATTTCCCAAATGGCAAAGATAATATTGTTAAGTTAAAATAAACTACTGTCCCCATGTGAGAACATTCATTAAAGAAACTTGACTTGACAGTTAGAAGCATCCTCTTGTCAGCTCATCTTGATGGTGTGTAGATAAACTCTGCAGTCAGGGCTATTTCTGAACACAAGGGGCCCATAAGTGACATCCCCTACTTACCCTACAATATACTTTTATATGAAACAAGTCATTTTTACAGTAAATTTTAAATAAATATTAGTTAAATAAGTTAAACACTAAAATAAATTTAAATGACTAAATTGTTGATATTACATAAAATAATTCAATTAAAAAACTAATTAAATTACTGTGGATTTTAAGAGCTATGTGCATAGTTTATGTTTTGTTTATTTGAAAGCAAAATCATTAGTAATGTTTTCACTAATTAATGCAAACAAACAAAAATTACATATTCTCAGAGCCGCTCTCCAAAAGATGCTGTAAATGGTTCTTTTTGCCATGCTATAGAGGACCCACTGTCACAGACTGAGGCAGACGGGATGGACGTAAACGCAGGTATCAATGGGGCTTAAATACAGAAGGAGGGTGAGGAACACCTGGGACCGGTAACAAGGGGGCGTGGTTACAAACAAGACACAAGGTGACAACACTAATGGCTAGAATGGGGCTAGGGTGGAGACAGGGCAGAGCATATGGGGTAGGAAAACAAATCAAAGCCATGTGATAGGAGCATAGGGCAAGGAAAACAGCAACAAACAGAAGAGCAGGACAGGAACAGGACAATACAAGAAATAAATGGTGAATAAAGGTGTGACACCCACTTTTTTAGAAAGTTCTTTACATTTACACATTTCTATTACAAACATGGTTATTTATGGAACCAAAATGGATTCTTCTAGAACATCCCTCGAAGTACCATTTGAAGCAACAAAGTACACAAATGCACAAGTATAAATGCACACAATGGTGTAGGGCACTTGCACTATAGTGTAGGGCACTGTACTGTGAAACCGTCAGAATTTTGAAAAATACTGTGATATGCATTTTTGGCCATACCGGGCAATAAAATACCTGCTCTATGGTGGCCATGTTGGATCTTGACCATTCAAGAACAGGGTGAAATGACGACACTGTATGTGGACTTATGTACAGTATCTCACCTTAGATCAGTGTCACTGCCATCCTGACAGCTATAGCTAGAGTTTTGAGGTAGGTGGACCTCAGTGAGTGACACAGTGAGCGGTATTACAGGAAAAGGGACAACTGAGACAACACTTCTCCCACAGCTTTAGCTTTAGCAAAGCATATCAGAGGCCTGACGAAAGAGAAACCAGAGTATTCTAACTGCCACAGCGCCAACTGATAAACGCTAATCTGTGTTCCTACATACGGAACCACTTTGAGGTTGTAACGGCTCCAGCGCCTCCGAGGAAAAGTGCTGGTCCAGGATCAGGCACTTCCCTTTCTACACAGCCATGTTCATAAATGAAAGGAAAATAAACCTGAACTCAGATCAGCAGTCTTACCCTGACATTTGAGGCACAGCTGTTCTTTCCTGTTCAGCGTGTTCCCCCCGGATTTCTTTCAACAGTCGTGTCGTTCTGATGCACACTGATAAGGCAACTTCTGCTAAACTATTACTGGGAGATTGCTGCTGCAGGCATGAGAATATGACTAATATAAATAGTGGAAATTTTCCTTTTTTATTATTTTTGACATTTACTCATTCTGAGCATGCCAAAGCACTCATAAAACACTTACTTATAATGAATGTAATACTACATTAAAAGCTTTAGCCTTCATTAAATCACTTATTGTTGCAGTTGTGTAGTTCTGAGTGCTATATAGTTTATAGACATGTTTTTTTAAACAAAAAAACAAAAATGACATTTTCCCCTTTTTTTAGGATAGAAGATATGCTATGTAAATCAATAATGAGGTCAAAATACTACACACCTAAAATTTGGTTAACTATTGACAATCAGTTGGACCAGAACAAGATGCTTAGGTAGCCATCAGCTTCTCTCAGAGTTTTGACCACTTTTGACCAATTTAAACACCTTAAAAACAAATTCAATTCAATTTGTTGGATTTTTTTAAGCACAACCGGCTTGTTGATTCCCACTCAGCATTTGGGTTTACTGTACATGGATGTGGATTTGCACGGACATGTGTTGTTACTGGGACCCAGTTAGACTCACCAAATTGGCCCCATCATTACCGCTTATGTTGATAAACTCTAGATCTACAGAGCATGAAACTACCGCCAGCATGTTTAACAGTTTATACAGTATTTTCAGTATTATCTCCCTACCTCACTCCTTTCAACATTTCAAGTTATCCAAAAGCAATGTGTAAGACTGGTGGAGGAGAACATGCCAAGATGCATGAAAACTGTGATTAAAAACCAGGGTTAATTCAGCAAATATTGATTTCTGAACTCTTAAAACTTTATGAATATGAACTTGTTTTCTTCGCATTATTTGAAATCTGAAAGCTTTGCATCTTTTTTTGTTATTTCAGCCGTTTCTCATTTTCTGCAAATACATGCTCTAAATGACAATATTTTTATTACAATTTGGGAGAAATGTTGTCTGTAGTTTATAGGCTTAAACAACAATGTTGATTTTACTCAAACATTTACCTACAAATTGCAAAATCAGTAAAACTGATTCAAAACTGAAGTGGCCTCTTAATTTTCTCAAGAGATGTACACAACACATTGTAAAGTACAAAGATGTAACATTGTACATATTAATGTAAAATGCCTTATTGAGTCACATACTCCACATACTTCATAATATGTTATGTTTTTCACTTTAAGTACTTTAAGTTTTATTGTGGATTATTATGGATGCTTATGACAATCATTAAAAATGCATTATGCATGGCAAATAACTCATTATATAAAGACATTCATCATGCATTTTGAATACAGGATTTTTAGAAATCTTACCAAACAATCTGTTCTATGTGCTAAAGTCAATCATGGTCACTAGCAAGAAATTAAAAGCACTTTCAGCACTATTAATTTATTAATCTAAGCGGTTAGGATTCCTTCTGGCCCAGTAAGTTCACTGGAAGAAAACATTGGAAGCCCAATACTGCAGTGATCTTCATGTTCATGATGAGTGCAGTATAGTCTATGGTTGTTGATCCCATTCCATGCTTTCCTGTGTAGTTAAGAACAATTATGGGTTGGATTTAGCATTCAGGAAAAAAAAACTGGGATTATAAAACATTTTTATGATCCCCATGAGAAACGGAGGTCACAGAGACCACAGTCTTAAAGCATCAGTCCACATCTTTAGTAGTTGTCTTTGGCAGAACACTGTGTCTGAATGGACATGATGAAATCTGTATAAATAAATGTATAATTATATCAAATGGCTCATGAAGAGCCAATCTAAACCACCTTTTTAAAAAGGATGGAATTGTCAGATTTCATCATATAGTGGTTCCTTGTTGTGAAGGAACATCATGTTCTTTCTCCTCTTCAAAAGATCACACAATGGGTTTATTAGTAACACTATCATATGTGGCCCAAATGTCATGGAACACAGTTTCACAGATACCACACACATACACACACTCTCCAAACTAGAAAAAAAAAACTATTATAGTGCACATACACATGGCACTACAGCAGTGTTTCTTAATCCTGGTCCTGGAGGCCTTTTGCATAACAGAGCAGACTCAGCCAATCACAGTTAATTAACCGATCCTTTCAGAATTGCAGGGGTGTGTTAGAGCAGAGCAACTAGTATGTTTGGACTACCTATCTAGATTGTATCCAGATTGTTTTTTTTTTTTTTTTTTGATAGCCTGGACAGCCAGAAACCACATGAAATCTGATTAGGCCTGGGTGATATGGTAAAAATATTATTTTGCAATATTAAAAAAATACTTGATCACAGTCAAAATGCATTAGAAAACAAAATATCATTAAAAATTACTATTTAAGCACTGTCCCACAATGAGTAGAATGATTTATGCAAAAAAAAAAATAAACATGACTAATTAGACCCTTTGTAATAAATTATGTGTTATTTATACAGTAATGGCAGGGCTGTAGAATAATCATATTCTTTGCATAATCATGCTTTTAATTTTCATGATAAACACAATGAAAGGACTGAGATAATGTTTTGAATGACTGCAAACTTAAAATACATTATCAAGCAACAGCAACAGACTCTGCTCATGTGCACAATTTAAACACTGTCCCACAATGAGCACAGTGATTTTCACGCAAAATGTCCTGTTTGTGCTTCATACAATAAACAAGACTAATTAGACTCTTCGTCATAAAATAAAGTGTTCTTTAAGCATTGAATAGTATGGCTGTAGAATAAATCATATTTCTGCATAATCATGCTATTAATTTTCATGATAAACACATTGAAAGAACTGCATTGTAACATTGTGAATGACTCCAAACTTAAACTGTGCTCACATGACAAACAAGCTGGAGGCAGAGTGAGGCAGACTTTGGAAAAGAGCCACAGTGAACAAAAACTACTTAGTCCGGGAAAAATATTTGGGCTACTTTAACTAATTGTGTTTTACATCAAAGTCAGAAAATATCAGACAACGTTATTGCGTTTCACATTTTTGGTCTAAATCATAAACTATATTATTCTTGATTTGCTTTAAAAAAGTCAATGTCACGTTTGGTCGGTTCTGTATCTCTTCTGTCTCTCTGTCTGTTTGTTTCCTGCACTCCTGTTTGTTTATTTACTTTTCCCTGCACATGGCCTTGTGTGTTCCTCCAGTGTCTTCACCTTAAGTGTTTTCACCTGTGTTTGTTTGTAACTCCGCCCCCTTGTTACCTGTTCCCTGGTGTGTCCTGTTAACTTCCGTATTTATAGCCCCTTTGTTTTTGTGTTGCCTTATCTGTTAGGTTGTAAATCTTTCTTTGTTTTCAGTGTATTAAATGCATTATGTATTTATTCTAGTTTCCCTGTCTGTCTGTTTATTTATCCAGTTTTGTGTTTATTTTGGTTTATTTCTGTTATTAAATTACTTGCATTTGCGTCCACCTCCGCGTCCAATAACAATCTGATAAAATATTTTCTTTATACATAATTTTTCTAAATCACATCCAAACCTGATAAGGAGGTGGTTTGAAATGCGATTAGATTTGTACAGATGTGTCTAAGTCTGGACACTCTGGCTGCTCAAATGTTAAGTATTAACTGTGTTGTGTATTGCTTGCAATACGACAAACGACAACTCAAATCAAGTTCCCAATATGTATTTAAAGAATAGTGGCAGAGGCTAGTTAATGACACACCCTTGTTACACAGAAACCCATTCAGATACATTTATGATGTACAGGCATGCAAATCCAAACTACTCACTTGCAAATAACAGCAAAGACATGTCTTTCAACAGGCCTGATGTTGAGACACAAATCCAACTTGACTACAGTCTGAACAAAGCCTAAAATATCCAGGGCAGGCGGCCTTTACGACTAGGAGCGAAAAACACTTAACTACAGTAAAAACATAACTAACTAACGTAACTTCTTCTTCAAAGCACTTTTAAAATGTTTGCAGCAAACTGAATAATGGCTTAAACAATCCATTCTTTAAGAAGTGTTTAGATCCTGCTGGAAGGGTCATGCTGCAAACAGCAACCATTAGAAAAAGTGACACTGTTTGGCTTACAGGCAGTGTTTACATGAATGGGCTAACATACGTTTGAGTTGTTTATGTAAGCCCGAGCACACTTCCTGGCCAGACCTGAGCCCCGCACAGCGGGGATATGGAACGGAAGGGCACCTGAGGCTGAGCGCAGAGCCTTGCTGTGCTGTCAGCTTGAATCCCAGAATAAATCTCAACTATTTACATACATGCCTCTACTGCAAGCTCAGCTAGCAAACGATGCTCTAAATCACAGAGAATGCTCTTCAGGCATGTACAGCCCAGTCACCCAACATGGCTGGAGTTTACAAAGCGCGCTCCTAACGAGGGAAGCTGCTGGGATGGAGAGGTGACGGATGCCGGGATGCTTTGACCTTTTCCTCTGAGCATTATTAATATATGCTGGGTATTAGCAAAGGTTAATGAGCGGGAGGAAGGCTATTCTCCACAGTTGCAAACAAGGCCCTAAGAGCTACTCCGTTCTGGGTGTTAGAAGTAGTGGGACTGTGCTAGAGGCAGAGCCAGCTCTAACTCGGGCGCTGTAAGAATGCCAAGCAAATATCACAGCAGCATCATTCTGCTAATGAAGTGTTATGTTTCTCTGCTCAAACTGGCGATTATTATTCCTGTAAACTTCTGAATGCTGACTGCTGTCGTGATAATCAATATATCTGCAACCATCAACATTTGCAACAAACCCATCAACAATGAGATTCACATGAAAAACAGAAGCTGGCTAGTTGTTTCCAGACATCAAAACACTGATCTTTCAGTATTTCAGAGAATTAATGGTCCAAAATACACTACACTGTCACACTTTGGACTCCTTTCACTACACTTATAATACTGCCATTTTCACGAGCAACATCACCTGAATACTAATCTGTCTCAGGTGTCTATGATTACCTGTCTGTTTATATTTACACCTGTTTGCCCAATATCTTTGCAAAGTATTGCCAACCACTACCAGTGCATACTGACCACTGGTTTCGCCCCTTGGTTTTGTCTGCCAGGTTGTTTGGTTCATTTAGGCCTTTTGACCTTAGCTCTGTTTAACAGTTGCTCTAGTAAACCTTATATTTGACTTTTTATCTGTAAGCGCTTAGTCAGTCCTTGAAGCCCTACATACACATTTGTTCAGTTGATTGTGGACAATAGTCTAGTGAATGCATTCAGCTTTAGGTTGCACTCACTGCTGACACAGATGTGAAAATACACACACACACACACACACACAGAGCCAGTTTATCTAGACCCTATAGAGAAGTACTGCCAATTGAATAGAACTGTCTGGAGCAGACATCAAACATAAACCTATTGGCACCATGCCTAATATGGCAGGAGTGGGTTAGAGGGGTATACCCTGTCCCCACTCCATATTGAGCTGTGGAGCAATGGAACTGTGTTCTCTGGATTAATGTTTCATTAGTGTTTCATCCAGTACTTTTGGTTGTGTAAATTGATGAGTTAAGGTGGAGATGATCTAATTCCTGACCTCACTAATGCTCTTTTCACTAAATGCAATGATATCCTCACAGCAATGCTTCAAAAATCCAACACAAAGTCCTCCCTGATTTTTTTACTCCAACAAGATATACCCTTGATTTTGCAAAAACAATGAATAAGCAGGTGTCCCAATACTTGTGTCCATATAGTGTGGACATCAATGAAATTTCTGTGCCGACTTTCTGTGGCACCGCCATATTTTAAAGCCTTTCCCCTGTAGCAGTGACCCCAATCTCTATCAGTCTGCCATGACCATTCCCCACAGCCTAGCAAACTCCAAAAGGTAATCTACTTTCCTTTCTTCTCACAGCAGATGCTGCAGATTTGTCCTCACCTGCCTGAGTTCAACAAGTTTGAAATTGGCAGAGCTATACCCCCCCTCTTCTTTGCAAAAAAAAGATATAGACCTGCCTTGATTTTAAAGCCCAGTGGAGATAAACTTTAAAGACCCCTGGCGCTACTTTCAACTCCTCTTTCCCAGGCCTCCTAGGACCCTTTGTTGATAAGCTGCGGAAAGTCGGCGAAAGTTAACGGCTTATTCTGACGATTTCCACTGCTATTTCGACTCGTGCCGCTGCCGGTTTCTCGTGAAGCGTGAGGTATTTACCTGCCTCTGCTCTACCCTTATCCTCGCACAGATTAAATCCCGAGCAGCACGTCATCAGATCCGAATGCAAATGTGACCGCTTTCAACGCACGAGCGTCCTGTGGATCAGACAGACCACTGACGGCGGCACGGCCAAGAAAGTGTGGGGTGTGAAGCGGCGGCGCTCGTGCGAGCGTTATGGATGTGGTGTCATCGTGCAGCCAGTGTCTGGGAGGCGAGGCGTACGCCAGCGCGGCTCCTGCGGCGTGCAGGCTGGTGAATCTCTCCGGGACGCGATGCTGGCAGAGTGAGAACCACATCAGCATTCCTCTATCTGCCCCACACATCCTGCCAGCTGGCCGAGTTGGAGACACAGCAGGAGTGAGATAGTGAGATGTGAGGTGTGTGCGAGTGTATGTGTGCAATATGTGTTGGGGAGGGGGTTGTGTGTGTGTGTGTGCGGGTGTGGGTTGGGGAGTGAGTTCATGTGAGTGAGTTCAATTGCCTTTATAGCTGAAAGTTCAAATGCGTCAAGACTCAACAGGAAGTTTGGATCACGGTGAGCCAACATTTTACGCTTAGTTGGGAGCCGTGTGGGGTTTGAGTGTGAAACAGATGCCAGCATTGAGAATGTGTTATCTAAAGAATAAAATCTGCCTGTCTTTAACGGATGGTGGTTTTCAGTTTCTCTGCATTGCTGGCATCAGTATAAACACAAATACATATATATATATTTTGGAGATATCAGCATTATTAGTCCACCATGAATGGTTATGCATACAAACTTAAAGGACGCACAAGTAATAGTTTATTAAATTCCCATTAAAAATACAGGCCTCTCTCTGGCACCAGACAGCATAATATTGCTCTTTAAACCTTTTTTTCGATTTGTCTTGGTCCTCCAAACATCATAGCAAAACATCTTAAGACAAAGTTAATGGATTAAGAACATTTTACATTTTCTGCATGCTCAGAAAAAGCATATCTTCAGCTCCAGTAAGTATTTAACAATGAATCTTTAGCCTTTAAACTCTAATATTTTTTTTCCTATCAAGATAACCTTGATTAAGAATAAAACTATATATAAAAAAAGGTTTAAATGTACAAAAGTCATTGCATCTACTCATGATCCACAGTATCATCTCTTCCATTTGGGACCTGCAAGACTTGTAGCCTCCACTAGGGGCAGAGTGGCCTTCAGTATGACCAGAAACATAGTCTGAGAACTGAGTCTGCTTTTATGAGAGACAGCCTGTAAAATATATGATAAAACAGTTTAGGCAGTACAAAAGTCTGACAAGGATTCATTCTACAAATGTATGTACACTGTATCCCAGTCACTAGGTTTTATTAAGTACACGTTATGGCTGTAAGAATTTAAACAATTCATTGTAATTATTCACTTCAAGTGTTTCAGCCCCAGACATGTACCAAAATTAAGCACTTTACTTTTGACAGTAATTCCTAAAGGCAAACACTTGGATTCAGTCAGAATTAGATTTAAGGATAGGAGGTTATGCCAGAAACCTTGACAGTCGGCACCCTGACAACAAATGACAGGTCAGATACTGCAATGGCAAGAGTATTGTAAGCTAAAACTCTCTTGTTTGTGGCAGTAGATTTTAATGGCATTAATATTATTAGCCAAGGGTCTCAGAGTAGTCCAGCAGTCTAAAGCACTGTCACTGTAATTGGGAGGTCGCTGGTTCGAATCCTGTTCATGTAGCATGCCATCAGCTACCAGAGCCCTGAGAGAGCACAATAGGCCTTGCTCTCTCTGGGTGAAACATAGATGGTGCTCTCTCCCTTCATCACTTCAAAAGGGTGATGTTGATCCGCATAAGGCGTCTGTGAGCTGATGTATCTGAACCGAGTCGCTGCGCTTTCCTCCGAGAGCATTGTGATGCTACTTGGCAATGCTGTATCAGCAGTATCTTCACACTCCTGGTGTTGGGGCTCTCTCTGGGTGGGTAGATGGTGCTCTCTCCCCACATCACTCCAAAGGGTGATGTTGATTAGCACAAGGCGTCTGTGAGCTGATGTATCAGTCGTTGTGCTTTCCTCCGAGCGCGCTGTGATGCTACTTGCAGTTCAAAACCCATTATGTGTCTAAATTCACTTTAGTTTTGTACAGTATATGGCTAATGTAGCAACTAGCAAATGACATCTAATAATCAGGTTTCAAGATGGCTGTCACTATTGTTTTTACCTTGTGTGATCATAAATGTTATATAGTGTCAAAAAACACCAATATGCAGCATATCTCCCTTTTTGATATGCAGTTTGATGGCTGTTTATGATAGCTGAGGATTGCAGTGTTAATTAGCTGCATGATGCTAACTGTTTGTTCCATTATTTGCTCAGCTACATTAGTCTTGCAGCTTCGTAACAAAGCTAAAGAGGCAAACGTGAGACAACAAGCATGCCTCTGTTGATGATTTAGAGTAAGAAATAAGTTAAAATTAATTTGGAAATATTTCTATACAAATGCAGGAGCTGGGGGGCAACTGCCTGGCTCGCTCCGCTCTCTGTTCTCAGCTGCCGTAGATTCGATTGCACCTGCCAGTCAGTGCCACTCCTCCGCCATGTATAATTTATCGCATTTAATTACTGCGCTAGCAGTGACAGCCCCCCACACCGGCTGAGCGCAGCCAGCCCTGCCTCCCACTGCTGGAGGAACAGCTCATTGGCTTTGTAGTCTGATGCATCATCGGCTGTTTTTACCGAGCAGCAGACAAGGCGGCGGATTAGCCCTCCAGGCACACTGCAAATACATTAGCTGCTCTCCCCCTCTCACCACCCTGCCTGCTGCCTCACAAGGCAGGAAGAGGCTCAGGGGAGCGGGGTCGGGGGGTGGGTGTATTGGTGGGGGCCCAGTGCAGTGCCATTCTGGGGAATTTGGAACACCACGGGGATGAGACGCTGCAGAGAAAGCAATGGGATCATTTGATTCTGCTACAGAATCGAGGATAAAACTCTTCTTTCTGACTGTTGAATGAGGTCTCTTCAGTAGGATGGAAGTCTCAGAAAGGATACAGTGGAACTGGGTAATGAGGCAAGCCATGGCACAGCTATGAGGCTATAAAAGAACAGCGGAACAGTAGGGTTGGTGTAATGCATACTTAGGGAATATCATTGTGTCTCATGCTGAATGTGTGTGCGGAATTCAATGCAAGGCCTACTCAGACTTGCTAATCATCATTCAACACTGTGAACCCAATAGTCAGAAAGAATGAGGTGACTTGCTCATTTTCCTTTCTGCAACCATATCACCTTCAACAACTATACAAATTAGAACTCATCCAACCTAAATAATCATTTAAATTCCATATTTGGCCAAGGTTTATGACAAAATCTTCTATTGGAACAATATTTGTGCATTAAAAGGCTTTTGTGAGAAGCTCAATGGTGTGATTGCATGTGTGCCCAAACTGGGCCTCACCCTGAGTTGGCACTACAGCAGGTGCGTTAACACTTCATTCTAGCAGGCTGTGAAGTCCAGACCCTCTCTGCCAAATATGAAACCTGTTGTGGTTGTCATAGTTGGACAGCCACTCTCTTGGCCTTGTGTGTGACTAGCAGTGCTGTTCCTCCCAGTCAATGTAAAATATATATACAGCTCTCGAAAAAAATAAGAGACCAGTTAAAAATGATACGTTTGAAAACCTCTGGAATAAATTCAAAAGGAAGATGGATGATCTCAAGCTATCAAACCAAGCTGAACTGCTTGAATTTTTTGCACCAGGAGTGGCATAAAGTTATCCAAAAGCAGTGTGTAAGACTGGTGGAGGAGAACATGCCAAGATCCATCAAAAAATGTGATTTCAGCCAATTTTCATTTTCTGCAAATAAATGCTCTAAATGACAATATTTGTATTCAGAATTTGGGAGAAATACTGTCTGTAGTTTATAGAATAAAACAATAATATTCATTTTACTCAAACATATACCTATAAGTAGCAAAATCAGAGAAATTGATTCAGAAACTGAAGTGTATATACCAAATACAAAATGCACCAAAACCTGATTTGCCTTCTGGGGAAAAAAATAAACTGTCTATTTTACCTTAGTAACTATGCCAATTAAAGTGCCAGTAAGAACCGAATAGTGTAAAGACAAAAATGCCCAATACAGCTTTGGCTATAAAAAAACTTCATGTGTGATATATGTATAAATCTTTTTTCTCTTTGTCATCTACTGATGTATAAAAGTTATTTTATAGTTTATACTGGTGCACTATTAGTGATTTGGGTTTTAATTGCGCCTTTCATTTTTGGTTAAAAGGTTAGCACCACAGTTCCGCTGCCAACCATCCATAAATTAAGAATAAAGACTCAGTGGAAGTTCACTATAGATGCATATGACAGAATTGAACATATTTTAGTTGGTTTGGCACACCACATATGTTTCATGATCCACTATAAAACAGTCCACACTGCATGCTCTAAACTGTTTTGTTTTTTTTTTATCTTCTGAGAATGCTCCTTACTGCAGCAGACTGTAGATAATAACTGTAAATGCTGCCTAGAGGACCATAGCTTAATTTAAAAACTAAAGATCTTAAATTAAAATTAAAATTAAATTAAATATCCTTGAATCAGTCCAGATACGGACCCCCCGGACCAGATCAGGACATCTCTACTCTAGATACAAATAAAAGGGTGATAAAGAAAGGCAAAGTGAAGCATGTGAACAAGTACAACAGCTGAGAGTGATCAGCATATATAGGTGATGAGGAAAGAGCAGCCCAGTAGCCTCTGACCCTGGGATAGCTACAGGCAGAACCAGAGGTTACAACAACAGCTATTCACAAAGCTTAGCTGCTCACTGGTTTAATCGAGCATGTGATGAAAGCATGTGGACTTCAAAAGCCCTACATGGGAAATTGGGTTTTACTGCTCATCCAACCTGCCGTTTTGCTGTCTTCCCTCCAGCGCTCTCGCAACTCTGCCAATCCAACAGAGGCCTGCACATGTGGAGCATTTTAACACATTCTCACAGGTCCCCTTTCCAAAAACCCTGAAGTGTGAATTTTACCAACGACTGCAACTGTACTACTAGTAACAATAACAAAGAAGGACTGCATAATACATTGTTCATTAGCCAATGTCACAACATTGGCCTTTACAGTAGTGATATTTCTTTGGCTTAATTTTATTTATTATTTAAAGTTTTCATTATAGTGATGCGCTTAAGTTTTTATGAGTTTTTTTTTTTTTTTTTTTTTGCTGAAACCTAAACTAAACAAAATGAAACATTTGGCATAAGGCTGAAAAACAAACACATTTTTATCAGGTTTTCAAACCTTTTAACCTTTTAACACGCAGGCATTTTTATAAATTGTCTGCCTTATATTACACGCCTAAATCTTGAGGATTTCTATTCAAGTATTTTATAAAAAGAAGTTTCATGTTTGATAAGAAATGTTCCTAAAATTCTAATTGTAATTGTAATAGAAAAGATTGAAAAATATATGAAAGTAAATCTGCAATTGTCAAAATATATTGTATTAAAATTATAAAATCAATATTTCCTGATTTTAAAATCAGGAAATAATCAACCAACAATGAGTGAACAGACAACTTCTCAGAGTTTCCTGTAGGAGAATATACGGGACAAATCCTGTTAAGAGTTTAAAGAAAATGCAATTACAGAACTACAGCTTATTTAACACTAAACATGTTATCGTCCCTGCAGACGTAACAAAAGAGCACAATATGATCTAAAACACATTTAAACTTGTGAGCAGACCCTGAACAGACTTTAAATAAACTCTAAAATGTCACTAATCAGCACTGGTCTGACTTACCCCTTAGACTAAATTTAATTCTAAATTGACCTTAACGAAATTTTTGAGTTGTAATATGAGTTAAGAAGCCTAAATTCCAACTGTATTTTTCTGAGCTGGATTACTCACAGATAGTTGATGGCAGGTGGCAGAAAACATCAATGAATGGTTTATTGTGTTCTGTAATCATTCAGAATAATTCCTACGCATCCTAGAGCAATCTATGTGGGTGTTTGGATTCATAAAGGCCACCAGATCAACAAGAAATATGCATTTTTGTGTATGATCTTTGTTTGCATCACAGTAATGTTTCATCAGTGTGGGTTTAATATATTTTAGAAGGCAAATCCCAATTGCAGTATGCAGCAATATAAATTCAACATGGCATACAATTCATAACATGCAGCCCTGCAGCATTACTGAATCTGTGTATATGTCCAAACATTCACTACATGGAGTGCGTGTTTCTGTTTATTAGTCTTCCTGTGGCCTTTGATTGTGCATTACATATCAGCATGGAAGATTCTCTACTAAGCACCATACCAAACAGCAAAGATTGTTGAAAGAATATAAAAACATACATTTGCACATCCTTTCCCTAATATATATATATATATATATATATATATATATATATATATATATATATATATATATATATATATATATTGTATGCCATGTTGAATTTATATTGTTGCATACTGCAATTGGGATTATACACAACCCAGTATGGGGTTCAATTCCTGCAGTGCTCAGCCCAATTCCACCCTTTGCATCTCCAATGCCAGGCATGGCTAAGCCAGGCACATTCACAGTGCATTCCTTAAGCAGCTGTTATAACAGAGCTGTGAGAGAAAGCACACCTCTCTGGAACAGCTACGGCCATGTCAGTCCATCAGAGGACTGCTGCAGCCTTTCCAAGACATGCTGCTCGACTAACAAACCCGCATGCCTGAGTGTACATGTCATTATCCTGCACACTGCCGGAGCCAAGGCCAACACAGCACAAATCATTAACATCAACAGAACCAGGGCTTTGCCCTCTACTGTTAACACAGCCATCTACAGGTATGAGTAAAAATACAATAAAGCCTTAAAAAGCATCAATTGTGGCAATTTGTATAAACCCAGGTGATTGGCTGTGTGTACAGTAAATACATTTATCGACAATAAAAGAATTACACACCAAGAATAAGCTGTTTGAATGTAATGAAATATTATATGTGTGATACAATACACACAATTATATTTTACATCTTAGATAGATAGATAGATAGATAGATAGATAGATAGATAGATAGATAGATAGATAGATAGATAGATAGATAGATAGATTTCCTTTTTGGCTTGCTTCACTCTTTCGTTTCTTTGATTTAACTATGGGTGAATGAGCTACTGAGCTCTGAGTTTCCCCTTCTGAAGTCTCCATTGCTCCACCAGCCCCACACGTTCAGTAAAACTGAGCCGGATCCTCTTTCTGAGGCTGTACATGTGACATAAGTACGTAAAGACACGTGACGTGGCCAAAAGAACTCCTGCTAAAGCGACCCGACACCACAGTTTTTAGAAGGAATACATTAGGCTTAGCAGGGAAGGTCGTTTCAGCACACTGTACAATTAAACACAATATTTTGTCTGTTCTCCACTCAGAAATGCTTAACTTTCAGTTAAGAAACAAAATAATAAGGACTGTCACTTGCCAGCAATGTTATTTTATTTTGTATTCTGTTTATTGTGCGTTGGCTGTTGTCTAGATTCTATTCAGTCAATGGCGCATCTTGGTTTTCTGTTACCAAGATGATACGCCAGAAATTTAGGTAACACTTTACTTAGATGGTCCATTTGATGGCATCGTTGATGCTGAACTGACATTTAACTAACATTCAACTGAGTGTTTATTAACTGCAACTTAACCATATGTTGAATGGAAATGCTTCAAAATAAAACATAACCCTACACCTAACCCTAACCTTAACCATTAATCAACCCTAGAATCTAACCCTACACCTAACCCTAACCTTAATCAACCCTAAAATCTAAACTTACACCTAACCCTAACCTTAACCCTTAATCCACCCTAAAATCTAACCCTACACTTAACCCTAACCTTAACCCTAATCAACCCTGAAATCTAACCCTACAGATAACCCTAACCTTAACCCTTAATCAACCCTAAAATCTAACCCTACACCTAACCTTAACCCTTAATCCACCCTAAAATCTAACCCTACACTTAACCCTAACCTTAACCCTTAATCAACCCTGAAATCTAAACCTACAGATAACCCTAACCTTAACCCTTAATCAACCCTAAAATCTAACCCCACACCCAACCCTAACCTTAACCCTTAATCAACCCTAAAATCTAACCCTACACTTAACCCTAACCTTAACCCATAATCAACCCTAAAATCTAACCCCACACCTAACTCTAACCCTAACCCTTAAGCAACCCTAAAATCTAACCTTACACTTAACCCTAACCTTAACCCTTAATCAACCCTAGAATCTAACCCCACACCTAACTCTAACCTTAACCCTTAATCAACCCTAAAATCTAACCCTACACCTAACCCTAACCCTTACTCAATCCTAAAATCTAACCCTACACCTAACCCTAACCCTTAATCAACCCTAAAATCTAACCCTACACCTAACCCTAACCTTAACCCTTAATCAACCCTAAAATCTAACCCTACACTTAACCCTAACCTTAACCCTTAATCAACCCTGAAATCTAACCCTACAGATAACCCTAACCTTAACCCTTAATCCACCCTAAAATCTAACCCTACACTTAACCCTAACCTTAACCCTTAATCAACCCTGAAATCTAACCCTACAGATAACCCTAACCTTAACCCTTAATCAACCCTAAAATCTAACCCCACAACCAACCCTAACCTTAACCCTTAATCAAACCTAAAATCTAACCCTACACCTAACCCTAACCTTAACCCATAATCAACCCTAAAATCTAACCCCACACCTAACTCTAACCCTAACCCTTAAGCAACCCTAAAATCTAACCTTACACTTAACCCTAACCTTAACCCTTAATCAACCCTAAAATCTAACCCTACACCTAACCCTAACCCTTAATCAATCCTAAAATCTAATCCTACACCTAACCCTAACCTTAACCCTTAATCAACCCTAAAATCTAACCCTACACCTAACCTTAACCCTTAATCAACCCTAAAATCTAACCCTACACTTAACCCTAACCTTAACCCTTAATCAACCCTAAAATCTAACCTTACACTTTACCCTAACCTTAACCCTTAATCAACTCTAAAATCTAACCCTACACTTTACCCTAACCTTAACCCTTAATCAATCCTAAAATCTAATCCTACACCTAACCCTAACCTTAACCCTTAATCAACCCTAAAATCTAACCCTACACCTAACCTTAACCCTTAATCAACCCTAAAATCTAACCCTACACTTAACCCTAACCTTAACCCTTAATCAACCCTAAAATCTAACCTTACACTTTACCCTAACCTTAACCCTTAATCAACTCTAAAATCTAACCCTACACTTTACCCTAACCTTAACCCTTAATCAACCCTAAAATCTAACCCTACACCTAACCCTAACCTTAACCCTTAATCAACCCTAAAATCTAACCCTACACTTAACCCTAACCTTAACCCTTAATCAACTCTAAAATCTAACCCTACACTTTACCCTAACCCTAACCTTAATCAACCCTAAAATCTAATCTTACACTTTACCCTAACCTTAACCCTTAATCAACCCTAAAAATCTAACCCTACACCTAACCCTAACCTTAATCAACCCTAAAATCTAACCCTACACCTAACCTTAACCATTAATCAACCCTAAAATCTAACCCTACATTTAACCCTAATCTAAACTTTAAATCTAACTCTAAATCCAATGCTAAAATGTTAAGATTAGAGTTTGGGTTAGAGTTGGATGTTGGGTTATATTCAATAGAGAATCATTTACTTTCACCTTTCAGTTCAGTTGCATTTAATAGACATGCAGTTGAATGTTAGTTGAATGTCAGTTGAGCATCATCAGATGGACCAAATGGACCCCAATTAATTAAACAATGCAGGTAGAAGGGAAGAAAACATATTGTCAACGATGTGTAACATAGCAATGAGCATTGCAACACGCCTTGTAGAAGGTGTAAGATAAGTGTGTTAAAAGTACACATATTGATGTACATATAAAAAAGAAAATGTGATGCACAGCTATGCCTCAACAACAGAAAGGTCAAGTTATAGATTAATATGAAATATATATAAAAAACACATGAGTGTGGAGACAAAGTCCAACTCCACCCTCCCAGGATGGACAGTCAGTGCTGAGATTAACCTGGGTTATATCAGAGTGATGAAATGCGGAAAGAGCTAAAAATGACTTCATGCAGGCCTTGCCAGGAAGATACCCCGTGTCTGGTCATCCATTTGCTTAGCCCTGCATCACTAATGCAATGTTATGACTACTGATTAATTTATAAGAAGACGGGAACTTTCCTTTCTGGGATACATTCTGCTCCCAAGTGGGCCGAGATGATTATTCCTGTGCCTCGGACTCGGGCAGTGTTACATGGTCAGCAGACAGGGGAGAAGAGGACATTTGTAGAGCTTACCCTTGTATTCTCAGTGGGTCAGCATGGATGACTAAACTAAACAGAGCATCTCCCAGGCTTACACAGCAGCAGTGTGTCAGCCTTCCCAGATTCTCAATTCATTAGACATGCAAACAAGGCCAGGGGAGGCTGAACATTCCCTCCCTTTCACATGCTTCCCTCTCTCTCTCTCTCTCTCTCTCTCTCTCTCCCCCGTTTTTCCCTCTGTGAAACTGCTGTGACCTTATGTGGCAATCTGCGATGAGTTGGTGGGTATGTCTCAATTGTTTCTGTAATATTTAGACTAATCCTGCCTTTCCAACATCTGTCTCACAGATTACTTACATTATTACAGATAAAATTGTAAATAAAAATAATTGTACTGTTAAGCCGATACTATAGAGCAATAGCTACTAAAAACAAAAATTGAACCCCAGCTTCGGGCTGCATGATATAGGATAAATTTAACATTGCAAATGTTCTTTTTTGAATGATATATATTGCAATATTATACAATGCCGGGCCCAAGAGCTGAGTCAGCAGCAAGGACTCAAAACCCGAGAAAAACAGCAAAACAACAGTAATCGGCCCTTTAATCAGGCATTTACATGACTTTTTAAAAGGTCCATATAAGCATTTTTGGGGATTAAAAGCCTGAATTCAGCTGTAACTGGAAATATCTGCGCAAAACTATGCTGGACTGACGTGTGTTTACAAGCACGTGCCCAACCATGTGGATGGAGGCCATGCGGTTACCTCGTGTTTACTCCTGCCCCCCCTTGCGCTCCCCCTTCCCCTTGTGCTACCCCTCCCGCTTCTCAGGCAGCAGCAACCTGTCACTTACACAGACACAGAGACAGCGCTGTGTATCTACTTCTTGTGTCAAGAATCAAAACATTGCAAAATGAGGTGCATGTCCTGCGATGTAACTATTGCGCATTTACACATCGCAATAATGATGCTTAAATGTTATATCAGGCAGCTCCACTCCAGCTAATTTTTTTAGTTAATAATTCATATTTTGATCGTTAAATGCCTGCACAAATTCAGAAATGTAATGTCCCATTCCTCTTTAACCCACCGTTAGATCACACTCGAACTCCAAATATTCACGTCACCTCACCTTGAGCCCAGTGGACAGTGTTTAACCTTACTCACAAGATAACACCTCACAACATATACAAGTGTGGGCATTTCCAAGCTTTCTCCTATGCCAAAACAAGTCATGTTTAATCAATGACTTTAGGCTTGTCACTGTATTACATATTATTTTAATTTTTTTATTAGGTGTCCCTGTAGTGTTTGTTAGTTAAGTCTGAGAACTGAATTTGGGTGTTTCACGTTTGGTATCATATTCCAGAACATAATGTAAATTAATGATTATTTTATTGTTTTATTATCAGCAAAAATGTAGAGAGTATTTATGTAAGGGCAAATTTAGCTTGGAGAGCATTTTTTTTTTAGATCATTCATGACCTTGATCAATGGTTTATATTTTATCTTAAATGTCTTTATTATGTTCATGTTTTCCTTGGAACTTTGTTTTAAGCCCAATTCGGACAGGATTAGTTTCTTAGGGGGTCCTAGGGTAATTTTCTCTTTTATGGGGGGTACTCTGTGATTTTATTCCCGTCTGAAACGACCATGTCCTCTGAGAAAATTACAGGCTGAACTACCTACTGAGTTTCATCACTTCATGTTTAATAAAAAAGCTATTTGTCAACTGCCACGCACCATAATAACACTTTGGGTTCACGTCTCCACAGAGATCCATGTTAAACACAACAGCGAGTGGAAATGGAGGAGCTACTGAACGCGATGTCATGTGACAGAGAAAGCCAAATAACTTACCGGTCCAGTTACCGTTTTTTTTTTTTTTTTTTTTATCACTGAGTAGAAGTGTGAAATATTTTTCACAGTCCCCCTGAGAAACTAATCCCAGGGCTTTTAAAACATTTACTAATACTAATAACAAAAACAGACTTATACAGTAACCAAATAACAGAGAGAGGATCTATCATTCTGTCTATCATCAGTGCATTCCACAGTAACATTTGATGAATGGTTTTAAAAAGATAGGTATAATAAAATATCTATATTTTATGCAATATGCTCCGATGTGTTGTCAGCCAATGCACAGATATTTTATTAGGCCGTCTGCTTTGGGACGCAGATGTTGCGGTGTATTAGAGGAACTTATTTCTTCCAGGATAATCACATCTTTCCTATATAATCTCCGCTGCTGGCAGACACAATAACACTGTTAGCACTCTTAGCTGTTATTTGCTGTTTAGCAGGCGGTGAGGATTGAGGGGTCATAACCTCTTGCCCGGACGGAACGGTCTGCTGACAATAGATGCTGATTTATCCACAGCATAATCCCTAAACTGGGCGTATAAAGATTTTACTGGATAAGCTTCGGGTTTTGTGTATGCAAAGGTGCAGTGTGTTCCAGAGGTACTACTTGAGTGTTATATTAGCTTGTTTAAAAAAAATCTACAATAGAGCTGTGTAATACTGGAAAATAAATGGCGTTGTGATATTTTGTTGTTCAGCGATAAATATTTTGATATAAAAAAGATGCAGTCATTTTTTGCTAAGGAAAGTCAGTAATCGAACATACTGTGATTATTAATTAACCCCTGGTGTATTCACAAATACACAGATTTCTGGTAGATACCTCATGGAAAATGAGAAGACTGTGCATTTTACTTTTTTATGTAAAGCAACAATAAAAGATTAAAAAACTTGAACTTGACATGATTTTTCATGTCTTGCAATATAATTATTACCCATAGATACACTGAGATGACTCGAGCTGTCATTGTAACCATTTTCTTGCTCCATAGAAATATTTGCAATAAGTGATATTATTGTCAATTTCAGATTTTTTTATTGTTTAGCATAATAATGCTAATATATAAGTATTTTAATTTAATAAAAATCAAATTAACTTACAAATATATCGACGTTGGAAATGGAATATGAAAATGTTTTTAAATTCATTAAATTCATAATACATAATAATAGAATAAAGCCACTGTTTTTAAATGACTGAGCTGGACTCCGCTTAAAAATGATGCGTTTCTTTGATTGATTTTACCAAACTGAAAACCTATGAAATATAATCAAGAGGAAGATGGATGATCACAAGCCATCAAACCAAGCTAAACTCCTTGAATTTTGCACCAGGAGTGATGTAAAATTATCCAAAAGCAGTGTGTAAGACTGGAGGAGGAGAACATGCCAAGATGCAAAAAAACTGTGATTAAAAACCGGGGTTATTTCACAAAATATCAAATGTTGATTTTTGAACTCTTTATAAAACATAATATGAACTTATTTTATTTGCATTATTTGAGCTCTGCATCTTTTTTTTGTTATTTCAGCCATTTTTTCCATTTTCTGCAAATAAATGCTCTAAATAACAATATTTTTATTTGAAATTTGGGAGAAGTTTTTCATGTAGTTTATAGAATAAAACAACAGTGTTCATTTTACTCAAAGATATGCCTATAAATAGCAGAATCAGAGAAACTGAATGTGAAGAAAGAAACTGAAGTGGGCTCTTATTTTATTGTATGAGAAGTTGATAACTGTCGATAATTGTACTGTAACTATTGTGACTGCTCAAGTGATTTTAATACATGTTGAAACAATGGTGAATGATAGAATAATTGAAGCTGTGAATGGCAAAAAAAAGAAGTTTCCTATATATTCAATTGACTGGCAAAATGGGCCTTTTAAAACTACAGTGTACAATAATTACCAAACATGCCAATGGCCAAAAAGAAGTACTGAGAAAATGTGTATGTGTGTGTGAATAAAAGAGAGAGAGAGAGAGAGAGAGAAAGAGCTCTCCCGGAGTGAAGTCATAAAGAAATAATTTACTCTGGTCGCTGTCCCTGGCTCCGTTTTAGCACACATTTTCACTTATCTTGAGGCCGCAGGCACCGGGGAGCAAAACTAAGCCTGATATTCCTCTTTGGTTCTTGAGCTGACCACAGGCGCTGGGCGAATCTGAAAGGTAGGCTGTCATGACAATTGGTAATGCTGGCCTAAAGAGTGCGGCTGTGCCAAAGCACATTCATAATCAGGAGGGAATGAGAAGAACTCGGCACAATGAGAGGAATGAGAAGAATGGTGGAGATGTGAGACCTTTCTTCAGCTTCTTTTTTCAAACAGTGTACAGTTACGCTCAGAGCCGGAGCATAATGGTGATATCATTCAGTCGGCTGTGCAATCTCTGCAGTTTACAGAATGACTCACGCAGGGCAGACAGAGGTTACGGCGGGGGACGGCTCATCACCGGCTCAGTCAGATGCGTGATCATCACCTTCTGGAATTCTCTACATCGCCTGGAAACCTCTAACGACTCTTACTGTACTATTAAGATTAGAAATAGACAATACCATTCAAATCACGACTTCAATTGGCCGTTCTAATGATGTAAGACATCTCCAATAAGCCTAATAAGACTTTAATCTCCCTCTCACTCATGCCTCACTATTCTATTCCCAATGCTACACTATTTTCACACACATACTGTACATATATGCACACACACTGCATTTTTACACCACCATCTATCGCTGCATGCCGTTCATTCAATGTGGCCGTCACCACGTGTGCACTGGCACACCAACCGAGTGCATGCGAGTGAGTGCAGGGATGAGGGGGATTGTGGGTGTGGCTGTGGGTGGTCACTGGCAGCTTGCAATGGCTCCCGCTCACATTTCATTGGCTCCTAATGACATCATGGACGGATGCTGTAATGCCAGAGACACACAACTTGTAGGATGAAAAGCACAGCAGCACACTGAAGGAGTAGGAGCTGGGATTTGTTTGATCAATCAACCCAATTCAATAGGTGATACGTTTATAAGCTGGAAATGGATTTATTTGGGGGGGTTCGGACATTTCTGTAAAGAAAGCAGAGCCTTTGCTCTCTCTAGCAAACCAACCCTGAGACGCTGTCCAGCTCCACTCCTGCTGAAAAACATTGCACCACTAATTTAAACAGGGAAAATGAGTTGATGAGAATCACTTTTTTTTCTAGCCCCAGCTGATAAAATTTGTCTTTGTCTATCTTCGTGCCCCATGATTAAGATGTAGAATTCTGTCTACATTCATTCTGCTGGACAAGAGTTTTACTTTAAGTTAGAGTAGATACTAATGACAAACAGTAAAAAAAAAAAAAAAAACATAGAAATGCAGTGGAACTACTAAATACATTCAGAGTCTAAAAGTCTGGAGACTGACAAAAGATTAATCTGTTTTAGGAATCCTTTTGTTTTAAAAATTAAACAAAAAAAACAATTAAACTGACCCCCAAAAAAGTTTAAACTTAACTTAAAAATTCTAATAATTAAAATAAATAAAAGAACTAAAACAGAAGTGAGGAAAAAGAAGATTCCTTGTAATTACACTTGAAGTGTCATTTGAACTTGCCCAAAAATGCACAAATCCCCCCAAAAAGTTACATTTAAATACAATATACAGCTCTAGAAAAAATGAATAGACCACTTCAGTTTCTGATTCAGTTTCTCTGATTTTGCTATTTATAAGTATATGTTTGAGTAAAATGAAAGAATAAATATAAATATATAAAGAACAGACAACATTTCTCCCAAATTCCAAATAAAAATATTGTCATTTAGAGCATTTATCTGCAGAAAAGGGAAATGGCTGAAATAACAAAAAAAGATGCAGAGCTTTCAGACCTTATATGATGCAAAGAAAACAAGTTCAGAGTTCAGAAATCAATATTTGATATTATGTGGAATAACCCTGGTTTTTAATCACAGTTTTCATGCATCTTGGCATGTTTTCCTCCACCAGTCTTACACACTGCTTTTGGATAACTTTATGCCACTCCTGGTGCAAACATCCAAGCAGTTCAGCTTGTTTTGGTGGCTTATGATCATCCATCTTCCACTTGATTATATTTCAGAGGATTTCAATTTGGTAAAATCAAAGAAACTCATCATATTTAGTTGGTCTCTTTTTTTTTTTTACCAGAGCTGTATATATTAAAGTAAATATGAGTACTTGTATTACCTTTGAAACATGACCCACTGTCATATTCCATTGATGCTTTTAGTTTGATCTTTCACTTAATCAAGTTAAAATCAATGTTGCATAAGTAATATACTATATATTATTGTTTTCATTACATGAACAAGGTCTTATGGAATGTCCCATATTAAATAGATGCTTACGGTCTAGGGCCTGTAAGAATCAATGTCCAACCGTTTTGCACACATATCAATTCAATATAATAAATCAAGTCAGAGTGGATACCATTGTGAATAAAAAGAAACAATTTTAAAGAATCAATCAATCATGTATACTTACCGAGATTGGCATCTATTTGGTGTGTAGAAATGGTAAAGTAATCCAATAGAAAAGCAGTATCCCAATCAGGAAGAGTAATCCTAGCAGTGCTGCCGTGCAAAAGTCATTATTATCCAAAATCCAAAAGTTGAACACAGGTGTCCCGATCGTCATTAAGTTTTCTTCTGGGTCCCATAGATCTGTAACAAACAACAACTTTAAATTCATCTTTTTCACACTTATTGTGACTGAGGAGGGAAAGTTATCTCAGTTGCTAACTTGAGCAGCGTGGTGTGAAGAGACAGAGGGGATGTGCTTTAGCCTGAAGAGCTCACTTTCATTTTTATAAACATTTGGAGTATACTCTCAGCCACAGCCATATGAACAAGTCAAACTCCATATTTCGAGGCTAGAACAATTCCACAAATGTTTAGCATTTTACACAATAACATATTGTCTGCATTTTATACACATCTAAAAGTTAAAACTCTAAAACCTTTAACAGTTGTTAAACAAAAAAAGTGTAATTTAAGTTAAGATTATGGATCAGATTCAATTCTATTCAGAAAAATTGTTTTGAATACGATATATAAAGCATTATGCTGATGGATAATTTTGACTTTTTAAATAAGAAATTTTTAAACAAAACCTTTAAACGAAAAACATCCAAGACACTTAAATAAGTTTTATCCTTATTCAATCTCTCTTTAAGTTTCTATGAGTCAGTTAAAGGAACGTGGTGGATTCAGACAAAATACTCACTGCAGTGTTTGGGTAACATCAGTTCAGTGTTTTGTCTGGTTTGTGAGCATGTTTGGAGCTGGTGCAGAACAAACTTCAAGTTAAGAGTTTGAGATAGATTAAATATTATGGAAAATGGAAGACATTAGGACATCATCACAGGTGATGAACAATTATGAAAGGTTTTAAGTTTTAAGTTTTTTTGAAATGCTGTACATTCTCTTTACAGTGTCTTTTCTCAATTATTTTTTTTTCTTTATAATATATTTCTATACTATTTATAGCATAGAAGTAGTGTGGGAGTGTGGGTATATATGCTTAGTTTGGAAAGTTTAGAAAGTTGTCAACGTAATCAAATTTGGGATTTTTATTATTATAAATTGTTGACTGTCTGGCTCAGACTAAGTTACAAGTTTAAGAGTAAAATAAGCCTAATAAAGAGTAACATATTTTGCTTATCATTCTTCATAATAAAGCACCAAACCAGTGCAGGGTCATGTGCTTAGCTTGGAAAGTTTAGAAAGTTGATAATATTTTTTTATTTAAAAGTGGTGACTGCCTGCTTCAGACTGGGTTACATGTTTTATTTATATGCATAGTAAAAAGTAAAATATTTGACATGTTTTAGTATTACTACTAGATAGAAGCTGTATTATTTTGCTACACATTTCTAAATACAACTTTTTTCCATTAATAAAAGTTCTCTAAATGTTGTCCTTCAGTACATCAAGACTCTTTGTACATTACGCATTTATTTATTCTTATTTTGTTTCTTTTCTAAGTTTCTATGAGAGAAAGAGAAAAAGTTAAAGGAAAATTGTGGATTTGCTTTTGGTTTAGTTTTGGTGAAACTAAAAAGTGTGTTATGTGAAGTTATGTGAATGTGTTTTTGCAGCAGGTTCAGAACAAAGGAAAAGGCGAGTGTGTAGAATGTGAGAGTGTGTGTGTAGTCAGTGTGAGTGTGTGCGCACTGCTCCAACTTCTTCAACAAAGGAGCCGGCGGCGGCTTGTTGTACCTGTTGCTCATCTGCAGATTTTCTTCTCGGTGTTCTGAAGATCGGGTCTTCACGAGAGTCCACAAAAGTGAAGAAAAGGGCGGTTTAGGTCCGTATGTGTTTTTTATTTTATTTTATTTTTTAACATCACTATGAGAAATGAGCTACATGCTGTAGGTTACAGTAAGGGCTGGGCAAAGTCTTACAGCAACTCGCGAGCTCTATACTGTCCCTAACGTAGAATTTCCCAAACAAATGTAAAATAGAAACTCTAACACTGAAAAAATAAAATCTCAGCTCGTATTTTTAATTTTTTTGCATCGAACTTCTACTTTGTTTCGATGATCAACTTTGACAGCTGCGCGTGTGTAGCCTGTGTGCTCGTGCGTCATGATCCCAGTCCCACAAAGAAACGACGAAAACAACAAACAAAAGAAAAAGAGAACAAACTAACGCAATAAAACCTTTTTGAACAGATCGTCTCCCATAATGCTGCTGGCAGTAATCCAGGTGTGGATGTGGAAAAAGTTCTAATTGGAGGAGCATCCCAAAAAGCTGCTGCTGCGTTTCCCTGAAAGCTGCTGCTGCTGCTGCCGGACAAAGGAAAGCTCTCCAAGTTTGCGCGCTGACGCACCAACTCTGAGAGAAGTTTTACACCCCCGCCCCCCTCTCCAAAACTCATCCCGCACCGCGCAAACCCTCCAAGCCTGCTGTCTGCGCGGGAGATCACGCACTCACCTGCGGGCTCTGAGGAGATCCGGGCTCCTGGCTGAAGTTAGTTGGAAGCTGGACTGTGGGGGAAGAAGTCGTGTTGGTGCTGCTCTGCTGGCTGTGTTGATGGCTCCCTTTGTCTACACGTGTGAAGTGAAGTGGGGTGGAGGGGGGGGGGGGGGGGGGTGTACTGTAGCTCGGCCGCGCCTTCTTCACTTCACTCCCAGTCCCGCCCAGCGCGTGCAGCGGCTCCAACTGCAAAACAAAGAGCCAAAGAGCGGGGGGACTTATTACAGGATAAGCCCCCCATCCCCCCCCCCCCCCCAAGCTCGACCACCCCGCAGCCACTACTCCTCTCCAACAAAGAAAACACGCACCACCAGAACTTACAGCAGCACCACCACAACCATCCCATACCACGCGCGCGTGCTTCATCCCCAACAACAAACTCAACCCACTTACAATAGTTTCCTTCCTTTCTGAAGTTTTCTTAAATATATGTTTTTTATTTATTAACTTATTTGTTTTATCATTGTTTTAACTTCTTGATTATCATCGTGTCTGGAGTGAATTTTGTGCCAAAAGTTTTACGCAAAAAAAAAAAAATAAAAAATAAAAAATAAATAAATTTAAAGAATCAAAAAGGAAAAACTGTTTGTTGCAAAATCAAAAGAGAAAAAAAACAAATATATAAATGAATCAACCAACCTTACAATGGGGGTGGCCCTCATTAACAATATACCCCAGCAAAAAATGTAAACAAAATAAATAAACAATAATAAAAAAACAGCATTTTAAAAAGATATATAAGATTTGATTTAAAAAAAAGATATAAAACAATTAAGGTAAAAAGAAAAGAATTTAAGTTTAGGAATCATAAAATCATATGTAAAAAAAAAAGCAAAGATAATAAAACTAATAAAATGCAACTACAGATGAATAAATAAAACCTATCCCATAAAAGAGTGAAATGTATATAAACAAAAAACAGTAATAAAAAAGAAAGAAACAATAAAAGAAATGTGAAAAAACAGCTAAAATAGACCAAAATTAAAAACAAGTTAACTAAAAAAACTACTAAAAACATACCAAAAAAAAAAAACTAAACTACTAAACTATATAGCAAATATAAACTAAATTAAACTTGGTAACTTTATTATTCTTGGTATTTATTTATTTTTTAATATTTTCGGATTTGGAATTTGCCAGTCTTTGCTTTTATTTTTGTGTTTTGTGGATTTTCTTTGGATTTTCTATGGATTTTTATGCTGCTAAACACTTTTGCTTCTGGAATCACTCCTCTGCTTCTGCTTCATTTTTTTGCTTCTAAGTTTTGACACGGGTGGGTGGGGCTTACAAAAAGGCCATTGTATCTACATTTTAAAAGCAAATGTATTTAGCAGGAAAATTCACAGAATATTCACAGAAAATCCACAAAAACACAAAAATAAAAGCAAAGACTGGCAAAATGCAAACTAAAACAATTTTCAAAATAACTGCAAATAATATTAAAGTAACCAAGTATATTTAAATATATATTTGCTACATTTTTTCACTTTTAAATTTGCAACATTTTTACTTTTGATTCTTAAAATTTTGATTGTGCATTTTATTTTATTGCGTAAAAGTTACATAATTACTTTTTTAATTGTGGTTTGATCATACATTTTTCCTTTAAAAAGCAAAAAAAAAAAATCATGCTTTGGTCAAATGTTTAATTTGATTGACTTCAGGCAAAAGTCTTTGTTTTGGCTCATTGGCAGTTTTTACATCTGAACTTGATGAGACTTAATAAGACTTTTGAAAACTGTGCTTGAACATATCAAATTAGTTACCCAACAATGTAAAACTATTTTAACTTAAACAATTTTAAAACTGTATTAACTTGAAGTGTCAACACTTGTTATTAAAGCACTTTATCGAAAGTATACTGTTTAAAACATGTACTGTATTAAAGTAGTGTTATTCATCAAGTAATTGATTCTCTTGCTTTTTAAGCTGTTTTACTCAACAGTCATTTTTCAATATTCACGCAGATTCTCTAGCAATAGTACTTTTTATTTGCTGAATTTCAAATTTAAGTAATTCTTTATTTAGTTAGCAAATGGTAGCTCATATAAAGTTCTGGACAGGTCAGGCAACTTGGTAGAACTTTACATAACAGTCCTGAATTGGTTTAGGTCTTATTTATTATGTCGCCATTGTCCGTTAATAATCTGATCTGTTGGCTATGACATGTGGCATCCCCCAATGACCTTTCAATAATCAGGACAGCTTCTGTTTAATTTCAATATTCTGCTAAATGTATGACAAATCCTACAGAAAAACAACACTGATCACCATAGTTATGCAGATATATGCATCTGTCTTGCTTGCAGATGACATCACCAAAGTAGACTCGCTGTATTGGTGTTTGGAGAATGTAAACAACTGGTGAGGCCAATTTTTATTTAAGTGAGAATTCATATTAATTAACTGCTCAATTTCTGGGCTCTAAAACTAACGACAAACTCTGAAATGTTTGGCCTTGTAATAAACTCAGATCTCATCTTCACCAGCTGTTTTAAAGCAGTCGCCAAAACAAACTTCTACCGTTTTAAAAATATAGCCGGAATCAAAGACCCTGATGATCTAATTGGATTCCCAGGAACACAAATACAGCTATAGCCAATTTAAAATAATGATGTAAAGTTTCAACTAATACCAGGAGAGCACACTACCCTAGTCCTGTCATTTTTACAATGGCTGACCCAGTGGGCACACACAATTAGAGGCAACATATTTTTCTTTTAATTAATTAATTTATTTTTGTTTAATTGTGCATATCTTTTTAGAGCTGTAGAAGAGCAGGAAAGAGCATGCCAAATTAATTTCTCATATAGTTATTGCAAGTTTGTCGTTAGAAAGCCAATCACTATAATAAAGCTACACATACTAGCGCATCTCAGAAAATAGAATTGATGTATTACACACAGAGTAATGTATTTTAAGCATTTATTTCTATTATTGTTGATTATGGCTTAGAGCCAATGAAAACCCAAACATCAGTGTCTCAGAAAATTTGCGTTAGAATATTATGTAAGACCAATTGTTACTTTTGGCAGTGTGGGCGGTGTGCCAAGTCCTGCTGGAAAATGAAATCCGCATCTCCATAAAAGACGTCCGGAGAGGGAAGCATGAAGTGCTGTAAGATTTTCCGGGGAAACACTGCACTGACTTTAGACTTGATATAACACAGTGGATCAACACCAGCAGATTACATGTTTAGTGATTTTAACACTGTGGATTTTATGTTGTAATTATGCGTGAAGTCTTTTTTTTTATTTTAAAATGTCTCAAATCCTTTATTTAAAGTTAACATAACAGATTTACCGATCTGTATAACATATTCACTGACGTCTGCTGGGTACTATGACTTGTAGATCAGCCAGTCTGTGCAGCGCTGCACGCGCTGGAGTCACAGGTGTTGCAAATCATCTGTGCGCGAGTCTAATCCTGCGCCCCTCACATGTCACATCAGGCCTGTTTGTTTGTTTGTTTGTAACCTGCGGACGCGTCGCTTTGTGTTTTTGAGGTAAGAATATGTTATTATACTGTGTATAATAACTCGTACAGTAAAAAGTGATGTTTTATAACTCTTGTCAGCTGAATATGTCGTTTATTTTAAAGGAAAATAACGTTTGTTTCAGACTGTTTATGTTAGCTTGCTGACAACTAACGTCAAACGAGTGTATTTTGCTACAGCTAGCTAACAGCTAACTTAGCTAGTGTTATACTATGTTTTAACGAGCTAACGTTACACAGGAGCTAGGTTACTGTTTAATAATTAGAAATAGCAGATAACTCATTTATAACTTATACAGTACCTGCCAAAGGTTTGGACACACCTCCTCTCATTAAACATGGGTCCTTTACTTTTAATTACTTTGTAATTATTGTATTGTAAATTTAATATTGAAGACATTAAAACTATACAGGAACAAATGGAGATATTTTGTATACAAAAAGTGTTGAACAAACTTTAGATGCTTCTAAGCACCAAGTTTGTCTTTGAGGACAGATCTACACACTCTTGGTATTTAAATTTCAGTCTCTTCATGTCTATGAGGGAGAGTCACCTGGAATAGTTTTCTTAGTATCTTGAAGGAGTTCCTGGAGGTGCTGAACTGTTGTTGCTGTTTTTCCTTCATGCTGTGAAGCTCCAGCTCATCCCAAAACACCATTGAAGACATTTAAAGTCCAAACACTTTTTTCCATATGTGTCCCTTAATTGTTTTGAGTATTTAATAAAAATATTCAATGTATAATATAAATAAAGAAAAACACTGAATGAGAGAAGGTGTGTCCAAACGTTTGACTGGTACTGTATTCATTTATTTATTTTTTGGACAAGTAAAGGATGTCACACAAATGTCAGGAATTCCAAATTCAGCCACATTTGGATCGTCTGCTGACATCCGGGA
Source organism: Astyanax mexicanus (assembly GCF_023375975.1). NCBI lineage: Eukaryota > Metazoa > Chordata > Actinopteri > Characiformes > Acestrorhamphidae > Astyanax > Astyanax mexicanus. The sequence continues at coordinate 27,897,014 of NC_064413.1, read as the reverse complement.
ACGAAGACTTTTCAACGTCTTTTCATCTGACTGGGGCTGACTGAGTGAGTACAGAATATGTGTATGGCTACTACTCTACAAATGGTCTACTGAGTGGTCTCAGTACAGAATACATAGCTTACAGTTTTAAAGAATAGAAAATATATATTTCAAAAACATACTAGTGCATCTCAAAAAATAGAATATCAATGAAAAGTTACTTTATTTCAGTATATTCAGTTTAAAATGTGAAACGTATATATTAAATAGATGTATTAAACATAGAGCGATCTATTTTAAGTGCTTATTTATTTTATTGTTGATGATTATGGCTTACATCTAATGAAAACCCCAAAATCAGTGTCTCAGATAATTAGAATATTATATAAGACCAACTGGTACTTTTGGCCGTGTGGGTAAAGTGCCAAGTCCTGCTCCATAAAAGTTGTCAGCAGAGGGAAACATATATATCGTTTTTGTTTGTGATACATTATCTATATGTGGCATCAAATATCCATATTTTTATTTAAACATAGGTGCACTAAACTCCCTAAGACTTGCCTGCCAACTTGACTTACTAAACTTGCTGCTTTAGTACTCCATGTTGTGGTGCTAATCAAATGAATAGGATAATCCTACAGTAAATATTGCAGAATATTGGTTGTCAAATTGTGTAAAACTGGCATTCCAGTGTCCTGGCTTAAACTTATTTAATACAGGTGACATGAAGAAGACGTATTTTGTGATGTATTGTGTCACAGAATCACAGTATTGTGATATTATACCAGGCAACATACATGTATCATAATAAAATTGTATTGTTAGATGCCTTGTGATTACCACCCCTATCATATACAGCTCAAAAGTGTTTGTGTTCAACAACAAGATGGCACTCATATGGGGAATTGAAATATGTATTTGTTTGCATTTTGTAAATTTTGGCATAGTTATAATAATGCTGCATTATGTCTTGCGTATCTGCACTATAATTCTTTGACAGTGGCATAATGCAAATATGTGTAGTACCTTTTCAGTCTATTAGAGTTACTAAGAACAGTGAAACGATTAGTCCATAGATGTGCTACAACCACACTCATTTTAATAAGACTTTTGAAAACTCTACTGAAAGCATTTTAGTTCTAAAAACTGTTTTTAAAAACGAAGTTTTGAAAACTGTCTGACTACATGACCATTTTCCTGTGAAAACAAAGCAAACGGTATTAACTAATAGATAAGAATAAAACATAAAAAACAAATGTAGTGTATTTTACTTTTAGCCAACACACAGTATTCCACAGCTGGCCATAAAACTCCTACACAATTGAGTACACACACATATTGCAAAAAAACAGACCCTAGCTAACCCACAGCTTACATCAACAGAAAATGATGGACAAAAATAGACTGGCCTTCCTCTTAATAGGTTCTGCAACTATTGTGAAAAATGAATAGAGTGTAAGCTCTGTAAACTCTGCTCTGCAGTAGACTCTCAGAGCACTTAATTAAGAACACCTGTTCTATCTACATATGCAGTTATCTAATGAGCCAATCATGTGACAGCACTTCGGTGTGGACAATCATGCAGATTTAAAGCAGCAAAATTGGAAAGGGGTGTGTGTAGCATGAATGTTGGAGTCAATGAGCTGAATTGAGTATTTCTGAACTTGCTGATCTCTCTTTTCAGCATTCTTTTTCTAGAGTGTATTCAAGAACTATAGAATAGTGTAATGAAGAAAAAAAAATTCAGCTCTGCAGATGGAAATGCCTTGTTGTTAAGAGAGGTCATAGAGAATGGTCAGGCTGGTTCAAGCTGACAGAAAACCTACAGTTTTCTACCTACCTCAGATAATCATTCTGTACAACTGTGGCGAGCCAAAAACCTTCTCAGACTGCAGAATTACTAATTCCTTGATAAGGCAGATGAGCTACAACAGCAAATGACTACAGCAGGTTTCATATAGTGTTCTTTTAAATGCATGTTTTTCACAAATAAGCATTATCTAAACATATTTTTTTTTTACTAACTTCAGAATCAATGTGACCTTGACCAGAAATAAATGGGGGTAATTTTTCTTTCAAATCGTTTAGATCTGACCACTGACTAAACTCATTACTTGTTCAATTGCAAAACAAACCTTTTTTTTGGAAAATGTAGCTCTGTGTCATAGATCATAAGCATATCTGTTATTGTCCAAAAAGTTTGGAATTAATATTTGTAATTAAATAACAACCCATTGTTAAACATTATTATATAATGCAAGTTGTACCTGTACATATTTACAATTTATGAATAGTGGAAAACTGAGAATTATGGATATGTATTGGGTCAGAAGTTAAGTTACAATGATGTGATTATCCAAACATTTTTGTAAATTCCAAAATGTCTGATTACTTGGGGCTTGCACAACAGGGTTTGGTTTCATGGTTCACTTCAAGAGCAAGCTCTTCCTAAGGCAATGCATCACTATTTAAAGTGCAAACACTACTGATTATGCGAACATATCTACTGATTGTGCTTTACACTTGTCACAAGTACTGTTTTGATACAAATACAAGGCCTAACACAATGCAAAGTTATGGTTAGTGGTGTGAAAACCATGTTCTATCATCTTCATTTATTTGTTGGCAGAACAAAAATGTTATTTTTGAGGGGGGGGGGGTCATAGGTAATATTAAGCATATATGTGATCATATTTGAGTTTTTTTACACTGTACAATTTTTAAACAATGCTAAACCAATGCTAAAAATGCAGTTGGCATGAATTATCTTTTTATAAGCCTATTTTAATGAATTTGATTTAGCAAAAGTATAATAATAAAAGTATAATAACTATAATAGATATAATGTTTATAGATAACTTGTGTAACATTTTGAACACATATAGGAAAACGCATATACAGAAGCACATGATAATACATAACAAAATTATTTCAAAAAGCTAAATATAAAAGGCCACCATTAAATACAAATGTTAATTATACATATACATTAGTGAAGTTATTCAATTAATAGATCTTACATTTGCACATAATCAATCTTTCTTTCATAGAGGATAGAGTCATGGAACATTCAGCCAAATGGACAATGTGCACGCCCACACACAACTCAACTAACAATACTCTCACTGTGCGTCTGACCGCTCTCTATCTCTGTCGCCCGCTTTTCTCTCCAGCCTTCTCCAAGACAAGCGAGCGAGTTCCTCTCTTCTCCATGTCTGACACCCCTCCCATAGAGGGGAGAGATTTGTCCAAAGCATCCTGTTGAGTTGCTCCCAGGTCTGTGCTGAAGCTTGAGTAAACTCAGCTAAGGGATAAACATTTAAAAAAAAAAAAATAACAGGCAAAAGAGAGTCCTCTCTTTTTTTATTTTATCAGTCACATCAAAGCCATGTTTTAAAGTGGCAGGCTTTCTGAACAGGTATGGCTATTAGATCCATCCCTTATCAAGCCAGCATCATCTATTTAATCATTTAGCCCATAAAGGGTAAGCTATCTGTTTATAAAATCTCTTGATATAGCACAGACTAAGCATGCAGAAATGCACATGGAGCTGGAGGACCCTCGCTGCCCATCCCCCCTACCTCAAAACAGACGGTGTCTGGTGATGGGGGAGGGGAGGGGGAGGTACAGTCTGCTAGACATTAAGCACGTGAATACATGAAGCCCCAGTGTATCACCTTTCAGTCATTTTTCTGAGATGTGCTTGTGCGACACCTGAGTCTAGGTATGCTAACGTGGTTAAATACACACATAGGTGCAAGCAAATGTAAGAATTACTGGCTTCATTGACATTTTGCATTTTTTTTTATTTTTTATAAGTTTAAATATGTTCACATCCTCTACACATATTATTCTGAAAATGCTGCATACAATTACTGTTTGTATGCTTATGCTCTAAAGTTTTGTAGAATTAAAATTATTGTGGAATAAGGTTGATTTTAATTACATGAGAAAACCCACTTGATGTCAGTTGAGCTTTTTGTACTATATAATGTATAATATTAAGTCATAATAATATTTAATATAAGTAGGCTAAAATTCTAAAAATGGCAATGTTTCAGAGGTCATTTAGTGTGAAAAATATATATTCTACTTTTGAGATTTTTTTACATTTCTGTTGGTCCATTTATTATGAAATTATGACACAACATGAAGAACAACTGCCAGATGTAAAAAGATTTATATATGCAGTGTATATAAAAGGTACTGAAAGACACGTGTTTTGCATGCTTCTGGGAGCATGATCCTGCATGTGGAGAACTGCAAGACACGCCTACTTTAATGCAAAACTGAAAGAGAAAGGAGTCATGGGGGCATGGTTAGGGTTCAGTTCCAGCTGATTTTATTTCCTTCCTGAAAAAAAGGTTCTGTACAGGAGTATATTAACAATCTGACAGGCAGTGACTTGACACATTTAGCTGGCATAAGATTTCCCCTCAAAAATGTGTTATGGCATGATTAGACAAAACAATATTTCTACACAGCATATTGCACAGAATGAATGAAAATAAAGTTAATATAATTCAACTGTATATATATATTTATAAAATCCTTAACAACCATCTTTAAAGTAAGTAGGCTAAGCAAAAAGTGTATAAAGATAGCTGTTCTAGTGCCTGTCATGTTAGAGCGCAACAACATACATAAAACACACATCTTTTTTTATGCTTATAATACAGTCAACTGTACAAAGATGATTTCACGATTTTCCTCATATTTTTTTACTTTTTTTCTTCTTTTTTTTTTTTTTTTTAAACACAACAGCTATAAACCTGAATCGGAAATACAAAATCTATCCACCATGCCGTAAGATACTAAAACAATTAGCCATACTTAGCCGACAAGTAGAAAAGATTAAAATATTCAAATACAATGAAAGTCGCAGCACAATAAATCGTTGCGGACTCCAAATCGTCGGTTCGATATGTCACGACTTAAATTCCGTCCAGTGGTTGTAAAAGAAAACCCGAACTTCTCGATATAAAACGCCGAGAGATTTGGTCATTTAAAGCTACAATCTCTGTGTGTTTGTGTGTTCAGCAAGACTCTGGAGTGAAATGTAGAAATGTCCTTTCAAAGGCTAGACAGGGGGTCGTCTTGGAAAAGGTGAGCCTGTGTCTTTAAGACGCCTGCAGATTGAAGCTGTAAACACGGACAGGAGGCGGATTCAGAGCCAAATCAGCCAACCTGGGTTCATAAAATGATAGGAAATCCAAACAGCCATTCACACTGATTGATACCCCCTTGTTTTATAGATCTATATATATTTATATTTATATTTGTACAAAAATACACTGAGAAAATAATCAAACGTTTCCTCTCTTTAAGTGTCAAAAGTCTACATTTAAATATAAAAAAAATCAACAAGTTAAAACTCTAGCCCTTCTTCTGAGAAGGAGACAGACGTTGTGAGTGTGTGACAGGAATAAAGTAAAAAAGAAAAAAAGAAGAAGAAAAAGATAAGAAAAGCAAGAAACTTGGCCAGTACTGTATAAATACATCCATATAAAATGGCATCTGAACACATACAGAAAACGAAACACAACAAACAGAGAGCATTTCTCAACACATCTGTAGAAACAGAACAAGAAGAAAGACAGGAGAATTTTGGTCCTGAATTGGTTGAGTATAAAGTTCAGCACAGATTTTGAGTTTGTGTTTGAATCCTGAAGTTTAAGCATGAAAACAGCTGGTGATTTTTTTTCTTTCCTTTTTTCTTTTTTTCCTTTTATAGGAACCAAACATAGCGCCGCCTACCCACTTAAATAAGCCTACTGCTAAGTCAACTGCTCCACAGTCTTACAAAAAATCTCAATACAAGAGAGGACAGATTACATGCGTTTCTTTTTCTTTTCTTTCATGTTTTTCTTTTTTTCTTCCAAAAAAGTTCACTCTTTAATCCTTAACTCACCTTGTTCATCAAAATCCACCAGGACGATAAAAAAATGTACCTCTTAAGCAAATAAAGTTCACATGGCGATTCGCTGAAGTCCTTAAAAGTCCCTTTGTTGGTTTGTTTTTAGTTTTTTTTTTTTAAGTTAAAAATGTATTTTTAAAAAACTGGCGGACCAAACGCCTGCCCTTCACGTGCGTGCAAAACAATCACAGTTTTCCAGTTCACAACAAAAGTTTATAACCATTATTATTCTGGTTTCTGGTCTTCTAGTCTTCTCAGTAAGCTCTTCTTCCTATTGCCTTCCCACCGAGACAAGTCCTTCAGTCCTTCTTTCTTAAACTTTTGCTGAAACAAACATTTTTCAAAGTCTCGCGAGACCTTTTTCTAATGTTGTTGGGTTGTGTTTCTCTCCGGTCCTCCTCGCGCCGCTTTCAGTACGTGAACACGAGGTTGGAGATGGTGGACTCGAGCCATTCCCCGGAGATCATCTGGCTCACCTCGGGCGTGCAGTAGTCCGGGAAGTCGAAGTGCGAGCCGGACTCGCATAAGCTCAGCTCCCCGTCCCGGTCCAGCGCCGCCGCCGAGCAGCTGCCCATGCTGCCCAGCGACACGCTGTCGAAGCCCGGGCTCTCGCTCGTGTCCGCCAGCTCGTCCTCCAGCTCCTCGTCTGAGGAGGACGACGAGGAGGACATGGACGACGTGGAGGAGGACCGCGACGACGCTGCGGACGAAAACTGGATGGGAGACGAGCGGCCCCCGAAGCCGTAGCTGTAACTGTAGCCGTACACGTGCGTGCTTCTCGCGCTCTTACCCCCGGCGCCGGGAGACTCCGCGCGCTCCCGCGCGTTCCCTCCGTCCTCGTACAGGCTGATGGGGTCCGCGCAGTCGGCCGACGTGCTGAGGGTCGGGCTGGCTGGCACGGCCGCCGTGCCTATGCTGTTGCTGCTGACACCGCCACCGAGGGCGTGCACGCGCCGCGACTTCTTGGAGGAGGCGGGCTTGCACTTGTAGAGCGACGCGTGTTGCTGCTGCTCCTCAAGCGCTTTCTGAGACTTGCTGCTCGCGCTCTTCTTGGAGGACTTGTTGGAGCTCGATTTGCCTCCAGTGGTCCCACTGCCAGCACCGGCACCAGCTCCACTGCCACCCGCGGTCTTTGCCTTCTTCCTGGGCCGGTACTTGTAGTCCGGGTAGTCCGCCATGTGCTTGAGCCTGAGCCGCTCAGCCTCCCGGATGAACGGCACCTTGTCGGCGTCTGTCAGCTGCTTCCAGCGGCGGCCGAGGCGCTTGGAGATCTCCGCGTTGTGCATGTCCGGTGCGCGCTCCATGATCTTGCGCCTCTCGATCTGGGACCAGACCATGAAGGCGTTCATGGGTCGCTTGATGTGGCCGCTCGGCGTCTTGCACCAGCCCGGGTCTCCCATGCGCGGCGGCGATGATGATGAGGAGGATGAAGATGAAGAGGAGCTGATGTCCACCTCCATCGTCCCGGACTCGAAGAGCGAATCAGCGGGGCTGCTCGCTTCCTTCTGCACCATGTCTCTGTTTCTCTCTTTCTTTAGTTTTAAGAGCAAGTCAACAAGCAGAGCACCTCAACAAGTGAACAAGAACTTGTCCTCTTCTCTCTCTCTTCTTTGTAAGTCCAAACAAGTTTCAGCCGAAGCAAAAAAGTTCGTGTCAACTCGGGGAAGCGAGTCCCGAGAAGGAAGAAGATGGTGATGAAGTAGTAGAAGAGGAGAAGGAGGAAGATTGGCTGATCTTTCTCCCCTCATAGCCCCCCTCTCTGCTCCCGTTGCGCGTGTAGTATCTCTCCTTCTTGCTGTTTCTCAAAACTTATTCTCTAACGTGTTTCTGCTCTCTCTCCTCTTCCAGTGATTTTTAGTTTCTCTCTCTCTTCCTCTCTCTTTTGCTCGCTCGCTCACTCTTTCTCTCTCTTCTTGTCTCGACTCGCATGGACCCAGTCGCTCTTTATGCCTCTCCTGCTCTCCTCCTCCAGCCAATCAGCGCCTGTCTCCAGCCTGCTTTACCGAGGTGGCCACGCCCCTTGCCGGAGCTGATTGGAACTGTGTAGCGAGGAGGGGCAGGAGAAGGGTAGTAGAAGGGGGGTGGGAGGGATGGTAATGGGCGCGTGCGATGAGGGGTGTTTGGGTCTGACCTCATTCCAGCAGCACGAGGAGGGCAGTTTGGGGGTTGCAGAGACATGCTGATCAGTGTTTGTTTATATATTTCATAACTTGGTAAATATTAAATGTTTGTGTGTATATGTATGTATGTATGTATGTGTGTGTGTGTGTGTGTATGTATATATATATATATATATATATATATATATATATATATATATATATATATATATATATATATGTGTGTGTGTGTGTATATATGTATGTATTTTTTTATTTATTTATATTTGTTAGTTTAATGTACATTTGTCTCTGAGCAGGTCTCATAATTTTAAGCTAAATACACACTCTATATATGCATGCATATGAGCCTTTTTATTCTGTAATCTATTCTTTGGACTGTGCTCGTCCCTTCTCCCCTAAACAGCACATATTCACTCTCCCCAGCACCGTGTGTTAGTGTATCAGTCTGTGTGTATGACTGCAGACTAGACGCCTTGTGGTGGTGGTGTTATTGTGAACCATGTGGAGAGAGGGAGAGACAGAGGGAGTGTGTGAGTGAGCAAGCGAGAGAGAGAGAAAAAAAGAGTCCACACTTATTATTGCCTTGCCTGCCTTGGATGGGCGGAGTTAGTGAAAAGGCAGGCAGTTTTTTGTCCTCGGCACAGAGAGGTTTTCACATTCAGACTAAGCCTGAGTGACACAGTCCCTCCTCACCTGCTCTCACTGCAGACCAACAATGTCTAATTGTGCTCACCCCTGCTCACCCCAGATCGCTAGGTCACTTTTTTGTGTGTGTGTGCTATTGACTGTATTAATATAAACACCCTCTTCTTTCACGCATCCTCCTTCTCATCATCATCATCATAATCATCATATTCATCACAAACGTGCCAAAAATTACATGACCCAGTTCTTAGCAGAACATTTTTTTTATTAATGAGTGGCTTTTGTATTTTCACATCTACCTCTGAGGAACATTTACTGGAATTTTGGCCACTAGATGGCAGAGTGAAGCCAAGAGCTGCACTGCAGGCATCTGAGTTTCAGGTCTTTGTTATTACAGCAGTAGAGCAAATTACATAATGCCTCAGAGGTTTATCCCCCCCACCCACAAAAAAATATTCTATACTAGCAACTGTGCTGCAAACTCCACCATACAATTATACCTACAGCTACAGGTGCCGCTGCTGCTTTGAGCACAATACTGGATAGTGAATAACTCCAGGGATTGTGTGAGTTTTGTTTAATAGCAGAATATAATCATCAAACATAAATGTGTAAAATCACATTTCTGATCTCAGCTTTTATCTATATGTTATTATTTTATATACCTAAATAGCTTAAGGTATATCTAATAAGTAAACGCAGTTAATCAGTTTTTTTCTTCAGGATATTCCCCTCCTCCTTTAAGCCGTTTTTTTTTTCTGTTTTTCAAGGCGTGTTTTGGCACATGGCAAACAGGCAACTGACTGTATCTCCAGCGCATGTCGGCTGGTCAGCCAGCACAAGACCACACACAGCAGGCAATTGAATAGCTCTACCTGAGCCAGGTGTTCTCCCAAACAAAGACACTTGCAGTTCTCGACTATGGAAACGTTCCATGAACTTATTGTCATGCAGTTTAGTGGAAATTACCCACTAGAACAACCAGTTATCCAGGTTCAGCTGAATAAGCAGCTGGATTTATAGTTAATAAGATTTCAGTACATCATACACAACGGCCATTCAAAGTGCTTTACAAATTAGAATAAACAAAGAGAAGTGAAACTAAAAAACATGTAAAAGAAAAACAATAAAAATGAAAATCAATAAAAAAATGAGAATAAAGCATGAATGATTCAAACATGATTAAAATAAAAATAAGTAAAATTAAAAACGTAAAAGAACAACAATGAATTGGAAATAAAATAAGAAATAATAAGATCAAGAATAAAGCATTACAAAAGCTGTAAGTGTGGACTGCAGTGCCTACACATGAGAGTGGTCCACCGCAGATTACAGTATCCAGCAGCTTCATGATCCGCATGGTCAATGCTTGACCATTGATGAAGGTTAGAGTTATATAGATATAAATATAAATGATGTGTTTGTGTGCAGTCTTAGTGTCCACCCCCCCCTTAAAACAGTGTGCACATTGCCGTATGTACAGAAGAAAGTGAGAGAGAGGGATAAAAACAGCTACAGTACATAAATCTGTGTCATCTACTGACAAGGGACAACACTTTTGCTGTGCTATAATGAATGTATTGATTGTCATATCAAGGAAAGCATATTTAAACAGGTGCACTGCTCCTACTTATCTTATCTGCAGACCAGCTGCTTGGTAATGCCCAGTTAATCAGTGTTAGAGGCAGCTCTTAGCGTGCCCACCAGCAAGTTTTGTTTGTGTCAAACTTTGATTTCAGAAGTTCAGAGGGGGCAACCTGAACATCTGCTCCCTTCAGCACCAGTTGGAAGTGGAGGCGAAAGGTGATATGCTGAGAGATGCTGTTGTGCAGACAGATTGGGTTACAGACAGGCAACGTTTAGAAGCCTCCATGGACTGGTGAATGCAACAGGTGTTGCGCTAGTCCATTAGCGTAAGTGTGCATATGATTACATTACCTTTTCAACACCTGTGCACATGCACTCACCAGCCACTTTATTACAAATCTCTACCTGTAAGCAGGGGTCAAATTGTGGCAGAGGTCTTGGAAGGAGGAGGGGTATCTTGTGGCTATGTGTGAGGTGACAAGAAGTGTACTCTTTGTAATAAATTGCATTCTTATATTCTAATTGTGTGCTAAGTTTCCTGCAGTAATTACCAAAATACATTTGATTTGATAGATTTAATTATATTTAGTACATTATCAACAGACTTTTGTTTGTAATATACAAAATTCATTGGAGTCCCCGTGTTCTATGATGATATGGTAAATGTTAGATGGGCCATTGTGTCCTTTTTGTTCAGCAGCGTTTTCTTGCCTTGGAACTTTCCCATGGATACCATTTTTTTAACATTTTCTCTTATTATTGAATCATTGAAACTGACCTTAACTCAGGCAAGTGAGACCAGACGTTTTTTTAATGTTGTGTTTGGTTCTTTTGTGAGCTCCTGGATGAGTTGTTCATGCCCTTTTGGAATAATTTCGGTCGGCCAGCCACTCCTGAGATGGTTTCCCAGCGTTCCAATTTTTCTCCATTTGTGAATAATAGCTCTCACTGTGGTCTGCTGGAGTCCCAAAGCCTTAGAAATTATCTCGCCTACTTTTCCAGACTGACAGATTGTTTGTTTTCTCTTCGTCTCTTTTTGAGATCTTTTTGCTGGTTCATGTTGTCAGACAGGTTACATTTAAGTGATTTCTTGACTTCTAGGTGAATTCTAGGTCTGTTAGTAATGAGCTTGGTTAATCACAGTTAATTTATGGGGTTTGCAAACCCTTTTTCACAAAGGGCTAGATTGGTTTGAATAGTTCATTTTAAAAGTGCTTTTAATCTTTACTCAGGTTATATTTGTCTGATAAGTATGACAAAAATGCAAAAACAAAAATCTGTAAGGGGCAAATATCTTCTCACAGTACATATATATATGTACGTGTATATATGTGTATATAAACCATAAACAGCAGCACCTGTGGCAGACTATATCTTTAAACATTGATACTGAATCTTTTGGGCTTATATTATTTACCCAGGGAGATGAATTCTCCAAAGGCCAACTCTTCACAAACAAAACACAAGGCCTTGCCAGTCCTGCGCATGTTTGAGCGATGTCTGACTGCCTCGTGTTCAGTCTGAAAGCTCTCGGCTCTCAGGGGAGAGTGAAAAAGAGGGACAGTCGTGCGTAGAGTTTTTTATAGCCTTCTTGCAAAGCTCACATGAGTGAAACTGTTTGGGTTCATGAATACCAAGATCATACTGTACAAGAACACTGAGAGACAGGTGTGTGACAGGACAGTGGTAACAGGGGAAAAGTCCTTTCAGCTCTTTGGTGACACTGGGCAGCAGTGCAGAACAGGATATGGACAACAGATGGATATGGAGTGTTTGGGGAGTGGGACCTCTGAAGAGAAAGCAGACACATTTAAATTCATCTAGTTATAGAATAGCCTTTTATAATTTCATTTTTTTTCACATTCCAGAATTAAAATAGAATTAACTATTAGACACACGGAAATAACTTTTCCATTTGTAAGCATATTGTCACAGTCATCCCCTGAGATAATGTTTTATGATCAGTTTAGATTTCCATGTAGATGCTGTAGATGGTGTTGCTGTTAGAGGAATTATATTGTATGATAATGTGTTATATGCCTTAGTATCTAAGATAGTCACAGGATTTGATACACTTTTTGCAAGTGATTCTAAACACACAAAATCACCCAGTCCTTCCATAATAATTTTAAAAATTATAGACCAAGCATGGATGTTGTTGTTCATCCAGAAACAAAATAAATGGAGCTACATATTGGCTGCAAAACTGGAGCTGAAAGGTGAATAAGTACTGACTGTCAGGCAAAATGGCCATGCCTGCGTTTGAGACACATTTTCCACTGGATTGACAAAGTGACAGAACACCAATTATGGCCAAATGGCAAGCTCTTCACACCTGATAGGCATGGGAGAGAGCTGAGATTGAGCCTGCAGATAAGGGTTGGAGGGTGTGAGTGTTTTTGGGGGGGTTGGGGGTGTTTGTGTGCTGTGGCGGATGATGTGTATCAGGATGTAAAAAAGGTCTGTGCCTTTTAAATATTTCAAAAGCCAGTTGCTGATTTTTAGCTGCAAGCAAATTGTATTTATTTCTTTAGGTTAGATACAGTAAAGCACAATGTCCATACACTCATAATGTATTAGGAATACACACTGCTGAATGCGATTATGTGTTGTGTGTGAATTGGCATATTGGAATGCATGCATTTCCAGTTAAGAAAATCTAAAAACCTTTTAACCTTTTGATAGTCTTGGGTTCCTTATCTCACTTGTCTTCATCTGAATTCTGTACAAAAGAAGCTATATGCTCTGTCGCACATGCCCACACGCTCATACAACAGGGAAATAGTACTCCTGAAATTTCAAAAATGTCACCATATGCTTGACTTCTGTCTATTCCAGGCATTTTACTGTTTGGGACACCTGTCTCCTCTCTAGCTCATAACCGTGATCACACTGACATTAAATTTAATGTCAATATGTGCTATAAAAAGAGTAAGGCCATAAAAGGAGACACTATGTGGGACTAACCTAGTGAGAAAAAGTAGATTAAAGTATACTAAGCATTATTATGCTTTAGTGTACTAAAGTGTACTTGTAGCCATATTATTATTTAGTATATTTAAAGAGTGCTAAAATAGGACAAAGTTTTTTTGTACTTATTATACTTTAATGGTATAAAAATAGTGCAAAAGTCTTATTTAAACTGTGCTAAGTGTAATTAACTGACTAAAATGAAACTATTTTAAATATACTTAAGTAACATTTAAACATACTATTTCATGTATGTAACCCCATATTTTAAATATGCTTACAGTAAAATTATAACACCTTTAATGAGTATTACAACTGTCTCACTATCATACACTATATTAGAAATGTACTAAGAATGATGTCAAATCGATTTACATAAGAGTTAATAATGTTACTTAATGTTACTTTATTATATAATTATATAATTATTAATGTTTGTAATTGCACTATGGGTACGAAAATATAGAAAATATAGTTTGATAAAACATTATGATGAAGTACATTTATACGTTTTAAAAATGTCAGGTCACCAGTAGTGACTGCTAATATAACATTCATTGTGACAAATTAATTGCAACATAAGTTGTATTAAAAAAAAAAAAAAACAAGACCCAATTTGTTGTATTTTATTATGATTTGCTGTTTATTAACTCCAACCACACAACTACTGCACAAAAAAAAAAAAAAAAAAAAAAAAACAATTCTCACCCTGTGCCCATTACCAGCAAGCTGATTTGCTCTGGCTTCAGGAGGGAACAGTGCGCCAGAGGGCAGTTGGTGTTGGCAAGAGCTGGCAGGGCGATTGTGGCAAATTACAGGGACATATGGTGCATTAACACCCTCACCTAACCAGAATGCAGGGCTAAAGCTTTTGCACTGACCCCCACGATCTGAGAAATTACCCATCAGCCCATGCCAGACCTGCGTCCAGTGGAGACTTGGGCTTTCTGGCAAGACAATACCTCCCACCTCACAGAAAAAGGTAAAGAGACAAGGACACACACTCTGTCTCTGAACTCTGGTACTATAGGGGTGAGAGGAGAACTGAATGACTTTACCTCAGTGAAAGAGTACCACTTTGAACTTTTTCTGGTTACCTGAGTTAACCAAAGAGCTTAGCTTATTGTCACTATCACAGAAAATCCCTGTCCCTATCCCCATCTTCAAAACGGCAGCTTTACAGGAATAAGGGAAACATTTAAAATCATTTTGGGGATTTTCTATGTCTAATGAATGGCATTTTAACAAATTCTGATTGTATTAAAATGTGAAAAATGTAAAAAAAAAAAATTATAATAATAATAATGATAGTGTTTTTTTAGGGGTGTGACACAATCTCAAGCCATGAGATTTTACAAGATTAAATCTGCACAATATTTCCTGTCTGGGGTTATGTGTGTGTTACGAGACTTAAGCTCAGATATTCAAAAGAAAATGTTGATCATTATGGCAGCAATCAGCTGCACCTGGTCTGCTTCAGCGTAACTAAAATACTTAGTATCACCCTCCATACTCTATTCACATTTTTATCACCTGCAAAAACCTTATTAGCTTTGCTTTCACCCACTTAGCATCATAATAAGAGATACAGAGGCAAGTGAGTTTTAGAGCAGAGAGGTGCTGCTCTCCTCCTCTCCCCTCTCTGCTCTGATACATACACACATACACACACACCTGCTTCTCTGTATCTGTCCCTCTGAACTTTTTCCCCCAGACGCTTTGTTGTGTGGTAATAAACACAACGCATTTAACTCTATTCTTATTCTATTTATTGTTCATTGTACCTTCTTTCATAGTGTAATATTTGTCAGTAGTCTGTGTAATTGTTACATGTCTCTCACCAAGCCAGATTCCTTGTATGTGTAACATACTATATTTTGATCTATATTATAAAAGAAATGTACATTAATACTGATATCTAGACAGTGCGAGACAGGGCTAAAATCAAAACACCATTCAGATAATAAAAATTTGGAAATATAATAAAAATAAAAAAAATCACAGAGAACACGTACCGCTGCAACCATTACTGATTAAAGAGATTCAGTCATAGGTTGCCAGGTCTGTATAGAACCCTCAAGGGTGATGCCAGTTGAATACAGAACCCTCCAAGGGCGATTGTGACAATAGGTCTAAGATCTGAAGAGACTCATGTGAGATTATACAGGAAAGAATCAAATCAGCTGCAGTACTGACATACTGTTCTGTATTTTACTGCCTTTGGTAAATCATACATAATTTATAATCAGTTACAAAACATTGTTACAAAATGATTACTTACAGAATTAAAAAAAAAACTATTACATTCTGTGAATTTATACCAACTTTAAAATAATATATATATATATATATATATATATATATATATATATATATATATAAAATGTTGTCTCATTCTTGTAAACCCAATATCATGTCTCTTCTTGTCTCATGAGATGAGTGTCTTGTCACACCCCTAGTGTTTTTTGCATGAGAAAGACCTTCTTCCACATGTAAACACAGAAATGGATCACAACCTCGTTTACACCTACCTGGATTGTATCAGGGTAAAGTTCTACCTCATGTATTTACATTTGGTAGTGAACTGAGTGTCCACTAAATCTGAAATCTGATTGCTTTTTGGGACGGATGCAAATCTGCTCATTGTGCGGCAGTTTACTGGTGTTTTGGTTGTACTGGGAGGAGTTTTGGCTGTCGAATTTATCTTTGAGAGATGGATGTGTCACCTCCTGAAGTGGTTTGAGGGATCGCTTTTGTATTTGTTGTAGATAATTCCTTTGAGGTATTGGGATATTGATATGGATTGATTGTATGTGAAGTCAGCATGTGGTTTGTTGGGGTCTGGATGGTTTTGTGTCATTTAGCAGGCCATACTAGGGCAATCATAGGGGTAGTGCAGTAAATCTTTTTTTTCTATGATAAGATTTTTTTGTATCATTTTTTCTTAATCGGTCTTCTTTTTCTTAATCAAAATTCTCACCAGTTTGTCTGCTTACTAGCATGTATGTGTGTGTGTTCACTGCACAAATGGTCATATTCCATCTGTGTCCCAGGCTAGTATAGTGAATATGGTTGTCTTGTCTAAATTAATGACTGTATCACGTTCTCTTTATATTTTTTCTCCCTCATTTGCAAAAGTAATAGGTGGATGGGTAATTTATGCTATCACTGAAAAAAACCTTTTGAAATTATTTCATGCTTAGGAGTAACTGTGCAGAATCAATCTAATTGAGTTAGGTGTGGCTACAGGTTTCCATTCCATCCTATCAGAAGCACAGGACACCAGTTGTTTGAAAACTGACATATTGAACAAGTGGAATCACTTGTGGCTTCTGGTTGTTTAGAATAAAACCCTACAGCCACATCTGCCAATTGTAAATAAGATTGGAAGCCAATTTAATATAATCTAAATAAGGTATTCTGTAGTGTTTTATATAGCCAGTTCTATCCAAGAGCCTGTGGGAGCAAGAGAGCGAGACAGTTTTTTAAACCACAGTTGAGTCCTCTGGGCAGTAGCAAAGTGGTCAGTTGTGGCTGGAGAGTTAAGGCAGAGGATGACAGCCCCTCGCCCCACCACACACACTAACACACACACACACAAGGCTGAAAGGGGTGAGTTGAGTGATGCCACCATTAGTCAGCTGACTGCCATGTCACTGAGCTCCAGCAGCAGAAGCAAATGCAGTAGCACTCTCTTTTCTGTAGACACACACACACACAAACTCAACACATACACTCTCTCTCACACACACACCGGCACACACACACAGCAGTGGCTCACTTCTGCTTTCAGCAGCGAGGGAGCAAGCTAGACAGTGCATATCCGCTTCGTCTGCCGTTTCTCCAGCCACTCTTCTACCCAGTCATGTCTGGGGGGCTTAGCCTTCCTTCGTCTGGACATTAGGAAGAAGCCCAAAAGCCTAGAAAGAAAGCTTTGGATTGTACGTGGCTCTGAAGAAAGCGAGGACGGCGCTATTCGCCAAGACTTTGTGCATTTGCATCGTTCGCCAGGGGTTTCGTTGAGCCACGTCCTGCATTGATTTTCGCCATCCTGTTCTGACCGATACCCCCACTTTGACTCAAGAAGAGCATGTCACTTAGCTGATCAATCGGATCGTAGAGCGTAAGAACTTCAAACTTCAGGTGCTCCCGATGCTCCAGGTACTCCTTCCATGGAGGGGTTTCTTCTCTGTAGTGTCGCATTTCGTTTCGGAAGAGAGTGCTCCGTAGTTCTTCATCGGACAAGGTGATTTAAGGCCTGTCGTGCATGCAATTTTCCCTCTGCTCCTTTCGGAAACCTCCTTAGCCTGGAAGAAGGTATCCCCAGAATGGGTGACCTAAATCAGTCCCAGTTCTGTCTGGATGCTGAGAGTGACAGAAGAGTGAGAGAGAAAAGGAGAGAGAGGAAGAGAGAGAGCAGTAACTGGCATAGCTTGCTTGCTCTCTCTCTCTCTCTCTCTCTCCCTCTCTCTCTCTCTCACACACACTCTAACTCTCTCTCTGTGCCGCCAGCCATCGTGTGGAGAATCTCTGGGACTGCATGCTGCCCAGCAGCCGATGAAGGGACGGCGTTCGTCTGGAAGGAATCAGCTCCTCTCCACTGTCGTCCCATCCTCCTCTCTCCTCTTCCAGACAGTGACCGGCGCTGCATTTTTTAAAGGTGGATTATCGTCTGCACCGAAGCTGTTGAGATTTAGCCTCTGGGGGTAGGCTTGTGGAGCAGCCTGAGACGCTCTCGCCTGCCCGTGTGCATGATTGTGAGTGAGTGAGTGTGTGTGTGGATCTACGAGGCAGAGGGAGCTGACGTCGAACACTAC
Organism: Astyanax mexicanus; assembly: GCF_023375975.1. Taxonomy (NCBI): domain Eukaryota; kingdom Metazoa; phylum Chordata; class Actinopteri; order Characiformes; family Acestrorhamphidae; genus Astyanax; species Astyanax mexicanus. The sequence continues at coordinate 27,878,976 of NC_064413.1, read as the reverse complement.
AAAGGGAGCGGCTCAAAGCACCGTCTTGTTTCTCTTGGATTATGGTGCAGAGAGCATCCAGCGACTTTTTAATGCTGTATTCGTTGTCTCTGTCTGTCAAAGAAAATGACTGATCTGTGTTTGGCATGAGGGCTGAAGCAGAGGTGGGGTTTGAAGTAACGCTTGCCAATTTCAGACTTTTTAGAGCGTGCCAAGCCTTTAGGACTGGAGACGGACCTGTTTGAGAGCTAGCAGGGTTTATCTGAAGAAGCTGAGGAAAGAAAGAATAAATGGCTTGTGTTATTTTTGTATGTTTTGTGATTCATTTATAGAAATTAAAATTAAAACAACGCTTTGATGCAAATGACCTCTAGAGGCAAAGTTACTGTCAATACTAAAAAAGAGTGTATGTGTAATAGTTTTGAAATGACTGGAATGTTTTTGTATTTTTATAATGAATAACGGAGTGTATATTTATTATTTAGTTATTTGCTATTATTGCTTATAGCAACAGTATCTTTGCTATCCAATGAAAACTGTGTAAGGCAATGTAAATTATATTTTACAGCTTTTCTATTGGACTAGTCATCCACAATTATTAACACAGTACACAGCCAAACTACTTGGTTCAAACAATAGTAAAAATTACTAAAAACATATGGAAATGGAAATACAAGTTTTATTTAAGAGCAGCGTCATGCTAGTGCGACTGAAAGTAACTCAAATTCATGCAGATGTATAATGTATGTGTGCCATTTGATCACAACTTAATAACTTAAAAAAATATTAAGCATAGCTGTATCCTGTCCAATTAAATAACCATTAAAATGTCTACTAAATCAGAAATTTCTATCTTCTACTTTTATTCACTGTGCAGTTTATGATAACCGATATGTACAATAGGTCAGAAATTCCTCCCTGGTCGGTGTCCGACTGTGGGACTACTGCTGATCTGACATTATTTGGGTAGTGGATCATTCTCACTACAGCAGCGACAGAGACACAGTTATGGTAGTGTTTTGGTAGCATGTGATGTCACTTCAAGTCTTCAGCTGTGGTTACTGCACACATTTTCTATGCAGTTGTTTACACAAGCTTCTGCAATGTCACAACATTTATTTCTGTCCAGAGCTGCATTCTTTTTTCCCCAGGATATTGTATTAATGGGAGATTTAGAAAACTGTGCAAAGTCTTCTCTATTACAGAACAAAGATTCTCAATGAGGTTGAGGTCTGGACTCCCTGGTGGCCAATCCATGTGTGAAAATGATGATCTCATGCTCCCTGAATCACTCTTTCACAATTCCAGCCCGATTAATTCCGGTATAAGCATATTCAGGTAGTCAGCTGACCTCATTCTTTCAGCACATATTGTTGATGAACCTAGACCTGACCAACTGCAGCATCACCAGATCATAGCACTTTCCATAGAGGCTTTTGTATGGTAAGCACTAGGCATGATGGTTGCATCACTTTAGTTGCCTCTCTTCTTACTCTGAGGTGCCCATCCCTCTGAAGCAACATAAATCTGGACTCACCAGAACACATGATCTTTTTCCATTGCTCTAGAGTTCAATCTTTATTTTTTCTAGGAAATTAAAGGCCTTTTGTTTGAAAGGCTCTTACTTTCACTATTAAACATAGCCATGAGTTCTAGTGTTATTTTTCTATATTTTGATTTTACCAAATAATAAAGTAATCACCAATCAAAACCATTCAATATTTTTTTTCTGAACACATTACGTCCTTAAAGGAATGATGTTTTGAAATTTCCCACTGTCCTTACACTTTTTGTATTAATGCATTGGACAGTTCCTAACCCAATTTTAGAAGTTTCAGCAAGAAAGAGATGTTTTCTCTGCTCTATGCATGCCATTAATTTGATCTTTTAAAACAAATGAATATATTGTCCACGACCACAGGATGTGTCTTTCCACAGGGTTGTTTCACAAACAAAAAACTACTGACTGCATCAGTTAGGGTTAAATAACTTGTTGCCATCTAAAACATAATCACCCATGCAGTAATTATCCAATGGGAGGCTCTTACCTGTTTGCACCTGTTAAATCCAGGTGGTGACCTCCTTTTTGCCGGGCACTGTATATCTGGCATACCAATGCCACTGCTAGGTTGAAAATAGCCTGATGCCCAATACACTTTCAGACTGTATCTGTTTGTATACTGTTCCCATCAAAAAGTGAAGTTTACACTCTCCCAGTTTGTGGCATAAAAAAGAATATGGAGGATAACTCGCAAACCGTTTCTGTCATTCAGTAAAATAATTGTGCCTTCATCAGAATCAGGGTGAATTGTTCAACTGATTGTGATTATTGATTTAAGGTCATATCACCAAGGCCTACACTCAAGCCTATGGTACTATTGATGAAAGACCAGAGAAGGTCTGGGATGCACCTGGGGTGTAGGTACAATATAAGAGTTTATATTGAATATATAAGCAGCAGCAGCCCAGTTCAACCAGTTCACCCAGTTCAACCTTTCAAATCACTAAAACATCACAAAGCAGGATTTGACATTTGGACCATGTCCAGGCAATAAGGGCTAAAGACACCTCACAAACATGTTCAGCTCATTCACCCATGTTAGCACAGCCCCGGCTGATAAATTAACTAGTGCGCGCAGGGACCGAAGACATTAGCCCGTATGATTGCGTCTGGCCTCTCCAGCTCACATTCTCCACGCTTGAGTAAATGCCGCTGTCCTTTCCATCCCCATGCAGTAGATCTGGTGCATTAGGCCACGTTTGTAGTGCCGGACTCATCAGCCGGTGGCGGTGCACATCGCTTTCTGAACCTTTACCCCTGCTGCCAAATGAGCTCTTTTATGTTCCCATCATGCAGCCGTATGTTTGACTCATTACCGTATGAGACTTCCTGTTTTATTAGCTTCCTTCCCTCCACCAGCAGCAAATTTATCGGCCTCTGTGTCTAGCAGGGAAATGCAGTTAGTCAGAAGTGGCTGACAGCATTGTTTTCTCGCTGATGATGTATTGTGAGTGGATTTGCAGCAAGAGCCAGACTGGATGTTTGCAGTCATTTAAATCGGCCTTGTTGTGAGCAGGACGTTCAATTTATGAAGTGGATAATAAATTTAGGTTGTAAGTGTTCAAGTGTTCAGGGAAAGTCAGATTTAAATGAGATGTCACTGCTTAATTATTGTGCTTTAGTACATTTATATTACTTTTTTATGCCATACAAATACTTTTGTTTTTATAAATATTTTTTTAATTTTAGTAAGTGTAAATCTGGCGTTTGTTGCAAGGTTTCAGTGCGACTCTGATGATGTACACTGTTTGTCTACTTCATTATAACCTCCAACCTTGTATTAAGAGTGTTTAACATACAGCTCTGGAAAAAAAAAACACTTCAGTTTCTGAATCAGTTTCTCTGATTTTGCTATTTGTCTAAGTAAAATTAACATTGTTGTTTTACTACAATACGGACAACATTTCTCCCGAATTCCAAATAAAAATATTTTTATTTAGAGCATTTATTTGCATGAAAAATAGAAATATCTGAAATAACAAAAAAGATGCAGAGCTTTCAGACCTCAAATAATGCAAAGAAAACAAGTTCATGTTTATAAAGTTTTAAGAGTTCAGAAATCAATATTTGGTGGAATAACCCTGGTTTTAATCATAGTTTTTGTGCATCTTGGCCTGTTCTCCTCCACCAGTCTTACACACTGCTTTTGGTTAACTTTATGCCACTCCTGGTGCAGAAAATTCAAGCAGTTGGACAAAAGTGGTCCTGTAGTCAGAAACTGACTAATATTGAACGAAGTATATAGAGACCCACAAACTGTGCATTACAATGCAGTACACCTCTATAGTGAAATAGTTGTTCCAGCTTTGCGCTATATAACTTTGCCACACCATTGTAGGGTTCCCACTTCACAACTTGTGTGCTGTGTAATAAGGAATATTTTAGTATTTGTGGTTTGCACAGTACATGACTTATCAATGATAGAATCACAGAATTACACATCTTTCACCAGGATTCCCGTGAACCATGTTTTTGCTCTAAAGAACACATTTGTCACAAAAACACAAAAGAACTGATGCTATGCCATGTGCAAGATGAGTTTTTTTTCTCTTTAAAAATGGGTCTGTAAAAAATGCCACGGTGTGCCTGTATACTGATTTTGCCACAGTCCCCAATAAAAAGAAAATAATATAAACAAGATCCCCTCTACACAATCTAGACCTGTACCTGTTACATAAAAAGGCATAGGCCATCTGAAAATCTAAACAGACAGTTTTGTGTAAGGAATTCCATATAATAACCAGGCATTAGATCTGTTCTTGCGTAACTTTTACTTTGGTAAATGCCTCCAGACTGCAGTCTTAATGCCACTAACTCCCGAGTCATTTACATTCTGTGACATTTCCCTACAAATACCCTTCTATCCTTCATGTATTAACCGAGCTTGTGTCACACTGCAATAAACAGCATGGATGTGTTTATTTGCTCTTAAATCCATGGCAGTAAAGGAAAAGGTGTTGTGTGACATTTGGGAAGCACAACAAGTATGATTCACACATTAAATGCCATGGCCAAGCTGCATATGGATCTATATCAGAAGCCTGACCAACAGGACATTGGTTTCCTGAGTCTGAACTGGTTTCCTTTTTTTTTTCCCCGCATGGGGATTAAAAATATATATATATTGTTGCGAAACACGAGAAAAAACATGAACACTAATTTAGTTTCAGACATGGTTCTGAATCATGCTTCCTTGGCTTTAGATGTTCTGCTTTAACAGCAATATGAAGTTCTAATCAGCCTGCTAGGGTCTTTAAATAGATGAGTGTTAAATATGGATTTGAACTCTTATGAATCATAGTTATTGTGTAAAATAGATTTTATTTTTATTGAGAACATTTGTGATCAAAGGAAAAAGTTTCAAGTATGACATTTCAACTGGACCACTCCCACAAGTCAGTTTTTTTACATTACATTGTATTTATTAACACTTTATCCAAAGAGACTTATAAAGAGGTACATAAAAAATTGAGACAAAAGTAAAACATTTAGCAGGACCTTACAGAGGCAAAAATGGTAACATTGTGATGGAGAAAGAAAGGAGGAATAAAGGAGAAGGGGAAACAGATAATGAGGTTAGAAGTAGTTAGTTTTGTTAGAGGTGTTATGAGAGTGCTCTTTAAAGAGCTCTGTCTTCAGGAGTTTCTTAAAGATAGCGAGAGACGGTTTTGCTCAGGGAGTAGTTTGTTTCACCATTGGGAAACTATGTATTAGAGTAGTATAAATTTCTTGTTTGAATGTTTGGCAAAGCTGGGCGGCGTAAAATGAAGAAGCACAGCGGCCATGGGGTGACGTAAACCTTCAGGAGTCAGTGCATGTAGGAGGGAAACTGTTCTGTTATCACCTTATAGGCAATTTTTCCTACTCAAAGTTGAGAGAGTTCAGAATCCAAGATTTACTGTAGTAAAACCAGTATGATTATACAGCCTAACGATATACAGAATTATACAGAACTTTAATATATTTGTATGCTATTAAATTAGTTGTGCACACAGTACAGTCCAAATTCTATTTGTGGACAAATGTGCCAAATATTACATAATTAATTCTGACAATGCTAATAATAAAAACATTGGACATATTTTGGCACATATTAAGTCTGAAATTACCATAAAACACTGGTAAATGACTGTTAAACCAGTTGTGGTAAACTCAAGTCTTTATCCCTTTTTGTTTTAATTGGGGAGGCAAATGCTTTGTGTACATTCATCAAAATGTTTAACTGGATTGTTGTCAAATTTAAACGACGTAAATTGAATTCCGCATTAAATGTGATGAAAATAAATTGTTAGATATTGTTGCAGAATTTTCTGCCAACTCCATCTACAAAAGTACTAAGTATTGATGGAGTTATGTATGACCATTTATCATTGAAAAAAATGTGTTCATGCAGATTTCTTTACTACTACATCCAAAGAATTTTACATTTCTTGTCTTGAAAGGCCACCAAGGTGTTTGGTCAGTCCCTTCTCATCTCAAGGCTTGACTTCTGCATATCTATATTAGCTGGTCTTCCTATGCATTCCATCAGACCCTTGCAGCTGGTCCAGTATGCAGCAGTACAACTTTAAAATACTGTGTTCTTATCACTGCCTCACCATCCTTTATGATTTTATTCATATGATATTTAGATATATACTCTCATCCCCTGGACATCCTGACAGTCACTTGCTGTCTTTAAATGCTGACTTAAGTCCCATCTAAATCCATTAGTCCTTAATTCAGAACTAATCTTGCACTTTTAAAGGATTGTGGTTGCACTTAAATGTCTTAATTATTTGATGTCCTTGTCAGTCATGCATATTTTATGAATCAGGCAAAGCATAAGGTTATGTCACTTTTGTTCCAATATGTAATTATGAAGGTGTTTTTGGATTTTAGGCTATTTAGTGGACAGCAAAGCACTTTTCTAAGTCTCTGTGGATGAGTGTCTGCTAAATGTCATAAATAAAAATGTAAATCCCCATAAATGTGCCAAGGAGCAACATTTGAAAAAACAGTTCAAACTTATTAACCCTTTCCGGCAAGCACAGAGAAGTTCTTAAAAAATGTCAGATTTACTGCTACAAGGATTGATACTGATTACAAAGGTAATATCTGAAGTGGTTTCTCTAAGGAACCACTGCACACTAGTAGTGCTGACTATCATTTGCATATTTAATTTAATATCTATAGCAGGCTGGAAAGTTTTTGTTACCTTGGTGCCATACAGGTTGGTTTATGTGCTCCAAAATATAATCAAAACATCAATGTTAGCAGTTTTTGCAGAACAAAAGTTCTTACATAATTTCTACAAATTGCTAAATTTTAACGGACCCCAAAAAACATTAAAACATTTTAGAAAATGTAGAGTGACCACCGTGCCTCAAAAGGTTAAAACCATTCCTCTACTGGTAAAAACATTATATGGCTTATATTGGATTATCGATCACAGGTTTTCGGGTTTGATACCTGCATTTACTAAGCTGCCACTGTTGGATAAAACATTGAATCCGTTTTAGCTCCAGGGTAGAACCCAGTAATTATTTAAAAATTACAAAATAAATAACTAAATAAATTTTGTCTATATCTGTTATATCTTTTTAAAAAATATTCTGTTAATATTTTCCCACTTAAAAGCATACTACTGTTAAGCAGTGTTGGGAGTAACGGTGTTAAAACTTTATTTCAGTAACGAGTTATCTAACTAATTACTATGACTGTAACTATAACGCCGTTACCATTTCCGACACCCCGTTACTGCACGTTACTTTAGCCGCTCTATTAACTTTTTTTTTTAACTTCGCTTTGCCCTGGTTAACCCCTCCTCTGTCCGGTGAACTTGAGCTGTGCCTGTGGGTTGGCGTGGTGAAGTGAGGCACAATTGTGACGATTTGCGTGCTCTAATTAATTCAGTGATTGCCGTGGACAGCCCAAGTAGAGCTTAGATCGGGCCAAAAAAATCCGACCCGACCCAGTCCGAGCCCGTGCACGTTCTGACCAAGCCCTACCCAACCCGAACCATAAACTGTCATTATGAGCCCGAGCCGATCCGCCCCATAAACTGTCTGTTTTCGGGCTGATTGAATGAGCGAAATATAATCAGAATTATGTTAATTAACACTGTAACATAAAAGCATAGAACTATTATTTAATTTAAATGATTTTTAAGAACAGCTACACACAATGCTGCAAGTCAAACGCGGAGGCGTTCAAGTGCGCCCAGAGCTACGTGATTACAGTTTTCATTTTTATTATAGTTTAATTTTATTTTGTTTTTATTTTTTCTGTTCAGTAAGTTTTTAGGGTGGGCTTGCTAGCGCGAGCACTTTACACAAGAACTAAAGGACCACGAGGTGCCGCGCGCTCGGCACAACACCTCCCGCTGTACAACTCCGCTGTACAACAGCGCTTATAACTAAATTAAACACTAAAATGAGAGTATTCTATCAGTAATTTCAGTTCGTTTTAGTTCGTTTTATAAACACAAAATACAGTTCGAGATAGTTATGTTTTTTTCCTTTTAACTACTGTTTTTATTAGATTCAGTTAACACAAATGTTTTTTCACTTTCAGTTTTCGCTATTTCGTTCGCTTTAGTGAACAATAATAATTGGTTACTTAGCAACATTGTGATTATCACACCAGAGCTTTATATAAAATAAAAATAGGAGCCCGATTTCGGGTCGGTCCTCGGGTCAGGTCCGGTTTGGGCAGAGAATCTAAGCTCTAAGCCCAAGTTCCGAATTAAGGACGTTAAGCTCTTTTTAGCTGCTCCGGTTTTTGTGGTGCTGCTGCTTTCTCCCTTTTGGTGAAGCTGTTATATTAATACCATTTTAACGGGCATTAAATTGTTGTTTTTGTCCATTATTTTGTTTTGTTTATACATACATATTTCCTTTGAGTGTGGCTTGGTTTGTTTAATTTCATCCCCAGACGCGTTTTTCCGTTCTTTTTTCAGTATTACAAGTTTTAGTAATTTTCTTTGGTTGTGTGGAGAATTTCATTTTATTTTTTTGAAATTCGTTAGATTATATTTTTTGTCAACATTTTGGGTTTATTTTCGTTTGTTATTTTTCTAATAATAATAGTAAATGCATAATTGATTTCCTTTTTTTTTTTGACGGGCGAATAATAAAAAGTAACGCTATAGTTACTTTTACTGGTAACTAATTACTTTTATAGTGGAGTAACTCCGTTAGTAACTCAGTTACTTTTTTGGACAAGTAACGAGTAACTATAACTAATTACTTTTTCAAAGTAACGTGCCCAACACTGCTGTTAAGCAACTTTAGAAGCTTGTGTCGAAAAAAAAATAAAAAAAAGTTTTTGTTGTTTATTAAAATAATGATTCATTTATCATGATCAAGGTAAAATGTTAAATTAATTTAAGATCATATTGCCTATCACTAATTTAGCCGGTGCTGCAACATATACTACCCTGTGCTCTGACCTCAGCTGTTCACGCTGGGATATGAAGAGACAGTGTTTATGTGGTACTTTACAAATAACATCATAATAAACAAACAAAAAAAAAATTAGCTAAAATTAAGTTACACAAATCCAACAGGTATAGGAAGAGCAGGCGCACCACAGGAGACAAGTGTGATCTAGTTTGCTAACTCGTCTGCTAAGTGTTTCTTTTGTTCGTGTCCAATTGTTACCAATTGTATTTTTGACCATACTGTACGTAAAGACTTTATGAATGTTTTTTTTTCTGAATTATCTTTAATTTGCTGTTTGCTTCAGACACATGGCTGTCTCTCAAATACGTTCCCAGCTAAGTGAGTAACACATGTCTCATATCAGAGCAGGACCCAGTGTTTCACAGCCGTACTGAGCATGAAAATAGAGCATGAGTCAGGCCTTCCTGAACAACAGTGCCCACTCCACCATTCTGTTTGCTGCATCTGTCTCATCATGACACACAATGACACCATCAGCTTATTGAGTGCTTCTGTTCTGCACATTTTAGTGCTGTCCCTTCTTCAGCAAACACATTTAAAATCTTTAAAAATTGCTGATAAGTTGGATCAATATACAGTTCTTTATTACATCAAAAAGTGGTTCTTCTCTGGCATAACTCAGTGTGAGTGACCTGCGTGAGGGCCCTGTGTGCGCCAAAGGGTCTCAGATAGAAAAATAAACATCTCAGGACAAGTTGTTTTAATATGGAAATCCATCCTCTCCACAAAAAAAAAATATTACTAATCATTACTTTATTCATTACTGAGTGAATTGACATTAGATTCTAAGTTATAACAATAATGGTATTGCTGTCTTATTACTTTTAGATATGTTCTTATTATTTTGGGACGGTAAGTCATTATTATGTATAATGTTCTGATTATTTTGAGTTTATCTGATGTTATTTTTTAAGATGATTTATTGTTATTTTGAACAGCTAAATTGATTGGTCTGATTTTTGAGATACATAAAATATTTTATACTTTCAGATAAAAAAAAAAAGATTTTTTTATGTGGTGGGCATAGGCGTTCATATTTAATTTAAATACAGCATAAAAATCTGCCTCCAAATGATTCCTGCACATGGTTCCTCAGCAGCATGTGTGGCAACTGCTGCCTTTGCCTGAAAAAAACTGCATCAGTCGTAAAGTTACATTATGCCATATCAAAGGTAAAGTAAGTTAAAGGGTACTTTCTGTGACAGCAAGTGACAGTTTGTGTTCACTATATTTAAATAGCCATTTTTTACAGTTTAACTTTAAATCACTGACCTTCAGCATAATTACATTTTGATGTACCACTAAAAAACATAGCAAATTTAAGTATTAAATTGAACACGTCTTATAGCAGCTCATATCCTTCAACCAAGGCTGCTTCAGTGTTTAAAGCAGGCATCACGAAATATGTTTCCAGGCCACAAAGAGAAGGAACTGAATTGGATTGCATTTTACTCATTTTAGTCATAAAGCTACACTAATTAGTATGAATTCCTCAACCCACATATTTATATTTTGAATTTGTATTAATTCCTGAACCCAAACACATACTGTTTAATTAAATATTATACAGCTCTGGGAAAAATTAAGAGGCTACTTCAGTTTCTGAAAATTTCTCGCAAATTCCAAATACAAATATTGTCATTAAGAGCCTTTATTTGCAGAAAATGAGAAATGGTCAAATTAACGAAAAAGATGCAGAGCTTTCAGACCTCGACTAAAGCAAAGAAAACTAGTTCATATTCATAAATCAAAAGTTCAGAGCTCAATATTTGGTGGAATAACCCTGGTTTTTAATCACAGTTTTCGTGCATCTTGGCATGTTCTCCTCCACTGGTCTTACACACTGCTTTTGGATAACTTTATGCCACTCCTGGTGTAAAAATTTAAGCAGTTCAACTTGGTTTGATGGCTTGTGATCATCCATCTTCCTCTTGATTATATTTCAGAGGTTTTCAATTTGATAAAATCAAAGAAACTCGTAATTTATACGTTTTTTTAAGTCATTTATTTTTCCCAGAGTTGTACTATTTAATTGAGTATACCATGGTAAAAGTGTTATTAAAAGACACAAATTGTATATTTTTTGGCGTATTCAATTTTCTTTCTTCAATAGCCTTTGAATAGGTTGGTAAAAATGGTTACTATGGCTAGAATATTAATATCAAGGTCAATAATTCTTTTGCTTTCTTCATATGAACTTGATGTGTTATACATTACACAAATATAAAAACTAGAATTCAAATGACCCTGACTGTGACATGAGCTAATTAACTATGTATAATTGAAATGGTCTGGCTGAATAAACTTAGAAAAGCTCTTGAGATGTTTGCTGTGTGATTGTGAGCCTGTGAGAGGTTGATTTTGATTTTCCACAATTTTATTGGTGGATCGATCTAATAGATTTAATTAATTGAAAAGAATAAAGATAAAAGCTTGACATGATGCTCCAGCAACATTTCATAAGAAAGTCAACATTTGCAAAGCATGCAGTTGTATATCAAGTAGATAGTTTTAAAGATGTATAATAGAGGGGTGCCATATTGCATTATACGCAGTAATATAGCCAAAATTATTGAATATTACGATGAGGGTACAACTTTTTTGCTGTCTGTAGCAAAAGGAAAATTCACACTCTTCTCTTTTCCCATTAAATATCTGCTAGAGACAGATTATATCTGTCCGGTTTCATTTATGGAGCGCATTATTGGTATCATAATATGTTTGATCATTGATTTCTGTTACAGTCTGTTGAAAATTTCAATAAGGGGTGTGTCATATCATATCAGATATATACATTTTGTTGCGGTTGCCTATTCTTGAAATATTTTTTTATTCAATGTTTTTGTATTTCACCAAAAATATAGTTAGGGCAAAAATACCTTGAAATATCATGATATAATTTTAGGGTCATATCACCTACCCGTAGTGTGTAATAATGCATTCCATACAACAGTTGATCACCCCAAGTGGTGATATAAGGGGCACTAACAGTTCAGTGTTAATCGCAGGACATGCTGTGGCCACATGTGTTGCGCAATATGGCAGAACTTTCAACTGGCATATTTTTAACAGGATAATGCTCACCCACAGGCAGCAAGGGTTTCTTAGAGATGTATCTACCAGATTGTGACATCCTTGACCTTCTCAGGAACAAATTAGAAATATCATTGCATTTACACACAAAGATTAGTTTAATTCCTATTACACTGTGCAATTTTTTGTAAAGAAAAAATATTTTTTGTAAAAAAAAAAAAAAAAAAAACAGTTGCATTGAAGTTCTTAACAAATGCTCACGTATTTTAGGGGGAAGGTTCAGTAATGCTATTAGGGGCCTTGGGGCATCAACTTCCAGAGACCTGTGGAGGTCTGTGTAGGTTTCATCATTTCTTTAGAGTAGACTTCTGTAGTTTTTCTTTTTTTTTTTCATTTGATAGATAGTACTCCCACAACTTGTTTTTATACAGTCCTAATACAGAGGAAAACATAAAAATACTTTAAGTGTTGGTATGGAAAATCTCCTTGGTCTCATTTCCCCATCACAGCGTCCACCCCTCATCAAACATGTCCACATGTGTAGCCAGTCGGGCTGCAGAGGCTCCAGATGAAAGCAGTGGACCTGTTTGATACGGTCGGAAGCTGAGGTGTTCCTACAGGGCAGCAGGTTTATCCGCGGGTCTTTCTGTAATTGGAAGGGACAGACTCAGTGGCAGGTCGGCAGAGCTCAACTTGAAGCCATCTCTGAAGCTGCAGATAAGAGGGCTTATCTGAAGTCGTTGGTAGCATGTTAATGTACAGTACCAGTCACTTGATAGAGTGCATCAATGTTCAAAATGAAAATAAATGTAAATAAAAACAGAATGCAATGATTTCTTCTAAAATAGTTTATTCATGTCATGCTTTTGCATCTTTCTGTCTTTTGACTGATTCCAGGAACTCCAACTCCCATAATTCACCTCTCCCTGTCATAATTCCCACGTTCTCACTCACCTGACTTCTAATCATTGTATTTAACTGTGTTCCTCATTAGGCGTATAAATATCTCTTTGTTTCTCAGTATTGCCAACACATGTCTGTTTTTTTTCTCCTGGGTTACTGTCTCTTATCTTTTTTTCAATCTGGTTCTGGGTACCTTTCTGACTGTTTGTTAATTTACTATCTTGCGTTTGTCATGTGATTATAGTCTTTGTTGCTCTATAGTTACTCTTGTGTTGACTAAACCCAGCTGTATCACTCACCAACTCAGTCATAAAACCTACTACCTACGGTCACATCTGCAGGTGTCTGTCTGGTCCTGAAAGCGACACAATTTACATAGAACACGTACAGAGGTGTCAAGTAATAAAGTATACAAATACTTTTTAATTTTCAGACAGCTTTTTACTTATACTCCTTAGATGTTTTACACAATGATATATACCTTTTACTTCTTACACTTTAAAAATAGCATCATTACTCCTATTTGCTTGTCATTCTAAAAAAAAAAAAACTAGCCGGATAGAGTGACTTTGATTGTGGTTGGATAAAAAGTATAAAAAAATACCAATCTGACAACATATTGGTTTATCACGTTCCATCACACCTGCACATCACATCACACTTCAGCAAGAACATAGCAGAGAAACAAGAAAACTCTAATTAAACGTCCCAACCAAGCTTCTTATGTACTAGCGCATCTCAAAAAAAAGTTTTATCATTGAAAAGTTCATTTATTTCAGTTAATCAGTTCAAATAAAAAACTATAAATCAGTGTCTCAGACAATTTTAATATTATATAAGACCAATTGGTACTTTTGGCAGGGTGGGCAGTGTGCCAAGTCCTGCTGGAAAATGAAATCCCCATCTCCATAAAGGTTGTCAGGAGAGGGAAGCATGACGTGCTGTAAGATTTTGTGGGAAAACACTGCACTAACTTTGGACTTGATAAAACACAGTGGACCAACACTAGCAGATGACATGTCTCTCCAAACCCTCACTGATTGTAAAAACATCACACTAGACCACAAGCAGCTTGGACCGTGTGCCTCTCCACTCTTTTGAAAATGTACTGATGGTCAATGGTGGTTTGGAGAGCCGTGTCATCTGCTGGTGTTGGTCCACAGTGTTATATCAAGTCCAAAGTCAGTGCAGTGTTTTTAAGCTATTGACACCACTAATATAATATGAATCCCTATTAAATATTTTGTTAACATTTTAGATATCGACATTCAAATTTAAGAATGAAAAATGTGATTCAATCACAATTAATCACACCAAATGGTGCAGTTGTATTTTTTTTTTACTTTTTAATCAACCAACAGCCCTAAAAATAGCTAAATATTTGAAAGAGAAACATGCCTGAAACTCCTCCTACAAGCAATCCAACATCCTAAGAAGCCCATCTGTGCTTTCTCCACAATGTTTTCATAACCCACCGTCACCTTGTCTTCTTCCATTAACTCTGCTATATGTCTCAGTCCTTGCTCTACTTATCAGATGGGGGTCCAGCATTCTACTACAGCGCAAAATGCATCCAAATTCCAGTTCTCTGTGTTCTCTCCATTCTCTTACAAATCTCTCCCATATTACCATATAGTCACTGTCACGCAAAAAAGTGCATCTCCATTTTTTGCCATTTTTTTTCATTCAATTTTTTACCATCTGTAAATCTGTTTTTTTTTTTTTTTTTTAAACTGATTCTCATGATGAATTCACATATAGAAATGCCCTGAAAAGATTTGGAAACAATCATTGTTGAGATAATTATTTTTTCCCACAAAGTTGATGTTTTAAAAATTTGAAGGTTTTTGCTTGACCGCGACACAAATGGGCTGCAGTCCATTTGCTTTCCTAACACTCTATCCCTTTTCATTTCATTTCATTTCCACCAGAGATTTCCGTCAGCAGGTCGTGGATATCTTTCCCCTGTGTGCTAGCACTCAATGGCTCAATCCCAGTCCCCTCTGAAGACCCACATGCGCTCCAGGCGTCACAGATAGTGAGTGAAGGGAGCCGGTTAAAGCAGCGCTCTTTTCCTCTGAACTCTCCCTGACCCCCACTGCTCACATTTCTCCCAAGGTGGGGTGAAGCTGGGACAAGATCTGAAGGGGCCTTGATGGATTTTAAACCCAAAGCATGTGTAGGGGGCCGAGGGAGAAGGAGGGCCCTGCTGGAAATTGGATTGCGGCTGGCTGTGTCCCCGGAGTCGCTGCCTTTTAATTGGATGTTGGCCTTTTGTTCGCACATTAGCATCTGTAATGCGGTTTCGCTTAGGACTCTCCGAACATCCTCTCCAACTTCTCAAGGTGACATATCCTCAAAACTCTTTTAACTGTATCTCTCTCTCTCTCTCTCTCTCTCTCTCTCTCTCTCTCTCTCTAGCTCTTTCATTGCCTCATGGTGCTTGGAAATGGCTTTCTTTCTCTTCTCTCCTTGTCAAGAGGCTGTTGTAAAGGCGAGAAAGGCCAGAAGGGACAGAAACACGAAGCACTCTATGATCCCCTCACCCTCCACCCACTCCTTCAACACCTTGAGCTGAACTCCTCTCAGCTTGAGTCTCATTAGACTCCCACTGTGCGCCTATGAAAGAAGCTGGCAGTAGTTAAAATTAATGGCCCCGGTTTCTCTACGCTCACCCGCCAATGATTAATATTTCTTTATGAATGGTCTTTCATGTCAGAGCAAAATGGAAGAAAGGTGATTTTTTTTTTTTGCTGCCAGACTCGTTTTGGCCATTTAAATTTTTAAAGGAAAAGTGGGAAACAGCACTTTTACCAAACGTATAGCAAAGGGATGGGAAGAGCTGAGAAAGAAAAAAAAAAGTAAAAGGGAAAGATATAATTCAGTTGATGGGAGAGTGTATCCAGAGGTATATATCTGCCGCTGAATAGTTACAGTGATATTGCTATAATGTTGTCTGACTGGTCTGGCCAAATTCAATTTTAGATCCACGCTGATGTTGGTAGCATTTGTTGCAACCAAAGGGAAGTATTGGATTTCAATGCTATTTGCAAGAAAGGTACAGGTTATGAGGAACAGTAAGTGAATAAGAACGATTAGACTGATATGGGAAATATTCTTTACACCACACATGTAAAATTAGTGTGTAACGCATGTGTAACAACACAACATTCCACCTGTCTCTGCCTGGAGTTGTAGAGGTTCCTAAATGTGTCCTGTAATGATCTATCCCATGCAGTTAAAACATTTGCACAGTTGCTGCAGATTTGCTGTAGAGGTGGAGTGTTGAAAGCATGTTGATTAGCATCCCACATATTGTCAATCATAGATAGGTCTGACAACACAGCTGACCAATTTGGTTGAATAGCATCTATGTCTTTAAGGGAAGCTTTAGCATTGTTCTGCTGGAATAGCACACTAATGTGTGTTCAGAAAAGGTAGCGACACTGGTTGCTGAACCTTTGGGTACAACAATTTATATATATATTTTTTTTTCATCAGTAAAATGTGGTTAGTGTGGCGCAGTGGATAACAATACCCCCTGCCAGTGAGCTACCACATCATGTAAGTTTAATAACTGTTCTGGGTGACAATGCTGCCCTACACCAATAAGAGTCCCTGGGGCAGACTCCGAACACAACATTGTACCACCTCTGTAATAGAAATAGAAATAGAAGTCATTTGATCAACATTTCCTGATTAATTATCCTATAGAAATACTTCAAAGTAAGTTGAAATAATATCTTTTTACATTGACTCCTATTTAAACTAAAATGTAAAGTAAAAAAAGTCTGTCTCCTGTAAAGTTGCCATTTTGGAGAAATTTTAAGCTTTTTGAAGGACTGTGACAATACATCATTCAAGTCTATATTATTTAAAACCTCTTTGTGTTTTAAAAACTATATGTTAAAAAAATGGTTCATAGTTTAATTCCATCAATTCTAGTGCATAGAAATTTTGACACGTGCCAAATCACACACGTGAAGGTGGAGGTAGCTATTACCCTGTAAATATAATCCAAATTACGACATACAAAATGCAAACAAGGGCTAATATACAAGATATGCAAAAGTAGAAGAGCCTCAATACAGGCTTAAAATGCATAAAGCAGATTGTAGCAAAGTTTCAGCTTGAATAATATTAACAAAGTATCCAATTGCAGCCTCATAAAAGAAGAAGAAATTGGATCTTTCAGTGCAGCACAGAGCGCACAGCGTGTATATAATGACCGTAGGGGAAAGCCTTATTGAAAAGCTTCTTGGAACAGCAGTACAGCAGTTTAGCAGTTTTAAACTGTACAATTTTTCTACTGCATGTCCTGTATGGTTTATGGCATATTTTATTGTGACCATGAAACTACTATATGATGGATTATGTGAAAAAATATCTTTATAGCAATAACAACTGTATAAATATTTGGTTTAATATTGCTTTTAAAACCAGGCTATATGAAACTACTACCCACAACTCCACCAACTCTATGAACTTCTTAGCATTATATTTCTGGAGTCTTTGTAAAACGATTGCACACAGATTTTGTATGTTGGTTGTGGTATTACACTTTAACAAGGGTATTCATAGGGATCCTCCCTCCTCCTCCTCGTTGCTAATGTAACAGAATCTATTCTTCAATGAAGCCTTCTAGGAATTGCTGCGAGGATCTGTTTCCATTCAGCCACAAGAGAATTAGTAATTGTATAGTATCAATGATGATGATAGTGAAGAATGATCAGATGATCAGTATAAAGGTATCATTAAATGAGACTCAGAGGTTCTGGATGATAGTCCATCACTCCAGAGAATACATCTTATATTCTAGCATCCAAAATTAAAAAAAAAAAAATCATATTAATTTTGGCTATAATTCTCAGCAATACCTACAGCCATAAAAATAGCTTAAAATTGTGATGAACCCAAGGACATTTTAAAATCAACACACCACACAATCCTTTACAATAAACAATCAATCAATACACATATTGACAAGAAGTGTCTAGAAAGGAGTGCCATATCTAAGTACAGTTGCAAAAAAAAGTATGTGAACCCTTTGGGATTACTTGGATTCCTGCATAAATTGGTCATTAAATGTGTTCCGATCTTCATCTAAATCACAACAATAGACAAACGCCCCCTGCACTGTGAATGTTCACATGTGGTGTTCAATAAATTGTTGTGATTTAGATGAAGATCAGAACACATTTAATGACCAATTTATGCAGGAATCCAAGTAATCCCAAAGGGTTCACATACTTTTTCTTGCAACTGTATATACACATACATGCATTTACACACATAGAGCACTGGAAAAAAATAAAAGACCACTTTAGTTTTTGAATCAGTTTCTCTGATTTTGCTATTTCTAGGTATATGTTTGAATAAAATGAACATTGTTGTTTTATTTTATAAAGTACAAACAACATTTCTCCCAAATTCTCCCAAAAAATTGTCATATAGAGCATTTATTTGCACAAAATGAGAAATGCCTTTCAGACCTCAAATAATACAAAGAAAACAAGTATATCTTCATCCTGATTATATTCCAGAGGTTTTAAATTTGGTAAAATCAAAGAAATGCATCTTTTTAATGGTCTCTTATTTTTTTCCAGAGCTGTACTTACTTAAACCTGCACACATACCATTGCAGTTTAGAGTAAGCACTACAACTGATCTCCATGTTTTTGGACTGTGGGAGAAAGTTCACAAAGATACAGGGAAAACAAGAAAACTCCACCCAGACAGGGACTTGAACCCAAGACTCCAGCACTGATAAGCAAACATACTAACCACTGTGCCACCAAACATTGGCTGTGGTGACTTTAGGCTTGTGAATGTCTACTTCCTTTTCCATTTACAATGTTTCTCCTTGAAATTTTAATGAAAAATAAATCGACTACATATACTGGCTACTCTTAGATGAATGGTATTGCAGAAGTATGGAGTCAGACTGCCTTTTCCAAGGAAAGACTAGAGCAGAAGCCAGGTTGCCCTTTTCCAGTCCACAGTGTCCTCAAAGAAGGACTACAACTTCCCTAGAATGATGAATACTGAGCCCTAAATTACACCACTGATAATGACTAGAACTGCCTGAGTCCCTAAAGAATCCACATCTCGACTTCAAGGCAGGGGTTGTGTGCGAATGCGAATGTGTGTGTGTGTTCAAGTCCTATGATCAATACTGGATGACCTGCTCCCTCTCGTATTGGTCTTCACATTGCCTCATCAGTCACTGATTTTATAGAGATGAGGCAATATCCCAATAATTGGATCAAGGCTCCTGTAAAAACCTTCACAATATCTCTGATGCACTCCAAGTGCAATACATACAGGCTGCATACATTTACTGCGCCCAGGAGAAGGAGAAAGCAGAGGAAGGGAGGTATATGAGGAGGTATAAAAGGCCTTTTAAACCATGATTCTTATACAAGCGTTTACTGCTTCTTCTGCCCTGCAGTGTGTGTGTTTTTTTTAAGCTGGTCTTTGTTTAAGTCTTTGCCTTGTCTACTGTATGATGAAATCAGAGCTAAGAAATGTTTGTATTGTGTTTGAATCTTTTTTTAATTAAAATGAACATAATACGCTATATTCCTGAATGTAGTATGTGTTACAAAGCTTTGACTATCACATGTTAAATATATCGTGGCCTAAATTTGTGCAATGTGTGTCCAACTGTGAGACACAGAGGCAACTGGTCATGGTTTCATCATAGTGAGTCACACATCCAGTACGCCCACCATCCTGGAATCAAGCAGCTGCTAGCTTAGAAACTACAGTAATATGTAGAGACGCACTGTAATGGATAAAGAATTCTAACAGTTGGCTTTAACAATATGAACAACCTTTGCTTTATCTAAAGTACAAATTTTCAGAGAACAACGTATCTCATTTACCAGTATTTTCCTATTACTTTTCTTCAGTTTCTTAAAAAATCACAACACATGATGTTTGTAAAATGCAGAAATTTTCACACACACTTTTGAGACCCAGTGTGATGGACCCAATTCCAAAAATGACAAAAAAAAAACACATTTTTCAAATCAAATCAAATTTCAGTAACATTTCTTCTTTCTATGAATGTCAAGTCTATTACACTCTATAAACATACTGATAACACATTATAATGCATTCATAAGACATTATACACATGACTATAACTACTTATAAAAATGTATAACACATTATAGCCATGTTTATAAGGCATTATGAATTGAAATCATAATGCATCACAAGCTGTGCTTGGGGTATGCTAAATATACATCTGGCATAAAATATCATGTCTCTGTCACTATTAATATATTCTCAAAATTGATGTCTTTTTACTTAGTGTACAACGGCATGTTATAATACATTATAAACTAATATAAGGCATTGCAATATTTAAGTATGATTGTTAGCACAGCTTTGTTGAGGTTGTTATCAATATATAGCATCTTGTAAATGCCGCTGATGATGCATTATGATCAAAATTCATAATGCATACTAAACATGGCTATATATTTTTTTAAATATTTATAGGCAAGGCAAATTTATTTATATAGCCTGTGTATTTACCTTTCATACACAACGGTCATTCACAGTGCTTTACAATTTGAAAATTAAAATTAGAAGTAAAATTTAAAAATATGTAAAAGAGAAACAATAAAATGGAAATAAAATAAAATAAGAAAGCATGAATTCAATCATCAATTCAAACATGATTAAAACAAAGAGAAGTCAAATTAAATCATGTAAAAGAATAACAGCAAGATAAGAATAAAGCATGAATAAAACATGATTCAAACATGATTAAATATAAATTTAATCATTGCCATATTTATAAAGGTTTATAAATGCATTATAATGTGTTATAAAAGTGTTATAGAGTCTAATATACATACTATTCATAGAAAGTGTTACCGAAATTTCATCTTCATCTAGAACGTGTCTTGACATGTCTCGAGTTTCATTCACAACTGTGTTACATTACAAATGACCAACACCATTAAGACATTTCACACTTCATGACAGCACTTGCTCTGTTATTTGTGTTAATTTTTAAATAATTAGAAATGGCAGAATTAACTGATTTAAGGCATTTTTATTTTCATTTAAAACTTGACATCTGTCATTTTATAGACTCAGTGTTACGTACTGTTAACAATATGTTTAACAGCACTGGCGCTGTTCAGCAATAACAATCCCCAGATGGAATATTTTAGTGATATGTGTCACCCGTGACAGCCCCACTTGTGACAGCTCATTAAAGCCATTTGCTCAATTAGGCAAGCTTATACAGGTGCTCATTCAAACTGCTGGGTCTTATTTAATGTCTTTATTACATCACATACGTTATTATTAAATCCCAAACTGCAGATGTTTTTTATTAATGAGAATGACAATTTTCTTAAAAAATAATCATATTCTAGCAAATAAAA
Organism: Astyanax mexicanus; assembly: GCF_023375975.1. Lineage (NCBI taxonomy): Eukaryota > Metazoa > Chordata > Actinopteri > Characiformes > Acestrorhamphidae > Astyanax > Astyanax mexicanus. The sequence goes on along the minus strand of NC_064413.1, from coordinate 27,857,644 downwards.
TCAGTGACTAAATATTACCACAAATTTATATATGAATTAGTAGTTCCCATTCATTAATTACCAGCAAATGAATCTTGACTTAACGCATTTCAGTGCCATTAGTACAGTTATATACACTGATCAAGCATAACATTATGACCACCACATTATCACCACATAGTTTCTATACCCTCTAGCCTTTTTTCAGTTCTCTCAAATTCCCCCTATAATGTTGGCATTTACAGCATTTATTTGCAGAAAATGAGAAATGGCTTTCAGACCTCAAATAATGCAAAGACAGCAAGTTCATATTCATAAAGTTGTAAGAGTCCAGAAATCAATATTTGCTGAAATAACCCTGGATTTTAATAAAAGTTTTCATGCATCTTGGCATGTTTTTCTCCACCAGTCTTACACACTGCTTTTGGATAACTTCATGCCACTCCTGGTGCAAAAATTCAAGCAGTTCAGCCTGGTTTGATGGCTTGTGATCATTTATCTTCATCCTGATTATATTCCAGAGGTTTAACATTTCTAGCAAATGAAATCAGTGACTAAATATTACCACAAATGTATATATCAGTTAATCGTTACCATTCACTTGACTACTGCAAATCTCTACTGACTGGTCTTCCACTGCGAGCCACCAAAACCCTGCAACTAGTTCAGAATTTCTTCTATATCATCGATTGAACTGAAAAAAAAGGCTAATGGGTGTAGAAACAATGATAATATGGTGGCCATAATGTTATGCTTGATCAGTGTATATAACTGTACTTATGGCACTGGCTGAATCAAACTAAATGCATTTAGGCAAGATTCATTTGCTGGTAATTAGTCTTGAGATGACAGACTGCACAAGCACCTGAGTGGCTTTATGAGAGAGCAGCACTGTTACTGTTAATGTCCGATCTGCTCAGGGCAGCACAACATGCATAACTCTCTGTGGAGGTCCTGACCATGAAAGGTGGATAATAGGTGGATCACAGTCAATATTGTTTAAGTCTAGATTTGAAACTTAAGTTTTCCTAATGATTAGCATGTTGTACCTCCTTTATGCTTCAGTATATCATGAATTCACCTGAGTATAGAGTCTACATGCTGGATGCATTGTACCAGCAAGGTTGTATGATGCAGAAATGAATGCACTGCACATTTTGATGCAAATTGGATGGCTGCACAGTCACTGCTGCAACCAGCCGTTTTATATCTCATCTAAAAGACACCTGATAAGAAAGATATCCTGGGACTGAACAGATCAGCGAAGCAATGAAAACCCATCATTATGTTCCTGGAGCTTTTCAGAAAGCATGAGCAATTCCACTTTACTAGCTGTATGATAGGAGTCTTACGAGGACCACCATTCCAAAACTGTAAACTTAAAAAAACTGTAAACTTAAAACTTTTTAGATGCCTTATTTTGTGCACATTTTATTCAAAACCGTTATTTATATTTTAATGTCATGGTGTTAATTAAAAATAACTATATATTAAACATGCAAATACAAGCATGTATTAATGTAGTTATCTGTTTAAAATAACTAACAAAATAAAGATTTACGAATTTTCTTTGCTTTCTTTTTTTTATGCTTTAAATATTAGGTAACATTAAGCACATTTGTGAGTAAAAAAATATATAGATTTAACAGCAGAAACAATGAGCAAATCACGTAAAGAAAAGGCCTTATTTATTATTATTTTTAAATAAACTGTATTACTAAACTAGTCAGTATAGACCATAGCTCATTGATGCATTAATAAAACAATAGGCAGTTTTATTTTACAGTAAAGAAATGCAAGGAATATATATCTTAATAAAATATAAACCTTTTAAATTAATATTGAAATACAGTAAATTAATTCTCAAGTATATTCAAACACTGCAGAAAGTGAATTATATTTTTTGGGTTTGCCAGCTTGTATAATCTTTTGCCGCATCCTTTTTACAATGATCTGCCCATAAATATCACACTCACACAGTTTGTGATTGGTTGTTTTTGTGTTACTACCCCTTCCAGTGAAAGTTGGCAGTTCATAGCAATTCTTGGACACAGTAAATGATGAAACCCACCAGACACTCTTGCAATAGACGGATGTCTAGTTTATATGGCTGCTATTAATAGGTTTATCTCTTAAGTTAATAGCTTAAATATTAACTCACATTTAAATATAAATCTCTATACGACTCCAAACCAAACAACCAATTAATTTTTTGTGATATTTTTTGCTGTTAGATGGGAGCTGGCATAAAACTGGAAGATCTTATTATCAAATAATAAAAAGAGCTTATGTATTGTAGATTTGCATATTTAATCAAGAAAGCTGATTCCATTCATCCTTTTGCTAATATTGTGTTATAATACATCTAAACTGCAGTCAGAGGTTAAGGTTTTTTTTTACTTTTATGTTTTGCATACACATTGTTAAAAGTTCATTTCTTTAGTGTAAGTTTGTGTATAAGAAGACAATTCCTTGGCGTTTAAAATATTTGTTTTTCCTGGTGTTACATTATGTGTAATATAAAAATATTTGTTTCATTTTATGAAAGCTCCACTGAATTGTAATATTTTCACCTTTTATTGTAATTGTACATGAAATAACCCTCAATTTTCTATTAAAATTGCTCTAATGGAAAACTTTGTTTTATTATTTGAGTTTTTTTAACAGTTTATTAGTATTATAAAATAAAATAAAGCTCAGATTGTTTGTGTTTACATAACATACTGTGCCAAAATCAGACATCACCCATTACTTATTTTACTTATTCTCTGATTGACTGTCTGCCTATGTTATCATCAGTGTTAGCATCTTGTATTCAGCAGAAACGATGGCAAAAACAAACATGTTTCTTTGGCATGGAGCTTCAGGGAATAATTTAGAATAAACTCCACAGCTATCACTCGGCAGCCGGGAAAGAGGAGTGAGGGACCTTGAGCTCCCCAGGATCAGAGACTCTAACCTGGGCTTGATTTTGTCCCCAGAGACTCTCTCTGCTTGCCTGGCTGATTAATGCTGAAGGCCCATACTTGGCAACCCAAGAGACCCAACATCACAGATGTTTAATGTTTTTGAAAATATACAATTTTTTAAAAACATTTATTCTCAAAGAAAGGCTGGATGGATTTGCATATTTGTCCCTATACAGTGCATAATATTATTTAATGATCCATTTAATTAGGTGGATATCAGTGCATAAAAGGCAAGGTTGCAAACATAAGCTGAATACTTGTGATCTAAGATACTTAGATTTAAAAATCATCATTAATATGTGACGTTTTACAAGAAGACTTTGTACTAGATGATGAAACATTTTTGGATTTGGCTACATTTTGCACAAAATCCCCAAGGTCCTGGTAGCAATGTTGGATAGTGATATATTGTATATTTACAGTAAAGTGCTGAGTGCAGCAGTAAACAATGTAGTGCAGACTAAAGAGGACCACCAGCTCGGCAACCCAACTGTAAGCAGACTCATCTGGATAAGACCAATAACTGTCAAACTGTCTGCAAACTTCATGATTTTAGACTGAGTAGTCTATGGAAGTACACTCCTTTGTGAGAAGAGCAGTGGAAAGGGAACACCACTCTTGGGGACCTTCTTAATGATTGTCCTCGCTCCTGAGGTGAACTTTCCCAGTCTTACCTGCCAGTGAGGAATTTTGTGATTGCATATGCACGTTGCACATGAAACTTTTCTTCAACCTCCATTGTCTGCAGTAGCTAGTAAAAGAAAATATTCCGAAAAATGAGTTGATCAGGAAAAGCACTGTGTCTACGTCAACCCGTGAATTAGGTTAGTATTCTTGGCCTCGCCCACTTTGGTTCACGACCGCCCACAGGTAGAGACAGGCAGCGACACCATCTTGTCAGACAGGAAATAACAGCGCTAGGAACAGCATTGCAGTTCATTCCTGTGTTGTTTGTGCAAATAACACATCAATGTTATAGGCTCTACCCAGTAATTCAGAGCTAAGGAACAAATGGTTTGAATTTGTCTTTGGAACACCACCAGTGAAGTACAATTCAGATAGGTAGGTGTGTATGATTCAGAACAGTTCTGTTAACACTAGTTAAAAGTAAAATTTTGAACTTTCTGGACCTGGACTACCCACCTCTGTGTGAGTAACTAGGTTTACATAGGATCTCCGGTGGATTTGGTGTTTTACAGAGACTCAAAGACTAGGTTGGTGACTGAACTGCCTGTCCAGCTTGGTAGAGTATTTCTCTTTTGCAGCTCTGATCTCCCTGTTCAGTGTGTTCTTCTAAGCAGTCCTGAAGCCTTTCTTTAGCCTCACTGAGCTTCTGTCTGTAGGTTGGGAGATGGACCATAGAATGGTCAGACAGGCCCAGAGGAGCATGGGGAACCGATCAATATGCACCTTTTAAGACAATATATCAGTGAACATCATTTTGAAGTCTCCTAAAATGACAACAACAGTCTGTGTGTTGGTGCTCTGCACAGATGATCTGGCCTAAGAGACTGTGTAGCGCTTCACACATGCACGTACACCTGCGCTTGATGGGAGGTAAACTCCTACTAGCACCACAGAGGAGAATTCCTGCAGGCTGTAAAATGGTTTACAGTTTGTGAACACAGACTCCAGGTCAGGACTGCATGTTTTTGTGAACACGTTGACCTCTGTACAGCAGCCTTGATTGATGTAAAAGCAGATTCTGCCGCCTTAACTCTTCTCCGGGAGCTCCAGGGCGCGGTCTGCTCTGTGGAGATGAAAGCTGGTGAGCAGGAAAGCACTGTCTGGGATGGCCTCAGTGAGCCAGGTCTTGGTAAAGCGCCTTTAAAACACCTTTCTAGGTCCTGTTCAGAAGTGGACATGCCTACATGTCCGCTTGCATCTTCTGCTGAGGAGCTCAGCTGCTAATACTTCCAAAAAGCAGAAATTGTGAGTCAGAAATCAGGACTAATGCTATTTAGCAAGGCTTGTCTGATGTTAAGGCTTTCCTCTGCACTGCACTGTATGTGAATGTGTTAGCCTTACATGTGGCAACACAAACAATCAAAGCATGATGGCGCTTCTGACCAGTGTCTCGTTCTGCGGCGCCATCTTGGATAATAACTACCATGTCAGTTGCTAATGCTATGCTGATATAAACATTATGAACATTTAAGATAAGCATTTAGTACAGTAGCCCAACATTGCATTATCATTATGTTGACTTTTTTTTCTGATTAGAAGCAAAATAGCTTTGATATGGATTTCTCAAATAGATCCTAAAATTTGGATTTAATATACATTACCAGGGGTAAAGTAACAAGGGCACTTGAAATCACCACAGCAAGCAGTGGTTCCCTTTAAAAATGGCAGCCCATGTGGTGAAGACCCTTATTCACCCTCCACACTAACACCAGGATGGTGAATAACACTGCGCTGGACGAGTGGAACTGCTACCCCGCCACCCCCCCCCAATCCACTCAGGGCTGCCACAATACTCAATTAAATGCAATGCGTCATGCAAACTTGGAACTTGGAATCAAGTAGCATACTTAATTTTATTTCTAATTGTTTCCATTTTCTTCCCTATTTAGCACAGCCAATTACCCAACCTTCTCACTAGGACTCCCCCCATCACTACTAATGCCCCAACACACCAGGAGGGTAAAGACTAACACATGCTTCCTCCAATACATGTGAAGTCAGCCACCGCTTCTTTTTGCCGAGCAGCCAGCGCGCTCGTAGGAAAGCGCAGTGGCTCGGTTCCGGTACATTAGATTACAGACACCCTGTGCTGTGGACATCAACCTAGGAGTGATGTGGGGAGAGAGCGCCATCTACCCACCTGGAGGGAGCAGGGCCAATTTTGCTCCCTCTGAACGCCAGAAGCTCGATGGCAAAGCTGCATGAGCTGGGATTCGAACCAGTGACCTCCTGCTCAAAGTGGCAGAGCTTTAGACCGCTGGACCACTCAACGCCCCAAGCTGTATTTTTTTATTTATTTATAATCACAGGTTCGTCAGTGAATTTTGACAGATATTTACTTAAAAAATATTTTTCTTTCTGTTTGGTACAGTTCTACACCTAGAGCATCTTTACATTTTTATATACACATTACAGTTCTTTGATAATTACATTGTGCAACTCAATGCCCCCACAACGTTCATGATATAGAAAATGTTATGTTTTTACATTGTCCTGAGGACATCAGGATCAGGTTCATTCCCATAAAGACATAAACACACAAACTCTCTCTCTCACACACACATTCTCACACTCACACACACACACGCACACACTGTGAAATGTCTCATTCCATTTCAATTGTCAAGAGAAGCTTCCTGCCAGGCAATATTATTAAGCCTGCACATTATTTATGCAGCGAAGACTTCCATTGCCTGATTTCACTCATAAAATGTTAATATATTCATAAGGAAATTGTTCTCTTTTAATCTTCGACTGAGACACTTATCAAAGAGTACCACTTGATTCTCAGTTGAGTTTGTAATAATGTCTTTGCTTGCAAATACTAAGCTGGCATTTTAAATGCTAATATCTCTTACTGTCCACTCCACATACAATACATACACTATGACCACTTGTCCTAAATCCCTTCAAAAATAATATGTATATATACAGTAAATACGTGTGAGTGTGTGTGTGTGTGTGTGTGTCTGTGCGCGCATGTTTTCACATTCCGGCTCTACATCACTTACGGCCAATCATATTTCTAAGCTGCTTTCATTGTCTTCTGAGAGGCAGATGTGATCCCACTTGCCTCCTTCATCAATAAAAAATCTGAAAAATACAATATTTAATACTTGGCAGATTTCAAAGGCCAAGTTCAGTTCATTTTCAAAAGATTATGCTTTCAAAGGCCTCTTCTTTAGGATATTATGAGATGCATAGAGAGAGCACATCAGGCATTCCTTTCCCTCCTATGGGGATGAGCAGCCGCTCACAAGCGATCAAGTCGTATGAAGCACGAGGAGGTTACTGAACGCTCCCTGCCAGCATTAGCATCTAGAGCTGGACTTCCCTGCTGCCGCCCACAGCCGTTCACACAGGCCGCGTACATTTTCTACCACACACACAATGGCTCATTATCATTTTACCATGACATACTGGACAGCTTGAGTTTTATCTTAGTATGGAGACAGTATGAGAAATATTAAGTGGAATTAATGATTTATTTCTTAAAATATGAATTTGATTCAGTCCCCTGAAAATAAAACAGTATGAAGGTTGTGATGTCACTGATGTTAAGGGTCACTTTATTCCAAGATGACAGGGTGGATAAGGAACTTTTGCACAGGTTTATATGGCTTGATGCTTTTATTAAAATAGTAAAATGATTTAAATGGCTAAATTAATCTTTAAAACTTTAGGTCTAAGTAAACTAAACTAAGTTGGGCACTTCACAATTCTGGCCTTTAAGGAAGAGTGGCAAGAAGAAAGCCACTGTTGAAAGAAAGACATAAGAAGTGCTGTTTGTACAGCAAACATGTGGAAGAAGGTGCTGTGGTCAGATGAGAGCAAAGTTAAACTTTTTGGCCTAAATACAAAGTGCTTTGTGTGGCTGAAAAGTAAAACTGCTCATCACCCTTAACACACCATTCCCAAAGTGAAACATGGTGGTGGCAGTGTCATGCTGTAGGGATGCTTTTCTTCAGCAGGGACATAGAAGTTGAAGAAGTTGAATAGGGCTAAGTACAGGACAATCCTGGAAGAAAACCTGATGTCAGGCTGCAAAAAACTTGAGAATGGAAAGGAGATTCACCTTCCAGCAAGACAATGACTCTAAACATACAGCTAGAGTTACAGTGGAATGGTTTAGATCAAAGAATTTTCATGTGTTAGAATGACCCAGTCAGTATCCGTACCTAAACACCAATGAGCATCTGTGGCAAGACATGGAAACTGCTGTTTACAGACACGCTCTATCCAACCTGGCTGATCTTCAGCTGTTTTATAAAGAACAATAAGCAAAAATCTCATAGATTGTACAAAGTTCATAGAGACAAACCCCAAAGCACTTACAGTTGTAATTTCAGCGAATGGTGCCTGTACTAAGTATTGATATAGGGGGGGATGAATACTTTTTTGGTTGTAAGGTGAAAAAGTGTGAAAATTTTCAAAGGGTATGAATACTTTTGCAAGCCACTGTATGTACAACTATCCTACAGCCACAAGGCACGGTACCCTAATATTGTTACAAATGACTCTTTAAGAAATAAATAAATAAAGGTGTGTGATCAGAAAAAAACAACTTAAAACTGCATAATTTATAAATTCTAAAGATATCTTAACAGAAGCTTCACATCTGTGTTCTTGTTATGATTTAGAAAGCAAGATAATTGCTTATGTCCCTAATTCATATTTAGCTTTTTCAAAACATTTCACTCGAATATTTTTAACTTAAAAATGAAGCTCTTGGCGTAACTCCAAAATGACACTGCTCAAGATGCATTAAGATGGAAAATATATATAAATATATTAAAATAATAATAACACGGACAGATGTTTTCCAGTTCGACTCGAAAGCTTTGCTAGCTGAAAATTACTTTTCCGACAGTTGCTATGCAACTGCCGAGGCGGAATAAAACCCTTGTCATTTGCACAGCCAAGCCAATATGATAAAATAAGCCAAACGCCCGGCTAAGTGTGCGAGAGCCATGCTCTGTGTGATTACATCTTCCCCAGGAACGAGACATCTACTCTGGGAGCGAGAGATACCGGCCTTCAACCAGCCAAAACGCTGCAAAGAAGCCTGGAACATTTACCCATCCTCTCAAGCGCTTGATGGTGTACTGAAATCTCTTACATCCAGGACTTTAAAGGAATATTTCAACAGACAAAAAAAAAAAAAAAACACTGACAGAAAATGATAGCAGATAATACTGCTAATAATGTGAATGTGAGCCTAATGTCATCAAGTTTTTATCAGTGAGGTATTACGTTTCTTTTAACGTAATGGTAAAAACGATCATTTCTGTCTTGCTGCCAAGGATTTTTTTAAAAAGCTAAGCATAATGGCATATTACTCAGCGCAGAGCTCTAACATGCTTGCATCTATAGAAATCATACTGTATATACACCTTTTAACATGTAAAAATTCTTCCACTGGCAGTAAAGATTCTAGCTAATCTTAGATATTATTACAGTAAGAGTTGAGGTATAGTGTTGGAGACATACAGAACAGGCCTGGAATTCAGGCTTCAAACTGAAGAGCCAAGTGATGAATGATGAAGTTCTTAAACCGTCAACTAGGGCTGGGGCGACGCGTCGACATAATCGACGTCATCGATTACAAAAATACATCGATTTGCATAACGTGCGCCGGCGCGTCGTAAACATGGCGGCGCCTGTGGAGAGCATTAGAGGTTAGATCGGGCCCAAAAATTCCAACTGGCTGTTTTCGGGCTGTTTTAATGAGCGAAATATGATCAGAATTATGTTAATTAACACGGTAACATAGAAGCATAGAACTATTATTTAAACTATTACTATTATTATTATTAAAATGATTTTTAAGAACAGCTAAACACAGTTCTGCAAGTCAAACGCGGAGGAGTTCACGTGCGAGAGAGAGAGAGAGAGAGAGAGAGAGAGACACAGAGAGAGAGAGAGAGAGAGAGAGATTTGCTTGTTCTGGTGAGAGCTACTCACAGGTGAAGGTTCTCTTTGATCTCCTCGTGCTCATATTCTAGTCCCATTCATAATTCTGCAGCTCCCTCAGTGTTTTCTGCCGTATTTTGCGGCTAGCGCGAGAGCTTACAACTGACACCGCGGACCGCGAGGTGCCGCCGCGCTTGTGCCAAATCCGACTCTCTGCTGAATCTGACTCCCGCTTCGCGGACAGAATCGGCACAACACCCCCGCTGTAGAACTGCGGTAGTGAAAACAGCGCTTATAAATAAATTAGTTTAGTTTCACTTTCAGTTTTCGTTATTTTTTTTTTAAATAAAAATATAATTGAAAAACAGACGCCTACATCTCGGACTATTTTCTGGAGCCCGGGTCGGATTTACGGGCGGGCCTCGGGTCATGTCGGGTTCGGGCAGAGAATCTAAGCTCTAGAGAGCTTGGACTCCAGAGAGCAATCTCCAGCTACAAAAAAACGCCAGCGGGCATCTAAAGTTTGGGAGCATTTCACGCAAAAGTGCAACAATGTGGTCCTCTGCCATACATGCAAAAAGAGGCACTTGAAGCGCAAACATCCAGGAGCACTATGTCAACAGGGTCACACAGTAAGTTACCGTTTACATCAGGCATACCTGTCAAGTCTCCCGTTTTGGCCGGGAAACTACCGTATTTTACTCCTCTTTCCCGCCGTCCTCCCGTATTAGTATTTTCCCGTAAATTTCCCGTATTATACTAAATAAAAAAATATATAGGCCACAGGCGACAATGCACTGACCGCTGTGTGTCTCTTAACCAATCGTGGTGCCGGTTCAAGGAGAAGGTCCCACCTTTCAGGAGAAACAGCCAATCAGCTTGCTGGTTTTGCGGAGAGCTGTTTAGTGTGGGGGAAGCCCCGCCCCTCGCTGTGAGTTCAGGCAGCTAGTCGGAGCAGCTGTCGTTAAAACTAATCTGGATATACGGAGATTTTTCTAAAAGAAAGGTAACTAACCATGTAAACTGTGATGAGATTGTTTCTGATAGCTGGTTAAGAAGACTCTTCTCTGAATCAAAACATAAATTAAACCCATTGTGTGTTTAATAAAATCCAGCTTGTGACTCAGTTAGCTTAACTTTAGAATTAGCTAGATAGGTATTCAGGGTTTGAGAAAAATCTACATATATATATAATGCCCTGCCCTTATGTGCCTGATCAGCCAATAACTATAATTTCCAAACTCTATTTGTTCAGGGCTAGTTTTAGGGTTTGTTAGAATTTGTTTAAATCTCAAGTATTGTGGTGTAATGTATTATTTAGAAGGGGTAGAAGAGATGGTTGAGCTGGAGAGAGAGAAAATGTGAAGAGGGCTGAATTTAACTGAACTGATCAGGAGTGGACTGAACGATAGAAAGAAGTATTAATGAAAGATTAGTAATTGTGTAGGCCCCTTAGGACTATTATTTACTTATGGAATATATCTGATCCATGTCCTTCTTGTAAATTTGTGCACCCTTCAATTTCATACATATATATATATATATATATATATATATATATATATATATATATATATATATATATATATATATATATAAAGCACAAGCCCTCGGTTGGGCTGTTGGGGCGGCGGAAAAAATCCCTTATTTTAAAGTCCAAAACTTGACAGGTATGATCAGGGTCTCCGCGGGTGTCCTTAAAAAGACTTAAGGCTGTCTACCAAAGGTTTTAAACCTGCCACAGGCAGAAATTATACAGTTTTGGTTTATATTTGTGCATGGCATTTCGCAGTTTCCAGAAACAGTAGCATTATTCATAAGTTCAGGTGTTTAGCTAAGCTAGCTGCCTTAAGTTATTTTAGCTAGCGCCGTCGGCGCTGCGGTGTCACACCGTTTTCTGTCACCGTCGGAATTTTGTGACCAGTGCTCACGGTTATGAGCGTTCATTGGCAAAACGGAAGCTTTCTATACCTACACCTTACCCTCAGCCCTAAACTGAACCGTTTTGGCCAGTCGGGGTAAACATTAGAAACGAACACGTTTCGAATCGGCCAGTGCACCGGTCTGCTGAGAACTACTTGCCAGTGGTCACAAAATCTAGCGGTCACAGAAAACAGTGCAACACACGGTTGTGGTGTATGGGAGCTTATCCATTTTTAGCGTTATAGATCTAAACAACGTGCTGTACATGTAAGTGATTATAAGTGTGGGGTTTGGTTTAGTAGGCTTGTGTTGTTGTTGTTGTTGTTGTTATTATATATAAATATAGTAATTTATCGTTTGCTTTAAAACGTAAAATAATTATTTAAATATGTTTCTCAATGAATAGATTAGTCGACTAATCGAAAAAAATAATCGTTAGAATAATCGTTTAAAAAATAATCGTTAGGGACAGCCCTACCGTCAACACACATAATAACAGGCAGATCTGAAAGAAACTGTCTCTGAATGACAATCCGGCACCGAGGGTGTGATGGGACTTGGTGCAATATGTCCAGTGGACATCAAACGCTTAGTGCAGCTAGTGGCGGGTCCTGATCGCTTTTTCAGATGAAGTTTATCATAGCACTAAGCTATATTGCTGGGATTTCAGGAATGCAGTATGGAGCATGAGGCCCCTGGCCATTTATTTTTTTTTCACCCAGTTTTCTCTAGCCAGGGGGCAGGAGAGATAACCTGCAGTGAAAGACTTTAATAGTCTCACACCCTGCCCTGGAAAACAGATCTGCTGCACATGTCCATAGAGTGGACAGTTAGTGGGAAACTGCTTAAAACATTCACATCGTAGGCGCACTTTTTTTTTACTGCAGTTTCGACTCTGAACAGGATTTGTCTCAAATATAAGGCTTAACCTCATTTCTCATTTGTACCCCTAACCCTTGATTTTGACAGGAAGGGGTTAAAATCCTCCCCCTAAAAATGAGAAAAACCCTTCAAGAACCCGAAACAAAAAAAAAAAAAATACAAATAAAAGAACATTACTTCATAAGCAGGCTAAAGGTGCCAGTTCTTGCCAGTCTGTTTTGATAGCAGAGAGGCTGTTATCACAACAGCTCTTCTGCTATCACAACATCAAGTTTATGTATTGAGGAAAAGGGCCATAATACATTGAGACTATGTTCAACTGAAACAGGAGTTATTCAAATTTTGAGCTGACACACATTTGGAACCCACTCCAAAATGATTTTACTACTTTGACTACTATTTTTTAAGTTTCTGGAAGTGAGAGTTACTGCACATTGTTTTGTATTGCCACTTCCAGTTCTTCCCATCTAAAAAGCACTCCATTTTTAGGAAAATCTGAATGTGCAGATCCACAACTTGTATGCAGAAACCTGAGTCATGTTAAAGCCAGTGCGATTTTAGCCCGATTTTAAGCCCGATCTGGTCGGATGCGACAGGGTTTCATGATCCGGCTGAATTTCAGCTTCATCGTGCGTCATTTGTCGTGCAGTGGGAGAGGGGAAGAGATGTCCGATTATTTGCCCAAACCAGCTGCAAATGAGCAGTTGGAAGCAATAAAGGATTTCTGACATGCCAGAAATTTTGGTTGCTTGTCTCACACTTCTTGCATGCCGTTTTGTTAACGTCACGACCTATTTCGCAGAATTCACTGCAAATGTACCCATAATATGACCCACAATTATGATGCAATGTGGAATTGAGTCTGAGAGTATGTTTCTGAGCTCATCTAAGTCTGCATTATAGTTTCGATTTGTGTAGTCAGTGAAGTGTAATTTACGTTATGCATACAAGTTAGTCGCATGAACAGGATAACTATTTTTAGTGTATCATGATCTTAATGTCCTACATCTTACAATTACATCTAAAGCGAATTTTTAGGAAACATATTGGAATAAATTATTTAATAGCCCTGATTTTGCTGAAAGAGCTCTGAGCTCTGCCTATGGGCTGCGATGATGCGCAGTGTGAGCCCCTATGTCGCAGCGTGTCACTTGGATCTAACAGTGTGAGCATATGAATCGCAGGCATTGCAGTTTAAGCTCTCCTCAATGCACCCTTTGGCTTAAGTCTAAAGCAATTCCGATTATATTTATTAAAACTTAAGAGTCTTGCACACATGATGATAGAATGAGTGTACATTCCTTGCAACAAAGACGCTTACGGTGCATTTACACTGCTCCGTCGCGTCAACGTTCAACGACGGATCCCATTCATTTTCAATGGGAAGCGCCGCCTCCGTCAAACGCAGTCGCGCGGTGCATCATGGCTCCGATGCGTCGAGAGCGGGGGATACAATGCGATTAAAAGTTGAGCCGAGCTGAACTTTATGCAAATGAATCCGTCCAATGCGATGCGTCTATCCAATCAGAGACCAGGTGTTTGCCTGATACGCGTTCTCAGCGCAGCGTATGAAAACATTTTAGTTACGCTTTGACGCGTCCAGAGAAGCCTGGAAGAATTTTTTGTTGCTTCCCTGTTCTTTGTGAAGTCCCTGCTGATTTTCACGGGGACACTGTCAGCGAGGAGAAAGGCTGCTGTGATTGTTGGGGTCTCTGGTGGGTTTTTAAAATATTAATATGTAATTTAATTGGAAATGTTTGCTTTTGTTAGTCTATATTCTGCTCATTAGACAGTGTAATGAAGCTCAATCAAACATTTATATCTATAAATACACATTTATATGTATGACTTTAAAGGAAATAATAATTCCCATTTATTAAAACGATTTAATTGGACAACGCAGGGAACGCCTTTGTAATGCCCACATGCAACCAGTTGGAGGCGGGCAGTGCGATCATGGGCGTTGACGCGACAGAGCAGTGTAAGTGCACCGTTATACTTACCAGCTGCCAATATTTTCTAGTTTCTGCCATCAGCCTCTCTTTAACAGTCTTAATTGTCTTGCTGGATATCCACATCTACGTCTACATTGCCGCATAGTATAAAAAAATGTTTGTGTTTGATTCTGTGATTGACTGAAGAACAGAGCTTTTGAGCAAGGCCTTGTTTCAGTCAAACATTAACATTTTCCTGGTCCTTTATGGTCAATTTCAAGACCCTCTTGGTGGTTGCAACCCCCAGGTTAGTTTAAAGAGCCATGTAGCCCTAACACTTCACCCTACCCCTATATATCAACAAGAATTGAGGCCCCCTACCTCTGGGCGTGAACGTGCAAAATCATAGATAAGACCCAGGGATGGGGCCAGTTGGTAAAATGGGATTGTGCCTAAGTGCAAGTTCCTGAGAACATTGTCAAATTAGTCTCTGAAGAGATCAATATATGATGTGATGTTGCTATAAACCAGACCTCCTTACTCTCACCTTCTCTGAGCACCAACACACCTCTCCAGTTCAGGGTGCAATGACAGAACAGGACCGAGGAGGCTGGCACTTAATGACAAACGGAACTCCAAGGTGTGATCTTCTGGAAACACATGTTGTTCTTGTGAGAAGAAGCGGGTACGTGAAAATGTGACAGCAGAACATCTTCCTCTCAGCTTCTATCTTGTGTCTTGTTAGTGTATTTATAGCCGCATGAGCACACACATACACACACACACATTTATATATATATATATATATAAAACCATATATATATATATATAGCAGGATCATGAAGCAGCCACTTATCAGTGATGTACAGTGTTGAAGCCTGACTGAAGTGTTAATGTCACACGAGTATCTAGTTTCTAGTTCAGATAATGTGCCTCTATATAAAAGGCTGAAAGGTATGTTTAAAGATTAAAAAAAGGTAAACTAAGTACTGTGCACATATACTGAGAAATATCATATTAAACTATATTTACCTTGGAATAGTCAAATAATCCAAGTAAATAAAAGTAATAAACCATAAAGCCTAAACAATATTTTTACAGGAAATTCAGAATAGCCAAACCACGTCTAGAAAACAAGACCATTCTAAAACAGTTGTGTTGCCTTGACTCATGTATTTACACTAGCACAGTGTTTATCAACCCTTATTCTGCACATTTTAATGTTTTTCCTGCCTAACCACAGCCACTTTTACCAAGCCAACTTAACTATAGGCTGTTAATGATTTGACAGGACAGAACAGTGGACTTCCAGAATCAGGGTTAAAAAAAAACAAAAAAACACTGCAATAGCGAATGCCCAGATAACCCTAGTTGACGTTAGCAATACAATAAAGTCTTAGCGGCCAGCTTACGTTTTTTTTTTTCTAACTTTTTTAAAAGGAAAATGGTTTGCTAAACAAACCATCTAATCTATGAGCTGATGACTTGTTTTTTACAGTGTCCTCAGAAGAAGACCTGCATTCATCATGTAGTGCCCTAATTTGGGGTTCCTTTTAGTAGTGTGACTTAATTTTTGGCTCTGTAATGGACTGTAATGACCGTTACAAATGTCCCCTTACTGTGCACTCTCTGACATGGAATAAAGTAATCCATTGTGCAGCAAAATGTCAGAAGTGGATGGTAGGCTAAAAGCAATCCCAGCTTCTTAAATTGTCTTAAACTCTTATTCATATCCAATCTCTTGAAGTAAGATATCGTTGTAAAGATGATAATGTGTAATTAAGCATCTTTGTCTTATGACTGTACTTGCTAGCTCTGAAGCTGAGCAATTAACAGTCAAAATACTCAATTTTGGGCCTCCAAAAACAGGTGAACCCTTGATTTAAACCCTTATTTATACCCAATCTCTCAATGCAAGGTACCCTTTTAAGGAAAAGAATGTGTGTAATTAAAATCAATGTATTTTATCACTGTAGCTAGCTCTGAAGCTGAGAAATTGACAGTCAAATACCCAATTTTGGACCTTCAAAACATTTGGATACTGCTCAAATTGTCTACATTTTCTTGTTATCTATCCACATACTGCAACAAAAAGACACAATAGGAGAGAAAAAGGACAGCAATGAAGTATTTGTACACCTCTGTATATATGACAAAGCAACATATGGAGTAAATGACACTTGCATAAATACATTTTCTATTTAAAAAAAAAAAAAAAAAAAAAGCACTAAATAGCCACACATCTCACATCAGTTGATTTGCCTCTTGCTCTCTGATGGACAGGGATTACTGGGCATACATTATCAAAAGACATCTTAGTTTTCACCTCCTCTAGTCACTTGTCATGATTGTAGTGAGTAAGAGAGCTCAGCTGCACTGCCTCATAAGCTTGTTCCTCAAGCATCTGCATGCAGGGTGCCTGCTGGGAAAATGACTATACAATTCATCTGTTACTCTGCTCAGGCAAAGAGCAAGCTAGATAAAGAACAGAGATACAAATAAGCAAATATTTTAAAAATAACATATATAAACTAATATGAAAATAATTGAATATAGTATAGCATGTAAAGAGAATAGGAAACAATAAATTAAACATCTAAATACATTACATTACACAAATACATTGTGGATGTATGTGTGTTCACTGCCACAATAGAGTTAGATGCAGAAGATTTATTTCCACTGCCCTGGAATGGCTTTAACATGTGTTTCTATTTATGATTTAAAATAAATAAATAAAAAATGTTTCCTGTTGTTCTGGTGGAAGAATAATTTGACAACCCATCAGCACAATAATTCACTGTAAAACAGTTAATGGAAGTAAAATATCTTCAAGCTCTTCAATAGTGCTGTTTCCAAACACTGCAATCAAGTCCGTGTGCACGTATTGCACTTCATTTTTGGCTCTGTAATGGACTGTTATAAATGACTGACCATCGTACAGTAGGAACATATGTGTTAATTTGAAGGATTAAATGGTTTGACTCAAAAGTAATTTGATTGCTTAAGTAGTTCATTGGTTAACATTTGTTCCAGACTCAGTATGTGAGCCTGGTACAAATTGGCATGTGTGAAAATGTCCTTTTGGGTTTTTTAATGGCCTTGACCTCCACTGTTAATGCTTTTAAATGAAGTCTTTTCTTTGTTAACACTAGAAATACTGTATTCCTTACTTCACACTGAGCCAAGGCTAATTATGTTATAGAAAACAGATCTCATTTCCCAGCCTGAATTACACGATACCACTAAATCTTTCATCTTTATGTTTTAATAAATGTTGTTTGTGAGCTCTGCGGACAGATCTGGAAAGTTTTAGTGTTTAGTGTGAAGAAAGTTCAGAAAAGGCATTAGAACAGTTAACACCATGCTGGCATTATTATTTGTTCATTTTCAAGGACAAAGAGGTCTTCATAGCTTCAAAGAAAATCATTTGGCTGAAAAAACATTGAAATGTTGAAATGGCCAATATTAGGTTCATAATGACACTAGATATAATCATATAATTTCCTGCATATTGGATCGAGTATATCCTTCAAGGTTCACTGTTTACTGTGCCTTTGAAATCATGAAGTCAGAGGATTCATTATAGTGATTGACTATAGTTTATTAGCTTAAAAATATCACAGATTTCTAGCTATAATAAACTGATAATGCATAATGTTACTATCCTGTAAATCCTTGTCTTTCCATTTTTTGTACATTCGGACAAAACATCTGGCAGTGGCTTCTTCTGCTATATCACAAGCCAACTTAAATTAATAAACTAACTGACTGCACTGAAGTGTTTTATTATTTTTTTTTTTTTTTAGCTCTACTGTGTACAGGAGGCCATCACGTTATCTGTGTGCTAAGCCTTTGCAGGGGGTTGAATTTATGATCTCTTTACACTTGATGAGCAGACAATTAGACTGTTCTGTTATCTGTTATTTGTTTGTACTGAGCGGGTCAACCCGAGTGGGATGGGTTCCTCTGACTGAGTCTTGGTTCCTTCCAAGGTTTCTTCCTCTTAAAAGGAGTTTTTCCCTGCCACTGTGTCACCATAAAAATTGGTATCTCTGTGGTGCTGCTCATAAGAGGTGTTGACCTGTTTTTCGCTATAAAGCGGCTTTGTGAAACTTTTGTTGTAAAAAGCGCTATATAAATAAAATTGAATTGAATTGAATAGACTGTTGTGCCACAATAGAGCTGGAAAAAATCTCACTACAATAAAGAACAGTTCTGAGTAAATGTAACCAGTCAACCAGTCGTCCTGTCCCTGCAGCTACAGCAGATTCACTGTTAGGATTGTATTGGACCGGTGATGAGCAGTGCCTGGTTTCCTCTACACATACTGCTTAGAATTGATGGCAAAAAGTTCAATCTTCATCTTATTAGAGCAGAGAATCTTATTTCTTATTTCCGTCTGGCCGCTCTGCCATGAAGCCCCAACTGGAGGAGGGCTGCAGTGATTGTTGACTTTGTGGAACTTTCTCCCATCTCCCTACTACAGCGGTCTCAAACTCATTTTATCTGGGGGGCGCTGGAGGTAGAGTCTGGGTGAGGCTGGGCTCACTAAATGTATTTTCTTCAACCCGTTCTGCCATGCTGGTGTTCTATCGAGTAATGCTACCAATCAGTACGTACTTCCTAAAGACACTGCGCATGCGCTGACCTAAATTGTTTTTATTATTTCTCATGCGTTTTATAATAATTCTGTTTTCTAGTATTTTTTGTGCATTTAACAACCTGGACTCACTGTCATGCAATGGCAATTTATAATAATAATAAAAATATATCTTAAAAAAAAAACCACAACAATAGATTATAATAAACTTTTACTACCATACATTTACCCTGATACAGTGATTTTGGCTATCCAAAAATAATAGTACATGAACTTCTACTGGTAACATTTTCTAATATTGTGCTTCTTTTGTATTTTTACCTTTAAATATATACAAAAGGGAAGCGTGGTTTGACAGGGTGGCACAACTCGACAGAACACCGGATCTCTTGGCTCACCGTGTGGGCGTATCTGTGACGTTTTTTTTTGACGTAGTCAATCATAATTTTAAGATTTTTCATTTTTAATCAACCTCAGTGATCTATAGCTCTATAAATCTATATTTCGCCATTTTCAGCTTCTCTTCTGCAGTTGAAGGCAGCTGTTCTGTTTGTGTGAGGCTCGTATGTGTGTGTGAAGTCGCAGTCTGCTGTTTCCTGATTGGCTGGAGTTTGAGACCTCTGCCCAACTGCATCTCTGGAGCTCAGCCACAGTGATCTTTGGGTTCTTCTTTACCTCTCTTTTCTCCCGCCCTTGCTCAGTTTGGCTGGACAGCCAGGTCTAGGAAGAGTTCTGCTCGTCCAAACTTCCTCCATATAAGCATTATGGAGGTTCCACTCTTAGGAACCTTGGGTGGAACCTTGGCTAGATCTGTGTCTTGCCACAATTCTGTCTCTGCGCTCCTTGGGCAGTTCCTTCAACCTCATGCTTCTCATTTGCTTTAAAATGTACTGTGAGCTGTGAGGTCTTATATAGGCCTTTCCTAATCAAGTCGAATCAGTTTAATTAAACACCGCTGGACTCCAGTGAAAGAGTAGAACCATCTTAAGGAGGTTTAGAAGAAATGGACACCATGTGAGTTAAAAATAAATGTTACAGCAAAGGGTCTAAATACTTATGACCATGTGATATTTCAAATTTTCTACATTTCTGTTGTTTTCTGTCAATATGGGCCGCTGATTAGAAATGTACATCAATGAGAAATAAAATGAACTTTTTTTTATTTTAACAAATTGCGGCAATGAAACAAAGAATGAAAAATGTAAAGGGGGTCTAATTACTCTCCGTACCCACTGTACATGATTTCAGACTTGAGTTATGGTGTAACTGTCTAATTGCTACTTGTTTTAATGACAGAAGAGTTTATACTTTTAACTCGGTCAATGTAATATGATCATGATCAGAATAGCAAGGCATCCTCTGCTGTGGTGGCCCAGGTACAAATAAACTGTAAAACATAAAAAAAGCTACAGCTCCTTTACTAACATTAAGGCTTGGGCTAATAGGAGTTAACTGAACCAAGTAAATGTCACACAAAAATGGCTGTGATCAATTACTTTTCAATTATTTTTTAAACTGTTAGTGTGGTAATAAAGTGTACACATACTATTGGCCATATGGAGTATGGATCAGTTAATGAGAGTTCATTCATTTTTGAGCTGAATTTACCACACTGGTTTTGAATACATTTCTAAGGTTAATGGTTCAGCAAATTAAGCACTTGGTCTCAGTTTTTACTGAGCTCTTATTCCACTTTCTTAACACGCTAACAGTCTTGATACATTTTAAAGACTTAAAACAGTCCTAAAATTATTTCAGAAGGTTTTTCTCTCTGCTTTAGTTTTAAACTACCTATATATATATATATATATATATATATATATATATATATATATATATATATATATATATATATATATATATATTTAAAAACTACACAGCTGTATTATTTTGGTTTTCCAATTAATGTCTTTCATCACTGTTTAAAAAAAAAATGCCTGAAAATATGACGGACATTTAACATGGCTTATGTAACCCTCAACTGGATTCAAACTGAGCTTCATCAGCTTGAGGTCCTGGGCTTGAATCTGCAAAAAGCAAGCGCAGGCATTGAACATGGCCACAGGACAGCATGGGGTTGCAGGGAATAAATGTGCCTATTCCAACTCTTTCACAAACCCCCGCTGCCGGACCACTTTCATCATTGCACTGGATCCTCACATTTTAATTAAAGACACATTTCAGTTCAGTTCACTCTGCATATTTATGAAGGCAGCAGGAGGCCAAGGCTGGCTGAATCTGCTGGGCTTGGCATTCTCCTCAATGTTAGACTGGGGAAGACTGTGGCCGTGGTACAGAGGCTGTCAAACAGGATTTTGTATTGGCCTTATTTGTGATTTTTAAGCTCTGCAATTCAATCCTGTTTACCTTGGCCTTTTTAAAGCAGATTTTCCATTTAATTGGATTTTGACCTTTTGATGTGCAGTGCTGTGATCAAAAATCTGCACCTGGGAATGTGGTGGCAATGAGGTGGCGGTGCTTTAATGTGTTATATGAAGAAATGATGGCCCTGAAGATTCATCTAGCTCTGTTGGTTGGATATACTCATTTTACTGTGCTTAAAATGAGACTTCCACCATCTAATTTAATAATTTAAATTCACATCCTGCCATCACTATGTCTCTTGGAGCATTTTGATAATTGTGTAGCAAGTAGACGTAGATGTAGAAGTTGGTACTTGTAATTTTAGGCACTTTGTTGACATGTTTTGGCATTTCTGGTTAAAGAGGATTGCTGCCTATAAATGGTTACCTCCTGAAGTGGTTTGGGTGATCAGATTTGTAACTATTTTTATTTTAAATGATCTTGGGTGTGTTTAAACTTGCATTTTTGCACCAAAATGACTTGGAATAAAATCGTTTAACATCGACTATCATTGAAACTTGTGATTTAAAAATTATAATTTTTGTGTTACAGTGACGATACATAACTTCCTTGTTGCCATCTGCCCCGTCATGTGGCATCTGACTGTTTTCTCGCCACAGTTGTCTGTGTAGTATTTGCTGTCATTATTTTCGTGACAGCCATCCCTGTCATCTCCCCCTTCTCACCAAAAAAAAAAAAAAAAACCCACCCCAAAGCTGTGAAGTGTTCCTATCACAGTTCTTCCCATAATACAAGCCTGCAAATTGCTTTTTTTATGGCTTGGCTTTTTCAGCAAATAGCTGTTTGGAGGGCAACATACTGATCATGTCCTTTTCTGTTGTCATGGTCTAGCCCCTATCTCTAAAAGCAGATGAGATACCACTATTATCTCAGTGGTGTTCACAGACTCTGCTGCCTTAAAAGACTATGATGTACTATGATGTACACTTTGTGCCAAAGGTCCTTAAATAAAGGAACCAGTCTGCTTTGTATCAACTGTTCCAGCTGGTGGAGATAAAGGGTGTGGGGGGTGTTTATATTGAACACTTTGGTTCTTTTAATAGCTGTCAGTCATTGATTAAATTATGCTGTGTACTTGATTATTTTTGTTGACCGTGTGCATCCCTTCATGACCCTAATTTACCCAGCTTCTAATGGTTACTTCCAGCAGAATATTGCACTCTCAGTGTTCTTCAGTGGTTTGTGGTCTTCTTATTGCTGATATGAAATCATCAGAATACATTTGGCGTGTGGTATAATGAGATATTTAGATCTAGTTTTTATTGTATTCTATTTTTAAGAACTTTGTGTTTATGTAGTTTGTGTATATGTACTTTTGCGTATATGTTTATTTAAGGGGATAAACAATTTAACCAGGTGTTAAACTCTAGATGGTTTTAAATCTTAATCTTATGTCCTGGGCAACACTTTGTTGTGTTCAGTCCTTACTAGCTTATAGCATGTCGCTATCAGACATCAGAATGTCAAATGTTAATAAAATACAGGTTTATGTGGGGGGGAAAAAGTGTATGTTTCTTGTCTTATACAAGTTTTTTTTTTTCAAATTGAAAAGAATTGGGTTTTTATATATCTTACAAAAAGATGATTTAGTGGTAAATATTGCTCTGTTGGAAGCCCACAGTATCTGAATGAAGTAGCTTAGTCCCAGATTCCTTCCACAGATACGATTTGCAAGCACCTGACACCTGGCATATACAAGCCATCAAATAACATCAAAAGACTTCCAGTAACATCCTTCAAATCTGCAGCCTGGATCTCTCTCTACACTTCCATTCCAGCTCGAGCATGACTGAAAAACGTGACAGTCTTACAGCGCTCCCAGGAGAACACCTTTATGCCCCTCAACACAATCCAACCCTTCTGACACACCAGAGACGGGGAGATCCCCTAAGGCTTCAGAACAAGCACTTCCCCAAGCAGAAGACTGCCACACCTCTCAGCCTTCACCCACAGCACAGCCAGGCTTTAGACAAGAACCTAGAAGAACCGAGCTCAGATCACTCAGCCTGCTCCAAGGCTTACTTCCAGGACCGGTGCTGCCACTCTGGGCTGCCTGACAAATCTCAGGGTGAAGGTGATAGCCCTGCTGTGAAGGGGGATAGACAGCCAGGCTCAGGAGGAATGAGGGAGAAAAAGAAAGGTTGATTAGAATCACTAGCCTGGCACACAGATTGGAGCGACGGTGGTGCGTGACCCAGTCTGTGCACCATGTCACCTCAGATCATTTGTCAGTGGCAACATCCATGAGGAACAATAAATGAGACTGGCCATGTCTCTGCTTTAAATGCCAGTACAGACAGAGAAAGGCCAGTCACGGAGAAGGTCAGATTAACTATTGACTGAATTTTTCACTTCATTAAGGACTACTAAAATGTAACCAAAGTCTCCATAGAGTATTGGAAGTGGCAGAAAAATGAAAAGAGTACCTACTGCATTGACATGGAGTCTGTACATTCTAGAGAGGGTCTGTCTAAAACTGAAAACATTAATGGATGGAATTGATGCACATTCAACTGTGAAAGATGTTTTTTAAACAAGACTTTGTCTTGTACCATTAAGTGACACCTGTAATGCATATTATCACATTTACTCCACTGGCATGGCACTTCTATATCACTATACCTACTATAGGCCATTTGATGTTTTCCAGGGCACTTTATAATGTATTGCAAGAAAGGGCACTCCAGCGGGTCACTTTTTTACTCCCACAAGTTTTAGTTTGTTGGCTACCCAGTAATGATGCATCAGCATGTGAAGAGGGATGTGCTAATGGTTAACCACCACTGTAAAAAAAAATATTTAATCATTAAGCTATGATAACTTTTTTTCTTATTTTTTTCATTTATCTTAACTACAGTGTATCATTTTTCAGACTTTCAACTCTGGATATAAGTGGAAATTTGAAATTTGTTAAATGAACTTGAAACTCATACAGTTCCAATTAGCTTCTACACTACAACCATTTATTAGCATAGTGGATGTACCTCCCTTTCACTTTCAGTGGTGTGATGAATAAACAAGGGATTTTTCTCCTCAAAGAAACAGAGATATTTATAAGATGTTGCCAGATAAGGATGTGGCTACAGTTGAAGGCACTCCCAGTGATGAGCCTAGCTTTGAGCCATTTGAACTCCTTGATAGTTCCAGTGATGCTAGAAAAGATGAAACTGTACAATAAATTTGGGGAAAAGTGCACTCAGAAAAATCAAGACAACTTTTATTATATTCTATTGCATATACACAAGCTTTGTACATTGCATTATTAATTTATTTGTTCAGTGTATATGTTTATTCGAGCAAAATTTGACCATATGTCCTCACCTCTGTGGTTTAATATTGAAATAAAATTATTTTTCTTGGCATTATTTTGTTGTATTCACTGTTAGAATCTAAACACACATATTGAAGGCAACATATGCACACACACACACACACACAAACGTAATGAGCCTCACAACCTTGTGACAGTGTGACAGAAGAGGCCTGAAACCTCCATCGCTTAGTCGATCCTTCACCAGCATGACTGCTGAGATCCAGTTGTTTGTTATAAAATAAGGCAGATGAGTCAGGCAGGGTCAGTCCCTCTGGAGATGGTCGCTGAGGGTCAACTGGGAATCGGGTCACTGGGGTAATAAGCCTGCTGTCTCCACCAGAGCGATCTGAGGCACATCAGAAAGCTGCCAGATGGGGGCTTAGTCCCCCAGAGCCCATTCACTCGGAAAGAACCATGTTCTGGCTGATGGGAAGGGACAGGACAGTTTTACCTCTTGGCATCATGCCACCCTGGGTGCCAGTTTACTCTGCTTCAGAATCATTAACCAGAGATGTACTGACTTTAACATGTTAGCCAGAAAGAAGAGTGGATTTTAACTTAACCCAATATTAAAAACAGAGAATCTGACATTAGATGATCAAATTCTGGGTAGAAAAACAGCTTATTTGATATCTCATCTGTTCTTTACTTTGTACTAAGCATGGATGTGTATTAAATAGGTATCATTAGATGTTTTACCATAGTACTTTTTTTAAATATTAAAAAATAATAGGTTAAAGTGTTTAAGCAAAGATATCTTTTTGCTATTTTTAATTATGAGATTGTTGAGAATGTTACTCTCTGCCCTTCCTTGGTGTGTTTTGCATTTAAAATCATGAATAGATGCTACATCTGCTGCTAGGGTCTTCATAATGACATTAGCATAACATTAATCAGGGCTTAAATGCAATTAGTACAGAGTGGCCTAGCTGACCTAAAACCCAGTGCATCCTTTCTGTTTAGAATAGCAGTAAAACCAACATGCTGAACGAGTTTCACACATGCACTGAAATCTGGAACATTCACTGGATTTATCCAGGAAGGGTGGTGTATTCACCCATATCCATAATCCAGATTTCTTTCTAGTAGCTCCCTGGTAAGAAGTGAGGATCATGTTTGAGTGAGCTCATGTATAAATGGAGCTGGGAATGTTCTGGATAATTCACTGTTGGTGTTTTGATGAAGTGTTAGTCCTGCAACTGCCTTAAGACCAGAAAAAAAAACAACAGAGAACTCCCACCAATTTGAGTGGTCCAATATTCTCAACATTCTCACAATTAAAGATAACAAAAATATCTTTGCTCAAACACTTGAACCTGGATGCTGAGGGTTATTTTTAAAATGTACTGTTGTAAAACATCTAATGATGCCTATTCAATTCACATCCACCCTTAGTACAAAGTAAATAACTGTAAAGCACTGCCACTATGATCAAGAGATCCTAGCTCGTTCGAATCCCGGTCATGTAGCTTGCCATCAGCTGCCGGAGTCCTGAGAGAGCACAATTGGCCTTGCTCTCTCTGGGTGAGTAGATGGAACCACCCGAAGAACTTCTGGGAACTTCTTTCTGTGTAGGCAGACAGAGAAATAGAAAATTAAAATGAATACTGTAATGAAAACGATGAACATTACTAATGAATTAATAGTGCCAGTCCACCATATTTGTTTTGTAATTAATGCACAGATAGTTATGCTGCATTCTTTCTGCACAGGTTTTTTTTTTCTGCAAATGTCGTATGTGCATATATGAGTGATATGGCCAAATAAAGTAAAACATACATTGTACTTATATGTAAAGTATACATGAAACCTGTTTGAAATTGAAATAATTTAATATATATAGAGATATACGTCTGTCCCATAAAACGTATGGTCATGTTTGAGAAATACATGTTTTGAATAGATATCACACTAACAGAGCTTAAAAGCACTAGGTGGATGAAACTGCAGTGAAGGAACTACTGGTGATGGTGGGCTACTTACTTAAAGCAAAAAATAACAGGTGATCTCCTGACAAACTGCTGTCACTATAGGCTTTCTCTGTATTGTTAACAGAATAAACTTGAAGAAAATAGGAAAAAGACATGATTTCTGCTTTGTAAAGCAGAGGTATTACATAATCTGTTTTTAATCAACTGAGAATTAATCAGAAATGAATTACATGAAGATATTTTTGTGATGATGTATACAAGTCTGTCTGGCATTTAACCATAAGGATAATCAGTGGGATTATTAATAAATTGCATTAATTCATTACATACATTATTCACGGTCTCTGAAATATTACACTTTGAGCACCATGAATGTAATTTAGCAACATATGGTATATTCCTCACTAGGTCAACATGCGGCAGCTGAGATTTCAGTTTTCCGTGTGAGTTTACACAAAAAACACAGCCCATCTGTCCTTGTTCCACATGCCATCTAAAGCACAGTGTAAGAGAGAACACCCTACTGACATATGAGGGACCCCAGGACAGCGGGCATCAGATATGGTGTTGAAGGTCAAAGGTGGCAGAGTTGTTGGAGGCTTATTATAAAGTGAATTTGGAACGGGGGCAGTGGTTTGTACACATAATTACTGCAGATCTGAAGTTGAGTTCAGTAGATTGTGAGAATTTTGAGACTTTCAAACACTTTAGAGGATGTGAACTTTGGTTGAGAGATGTAACACGCAGTATTAAACCACAAAAAAAAAGACATTTATATTGTGGCATGCGAGAAAAAGAATCAACATGAGGCAGCATGGCTCATTATTAACAAGCTAACTGTTCACTTACAGCACTTAGAAGTGCTTAGAGAGTAAACCTTTCATTCTACAATTGCAGGAATGCCAGAACAGCCACAAACCCAATCCATAAGCATAATAATCAATACCCACACACTCACTCTTGTGCGTTTAACACTGTAACTCATGATTCTTCTCGTAGCGTGGGCCAGCAGTGCACCATGGGATATGAGGCACCGAGGCACTGTGCCCCGCTGACCCTCCTACCTGCACTCTCTTACACATAGGCTGCATATACTCACAGTTTCAGGTTCAAGTGCCACAATATGAACCTCCCCTGTCACAAGCAGTTTTTTCTTAAACTACCCATGGCAAATTTAAACACCTTCAGACAGCCTGTAACTGTTTTTTAGTTGTGTTTTTTCTTTTACATTTTTATTTATTTTAATTATTTTGTTTTACCCTTTAGTCCTTGTATTTTATTTATTTTATTAATTTCATCCTTTTATTTATTTCTTTAATGTTTTTTACCTTTGGCCTTTTACCTTTTTATCTCATTTAGTTGAGGTTTTTTTTTTTCATTTTCCTTTTTTTTAAATTATTTTATCTTTTTATTTATCTAGTTTTATGTTTTACCTTTTAGTCCTTTTATTTAATTAATTTTATTACTTTTATTAATTTCATAATTAATTAATTTTATAATTTTTTAACTTATTATTTATTTTAGTTCCATCATTTACTTTTTTTTTATAATTGTGATGATCTTTTAGTCCTCAATTTTTTAAATTGTGTTTATATTTTATTATTCTTATTATTTATCTCTTTGTTTTATCGCTCTACATTTTAGCCTGTCTGTATATCCTTTTATTCTGAATTATTTTATTTCTTCTTTATTAAATCTCTCATATTGTCTGCTTGTTTTTATAATTTCAACTTATTTTTCAGTCCCTTTAATCTTGCAAAGGCTCGGCTGCACTGAAAGTGAGGGTTACCCCTTAATGTATCATCGATTTAAAATAAAGGTTGGTTGATTGATTGGTTGAAATTGAAAGACTAGCACAAAACATCTGCATAACTTCCTTATTGCAACTATTTTCTTCACTACTTATGACATGTCTCAGATATAGATTGTTACATCTGCTAATAAACTTTCTAAATTATATAAAAATAGTGTATATGACCATAGTGTAAAAAGGAGTCTCTCATATACAGGTTTTATTTTTGTGAAAAGCCTAGCTTCATTTAGTAACTAGTGACCAGTCCAGAATGTTCTGCTGGACATAAAAACAGTTGATGATGATTTGGTGATTTAAGGTGGAACTACTTTATACTGTATGTTTAAGGAGATCTAAGCAAGGCCTTTTGTTTGTTGGTCTATATGAGTTAGCATTACGTTTTTTGATCCAAACAAAATTTGCTACATGTAAATCAATGCAAACTGTTTTGAGTTGTTTCTAAGTTATTCCTATTAATTGGGAAAATCCAGGAATCACCATAGTTTCTGCAGAGTTTAAGAGTTTAATAAAATATAAAGCCTCACAGTCTGAAACTGGCCCTGCTGAAGAGAATCATCCCTGACAATCAGTCATTTGTTGATTTGTCTCTGCATCCAAAATAAAAAGAGACGAGTGGAGGACCATGGCTTATGTTCCCGTAAACAGCAGAATTGTTCTCCTGAAAGCTAATATGACCTACACTACATGGATTATCTCCATATGATCTTATAGAGCATGTGACCTTTGAGGCCTGGTTAGGGCTTTTTCGTGCATTTTGCTGTTGCAGACATTCACACGTGCATCTTGGGTTTCACAAAATCCCATTTAGACTTTAGTAATTCAATTTTGAGATAGATGGAGCATGGTGCATTACACAGTGCTGTGGGTGTATAGCAGAAATGTACTATAAATTATTGACCATTGAAAAAAGTGGAAAGTTTTGGTTCTGGATGGATGAATTCATGTACAGTTGTATGCTAGTCCTGCTTTAGCGCACCTGATTTAACCCACATTTTAATTTAATTGGCAGTTTTAGTAGATGTTTTAGAGCAAGGAAATCAGCAAACTATGCTGGAGTCCAGATCCAGCCGCCCACCCCTGCATCAGACTGCTGAAATTTCATGCCTAAATATAATTACTTGTAAATATTTGCTCAGTAAACACAAACATATTGTGGCAGCGCTGTGTTTTTTGGGGGTGGGGGCTGGGTTAGGAGCTTCCAACATGCTCAGCACCCTCCCTCTTCCTCTTGTGGTTGTTTAGAGGGTTTTATGTTGCTTGTGGGGGGTTATATGTGGGTTGTATGTGTTCGAGTTTATTTGTGTTTGTTTATTTAGTGTAGTTTTGGCAGTTCCACTGGTGGAGCATTATTTTTTCACCCTCCTGGTGTTTGTGTGGAGGGTGAATAAGGGTGTCTGTCAGTAGGCCAACATTTTAGGAGAGAATCGCTGCTCGTTATTCGGTTATTCCTTTCTTGCTCCCTAATAGGACTGACTTAAGAAGAGACGGTAATACAGTAATAGAAAATAGTCGTAGTCGTAATGAGGCGTAGGGGTAATGCCACTTGTGAACATCATGTGACGACACTGTGGCAAGAATTTTTTTTTTAAATTTTTTCACATAAATAATGATAACATCGAACATTTTAAAAACAAACTCTGTGGGGCTCTGAGAGATCGCCGGTTCGAATCCTGTTCATATAGCTTGCCATCGGCTACGGGAGCTCTCTCTTCAACCTTATTTTTGACACTGAGATGAAGGTTTGCCCACATTTACATGAAACAAGTTTTTTTCACAAGAAAGTCCTGACTCTATTTCCCACTGCATGTGAAAATCCGTCAATTAGAGGACATCAAATGTGCATGCTATGTACATTTCTGTTGACCTGGATGTGTCAAATATATAAAAAGTATGAAAAAAGAACACAAGGAAGGCGTTTTCTCTTATGGAAATGAGTGCATCAGACGTATTGGCAAAAGGATTACAGAGGCAGGCGGCTTCAGCTCACGCAGAAGCAGAAGCAGAAGCCTTGAAGGTCCCAGTTCGATCATGGGGGAGGTGTACTCATTTCAGGGGTTTGATCGGGGAAGGGGAGCAGTCACAAACACACCCACCCACCCACGCACACACACATGCAGATACACATGAGGGAAGAGAGACAGTAGATGTGAGCTAATGGGAAACGATGGGATCCTTCATGTGTCCCAGAGCCGATCCCTGGCCTCCTCCGCCTCGGCTGCCATGGGTGGCAGCAGATCTGAAAGGTCTCCGGATTAGCTCAGAACCCCGTTGGCAATCATTAGGCATTCCCTTTTAACAACAAAAAAAAAAACAGCTCAACTCATTTCGCCCCATGTTTGTAAATTATTCAAAGCAGAAAATTTAAAGTCAAATTGTGGAGGGAGTGGATTTGGAACGTGGAGGTGGGGAGATATGCAAGAGAAAATGGATAAATAAAACAGAATGGAAAAAGGGAATGACATAAAAGGATGGTCTCCAGGCAGACCACAACTGTAAGAGCTTTAGAGGCAGTGCAATGACAGTTTGTTTCTAGGTTCCTCATTCCCAAACGTACAAAATCTAGGCTTGTCAAGCTGTAATAAGTGTTTACCACATGCTGGGTGCAATTAGCCTTGGCTTAAAGTAGCTCTTCTTAGCGCTCGCTGTTCGTCAGCCTTATACTCTAATAATCACTGATGAACTGAAAATATTTTTTCTCGCATTTTTTAGCTAGACTCTAAGGTTTTTGACCACCACAAACAACATGAAAAAGACATATTTGTACCTTTCTAAACAATGTACTGTTCCTTATGCAGTCACAGTCTCAGTCTGTGTGTGTGGAAAATCGTGCTGCATGGGCAACTTGGAGAGTGATAGGCTTGTACCGAGTATCTCAGCTGAGGCTTGTGATTGACAGCTTTGTAGTGGCTACAAGACAGTAAGCATGTCAACAATTCAACACTTGATCAGTAGTGAAATAATGTGCCACACGGACGATTTGATTGGACAGGGGATGCACAAATTGACAGTGACTGGATAGAATGTAAAGTACTGCAAAGCTTGGAAGATTGGGAATGAGGCCAAGCAGCTGTAGATCTATGAAAACAAATACACAGACAGTATTAGCATGTACAAATATATTGGGAATGTGTTACATATTCTAATTTAGTGATTCGTAAACTTTCTGCTTTTTGAGTGTTAGATTAAAGGACCCAGCAACACCACTGTGATACACAGCTTTACAGAAGTAGCATTTCAGTGGATTTTAAGATAAAAAAGACCCAAAAAAACCCCACTATATTACAAAGGTTTATAGAAGCAGTCTACATGCCTTAGTGTTGCTGAACCGATTGCAACGCCTGTATTAAATCATTTTGATGATTTAATACATTTGGCTATATAGTGTACCTGGCTTGACAGTGGTTCTATATGAAGAGTTTATTTGCAAAATGAACTCTTTATATATTCATACAGGATTACTAAAGTCGATCATTCTCTTGCAGCTAAGGCCAAAAGCCTGAAACCATTTTAAAATCTGGAAATAAACAACAAAAAAGTCATAAACAATAAAAAAAACTACACAATATCTAGGCCACTATTCAAATTTAAGGCTAATTTTTGACACTGACAATATTATGGCCTTTGTACGTGAAGTTTAGGACCCTTTATTATCTATTCCACTGAAACTCATGTTCATGTGATGCTCAGGTACTTGTGTTACAGGATTGTGTTACAGTCCAATGAAAAAACATTTACAACCTTAAACGTTAAAACCTTAATTTTCAGTGGAAGTCAATGTACAAAGAGTTGATTTTAGGTAAGTTTGGGCAATTTCTACTGATCCATTCATCAAGAAATTTTGCCCCAGTGTAAAGGGCAACTTGTGTGTTTAAATGACATAGTAAACTGAAAATAGCCATCAAATCAACAATATAGTTATCAGAGGCTTTTACACAAAAACACATGCCAGCTGTACTGCATGCTGTTAGTACAGCATCAGAGAGGACACATCAAACAATATGAAATTCCTTAGGGCATTTTACTGTGAGTAAAGTAATTCTATATGAAAATAATAATAATAATTCAGTGGTAGTATATTTAAACCAGTGTGCAAGGCAGGCAAAGGCACCATTGCATGATGTAACATGCCATACCATCATCTCATGGAGAACTTTAAGCAGAAAGTAGCTCAAATCAATGAACTTCATGGAAAACACATGTTGTCTCTTGTCACAGGTAATGCAAAAAAACATGAGCATTAATAAATACAGAACTTAAAAAAAGTCATTCTATGCAAATAAGATCTCTCTTATTTTGATACAGTCCCTTACTGACAAAGTACTGTGAGAGGTCCAAGATCAGTTCAGTTTAATTGTATATCACCACTGTCCAAAGAAGAAAATGTTGCCCCATTTTTGTAGATTTTTACTTTACTACATTTTGAACATATTTTTCCTGTACCGTATGAATAATAAAAAAAATAATAATAATAAAATAAAAAATAATAAAAAAAAAATAATAAAAAAAAAAACAGACATATAAAACTAAATTAATCTGTATTAAGTTTGATTGTGGGAACTAAATTAGCCTGACTTACAACAGCATCCAATGAGAACAAAGGCTTCATCCAATCTCTGACAGCTGGCTTCTACAGCTATATGCTTTGATGAAATATGGTTCAGTGCAGGAGCTCATATTCTCAGTCAGCCTGTGTCTTTTGTGTATAGGTAATGGGACACAGGGAGCTTCATAAATACTACATAAACAATAAAGGCTTCTTTGTAGTACAGAAGATATAGACTATACACTGCCAGAGTGTCATAAATGTTCCTACCCAGGTGACGGCTCCAGCAGAAAGGCGTGCTAGGCACCGACTCGACTGTAGAATTCCATTGAAAACTTTTGCTCCTCAAATCATGAAGCTCCAAAGAAGGAGAGCTAAAATAGGCGAGTTCCAGTGCATGAGCGTAAGTGAGCGTGACTTGTTTGCGAGCTGGAAAGCTGTCTGTCTATATATCAAACGCGAGCTCTGAGCTGCTGTGGCTGTGCGGAGCCCTGGGAGATTCCTCAAGTTTGAAAGGGAGGAAAAAAAAAAAAAAAACACAAGTTCGAAAAATGTAAGTAGCGCGTCGTCTGGGGGCTTCCGTAACCTCTGCTGTGAACTTACTTTGAGGTTATGTTTAAATTTTGATATCATCTCCTCTCAAGTCATACAAATGGAATCAATTTAAGATGACGTGAGACATAGGACTATGCTCTGTCCGGAGCTTTTGAAATCAATACGTTTATTATTTAGCAACGGACATATAGGCTACGTATCCCAACACTCAGAAAATATCCTTCATAGCCATATATGCTGTGCTTAAACTCCAAGCCCTGATACCAAGCCCTGACCTATCTGAAGTCCAGGGAAATTCTCCCTGTATTAAGACAAATAGAAATGACTGGATATCATGTGGGATGGGCTTGTTTAGAGTATATGTTTTGTTTTTGAAGATCAAATCTAGTGGCATTTACAGCATTTGCTTTCTATTACATGAGTCACTTCCACTTATCTTGATGGTCTTATTGAAATTCCTCTAAACAGACAATTGAAACGCAATAGAAATTATCTTATCTTATTTAAAAGGTACTAAGATAAGGGTTTCATAACACGTTCATAGGCTGTGAATAATGACTTTATAATCAGTACTTGAATTTATATGAAGATCTTATGCCAGTATATATATATATATATGTATATATATATATATAAAAACAGTATACATTTTGAAAAAGTAAGAAGGAACCTACTTGAGATAAACGGGTGGATTAAACAGAAAGAAAAGGAAAAATGGCAAAAGTTACAGAAGCGGCAACCTTCACTCATGAGGAAAGCATCCATATTTAGGCCTGTCACGATAATTTTTTGCAAACGATATGTTGTCCCAGAAATTATTGCGATAAACAATATTGTTGCCATTTTAAGACCATTTTAAGACCATAAAAAGGCACTAATATATATGATAATATATATGATAACATAATATTAGGAATTACACCCTTTTAAAGACATGAAACTTTCCATTCCTGTTCACACACCTAATTTTGGAACCTAAAAAGTTCCCAGCTTAAATCAAAGTAGGTTATATATATATATTTGACGTTCAGCCCTGGTCTGTCCCAGCTGGCCCACATTGGACCGACATAAAGAAACTTACTGAGGCAACACAATGCCAAGAGATGCTAAAGTTAAGCGACCAGAGCCGCACTCAGCCGTTACTGTTTCTTTAAGTTTGTTTTGGGTGTTGATGAGGGCATTTTTCCTAATTAAGGTACGTGTTGAGTTCATTCACTCTCTGTGTCTGTGTCTTTCTGTGCGTCTGTCTGCTTTACCAGGTCACGGTGGCCACCCTCACAGTCACAATATATGTAAGTGCATTTTGTAAGTACAAACACAGTGGACGATATCATGGTTATTAAAATGATTGAGGTCATGTCCATTTATTGAACGATAAGTCGATAATGTGATTATTGTGACAGGCCTACATATTTTATCCACATTTTAACATAAATAGAAAGTAATCTACCTTCTGAACAGTAGAGATGCTGTTACATGATTAAATACCACTACAAACACACTAAAAATGCATATACTGTAGGACATTGGGTACAAAATGGTTACAAATAAATCACGCCTTAATGTTTCCATATTAATTGAATGCGTTAACATGTTAATGTTGGTAAAACTGATAAAATTTGTTAAATGTATTTAAATATCTAAAACACTATGCGTACATTTTCCCTTTACTATTTCGCATCTCCAGAGTCTTTCAGATGTCTTTCAGAAGTTTCCCCATTAATTTTGAAACTTTATAAATGCATTAATCAATGCACTATAAAATGGTACAGAATCAGAACTTATGCAGCACAGCCACAACTATGTTGAGATAAGAACATTGTGTAGTCACGTACAGAGCCTCTCATAATTACTACTTGGCTGGAGTCATCTCCTGGCCTTAGAGTTCACACCACTGAAGGTTATGGCAATTAAAACCCACAGGTCTGTTTTTTCTGTGGAACCGTGTCAGAGGGGTGATGGGACCAATCTATACTAAGCTATACTTTAAATAATCTACATTATTCCTTAGATACAGCAGATTGATGTGATCAATTATGTATTCTGATAGATACAAGTCAAGCTTTAGTTAAACAATGCTAAATTTGTACAGTAGGTAAAGTGGCTTAAATCCATTTATTTTAAGACTGTTCAAACAGTTTTATTTCTTTTTTTTTTCCATTTTCTCCATAATTTACACGGCCAATTAGCCAACCCACTCATTAGGATACCCCCTATCACTAGTGATGCCCCAACACCAGGAGGGTAAAGACTAACACATGCCTCCTCTGATACATGTGAAGCCAGCCACAGCCTCTTTTCAAACTGCTACTGATGCAGCATTGCAGAGTAGCATCACAGCTCACTCGGAGGAAAGCGCAGCGACTCGGTTCCGATACATCAGCTCACAGATGTCTCATGCTGATCGACATCACCCTTTTTGGAGTGATGTGGGGAGTAAACACCACTATCCACCCATAGAGAGCAAGATTAATTGTGCTCTCTAAGGGCTCCGGTAGCCGATGGCAAGCTACATGAACAGGATTCGAACCGGCGATCTCTTGATCATAGTGGCAGTGACCACTTGGAGCCCCTATATAACTTTTATTTTTTTTTCTATGTGCCCGTTATCCAGCAATCGTCTTAGCAGTTAATGCTTCTAAACTGACAACATGAGAAAAAGAGCAATTCTTTTTGCGACTCATCCATTTTACCTTCTTCTGTGTGGGAACTTATGAGGAATGTGGAGTTGGACTGATGTATAAGTAGCATACATTCTGTTCATACTGATTTTAGTACGAAAATGGCGCAAATAAAGTGTTAACATTTTTGAGAAGGTTAAAATAGGATGGTTCTGATGCTTTCAGGTCATTATGTATTGGTGCGTAAGTGAAATAATATAATAAGCAATCAAACATGTCAGTGATTTCAATCACACCTTTTATTAACACAAAGCTGTAGTTTTCTGTAGTATTTGTAGTTTTTCTTGCAATATCCAACCCCCTCCTCTTTCTTGTTTGACCAGCTATTAGTGATGCAAATATAAACGTCTGCTGATCTGGTCCTGTAAAACTGATGGGTCAAAGCAGACCTAAGCAGATCCTGTGCCAAATTCTCAGCTTTCTTTTTTTTACTTACTGAGTTCAGCCTAGATTTATTAAGTGAGAGAACGAGAGAGAGAGAGAGAGAATTAGAGAGACGAGCAGAGGAAGAGAGTGCAAGAAAGCCCCTAAATTGACTGGAAAAAGGTCATTGTAGGGTTCAACCATCAGCATTATTGAAAATGTCACCAAAAGGAGACGGACTGTTTCTATTCAGTCACACAGAGCAAACGCACAGGCCCTGTATCGCCTTAAAGTCAAATTTAATTGGAGAATTCCCCAAGTAAATAAAAAAAGGTGACATTTCGCCTCCTGTCCAGGTTCGGAATGCTAAAGCGACTGCTGGCCTCAAATGTCAAGGTGGAATAATTTGAGCTGATATTCCGACGTTAAAGTTTCCCTTTGCCCCAAGAAAATCACAAAGGTCAAATCTTACATTTGACTCCATTTGTGTCAACAATTCATCCTAAGCCAACAGCGAAATTCATGATCAAAGATAAGTAGGACATATAGGAGTGTTTTATCTCTATAGTGGCAGAATCGCATTGGGATAGTGTTAAAGTATTGAACTGTACAATTGTACAGTTGGACTCGTGAAACATCATCAGTTGCAGCACAAGTAGTGTTTTATTCAAAAGTCTGCAGATATCTGAGTACAGTGCAAATACCTGCATGTGTTTTTGCTCCTCCTGCGTTATCGAGGATGATTCAGGAGTTGACTTGTGTGGACTTGTTACAGTCCGGTATCATTAAATACGTTTTGCACCAGTATCACCGCAATGGTGGAGGAGAAAGCTCACACCAAGCTCGCACATAAGTTATACATCCTGCTTGTCTTTGGTTTCATCTGTCCAATGAATCTTGTTCTCTTATAGAACAGTTGTTTTAGTCTCCTACAGCCTAATCTAGGCTTTGTATTTTTGAGTGTATCCTGTACATTGTATCTTGTAGTTAAACCTCTGTGTTTGAATCAATGAAATAATCTCTTGATTGTAGACTTGCAGTGATATGTCTACCTATTTTAAGAAAGTTTTTAACTTGACTAGATGTAGAGAACTAGCTTTGAGAGAGGGCTCCTCACCAAAGAAAGAATTGTGCACTTGCCTACTGGAAGACCACAGCTAATGTCCGGTCTCTTTTAGGCCTTTTCTTGTTGTCTGGAATGCAGTGAATTCCTTTTTTTTTAAATGATTTATCTTGATCTCACCCGCATATAAAGAGTTCCTATTGCCGCTACCAAATGCAAACTTGGTAGACTTGGAATCAACTCCAGACCTTTAAAATCTATCATTTTTTTTGAGGAAATAATGGAGGAGCACACCCAATCTGGGTATATAAATGTGGAGCTATTTTTCTCTCCAATTATTTTAACCTGTGAAAATAAAGGGAATATGTATAATTGGTTGTAATTCTTAAAAAAAAATATGCAATATTTTGTTAAATAATATATAGATTAATATATTTAAAGTCATTTTAAAATGGTCAAAAATAATTGCAATTACCCAGTCTATCTCTTAACCAATTGAAAACCTCTATATATGATTTTGCTATAACTCTGTTTTTTAATCACAGTTTTTATACATCTTGCCATGTTCTCCTCCACCTGTTTTACACACTGCTTTTGGATAAACTTATGCCACTCCTGCTGCAAACAATTAAGCAGTTCAGCTTGGTTTGATTTTGATTATATTCCAGAGGTTTTCAACTTGGTAAAATCAAAGAAACTTATAATTTCTAAGTGGTCTCATTTTTCTTTTTTTCCAACACTGTGTATATAAACACATATATAGGTAACAATGCCATTGGTGGTCACTTTATATAAAGACATAGGC
The DNA here is from genome assembly GCF_023375975.1 of Astyanax mexicanus. Lineage (NCBI taxonomy): Eukaryota > Metazoa > Chordata > Actinopteri > Characiformes > Acestrorhamphidae > Astyanax > Astyanax mexicanus. Next base: position 27,819,302 of record NC_064413.1, on the reverse strand, counting down.
TTATAATCCACTACTCACAAATCAATCAAAATATTTGTGAATAGACTGTAGTCTTGTAAAATGTTTCTTTTTTTTTTTTTTTATTGTTTTCTTTTTATTGTTGGTTTTAGCGTCTTGGTTTGGAGGCAACGTCAACAGCCAAATTAAAATCTCAAAATAGATTAAAGGCAATAAACACTCAGACGCCCCTTAAATTAGACACACTAGTGGTCTGTTAACTTATTCCAATTAACCAACTCGCCTGATTAACAAACACAAACTTAATACCTTTGATTGTTCAATGATCAGCCGCATTAGGGATAATTAGGCATCAAATTGCCTTGTTCAGAGCAGGCCCTCGCAGCAGGACAGAGCTGCACTGAGCTGCTGAATGTGATTGTCCACTGGAGGAGAGTTTGGAGTGGCAGGCTAGTGCTGCTTGGCCATGAGGTCATGCAGCAAGTCAAGCTCCAGTACTCAGTGGCCTGCCACTCGATGGAGTAATTACTTATGCATGGCTTCGTTTGAGACTGTTGATTACAGAGAAGCACTCAGAGACATTACGGAGCATAAGAAGGTACTGCAAATGAGGCGAGAAGGGGGGCTTTTAGATCAGTTAATTATTTATAATGATCTATTCAAACAGGCAACGGAGAGAGTACAAAAATAGTCATTAGAAATCAGGCATTAGCAGGAAGAGGCTGAACTTTTCCCTTTAAGGAAATTCTGTAAAAAGAGCGTCAAAACATCTCACCTAAACTATAATAGTCTGAATAAACTGAAAGATCAGATGACTGGAAAAATGTAATGTATCTAATAAATATGGATGAATGCACACAGGGTTATCAGCATAAACCTTTATTTTGGTTAAACTATTTATCCTGCTCTTAACTAAACTTGATTATTAGCAGTTTTTCCGTCCTGATTCAAAGAAGCGAAACATTATAAAGACTAAAAACATGGCACTGTAAAAACATGATAAAAACATGGTAAAATGCTAATAACATGCTGAAATGGTAAAAACAAGGCTACACAAAAACATGTTAAAACACAGTAAAACAATAAAAATATTTGCTGGAGCAGCATTAGCATTACCTGCGAACAGCGCTAGTTAGCTCTTTTGCCATTCAATGTCACGTCTTTGCCCTATTTCCTGTCTGTTGTCATGTTTCTCTGTTTGTTTACCTGTTCCTCGTGCCTGTGTCTCCCACGTGACCCGTGCTCCTCTGTGTTTCTTCCCCAGTTATTTTCCACTTACCTGTGTTCATTTGTAACTCCGCCCCTTAGTCCCAGGTGTTTCCTGTTTCCCGTTTGTGTCCACCACTATTTATTGTCCGTGTTTCCTTTCTCGTGTGTCGATCCTTGTACTTGTATCGTCTGTTATGGTTGCGTCTGTAGTTCCCCAATGCTCTCCGTGTTTCTTGTTTTCAGTTTAGTTCCAGTCCTTTATTTGTTTATTTTTTGTGTTTTGTTATTTGTTAAAAAAAAACCCTCGCATTTGCGTCCGCTCTCCTCATCCTTCCTTACTGCACCCTGACAGACACAGGCTAATATGTGACATTCAGAAGAGAGTATGAAAATGTGTCTTATAATCCGGTGCAACTTGTGTATAAAAACTGGTCAGAAAAAAGACGTTTATTGATAGTGCACCTTATGGTCCAGTGCGCCTTATAGTGTAAAAAAAAAAAGATATTTACATTCAGTGTTTTATGTACAATATGGAGAATGTAATTTTCCTTGAGTAAAAAGTATCATACTTCAACTTCTACTTAAATGCTTTCTAACTGAAGTATTTGTACTTGCTTAAGGTTAAGACTTCGTAGGATAGTATATCCTCTATGGTCACCTTTGGTGTTGCCATATAGCTTGGATTATTGGTAGATACACTTGTAGCTGTGGTTTAACCCTGTTTAATCTCATTTACAGCTTGGAAAGTTAGTGTTTAACTGGGTAAATTGTTGTGCAGTTTCTTGTATCATTGCTGCAGCTTTAGTTACACATAAATGTAAGTATATTTTTTATGTCTATTTAGTGTGTGCTTATTGAATGAATAGAGAAATACAACTCTGGGGAAAGAAATAAGAGACCAGTTAAAATTATGAGTTTCTTTCATTTTACCAAATTAAAAACCTTTGATTAATTTTTGCACCAGGAGTGGCTCTTTAGGTGACGGGTACCAGTTACCATATCTGTGAATAACTGTAAGTCTTTTTGTAACTTAAATATTTCACATCATACCACTAAATGCAAATTATTTCCATCTGAACAACTAGGTTTACATAGATTAAAAAAAATGTAGTGTAAACATTATTGTGCCTGATGTTCACATATCAGGATCACTCTACAGTGCTATGTATGCTATGTAGGGCTTTTGGATGAGGAGTGTAGCTAAAAAGTCTGATAAAGTGTGAGCACACACTTTATAAAACATAAAGGAAACACAAAGCCTCCAATCAGCACAGAGCTCGGTAACTCCATAAGCGGTGGATGATAACTAATGAAAGTCCATTGTGTTGGATGAGGTCTGCCCGTGTCCATGACTCCAAAATGAATCAACACTGAAAAACAACAGTGGGGGGCTGCTCAGGGCCTCTACAGTAAGAAGTGCTTGGCTATGCTGTATAAATTCCATATGTGCCCAAAATGCATCTGTGCAAAAGAAATGTAAAGGTCCTATAAGGTTTGCTGTGCTGTTCTGTTCAAAACAGCAGTTCAAAGCAGTTATTCCTCCGCTGCTGTTGCTCCCTTGAGGTTGTCTATAATTTCCGAGCACACCAGGCAGATTTATTGCTGCTGTGGGGAGGAGGAAGAATACCACTACAAATCTTTTGTTTGCTTCGGGTGGAAAACAACGGCTACATCTGCTGGAAGTGGGACAAAGCTAGATTTTACAGTGAGTGGAGTTTATGCAGTACGTCCACAGACAAAAACTGCCCTGCAACAAAGCTGCATTCAGTCTTTGCTGTCGCAAACAATGACTTTCAAAGAAAGCTTTGAAATGCTGCCAGGTCTGGGTTATAATAGACTTACAAAGCAGAAGCTAATCTGGAACCTCAGGATGCGTCTTTAAACTATTAAAGAAGTTTAGTTAAGACTTTACTGAAGTGACTCTATAGGCCTTATCTTTTTGTCTTGAGCAAACACATCAGCCTTTAACTTTCCAGCAGCTTTACGGGAAGCTATTTCTGGCTTACTGTTCATAGCAAATCATAGTAAAGTGTATATATATATTTGTATATTAGATTTGTCTGAAATGTTTAGCTGAAGCTGTGTGGTTGCCAGGTTTAATAAGTGATGGGCAACTTCTGTTTTCTCAGAGAAAGTCCATACAATTAAGACTTTCTATGAATATCATGTCTTTATGACTCTATAAACACATCCTCAATACATTATAATGCATTTTGTCGCTGTCCAGTGAAAATCAAGTATCTCCAAAACAGCAAATTTACAAGAGAAAGAAAAAAACCTTCTAAACTTTCAATGGAAGATTTTAAAAGAGTTTATTTTAGGTAATTTTGAAGTATTTCTATTGGTCAGTTTTTCATGAAATTGTGGCACAGTGTAAGGGACAGTGTGTCTGTTCAAATTATGTAGTGAACTAAAAATCAACAAAAATGGAGATACTTGTTTTTCATTGGATAGTGATATGTGAGGCACTATAAACATGGCTATTTACATTTCTAAATAACACCTAATGCATTGTGAATTATGATCACAATGCATCATAAGCCGTGTTTATAGTAAGTTGTACATCTAGGTTAAAATATATACATCTGTACTAAATCTATTGTCAAGATGGGAAACTTATATACATTATAAGTGACTATTATATTGTCACACATAAGTATAATTCAAGAGTGACTAAAAGTATTTATAGTGTCTGTGTGTTTGTACTGTATGTAGGCAGTTTAGTTTGTAATAATGAATTATGCAACCTGGGACTGAGATTCTATGTACTGACTTAACAATTGCAGCTAATGACACATTTGATCATAATTCATAAGGCATAATAAACATGTTTACAATGCTGTTATGCATTTTTTAAGGTTTAGACATGCTTATAATGTATTATGAATGTGTTCATATTCTTACGCATTAAAAGTGTTATAAATACTACACATCAAAGTCAAAAGTCAAAGTCAAAGTGGTTTTTATTGTCATTTCAGCTATATACAGAGTACACAGTGAAACGAAACAACGTTCCTCCAGGGACCATGGTGCACACAAACACACTGTAGACAGAACAATAGTGCAACAGTACAAAAGTGCAGACAGACAATACAACACAATACAGACAAAGAATAATACATAACAAGACAGTGTGCGTGCACAGAAGTGTGCGTGTCATTTATCATAACATAAATTGTATGACAGTTTGAGTCTAATTTAGAAAACAGAAAATTAGGTGTAAAACTTAAAGAAAAAAAGGTACCACTTTAGAATAGGACTACCTTTATAAGCGGTTTATAAATGGTTTACAATTAGTTTATTAATGGTTACTAATTAGGTTGTAAATGCCTTTAAAATCATTAATAATCAGTTATTACACATGCATAGAAAGAGCAACAATATAAGGCTGTGGGTTCACTATTTGGCACACAACAGGTCATTGTTGCCCTTTCTACGTATGTGTTATAACTGACTAATAATGATTTTTAAGGCATTTACAACCTAATTACTATCCATTAATAAACTAATTGTAAACCATTTATAAACCCTTTATAAACGTAGTCTTATTTTAAAGTGGTACCAAAAATATATATTTTTTTTTTCCATTTATTTTTCAATTTTTCATTTTTTTTATTTCTACATTTTACAAACAGAATAAATTATAATTACATAAATACAATTACAAGATGCAGTTGGATTTTATTACAAGATGCAAAAAAGGAAAAATCAGGAAATCAAGAAAATATTTTTTTTTCATTTTTGTTTTTAAACTAGAAATAAAACAAGAAAATTAAAAAATGTATAAAAGCCCATTTCCTCTTCACTATACTAAATAGAAAAATTAAATAATGAAAATATAGCTCTAAATGGTCATAAAATGTAACCAATAAATGTCCATCTAATAATAAACTGACACTGGAAGATTATGTGTAACCCAAACAAACACTGTAATTGTGACTCTTCTAATCTTCAGCAAATCAGCAGCCCCTTCACCAAATTCCCATTAGCAAAAAAACCCTACGTACTAAGAATCCATGGCTTGCAGTAAAACTTGGCTACTTGAGTTTAGTGCTGATCCAGCCTTTGATGCAGCTTTGTGGACTCTGCTGTGAAAAGTAGCTTTCAGTTTTTACTGCAGTGTTTTGGTCGAGAGCAGAAGCTTCTTCTTTTTATGGCTTCTCTTTCATAAAGATGTAGAGAAATAGCTGAAGAATGGAGATATTCGGCAGAATCCTCTTATAACTAACCAAGACTGACCGTATGAGATTACACAAAGAGGATCAGAGTGAGTGTTCTTACTCAGAGTGGCATGGCCGTGATTTGTGTTCTGAGATGGTTTTATGCAGGGAAACTATAGCCTTTAGATCTTTTTGTTTCTCAAGGCACTTTTTCACAAAAAAAAGACAATAAAAAAATCGGCCTTTGATGATAGCGTTATACATTAAGAACATAGCAGCCTTGGGCCTTCATTATATCTATCCTTTCATACATACAGGGCCATCTCAATAAAATAGAATATCTTTGAAAAGTTACTTGTTTTCAGTGATTAAGTTCAAAATGTGAAACTCATATTATATAGAGGTATTACACACAGAGCAATCTATTTTAGGTGTTTATTTATTTTATTGTTGATGATTTTGGCTTACATTCAATGAAAACCCAAAAATCAGTGTCTCAGAAAATTAGAATATTATATAAGACCAATTGGTACTTTTGGCAGTGTGGGCAGGTTGCGAAGTCCTGCTGGAAAATGAAATCCGCATCTCCATAAAAGCTGTCAGCAGAGGGAAGCATGAAGTGCTGTAAGATTTTAGACTTTAGACTTGATAAAACACAGTGGATCAACACCAGCAGATGACATGACTCTCCAAACCATCACTGATTGGTGGAAACTTCACACTAGACCTCAAGCAGCTTGAACTGTGTGTCTCTCCACTCTTCCTCCAGACTCTGCTCCCTTGATTTACAAATGAAATGTAAAATTTACTGATGATCAGTGATGGTTTGGAGAGACATGTCATCTGCTGGTGTTGATCCACTGTGTTATATCAAGTCTAAAGTCAGTGCAGTGTTTTCCCACAGAATCTTACAGCACTTCATGCTTCCCTCTGCTGACAACTTTTATGGAGATGCAGATTTCATTTTCCAGCAGGACTTGGCAAACTGCCCACACTGCAAAAGTACCAATTGGTCTTATATAATATTCAAATTTTCTGATGCACTAATTTTGGGTTTCATTGGATGTAAGCCAAAATCATCAATAATAAAATAAATAAATGCTTAAAATGTGTGTAATACATCTATATAATATATGAGTTTCACATTTTAACTGAATTACTGAAATAAAGTAACTTTTCAAAAATATTCTGATTTTTTGAGATGGCCCTGTATACACTGCCTGGCCAAAAAAAGTCGCCACAAAAAATATCACACACTAATATCTGGTTGGACGACTTTTAGCTTTGATTACTTCACACATTCACTGTGGCATTGTTTCAATAAGCTTCTGTAATGTCACAAGATTTATTTCAATCCAGTGTTGCATTAATTTTCACCAAGATTTTGCAGCATTGATGATGGTGGAGTCTGACCACTGCACAAAGCCTTCACACTCAGAGTTGCCATCTAAACCGGTCCCATTAATGCCCTATTGGTGATGAATCAAGATAAATTAAGACATTTGCGTTCAGGTGAGCATTATCCTGCTGAAAAAATGCCAGTTGTAAGTTCCCACATGAGCAGAGGGTGTTTTGCAGAAATTGTGTTTGTTGTATCACTACTGATTGTAAAAACTGCAAACATTTTTATGAAGGCATTTTTTTAGTTTAGCAAAAAACACAAACATTCAATTGTGTGTCATGGCTGGGATACAATTATAAACAAAACAAACAATAAATCCAATAAACATACAATGGAAAATCAAAATATTCAAAATATTCATTATTCATATCATAGGCCACAAACCAATAAAATACACATGAAAATAAGAAAAGGAAAGAATAATTAAAATATTTTGAAACCTCAAAAACCCCTTCAAAATGGTATGGCCCAAAATGGGCCCAGTGAGCATGCCCCAATTTTGCTCAGGCCCTATATAAGGGCAGCTAAAACAATGATTGGGCCCTTTGTCAGACCAGGAAGAGAGTACAGGTGAGTGTATGAATGCATGTGACTGTACCGGCAGCTATTTAAACAGAAATGTGTCCCAGTAGCATACATTTAAACTGTAAAATATGTGAAATGTCCCAAGCTAGCAAAATGTATAACTTTTTAAAGGGGGAATTGGTATTAAATTAGTACTAAAAAATAGCTGAGTAATGTGTATGCACTGAGTAGGGACAGAACAGGGCTGAAAACTAATTTGTTTGTTCTGTCACATATAGCTTTATATTGTAAGACAAATTGCTGCAGCCCATATTCAGTTGTGAGAATAAACAAAAAAAGTGACCAGGTGAAAGTTCTAAAGAGTGTAGGAGTGTTAAATTGTAAAGTTCTGAATGTTACACTGTGCAGCACAAAAATAGTGTGCAGACAAATAGAACAAGCCTGGCAGGCCTCACTTTAAATAGCCTAGCTACAAAGGTTCAGCAAGAAGGAAACATGGATGTGAAAGCTCCCTGAGACATTAATAACCATTTCAGAGCCATTAAAGGCCTTGGCACCACCTTTCCTGATGTCTAAAAATGTCACAAAATCCTTTAGTGAATTGTAAATAGTGCAGATCTGTCTGCAACACAGAAAGTGTAGAGACGTTTCAAATAGAGGAGATTACCACAGTGTATTTATGACACAGAATGTCAACTGAGTCACTAAAGAGAGATTAGAATCTAAAAAGTCACAGAAGTTGAAGTTCTGAGATTTCCAAAATGAGCTACTGGAAGCCCTCCCTGACCACACTGACTACCTCTATTCCATTTAAAAATGTTACACTGCCAGCTTTCACACAGCATGCCGGCTGAGATCGGCAGACCCTGCTGAGAGTGAGGGCAGCGGATTAAATCTGAGAACAATGCCTGCTTTGTGCCAGGGTTTGCCAAGGGCAGCTGGTGACACCAATGCCTTCGTTGCTAAATCACATCGACAGCAGTTGCTCTGTGGAAAAAATAAAAAGCTTTCAAAGCTTTCTCTTATATTAGATTAGACTGTTATTTAACCCTTTAACATTCTGCTCAACTTGGTAGGGCACATTTTGAGTCACTTTATGTTATTGTAAAAGTTGTTGAACTTAACCCAACCTGATTGTGCCATCTCTACCAATTGGGAGAAATATATTAGACTAATAAAAATTCACTAGAAGTAAGTAATTCAAAAGAAAATCACTCATTTTAATTAATTGACTTTTGTAACTTTTTACAACATACACATTAATTCCTTTACAATTTTTCCAAAATGTGCTCTCTTAAAACAGGGAAATACATATTAATACTGGGGCCTATAAAATATGAAAACCCACACCTAATTTTGAATTATAAACACTTGTACTTGAATAAAGCAGCTCCTTGTACATATTTCTTATGGTGAGAAAGAGGTCACATGACCTATTCTGTAATTATGTTAAAATCCTAATGTAACACACTGTACTGTATATGTCACAACAACAATATTATTTTCTAAATTTGATATAGAAATATGCTCAAAACTGGTTATGTATAATAACCCCAGTGAAAACGTAGATTTTTTTAATTGTATAAAAATAGTACAAAAATCCTACTTAAATTGTGCTATACTGTACTTAAGTGTACTTAACTGTACTGAAATGGAACTATTTAAAATGTTATAAATATATATATATATATATATTATAAGTAACATTTAAACAAACTACTTCATGTATGTAACTCCATATTTTAAATATGCTTACAGTTGATGTTAAATATATTTACATTAGAGAACAAATATGCTTCTTGTTTCTGTCTTTTGTAAATAGCACACTTCTAGCATACTTCATTGGGTATAAAAATATATTTTAATATACTGTACTCGTAGCATGTTACTTTAATTTGATTAAAGTTTTATAAATGTAATTTAATTTACTTTCTAAAAAAGTTACATGATACATTGTGCTTTAAGTGAACTAATGTAACAGTTGTTTTTAACACGCTTTGCAAAAAAAAGTACAAAAGTATATTTGCAAATAAGTATTTAGAAGTATATTGAATTACATTAATATAAAAGTGTACTTCATAGTAGTCTATTTTTTTATATATTATTTTGTACTTTTTAAAAAGTATGATAAAAGTTTGCTTTCAAACATTTGATTAAAGCACAATATTAATGTACTTTTAATATTTTTTAATATTTCTCAATATGTTTTAAGTACAATTAAGTATATATTTTCTTTCACCAGGAAAATTACATGTTATTTATGCTTTTGTATTGTTAAATTGGCTTTAACAGACCTTGAGCTTGTTTTTTCTCAAGCACTAACTAAGCACACCTATATTTTGTAAATTTATTGTGGGGACTTTAAAGGTTTCAGCAGGGAACCCACTGAGTCTGAATCACTGATCCAGTCATCGTGCACCTTCAACAGCAGAAGACTTCTATATAATAATGATAATATGACCTCATGATCATGTTCCCAAAATCCTGCAGTATGTAGATGAACGGCTGCCGCTGCCAGTAGTCCAGTCCAGGACCGGCTGCAGGGCTGCCTGCCTGAAAGACTCTTTAATTCTTCATTACACAATTGACTAGGTTTGTGTATGGAGCGGGAAGAGGCCCTGTATTGTGCTTAGTAAACCAATTACTGCAGCCAACACATCAGTCTGATTAATGCTCCTTTTGGCTCACAGAATGAACAGCAGGTGCTGGGCTGACACACTTTAGAGAAGGGGGGAGACGATGAGACAGATTACACACAGGGTGAGTGAGTGTGTGTACTCATGTCGTCTACAGTACATCCGTATGAATTTAATGACACAAATTTATTTCGCCAGCGCGACACAGTCCCTGTATTGAGACATATGCTAGCTTTTCTCCAGTCACTACACCTAATGCTTGACAAAGATTAATTCACTGTTTATTTGACACAGCAGTCGCCATATGCAGATGTGCAAGGTCTAGGTAAGATAGAAGGTAAGATATTCCTGCTGTCAGGCAAAAAAACAGCTCTGAAAAAAAGTACCACTTAAAAATGATGAGTTCCTTTGATTTTACCAAATTGAAAAAAACTCTGGAATATAATCAAGAGGAAGATGGATGATCACAAGCCATCAAACCAAACTGAACTGCTTGAATTTTTTTTTTGCACCAGGAGTGGCATAAAGTTATCAAAAGCAGTGTGTAAGACTGGTGGAGGAGAACATGCCAAGATGCATGAAAACTGTGATTAAAAACCAGGGTTATTCCAACAAACATTGATTTCTGAACCTTTAAAACTTAATGTTTATGAAATTGTTTTCTATTTGAGGTCTGAAAGTTCTTCATATTTTTTGTTACTTTAGTTATAGTTTATAGAATAAGTTTATAGAATAAGTAGTTTATAGAATAAAACAACAATGATCATTTTACTCAAACATAAACATCAGAGAAAACGATGCAGAAACTGAAGTTGTCTCTTAATTTTTTCCAGAGCTGTATATCCTTGCTAAAAAAAAAAAAAAAAAAAAAAAAAGAAATGGTCTGATTTTGCTGGTATCTGGTTTTGTATGGTCTAAGCTAGTCTTTGAAGGTTAAGGTTAGGGATGAGTATTGTTTTAAAATTTTCAATACAGATACAATACTTTGAATTCGATACTGATACCCAAACGATACTTTTGTTCAATAGCTGTTTTTTAAATTGTTACCAAAAAATACAAAAAGCAGTAATTATTCTACCACCATGTATTTATTGAACAGCCAACATGAGTAATCTAATTCTCATACCCGTCTTTCTCAATCTTGTTTGAACGAAAACAATAAGCATGTTTGTGGCGCTTTATTAAGAACAAAAACAGCATAAAAAATTATTTATAATCCTGACAATTTTTTTTTATGCTGTTAGTCCCCTGTATTCTCAGTAGAGAGATAGAGTGAGTAAATGAGAGACGGCGCAAGAGAGCAAGACACAGCGAGAGAGTTTGTGTGCATCAGGCTCTTCGCATTTGGCGTGTTTATGCACGTTTCATGCAAAGTATCGAAAACAGTCTAATTTTATTTTTTTTTAGACCTTTTGTTACTCGGTAGTACCGAGACATTTTGGTCGGTACATTATTAATATTGAATTTTGAAACCCAGCCCTAGTCAAGGTTGTTGAGCAGCTAGCTTACCAGTAGGTCGTTTGATCCTCTGGATGAGCAGCTTTTCAGTCATCTGATTTTGATTTTGGTCATGCTGGTCACCTAGCTTGGTGATGCTGGTCATGCTGGTCAACCAACTTTATCTCATTGGTTCATGCTGGTCACCTAGCTTGGTCAAGCTGGACATGTGGACCAGACAGCTTGCTAATGCTGGTTGCACCAATGACTTCATTTGATAAATGGTAAATCACAACAGCAGTTGCTCTACTAAAGAAAAACAAAATTAACCAGCTTAGTTTTGCTGGTTATTTTGCTAAACCAGTCTGGACTTGCTGGTCATGCCAGTCAATCAGGTTGATTATACTTGTAGACCATTAATAACTAGCAATGCCAGATCCACAATGGTTAATTAAAAAAAAAAAAAACATTACCTTGTTTTCCTCTGGCTGCAGAGTACAACTGATTTAAAATGGGCCTAAAAATATCTCTCTCATGAGTCTCTGATGATGAAATGAAATGATGGTATAGAACCCTGTTGGCAAGCATTTGACTAAAGCTTTAATGGCAGAATTCTGCATATCTCCTCGGTATCCGTTTTAGTGAGAGTTAATTAGCTTAGTGTGAGGTGAACATCCTTAAGAAGGAGGATCAAAAGTGCATTGTTTTTGTCAAATCCAATTAGATTTCTAATTAGCGATCTAAAGACTCCCACTGCGAGAACAGCATTGCTGTTTGCTCTGGCAAAATCCACAAACAGATTGGGGATTGGGTGAAACTAACACCAACCACTGCATTGCAATCAGATATGATTGAATGCAACAGTCAAACACACAAAGCACAAACTGAAAAGGAACTTGGAAATGGTTTGGCTGGGATAGAGGTTTGGCTGGGGCGAACAAGCCCACTATTCCACCAGTTTTAGTGAAATCTTCAAAACATCACATCTGCAAAACATCAACAGAGGGTGTTCGACAGCGATGATGAACATGGTTCACGCTAAAGAACCTAATATTCTTCAGTTCCTGCTGCGAACGAACGCTCCTGGTTACACAACCTACTTTTGTTGGTTGAAACATGGCGAATGGTTCAAGATTAGAAATTAGGTTCGGGAACCAGAATGTGCTGGTTCCACATTGCTGGAAAAGCGGTATCTGAGAGCTTTCCACTGCTTTCTGTCTGTAATAACTATTTAGCATAGTACTGTACTTTTTACTTTTATTACTTGAGTAATACATTTTTGAATAAACTACATGCAATACTTGAGTATAAAAAATGTTGAATATTTTTGTACTTCTAGTACTTCAAGTTTGATACTTAAAGGACTCTTCAACTCAAGTTCCTTTTTTTGATTGAGGACTTGCACTTTTACTTAAGTCTGAGTCTCTATGTCAACCCTGATGCTGTCAGTCTGCCTTTTCAGGACAAATTTTCCTCCAAAGGCTCTATTTCCCAGCAATCCCAGCTCATGAACTACAATGACTCTGCAATGTTTGGCCTCACCTTCCTTCTGGTTGCTCATTTGTTAATTGCTCACACCTGTGTGCACCTGTATAAATAACCCTCTGTTTCCTTTGTTCCTCGCCATGTATTAACTAGTTCTCTAGCTCTGTTACAACGCATTTTCAACCCGTTTCTACTCTTTGTTTAACCTGCTTGTCTTGCCATATACCAACCCTGGTTTTGGCTCTATGTTCTGGTATGTTGCAATTTACTTCTGCCCTATTGTTTACCTGCTGTACTGTGTACACCAATCCCTTAGAGATCTGTGTTTAGAATAAACCTGTGTTTTCTAATCAGCACTTGTCTCACCTTGTCCTGGCCTGCTGACACTATAATACTTTATACCTTTCTCTTAGTGATTGCCTCACACTGCTTTGTCATTTTTTTTTTTATCAACAAAGCAAGTTCCCTGCCTCTTTCCCAGTTGCTTCTGCTTTGTTTTAATGCCACTGACAGTTGACTGTGGAATATTTAGTAGTGAGGAAATTTCATGACTGGACTTGTTGCACGTGCTTGCGTAGGTGATTGGTTTTACACACCAGTGGCCACGGAAGTAATTGGAACCTGAGTTCAATGATTTGTAAGCGAATACTTAATTGTATGTATCAGAACTTGCCAATACACAGCCCGAGTATGTGACAAGTTGCCAGCATTTTTCATGTGCCCTCTGTGATCCCAAGACAAAAGTCCTGTCAGCAGACGCAAGCAGAAAGAGGTGCAAATTAAATAAAATCAATACATCAAAAATCAAATTTAGTCTGCCAATCAGATCAACATAACAGGGCCAAAGTTCGGCAAGGTCAGACAGCTTGATCAATATCGAACGTCAGGCTCTCGTCGGCCCAGGGGCAGCCATTGTAATACGGGACGGTGGGATACTGGTTCAATGGCCAGCACATGAGGATCATTGATCTCAGGCGGTGTACAGTGCTTCAAACAGAGCCGTCCACACTGGTCGAAGCCACAAGCTCACTTTCTCTCTCTCTCGCTCTCACCCGCAGACAAACACACACACACATACACACACGTATATGAGATGGAAACCCAGTCTGGGTCTCCACTTCAGAGAGGGGTGAGTCTGCTTTGTTCTGCGAGCACCTAAGCCAGAGCCACTCGTTACCGATTCCAGGAGGTCTCCAAGACCGTTGCTTCCTTGAGTGAGAGGAGCTCGTGCCAACACACTGGAGCTGGAGCTGGCTGCCAATGACAGCGCAGACTTCCATGAAAGAGATCAAAAAGGGTCGGAGACGGGAGATACATGTTTGAAACGTGGGTAAAGAATGTGCTCTCGCTTTCATGGTGTTAAAAAAATAATACATTAAGATCAGAGGATCAGAGAGGGTTAGAACTTATGGAAGTGGGGCAGAATGCGATAAATCTGCCGTATACCTTTAAGAACAACCACACAGCTTCTAAGACCGGCCTTCAAGACTAATCACTGTTGTTTTTTTAAAGAGATTGGAAAACACAGTTATAGAAAAAATATTACACAAACATCTGCAGCCCTTTTTCTTTAGACAGTATATACTGCATTCTGCATCTGCCGGACAAGGCCTTGCATGGCCACTGTTCATCTGTTCATCTGATGCTCCAGCCAAACCAAAGCAATCAAGCATTCTCTTTGGGCTGTGATGTATGTTTCTCTATTGAGTGCGAGTTTCATCCCAGGAGCTCAGCACAGATCAGAGACCAATGCGCTGCTTTCATCTCAGAAATCAATGTTTGTACTTTTGTGCTGTATTGAAAATGTATTTAGAGTTTAAACTGTTTCCTCAATTCTCTCATCCAACTGCAGGACTTTCCAAGATCCTTATGCACTATAATATAACTCTATGCCATCTTACATTCAGCTATGTACAGTTATGTAAGCTAAAGAAAAGTAGAACCAAGGCTGGACAATATGGCCAATGTTTATATCACAATATACAGCTCTGGAAAAAAAAGAGACCACTTCAGTTTGTTAATTCGTTTCTCAGGTTTTGCTATTTATAGGTGTATGTTTGAGTAAAATAAACATTGTTGTTTTATTCTATAAACTACGGACAACATTTCTCCCAAATTCCAAATAAAAATATGGTTATTTAGAGCATGTATCTGCAGAAACTGAGAAATGGCTGAAATAACAAGTTCATATTCATAGTTTTACGTTTTAAAGAGTTCAGAAATTAATATTTGGTGGAATAACCCTGGTTTTTAATCACAGTTCTCATGCACCTTGCCATGTTCTTCTCCACCAGTTTTACACACTGCTTTTGGATAACTTTTGGCCACTCCTGATGCACAAATTTAAGCAGCAAGCTTGGTTACTTTGATGGCTTGTGATCATCCATCTTCCTCTTGATTGTATTCCATAAAATTTTAATTTGGTAAAATCAAAGAAACTCATAATTTTCATGTGGTGTCTTATTTTGTTCCAGAGCTGTATTTCTCAACCCAGAAAGCCTATGGTGATGTATGTGTCACAGAGCCTTTAAAGGATGTTTAAAGTTTCTTACAGCAAAATCTGTCCTTCACTGTAATTTATGAAGTCCCTAAGTGACACATACTGAACATCCTGAGAGCATCACAGACAGTTAGTAAATGTTAGATTGTATGATCTGATCTTATTTAAATGTGCATTTTGTTTTAGGCTTCTACTGTTTTGTGTTCCATATATTTAGTTCTAACATGATTTAAAAAAAATAATAATAATGAAATTTAATTTATCCTACATTAGGATTTTAACCTTAACACATTTATAGTCATGTTCCCTCATTGTCACAATAAGGAAATAATATGAGAGTGAGCTGCTCAATTATTATTTTTTTTTTTTTTGTATGATTATTTAAAACTAGGTCTGGGTTCACTTCTTATGGGTTAATTCCTGTCAATGCAATATACAGTTAGGGGCAGAAATATTTTCACAGTGATTTTCACAATTTTCATGATTTGGACTCTGCATGCCACCACACTGAAATGAGAAATGAGATATAATTAAAGTGTAGACTTTTAGGTTTAAGTCAAGGGGGCTGCACAAAAAAAAAGTAATATGAAGCATTTAGGAATTACAATCACTTTTTCTTTAAACCTCTTCATTTCAGAGGCTCAAACGTAATTAAATGTAATTGAAAAGTAAATGACCTTCACTATTATAAAATGCTAATTTTTAATACTTTATGGAAAAACTTTGCACATATCCAAACACTGGACTTTCTCCTTTTTGTTGCTTTGCCAGGCCTTTACTGCAGCTGTCTTCAGTTGTTTTTTGTTTGTAGGTCTTTCTACCTTTAGTTTTGTCTTTAGCAAGTGAAATGTTATTTATGAAAATTCATACATATATCCATAAAAATTTATATCTGTATATAAACTAAACAAAAGTCACTTCCTGTGGTGTACGTAATCACACACTGACGTTACCAGGCTACAGAAGCCTATTCTGTTCTGCCCTTTCTGCTCAGTTTGAATGTAGTAATTGGAGAGCAGCTCCCTTTAATGAACCTTAATCAATGAATGATGCTGTTAATTTCTGTTAAGTACTGATCCTAGGCCATTTTTTGATCATTTGAATCTTTATTCACCTTTATTTTTGAGTCATCATGGGCTACTAAAATATGTATTAAATTGATAATGCACAAGCTAACAGAATTTAGATATTTGACCAAATTTTTATCAAAAAGATTACATAATGAGGTCCAAATAAAATAGTCCAAATAGAATTTATCTTTTTAATCTTTATTTGTTTCTTTCTATCTTTTCATTGACATCATCTGGTCTGAGGACTAATGTCACTTCTTTTGAAGCATAAAGTAGCAGATTAAGCACAATGCACAGTCTTTTTTTCTGTTGCATTATATATTAATATTGAAATATTCCCCGGAAACAGAGTGTGTGTGTACCATTGAATCAACACTGTATCTGTAGTCTCTATCCGACTTAATAATCATCAAAGGCCAGTTGAACTTTTGCAGCCTCCAAAACACTACACAAATACGAGAGTGGTACAGTGACTGTGAACACAGCTGCTGAAATCCATAATGGATGTTGTAACATGGCAGCAACTCCGGTCGCCGTTAGCTTATGAGTGTAATAACTTGGGCAGAGGGCCCAGACACCCCGAGCGATTAGATAATCACGCAGCGTGTTCAGGAGGAAGAAGAAAAAAAAAGACTCTGTGCTGTACACCCACGTCAATTACCATCTATTACATCAACCTGCATAGAAGAAGAACGATACAGTTCACAATGGTAAACAAATTCAATCCTGACCTGTTTAAAGAACCAACAAATTACAGATACTGCTGCTTTAAGTGTGTCCCAGAGACAACATTAAACACAAACCAACAAAAAAAGAAGTAAAAAAAAAGGAAGAGAGAAACTTTGACAAAGACATTCATTCAAGTTTCAGTAACTTTATTGTTCCACCTGTTTTGAAGCCGCTGCTACTCCTATACTTTTTGAGGTACTGATAATGTGACTGACATGTGTGTCACATTTTTAAGCTACAATCACCAAATCTGGCACAATAATTAAAATAATAAAATAGTAGCTTTATGTTTTTATAAGACTAGAATTGTTTTGTTAATCAGTGTTTGTAAAATTGTTATGCACTTTTTCTCCATAGGAATGAATCAAGCTTCCTCTAACATTAACTTATTGAACTTTTTCCTACATTGCTCTCCAGTCTTTGAGTCTTTGGACCAATTAGACAAAATTAGGTTTAATCTTGTGGATACCACTCTGTTAGCTAAAACATAGCACCACCTTAGCAATCACCATAGTAACAGAATAGCAACCGCAAAGCAATACCATATCAACCCCCTGGGATACCACAGCAGCTACCAAGAAACTGTTTAGAAACTAGTGAACAACAACAGAGCAAACCAATCATTTATCAAAACCATAAAAAACATCCTGGATACATTATGAACCACTTAGTAAAAATCACCAAGCAACACCACAATGTAACACAACACCACATAGTCAGTCCCTGGCAATACCATAGCAACCCTGTACCAATACCATAACAACAGACCTGATTATCTTATTAACCACTTACTTGCACCAAAGCAATACCCAAGCATCACCACAATGTAAAACAACACCACAAAGCAAACCCCTGTCAATACCATAGCAGTCACTTACCAAAACCATAAAAACAACATGGATACCTTTTTAACCACTTAGTAACACCAAAGACATCACCAAGCAACATCACAATAACTTAGCAACCACTAAGTTACATCATATCAACCATATAGCAGTGACTTATTGACACAATAGCAAAGCAGCACTATAAACCACCCAGCAACACCTTAGAATCCACCTGGGATGTCATAGCAAAACTTATAACCTCTTATCAATTACTCATCTACACCATACCATTTTACACCTTACCATTTTAGCAGAGCATTTTAATCCAAAATCTTGTGAACATAGCTATCTTAGTCAAACTTTTGTTTTTAGATTCTACCACCACAAGTCTTTCACATCTGATCAATTTTCAGCAGATTTTAGTTTCTGTTTCTGTTAGAACTGTACTCTCTAGTTTTCTCTAGCTTTAACTTCTGTACAGCGAAACTGGTACCTCTGATGACATTTGCCTTGGTGTCTCTTTCCCTCGAGCTGCTGTCTCTGCCCTCTACTTCTTTTAATTGACTTAATTTACTAACCTAAAGAGCATGGGCAGGCGAACGCCAAAGGTGCAATTGCGCCGGACAGCTGAGAGGTGACGGTCAGTAGTGGGTTGTTAACATGTTAGTGCTCTAGAACCGCAGCGCAACAACGTGTCATTAGAATGTCAGAGTGAAAAAGCCATCGCCAGGGCCCTGTGACAGCATGCAAAAGCCATTATCCCATCTCAACCTGACATCTCCCAATCTTGTTATTGCGAACTGATGCAATGAGAACGCAACGCCGCCACTGTCGCTCCCACCCACACTCCCTCTGCAGTGCTTACACTGATGCTAATAAGCGATGTGGGGACTGCACAGGAGGCCCCTGCTGATTCACAGCTCCGAGTGGCCCCCCCCCGTTCATTTTAATCAAAGAGCAACCACACAAGCCCTCCAGTCCCTTGACAGCCATCCACTGCCTTTGCCCCCTCTCTCTCTATCTCTCTCTCCCGCCCTCCGTCTCCGAGCCCTCTGCCACCCCTCCTGCGAGACGGTAATTCAGAGCACCACATTGTACAGGAGGAGCGATTACATCCATCAATTTGGACAACAGATCACAGGCAGACATGGAGATGCAGGAGCAGGGCAAACAACAGCCAAGCATATAAAATCAATCTGGGAGCGTAGCAGACAACATCCCCCGTCCAGAGCCCCGGAGGAGGTGCGGGAGCCTCCGCTGAGATGGATGTTTGCAGGGGCTTGCTCGTCCCGCATGCTAACCTCAGCCCGGACCTGCTGAGAGCTGAGAGGACGAGTGCCGCGCAGGAAGGGTGCTACACGAAAAGCAGCGGGAGGTGGTGGTGGGGAGTGAGAAAGGTAGAGGCAGGAGGGCCTTTCCTTTTCTAACCAGCCTAAGATATGCTCATTAAGGGTGTGAGAGAACAGGAACTGCTAGCATTCAAAGCTTGTCGTTGCAAGTCCCAATCTAAAAACAGTGAGGGGTTCCAAAGCAATACCACACATTTAATTTTCCTGCAATTTGGAGCATAATGCATGGCTGTATCCCAATTGTATATTAATTGCTAACAATAAGACAGTTGACATATGTAGTATAATAAAAGTGTCAAATAGCAACGTTGCATACTCAAAACTACGGCTGCACGATATTAAAGATTTTTTGACAAAATATATAGCGCTATATTAAACAATGCAGGGCCCATGATGTCACCAGCTCCGCCCCCACCCGTGCGCTGTCTCACGTCCGGACCGATCAAGAGCTGAGTCAGCGCTGAGCACTCAAAACCTGAGGGAAACAACAGCAAAACAACAGTAATCAGCTCTTTAATCAGTCATTTAAATTGATTTTTAAAAGGTAAATAATAAGAGTGTTTTCTGGAAATAAAAGTGTAAATTCAGCTGTAATTGGAAATATCTGCCCAAAACTGTGCAGGACTGAGGTGCACAGCTTAGGACACGTGCGTTTACAAGCACATGCCCAACCCTGTGGATGGAGGCCATGCGGTTACTCAAGTTTACTTATTCCCTCTCCCTCGTGCTTCTAAGGCAGCAGCAGCCTGTCACTTACAAAGACACAGAGACAGCACTGTGTATCTACAGCTTCTTGTGTCAAGAGTCAAAACATTGCAATTCGACATTTGATTTAATTGTCCTTCGATGTGACTTCGGCACTGTGTAATACAGTGTAATCCCCGAGTGTTGTATATGTAAAGGCTGGTAACGAAGCAATTACAGTGGCAATAATGGTAAAAGAACTTAGTGATTACTTCCTGTTAGTAAAAAAAAAGGGGGCTGGTACTGTGAACATTTGGAATAATATCCTATTAAAGGCAAACCATCAAGATTAGAACATAGCCTTTATCTTATTATTATTGTGTAGAAGCACAGTCACCTCTCAGCACTGGGGTTCTGGGTTCAAGTCCTTATCAGGATGGTGCTTTTGTGGTCTTTTCATATCTGTTTGCGTTTCATTTAGGGGCTAGGGGCTGGTTTCATCCAAATAACAGACTAATCACAGAGTGATAAAATCGAACTAGTTACCCTAAATTGCCTTAATCACTTAAAATACCCAGATTTTCCCAGATATGGAGTGGCAATCTGTATTGGGTATCCAGCACTCAATACAGTCCTCCAGGTGGACGGTTGCTTCTGATTGAGAGTATTGTGTAGATTTGGTTCTAATATTACACTGTATAATTGCAACTTCAATTCAATTGAATTGGGACACTGCCCACATCTATTTATGCATCAATTTAGCAGAATTTACCTCACGTTAGCCAGCTCTTAAAAAGTTACTGTTGTTTTATTTGTATATAGGTTTGGACAAAGCTAAGTCACCTAAATGCAGTTGATCTTTTTTGCCCAATATTCAGCTTTGGAAAAAATGAAGAGAACACTTAAAAACAATGAGTTTCTTTGATTTGCCCAAACTGAAAACCTCTGGAATATAATCAAAAGGGAGATGGCCAAGCCATCAAAACAAGCTGAACTGCTTGCATTTTTGCACCAGGACTGGCAGAAAGTTATCCAAAAGCAGTGTGTAAGACTGGTGGAGGAGAATATGCGGAGATGCATGAAAACTGATTAAAACCAGGGTTATTCCACCAAATATTTAAACTTTACGAATAGAAACGTATTTTCCTTGCATTATTTGAATTCTGAAAGCTCTGCATCTTTTTTGTTAATTTGACCATTCCTCAGTTTCTGTTAATAAAGGCTCTAAATGACCGAATGAACATGTTTATGTGGCTTTTGGTTGAAATGTTGTCAGTAGTTTATAGAATAAAACAACAATGTTCATATTACTTAAACATATACCTATAAATAGCTTAACTGATTCAGAAACTGAAGTGGTCTCTTAATTTTATTTTTTTCAGAGCTGTATGTTCACATGTAATTAAAACCTGGCTAAACTGATCATGGAGTAGCTTGTATATTTAATCACCAAGGTCTGTAAAGGCTAAAATGCAATTCTGGCTAAGCTTAAGAAACCCCAAACTCGACTGCAGCCACTTAACCATAAACACAAACAAAATTCAGACTGCAGTAACAAGCATGAAAGAGCTTCGGCTGTTGTGGTTTTCACCTTCTGCGTCCAGTGGCCTCTGATGTTGGTTAGGCTGTTTGTGGTCTTGTGCATGGAGATCGTATGAAAAGTAAACGAGAGAGCTGGGACACTCCTTTTATTATCAAACCAGGTATGCAAAAATGTAACGTCGGTTTATTGTTATCGGCCGAGCCCACGCAAATGTTCAATGTATTCAAAACTACTGGAGCAGAACAGCTAATGGGGGTGACCAGGCTCACAAAAGCTCCTGAAGAAGGTGTATGCATACACACAGATACACCTATACACAATATATGCACTCCACTAAAACTAAAACTGGTTTGAGACATGTTTTGACCCATAAACCTTCCTGTTGACTCTTTCTCCCTAAAAACTCTATCTGCTGGTTGGCATCCTTTATCTATAGTTTTTGGAAGAGGCTTGTTTTTGCTGATGAAGCCCTTCCTCTGTAAACCTGCCGTGTTTTGATACTTGGGTATGTATTGAGGGAGCTGTGCCTCCCTCTCTCTCTCTCTAAAGTGCGTCTTGCACTCTTATCTGAGGTGAGCCAGAGCAGGAGGCAAAGTGTGCTCACCCCCTCCGGCACTCTCCCGTTCAGAGCTGAGCTCTGGAGAATGTTCTGGCCCCAAATCAAACGGCAAGCCCATGACTAACCTGATTAAGAGTGTCAGAGGGGCAGGAGTCAGGCCCGTCCTGGATCAAGTAAGTGTCGACAGAGCGAGGCAGATTATCCCCTCCTATTAGAAGAGGAGGGAGGAGTGGGCAAAAGGAGGAGGAGGGGGGAGGTGTGAAAGAACAATCTTGCTTTTGTCCCGATGCTGATGCCACCTGGTACAGCCAGAGGGAGGTAAGAAGAGGGGGTTTGAAGGGACGCCAGGCTCTCCTGACGATGCCACCCAACATTGACTGCAGCTTGGCAAACTCCCAGTTGAACGGAGCACCAATTTATTAATGCACTTAAACGTCTTTAATGACATACCACACACACACCACTTGTCTCAAGATGTGGAAAAAACAAAAAACAACTTTTACTTAAGGCTGCGGTTACAGTACGCAAATTTGTGCCCTGATTTTAGCCCTGGTTCTCAGTACAGTCAGTTCTCTAGTCTACAGATTCCACAGTTGGAAAGTTTGAAAATCGATTAGTGTATAATGGGTACGGACTCAGACTTGGCCTGCTGATCACAGTTCAGTCAAGTAAGAGCATATCAAAGAGTAAATTGGTAGTGTACACTGGTTAGAAACCAATGGAATCAGAGCGAGAAATGTGTTCAAAGTTTTCAACTACCACTACACTGCAAAAAACTAAATTTTAGCAAGTGAAATTTTCTAAATTTAAAGCAATAAATCTTATTTTCTTCTCTGATGAGACTTTTTGTCTTACTAAGCATTGTAAGTGTTAGATTATTTTCCTTATTTTAGGGATAATTGTTTTAATCATTCTTACTTAGAAATTGTACCTTATTTTAAGTAATTTGAAAAATAAGCACAATCAAGCAGCAATCAAGTTATTCTGATTCTTGTTGTGTCCAAAAACAGTGATTTTTTTTTTGCTTGATTTAGGTGTTACTTCACTCATTTTGAAATCTTATTAAGAAAATGTTGCTTACCCCATTGGCAGATTTGTTTTGCTTAATATACATATATTTGTCTTAATTTGCATATGTTTTGTCTAGTTTTTGCCAATGGATTTTTTGCAGTATATGCAATGCTGAAGTTGACTTCTTTTTATGATGCTTCTTATTTAAACTTCAGGTCTCCTCTTTAGATAACACATACCCCAAGCTGCTGCACTATTTAAGGTGGAATGAAAAACGTGAAATAATAAAAAGCCAATACTGTTGTGCTAGAGCATGCTGACCACGTTTTCTCATTCAAAGATGATTTTCTCATTTTATTAATTGTGGGTCAGCGTAAATAGGTATTGGTTCAAATGGCAAAAGCACATTATTGTACTTCAGTGTTATTTCAGTGCTTTGTGTTTCCTAGGTAAAGTAAGGCACACACAGTTTTGTGCAAATGTTTTAGGCACCTGTGGGAATTTTAAGTAAAGAAAAAGCTTCTTATCTATGAAGTAAGTGTTTATTAGCTCAGTAAAACACCAGCATTACAATAAATACAAACCGCAATGTTACAAAAAGCAGAGCTTTTACAGCCCTGTTTTACTTAAAACATCTCCTAATCTCTCATCTGAGTTTAATACAGTTATTTCTAGTTCTCATCATATCAACACCTGTTTTGGTCATTCAAATCTTACTGATGTTAAATCAGGTGAGCTGCTGATGGAACTGAACATGCACATGTCGGCTGAGAACTAAACTTTGTTCTACAGCTTGGCTCAGGATACTGAAACTAATAAAAAAAAAAAATGATGTCACGTTGCCAAGATGTGTTTATAATCTGCTATTAATTTAAGGGGCTGTTTCACACAATTGTAAATGGATAATTTCCTTTGAAAGGAAAATACAGTCTAGGCTTAATCTCTCTCTGACTGGGAACCAGTCTTAAAAGTAATGTAATGCACCCATGGTTCAAATGGAGCTGTGGTTGTGAACGTTGGTACAAAATATAAATAGTTTTTCTTAACCAAAGTCAAGTTTTCTTATCAAATTCACACAGAAGACTTGCTTTGATATCAATAGTTAGATTATTAGATGTTATTGGGTGGTCAAGGGCAGTTATAAGAGCCAACACATCACAGTAATGTGTAGAATATTATTGCAGTCTGTGATGAGCTAGGTTAAGGACCCAAGTGTTCTTTTCAAACTGAAACTGAAATTACTACAAAAATAAACTCCAAAAACACTCATAGTGTCTGAATCTGCTAAGCTGCTAGACCACAATTGTATTACAATAATAACTGCATGAGCGTTAGGGTGGGGGGTGGTCAACTTCCTATATTTCACTGGTTCGTTCCGAGTGAAAAGAGAACTGAAAGTTGTCAGCATAGTGCAGGGTAATTGGACAGTTTCAGGCTATTTATACGGTATATCTTTCAGCCCTAAAGCTTTGTACATAATATAAATGCTTTCAGGTGTATATATTTGACCCCATAGAAAGGAAACTGTTTTCTTACCTAAGCTTTGCTGGACAGACTTATACGCTCTTTTTAGGTGGAATAAAAGGAGTGACCTTTTGCTTCTAGTTTATAGAACACCTGAGAAGCTGCAGGAAACCTTGTGTCTTTATTTGTTCCATTTTTACTTTTTTATGACATAATGTGAATCTGGCAGTTGTTCTTCATATTCTGTTAAACTTTCATGAATTGATTTATAGAAATGTTACAAAATTGCACAATAAATAAATTCCACTTAAAGTTAAAAAGGTTTTTCCCTCCCCCGTAGAGTTGGCATTTGGGAGATAACATGCTTCTTCCTGTTTTACACTAAAAGGCCAAATGTCATGGTATAGGATTGTCCCATAAACCCGGCACCCACTACTCACTAGGCCTCACTTGAACTCTGATGATCCATGTCATCTTGCCATGAGCACTCTGACCAGTGTTCAACCACTCTCTCAAGATAACACCTCAAACCCATACAGATGTTGGTGTTTCTAAGCAGTCCTTTGCAGTCCCATCTTCAACATTTCATAGAACCTCAACATGTCAGTGTATATCAAAAAAGGCTTTAGGAGTATTTAATGGTAAAACCATTAATTATTTTTAATTTTGCCTTGTGAATGAATTCAGGACTCTTGTCTTGTATTTAATTCCTTGCCCTCTCCAATCCCACACTCCTGTTATGTACCGCATTTGTGAAGCCACTGAAGTGTGCGAATACAGTATGTGACAAAGACGGTTTGTTATTTCGGAGCACCTCTTTTGTCTAAACAGCATAGTGAGTTTTTGCAGTGAGACAGTCTCCATATTTAAAAATCTGACTGTGTTTTAATCTGGTGAAAAGTAGTTTAAAGTCATTACACTTAAGCAGAGTTTTAAAAGTTTTTAATGGTTTAAAACCATTGATTAATTTGTCATTGTTCTTTCAATTGTTTTCAATCTGGCCTAGTCAGTGAATTCAGGACTCTTGTCTTGTCTTTAATTCCTGTTTTATACAGTATTTGTGAAGATAACCCACTGAAGTGTGTGAATACGTGACAAAGAGGGTGTGTTATATTTGAGCACCTCTTTTGTCTGAATAGATAAACTCAGGAAAACGAAAGAGGTTGTGAGTTTTTGCAGCGAGACAGTCTTCAGACTCTAAAATCCCTCCGAGATTTCCTTTAAAGACGCAGTGACCTAGAAACGCTCTTCATCATGTCACAAAAAGAGGATTGTTACTACGTGCCTTTTGCTGCATCATCATAACTGCGTTCAGTCGTACCTTGCTGCCGTTCTTTCCTTTCAGAAAAGGGACTCAGGTAAAATCAGCGTTCTCTGTTCACTTTTCAGTCTTAATGCAGGGGGAGATAAACAGCTTGAAATCACTTTGACAGCCCGTGTTACTCTATCACATACCACAGGGGATTTTAATTCCAACCTGTGAAATTGTAATTGCTTCTCTCGCCAGCACCGGAGGATTGTGGGTAACAGACATTGTAGGATTCTGTCAGCGCTGCCCTATATGATCCCCACCCCCCACTTTTCTCTCCATGAATAGTTCCTGTGTGAGAAGAGACTTTCTGAGAGTAAGAGAGAGAGAATAAGAGAGAAAGCTAGCTGGTGGGGTTGACACTAAATTAACTGAGGATGTCAGGAGACTCTTTGAGAGCAGGGCCACGGCACATGACAAAACAGGATGAATATCTCTTCAGGGTACGTTCCAACTTCCTCTTTTCTTTTTCTGTTTGTTCTGTATTTTTCTCTCCCTCTCCCTCTTTCTCTCTCTCGCTGCAAGGCAGCTGCTACAAACGACTTTAATTTTGTTTCGATTTTAAGCCCCCTGCTGGGAGAACTGCCACTGAACCCCCCGTCACTCAGCGAACGCTCAGGAAAAAAATACTAGAAGAACATAAAAAGCCAAAACCACAACACAGCACAAGGCAAAGAGGTGAACAGCAGCTAATTAGGAACAATGATGACAAGCAGCTATGACTCTAGGGTGGCCTGTCATAAAGGCCTTGAGGAGCTTGCTGAGGAAGTTGATGGTGTTTGTAGTGCTGTATCTCTTATTTTTAGTGCCTTAAAGAAAAGTAAGAGACAGTGAAGCAGTATCACAAAGTACCATAAGCAATCGGTCATTTGCTCTCTCTCTTTCTCACTTTCTTTCACTCTCTTTCACACATTCAAGGATGGCCCTGCTCCAAACAGAGAACTTATCAGCAAAGTGTTTTTTATAGGGCTGCAACTAATGATTATTTTGGTAGTCGACTAATCTGTCGATTATTTTCCACGATTTAGACGATTAGTCAACAATCATTTTCATCATGTCCTCCATCTCTGCTTGCTGTGGGTGTGGCTCCAGTTTCTAGCTTTCTAGCTGAAGTCTTTGCTTCAAATCGATAGAAACGGCTAAACACAGGATTTAAATATCCTTCAAATGTTCAAAATATTGTCCTTTAAAAGCGCTGATATTTAGTGAGGAAATGTATAATCTGTTGTGTTTGGGCACTTTTGGAGTTGAGTGTCCCCAGTACTTTGTGTAGTGCTGCAAATTAATTCTCTGGGGTGCAACAACTGGCTAGTGTTTTGATATTTCTATTAATATATTTGCAATAAAACAACACAGAAAGACTGTTCATGCATTTTCTAAACCTGTAGAGTCTGCATTTCAAGTCTGTCTTATTGCAGAATTATATGATACTCATGTTTGGAGTTACAAGACTATGAATAAGGGCTAAAATTTTCATTGTGTCCCCGTGCCAGATTATTTACCTCGGTGAAGAAACAAGTTTAATAGGTTTAGTTTAAGTTTGCATTTAAAGTCATCACACTTAAAACTGGTGGAAGCCCAGATCCACCAATTACAGATGAGAGGCAGATGCAAAGGAGATAATTCCA
The DNA here is from genome assembly GCF_023375975.1 of Astyanax mexicanus. Lineage (NCBI taxonomy): Eukaryota > Metazoa > Chordata > Actinopteri > Characiformes > Acestrorhamphidae > Astyanax > Astyanax mexicanus. The sequence continues at coordinate 27,791,817 of NC_064413.1, read as the reverse complement.
TCAGTTAGACACGGCGAGAGAGGCACAAGATAAATTTGCTGAGCTGTATCATTGGAAAGATGTTAACACAAACATTGGGATACATGCTGGTGAGTTTATTGACCCCAGAGGGTTAATGTTCAGTTGACAATGAAAATTTGGAGTCGACAATTTTTTATAATCGACTTACAGACTTAAGATGAGACAGAAGTTAAAGCTCTAGAACATGGCTTACACACCATTTGACGTTTTCGGATGTAACATTCTCAGTCTTCCGTTATTTCCTCCCTGCCATTACCAGGATGGTCCTGCTGGCTGCCCAGGGGTTCAGTTCTTCCCTCTCCATCCATGTATGGCAGGATCTGTGTGGGTTCAGACATGATCTGGGAGAAGGCCTGGGCTGACTTTAATTAAGACTTTAATTTATCATGATACCTCCTTATTAAATTCTTAAATTATAAAAGTAAAATGTTAGTTACAGAAAAATAGAAACTGTCTTGCCAAATTTGGTCTGTCTCAGTAGATGTGTCAAGTAAAATTTTTGTAGAGACAAAGAAGTTTTTTTTTTGTCCCCCACATACCAATTCTCTTCTACTGAGAAGTTGACCAGTGATTAAACCTGCAACACTCATTCGTTCTCCTGGTTGAACACAAATTGCTATGGTGAATTAAACAAAGTGAATGCAGTGGAAGACAAAGGCAATTAGCCCTTTGCAATCAGCCTAAGATGCGAATGACCATCGCTCAGCCTTCTGCCTGCATTTAATTTCATCCCCCATTATGTCCTTGTAACATCATTATGGCATCCCAAATAGTGTAACTTATCTTCAATTAGTCCGAGTTGTCAGTCATTAGGGCAGATCTGGATGGAGAGCTAACTGCAGGGCCGTATGTCGGCAGTAATCAGACAGCTTTACAGTGGCTAAGCAGGCCTTCAATCACATGCTTGACTGGCTGGGGCTTAATACAGTGTCCGATACTGCAGGACCCCTCTCTAACGGATGGCTGCTTCTTTAGGCCAGACTAAACCACAGGATTTCATTCATCTGTACTGAAGAGTGATAGGGTTCATATGTCTAGCGTAGGCATGATGCAGCTAACCAGCTGAGAGCCAAAGTAGATTAAGCTGATGAGGTGCTGTTAAAGCTGGGGATTGGCTGGACAGAGGTTTGTTTAGGTGTTTTTGCTTTGTTATTACAGTATTTCATGATGTGTATGGATTCTAATGACTTCTTGCTAAAGGAAATGTTCACCCCTTTATAATACATTGCTATACTACTATATAAGAAGTTGATCCACCAAGTGTGCAAACAGCAGCTTTGTTTCATTTAAATATCATGGTAATACTATAGCTCCTACCACCTGGGCCACCGCAATACTCCAGACATATTTCATCTCATTTTGTTCTACACTCAGTTGTCTTCCTAAAGAGCCTAGTTAAGGAACAAAAAGGGTGTGTCCCAATTGCATACAAATTATTAAGGCTGATACTTTTATCTGTACGATTGCATCTCAAACAAATGTAATATTTTATGTGATGTCTGGATGTGGAATGTACTATATATATTACTGTTTATGAAAAATCCTGTGCTAGATGTCAGGGTGCATCAGAAAAAACAAAAGGAAACTGGTCTTCAGTTATTAGTCTTTTCAGGAATCTTATGTAATGTAACATTTTTATTCCCCTTATTACTGTAATCACCTTCTCCCCCAAACATAAAAAAGTTATTAACCAAAACAAATTAAATATCATTGCAAAGTTACTTTATTTCAATAATTCAGTTCAAAATGTGAAACTCATATATTATATACACAGTGATCTATTTTAAGCGTTTAATTCTTTTATTGTTGTTGATTATGGCTTACAGCCAATGAAAACCCAAACATCAGTGTCTTAGAGAATTAGAATACTGTGTAAGACCAGTTGGTGACAAATTGCTGAGAACTTTTATGAAGGACTTGGCTCACTGCCCACACTGCCAACACTTACAGAATATTCGAACTTTCTAAGACACTGACTTTTAAGTTTACATTGGCTGTGAGCCATAATCACCAACAATAAAATAAATAAACGCTTAAAATAGATCACCCTGTGTGTAATACATCTATATAATATGAGTTTTACTTTTTGAACTGAATTACTGAAATAAAGCAACTTTTTAATAATATTCTAATTTTTGATATGCACTAGTATTACATGTTAAAAAATGAGTAAAAGTTGAATATACTCAGTTATCCCACAATGCAGTGTAAAGTGGAAAGGGAGGAGCTACTTGTGTCTGGGGCAATTATTAGAAAAAAAATAAATGGTGTCAGTGTCGGTGTCAACTAATCAACTACTTATAATTTCTGTAGCCATTCTTGATGCCAAAAGAAACTATATGCTCAGCATCAGCATTGAACACATACTTTACTCATTTTCAATGTCCATATTTCAAGACATTAATATTTTGGTAGTAAATGAGACATGGCCTTTCATCTCTGTAAAAAATGTTGTTTGGCAACCGTAGCTATGGACGTCCAGAGTGAATGCAGTGTGTGAGTGCAGTAGATGGGCCAGTGGACGGTGCTTCCTATCTAATGGTGCACTGCTGGCCCACTCTTTGAGCTAGAACTGTGTTATTACTGTAATTGATGTTCATAAATCAGTAAGAGTGTTCAGGTGTTATCGTTTTGTTATGTTTCAATACTGCTGCTTTGGGTAGAGTGTAAACTGTGTTTTGTCTAACCCATCATGAACTGGGTTAATATCTGTTTGTCACCTCTCTAGAGTTTTTACTGCGTGAGATGTTAGATGGTTGGCTTCATTTACTGTGTGATTTAAGGGACGTGTGCACTTCCTTAAAAGAACCATGCTGCCTCGTGTGAATCTTTTCTCTAGCACACTACATTTGCTTTTAGGGCAGGAAACTGGTTTTACAGGGTGCAGTTTAGAGAAGTTTGCCTTAAAAATGTGAATTGCTCCTGTTTTATCTCTTTCTGACTAGTCTATATCTGCCCACTGCAGCAGTGACAAGTCAAGATGTCCTGTTCAAGTAGTAGACAATTGCGACAAAGAATCTCTAATTTTCCATTTCCCATCACACTGGTCATGTGATCTGTGACAATGCCATGTTGAATAAAGAAAGTGCTGTAGTAGAGTGTCCATGCCATGTCTACTACTGTTCAGAGATCAGAATGCATGTATAAGAAGAGGTCAAGCAGACCAGGTAGACCAGAGAAGGATTTTAACAGCTTGACATTCTGTCTTCCATGCGTGTGAAAGTAAATCCATTTCACTGACAGGTGCTGGCGTAGAAGTTAAATGTGGCTCCATAGATTTTCATGTCTGAAGTAAAGATTTTATGGCAAAGATACATCAAAACATTACGGCAGAATTAATTGACAATTAAATCTCTAGTGGGTGGATATACCAAGAATAACAGTCAACAGCCAAGGCCAACTGTCATTTTCAGGGCTGTGTAATGCACTTTACTAACTCTTCTTGGCCTCTCTATTGAAACTTTATATAAGGACACTAGAAGCAATATGAATAAAAGTGTTCAGACAGCTCTGCATTCATTGTTTCTTTCTGAAAAAAAAGTATTTTTGCTTTTGTTGGTGCAATTGTCTCTACTGTCCAGGGAAGGCATTGGGCATCACTTTATTAAAAGTTATTGGTTGGTTTTAGACACCTCATAGAGTTCAATTGCATTCATCATATTTTTCGCACTATAAGGCACACTTAAAATCCTTACATTTATTTTTTTTTAATCGTCAGTGTGCTTAACAATCCCGTGCGCCTTATGTATGAATTCTACCAGCATTAGCTGCGAACCATGCTAGTTCTTTGGTCTTCCAGAGGTGAGTATAATGGGCCTGAAGCCTGCTAGTGGTTAGCCGCTGATGCTCACAGTCCAGCTTTAGTGGAAATCTGAAAATCTAAGATTACTTTAAATAAACCTAATAAACAGTTTTCAGAAGAGAAATCTGTGTAGATTAACATCCAGCACTGGTTTGACTTTTCTGACTCATCTAAAATGTTTTTTGTAAGAATTAAACCCAGAAGTAACCCAGCTGTGAGATCTGCCGAATTAGAAGGAAAGCATGGCGACACCCCTGTTCCTTACTAGTGTGGCATAAAATATGCCTTATAATCTGGTGCACCTTGTGTATAAAAACAGATCAGAAAATGTATTGATGTTTATTGATAGTGCACCTTATAATTCAGTGTGCTTTATAGTAAGAAAAAAACGGTAATAAATACAGTTGAAGGTTAATTGACTACCTAAGTTGAATGTAAGTAATCCTCTATTGAATATATCCCTACACCTAACCTTAACCTTACCATTTTAGGGTTTATTTAATACAGTAAATACAAAATTTATCTATATTTAATTCAGTTGTATTTAATACATATTCGGTTCAGTGTTAATCGAGCGTATGACACATCTATTATGGATCATCGTAATTAAAATCATACCAGGTTTCTACAAGATTTTGGATCATTGCTGTGAGAATTTGATTGCATTCAGTGATGAGATTATTAGGGTTGAAGGTCAGGATGTTGGATGATCAACAACCACACCTAACATTAGGCATGATACCCATAATTCTCCACAGGGACCAGACAAGCTGTGTAAGTGTGTTCATTGGTGTATCTGTATCAGCGAAGGATGCAACCTGAAGTAGCTAAATGCATTCATTTGAAAGTGCATTGTCAAACATTTGGGCACAGTGTAGTTTCCCCAAAGTTTTCCCCTTAAAAGAATTGCAGTTTATCGAGTAACCTTTGTCTTTTGCAGAACATCTGCAAAATGCCACACTTTATCTCACTTATGTTTAGGATGTTTAGGTGTCTAAGCACAAATGATTCAAGAACACTAGAAAGCAACTATCTTTCTAATATGTTAAATGTTTGCTTCAAACATATTCAAACACTTAAACTTGTTCAAAGTCAAAGGCAAAGGCCTGAACACATGTTTAGCAAGTTTGGCAAGTGACCAACACACTCAGCAGCAGAAATCTCTCACACAATGCATTCTGGAAGTCCCAGAGTGCACTGCAACAACAGAGGGGTGTGCGTGGATTAGATAAAGAGGCGAGAGCCTCCAATCCTAGACACAAGGGCCACCCAGCTGAGACTCTGTCTGCAGAAAGCCATGCAGACAGCAGTTTATGAATAGCCCTGCCAAGTCAGTTCCCTACAGGTCCGGCCTCTGTAGTGTTGAATAAACACACAGCAGCTTCCAACAGAGGCAGAGGAGAGGAGAGGAATTCTGCAAAAATCCATGATACATGACTCATAATGCAATCTCCCATGACATGTATGAAAAGTCTAGTGAGGCTCCGTCTCAAAGCTTCAGTGTTTCAGCCTGTTCTTCTATGTGGTCTCAGTGCTGTTGGTTTTGTAGAGCTCTCCTTTCAATATATAAAAAAAAAAAAAAAAAAAGGCGACATTTCTCCTCATGGAAATCAGTTCGGTTCGCTCCATGTTATTGATGCACACAGTGAGGCCATTGTAACTTCAACACAGGGCAGATTCAGGGAGGGGAGCACACTCGTCACGTCAATTTTGCATGAATGAAAAGCGTGTGCCAATCCAGTGTGACTCCGGATTGTGCATTACCAATCATTAAAGCATGCCGACCCAAAGTGAATTTGCAGGGATGACGCAAGACTTCTATACTACGCAGAAGACCAGCTCCGATTAAATAAACGCAGTTAGGCACCAGTGAGCGCAAAAGAAGAAATAAGATGCGCATCTATAAAACAGTGCTAATAAACGAGCTCTGTTTATGAGCCTCCGATCCCTCAGGCATAGCTGACAGAAGCTCTCCACACAACGCTATTTGCAGGAGTGAACTTTCAGCACCTCCAATAAGCCGGGCGAGCCAGCAGCGCTCACACTTCGGAGCTCAGGTCACCGGGAGTGCGCCGCCTTCTTTACAGTGGGCCTCGTCCTCTATACATATGGATGCGCATCTTCACCGCAGCAATAAACGACACGGCCGTCCTCCCGGCCCCACCTCCTGCCGCAGAACAATTCCCCTCTGGCTGTGTTTACCGAGAACAAATGCCATTTTTATATTCACTCCCACGTAAGCATTGACCTGTCAATCAGAGCTCTCCACTCTCTCCCCGGCTTTCGGAGGAGCAACGCTCGAGAAGCTGCCAATTAAACAGTAATCTCCCCGCACAGGAGGGGAAAGTGGACCCCTGGAAGGCCGCAGAGGCTGCCGCACGCAGACGGTGGGGGGAAATATATTTGTTTAAAATTAATTGACAATGTGCCCGGAGGTTTCAAACACACAACATGCTGTCATTCAAATGTGAACGAGAACAGGGCTCTGAATTGCCTTGCTGAAAAGTGTGAAAGAGTCACTCAAGGGGCAGTAGCTATGACCTGTCAAGAAGAGCACTTACTTACAGAAAAAAAAGAAAAAAAGCATAAAAACCTACATAAAATATAGGTATAAAATATAAGGTGATGTGTCACCACAAGCAGAGTTATGCAAATACATGAAGCTATATCTGGAAAAACGTTGTGTTTTGATGATAGTGGATATTTGATTTATTAAATCATACCCGTTACATAGTCATCCTGGGAAAGACCATTTCCAACACCATAGTCAAAGCATTATATAAATTTTACTAAAAAAAAAAAAAAAATCAATTAGTATAACTATCAATTTGCAAGGATCCCTCTTGTATTCTTAATAAATAAAAACATACCTATTTTTCTGGTCCGGATTATAAGGCACATTTTAGGAGATACTATAAGGAACTTCTAAGTCAGCAGGTCTCATTGCTGGGTGGTGATGGGGGATAGCTAACTAAGTAAAGTTAAGTATGGCTAAGCTAAGTAAACAAAACTGTAATAATAATAAAAAAAACATTCTTTTAAAGTCAAACGAGTGCTGAATGTTAATCTACACTGATTTCTCTCCTGAAAACTGTTTGTTTGGGTGAGTAAAGAGCTTCAGTTTATTTACAGTAAGCTTAGATTTACAGATTTCTCCAGCACTAAAGATGGAGCATTAGCATTAGCATTAGCGGCTAACTGCTAGCCCAACAACTCTACACTAAGCAACCCTGAGTGCTCTGGTCAGCCAGGGCGATATTAACTAGCAGTTCATCCCACATAGCTTGTTTTAACACAGTAAACTGACCCTCTGCAACACCTTGCAGCAACATAATATAAAATCTCAATGTAAAAAATGGAATGTGTGCTTTAATCATGTCTGACTGGCTTGGTATGATTCGAAAATGAAAACTATAGTAGTGGTTACAGAATGTATCTGTCCCAAACATTATGGTGGACACCGTATTTGTAAATATATATTGCAGGTTATAACAATGCTAGGATTTAAAGCCCTGGGTAGTTGTTGTGGGCACATTGTGACATCCATGTTTTTTTTTTTTTGGTCTTTCTTGTGCAGGGTCTCTGAGGCTACAGTCAATAGGATATCGTAAACCGATGCCCTCGGGTCTCGTCATTTCATGGGATCATCCACAGACTCACACGCTTCGGTCTTACAGAAACAGAGGGACAGGTGGCTTTGGGCTGTGAGGTAATGCATGTCACACACTTTGAAGAAAAATATAGTATAGTATATCAGTATCAAACAAGTTTATTTTAATTGGAACTATTATATTATATTACAGTAGTTATGGAACGGAAGGCATTTTCGTAGGTGTAAAAACGAAAAAAGAAAAAAAAAAATCACAGCTGTAATTGGTTCTTATTTCATCCACTAATTATTTTAATTGTTAATTTCCCAGCTTTTGCATGAATTAAAATCCATCAGCAGCGCCCCTGATGTAACTTAATTAACCACTGATTAACCAAATCATGTATGTACAGAACAAGATCTACAAATAAAACAGACCTTCTCAAGGAGAGGTTTTAATAAGCATAAAAAAATCTCCTGTATCTATTCATTCACCTAATAAAGGTTAATTATCATTTTTAATTGACAAAGCTTCAAGCACAAAGCCATACAGGCCTAGATACATTGACAACTGCACTTCTGTACACCTGTTTTTTTTCACAGAGTGGACATTTTATGGTCAAACACACGCTGTGGCTTTGGGGGAGACAAAATCAACAAGTCAATCTCCCACTGCTAAAAGCCCTATGAGAAGAACATTCCAGAAACACTACCCAGGAGACAGTGAGGAGTGTGCAGAGTCTCATTTATTAGGGTTGATTTATGTTGAGGAAAAAAGATCAGGGAGAAAAAAAAAAGAAATAAGCCTGCCTGCCAACAATGAGACACAGCAAAAAAAAAAGTTAAAAATTAAAAACGTTCAAACTGTCCTGATAACTTTACTAAAACAATAACATTACAAAATGTTATATCTAAAACATTATGTACGCCTGCAGAAACAAATACACCTCTTAAGTAAAATGTAATAAACCCCTTTAATTTTTTAAATCTGAATTTAAAATAAATAGCACATTCCTTATTGTCCTCAGTCAGGTAAGTCCAAAAGCTCAGGAACCAGTGTGCTTCATTTGACTTTAACTCTTCATTAACTCTGATTCTCCTCTGATCTGTAGCTCCTTCCTCTGTATGCGATGTCACATGGTATCAGTAAAGTTTTTCGAATATGAAAAACCCTATAACAGCCAGGAGAGCACAGCCCACTGAGAGCAGCTTCAGTCCTTCACTATCCAGACTCCATGATCGACTGATCTTCAGAGTGGAATCCGGAGAGGCATGGAAGCCATTCTGACATGAATCCTTTAATTCCTAAGGAAAGAAGAAACAGAGAGAACAGAAAGGTATTTCAAAACAAGATTGTTTCAAGCTCAAGAGTCATAGAACAGCAGAATACAAACTGATTGATTATGTAGTGCTACCTCAGGTAATGGATTGGGAAGGCCCACACCTGTATAAGTTGTGAGGTGTTGTCTTGTAAGTGAGACTAATATGTTTGAGTCTGGCCTAATAGGGGCTGCCAGACGGATGAGTCTTTCCATTTCTGAAGTTAAGCTTGCATTTAACATTTCTCAAACCACAAAGTCAAGTGTACATTAGGAATACTTCTTAAAAGGCATTGTCCCACCGTGGACAGTGCAGTGGGCATCCATATTAAAGGTTAGAGGCCTCATACCTATTCAATGTATCATTCTTTAGCTTTAATGAGACATGGCAAAAGTTATTTTGTGTTGTAGTCTGTGGGTCTGTGTACCTTTTGTTAATTGGTTTTCAATTCCTAATTCTGCAATATAATATTTGACAATTTAAATATTATTGAATCAAGGAATGCAAGTCGTTTTCTACACAGTAATTGAACTTAAAACAACAAAGTACGAAAATATAATTTGATCAAACAGAAATTAAATTTTATTTTTATTTTTTTCTAATAATTGAGGAAAATTAGAAGCTGGGCGTGAAGTGAAAGTTTTAATGTTGTTAGTACCAAAAGTCTTACACTATAACAGGGACAGGATGAGTGTATTAAACTATTTTGTAATTTAATTAGAACTGTGGTGAAGAATGGGGAAAACATATGCTGAGATCTTTGGGTATTGGGAACCTGAGTGTCCAAAGAGGGTTTTCTAAGTCTAATATAAAGAAGTTTTTATATTAGAACAGATTATGGCTTGAAATAAAAAAAGAAAAACTAACGTTTAGCAATTCAGAGCTTGCCAGCTAAAACTGCCCACTTAATAAAAAAAATGTTTATTGATGTTTTATAACCTTTGGCGTTACTTCTGCCATATGATCTTATCTTTGTGTTTCGATTATGTTTATATAATATTTACAGTTGGAACATGATTAAGTTCTTGATTTTTTTCTCTTTCATAATGACTGCAGAAAAGTTGGCACTGCACTTTTTAGACACAATAAGATACGCAACACTGAATCTCTGCAGCAGTTGCAACTGTAAACAGCTATAAACTATGAAACAACTATAAACCCTGTTTCAGTGTAAGAGTTTTGGTACTAACAGCATTAAAACTATCACTTCACGCTGAAATCTAAAATCAGCACAGATATAATCACAAGCAGCTTGTGACCACTATTTAAACGATACAGGCACAAACATAGAGACTAATGAAAAACTTTAGGTCACATAATTCACTCAATCCTACTTCTTCAGCAAACACAATACACAAATACATACACGTCATCTCCCTCATCTCAACTTATCAAACAGATCCATCTGTCCAGTGCTAGTGAGTTAAGGGGAGATATATAATCATCATTTATCACCACCATGCAGACATATATGATCCAGGGCATTTACAGCACAAAATAGCCAAAGATTGAAGACTAACTTTAGTGGCCAGTAGTCACTGGGTAAAATGGCTGCAATTGGGACTCCTGTATCCTGTAATGTGTTAGCCCATTAAAGTCTCATTTGTAATGGAGAGATGTCTCCCAGCTGGACAGCCCTGACAGCCAACCTAATATGATGTTCATTTATGGTGTGTGTGTGTGTGTGTGTGAGGTCGGGGGAGGAGGGAAGTGTCCCTATTAAAGAAGAAGGATCAATCTGAATGACCATTTTATGAGTTCAATATTTCAGCTCCGCCATGGTGGTAAGTGTAATCTGCAGCAGGTGCTGGTGTAGATATGCATCATGAGATTGCTCTTCTGATACCAGCGGTTTATCTGAATTTGCATTAGCTACCCTGCACTGCATCTTTATGAAGTTAGGGAGTCAGCCGGGCCAGAATGGAGGAAATAGAGAAAAAGCATTGTGTTCTTGAGCCATCACCTTGAAAAGCCTGCGGTCGTTAAATCCAATTACAAGAAGATATCAGTTCAGCCAGTGGATCGCTTTATCCAGCCTTTACACCTCTAAACGGTGCTCTTATACAGTGCAAAGAAAAATGATCTAGTCAGCCAGTAGGATTCACCAGACCAAGCCAGGCCTCCATTATCTAACTTTATCTCTGATGGGCTCCCAAGACCAATCTTGTTCTGCTTTCAAGAGCATCTTCCTTGGCTTATTTAATTCAAGACAGTCAATACTATTTCCTCATAACATTGCAAATAATCCTTCTAATAACCTTAGGCTGGGCATATTTGGCTTTTTGACAATGGTCACCAATTTAAGAGATTTAGATACATTGCACATGCTAAGAGATGCATTGACTGGGTCAAGTAATGGTTTACCATCTTTTGGCAATGCCTGTTTAAATAGCTGTATGGGTACTGGATCTAATATACATGATGAAAATTTTGATTGAACTTGGTGCTAGTGCAGCATTGATCAATGTTTATAGCTATAAATCTTTAGTCTAAATGTCCTCAATTTTATCATTAATAAACTTCAAGGAATCATTACTTTTAATTTCAGTAGGGATAACGGAGGTTGATTGAAGTTTATCCACACTACTGAAAAGGAGCACTGAAAGAGCTTTACTAAGAGTAACACCACCCATGTACAACTAAACCTTAATGCTGCCTTTGACACCATAGATCACGCTATTCTGCTCGATAGGTTAGAAGATTGTATAGGAATTATACCTGGTTATCACCTGGTTCATGTCCTATCTAATAATTCGTAAACATTGTATTAAATTTAGCTGTTTTGCTAAGGACACTCAACTTTATATTTCAGCTAAACCCAATAAGGACTTTTGTCTAAATCAAACAACAGACTGGGTGTTAATCTACAGAGATTTCTCTCCTGAAAACTTTATTTAGGTGAGTAAAGCACTTCCGTTTGTGTACAGTACGCAAAATTTTCAACAGCTTGGTTAACAGCAGCGCTAGCTGTGGTTAGCAGCACTTAGTTCTACTAAATGCTGCCCGACAGCATTACACTGAGGAACCCTGAGTGTTACCCTGAGGGTAAACCAGGACAATATTAGCTAGGCGTTCGTCCCATGTAGCATGTTTTAACACATTAAACATGCAGACTACAGTCTGATACAGGCTACTTGCCTCTGAACAGCAAAAGAGCTAGCGCTGCAGTTAACAGCTAATGCTAATACTGCTCCAGCTTGGAGAAACTTTACAGAAACTACTTTATAATACTGGATTTTAATGGAGTAGCTTTACTGCTCTCTTACTTATCTCTCAGTGGCCTAGCCCTGCATTATCTGGAGGAACTTCTTACACCTTACAGCCCTCCATGTGCACTCCGCTCCCAAGACAGTGGCACTGACACTTATTATCACTCCCTCTTATTAAAAAAAAAAAAAACATAAAGCTCCCCAACTTTGGAACAACCTCCCTGTTAATATACAAGGCTATTTTATTCTTAATATTCTAATGCCATTTTTCATTCTTCCTTTCACATGTACCAAGATGTCCTGATGTTGCCCAGCCCGGCTCACCACTGCCCTGCTGCCGCTGTGAGGCAGGCCTGTTCTGGGACTCTGCACTAAACAATTCGTCCACTCCATAGCTGTACATACAGCTGTTTAACCTGCATGGACTTTAACAATGACACTGAACACGTGTTTGATACACATTCACTTTCTCATAATTCAGTCCCTGTTGCTACTTTCATCTCTAACCATAAGAGTCTTGGATCTTTATCTTTGTAAAGCTGCTTTGTGACATTTTTTTTGTAAAAAGCTCTATATAGATACAACTCAATTGGTGAAAATGATATAGCTAATATAGATGGTTGTTCACTCTGTGTGTAAGCTGCTAAAGTTTGTCCTTCTTCCAGAATCCAGACCTAAATGGGGCTTTATGGATGTGGCAACCCTTGCCTTCTTGTCCTATAGGTTTCCTGCTGTAACACACCAAGTTCGCCTCAGCGAGGGATCGTCAGTTTATTTATCAGGTGCACTGTAATGCCTACAGAGCATTGGTACTTCAGCACAGGAATTCAAATTAAATATTTTTAACGCATGACTGAGCCATTTGTAATCAGTTTTCTGACATTTTTGCTGGAAGATGCATATATGCATTGAGTTTTCAGCCCAAACTGGGATGACACAGCCAGGGATTCACTAGTATTCTCATGACACAGTAAAACGATCTGAATGCCAAAAACCAATGACTGATTGTCCACAAAACTTCAGTTCCAACAGATGTCAAACTGTTCAGCTCACGAACAGCAGGCTCTACATATTGTTGCTGCACTTAGCTTAACTTTTTGTAGGAAAAAAGCTGACTACCTTTCTGCAAGCCCTTTCCCACCAGAGCAGTGCCACAGAGAGCTCAGCGATGAGCCCTTATTTCTGAATAAGAAAGCAGACTTCCAGGCGTTTCAAGGGAGGGAGCGCCAGAACCCACATTCCAACTTCAATGATACTATAATAGAGCAGTAGGGGGCTGGTGGAAAGGAATAATGTAATCTCAGCACCGCTCCACTCCTAAGAATGTATAAAGCCAATGTGAAGTTGGACATAACTAATGTAGAGAGCTTCAGAGGCACTGGCTGCTCGGTGGGAGAACCGCAGGGAGCTGGTGGGAGGGCATTAAAACTTCTGGATGAGGCTCCACTATACCACTTCCTCTGCATGAAATTGATTCTGGGGTTATTTGCCAACTGCTTTGTCTCTTGCAAGCAAAAATCCTGCTATGAATACAGGTGAATGATACATGTCAATGCTTCACTTCAGAGAAACCAGCACTCTAGATCATTAAAGTGTTCACACATGGATGCTTCTTGGAAATAGTTGCAAAGAAAAACAAGGAGTAAGAAGAAAATAAAGAATTATGTTTTTTCAAATAAGTAGCACTGAATCCTCTTTTACCAATGATATGCAAGATAACAGCACCTAGTTGGTGAGTAGGGATTGAGGGAATTATTTAGAAATTATTTCCAAATTTTCCCTAAACTGAACAGAACTCCGAACACATGCTACTTTCTCTGTATTACACTCAATGAAGTGCAGCAATATGGCAAATCCTTGCTGTTTGTGGGGGAGCATTATCCTGCTGAAAAATGCCATTTGGTAGACATGCCATGAGAAGAAACGTGGTCGCAGGATGTCCTGCACATTTTTCTGAGCTGTTGGTGTCTCATATCACTGCTAGTCTTATGCTATGACTCTCCAGAGCATCACATCAGCAGTTAGCAGAACTGAAGAGCTCACAGCAAGATCAAAACCTAACCTGACAGTGAAAGAAACTTGAATTTCCAATGAAAGATGATATGGTTCTAGTCTCAAGGTTACAAATCCATGACACGTATCCCACCTAATCAAAATATCAAAAGTAGACGGATTGGTTTCCCCCCCAAAAACGATATATTTCCCGCTCAGATCAGCTGTACTATTAATGAGGAGACAGGCCACTGACCGCTGTGTAAAATGGGTAATCTTTGAACGCCAATCACACTTCCAGTTCAGGGATAGAGTTCCGCCTTTCAGGAGAAACAGCCAATCAGCTTGCTGGTTTTGCAGGGAGAGGACAGAGTGCTGGAGGTGAAATCTCTGTGGTTTGTTTGTGATTAAAAGTATTTCCACAAAAGTTGTTCTAAAACACTATAGGGGGGGGGGGGCTTTGATTTATATTAGCAAATGTACCCCCCATCCCGCTTCTACGCCCTTGTCAGTATGAATACAAATCAAACCAAGACTAAAATACAACAATCTATCATTTTTTGCTTAGTCCAGACCAAGAAAATCTAAGTACAAATTCAAGCACACCCTTATTTACCAAGTAATACAATCCTAGTGACAACTGGGATTTGACTGGACTAGTTTGGGACTAGCCTACACTGATAAGAGAACACTAAAGCACTCTTCACTCACACTGGCTAATGCTTTATTTCTACTGATAATTCGAGAGGGACAATGAAGTCCTTTTTTGCCCTCCATATAAAATTATCCAGGCCAGACATGGAACCCACCCCAAAAGCAGGGTCTAGGTTTTTCACAACATACCTGAACTAAAGTCACCAGCAAACTGAAGCAGAACTACAAACTCCACAAAGATGCAGACTTAATGCAGTGCACGCTTCTCCAGCGGCACCTAGGCTGATCCCCTTTTCCACATTTGGAGGTGAATAGCATCAGTGAGGCTGTAAATCAGAGGTGCCGGTATGTTTGCTGAATAGTGGAAACTCGGGTCTTCTTGTTTGTGTGAGTCGAGGTCAGAATGTCAGGTCTATGTATGTCATCAGTCACACTGTTTCCAAGAGATTCACACTCTCTCTCTGTGTACCCTTCTGATGGATGTCGCCAGGAGTGACCACCAGTATAGAACTCTGTCCAGACACTTCATTGATCCGTGTCTGCGTTGTGCTCCAACAGTGGCTCAACACCCTCTGTCTCACTCTCTTTCTCGCTCGCGCTCACACACACACAAATCAAATGCTGTCAATACCCAGCAGTCTTCTGGCTCAGAGCTCAGGCTGCAGCTTGAGAAGGCTCGCTGGAGGTGAAGAGAGATCAAGGACGCGACCACTGAGCTTCCAGACGGCATCCAGACACCATCACTCTCCCACTAAGCCGGGGGGATAATCCCAACACACACATACACTCTCACAAACAAGCTCATGCTCGCTCACACACAAATGCACACACACACACTACAATCAGGTCTGGTTCTTCTCTGGAACACAGATCAGCTATAACATAAAATAAAAAAAAAATCTGTCATTAAAATATCAAAGTGAACGCCACTGATTATCTTGTTATAATGGCATCTGCAAAACGGTGGGCTGTAATAAACAAAACAGTCAAATCTAGAAGTTGCTGGACAAATGGCAAGCTCTGGACAACTCAGATCTTGTGGAGTGTTCCTGGTATGCAGTGGTCTGTACCAACCAAGAAGGACAGTCAATATACCAGCAACAGGGACATGGATGCCCCAGCCACAGTGATAAACATGGAGAATAACAGAAAAAGCCAGAAAAGTACAAATTGGTGGAGTTCATGCCTCAACTGGTCAGAGCTGTTTAAGCAGCATAATAGGTACAGCGTAGCATTGCCATTTTTTCACTGTGAAACATGACCAGGCATATATTTCCTGACTGTTTTCAGATTATTTGCAAATGATTACTTTAGGTCAAAGTACTCAACAATTTTCTGCAATTTCCTGTTGGCTATTGCATTGACAGACATGAAAACTAAGCCTTGTTTTGTATTACTGTAAGTGACTACAATTGAACAAAAAGCAGTTGCCTTTTGTTGCTGTGCAACAACGCAAAATGTGTTTACATGCTTTTCACAGCCAGTGTTTTTTATCTGAAATAACTGGTACTATACATTGCCTGGCCAAAAACAAAACAAACAACAAAAAAAGATTTATTGGAATCCAGTGTTGCAGTAATTTTACACCAGGATTTTGCAGCATTGATGATGGTAGAGTCTGACTGCTGCACAAAGTCTTCTCCAGCACATCCCAAAGATTCTCAATGAGGTTAAGCTCTGGACTCTGTGGTGAACAATCCATGTGTGGAAATGATGATCTCATGCTCCCTGCCATTATCATGTCATGATCTTGGAATATGGCCGTGTCATCAGAGAAGGAAAAATCTATGGATGGAATAACCTGGTCTATATTCAGTATGTTCAGGTAGTCAGCTGATCTCATTCTTTCAGCACATACTGTTGCTGAACCTAGACCTGACCAACTGCAGCATCAACCCCACATCATTTACTTAACGTAACTAAACTCTTTTTCAATTAAATTTACATTACTATTTTGGAGTGTCTGGTATTCATTCACGTTCATGAATATCTAGTAAAATATTGTTGTATATTTTTTTTAGCAGTGTGAATCTATATCAAATTTGTTATGTTTACTGAATTCAAACTAATTACTAATTATCGAATATAACAAAAATAAGATACATGGCAGACACTGGCAGATCCGATCAAAACCAAACATTTAAGCCAAGGATATCTGAATTTCTTATGAATTAGTAAGAACAAAAACAGCACTCAGTAAACAATAAGGCGAAACTTACGTAACTGGAGATGTTTCAAAGAAAGAACCTGATTATTTTTCTCTCGGAAATGTACGAATTACGCAACGTCAAAGCAACAAACCGTAAGAATTGCATCTGCCTTTCTGTGGAGCTCAATTGTTGTTTCTGGAAAGGCTGTGAGATGGTATTAAATGTAAAGGAAGGAGGATAGGAGTGTGTGAAGCCTGAAGCTGGCTATATAGGCCTGGTGACTGGATCTCGCAGCGAGCACCCCTGCGGAGTCGACTACACGTCCAAACGGCTGCTCTACTCAAGGGAAGCCTTGGCCACAGGGCCATGTGATGATGCAAAGGCCCAGAAATCCCAAAACAGTGGTAGAGCCTGTATAGCAAAGTGTGCACGCACACACACACACACACACACACAAATAAATGGGCATGGGTTTGGCGTAATTAAGCGCTTCATCATTTTTAATCCCCTGTTCCAGGTGTTTGGCGAGACTGCAAGTGAATTATTAAGGCATTAGCAGCGGGATGGAGGGAAGCAGGGCCGTGGTGGCGGGAGACCTGCCTTCAGACACTTTTTAATGGCATATCTATTTTTCAGCACCACGTGCAGCAGCCTTTTCATGACACACGCTTGCTGCTGTGCTTTTGGCACTGTATGCATGGCTACACACACCCACACCAGCACGCAGTAAAGGTGGTGTCTGGGTGAGCTCAGTCACCCAGTGGAAAAAGTTAAAGAATGCATGGGTCAGCAAAGAGAGGGAGATGAAGGGATTTTAACTCCCTCGCTCTGTGTATCTGAATAGAGATAGTGATTAATGTTCAGACCACAGCATGGGCATTCAGGAGTTCAATTGTTCACTGACCAAATGGTGCCCTTGCTTCTGAAGGCCCAGAACAGCCCACAAATGCACTAACAAGATATTCACTCATGTACAGCGGGAAAACACAGCGGTTCAAAAGGGGGTGGGGGGTTATGGGTAACACAAAAGATGCAAAAGCTTCTTTCTATTTAGTCAAATAGAATCAGAGTGCTGAAACTATTTAATTATCAACAACAAACAAACTTGTATTGTATTAATATTTTAAGTGAGAGACCAATTTCAAGTAGTTATAATAATTGTGAAGTGGCATGAAAATGATAAATGCTTTTTAAAATATCATTAAAAAACAAATGTAAAAAGTGTGACATCCAATAAAAATTAAGTTAAATAGGCCCCTTTACTCTGAAACCCAAATAAAATCCAAAATGCTGTCAACTCCCTTCAGAGGTCACTTAATTAGTTAATATAGTCCAGCTTGTGTAATTTAGTCTCAGTATAAACACACATCTGTTTTGTAAAGACCTCTGTGGTTTATTAGACAACACTAGTAAACAAACACCATCACAAAGATCAAGGACTTTACCAGACAGGTCAGAGAAAAACTTGTGGAGAACTTTAAAGCAGAGATAGATTATAAAAAAAAAATCCCAAGCTTTGAGTATCCCAAGGAGCACTGTTCAATCCATCATCCAACAATGGGAAAAGTATTTTACAACTGCAAACCTACAGAGACATGGCCGCCCACCTAAACTAAGAAGTGCTGAAGGAATTCACCTTCCAGACAGTGACCCTAAACTTACAACTAGAACGACAATGGAATGGTTTATATATAAATATATATATATATATATATTTGTTAAAATGGACCAGACAAAGTTCTGACCAAAATCCCATTGAGCTTCTGTGGCAAGACATGGCAATTAAATTGCTGTTCACAGACGCTCTCCATCCAACCTGGCTGAGCTTGATGAGCTATTTTGCAAAGAAGAATGGGCAAAAATCTCTATATGTCTCTAGATATATAAAGCTGATAGAGACATATGTCAAAAGTCTTGCAACTGTAATTGCACTGAAAATTGGCTCTACTAAGTATTGTTATAGGGGATGAATGCAATTGTCAGATTTGTATTTCATTAATATTTTAAAAACCATGTCTTATTTTTATTCCACTTCACAAGTATGTGTTATTGTTATGTAACTATTAAAATCGTAATAAAATACATTTATGTTTTTGGTTGTAAGATGACAATGTAAAAGTTAAGTAGTAAGGGGTGTGAATACTTTTGCAAGCCACTGTACATGAAGACATTAGGAATCCTGCAGCAGGACCAATATCTTTTCTTCTTTGTTTGAGTAAAAATATGAGGAAGATTGTTGTTCTCAGCTAATTACACAATTTATATCAGTATCAAGATTTTTTACTTGAATTTTTTGTTCACTGAGGTTTGATGTCCAATGTATTCTCTTTTTTTTGCATGCTTTATTTTAAGCATCTCTATGCAAATTAAGTGCATGTACTTTTTAGATTACTTTATTTCTTTTTAACTGATGACCAAGCTGACCATAGTATATGTGCAAAAAAAATGAGTTTTTAAAAGCATGCCAACTCTATATATGAACCTTTAGGGGCTTCCAATTAGTCCTCACTGACCCGTCACTTAACACACAATTAACACATCTAACTAAGCATGAACATAAATAAATAAATTACGAACTAAACAAAAGCTATACTCTCGGGAAAATAAATGACGGTGCCCGAGATGCCCTCCCACAATCAGTGGTGGGGGGGAGAAGTGTCAGAAACGCAGCTTTTCCGTGCCGTTCCCACACACGCCGCTCCACACTATTATCATGCTCCGGTTTGTTTAGGTGCTTCACAAACACGACTCCCGCATTCTCTTATTTACAGCACAAACTTGCTTTAGCCATCTCTACCGCCAGCCTCGCAGAGAGGAGTTACTAATTGACCCGAGGCATGAAACTCAAGGTCGCGCCGCTGAGAGTCGATATGGTGATTGGCTCAGGCTCCAGGATGCAAAAGCTGGGAGAACACAGAGCAGCCTTGTTAGCATCTGACTTAGTTTTGGAACTGGCAAACAGAAAAGAGATTTTAAGTAGAAATGCTGGTTTTGACACTTTCTGACGGTCGTGTGTTGCACATGCTACAATCTGTGTGTTAATAGAGTCCATAATAGAGTGTGTAAAAAAAAAAAAAAAAAAAAAAAAAAAAAAATAGACCAACACAATAAAAGGCCTGGGCCAAACATGTCATTTCACACTTTAAAATATATAGACTAGACTAGACCTACTTTCCACATAAATCCCTGTAGTCACTGAATAAGGCACCTTAGAGTATTTATTAAGTCTTAAAGTGTTAAGGGGTTAAGTCTAATAAAATTTAAATATAAACATAGCACTTTACATAAAACATATAGCTCTATATTAATACTCTTTGCTTTTAGTGTCAATTCTTTGTGGTATGGATTCCACAAGATGCTCGAAACATTTCTTTGAGATTTGTCAGAAGCACTTTTCAGCCTAAAACTACCAATCTTCTACTTCAGGCATGCAGCATGAGAAAATACATTTCTAAGATGTTCTACTGGATGGATTCAGATTTGGTTACTAAAAAGTCAGAAAGCCAATGAAAAACACAGAATAAACTTTAATGTTAACAAACTTTTGCTTGTGTGACAGGGAGCCTCTTCATGCTGGAGTTCACCCAACATTGACCTGAACTGGTGATGCTTCATCAGTCCTCAACTGTCCAGTTCAAGTGTACCTGTTCCCAACACAGACTCTGCTTTCTGTTCAGGACTCACAAAATTTGAATCTGATGTGATCTACTGTTCCTGTTCCTGATGTGGTCTACTGTTAATCCCTTCCTGACAATTTGGGTCACAACACTCAACCTAATATAGTCACACCTTCACCATGAACAAAAGCTGTGCCACTAGCATGTCAGAGTGACTGCTGTGGTATGAATGACCCAGCACCCGAGTAATATCTGGTCATGAGGTACAGCCTGTAACAGAACACTCACCCACAAAGCCATGAGTTTCATGTTTCATGACATATGGCATGTATGTGTAAGTGTGTGTAATTTATGTCAGAGTTACCTGAATGTAGAGCTTAGATTCTCTGCCTGAAACCGACCCAATCCGAGGCTCGAAGTTGGGTCAGGCTCAAGAGAATAGTCTGTGACATAGGCATCTGTTTTTTAATGCCATATTTATTTTATATAAAGTTATGGCACGATTACCACAATAAAGCTTAGTAAAAAATCAAACTGTGTTTTAAATAAAAGTTGCACAGTAGAATGTGTGTCTAGCTTTTCTTAAAAAAAAAAAAACATTGTTTTTACATAATACGTCTATGCTTTTTTAGTGTTGTAATGTAAATTAACATTATTTTAAACAGATTTTGCTCATTTAAACAGCCCCAAAATGTTTTATTGCTCTACTTACTAAAATGTCGGGTTTAAATCGGGCTCAGGCTCGTAATGACAGTTTATGGGGCGGGTCAGGCTCAGGCAGAACATGCATTGGCTTGGGTCGGACCCTCTATAGCATAGTGTTGCTCTCAGGCAACACAACATATTTTTGATTATTACAATTTTCCGTATCATACCTCATGTATTAATTTATTTGTTCATCTTTAATATTATGTTGCATGGCATGACTAAGTTCTATATTCTTAGATTATTCACGATGATGCTGTGGTTCTAATCTCTGGTCCTGGAGACCAGGGTGTTTCATTGCTTTAAATTACCTGCTTCAAATAATCAGCTTCTTATCAAAAGTCAAAATCAAAATTTAAGTTGACTAGCTACATCACACAGGGACTCCAAAACCAGCGTCTAAAAATAATATTTTCCTGCCAAAAAACATAATTTAAGAGATAGAGCAGGGGTCGGCAATAGGCGGCCAACAGGTGAAAAAAAAAAAGAAGAATAAAATGCAAGCGTTTTTTTTTTTTTTTTTTTTTTTTTTTTTTTACATTTCTTCCATGACACTTTGTTGAGCTCGGTGTGACTTTAGTCTCCCTATCTCCTTTTAAGGGCGTATTTTTCCAGTCGTGTCCCAATTCACTAGCATGGGCAGCAGTAGTGTATTAGACCGCAACCTTAATGACACGTTTGATCCCGTGTGAGGAGCGGTGTGTTTGTTTATTTATTTTTTCCTTTGAGATCAACTTTTCTGCAATTGGGTTCAACAACCCTTTGGGCTGGAGAGCTACTAGTCTGTAGCACTCCGCTCCATTACACTTCATTTTCCAAAACAGATTTTTTTTTTTTTTTTTTTTTTTTTGGTGGCCCGGCACGTAATGACTTGAAAAATATCTGTCCTGCAGCCGAACATAATTGCTGACCCCTGACCTACAGGATTAATAATTTATTCTCTGTTCACACTTTAAACGTAAAACATCGACACAGTATCAAAAACTGAATGTCCCATGCATCTGGGACCCATTGTTAGGCCTTGCTCAAACTCCAACAATTCTCATCACACAGCCATGAGCAAGCTGACCAAGCTGAGGTAACATTTCCTGACCGATTTGCATATTGTTATCCCATGACTTCTGCCATGTCAGTGTATTTATTAGTGAAAGTATATAATCAATGGGGTTGCCAGAAAATAATTCTGCTCATATTTTACTCAGGCTTTAAACTAGGCTTCTAAGATTCCACCTGTAAAACATCATACATATGGTGTTATTTCTGCAATCAGCCACTGATCATAAAGCACCTCACATTTTGTCCCACGAGCCAGTAACCGCAGCATGGTCCTAACAGCCGTGTGGCATTATAAGCTAGGGTCACAGAGTACAGACACTAAAGGAGTGACTTCACAGTGCCAGAGGACATCCACACACCTGGACACACAGCCCCACCCACCTCCGCTTCCCCTTAAATAAATTCACACCTCAATAAATCACATTAAAAGCCTCCTCTCTTCCCTCCGCCTCTGAGACTGCCTCTCCCTCTTTATTTTACGTCTCCGTGTGTAAACATGTGACTCTTTGAAGTGATTTAAGAGAAATATGAAAAAGTAAAACTGCTGAGTCTGAAGAAACTGCTACCAGGCTGTGGTTAGAAATGGGTGCTAAAAGAAATTGTTTGAGTCTGCAGAGCTTCTTAAGCTGGTGATGATTTTGCATATACTTTTATTTTGCAATTTATTTTTTGCAATTGGTTCGTAGACTGAACACTCAGTACTAACCGAGTATGTGGAATGTACTGCACTTTTATTAACATTAGTGTTTAATATCACTAGTACAGAAACTAGTGTCAGGTTCTATAACTTTCACTATGTCCAGTTGAAGCTAAAGAGCACTGCACTGACTGCAGGATATAAGTTTGGATCTCCTAGTGGAAGAAAAAAGTAGATTAAAGTATACTAAGCATTATTATGCTATCGTGCACTAAAGAGTACTTGTAGCCACATTATTAATCAGTATATTTAAAGAGTGCTGAAATAGACCAACTTTTTTTTTGTACTTATTATACTTTAACTGTACTAAAACGGAACTATTTATAAATACTTAAGTGACATTTAAACATACTACTTCATGTACTGTATGTAACCCCATATCATATTTTAAATATGCTAACAGTAAATTTATAATACATTTAATGAGTATTACAACTGTCTCACTATTATACACTGAGTATATAAAAAAAAATGACTAAGAATTGATGTTAAATATATTTACATTTGAGCACAAATATGCTTCATGTTCCTGTCTTTTGTAAATAGCACACTTCTAGTATACTTCGTTGGGTATAAAAATATATTTGCATATACTGTACAGCAATTTTTAGCAAATTTACTTTACATTTTTTATTTGACATTTAAATGTTATTTATCAATGTATCCTATAGATTTATATATTCCCAAATTATAAATACAGAGCATTAAAATACTAATACTAATATTAAAATTGTAGGTGTTATATTAATGTAATACCTAAATATATTTTGAAAACATTTTACCAATGTAGTAATTTAATTTACTTTCTAAAAAGTTACATAATACATGTAAGTGAAGTACTGTAACAGTATTGTTTTTAACACACTTTGCAAATAAGTATTTTAGAAGTATATTGAATTACATTCAACTAAAAGTGTACTTTATAGTAGCCTTTTTTTAAATACACTATACTGTACTTTTTAAAAAGTATAATCAAAGTTTACTTTCAACCATTTGATGAAAGCATAATATTAATATATTTTTAATATATTTTCATAAATCTGTTTTTTTTTCACCAGGGTTTTCCTGCATTGACTGTGGATGTGACGATGTGTGTCTGAATCTTTTGCCTTTTTCGCATGGGCAATTCTGGTCAGATGCTGCCAATCACAATCATTAGCATCCACTGCACTGTCCACTGTGGGTGGTAATACCTTCAATAATGTATGTCCGGAACACACTACCCTGTAGATTAGGAAAATTATGTACGCCTGCAGTTGTGCAGGCGTACATAATTTTCCTAATCTACATTACATTCACATTGTAAATGTAACGTCATGTTCATGTCTGACACCCACTATCAGACCTTGCCTAAACTCAAACAGATAATTCACTTTGCCTTCACTCCACTGTTTTACTCACATGATAACACCTCACAACTTTTACAGGTGTGGGAATTCTCAAGATGTGCCCTGAGGTAACAGGGATCATGTTAATCGAGTTTATTTCACACTTGCTAGGTTGCTAAAAACAGTGAATTGAATTTATGGTGGTTTATTAGAAAGTTAATTGGTTTATGCAGTTCTTTAACATCATTATCACTCATTGCACTGTCCACTGTGGGTGGTAATGCCTTCAAATATGGATTTCCATTCCACAACACACACACACACACACACAAACGACACTGTAGGTCGAGGAATGTTATATGCCTGCACAACTTTGGAATTAGAATGTTCAATTCGTCCTACACACACTTCTAGGCCTCAATCAATCTCCGATAATTTATGGCTTGTTTTCAACCTCACTCATCACAAGATAACTCCTCACAGCTTATACAGGTGTGGCCGTTTCCAAGCTCTCTCCTGGGGTAATACTATCCCATGACTTAAGGCATGGCTGAGTACTTTCAAGTGACCAATCGATGCTTTAGAAAAAGGGTAAAAAGATGGATTTTCTGCACATAACATGAACACAAACACCACAAAATGAGAAGGAAATCAAGGTGAGGTGGAGGCTGTCCTCCATAAGTAATTTGGGAATTACATGGCTGGCTTAACTGTCACTTTTTGTCATTCCTTTGGTAATCTGGGGCTGCCGTGTATTTTTTTATACACAAATGTCCACACACACACACATCTGTGCTGAGGAGACAGCAGTGAGGACACCGAAATGTGATACACATTTTAATTTCACACTCCATCAGCTTTTATGGCTGGTTCTGGCATGAGAAAGAGAGAGACGGAGGGAGAGAGTGAGAGAAAGAGAGAGAGAGAAACATTATCTTGAGCATGCTGTTAGTCCTGCTGGAGATCCTCCATCACACATGCATGGTCAGCGCTCTCCAGCTTCTCCAAATGCAGAATCAGTGAGGGAACAGTGAGCTAGTTGCTGCTGTCCTCATCCCAACTGCCACTAGTTTGGTCAACCCAGGGGGTCGTTTTTGCCCGTCTTACAAGTTGTTCACCATGCAAAGGCCAGATTTGTGTGTGTGTATATATATATATATATATATATATATATATATATATATATATATATATATAGACCTAGGCTGATGACAAATATGACAAAAAAAATAATAATAAACAATTAAATTGTTAAATTTGATCTAAATTAAAGTCTTCCTCCTGCATGTTTGTACAACAGACTTTACAACACAAATGTTTAATATACAATAAAAAAAACCTATTACTTTAAATGGCTGGCACAGCATTCGGCTGTGCAAAGAAATATATTTTTCTGTTTTTATACATTAAAGTAAGTCATACAGTGTTGTAAAACATTTATTTGTCAGCAATTACTATAGCATCTCTTACTCTATATCAAATATCCAAACTGTGCAGATACCAAATCTCAACCCTACAAAATAAAGCGCCTGTGTTTCTGCTTTGTTTGAGTGTTAAGATCAGAGGTCACTGGTTGGAACTGAGATACGGATAAGAAGATAGGAAAAAGTGATAACAGGTTTACATACAGTCATGAAAAAGCAGAGTTCAACTGTAAAAGAACTCTGAATTACACTTCTGTCTACTTCATCTTCTATCTAGATTCATGTCACTTTAGCCACTGACCACAGAAATATTTTGGCTTTTCAGAGCCTATTAAATGCATTTTTTGTTAACATAAAAACTGTCAGTTTACTCCACAGTGTTTTATATACACTTGAACAGACATGGCGTGCTCACAGACAGACACTCGCCAAGAATTTTGATGAAAAGCTGATAAATCTCAGTCCTATTTTTCTACTTAGATAAAGTTTTTTAGACAAACAGCAATAGATCTGCTCTAGAACACAGTCTGCAAAACTGCACTAAGCTTTTGGTTTCTCAGTAAACATCTGGCTGTGCTGAGACAGTATTCAACCGGCTGAGTGCTCTATTATCTGCAGTGTGTTGTGTTGAGTCCTGAAATGTCCTGCTGTTAAAAGGTAAGTTGGCTTAGAAATCGTTTCACTAGCAATGCAAGTACACAACTTGACCCATATACAAGACTGTATTTACACTACTTGTCGGAATACTGTAATACTTACTATTTATTTTCCACTTATGTAATAAAAAATAACATTCAATAATTAGTTATTTTTTTTATTTCTGTCTTGTGATGTGACAGCCAATCTGACATATGAGCTGTTTAAGACATTAAAGGTGCCCTTCCTGCTAAAATCCACTTTTTCTTGTTCTTGTGAAACACAGTAGGTCTTTCCGAGTTATATCTGGATGCTGCACATAAAACCCTTCCTCAACCTTCACTGTCTGCAGTAGATATTAAAAGAAAATGTTCTGAAAATCGAGTCAATCAGGAAAAGCTCCCGTGTCTACGTCAACCCGTGAATTAGTATTCATGGCCTCGCGCAGGTAGGTGTATGTTTGGAACAGTTTTTTGAAATTGTTTACTCTACCTAAAAGTAAAAATCCACTCCCAAAAATTCACTTCCAACTGCCTGGGCGGCTCTGCTGCAGCTCAGCCAACCCTGGGGTGGATTTTTACTTTCTGGACCTGGACTACCCACCTCTGTGAGTAACTATAGGTTTACATGGGATCTCCGGTGGATTTGGCATTTTACAGAGACTGTAAGACTTGGTCAGTGGCAGAACTGCACTTAGCAGTAGTTGTGGGCGATATGGCTCTAAAATAATATCACGATATTCTAGGGTGTTTTTGCAATAACGATATACTTGGTGATATAGGAAAACTAAAATAATTCGTTCATTTCAGGAATATAGTATAATGGTATAACAGTATAATCACAATGTGGCAAAATAAATAATATAGCATAAAATAATATAATGCAGCAAATAATATTGCAGAATATTTAGTGCATGTATATAAGCTGCAAACTAAAACAATTATACAATAAATACACCTAAAGCTTCACAGTAAATAATAGACTACTTTTAAGACAGAACAGCCCTATTATCACAATATGGATTTTTAATATCATGATATTTCTGTGTCACAATATATTGTAATTGATATAATATTGCCCACCCCCACTTAACAGGGCATTACACATGTTGTAAAGTAACATATTAGATTGTAAAGAAGCTTTGCTGTGCTGTTAGCCAATCAGAGGCGATATATTTTCATGTATGAATATTCATGAGCAAGGGCTGAAATCCTATCGTTTCCCACGCACACTCCTCCATGGCACTGAAGCAGCGTTATACCGGATCACCGGAGCACATTTTTCACAAAAATGGCTCACATAGAGACTACAACTAGAATTTTTTTAATTAATGAAAAACGATGGAATGAGACCTTAAAGCCTATACATTTTTGTGAGCACACTACTGAACTTTACAACGTCAAACTTTCATCACCTGCGAGGGCTGCATATCCCTATACCCGACACTGAGCTTAAGTTTGAATCCGATTCCATTAAAATGCATACAAGCATCTTGCAGAAGGATGTGTGTAACAGATTGTTCTCTGATTTCTTTTCTTTCTACAAAGATGGATTAATCTACAGTTACTTTTGCACACAAAGCTTTGTGAAGCTCATGCATATGAAGTGGTTTTGGCCCAACACTAGTTCTTTTTTCTTCTTCTATTGTTTAATGGGTGACAGTAACCTGCCACCCATCAACTGGTCTGACTGTAACTGTTCTGAAAAAAAGTGAGGATGAGACTGACCTGAGAAAGACCAGACACTTCCCCTCTCTGCAGGGGTTGGGTGATGGAGGGTGTGACGACTTTAGCATCCACCACAGGGCGACCCCGCATGAAGTGCTTCCCGGACTCGTAGATGTCCACCTCGATCATCTTCCCTTTAAAACCAGGATTCTTGGGAACCAGGACCTGTTTAGGGATTTAAACAAGAAGAAGATTACAAGTCTGAATCTCAGGACTGCTATTAATAAT
Source organism: Astyanax mexicanus (assembly GCF_023375975.1). Classification (NCBI taxonomy): domain Eukaryota; kingdom Metazoa; phylum Chordata; class Actinopteri; order Characiformes; family Acestrorhamphidae; genus Astyanax; species Astyanax mexicanus. The sequence goes on along the minus strand of NC_064413.1, from coordinate 27,763,662 downwards.
AATATAATTAATGAAACCGGAAAAAGGTACTATCTTTCTCTGCATTGGAGAAAGTTTATACCACAACAAACCACACCACATAATGCCTTTTAGTGTATTGCTATTTGTTGAGCAGTATCAGGCTATTACTTAGGCTATTGCTTAAAAAAAAAAGAAATAAAATAACTGTCTGCTTCCCAACAGAATGAGCAAGGTTCACAAATCATCTGTAGGCCAGTAGTTTTGAGCCATCACCTGAGGCTCAACATGTTCTTTAACACATCCTGTGTGCATGAGAGAGCTCCACAGAAACTTCTCTATCGATCTACACATGCCCAGAGTTATATGAGAGGGTCCAGATCAATACAGCTCAATAAAAAACAGGCTGGTAGCTTCAACCCCACATTACGAGCCATTACACTCTCTTTACCACAGTGTTCTCGTGGACACTGCGTCTATGCTCACACCTTTAAAACATACATATACTATACATTTTCTTCCTGCTAACCATTCAAGCCATGCAGTAAACATGTTCATGCATCTGCTGCTGGACAAAAAATAAGAGACCACTTCGGTTTCTGAATCAGTTTCTCTGATTTTGCTATTTATAGGTATATGTTTGAGTAAAATGAACATTGTTGTTTTATTCTATAAACTACAGACAACATTTCTCCCAAATTCCAAAGAACAAATATTGTCATTTAGATCATTTATTTGCAGGAAATGAGAAATGGCTGAAATAATAACAAAAAAGATGCAGAGCTTTCAGACCTCAAATAATGCAAAGAAAACAAGTTCATATTCATAAAGTTTGTGTAATAACCCTGGTTTTTAATCACAGTTTTCATGCATCTTGGCATGTTCTCTCCACCAGTCTTACACACTGCTTTTGGATAACTTTATGCCACTCCTGGTGCAAAAATTCAAGCAGTTCAGTTTGGTTTGATGGCTTGTGATCATCCATCTTCCTCTTAATTATATTCCAGAGGTTTTCATTTCGATTTGGTAAAATCATAGAAACTCATCATTTTTAAATGGTCTCATTTTGTTACCAGAGCTGTAGATATGCTTAAGTGGTAAATGATCAACATGCAATCTCCTCGTTTTAATAGATACTGTACTACATGGCTGCTTAATGAAGACTTCAGGGCCACTGGTGGCCTTGTGAAACCCTTGGCTCTCAGAAGACTGATTGCAATAGGCTAACGGGGAGAATTGGGTTAAATAGCCTGTGTGGTTTGGATCTATAAAGCGTTACACTTGAAATAGCTTTTGTTGTCTGTACGAGTCCCAGGTCACTGAAGGAAAAATGGAAGGAACCTTTGTTTTCTCTTGTCATGAATGGGAAAGAATTTATGCTAAGATCTGCATCCGCCAATTAGCGTTTCTAAGAACCACTAGAAATTCTATTCACTGTCCTTAGCAACCTGATAAGTGTGAAACAAATCCGGTAACCGTGATCTCTTTTATCTCAGGGGACAGCTAGGGAACGCATACACCTGTATTTGTTGTTGTGAGGTGTTGTTTTGTGATAAGAGAGTGAGACATTCCATTTCTGAAGTTGTGTGGGCATTAAACATTCCTTGCACATCAGTGAAACATGGAATTTTCCATACAAAACATTACCACCCGCAGTGGACAGCGCAGTAGGTGATAATGATCATGACTGGCAGAATCTGGCTTGAATTGTCCATGCAAACGGACATGCAATTGTAGCAGAAACCGTTACATCCACGTTCATACTCCACAGATCAGAGATCACAGTGTTCTTAGCTTCAGTGGAATATGCCATAAGTCATGGGACACAAAGCTAGTCAATAACAGACAACACCATGTCAGTGTAAAACATATAATGTAAAGGTTTTTCACAAACTGCACTGTACTATCAAGCCATGAAAAAGACCTAAATTATGCAGTACTGCACTAGATACACATTTGTCTGTGTTGTTCCAATAATCCACAACAATCACACGACCTTGGCCAGTGACCAGCATCACTTGTATTCGCAGCGCAGAGGTAGAAGCATCAGACCACATCCAGTGATCCTTTAATGAGTCACTTCGAGACAGACGGCAACAAAGAAAACCATCTTCATCTCCTTCATGGACAGTCACATCCAAAAGACCCTGGAGAACATCGCCACTTTGAATGGCAGGATCAGGGATCAAGGTTGAGGAAAAAGGGGGGAGAAAGGGATGAGAGGACAGAGCGAAAAAGCAAACGTGACAGCTTGCATCCTAGATTAGAGTGCCCATGCTCTCTTCAATCGATGGCTCTGGAGATGGGCTTTTGTTAGCTCCCATAATAGAACGATCAATGATGGCTGGCTGGATGCATGACCCCACCAACCCCTTCAGAGCAGAAGCCCCGCACGCTCAGTCACGATGACACTCGTCCAAGAGGTCTTCCCTTCATCCGACTACCTGCACACGGGCGGTCACAGCAAAACACACATGAACACACGCCAGACATCAACAACGCTATTAGAGATTAATTATATATTAATATGAAATGTAGACACACTTGTGAAGGTTAACATAAAGGTTGTTGCACACCAAGTGTCATAACAGCGTGTTGAAGATGTAGAGGTAGTGTAATCTAATTTAATTGACTAATTCCTGCATTTCATGTCATATCACATAAAAAAAATACAAAAAATTATAAAAAAACAAATTGTGTGGTGTTGTTGCTAATGTGTGGATTTTTGGCTTAAGGCTTTTAAACTTCAGAAAATTATAATTTTGAAAATAGAATTTTGGTGTAGTTTATAGATTTTACATCAGTCAGTTGACACTTTAATGCTTGTGAAGGATAGAAAAAATCAAAATGATTTAATTCTGATATGTTAATAACAGTAATTTGTCTCATTTTATTAACATCGATACATTTGCTTTGTTGTGTGTGCATTTACAAAATTTTAAAAAGTGAGGAAAAAAAAAATACCAATAGATCTAAAGCCTAAATTACAGAGGCAGTATATGAGAGAGAGAGAGTGAGAGAGAGAGAGAGAGAGAGAGAGAGAGAGAGAGAGAGAGAGAGAGAGAGAGAGAGAGAGAGAGAGAGAGAGATTTTACAAAGTTTAAAGCCTGGAGACGAGACTGCAAAACTGTTTTCTCCGTCTCCTCCTTTAAACACCTCAACTTCAAACATGTATCTGATGATTGCAATCATGGATAAGTTGATTTATTTGAAGATGTATGAAAGGCTGCTTTACAGACAAGCATGGTCAGGTTCTTCCTATCATATCTCATCTTTTTTTGCTGTTTTTGACCAAATTTCTTAAAATAAATTTGTCTTACTTTGTCAAAACACTGATCAGCTGATCAGTTTTGATCCCAAAACACATGCACACTTGCATCCAACTCTCAACTTTAAATTTAGCAAACAAACATCATGTGGACTTCAGGAAGCACCCCTATCAATGAAAGTGCAGTGTAGAGGGCCAGCAGCTTCAAGTTCCTTGGTGTCCACATCAGTCAGGAACTTACATGGACAGAACATGGTGAAGAAAACCCAACAGCATCTCTACTTCCTCAGAGGGCTGAGGAGGTTTGGTTTGAAACCCCGATCACCAGATTTTATCTCCCAAACATCATTGATTTAAACACCAAGCGCTCAAATCAAATCAAGCACAAACCAAAATCAATTCCCATGTGAAAATACAGTTTACAGGTTTATCTGTGGAAAGAGGGATGGTACACTGTTCAACTGTGCAGTGATGCATGCATCTCTACATATGAAACATGTAGAAATGTAAGACCTAGAAAATAACGGAAACTCATTAAAATGATCTAATAAAAACCTAAAAACTAAAAAGATGTAAGATAATAACCCAAGATTTAACTCAAAATCATCATGGATTCCCTGAATAGATGCACACCAAAGCTTTTGAAATGGCCTTTACAGTTCCTTGACCTAAAAACATAGAAAATGTTGCAAATAGACCTGTGCATGCAAGACCAATAGTATCTCAGAATGAGATGCCTGCAGTGAAAATAGAGACTACTGTATATACTGTAGCTTTTCAATACTGACTGAATAAATGTTTGCATGGCTTCTGTTATGTATCATGGTCTTCCAGTTTGATAATAGACTGTGATATTCCATCTGTTAGATGCAACATCTTCTTAGAAACAAAGAAAACAATTATGGACTCACCTGTTCATAGAATTTGTTGTGAGCGACGTAGTACTGTGCATCGAATGACTCCTCCGTGACCAACACATGCTGTCTTTCACCAATCTGTGACAAAAGAGGAGAAAGAGAGATAGATTAAGAATGATCTACAATCTTAAACAACAGGTAGCTGTCTTGTATACACGTATTAACAGTCCAATTAATTAGAAACCTCTAACTTACTCATGTATTAAAGCCACTTTGAGTTCTACTCAAACCTTATACTAAAGGGCCCCTTTAAATGTGTACACAGCCATTTCTGTGGAAATACTACAAACTAACTTTTGGCAGCATTGAAAGCAATAAAACTGAAGAAGAAAAGCAAAATAAAGTTGTACCACCAACACAAGCAGAAAAAAAGACAAAGCACATGCTAGAGACTCTTGGTTGGATTAATTTCTATTTTTTAACAACACTGATCCTGTACTAACAGTACTTACTGACTAAGGGCGTTTTCACAGCTCTAGTTCGTTTCTCTGGTCCGAATCAGTTAATGAGTTCGTTTACTTGGAGCGTTTTCTCGCTCTGTTCGGTCTGGTTTCACATAAAGGTAAACGCACCAAAATGCGCATCAATAAACCACGCAAGTGTCCTCTGATTGGTCAGAGCTGTCTGACACGGGAGTACGTTATATATATATACGAAAAAAGTAAATACAGCGAGAAGATTTTGTGTTCCAGTGCAAATATCTGTGCTTTAACACTGAACGCTGAAACGCTGCACTTTCAAACACAGTTTCTACGCGCAGCGCAGATTTATACATAATAAACAGAGTCACGCGGCTGTGAGCAGTGAATGCAGCGCAGACGGCGCGAGCATGGACACAGTGTTTGTTCACAGCTGTGGTAATTAGCGTTATCTGGCTAATATATCAGTTTAAACTGTGCTTGCTTTATCAGCAGTTTAGCTCAAATAAATGGCTTATATTTAATAGCTGGATCCGATTAAGACCGGATCACGTTCTCACCAAAAGCGAACCGCTCCAGAGTTCGTTTGGTACCGGACCGAGACCACCTCCTCTAGCTGGTACCGGTCCGGTTCTTTTGATCCGCACCCGAGTGCGATTACTGTTTTTACACCTGCTCAATCGAACCGCACTAAAGTTACAAACGGACCAGAGTTTGTTTTAACCGGACCAAATAGTGCTGGTGTGAAAACGCCCTAAAAGTAAGTACTAAGTATAATCCTACAGTAAAACACTTTAATATTATTCAAAACAAGTAAACATATAATCAAATGCAACCCTGAAACATCTGAAGTAAAAAGTCCTGAAGTAAAGCAGAAACTGAACAGTGTGACTTTGATTTTGCTGTCTCAACAGGGTCTGATTTATCCGGCACTGCTGTCGTGCCTGTGTGTTTGTTTACTAGCATGGATATGATGTTAGCATTAGCTACTTTCATTATTTTTTTTATTTGAAAGGCTAATTACTTAATCTCCATTCATACGAATGCCCCCCATCACTAGAAACATCCCGAGGGTGGGAAGGGTGAAGACTAGCACATTTTAAACTACAGCTGATGTATCAATATGCAGTTAACAGAGGAAAGCACAGCACTTTAGCTCTGATACAACAGCTAACAGACGCTGACCAGCATCACACTGCGAACGAGCTCAACCCTGAGAAAGCTTAGCCAATTGTGCCATAGCCAAGAATCCAGCTCCAGTGATCCTCAGAGGTGTGTTTAAAAAAAAAAACACTGATATATTGCAGTACCATAATTGTATGTTTTGCAATACTGTATTTTTCCCCCATTTTCTACCCAATTTACACAGCCAATTATCCAACCCACTCATTAGGACTCCCTCTATCACTAGTGATGCTCCAACACCAGGAGGGTGAAGACTAGCTCATGCCTCCTCAGACACATGTGAAGTCAGACTCTGCCTCTTTTCGATCTAATGCTGATGCAGCGTTGCCGAGTAGCATCACAACGCATTTGGAGGAAAGTGCAGCGACTCGGTTCTGATACATCAGCTCACAGATGCCTCGTGCGTATGGACATCACCCTTCGGAGTGATGTGGGGAGAAAGCGCCATCTACACACCCAGAGAGAGCAAGGCCAATTGTTCTCTCTCGGGGCTCCGGTAGCTGAGAGCAAGCTACATGAACAGGATTCGAATCGGCGATCTCCTGATCATAGTGGCAGCGCTTAGCCCACTGAACTTCTCAGAGCCTTAAAGGTAACATCATAAAACTTAAGTTTAAATGTTAAATGAGAAAAATGTTTACAGCTTTACCCGATATTGAGTCACAACCCCTGTATAAGTATTGTATCGTCAAATTCTTGCCAACACACAGTCCTACAACCGAGTTGCACTGTTTTACCTTCAAAAGAAAGTGAACTAAAATAAAGTAAAATAAGGAGCCCTGACCACAGAATAACTCAAAAACTGCACTTAACACAAAATGAACTTTACCTTTATTCCATCTGCTAAACCTGAGGTTTCAACACAGTTTATTGAAATCTGAGCTTCTTTCACTGCGTTCACCTCTACCCTGAACAAGTGCATTATATTCAGCTTGCAGCTTGTTCTTAAAGCCTGCCTGTAGGTCAGGAAAGCACATTTTTGTTTTATATCAGCTTGTAAAATGTGGCATTTATGTGCATGGTTGAAATCCAAATTAGATTTGTGTCTTTTATACTTTCCTTTTTATTACAAATGGTCTCAGGAAGGGAGAGAGAGAAAGCATGAACAAATAAGTTTCACATCATTAACATGTGTTAATTTGAGAGACAGAGAGGAAAAAAAAGAAAGAGGCAGGAGAACATGTCCAGGCTGGCGCTACTCTGATTATTCAAATCAGCGATGAAGAAAAGAAAAAAAGAAAAGGGCGCAGGAAAAGCGACCGATGCGTCCGATTCCATTCCCTTACTATAATACTATCTGTAAGTGTTTTTTATACAATCAAAACATTATGTCCTCTCTGACGAGCCAATTAATGGTGCGACTTATGAGGGGGCGCAGAAAAAAACACGGTTGGCATGGAAACTAAATTCTGTTGGAGATGATGTATTGTTGGCTGTCCATTAGATTTCAGGAGCGAGCGGCACACCAGTGTTGACTGTGAAGGAGGTATAAAAAAAAAAAAAAATCAAAATAATAATAATAAAAACAGCAAAATGAAGGCACTTAGGTTCTTTAAAAACAGGAAAGAGGACTCTTGCAAAAAAAATCACAAACCAGCTCTTTGCTGCTTGTTGTTTTTATTACACACACAAAAAGAGCTTTAATAAGAGACCCAGACCTCGCATGCAGAATGAGAGGCCTGTGTGCAGCAGCATCAGCATGAAAGAGAGAAAGAGAGAGAAAGATAAGAGGAGTATTTAAAAAATGCAAATTGTTCCAGCTCTATTTGCAGACTGAAAGAAAGCAAGGCCCATTGAAATGATATTTAATGTAATGTGCCTGCTTTTGCCTGAGTTTACAGGTTCAGGAGAGCATTTCTTTCCATAATGAAGCTCTTCCTGATCTTCTTAACCCTTTACCTTCTACTTAAACATTTGCTAGAGCACATCTTATGCTAGAGTCCCCATAACTTATTAAAGAAGGTGTGGAACTTAGCTCAACCTTAGCTTAGCCAATCAGCAGAGAGTCTTGCAGTGGTTTGCCTTTTCATTTTTCATAGATTACTCAATGTGTTGATTGCTTTTAGTGAAACATATAGAGGCAGTTTCCTAAACAGGGATTAAGCGTAGTCTTGCACGGCAAAGCATTTTGAATAGGGTTTTTTAATTGAGGGAAGGAAGATACAGTCTACTATAAAACTCAAAGTCAGCATATAGTTTCAGGGGTTTGGAGGTTTTGATGAATGGAATTATGTTATTTTCTACAGTGGACACTTTTTATTATTATTTTTATTCTGTATTTGTGTGTTTTGTCATCCTAATTGTTTATAGAGGTGTATATATATATATATATATATATTAATCGATTTAAAAAATGAATATGATTAATCACAACAATATTCTGTGATTAATCACATTTTTTGTTTTAAGACAAGTTTGTATAGTGTATATTTTAATGTAAATGAATGAATGAATGTAAGAAATGTAAAATGCAGTCATATTTATATTAGTGATAATAGATTGGAGAGTGGAAACTTTCTATTAACTTGTTTTATTGTAAACATCTAATCTTGATTGTAAGGATTTCTGAATTAGAACTTAATTTGCTGAGTGTAAATATTGGTATTGCACACATGCTTACAATGGGGGGATGACCATTTAAATGACCTGGGTGAAATATGTAACTGCCAGTATTTGGTAATGTGTACACTAAGTGCACTGAGAACGTAGAGAACCAGTGTGTGTACGACGGATATAAACATAAATATATATATATATATATATATATATATATATATATATATATATATATATATATATATATATATATATATATATATTATCCAATATTACTTTTTTCTTGGACAGGATATTAAAGGGTTAAAGAGCTTTTCCTGTTTCTGTTTCCTCAGTTTTGATCATAAGGAATCTGGACCCATATTTATGAAAAGTCTCTGTAGTATACTGACCTAGAGTTCTGCAAAGACATCTGTTAAAAAAAAAAACCTTTTTAAAGCTTGGTAACTGAAGCCTTTAGAAACTTATTTATCAGTCATATACTACTCTAAAGTACATGTCCTTCCTCTACAGAGTGTGCAGTGTGAGCTTTGTCCAACATATGTATTTTGCCAGCTTGCCAAATTTAGTATAAAATTTATATGACAAATATTGTATCAAAGAGCCTGAACTTAAAGGTCTTCTTTCAGGGGTATGTTAGGTTGATATAAGTGGCTCAATAAGAGGGACCAAATGTCTTTGATTACAGGAAGTGATTTTACACCCGGGACATACTTGCCTGTCTACATTTGAATTCTCACCATTCATACTGTTTGTGACATTGATTTAATAGAAAAAGTAGTAACAGTAATTCCACTCAAGAAGTATAACTGATTTCACAGCAGTGGCTATAATGGGTCTCTTTAAAAAAACATGTAAACTAATGAAACCAAGAATGACATTATTCATTTATTTAAGTAACAGTCCAAAAACAGGCAAAAACGCAGCAGTAATGCCCCCAAAAATCCCCAAATTTTAAGGATATTTCATAGGGAACATGAATTTACCACCAGTAAACTAGGACCCCATTTAGACCTGGTCCCTTCATATGACTAGTATCTGGAGGGGCTTTTACACTTAACACCTGAACACACCAAGAGTGATTCGGTTTTCAAATGTGTTCACACTGCTGCAGTGTAAACACATTTAAATGCTTAGATGTGCCTCAAACAACCTTTCACATTGGTTTAATGGGATTTTTATTTGTGTATAATCCTGATACTTAAGACATAAAAGTGAGTAGGTGTAAACAGGATCTTGGAACACCAAAGAGACAGAGCAAGCTGCTTAACATCCAATAAACATTCACCCACTTTAATACTAATTATTCCCATCTTTTCAGTAGATGTCAATGACAAAGTGCAAACCTTTGTTGTAACATCCAAAAATGCAGCTTTTTATTCCTGAACTAGATAGATAAATGTTATCAAACTGACACAAGTTAATCAAAGCCATAAACTGCAACGGGTGGTTTAACTAGATACTACATCTCTCTTTCAAAGAAGTACCTCCATTCACAATGTTGATAGTCCAGTACTAGGTACAATCCCTGTCCAGGAAACCAACCCTTAGTGTTAAAAGTCTTATAAAAGCTAAATAAAAGGAGAACTGGAAAAGAACAGAGGACATTATGTCAAAACAGAACAGAAATGCTTCATTTTCAACATGTTAAATCATTCTATAAGAAACTCCAGGCATAAAAAGGGTCTATTAATCAGCAAACACATATAAAAACACACCTGCACTTCAACAGCTTTTGCTCTGTGGCTTTAGGAAAAATGGTGTTTCTTCTTCCATCAACTGTGAGGCTCTCCCCTCACAATTACAGCTGTATTGGAAATGCACTAAATTGTGCTCTTTAAAACCTCGGCTTGAAAACTTAGGAGCAATTACCATTAATGCACCGCAAATACACTTCAAGGTGCATGACCGCTTGAATTCCAAATGGGGAGCATGTCACTCTGTGTGTCTCTGTGTGTGTGTGTGTGTGTGTGTGTGTGTGTGCGTGCATGCATGTGTGTTGCTCTCAGTGAATTACAGCAACTGAATGAATCTCAAAAAGCAAGAGTCAATTTAAAGGCGACGCATTTTATATTCCAAAAAACTGTCATAAAATAAAATAAAAAAAGTGAGGCATTCTGTGAATGTGTATAAAAAAGCAGAGCAAGACAGTACTGGTTTCTTCTTGATCTTTTGCAAACAAAGACAAGACAAGCATTGTTTTTACTGGGGAAAAAAAAGAAAACTGCACTGCTGCTCTGAGAGTTCATGTGCAGGTGAGTTTTGAACAACAAGATTTGTTTCCTTTTCTCTTCCGCCTACAACACCCATTTAGAATTCATGAAGAGAAACAAAAAGAATTTTATGTTCGCAGTGCCAAACTTTCACTATTATTGTAGTATTTGAAAAGCAAGCTGTTTTCTTCTGGTTTGCTGAGTAAAGATGAAGGAGGAATGAGAATAATCCTTGGATCAGTGCAGCTTCAAAGAATTTTAAAAGTAAACAGTGAAAGATTCATTCTAATAAGCATCTTCACAAATCAAGGAATTTAATGCATTATACTGTACTGATAATGAGGTCATAAAGCATCACTACAAAGTGGTTTAACTAGAACAGTTAGATCTCATTAAGAACACCACTCATAATTTCAGGAATTATTTATTACTATCTATGTCTGTGTACAAAAGTACAAAAACAAAAGAATTCCTTTTAAATGGCATCAGGCATTAAAAGAAAAATTACAAGAAATGAGAGTTATTGTGGGTAAGGTGAACTGGAAGTGGTAAGGTGTATGTGGGCGGGGTGTATGTGGGCGGGGTGTATATGGGCGGGTCAGGGTGGGGTATATGTGGGCGGGTCAGGGTGGGGTGGATGTGGGCGGGGCATGGTGGGGTGGATGTGAGCGGGGCATGGTGGGGTGGTTGTGGGCAGGGCATGGTGGGGTGGTTGTAGGCGGAGCATGGTGGGGTGGATGTGGACGGGGCATCTGTTATCTACAAAACTTTTAATAAAAATTTAATTAAAATTAAAAAAAATTTAAGACAATGCAATTTCCTTAACAGAACATCTTATTTTGGTGACTACAAGCATCATAAATTGGAGATGAGTCTGATCTATTACTATATCAGGTCATTTAAGTCATCCACTCATCAATTACGATCCTCTTGCTGATCCAGTCCGTAGTTTGCACTGGACTTTAAACTCACTGTAACGTAACATAACAGAACTTTAGAGACGTCACTTATTCCATTCCACATCTTACCATTATCTATGTAGCCAAATGCCAGCCTGCTAAATAATTAAAGATCTGTTTATCTTACAATACTACTAACTAAACAAACAAAAAAAAAACTCAATACACTTCCAGCAGACAAAAGCAGATTAAAAGGATTACAGAGAAGATGCTCCAATTTAATACACTCAATGACCCACCACTACCTGTGGCAGAAAAACATAAATAAATCAGATTTCACAGCCAATTGGCTGCCATATATACAATATACAATTAAATGGAATGCCCATTAATGTGATGCATCTGTGTATTTATTTGTCGCTTTTCTAATAACACATAATGTGTGGTCAATTTCAGCCTCATGATTTAACCTTTAGCTTTAGCCTCAGCATTTGTATTGACGGCTGTGTATTGGAATCCAATCATAACTGGAAAAAATGTATACTGGCCCATTACAATCATATATAGGGAAAAGTATTGCTTAATGGTAAATCATCTGAGTTTACTGAAAGTGTACTCAAAAATAATAAAGATAATAAAGGTTCACACCCATATAATCTCATCAGCTCATCAACTGCCATGTTTAGCAGATGTGTTTAAGTAGGGAATTCTCTGCATAGTTCTGGACACTAGTTCTCCAGGAAAAAAAAAAAATCAGAAGAACTTGATTATACAGTGTATAAAAGAACAGAAGCAAGTCTGCTTAAGATTTTTTTTATTATCTTTATGATCTTTGCCTATTGCCACCAATATGTTTAGCAACAACAGCTTTCGCTAGCTCTGGTGCAAAACGAATGAAAAAGGAACTCACTCTGGCTGATCAGCTACGTTAATGGGTAAGATAAGGGGTTAATAATAAAAAAAAAAGTCAATGCTTTTCTGCTGGCGGAAGGAGACTCCACAGACGTTCCTCCTCAAAGTGAAAGGAAGAGTTTCTCAGCCCGCTCGCCTTCGGGCTGACTGGAGGACATTCTTAACGTTCAAAGCTTGCGGACAGGTGTACCGAGCAATCAAAGACAGGCCTCCTCCAGCTCCAGATCATGTTGGAAAGGAAACGAGAACATGATTGTCACTGCAAAAGAAAAGTAAGGTGGGGGAGAAGAATCTGAAGCTGCTTTCTGTACAGGAGGCCGTGATTTATTGGAGCGAGGCCGAATCAGTATGAGCCCGTGAAGCCCGCCGCCCCTCTGAGCTCGAGGGGAGGGCCGCCGCCTTGCTTTGGCCTTTGATTTTCCCCTCATCAACTTTTGAACAGGAACGTGTGGCCGCGGATCCAAAGCCCGAGCGCTGGCGAATTCATCCAGCATCACGCGGAGATGTGAGGGGAAAGCGTGTAGAAAGAGAGGAAAACTGGGGGAAAAACACGCTCGCTACACTGTAAACCCCCTCTCTGTGCTGAAACATACATCTGAGCCGACCGGGAAAGGCCTCAGGAGACCACCAACACTGCCGCTGCTGCCAAATAGATGGCTAGATTAAAGGCGTACTTCATGCAAAAAGAACCAACAGTGCTAATAATTCATGGAAACTTGAAAGGACTAAGTTAGCATTGAGCAAATGCTACCATGCTAACTGGTCCCCATTAGGTTTCATTTGGGTGAAAGAACACGCTTATCAAATTTTTTTTTTTCACTAAAGCAATTGCAGGCAATAACAAAAACCTGTATTTCCATGACATTAATTCAATTTAAATAACAAGGCCTCACATCATACTTCATGAGGTCTGAGTTCACTGGCATTGTTTAAAGTGACCATGCATAAATCTCTCTGATGAGAGTGAGTTGAGTAATTGCACTGAGCATGTTCTGACATCTCCATGTTCGCAGTAGTATCAGTATCAGCACCATTAGCAGCACCAGAGTTGCTCAGGTAATAAGCGAGAAACCTATTAGACAACTTTTTTTAGAATAAATATTTTTAGCTTTTTTTAGCTACTAATACTATTGCCTTCAGGTTGTAAGAAAAAAATATATATACAGTATTGAGCAAATGTTTTAGGTACCTGTGGGAATTTTAGTAAAGAATAAGTGTCTTTTCTGTGAAGCAAGTGTTTATTAGCTCAGTAAAACACTAGCATTACAATAAATACAAACAGCACTGTTTTCTTTAAAACATCTCCTAATCTCTCCTCATCTGAGTTTAATAGAGTCATCATATCTACACCTGGTTTGTAAATTGGTAAAGTGGTAAATCAGGGGAGCTGCTGACGAAACTGTACATAAACACAGGCTGGCTGAGAGCATTCAGGAGAAATGTGGAACTACACTTTGTTCTTCAGTTCGGCTCACAGGATATCACATACTTATAGTTAAAAATGAGAATTCCTTGTTATGTTTTACTGTATGTATGTTTATTTGCATCTGTTCAAATCATATGTGGCGTTTTTTTTAGGTAACATCACTCATATTGCTGTATGATATATATACAATATAATATATAAATATATAATCACTCATATATTTATCTAAATGGATTAGTGTAATTTGCTTTGGTGCCTAAAACTTTTGCATAGTACAGTATATTAAGGACTGTTGCTTTAAATGCAATCATGCTATATAATCATAATTAAGTTTCATTAACTCCAAGCCACATCAGTATGTTTGTTATTTTTTGCCATCTACTATACTGTAAACTGCTATACTGTGTAGATGCTGCAGAGATACTCCAGCACCGCTTCGGCTCTGGGCCAGGCAGACCACATTGCCTCTTAATTGACAGTAAAGCAGGCCGACGGATTACGGGCGGCATCAACAAACACAGCAGCAAATATGGAGGAAGGATTACACCACGCTGCGGGATCCACAGCCTAGCGGCGGCTGAGTCCACAGCGGCGGACGGGACAGCGATCGGATTGGCAGCTCGTGAAGGATCTCCGCTAAAGCCGCGCTGAGTGAAAACAAATGCGAGGCGGGCTGGATCTGAACCAGCGCTGAAATAATAATTACACAAGTCCAGTCCAAACAATCCTGCTAATCTACAGGGCTTTAGAGAGCGGAAGACAAAGACTGGAATATTCCGATCGTACGCAGACAAGCTTTGCACAAGACAAAGAAAATACGAAGCTCTACAGTGCTGCGTTTTCCCTTCGTTTTCTTCTGCTTTTTTTTTTTTTAAGGAGCGGACGTGCCGTTAAGCACTCTTATCGAGAGCGAGCGATGATTCCTGCTGGAGTCGGAGCCAAATCCTCCGTTCTTAGCTGGTGTCAGAGGAGCTCCATCACCCCCGACCCACGCACCCTGCAGAGATCCTCGGGATAATGCACCTAATTGAAAATAAATCTGAATGCTCAGGATTAAAAATAAATAAATAAATAAAACAGCAGCAACAATTTGCTAACATGTAGGCACTTCATTACCCACTTCTGCTCTTTATACACTAAGTTACACCTTAACCAGAGAAGCTGGCAAGTTTTTTTTTGCTTGTGTAATCACTTTGGCACAAGCACAAACCTTGTCTCGAATTTCTATAGTTCTAAAGTTTAGGTCTGATTCCTTCATCTGCGGCATTCAGTCTTCAGCACAGTGATAGAAGCACACAACTGCTAACCAGGATGTGTTGTTCTAATCTGTCTACAGCCATGTTTTTGTCCAATCCACTGACACTTCTGGCTATTAAAGCAACAAAAGCAAAAATCCTCACAACAGATGGCTGCTGCTGATGCCCACTGTTTCTGTCAATATTTACATACAGTGCTACAAATGGTTCTTTAAGTGATGTTATAGAGGAAAAAAAATAATTTTGGTTCAATTAAAACATACATACATATGTGCTGTTTAGTTTATAAGAAAATCAACTTCTTTCAAAGATCAAACACTTTTGCAACATTCAGATCAAAAGTAGGTCTCAAAACATGTTCTTCAGTCTGTTTAATTTTGATTTTACTGCACTTGAGAGAGAGGACTAAAAGACTTTGCTACATCCTGTTATCACCTACGTGGGGTTCATCCCACTATAATTGAAGTTTATAGATTTGTAAAAGAAAGTGCATCAGCAAGCAGTATGTTGTGAATCTGTGTCTATGTGTTGTGCCAAATTTAACCTCCCTTACCAGGGGTGTCGCCTGGCGTGGGCTTCCGGGGCTTTAGTCCCGAATAATTATCCAGTACCCCCGAATCATTTCACTTAGATCAGCTGTACCATATACATATATAAATCCCTATGAGCTGTACTATTAATGAGGAGACTGTGTCAATGGGAAAATGTGTTTTTGTACTTTGGTGCATGGACATTCACAATATGTAAATCAATCAATCAATAATAATACCGCCCCCCTATTGAAGTCCAATCATTTGTGACTTATTGCTGCTGCAGTGCAATAAACTCCAATCAGCTCTTTCTCTTTCTCCTGTCTCTAAACCCATACATCACCCAGTGCACCTCCCAAACTTCCCCTTCCAATTTATTTATTTTTTTAAGCATTTTCCAAATTTGAGCTCAGGGAGAAGTCAGCTAATATCAGGGGGTTTTGTTTCTCTTTTAAGGCCCATTATAGTTCCTTAGTTTTTACAGGTGTATAGCGTATTTTGTTTGTTTTGAGGTTTTTCAACATCTTGATCCAGTTTAAAGAAAAGAACATAATGATTAAAGCGTGATGTGTGCACAGTGCTGGTGTGCTTGGTGGCCTTTAAACTTCTATTACTTGTAGTGACCTGAGTCTTATGATATAAAAACTTCTTTTTATATATAAAAAAAACAAAGCAAGTCTTGCTACAGAAAGCACCCTTGCACCCATTTCCATTTCCATTTCCAGAAAGCCGGATATTTTGAGAAATGGAGGATAAGAGGCGCTAAACGTTATGGAGTGTTTGTTCACAGGAAAATGTATGGAGCCTGCAGCAGCATAATGGGAGCACCCAACACTAAAGGGTCTCTTCTTTTAAGAATTCACCTTACTGCACTTCAGTCATGTGAAGGAAGGAGCTCAGCGCCCTCTTCAGACATGACGGCATGCCGTTCGAGATGCTTACGATACTCGAGAACGGAAATCGCTGGATGATCTGGATGATATTTTATGATTTGTTCCCTGCTGTTACCTTGACAACTATCAAAAAAAGTAATGAAGGTGTTAATGTATTAAAATAACAATGAAGACGAAGCCGAAGATGAGGAGGGCTTTACTAGGTAGTGAAAATATATGACCACAAGACAATTAGGCAAAACTACTACTAAGTTTGGAATAGATAGATAGATTAATGAACAGATCGACAGATTGACTGACAGAGATATTAACCTATTTAAACTGTTTGTATCCAGTTGCAGCATCAGAAGATGAGCAGACTTTAAGATAAACCAGGGCAGCTGAAGTATTCACACAGGGTGAGTAACATAAGGAATCAAATTAGGGGCACACACTCGCTCTGTCACCCGGCATGGGGTGAGGAACAGGGGAGGGAGGGAGGGAGGGAGGGATGGCGAGAGGGGGGGGAAGAGAAAGAGAGAGAGAGAGAGAGAGCGATTAGATAGAACATAAATGTGGTCCGGCTCTAATAGTGCATGATTAGCATAACAAAGGAGAGGCAGCACTCCAGTCTCTCACCACTGGGCACCCAGTCTCATTAAGAACAGCTGAATAACAATTACCCAGCCCTGTGTGTGTATTAGTGTTTGAGAGAGAGTGAGTGTGTGTGTGTGTGTGTGTGTGTCTGAGTTGGGGGGTCTGAGTATATGTATGTGCGATTGAAGGAATATGTCTGTGTGTGTGTCTTAAAAAGAAAGGAAATTTGTGTCCCTGTGTATGTGTAGTTAAAATGTGTGTGTGTGTGTGTGTGTGTGTGTGTGTGTGTAAAGTGCATGTGTGTGTGTGTGCTGCCTTAATGGTTTCTGGGCTCTCTCTCTTTCTCTCTTTTCACTCTGCTGTTAATTCACACATTCACTACCCCATGCCAGGGCACACACAGTTCGACAAGCATTTGTGCACCTGCATCTAATGCGCGTGCACACACACATACACACACACAAACACACACACACACACGCTCGCACACTCACATCCCCTGGCTCTAGGTTGGGAAAATGATCACTTTCATTATTTACAATTACTCGCTCGCCAGCCCAAATCACAACCAAGCAACACAAATTACACGACTTAGAATAATACCATTACTGATGGATATTATGAGGCTCATATCGACCACACAGCTGCAGCCACTACACACACAAATAGAGGCCCTCATTATCACACCCAAAAGCCATACATCACGTCTCTCTTGTATTTACACAAAGACACCCTTTCCCAACCAAAACTCCACTAATCTCCTCTTTCTGAGAGCTGATCTGTGTGTAATCACATGCACAACCAGCCTCCATTTCAGCACTTTACAGTACCAGTCCACTGCGTGAACACCTGACTGAACTGGTGTTTTTTAGAATCTTAAACTGTGTTTACACTTGTAGTTCAGTTCGCTTGATTCAGATTATGTATATGTTTAGTCATATGCTTAAAGCAAAACTTGTTGGACTGATTTGAGATTTTATCACATATTTAGAGGCAACAACTGTTGATAACTACATTATCAACTTGTCATACAATAAACTGACACGAGCTCAATATCATACCTTCAGTTATTAGATTAAAGTTACTTATCCAAGTCACTGTGTGTTACTTTTGTGTTATTTTCTTAGTAAAACATGTTGTAGCGTTTCCGGCTGGTTGTGTTGAAAGGACAGACGAGAAAACGTTTACAGTCGTTGTTTTATTGCTGGAACTGTCGGCCACAAGCGTGCTGAAATAACAACAGGTTAGTGAGATAACAAGCTAACAGTCAACAAGTCACTGTGCGTTACATTTTTCATCATTTTTCTTAATAAAAAGATATTGTAGAGTCCAGCTGGTTATGTTTAAAGAAAAAAAACTAAACAAAAAAAAAACATTTACTGTCATCGATGTATTGCTGAAACTGTCGATCACAACCACGGCAAAATAACAACAGGCTAGTGAGCTAACAAGCTAACAGGCTAACACTAGCATGGGCTCCGTGCTCGCTCCACCTCACACACACAAACACAGACCCTGCACTCTGTCCACCTTTCACACAAATACAGTGAGTCTCTCTCTCTTTAACTCCACCTCTCTTCACCTCACACAATAAAACATTTAGATCTTCATTAGAAGTTTATTAATTTTGTATTAAGTAAACTGGCGTGTTTGTGTAAACTGGAATAGAAGTGTGTGATTTGGAACACAAAACAGAGGAGTGTTTTTAAAAAAGAAAGCTGTCACTTTTCAGTTTTAACAGAGACAGATTTCTAAATAAAAGGCTGTAGCTGCTGTAAACGGTTAAAGTAGCTACAGTTACATACAGCAGGTACATAACCAATCATTATGAGAAGTAAAAAAAAAAATAATCATATAAAATATTTCAAAGAAACTATGAGATTGCAATACTACACAATACATTAAATACAGTTTTAAGCATTTTATACAAGATTTAAATAATATTTTTTTTTTTATTAGTTTTCCCAAAAAGCTCATAGTCTACTATCCAAAACAACATAAAAATAGTTTAACAAGCTACAGCTCTGATATTATGCTCAGACACTGGAGGCACACTTATTATAAGATAATTCATAAACAGGTACAACATAAGATCTCGAAAAGAAGCAACACAACATTTTACCTGAAATGAAACTGAAAGGCTGTTCTTTATATCTGGCTTAATAAAAGCCACTACCAACAAACTCAACCACTATTCAGATTCCCCAGAATGTTTCTTCTAAGAAGCAGCTATTTTGAAGAGTGTAGAACATTATTTAATCCAAATGTTCACAAAACACAATTCTACTGGCAATGTCACTGTATTGTGCTATCAACGGCACATACTGGCCTTGCGAATGCGAAGTGCAATGAAAGAGACACTTGAGCTGTGTGAAAAGGTGTTTGCCCTTGGATATGTCCTAATCAAAAAACCTCAGTCTAAAACCTACTGAAATAGTTTTGTAGTGAAATGTACAAAGGTGTTGGGCTATAGACGGTCTGATCAGTGAACTTGGGGCAGATTCCAATTGTGTTTCAGTGTGACTGACAATAGCCAATACCAGGTATACTGGGCTGAGTGGTGTACTCTTAAGAGTGGTATCTGGTTAGTTGTAATAAAAAAAAGTCTTAAAAGCAGAGTAAAGCCCTATCTGGACAGGATTAGTTTCTCAGGGGTAATTTCCCCTGGGGTAATTTTCTCTTTTTTTCTGGGGCTCCTCTGGGATTTTATTCCAGTCCGGATTGACCATGTATGTGTTTTTTCTCAGATGTCCTCTGAGAAAACTACAGGCTGAACGACCTATTGTATTTCACTACAGTCCTACAGTAAAGTTAGTCCCATCTGGATCTACATCTGTGAGTTTCGTCACCTCCTGTTTAGTAAAATAGCTATTTGTCCACTGCTACACACATTTGGGTACTTTGGGTGCGCATTTCCATGGAGATCCACGTAAACACAACAGCAAATGGAAAAGGGGGGGAAGGGGGTGGTCCTAACGTTATATCACTTGACTGAGAAAGCCAAAAAAAATCTCCTGCTTTTTCAATTGCAGTCTGGATGCAAGAGTTTTATCACTGAGTAGAAGTAATTTTTCACAGACGTTCCCCTGAGAAACTTATCCCGTCCGGACAGTGCTTAACACTGCAAAGAAGCAGGGGGGGATCTCTGGATCGTATGATCTGACCAGATCCGTTTAATTATTGCCAATTTGCATATTTTGGCTCAAGAATGGTGAACAGATGCATAGCCAATTGATCCTTCCCATCAATAATCGGGACACCTGCTCATTCAATGTTTGTACCAACATCATAGTACATTATAAGGTATTATAAATGATGGTGTATCTTGCTTTTGTTGGTGTATTTTGCTTATTGTCTCTACTGTCAAGGATATATATATATATATACACACAAGTTACTGAACCCTAACTGATGCAGTGAGTAAAACAACATTTGTTAAACAACAGAGGCCGTGGAAAAGATGTTCATCAGAGAAAGCAGAGAAATTAATTAAGAAGATAATAAAATCAGGTTAAGAAGAAACTAATAAAATCTGCCCAACGCATTATTAAAAACTACAGGGACAGTGGGAAACGCTTATTTTTGAAGAGGAAATGTGGTCATTAAAAATATTGAATAATAAAGAACATTTTCACACACACAATGCAAAGGAAACCCATGGAATGGGGACTAAACAGTTGTGTAGCCTTAAGAAAAACACTTATCAGTGATGCTCATTGGCAAAAAAAACAGTTTTAATTTGCTAGGGAGCATAAAGATTAGACTCTGGAGCAATGGTCCAGATTTACCATGTTCCCTATAGAACTAAACCAATGAAGTCATATCTCTTTCCTGCTTCATTATTTGCTTCAACAAAGACCTTTCCCCCAATTCCACTAAATGTTGCACATAGAGAAAAAGTGCAAGAGAGAAAAAAGGTGAGAGAGAAAACTAGGGAATAGAAACTGTCAGTCAAACAGTCAAACTCTAAGTACGTGAATCCAGCAGCATCCAGCTCTTAATTCTCCTCTAAGACAGCGCTCGAGTACGGCTTACTCCGGAGAGCGGCCCTCTTCTCCCTTTCCTCTTCACTTCTGTTCATCTTCTTTCTCAGGGGAACCTAATGACACTTTAGTGCCTCATATGCAGCGAGTGACAGATGCACTCTCCGTTTTGTTCCTCTCTCACTGTGTGTCTCTTTCTCCCTCGCTCCATTATCGCTGAAGTGGGACAGCTCTGACACAGCGCTCGCTCGCAACAATGACAAAACTACTTCGTCACCGATGACAAACAACACAACAGGCATCAGAGTCCATTCGCCTGCTGTCCTTTCACTTTCAGACACTGCCGGCTATTTAGCGGCCCTTGTTCTTGTACTGTGTGAGGCAGACACCAAAAAAACAATCAAAAAAAAAAAAAAAACACATTACACACAAATGTCAAATTTCAGGCACTCGCTGACCCTGGAAATCTGCCTGCTGGTGATACTGCTGCACACTGAACATTGTGAGTTCCAAAAGAAAAAAATAAATATATATACAATGTATTTCATACACAGTATAATTATTATAGAGGAGCAGAAGAAATGAAAAAACAGGGATGTGTCCTAATTATGTTTTTTTTTGTCTGCCAAACAATTAATATACGATTAGAGTACCTTAATAACGGCTGTTGGTTGATTTGATTTAATCTGTAAAGCAATCTGTGTGTTTCTATAAATAATACAGCCCAACTACTCAGGTATATTTGTTTGTTTGTGTTTTGTGCCACATTAGCAACATATTGGCCATTTTATGGCATCGACAATGTTTGTGACTTTCAAAAAATTAGGATGTATTTTAGCTGGTGAATTTTTTTCCAAACAGTTCTTTTATATTTGTAACCCTATAAAAGTTAGTTCTAGTGGTTAAAAGTGCAAGGCAGTGTACTAAGATGTGTTTAATAGTTTAATATCACAGAATTAGCAGGCTAGAGCCTGTTCGCCAATCAGGAGGCGGCAGTGGGTCAACTACTCATGTAAGATGTGTTGTTAATTAACACTAATTAAAAACTAGTAAATCACTGTATTTTTAGGGAACATTTCATATAACTGGGTATTTTAAACAGATTTTTTTGGTTTGGTATCAATTGTTGAATGACTGTTCTAAACTATATACTGTGTGTTTAACATTTTATAATCCAGTCTAACTGACCTCTACTTGACCATACAGCTCTAACTTCTTTAAAAACACTACATTAACATTCTTCATTTGGTGCTTAATGGACTTTTAATTCTAGAAAGAAGCCTAGTTCTTCTACTTGCAGAACAAAGTATTTCCATGACAGTTTAATTAAATCAGGTGTAATTCAAGAGTAGACACAGTGTGGGAAATGGATCCAATAGAACAAAATATCTTTATCAATGCACAAGCACACTGAGCGATATCTGCAACATGGGCAACAAAGCCATAAAAAGAAAAGAGAAAAAAACGTTTATGATTTTTTTTTGTATGTGATTTAGAGTACAGCTTTTTTTCTGACATTTTAAAACTTAAACTGGCTTAACTCTTGTTCTGTGTACTGTTTTTTTTTTTTTTTTTTTTTACAGTATCACATTTACAACCTGGCTCTGACCTAAAGATAAGCTGAAGTAGCCTTTTACTCAAACTTTCAGTTCCACCTTAAATACTGCAGTAGTTAGAAATGTACACAATATTACTGCTGCACTAGTTAAGGTGGAACGAAGAGTTAGAATTAGAAGCTTCTTCTTCTGCCTTGTTTTTTGGCTGCAAACTGGTAACTTCACTGACCTGCGCTAAAATAAGGCTCTTTTTATCGATGCGTTTCTATCAATGAAATAAGGTCACATTCGAACACTGTCTATAGTAGTTTTCAAAGAAGTTCCGTATTGCAACAGCTGAGAATCATATATGTTAAAGAAGCCTACAGAGCATCAGGTGTTTTGCTACGCCAACAATACTAAGCGTATAGTAACTGAATTGGAACTTTAAAAGCTGATGCCTGATCAGCCTTGACCCTCAATCCACTGGGTCGGATTGGAATATATGTACCTATGAACAATCCACCCGGTCTGCTGAGGTGCTTCTTCAAGGTCTTTGAGATCTTTGTTATTTTATGAATAAAGGAGCTTAAAAAAGTTCTACAGATGGTTTAAGAAGAAGCCAGAATTTGAATTCTGTTGCTGTTGTTTCTCAAGAAGAGGACCTAAAATGTAGCAGTCCCAGTAAAGCCATCGTGTGGCTGGGAAATACAAATCTGGGAAATCCATCAATCACAGAGACAAGTGAAACATTATGGGTAAAGTCAACAGGGTTATTGTTAACAAGCAGGAACTCAAGGCTTTGATTGTTTCATTAGCGAATGCAGTTTTGCTGATTGCATCTTGGAGGCCAGGTAATCTGAACCGTATCGAAAGATGTATATATGTATACATAATAACAGGGTAGCGAAGAAAATTAGGGCTTGGTGTGCAATTACTGGGAATCTGTTTTCAGGCTGAAGTTTTCACAGTCAACTAAAAAGTCACCTTGAAGACTTCAGTCAATCAAATTTGAAAATCAGTTTTCTCTCCGCGCGTGGGCCGCTTAAAATATATTCAAACCGTGCGTGTACCTCTAATGAGGAATCTGTGTTATTTAATAACGTTAGCCATCAGAAACTGAGTGGGGGTTTGTGTTTTTTTTTTTTTCTCTGTGACCTGACTCTGATGATGCATTAGATACCAAGCAGATTGCTGGCACAGAAAGCCTGTTATGAGTCCAACTGAAGACATGTAAATTGGTGTCCTAAATAGGGCTTCGTCATTTGAATATTCATTGACCTCTCCTCATCTCTTCGCTTGGATTTGTTCAACTCGTTTTGCATAATTAATTCCATATCTCTCCTGTTTGTACAGTGAAATCTCTTCTGTCAGCCAGAGGACGGAGATGCGCGTGTCTGGAACAGAGTACTAATCTGGAATCAACTCTCTTCTATTCAGGCAATCCAATGTGGTAAAAACATGGAATAAGGAAACAGACTCTTGAATCAGATCAGCAGTTCTTCCACTAATGTAAAAGATATCAAGATGTCCAACACGGCAGGGACAGAGGCAGGCTGTGTGTGAGGCAGGGCAGCAGATGTGAGGGATGGAGGTGGCATATGGTTGACCAATATGAGGTGCAACAGGGGTACGCACTGAGACCTATCAGGAGTTTTCATTAAAGGTGATGAATGGCAGCTGGCTGGGCCGAGCCGCGCTTGTATCACCGTTATGTACATTGTAATGGACGTATGTGTTAGGAAATTACTTTACAAGCCTCATTAATCAATTCAGATTTTTTTTTCTCTCAGATCAGATTGGGCTATTTTGATGCTTGACATTTATAAATGTGAGTGACCTGTATCTGTCTGTAACGTGAAAAAATCTGTTCCTGAAATGGCACACAGGCACAGATTAATGAGTTTATGCCCGTCACCTCTGCAGACATATAAGTTATAAGCAGGGCCCTATGCTTTCCACAATGTGTAGAATACGGATGGAATTTGAGACTAAAAACATAGATTTAAGGACAAACAAGCAAACAAGTGGCAACAAACAAGAAAGCGATTATTAAACCAAAAAAAAGAAAAAGTCTGGGAAATTTGAACTAAAAATGAGGATAGTGAAAATCGATTTCTGGGAAAACCAAACCTTGTGTCTGTTTACATGTAAAGTTCCGTCCATAAACAAACACAACCAATCAGCATGCTGGTTTATGTCATCACATGCAAATAAAGGTTGCCTTGCTAATAAGAAAGCCCCTTCCTGATGTAGAGATCAAGTAAAGAAGTAAAAAAAAATATTTGTTGTGCATTATTAAGCCAAACGCTAGCAACCAAATGTTGGTTATGCGTTTATATTTTTTAACCAGATTTTATCAGTGATTCCGTGGTTGGTGTGGTGTAGTGGATAACACCTCCACCTGCTTGTAAGTTACCACATCATGTGGGAGACAATTCCCGGTCTGGGTGACTGAATGCTGCTCAACACCAATAAGAGTCCTTGGGCTAGACTCTACACTAACACTACATTGGCCCAACCCTGTAATAAGATAACCTGGATAAGAGCGACGGCCAAATGCTATAAGTATTAATGTAAATGTAAAACCTTCAGTTTTTATACTATTTTGGTCTCTGCCTGGACTTCAAAGCTTGGAAACGTTGCAACTTAATTTATAACTATTTAATAAACTTATTTATAAACTAGTTTTAAACTCTTAATAAAGGAGCCTTATTTCAAAGTAATACCATCATTTATTTCATAATAATTAATATTTTTTTATGATCTGTACAATGACAATAACCAGTACTTTTGGATAAGAAAAAAAGCGCTCATCCTTTATTGAGTGCAGTGTGCCTTTGTGTGTGTTTATTTGTTCTCCTACAAGAGGTCACCACAAGAGATGAAAACAGGATCAAAGCAGGGAAAAGTACACGTGAGATGTGAGGAACAGCTTGTGTACTGCTTTATTCATTTCAGCCCCTCTCAACCTGCAATATACAACAAAACACATTCACCAAACTGCCTATTCAGGCCAGGTGACCCCACTGTAATTTGTAGCCAGGCAGCTTCAGAACCAACCATCCATCAGGCTACAGCAGCAGCAGCCCTGACTGAGCAGGATTCTGGGATCTTAGAGCATTTATAAACACAAAATCTGCTTTTTGAACCTTGAGTGTGTCAGGCATGCTAAAATACTGCTCATAGATTTCGCTCAGAGCACAGAACTCATCCACTGTGCGTGAAGCTGACAAATACAGGGTGGATCAGAGAGGAGAGGTGCCAGCCTGATCAGAACCAGAAAACAAAGTATTCTTCTACGACACACTCTGATCGTTAATAATCAATCAATAAATAATCTTCATTTATTTCAACCCGCACATCAGCATAATTGACAGAAGAATATATATGACCAAGCTTGAAAAATCATCTAAATCATCCAAATGTAAATGTAAATCGTCAAACTTTACAATTGTTTGATGTTTGGAAGCCCACAGTCTTGTATTTTTTAATTAGTAAAACAGGCCTGAGACATGTTACTATGTAATTCTAATGTACTGAAACTGAAATGTGTGGAACCAATTCAGTCTTTAAACCTTTCTCGCCAATAGATAAACATAAACACATCTAAGAACTCGTCTAACAATCTGAAACAACGCAACCAAGAGGAAAATTATTATCAAAGTTTACAAGCTTGTTAAATGTTTCAGACAAGAGCTAACAAACTATAGCTCTAAAAAAAAAAGTACAAATAAATGGCACTTCAGGGGAACTGTGGAAGTAAAGACTAACAAAAAAGCTTGCATGCAAGCAGTAAAGGCAAATTGTGGGGGGTCTATCATGCTTTGGGGTTGGACTGACATCACAGGCATTAACAATACTGAACGCATAAAGCGAAAAATGCATTAAACAAAACTTAAAACTGATTGTTTTAATTTTTAAAGAGATTATTTCACATTTTTTGTCTGATTATGAACAATTGGTAAGTCTTAGTTTTGTCAAACGGTCAGGGTGTCTTGAGTACTTCAACATCTTGCAAGTGGATGATTGGTTTAACATGATTCTGCACTTAAGGCTGCCAGTATGCCAAGATTTGGCTGGCGGCTACAAAGTGTATGAGGACGGTTGCTATGAAGCAGAAAGGTGCCATTCACACGCACTCCACTTCCAAGAAGAATTCAAGCCAAAAGTCGAGTGCTTTTGGAGCTTTTGGAGGATGACACTAGCACTGCTGGCTGAGACTCTTCTGGAGAAGTACATTTGTGACTTCATGTACATTTTAAGGATTTTCTTTTTTGAGACACACATCAACATGACCATAAATTTATAAGTCCATAGCATTATACACCAATACAATGCTCTACAGAGGCTAAGGAGCCTAAGGAGCGCACTATATGAGAAGAAAATGTGGGATTTGGAATGCAACCAAAGACGCTGGCCAACTAAAACAGTGAGTCTTTATTTGACAGTGGCTAATGTTAGCTAACTGTCACACAAAGATCAACACGAATAAAAGACATACATAAACATTTATGATTTTCTTCTCTTTGTTCAGGGCTTGCTGTCGAGATTTGGTTCCTTTTAAAAGCAGGTTTGAGAAAGATTATACTATAAATGAAGCACAATCCCTCTCTGATATCTCTAATCCGTACAAGACAGTCAAAACTAATTTGGGAATCAATAGCCTTATCACTTAAAGAAACACATCCCTTCGAGTCAGTGCAAATCTTTCATTTTAAAATAATATATCTCCATAACTTCTTTAGAGGGCTCCTTCACAGCAGACAGCAATCCAATTCGTCACACTGAGAGCTCGCTTCCATTGTTTTTGATTCAGTTAATAGAATCCCGTCACAAATAAGCTTATTAAAACAAGTGCTGTTATCCTATAGGATAGAACATTGGTACACAGTGTGGAGAATATAGCCTAGAGACAATGATCAAAGAGCAGAATCACAGCAAAGCATGTCTTTGCCATCTAGACACGGTTAAACCAAGCGAAAAAAAAGCTAATAATTTCGAGCGCTTTGGGCTTATTAAAAAATTGAATTTAAAAATAGCTGGGTGATTGTGATTTAAAGGTTGGCGATGGAAGAGCAGTCATTGGTAAATGAGGGTATTTTCTTCCTTTGGGGCAAAGCTGTGTATAATGAAACTGAACAGAAACTGGAAAGTGAGAGCAGGCTGCAAAACATGAGTGGACTTGTTTACACTGGAAAGGCGCTGGTCTAGTTGTACCATTGGTGGAACGATTGCTGGGATGGATGTTAGTGTGCTACAGAATTATGCAAGTTGAGTAAAAAACCTTAGGACACATTCTGGGCCCTGAGCTGAGAGCATATGACAGCCTTGTCCCACATTCCTACTGACCCCATCACTCCACATCAGGAGCATGCTAATGCTAACCAGTCTTGTGGAGTGGAGGGAAAAGGGGAAGGGGAGAGGGCAGGAACAAAAAAAAAAAAAATAGAGGGATAACGGGTTGATAATAATTGTAGAGTGAAAACAGAGCGAGAGAGAGAGCAAAAGACTGAGGCATATGCAGTGATGATGGGCTCAGCACAGTACAGACTAGGCTGATAAAAGGATTTAGTGCTTCAGAGCTTCCTTTGGAGACTGAAAGAAGCGCTGCTGGGTGGAGAAAGAGGGCTCCACTCCCAGCCTCCTCCGAAAAGCTCTCCCACTTCCTTTTCCTCAAACAGCAAGTAAAGAGACTGGCCTCTCCACTTCACACTCCACAACATTAGCCACCCATTGGGACCGCCTCTGAGTCTGCACAAACTAGATGAGTCCTTTCCAGTGGAGTAATCAGAGTTTCGTTCTCATCTCTCCCTCTCTTTCTCAGTCATGCAATGCCCTACTCATCTACTAGGCCTGAATAAGGAGATTACAGTGTCAAGAGCAAGTCTGGTGTCTAAACTTGTTAACGTAATCCCCTATTCTTCCAATAACTGGTGAATCTGAAAGTAATACTTTACTTTCCACGTCTCACTCATTTGACATCCTACAAAATAAATAAAAATACAGCAGAAATGATGTACATAGTTTTGGCAACTGAAATTATTAGGCCAATAATTTAAAAAGACTGAATAACTTATACAAAACAATGACTAACTTATTTTTGTGTCACCATTGCGTATCAGAGCGCTGGAGAGCCTGCAGGTTTAAGTTCATTTTTAGGTTAAACTCAATAAAGCATTTAACATAACTTTTCATGTGTGGCATCAGTTTACTACCTCCTCAAGTTGTTTTCCAGTTCAAATATATGAGCTGTACAGGGCTAGGATAGTCATTTTAGCTAGCTAAGACAGCTAGCTAACTTAGTTTGTTGTTGTTGGTTTGCTCACTAAAAGACTGCCTGCCTTTCTTATGTGTGACCAGATAAGCATTTATAATACTAAACAAATAGTACTGTTGAGGTAAATGCATGAGTAAAATTGCATTGTTGAGGTAAACATATGATTACAGTTGCACTGCTAATGCTAAATCTATGACTGAAATTGCACTGTTGAGGTACATTTATGACTGAAGTTGCACTTCTGAGGTAGCTACTCTGTATGACTAGAGTAGCACTGGTGAAGTAAATTCACAATTAGATATTAGAAGTAAATATTTTGTGCTTTGTTGGCATGTCTGGTGGAACATAAAAAATGTTCTTTATACAAATGGCAAATGTTAGTTTTGAGATCGTTTTTTCTTTAAAAAACAAAACAAAAATTAATCTAGGCTTTTTCATTTATTCTGTGGCATAAAATTGGAACGATTTTTGAAAACCTGAACATAAAAAACACTGAATCTTATCAAGTTCTGGTCACTTTCTAATGAGTCCACATTGCCCCACAGAGGCTTTATTGATGCTTCCAGTGGTGGGTGCTCCATAAGACCCAGTGAATCCACACTACAAACAGCAGCCTCCTCCAGGCTTGGAGGAGTCAAGGATTCTCCCTGGACAGAAAGAGCCTTTCATTTTTTGATTATTTATTGACCTGGCCTCAGGACACGGCTTTTCAAAGATGACAAATAGCCATTCTATCCCTCTCTTTTTGTTTTCCTGCAAATGTCTTTAGAAAAACTTTATCAACTGTAAGTATGAAGAACGTGTTCATGAACCAGGGATTTTCAGAGTGGGTTTATACTTCAGGAGATTGTAAGCTGTTTGTCTGGCAGACCAGGATTCTATATGATTGATAGGATAAATTCATTTGGGTGATCCGTTCTCAGATCCAAACTGACACCTCCAGGTTAGTAGGTACTTCAATCGTTAAATCTGAACCCAGTTCCATGGTGTGTAACAGAGTGTGAGGTCAGCTTGTAGTAATCTTAAAGTTGGAGCAGCTTCTGGCTCAGTTGTGTGGATCTATTTGCCAACAAAGTGTGAGAAAACGTCTATAGCAGACTAAATATGGACTGTGGAACAGTCTGAGTTTTGTATTCTTCTTTCAGGGTGAAGCTAATCATTATACTATGGAGGCTGTAAATAGTGTCCAATACTCTAAAACAATAAGAGGTTCTCAATGGTTCTTGGCTTGGACATATAGTTCTAAGAATATCTTTAAGAGGTAAAACGATTTCTAAGAAGAATCTTAACAGTCTTGCACATTTTGCTTTCTTCATCAATAAAAGTTGTTTATATATCTAGACTTTAGTTCCCCCATAGACCTTTAAGAAACTGAACAATCAACTAAAAGATGGTTCTATAGACTGATGAGACCTAAATTAAGCTGTTTGGCCTTAAAAAAATAGGTATGTTCACCACCAGACACTACATATAACCACAAACACATGAAGCTGGAGCTTCTGTGTGGGCCTTACCCACTTTGCAATCAGCAAATTACTGATTATTGTTCCTTGTAAATGCTGTACGTGTACTGAGACATGTAGTAAAGCTTGAGACAGAAGGACATAATACGAGTGTGAGACAGTGTAATGGACTTCAGAGTCTACATGGCTACCCCTTAAACCCTAGACTTAATATTTTGCAATCATTACTAATACAGAAACGATGGTGAATTGTGGAGTTCCACAGGGTTCAATAGTAGGGCCTATGACACTGTGAAGAACTAAGTGTATGCTTACATTTTTTCAATAGTTTTCAATCATTAATATGCATTGCATGCGTTACATTTTCTGAGGTCATCTGGTTTAAAGCTTTGAAATGCTGACTTACAAGGGGTTAATTACTTAAAAAGAGAGTGATTGCTTATACCATTATGTTATTTATTTTAATTGTACTGTCCTTTATTTAGACAGTAAACAGCATTTTGTTCTATATAAAAACAGTGTACACTTGTTTTTCTATTTATTCTACTTGCATTGCTTGGTTTCCTTTTCCAGGAATCGGAGATGCATGAAGAGCAAAATCCCCAAATAACCTCCTCTCTCGTGACAAACACAAGCAAAATCCGACTTATCAAACATTTTCCTCCCTGCTGCGCTAAATCAGTCCAGAAGGTTCTGCAGTGGCACTGGAAGAACCATGTTTTTGGCCCGGTGCCAGCTCTGTTTTACAAGCCTCTGTCCCAGGCCTCGTCTCTCTGCCATTAATCTCTTTCTTTTTCACACTTTTCCCTCTTCCCATCGCCTCTCTTCTCCCCGTCTGCTCCGTGCCAAATGGCTACAGTGCTGGTTCTCCTTCTCTATGCTATCTTTTCCTTCTTTATCCTCTGTTCTCCATCCTGCCCGGATTAGGAGGGATGTTCCTTAAAAGAAACAAAGCTCTCCGTCTTTAGACTGTCATATCCCCTCCCTTCATATTTCACAGCCGCCCTTCTGTCCCTGAGAAAAAGGGATGAATGCGTGCATCTGTTTTTACAGCCTGCTTTGATGGATTCCATTCTCAAAGACTATGGTGAAGATCAGAAGCCTTTTTTCTTCCCTCTTCAAGTATTTTCCATTACTGACACTTGGTCCTCAACCCAGCAGCGTGTGAAGTTCGGTCAGCTCAGATAAATTCTGACAGTGTAATGATTTCTACATCATTAAAATGACAGGGACAGGGAGGAGTCTTCCATCTGCCAGGATACTTCGGTTTTTTTTCCTTTCAATCCAAGTTTTCCCTTAATCTGCAGTACAAGAGTCTAAACATTATATAAGGACATTTGGAAACTACATACAAACGTTGACTTCTTGTTATAGGAAGTAAGGAATTTCTTTTTAGGCATCCCTTTGTCAGGCACTACAGTACATTAAAAATACATTGCATCAAAAAACAAGGCTTTAAACTTTATTGTGCCAAACAGAAGCCTTATGTCCTTAAGGGGTACTGACCTCTCTAAGCTTAGAGGTGTCCAGGATGGAGCTTCACTCAGTGGAAATATATCAGTATTACAGACCTTTTTTTTGTATCAGAATGCCATGTGTCCCAGACCAAAGATATAAAGACTGTTCCCACAGCTACAAGTCTCAAAGCAAGGGTATAAGGTCTGTCAGGACATGAGGTTTTGTAATTACAATTCTGTCTTCAAGACAACCTCTTTTTCATGAACATCCATGCATTTTTCAACAGAACAATAAAAGTTACATCCTGCACACCTTACAAAAGCATAGGTGCAAAAAAAAGACTTCTTTAAGGTCCCCTGCCGCTGAAATCCACTTTTTCTTACTCTGAGTTGTAAATGCATGCTGCGTATGAAGCTGTTCTTCAACCCCTTCATTGTCTGCAGTAGCTAGTAAGACAAAATGTTCAAAGTTCGGAGTCTTTGTCAACTCGTGAGTTCATGGGCTTGCCCACCTTGGTTCGGACCGCCCACAGACAGAGCTGCAGCAGAGCCGACACTGTCAGCTTACAGCTGTGTTTACACCAGCTAGTTAGTGTTAGCTATCTTGTGTAAGTAATTTAAATCGGATCTCCGGTTGATTCTGTGTTTTACAGAGACCTTAACTATACACTAGGAAAGCACGGTTTGACAAGGTAGCTGAGAGTCTGACATTAAGCGAAGTTTAAGGGTTAACTTTACCCAGCACTCAGTGCTATATCTTTTCAGCTAAGGCTGTATCTCTGAAAACATTTTCTCCTTTGAGTTTTAGAGCTGTAAAATTGACTGTGGGGGAAGGCAGATAGGCCTTCTCTGCTGCAGTGCTGTTAGCCAATCAAAGGTGATATGTTTGCATGCATGGAAGTCAAAATTCATAAGATTGGCCTTCTGAATAGATCAGTAGTTTTTTTTGCAAATAGTCAATACATCATTAACTGACAAGCAGAAAGCCAGTGAACACTAAACTAAATGGGAAACATTCTGCCTGCTAGAGTTGCCATTTGAAATCAAGAGGTTCTCCAGGGCTCTAAGCACACTGAATAAAACCTACTGGAGGATTTACTATTTTAACAAACTAAAAACACTGGGCATTGAGCAGCAGGAACAAAACAAAAAAGTCAGATATTATCAGCACTGAGTTCAAAGAAAAGTGAGGCTTTTAGGGAACACATGGCCAGACATGCTCTAATAGCGTCCATCACGCAAGCTCAGAGTTCAACAGGCTCTCACTAAATATATATATATATATATATATATATGTATATATATATACACTTTACTACTGCTGAACATATGCAATAAAGCAATCCAGACTGTTCTCATACAGAGTTCCCCAATGGTGGAATAAACTACCTTCCACTACCAGATCAGGAGAATCTCTCGCTATCTTTAAGAAACTCCTGAAGACAGAGCTCTTCAAAGAGCACTTACTCTCCTAACACCTCTAACAAACTAACTAATTCTAACCTCATCTCCTTCTTCCTCTTCTCTACTCCTCTATCCCATTATTTCCCTCTGACCTCCTTAAGGCCCTATCTATAGATGCTTTATTTTTAACTTCTATTATTTTTGTACTTAACCTCTTCTATTATTTGCACTTCAATATTGTAAGTCGCTTTGGACAAAAGCGTCTGCCAAATGTAATGTAATGTAATATGTGCTCTCTGATCCATCCAGAATGGGATGTGGAAGATGGTGCTCTGAAAATGGCATCTCTTCAAGAGAAATTCCCACTCTGCAAAATGACATTCAGATGAAAGGAAGGGCAATAGTTGAGATGAAGAGATACTCCTGGGAGTATTCCAACATGAGAGGCCAGGCCATATATATATATTTTTTTTAACCTACAGTACATATGTGCAAAAATCTGTTAACATGCACTACTAAGCAAAGACCAGAGGCAAAAATGTAAAATAAATAACAGAAAATAGCACATTACACAAAAGAAAAACAGAAAGAATATTGGTATTGGTATAGTGCAGTCTAAAATAGTACACATCTTTGATTTAATTGGTGTTAGATGTTTAATTGGTGCCACAAAGGAATAGTTGTGAACATCTCTTCTAGTGGATGCATGTAGCTATTTAAAAGTTACATCCAGAAGTGACATAAAAGTGCAATTGCACAAACCTAGCTTATATAATACTTGTAGAAAATTTGTGCTAATAGAATAGGACACAAACATACTGGCAATATGCCTTATTGTTGGAGTGGGAGAAGAGCTAGTGAGCTAGTGACATGGATGCAATATCATGCTAAAAGTAGCCATTAGAATATGAGCAACTTGTGGCCATGAAGGGATGCACATGGTCAGCAATAACGCTCAATAACATATACAGAGGTTGGACAATGACAGAAACACCTGTCATTTTAGTGTGGGAGGTTTCATGGCTAAATCGGACCAGCCTTTTGGCCAATCTTCATTAATTGCACATTGTACCAGTAAGAGCAGAGTGTGAAGGTTCAACTAGCAGAGTAAGAGCACAGTTCTGCTCAAAATATTGCAATGCACACAACATTGTGTGTGACATAATAGAGTTCAAAAGAGGACAAATTGTTGGTGCACGTCTTGCTGACCCATCTGTGACCAAGACAGGAAGTCTACGTGATGCATCAAGAGCCACGGTATCCAGGGTAATGTCAGCATACCACCATATAGGACAAACCACATCCAACAGGATTAACTGTGGACGCAAGAGGAAGCTGTCTAAAAGGGATGTTCGTGTGCTAACCCGGACTGTATCCAAAAAACATAAATCCACAGCTGCCAAAATCACGTCAGAATTCAATGTGCACCTTAACTGTTCTGTTTCCACCAGAACTGTCCGTCGGGACAATAGATTACTGTGGTCTAAAACCAGGTGTTTCTCTGCACCACTCTGCACTACCAACACATTTGTTAATTCATTCTTATGGTTCATAAAGTGTGTTTTCGTGTGTTTGTCCATCTAGATATCAAAGCACAGACGCTCCTTGACAGCGTCACAAACGAAAAACAGTGAAAATAGTTATTCTGAAAACAGGTTTCAACCAGGCAGGTACAAATAAAAGATCCTTTCACATTTATTACATTGCAGAGGAGAAACCTAAAGGTCTCCAACACCCCCCAGCACACACACACACACACTTTAACAGGAGGTTTTACAGTGTTAACATGATGCTTTACAGTCTCCTCTTTTGCCCAGCTCAGCACAGGGTCCTTTTCCAGCCCAGTCCATAAATCAGCCATTGATCTGAGAGATAGAGACACAGCGGGGATGTGCCTGAGAGAGCTGCAGGCCTCTTCTCTACTGAGGCGTTTTACTGTCCATTTTTAAGACATCCTGCCCAGTTCAAATTGCACCTAGAAGAAATGTGATCTGTCTCGGCCAGCAGCGGAGCTATCAGCCAGAGCAGTGGATTGCAGGAAAGTAAGACCCAGCTCAGAGCCAAAAGACACCACCTTTCACTTATGAAAAACACAGCTGGCCCAAGACCTGTCCACCTGCACACAGCACCCGATATTCTACAGGTCCTTTCAGAAGGTTCCTGTCAGTTTGTGACCACAGGAACACTGGTGATCAGATATTATTGGAGCTGTGGACCATTATCAACACTGAATTTACCAGAAAGGTACATTTCATGATTTACAGTCTCAAACCTGAGACATATCCATCTGAACAAAAAGCAAACTGAGAAACAGTCTAGACTTTTTCATCTTTTCATCTGCCCATGGAGGATTTAGTGTTCCTTGAGGCATGGAGGCTCCCGCTTCCAGTGAACGTTCCTTTGAGCGAGGAGAGAAGAGCAGGAGGCTGTGATGAAAGGCCGGGTTTTCCCCCTGCTGGACTCCAGATTAGCACCTCCCGGGCTCCAGTCTCCTCCTGGACCTCCTGATTTTCTCCCAGAGGAGACAGGAGGTATACAGGAGAATGCAGCCGGAAGCTCTGCAGCTTTCCATTGAGTGTGCTCACGGCTCGCAGCTGGCCGAAGCAAAAAGGCAACCTGCAACTTCTGAATATGCAGGTTCAGTAAAAGCCTGGAGGTAAACTGGCAAAGACTGTTATTTAAATTTTTTTTCCAAGAGAAAGTTGCATTTAGAAATGTGTGTGCAATACAAATGGATAATAGCACAAGTTCTATTGAGCATGTTAGCCTGTTTGCTCAAACAGTGTTACACTGAATGTTAATAAACAAGGACTAAATGAAAGCATAGAACAAAAAAAAAGTATAGTCTGATTGGGCATCCTTAATATACATATTTAACTGTGTTATGGACACTACCCACCCAAGCCAATGCCTGTTATCACAAGCTATATAGCAGCAGGAGGCATAAAGCATAAAGACTAAAACCAAACAGTTCAGAAACAGCTTCTTCCCTCAGGCCGTCAGGCTTCTGAACAGCCAGTACGGTAGTAGAACAGTGTTGCCCATCGCCTGCCCCAAGAAATCACCCCTATATTACAAACCTACTCTGCATCCTGCACTTTATTCCCAGCCACAAATCTATCTTATGTGCACATGAAAAAGATTATGCAAATACTGAAATGTATGTTTATATGTTGTTGTTTCTTTCTACATACGAAGAATGACTATACACTTTTTCATTTATACAGTTTTTCACTTATCTGTAAACCTATACTTATAGATGTAATTATATTATAGATGTAATAGCTGATTAATTAAGGATTAGGATCCCCATTTTAACATAATTACTCTGCTTTATTTAATGATCTATGAATAAGAAAAAATATATATAGTTAGTTGTAGTTTTTGTAACTACAACTAAGACACTGTGGTCGTAGTCAACAAGTACTTCTTATATAGTATGATAACCAGAAAAAAAAACCTATCAGGCAGTAAGTGGGATGTTTTCTTTCCTAAGGCAGATAAAGAGACACCCTACAGCTGCAGCTCTTATGAATATGGTGATGAATGTATTCCCGATTAGGTTTGTTGATCTTACATTTATACCGTATCTCCAAAAAGACGGGAAAAAACCCAACAAATGCTAAACATGCAGAGCAAATCCTGCAAATGTTTTAGATTCCATGGATTCCTCGCCCAAAACCATTAGAGTGAATTTCCATATAAATTGTGGCATGCTAAACAAGCTAATGCTGTTCCAGTGCAGCTGGGAGCACAGGCTGTGTAATTACGTGAGTGACAGCGAATGGCACAGCCGTGGTTATGTCACTCGCGCGCTGGAAAATCGTCTCATTACTCACAGAGATCAATTAGTTTTCTGAATAGGCACAGACAAATAAATTATTGCTGTCAAAAGCAGTTACATACATCAAAAACTGGACAGATTTGTCAAAACAGTAAGTGTTGTTGCAGCGGGTCATCAGCCTCAGAGAGCAGTGTCCTTCATACGCATTAATGTTTCACACTGAATAAACGGCAGTTGAAACAGGCACTGTTCAATACGGAGGACACCGGAGCACAGCACAGTTAAAATTTTACACACCTGACTGCAGTTAACACAGACCAACGTCTGCAACAGAGAAAGCTACAGCTCTACTGCTGCCATAACAGTGTCACTGCGGTGATAAGAACATTTCACCACATAAACAGGGTCAATAGTGATCAGGCAGTGAGAAACAGACTAACAATGAATGATTAGAGAGCAGATGATAAATTCTACATACAAAAAAGATGATTACAGTGCATAACTTTTCATCTTTACAGAGCTGAAAAGAAAGGGCTAAAAGTGAAGAGCTAAAAAAAATCTGAAGCTGCGAAAATATGAAGAGCTGAAATGTGAAGAACTAAAAGTTCTAAAAGAGATGAAAAGAAAAGCAAGAAAGAAAAGGAAAAAGGTAAGGTCTGAAAAAAGTGGCATGAGACATAACATTAACAGCAGAAAAAATCTAAGTGTGAAAAGGGTGAAATTGTGAAGAAAATGAGTAGCTGAAAAGTAAAGCATTAAAAAATAACTGGAAATTGAAAGAAAAGAGCTGAAAAAGTGAAGAGGTGAAAAGTGAAGGGATCAAAAAGGGAATAGTTAAAATGTGTAGTACTAAAAAGGGAAGAAGTGAAAAGAAAGCAATGGAAAAGTGAAGAGTTGTACTTTTAAGGGCTGAAAAAGTGCAGAGGTGAAAAGAGAAGCAATGAAAAAATGAAGACTTGTACTGTGAAGTTAAAATGTGTAGGACTGAAAAAGTGAAGAAGTGAAAAGAAAGCAATGGAAAAAGTGAAGAGTTGTACTTTTAAGGGCTGAAAAAGTGCAGAGGTGAAAAGAAAAGCAATGAAACAGTGAAGACTTGTACTTTTAAGGGCTGAAAAAGTGCAGAGGTGAAAAGAAAAGCAATGAAAACGTGAAAAGTTGAAATGTGAAGGGCTGAAAAAGTGCAGAGGTGAAAAGAAAAGCAATGAAACAGTGAAGACTTGGACTGTGAAGGGCTGAAAAAGTGAAGAAGTGAAAAGAAAGCAATGAAAAAAGTGAAGAGTTGTACTGTAAAGGTTTGAAAAAGTGAAGAGTTGAAAAGAAAAGCAATGAAAACGTGAAAAGTTGAAATGTGAAGGGCTGAAAAAGTGCAGAGGTGAAAAGAAAAGCAATGAAAACGTGAAAAGTTGAAATGTGAAGGGCTGAAAAAGTGCAGAGGTGAAAAGAAAAGCAATGAAAAGTGAAGAGTTCTACTGTGAAGGACTGAGAGCTGAGAACTGAAGCAGAAAATGAAGAATCAAATGTAAAGCAATGAAAAAGTGAAAAGTAGAAGGTGAAGTGAAGTGCTGACAAATTATTCAGTGAAAAACGAAGAGCTGAAATTGAAGCATTTAAAATTGAAGCCTTAATATGCATAGGGCTGCAAAAGTGAAAAGCTGAAAGGTGAAGAACTGAAAATGTGGGAAAAAAAGTGAACAACTGAAAAAATAGGCGGAAAGGTTGAAGAGTCTCCTCAGCACACGTGAATGTGTAGACATGTTTTCCGCTACAGCACACATCAGAATGTGTTTGACTGAAGCGAACACTAACACGCTCTTGTGTAAGGAGGAGCAGATCGATGTAAAGGAGGAGAGATGAGCACAGTGCTGCACATTTACTCTTATTTGCTCTGTTTTTCTCCTACATCCCTACTCCCCCTCAACCCCCCTCAACCCCCCCCCCCCCCCCAACCCTCCAAGAAATGGTTCGGAGAAACAACGCAAGCAGGCCAAAGTAGCTGCAGAAATGGCTGCAATTTGGCACAGGTAATTTCACTGGCTGGTACGGCC
Source organism: Astyanax mexicanus (assembly GCF_023375975.1). Taxonomy (NCBI): domain Eukaryota; kingdom Metazoa; phylum Chordata; class Actinopteri; order Characiformes; family Acestrorhamphidae; genus Astyanax; species Astyanax mexicanus. Next base: position 27,724,703 of record NC_064413.1, on the reverse strand, counting down.
CCGAAGTGATTAGACTGGGGTGAGATAGACGGAGAAAAGAAGAGATGGATAGAAAGAGAGAAAGACATAGAAAGAGAGAGAGAGAGAGAGTGAGAGAGAGAGTGAGAGGGTGAATTAAGGCCTCATTTTACACCAACAATCATTTTCTGCAGTCTCCATCATAGAGAAAGAAAAAAAAAACACCTCAGGCACAAACTTTTATCACAGAAGCAGAATGGGATAAAACAGCAGAGGAGGGAAAAGCCCGCTGGATGTAATTGAGCCGTCATAAAAAGATACAGCGCAGATCTGTCCGAAGCCGCGCCAAGAGATTTGTACACAATTAATCAGACACATAACCAAATCCTTCTTAATCGCGTCGCCAGTGTGTCTGCCACGTTCCTGAGGAGACAATATGTCTTAATCTGCACTCACATAACACTGCAGATCACTGGACCTCTTCCCAGGACAGCTGTGGGACGATGTATACAATTCAGCCATAAATGCAGTTCTTAAATCATAACCCTATGCTTTTTAAAAGCAAAAAAATAAATAAAGCACAGGGCCAGTGTGGGCTGAATCCATTAAAAAATCAGTGGTGGTGTTGTATAAGTGAACTAGTTTAGGGTCTGTCGCTGGTCTGTGTTAATGCAGAAAGAGATTTGAGTTAAATTTGAGTAAAGAAAATGCCGACCCTAAATAAATGGAAAGCAGAAAAAAAAAACTCCGGAGTTATAAAAAGAAAATATCAATATTTTAAAAAGCATTTTACAAAAGACAATATGTGTAATATTGCATGTTACTTCAACGCAATTAATATGAAAATCAATCACATTTACAGATAATTGACATTTTCCCTTTAAGATTACTTTTTAAAATATTTTCTTTGTCCTGATAACAGCAAAAAGAGCCCTATTTTAGCTGGATTTAAGGTGTTTCAGTGTGTCTTTGGTATCATGAGGGCACAAATAATATGCCTTGAGCGTCTCAAAGCGTGCAAAAAGTGTGTACTAATTCTCTTAATTAATCATGGGTGGGTTTTGGCCATAAGGTGAAATACTGTAAACCAATCTGTCTGCTAGTTGCCTTTCCCTTTAAGAGTCAGGAGCACTCTGACTTTGGCGCGTTCGTATCTTTACAGCACAGCGCTTTGTGCGTCTCAGCAGAGGAAACTGACCAGCAGCTCATTTAAGGAAACAGCAATGTTATTTTATTCTTTATTCTGTTTATTGACAAGTTAAAATGCACTCTTGTGCGTGAGTGTGTTTAATGAGTGGGGATGTGGTGCCCCTATAGGAATGGGCGACTCTGACGATTGACTGTTGTCTAGGTTTGTTTCAGTCAGTGGCGCACCTGTGTTTTCTGCCACCAAGATAGCAACACACCATAAATTTACCTGAACACAATTCACTTCCAGAACACAACACCCATCAGGGTAGATTTATTCCTAAATTCCAAAACGACGCTATTTTAACGGCGGGGGCACAAGGCGTGAAAATAGACTGTTCACAAGGTGTAAGATAGCAAAGAGCATTGTACAAAACCAGACAATCTCTGTATTAAAACTTATTATAGCATCATACACGTTTTCGGATGCATTTGACTATTTAACTATTATTTTTTACAACCATATGCCAAAAAACATGGGATATCAGTGAGCAAGATGTTGACGAAGTGCTCCTCAGGAGATAGCTTGGGAACACGCACACCCGTATATGTTGCAATGTTCTATTTGTGAACACTTTATCAAAGTTCAAACAAATGATCAAGGTTTAAGTCTTAATGTCTTGGGACCTTTTCAAGTGTTGAAGTTATGTGGACAGTTAATATTCCTTAAGCCATAGTGTCATGCATATAGCAGAAATGATTCATAGAAGGCATTACTACCCAGAGTGGACAGCGCAGTGAATTATAATGATCATAATTGGTGATATCTGGTTAAAACTGTCCTAAAGCTGTGCGATTGGCAGAAATTTCATGCAAGCTCAATGCAGGAGACCTCACACTAATATAGTGAAGATGACAAAAGTCATGGGACAAGGGACGTGATACTAGTTTGTGTCCTATGAAGTTTTGCATGTCAGTGTTCATAAAGTATTATTAATGAATTCCAAGACGGTAAAAAAGCTTAGAAGATGCTGAACTGTAACCAGTCTAACGGGTCCAGAACAAAACCATTTGGCCCTGCAGTAGAACAGAGGCTTATTTGATGTTTTTTTGGCAAAGAGCATACCTCTTTGCTAATACGAGTTTGCGACCTTAAAAGAAAAGAACAAAAGCTACACTGCAGCACTGATCCAGCACTTACCTCTGTTTTACAGAGATGCAGCACAAAAACACACTGACTCTCTACAAAAACAAGCACTTTGTGCACTGAGGTTGAATGTTAGACCTTCTACAACCTACTCTAGGCCAAAACCAAAAGAAGCCTTTATTTCAGTTTCAACCAAATTAAAACACTACAATGCTTTAAGAGCTCTACGTTTATTTGCACAAAAAAATAACCCTGCTTTTCAGCGACTCTGCTATTAAAGAATAACATATTTTCGTTTCTACAGCAAATACAATCACTTCTGAAAATGCTTTTTATATGAACTGGCCTTGGTTCTCTTTGACAACAGTATAATGATGGCAGGAACTGTGAAATAAATTCAGAGCATGTATTCAGAGTGAGCGCGTACTCAGATAAATAAAGCCAATCTAAAACTGAACACCCTCTGTCTCTAATGTGAAGCCTCCAAACACTTAGGCACTGTGACAGCACTGAAAAGCTCCTATAGAACATTTCCATAAAGAAAACGTGTGTAATTTGGCTAATAAAACAGAATGAACGTCCATCACATCGCACGCACTGGCAGTAAACAGCAGTTCAAGCAGCCCTGCTGAGAGACAGGCAGTAAAAAGAATGAAGTTTAGAATAAATCCCTGTATATCAGAGCCCACATCAACACTGTGTCACTTGCTGTCTTGCTTTTACTCCCTGAACTTGATTGCTATGGTAACGTCCAGCCAATTAAGACTGTGAAAGCCAAACTACTCATCAATTGCACAGAATAAAAAGAAGAAGAAGAAAAAAAAAGAAAAGAAAAAAGAAAACAGCACAGAACTCCCACTATAATAATTACAAAACCAGCGGCACCTTCAGCTCTGTATGACAAGTGTAATTATCCCCTGTTTGACGGAACATACTAAGTCCAATGAAACACCTTGGCTGCTAACAAACCAACCATGACAAGAACATTAGAAAACGTGATTGAACTTGCTTTAAAAATAAAGATGAATTAACCCTTATGAAGCTGAATCCACACACCACTGACTGATCACTTGAATTTGACAGGAATTAGAAGAGAATTCTGAGAAAAGTGTAGATTCTCTACATATATGTACATGAACGTGTTCATTGCTCCATCATATTACCCTTTAAAAATACATTTATTATTATTATTATTATTATTATTATTATTATTATTATTATTATTATTATTTGGCCACTGCCACAGAAGAACCACATTTATAACACATGTTTATAACAGAAATGTGTAAATGTGAAGGACTTATTAAACAACATTAACTTCTTACTAATTTAAAAGGCTATTGACCGATTTAATGATTCTTTTACATTTATTTTACAAAACTGTTGTTTTTGTTTACGGAACCAAACGTAGGCCTTATTTGGCATTGTTCCACAAACCATTTAAAGCACCTTTATTTTTAGAATTACATGATTTAACTACAAGTAAACACATCGATACAATAAAAAAATTAAGAAAAATAACAATAATGGCATCTTTATATTTTAACTGATAAACCAAATAAGAAAAACAACCAAATAATTAAACAAGCAATCGGACTGAACAGCATCAGGTAGCACCAAAAAAGGAAGCAACCAAAAAACCCTGTCTTAAGGTGGGGCTGCGTGCTATCTTGAGATAATGAAGTAAGTTTTAGAACATAGACTCTGTCAAGTGCTCTGTCAAGTTCTGTTACTTCAGTTACTTAGTGGCACTGAAAATGCACAGACTAACAGTTTTTAATATTTTTCATGCTAATTCTGATTTCATTCAGTACATTACAGAATTTTGCTTTTTACTATTTATTGAGTATAGTGTTTCAAAACTGTATAAAAAAGACCAATAGTGATGCTTGGGAAAAGGGAAAAAGAGGAGTAAAGAAGCTCTGGAAAAAAGACCACTTGAAAATGATGAGTTTCTTTGATTTTACCAAATTGAAAAACTCTGGAATATACCGGTAATCAAGAGGAAGACAGATGATCACAAGCCATCAAACCAAGCTGAACTGCTTGAATTGTTGCACCAGGAGTGGCATAAAGTTATCCAAAAGCAGTGTGTAAGACATGCAAAATGCATGAATATGATCTTGTTTTTTTGCATTATTTGAGGTCTGAAAGCTCTGTATCTTTTGTTATTTCAGCCATTTTTTTTTTTATTTTGTTGCAAATAAATTCTCTAAATGACAATATTTTAAGTTAGAATTGGGAGAAATGTTGTTTGTAGTTTATAGAATAAAACAACAATGTTTATTTTACTCAAACATATACCTATAAATAGCAAAATCAGAGAAACTGATTCAGAAACCGAAGTGGTCTCTTCATTTTTTCCAGAGCTGTATATCAATGTATCATCAATCAGGAGCCACTCCTCGAGCATGCACACCCAAACACCTATCCCAGAAGCCCCACTTGCACAACCTGTCCATTCCTCTACTTACCCTCAGACTCTTTTCCATTTTAAAAACAAACCGACACTGATGGATGATCAAGTCGATGCACCCCTCGCTGTAAAACACTCAGCGGGGCAGTAAGCTACTTCCTTTACAGAACCTCATATGACAACAGTGGAGGTCAGCGAGCTGACCCGCATTAAAAACAATAATCATAATAATCATGCTCGTAAATTAATATTTTTTCTCGCTTTTATTTTACAGTTTTTAGTTTATGAAGGCTCTGGACCCCTGCTGCCGTCCAGAAGGCGTCCTGTGTCATCTCTGTCGAATAAAATATACGCTATAAACATGATAAACAGTGCTGCGGCCACAACTCATTATGTCAGCTCACACGTGATAGGCTGTTTACAGGCGAGGCCCGTGCGCTCTCATGTCCTGGGACACGCGCTCTCATTCTTCTTTCACAAACCTCCTGGCGACTGTAAAATGGGGTCCTCCCCTCCCCTTCCTCCCTCATCCCCCAAATTTCTTTCTTTTGCTTAGCACGTACACAGGGAGAAGGCTGTGATTGGTTGAGGTGGCACCATGGCAACCTTTGCTCACCTCGGAATCGGAAACTGTAGGGAAGGCACCCTGCCGGCAGGTTGGGGGGACGAAAGGCACAATTCCTTCATTTCTGTTCCGCACACAGCTGTAATATATGCAGCTCTGCTGGCTGAACGGCCCAACCGCCAACTCACTCACTAATCAACAGTCTGTTTATCCTGAAAACAGCGACGCGTGCTGGGAGAAGAGAGCGGTCAGGGAGAGAGTAGATCCACAAGAGAGAGGCAGAAAATTGACAGCATTAAAAAAATGAAGCAACACGCAACTGCCTAAGAGACAACGGTGTGTCCCAATAGCGTACTAATTACTAATACTAACTAGCTTTTGAGTGTTAAGTATGTAGTACAGACAACAGTGTTACAGCTGAGTAAACCCTGAGTAAAATACAGCTTAGGAAAAAAAAAAAGAGACCACTTCAGTTTCAGAACCAGATTCTCTGATTTTGCTATTTATAGATATATGTTTAAGTAAAATGAACATTATTGTTTTATTCTATAAATTACGGACAATATTTCTCCCAAAATTTCAAATAAAAAAATTGTAATTTAGAGCATTTATTTGCAGAAAATTAGAAATGTTTGAAATAACAAAAAAGATGAAGAGCTTTCAGACCTTATATAATGCAAAGAAAACAAGTTCATATTTATAAAGTTTTAAGAGTTCAGAAATCAATATTTGGTGAAATAACCCTGTTTTTTAATCACAGTTTTCTTGCATCTTGACATGTTCTCCTCCACCAGTCTTACACACTGCTTTTGGATAACTTTATGGCACTCCTGGTGCAAAAATTCAAGCAGTTCTGCTTGGTTTGATGGCTTGTGATCATCCATCTTCCTCTTAAAATTATTCCAGAGGTTTTTAATTTCGTAAAATCAAAGAAACTCATCATTTTTAAGTGGTCTCCTATTTTTTTTCTTCCCAGAGTAGTATATGCTCTGTGTCTTATAGAGTTTTATTGGTAAAAAATCCTTGCTATTATTATTAGCAGCAGTAGTACTACCTGCACACTACTACTTAGACCTGTGTTTAGCCATCAATTTCTGACCATTACTCGGAACATAATCCCACATTCTTGAAAGCAACAAGGTAACACAATCACCACACCGTTTTGCTGTTGTGTTCAGTTACTCAGCGCTGATAAAGGCTCATCTTGTCCTCTTCCTCTTCTTCAGCTGGAAGGAGATTTAATTATCGTGGAGCACAGACACAGAGAGAATTACACAGCAGAAATGTCAAGTAAGCAACATACAAAGGTTAGTCACTTGTAATAGAGGGAGGGGGGGGGGTGCTGGAACAAAGAACAAAAACAAAAAAAAAAAAGATTCCGTCTCAAGTGAAAGTAATTAAACCCAACAAATGAATTGTGGTAATTGATTGAATTTGTCGAGGGAAGATATGATTTGCTTGACGGGGGTGTAACAGCAGAGACTATAAACCATCACCACTGTTGTTTTCTCATTTCCTGATGAATAAATACATAATTTCACAGACAAACCCTGAAAACAGGAGGCAATTACAGTGATGGAGGAATCATTTCACTGACAAAGACGCACCCCGGGGTTTTTCTCGCCAAATTAGTTGCAATCTAAAAATAATATGACTTCTTAGATAAGGCTGCGCATGAAGTTAGGAAGTTCCCTTGGAGGAAGTCCAATGCATAACTCCAGTGTGTTTAAATAGGACTGACTCAATGCATCAGACACAGGTACTGTACATAAAAAAAGCAGTGACTGTTTAATTTAATCCAAATGCTGGACACTGTTACAGCATTAGCTGCTATTAAGTGCCAGAATCTGTGGAGATGTTAATTGAGTATAATGAGTTTAAAGTAAAAAAAAAAAAATAATAATAATAATAAATCGTAATACTGGAGTTCTCCTGTGGGCGAAAATCTAAGTGACATATTGCTGAACGCCAGGCCAGAGGCATTTACACTGTGATTAGTATCACTGCCCATATGCCCATTCTAAAAATGGAACTGCATCACATTGTAAGTGTGTCATTTTCACTATAAATTGGTTCAGTTAAGCAGTGAGCATTAGGCATAATGCCAATATGTTAACGCAAACTTTTTAAAAACTCTATATTAATGTTTTAATGTTTTAATCTTTACGCAAAAGGAGTGAAGTGTTTAATTAAGGCACTCAGAGTGAAGCAGAAATATAAAGTAGAACAAGACTAAAACAATATCTTTAAAGGTCTTATTCATTTTAAAATGTCTAGTTGTGGTCTCTTGTATGAATGATTGCTATTGTGAGCTGTTTTTGTGGAAAAAAAAAGTGCTCTGGTGATCCAGTGTAACACTGCTTTAGTCCCTTGGAAGAGTGGAGGGAGTGGAGACAATAGACTTTCGGCTCATTCTCATGAATATTTATATATGCAAATATATCACCTTTGATTGGCTAATAAGCACTGCGAGCCTGTGAGATGGACTACAGCTAGAAACATTTTGAAATAAAGACACTTTTACACTAATAAAAGTATGTGTCTTGTGTAAGAAACAAACTGTTTGAATTGGCCTGTGGAACTCCAGCAGCGAAGTGCAGTTCAGCCTCTGACCTAGTCTTAGAGTCTCTGTAAAACACAAAATCCACCGGAGATCCTATGTAAACCTAAAGCGGAGCTTTAGCAGAGCCGCCCAAACAGTTGAAACAAAACCCAGGGGTGAATATTTACTTTTACCTAGTACAAACAGAACTGTTTTGAACGTACACCTACCCATTTCAATTGTACTTCGCTGCTGGAGTTCCACAGGCCAATTCAAACAGTTTGTTTCTTAGCTCTGAATTACAGGGCAAAGCACATCAAACTGATGTGTTATTTGCACAAATAATACAGGAACTAACTTGCCATGCTGTTCCTAGCGCTGCTAACTCCTGTTTGATGAGACGTGCCTGAGCATGCTGTCCAGTGTTTTCACTATAAGATAACACCTCACAACATATGCTGACGTGGGTATTCCAAAGCCAACCCATGAGGTAACACTCTACATGATCAGTTTACAAACAGGACATACAGTACAGAACAGTAGAGAATCAGAAAAAATGTCATAGTATAACAGCATCGTCTCACTGTAGGGGTCGATCGTTTAAGTCCTGCACTATTCTTCTGCTCTGTGCCACACATGCACTCTCCTACCGGTGTGGAATAAGAAAAAGGATGATGCATTGTCTTCCTCACATCTCTGCAGAGCAGTGGATGTGTGCATTTGTCTTTGTAATGAGGGGTTCATGCACTGCAGCCCTGCTATAATATCCTATTCTATGAGGTTGTGGATGGAGCTTTTTTTTTTGCTGACGTCTTACTTTGATATTCTTGGTCACCTGAGGAGCAGCTGATCTTTGTTTCTGCTAATATATCACACTAATGTAGGAACATCAACTCCAGTCCACTGTGTTGAAGACATTAGTGTAAACCACAGCACTATACCGACTGTGAGATTCCTGAAGATCAGGACATCCACATGTTATCTGCTGAATGTTCTACTATAATGTTACCTGATATATCTAATTTTTTCACATTTTTAACTCTAAATATTTCAGTGTAATTGTGCGATTGGGTGCAAAAGTGCATGCCAATCTGACTGATACACAATGAGCTGCAGATTTATTTGTCGTTTTAATTGCATTCCCCAATATTCCCATTTACTTTAATAAATTTTTTATCCATGGCCAATGCCTAGATTTTTATTGGTCCAATTACCATCAAACTGCATGTTCTTATTTGGTGCAGGTCCTTAAGCTTTAATCCATAGCTATGCTGACCTGCACTCATCTATTTGTAGTTTTTTCATCTCTTTTCATCCATGCCCAAGACCTAGAGTTTAATTTGCTCGACAGTCACTAAACTGTATGTACTCTTTTAAGGCAGGTTCCTAAGCTGTAATTCACAGCTATACTGACCTTTACTCATTTATTTTTCATTTTTTCATTCATAATTGTTCCCCATTCATCTGTGCAACCATACTGCATGTCCTTCAGGAATTTTCTACCATGTACTACAAGGTATATTTATCAATTTACACACAGTATTTTGTTTTTTTGTTTATATCGTGCAGTCCTGCTCCTAAGTGGCTGAAACAGGCAGATACTGGTATAAATTCTAGCTGTGATAAACAGGCAGACTTTATCCTACACACACACACACACACACACGCCTTTATTCTTCCTTTATTGTGGTCGTCTCAGAAGTGCTAAGCCCAGGCCGGGCTTATCCCCAGTCCGCACACTTCCAGGCCCAGTGAGGCTGTGTGCCCAGCCTACCAAAGGCCTTCTCGAGCAGCCGGCTGCTGGGCGTCTGGCCGCTGCTGAGGTTGGGGACTTGAGCCGGCCCTCAGCTTTAAACCGAGCATTGTGAGAATTGCTCAATAGTCTTTTCACTTTGATTGATGGACCTTGTTCACCACCATCTGGCCATAGATAGTTCGCATTAATCATAGTCCAAAACAGTGGGGCCGGGCCCAGTGGCCTCAAGCTCTTTATACACCTCTGTACACAATATCAGCCTCCTCTAGTGCCAATACACGCCGATTTCCCTCCCAGCACAGCCTGTGACCATGATAAACTCAAACACACACACACACACACACACCCACCCATATACACACACGCACGTGCAGACACAAAACACACAGAGGCCCAAAAACAGGGCCAATGGTTCCTAAGGGCCAATATGGGCCTTTTACTCAGACAGCAGGACAGAACAAGCTGTTTCTTGTTTGGGCTGAACATTAACAGGGACAAAAGTCACACTGTAATACTTTATGACACTGATAAATACTGAATAAAATAAAAATAAAATAAAACTTAAAAAACATTACAATAATTAAAGAAAATATATGATTGATCTGTGGAACTATGTGTATAAAGAAGGGTTTTAAACACTTGTAAGGCTGAACAATTCCAACTTAAATAAGTATCACAATCTCAATACATATTTTTATACCTCTACAACACAATACTTTTTTTTTTTTTTTTAAAGAAGAGTATGTGCATTTTATGCAACCTTGTTAAAATGTATAAACATGTATTGCCTGGGCCTGGTCATTAAAAATACCTTAATTTGCATACTGTTTGCTGACGTAAAAATACAACAAAAAAAGGACCCACAGAAAACGTGGATATTTCTTTTCTGTCCTTTTCTGGCTATGGCAGTGTCTGAACTCTGCATTAAATACATTTCTTAATTGTTTAATACCAGATTAGCCATCCTCAGACAGACCTGTTGCGCTTCATTTAAAGGACTGACCAGCAGTAATAGGGTTATAACTGTAATAACAACCACAAATAGGTGGTGTCAATAAGGAAACGATTTGTAGTATCTATTATGACAATGAAAAAAATAACAATATATTCTTCCAATGAAGCAGAACGCATACCTTGCTTAACCCACACATCTATAAACACACACAGTATGTACATGTGCACACAAAGGAACTAATATTTGCCTTGTTCAATGTAGACAGACACTCCTCTCCTCCTCCAAATATGTAGGAGGACTGGCGATGATTTTTGCAATGCTACACTAGCCAAATCTCTAGCCTTAATTCTGACTTAACCCTGCTACCCTTATTCTTAACATAATGCTCAGATTAACCTTAAAAGCCTAACCATAACCTTAGTATAACCCTAAACATTAACTTTAATCCTATTAACCCAATTCTAAATCTAACTCTAACCAAATTCCCAACCATAAGTCTAAATATAACCCTATTAACCGTAACCACAACCATAACTCCAACCATGACTCTAAACACAATCACAGACTTAACCCTACTAACCCTAAACATAACCTCAATTTTAACCATACTAACATTTAATCTCAACCTAACACTTACAGTACAGGCCAAAAGTCTGGACACACCTTCTCTTTTTTATTGAGTTTTCTTTATTTTCATGACTATTTATATTGTAGATTCTCACTGAAGGCATCAAAACGAATGAATGAACACATGTGGAGTTTTATGTACTTACCAAAAAAAGGTGAAACAACTAAAAAATATTTTTTTTATATTCTAGTTTCTTCAAAATAGCCACCTTTGCTCTGATTACTGCTTTGCACACTCTTGGCATCATTCTCTCAATGAGCTTCAAGAGGTGGTCACCTGAAATGGTTTTCCAACAGTCTTGAAGGAAAGAAGGAGTTCCCAGAGGTGTTTATTAGCACTTGTTGGCTCTTTGCCTTCACTCTGTGGTCCAGCTCACCCCAAACCATCTGGACTGGGTTCAGGTCCTGTGACTGTGGAGGCCAGGCCATTTTTTGTTAAGTACATAAATCTCCACATGTGTTCATTCATAGTTTTGATGCCTTCAGTGAGAATCTACAATGTAAAAAGTCATGAAAATAAAGAAAACGCATTGAATGAGAAGGTGTGTCCAAACTTTTGGCCTGTACTGTACCTTAAACATAACCTCCACCTTAACTCTAAACATAACCATAGCGTCTACCCTGCTAACCCTAAACATAACCCTTAAACCCTACTAACTCTACTACTGAATGTATTCATGAAATGAACTAACTAACATTACTAACTAATGCTTGGCCAAACCTACTGCCCTGAACGTAATTTCAGTGACATAGACCTAAACCTAATCAAAGACTTTACCCTGGTATTGTAATGTTCCTGCTGTTTTAGTTCTGTAGAAGTGAGTATTAGAAAAAGGTCCTCGCTCCCGCTAATTTCTGATGTTATCAATCTGAAGAAATTTCATCCTCACAGTGAGAGCAGTGCAGGAACTCTCATGCTCTTTCACACACGGGGAAGCTGATAGTTTGACTTGTTCAGTGAGCTCTCATACACATGGAGGTTAAGACTAGACCCTGTTCAACAGACACAGCCTGAAAATAAGAGAATAATGTTTACTTTGGCTGGATCCACACTGAAGCTGCTAAAACAGGTTTAGACAGACACTTTGAATAATGAATGCGCACAAGCGCGCACACACTCACAGGCACACAAAGCAGGGTGCATGTCAGAGTTTGGTGGTAGAGGGAGGGATGTGGATGGGGGAATGGCACTGGGCATTAAATTTTAAAAAGGCACCTCTCTCTGTCTCTTTCTCTCTCTCTCTCTCTCTCTCTCTCTCTCTCTCTCTCTCTGTGTAGCCGTAGCTGCAGAATGGTGATAATTACGCCTCTTTCAGCGGCCAGGACCAGTGTAATTACTTCATTCACAGCACAGGATATTAGCATCGCTAAGAGAGCAATTTATTCCCAACGTCAGGCAGTGAAGCTGAGGGTTATTGCAGAAATGAGTTATCCCTGTTCCAGCTACACACACACACACACACACACACACACACACACACACACACACACAAGACACACACAAAGAAAGAACACATGGCCAGCGCCCCAGGCCTACTGCTACTACACTCATACACAGCCTGCGTCTCTGTCTGCCAGCCGCAAGACTACCCGCTCTAACAACTGTCCTCTAATCCTAATTTCCAAAAAAGAAAGGATTCTACACATTAATGTCCACCTGCGTCACAGAGAAGACTGTCGAAAATCCATCAAACTCATCTGCACAGCAGCTCATGGGTGATTCTTGTTGTTTATTAAGGATAGGACAGGACAGGAGAGGTTTAAAACAAGACAACTAGAGAAGAAGTGAGAGAGAGGAGACGAGACGATTAAATATGATGATGATAGAGAAAAAAACAGGATGAGAGGGGGAAATGGGAGAGAAGAGAAGACTAGACAAGACAAGAGGGTGGAGACAGAGAGGAGAGGGGACAGAAGAGAAGAACAGGACAGTAGATGAGATGATGGGAGAGGGGGAGAAAGGACAAGAGAGAAATGAAGAAAAGACAATATGACAATGGACCAGACAAGAAATGAGGGGACAAATTGAGAGGAAACAACAAGAGAGGACAGGAGCAGAGAGATGAAGAGACAAAAATCAGAAGACATGAGACAAGAGAGAAGAAGATGACAGAAAACGAGAAAGGATATTTTAAAGGTTGAGGGGATGATAAGCGAGGACACAGGAGGAAACATCAGGACAGGTGATGAGATGAAAGAGACATTGAAAAGATGGTGGAGTGGAGGGGAGGCTAGAGAGGGGAGGAGAGAAAATTAGAGAAAATGGAGAAGATAATATAAAAAGGGATGAGACAAGGCGAGAGGAGACAATTGAAGGGGGCGCAATAGCAGCGGAGATGAGCAGAGGGTGGCAAAGGAGAGGAGACAGGAGAGAAGAACAGGACAAAAAATGAGATGATGGGAGAGGGGATGAGAGAACAAGGTAGAAAAGAAGAGAAAACAATATGACAAAAGGGACAAAACCAAAAATGAGAAGAGAAGTGGAGAGGAAATAAAAGGAGAAACGTGGGGCAGAGAGAAGAAGAGCAGAGACAATTGACTATGATGAAGATGTGAGACAAGAGGTGAGATAATCTGAAAAAAGGGGACAAAAGTTAAAAGGGATGATAAGAGAGGAGACAGGAGAAAAGAACAGGACAGGAGATGAGATGATAAAGATATTGAAAAGATAGTGGAGTTGAGGCTGGGAGAAAAGGACAGAAATAAAGAAAAGAGGAATGAGTGATGACAAGGAGAGAAGGGACAACTGAAGGGGGATTTTAATAAGAGCAAAAAGGAACAGAAGGAAGAGGGGACAGCAAAATGAGATGAGAAGGGATGATAAGACAGAGGATGAGACAAAAGAAAAGAAAATGAGAAAAGACAAGATGAGACATGATGAGCAATGGACAGAAAATGAGACAAGAGGAGAGAAAACAAAAAAGGAGGTAAGGGAATTATGAGAGAGGAAACAAGAGAGGAAGAAAAAAAGAGAGGATGATGCCATACAAAAGATGAGGAGACAAACTGAGAGGGGACATTTCAAAAAAGATGAGACTAGAAGAGAGAAGCAAAGAGAAAGAGAAAAAGATTACATGCAGAAAGGGAAAGAGGAGTTGGAGACAACCCTGTTGCTAGGCAGAGTAATCAGCTATTTCATTCCTCTCTATTGAAAACATCCCACAGGTTGTATTGATACATATATATGATATATGTGATGTGTCCAAATTAAACACATATACATATAGCCAAATGTATCTATATCTGTACACAATTCCTGTATTTCTCAATAGTGCATGTGTGTCTAGACAAATGTCTGTAAAACACAATAAAAAACAATAAAAAACATTAAAACACTACTATTAATGTAATTAGAAGCCAGCATGTGTTGTGTGTGTAGGGGTGTGGTATATTGAATTGTACACAATGTCATCATCTAATTAAAAAGAGTAATTGTGTCTTAAAAGGAGAGAATTCTGTATATGTTTTGCTTGTTGTAAGGACTGTAGTTTATCATCATATACATAAGTATTTAGTGAAATAGTATTACATAATTTTTTATATATAAAAAAAAAAGTTACATTATTTTTTAAACATATTCATTTTATGTCTTGGTAACATTTTGGCAAATGTTTTTACTGATTTCTTTTATTGCTAAATGTTTAAACATTAATTTAGTTGCAGTAAAACGATCCTGAAATGTATACAGTATTATATTAATATAGCCAACAATGTCCATTACAAGTTCAGATATATTTTGTGATATTATTTTAGAGTGTAATATCAGTGCAGTTATTGTTTTGTAGGTTAAAAGAACGCAATTACAACACTGTATGGATTTATGCTATTCCACAGATATCTGCACTTGATTTACTGCAATACAAAATAAATATATATATATATGCGATCACTCTATAAGTATTGACATTTTTTGGGGGGAGCTTTGGACATGGACAAAGTAATACAGTTAGAATATTTTTGCTCTAATATGTACTTGTGTACAGACACACACACACACACACAGCTGTGTTGTACAGATTCTCTCACTTCCACTCCACTCGAACAAAATCAAAAGCTAAGGCGTCCACAGTGTTTTGGCTAAACTTGCCAATGCATGTGGATACACACTCCCTCCCTGCACAGAGAGAGACAGAAACAGCATAACAACAAACACACACTCACACAGCAGCAGCAGCACACAGTGTTTATGTAAGTGTGTGTGCACTTCAATGCATCTGGGATGATACTTTCCTCCTCCAGCTCTTTGTCAAGTCTAGAATTCTAGTTGGCTTCAGTACAAAAAACACATCCATCTGTAACACACATCCACACAGCACATAATCAAAAGAACAGAGAGAGAGAGACAGAGAGAGAGTGGATTAAGAAATAAATCTATTAGAGACAGAAAACAATCCATCCACGGCTACAAAGGGGACTGCTGTTGCACAGGCATGTTTTAAAACCCCAGCAGAACGCTGCACATGCAGCGGCTAATCTACAAGCAGACAGAACCAGGAAACACTTTCAGGAACTGGCGAACTGGTGAAATTCACTGACTGTGAAAGTGATTTAGAGAGAAATATATATGAAACCTCTTTTTATTACTGGGGCGTTATAAAGGGCCTGGCTTTGTGGTTCAACATCAACCACAACAAAGAATGCATCATCCTTTTTTTTGTGATTATGTGGTTAAAAGAGCTATGAGTCCATTTGAGGCCTTTGTAGCAGGACTGAAGTGCAGCCATTAGTTTACTAATGACAAAACAGAAACGACATAATGACCAATCAGCATATCCTCACTCTGTTGTACCATTAATCTAGGAGTAGGTTGCACTATACAACACTGGAAGAAGATTTTACAATGAATATTTCATCCTGGTTACGATTATTATTACCACTGTGCTGTCCACTGTGGTGGTAATGCATGCTATGATGTATTCCTGCTTATAGACAGAGGGCACTATGGACTAAAAACATCTGGCCTTGCCATGAGCAAGCTGACCAGTGTTCAACCTCGCTCACTAGATAGCTCTTCACAATGTATACCGGTATAAACCTGTTCAACAAATTATTAACAAGTTACAGGGTCCATGTTTTTTTTCATGACCATACAATTTTTAAAACATCAGTGCAGAAATCGACAATAAATAATAACATTTATTAATAATAAAAATAAACTAAAATTAAAATTAAAATTGATTATAGCAGGTCTAAAATGAATCAGATAAAATGTTGACTCTTTAATAATAATAAAATGTGTGTCAGATCCTGAGAGCTCCATTGCGTAGAGCTACATTACTAAATTAACTCTGAGCTGACGTATTTATTAGCTCAAAATAGATTTCTTTTATCGATAAAATGAAACACAAAAATTTGTAGACGAAATTTCCATGACTTTTCCAAAACTTTTTTTTTTTTTTTTCCACACCTTATCAAGGCCTGGAAATTTTCTTTTTTTTTTTCTTACTTTTCCAGTTTTTTTTTTTTTATGACCGTATGAACCCTGCAATTACTGTGAAATATTCATTTTCATAGTCATATATATATATATATATATATATATATATTTTTTTTTTTTTTTTTTTTTTTTTTTTTAACCTTTATTTTACCAGGTAAAATGTTTGAGAACCAGTTCTCATTTACAAACATGACCTGGCCCTATAAATATATTGTGTATGTATGAATGTGGGATTATGTTTTATAAGACGAAGCACTGCAAGGACTGCTGAGCAAATGCTTCCTTTTATGTTCCATCTTAATCCAGGATTTTTTTTTCCAGCAGGTTCAAAATAAAGGAACTTGGTCGCCTCACTTCATAGACTACACATCATCAGCTTGATACAAAAAAAATAAAAAAATAAAAATCACTCGATAAATTTAAGAGAGTGTGTAAAATTTTGATCAGAGATGTAGGCTATAGATTTGATCAGTATCTAACTAAAGTTAAACTAGGTCTGCTCCTTTTGTCTCACTTCCAAACGTCTTTGATAGTGAGCATGTGCTGCTGTAACTGTTGAACTGTGTGGTATCTACACCAGCTTGTACTGTTGTGCTGCAATCATCATCACATATCAACTATAAGATTGATAAAAGGTGTCTGGAAGCTATTAAGGACTTAACTGCAATAAAACAGAATTACATGTACTAAAAACATTCACATGTGTTCAGACTGCTCAGGCCAGATGAGTTCAAGAGAGATTTACAGCCTGCAGTTTTTGAAACAGCATTTGATATTAGAGAGTAAGGTAAGCCATCAGTAATAACTCTGCTTTAGCAGCGAGGAAAAGTGTTTGCTTTCTCAAAGCTCTCAATTTTCTGTCATTATAAATATTGCCAAATTTAGCTCCTTTAACTCAGCATAAGCCTTTGGATCAAGTTTTTGAAAGTTGATGAAAAACATATTTGAAGGTCTTTTAGAATGAAATATTGCATTTACCTCAGCACAGTCAAATAATGAGGGTCTAGTGACTTTAAAACCCAGATTTTTTTTTTTTACATAACAACCTTGCCTTAATGTATTTATGGCACTAGGATGCAAATACACCCAGCAGACCCGTAAAACTATTGGACAACACAGTGTTTTCAAAGACAAGCATGAACATCACTGCCAGTAAAAGGAAAACAGGTTGCTACTTGAACCAGACACTGTGACCACAGCCTGTTCTGCCCAAAAGAAGTCTATCAATAGAAAAAAAATATATAACTACATGTTACATAATAATGTAATAGTGGTGTAATAACTTAGTCACAGTGTGATACAGCGCAGCCTATAAAAAAAAAACTATAAACTATTTCTTTACCACATTAAAATGAAAATGTGTGTAATCTACACAGTCCTGGAAAATAAGAGACCACTTAAAAATGATGAGTTTCTTTAATTTTACCAAATTGAAAACCTCTGGAATATAATCAAGAGGAAGATTGATGATCACAAGCCATCAAACCAACCAGGAGTTGCATAAAGTTATCCAAAAGCAGTGTGAAAGACTGGTGGAGGAGCACACCGACCATTGTTCAACCTCATTCACAAGATAGCACCTCACAAAATATACAGGTGAGAGGATGTCCAAACTGTCCCCTGATGTGACAATTTATCAGCAGTTTATCAAATTACTCCTACTAAATATTCTTTATAGCTTAGCTGTGAGATTTTGATTGCATATAGAGACCATAGCATTAGTGAGACGTGGTGTTGGATAATCACAAACCCACCTTAGTGCTAAAGTACCGGATGGTGCATCATAATTTTTAAGGAACGTCTTTACACTGCCTAGACAAGCGTGTGTAACATAAAGTAGCTGAAAGCCAATATTTGTCCAGATCTTTGACTGAAATTGTATATAAGGATGCATGAAGAAACTGATAGTTTAACAGTTAGTCATAAAAAAGATGTAGATTTATATACTAATGTTTTTATGCACACAAGCCATATGAGCAGATGTACACATAGTAACACCCACACACTCTATAGAACTGCATGTAGTATAATCCTGCATCACATTACATCATTACCAGTGTTGATAAGTAGAGTATTTACTGAAATAGCATGAATACAACCTGTTCAAGAGAAAAAAAAATAGATTTGTCCAACTCGTCCTGATCTTGTTCATAACGTATGAGCAGTCTGCAGTGTGCCCTTTGACCCTCGTTTTCTCTTTCTCCTCATATACGTCAAATCTGACGGTATGTGGGTGGCACGATGGTGGAGCGCACTGGTAAAAGACGTTTGAGCTCCGTCCATTACCGTTAATTACACACATTCAGACCAGCACTTTGTCAGGGACAAAAGAGGAGACACAGGGAGAAGGAGTGTGTATTTGAGTAGTTGGCAACAATGCACCTGTTCAATGCAATATACATCTAATTATTTTAGTCATCTGTCGGATATTATTTTTATTTTTTTTTCTTATGTGGTTTTAAAGATGAGGAAGTAAAGAAGACTGAGAAATATCTGGAATCAACTCTAGAGAAACAAAATCTAGCAGTAACAAAATTCACTGTAGTTATAAAAAAAATATATATAATACTGAAGCAAAGCTTTCATTATAACACAAAACTAAAAGATTTCCAGAAAGAAATGTTTTTTTTTTCTTAGTCTGAAAACTTAAACTCTAGCATTGGTACTGCCAAAACCCATTTGGTGTATACAAGTGTGCTTATTTACTTTTAATTAACACTGGCGCCATTAGGCTAGTATCAGTATTTACTAGTATTTACTGTCTGTTGTCTTTTGCTCTTAAATGTTTATGCATCTCTAAGAATGGTCATGTTCCTTTTCTATTCCTGCAATGGAGATCTAACAGTCTAACAGTGTTCTTCTGTACTGGGAAACCCTGTATAAGTATAATGACAATAAATGACACTAAGAAGGACTAGAAAGTAACAGATCTAGAGATTCAAGAATGACCCAGCATTGATCAAAAATGGCTAAAACATATATAATTGGCAAATAATCAGATAGATAGATAGATAGATAGATAGATAGATAGATAGATACTTTATTGATCCCCGAGGGGAAATTCTTGAAAGGAGACGGAGCTACTGGAACAGGCAGCCACTCGCGTCGGCGCCGGAAGTTATATATAATCAGTTATAGATATAGGCTAGTATAAAAGTTTTGATTCTCAAAGTTCAAAAAGTTGATTCTAAAGTCTAAAGTGATTCTAGGCATGTTCTAGGCAAGTGTGTTGCAGCAGCATGGGACAGAGACAGTTGCGGGCCAGGCGTGGGCTGGAAGGATATAAAGTCCTCCAGCACTGAGCTGTGGAGGAGTAGAACAGATGACACTCCATCCGATAATTTTCCTGATGAATTGGAAAGTTTGGGATGAGGTAGTAGAATCAATTTCTCAAAGCAGTGCTCTAGAATCTAGTAAAAGCCTTTTTTAATACCTTTGAAAATGAAAGAATAGGATGTCCCAATATTTATGTTAATTATATGTGTTTTTGTTTTTAATGCAAATTTCTTGTAGAATAAGTCAATAATCTGTCTGTTTTTTCCATTCAGAATATTTCTCACTTCTGAGGGTAGATCAGCATGTTCAGGGGCGATTCTGAGCTTTGTTCTGGTTCTCTGTTCGATGTAAAATCGTTTATGTAAAATGATCTAGACACAATACATTATTTTAATATAAAGCATCCAACAAAATAATAATGGCTTCAAAACGTCACTGAATAAAAAAATAAATAAAAAAACTTGTAATGGATATAATAATAGAACTGTTTAAGTGTAGCAATTAGTTGCATCCCTAACCAGAACACTACAAACTACCTATCAGCACAGTGTAAAGTATGTAACTATATCACACATTTAAATTATGTCACACTGACTTGCTTGTGTAGTTTTTCTGGCACTGTGAGACATACTGGACATAAATTGGCAAGTGTATTATATAGCTAAAACAGTTCAAGCAACAGCTGCCAAATCAAATTTTAATCTATACTTTAATTCATTAACTTTAGATTTTTAGTCCTTCTATCACACACTCCTTTTCTTTTATCTTGTCTGTTCTCCCGCTTGCAGTCTCATCGTCTCTGTCTCAGAATGACAGATAAACGCAGACCAGGAAACAAATCCAACAGACCCCAGGAAGGTGTCTCCATTAAGCACTTTAATGCCAAACGATCGCGAGCAGCCAATGTGGAGGCTCATGCATCATTAGAAAAGGATTAGTGAACCAGGGCTTACTCATTACTCTCCCACGTCTGAGTTAAAACGGCCAGCAGAATTACCACAGTTACCTATTCAAGCTGCATCCGAATGGGAAGCTAAAGAAACTGGTCAATAACCGTCTCAGAGAACGCTGCAGAAGCTTTCTGCTGTCTGAGCTTAGCAGTGACACACCTCTGAAGTCTGCAACTGTATGTACATAATGTATCTACATAGAAAAATGAACTAGAATATTGCTGATTCTGTCCATCTAATTCTTTTAACTATATCAATATCAATCAAGGTCAATTTTTTATTATTATTATTTTTTTTTTACTATTTCATAGATTTTTTTCCCCCACAATGCTTAAGCAAATACGTGAATCTATATATTATTAAAATATATGAATCAGTATAAATGTGAATCTGTGTGGAAATGATACACATTTTACCACAGTTTGCCAAATCTGCCATTCATCATTCAACTCCAAAATGACAAAGAACAGCGGCCACACTGACATTATGCCCAAAAAAAAACAAAAAAAAAAAGGAGGAGGTCCAAGGTTTTTAGGCGATAGCTACCATACACTGTACTCTTACAGCTATGAATCATCTGTGAAGTCTAGACTAAATGTAGAGTTACTGCTCTGGCCCGGTAAAAGACACAGGCAGTTAAAGAGACACCTAAATGCTAATGATGCTAATGGTCAATGTGGGAACTATTTAAGTACAGTCAGCACTATGCAAATGCCACAATACTAACTGCTCACTCCATTAGCTTTCATTAACTGTAAGCTATAAGTGCAGTCTTTTTAAACAGTGTAATGTCTTGGCACAGGGGGATGATGGGTACTATACATGAGCCTGAGAAGTACAGGTTTCTGCTACAGAAAGCAGAAATCAGTGTCATCAAAAATTATGTACAGAAGGAATTTTAACCACTTGTAAGATGCACTAAACAATACATACAGTTTCGATAAATTGTATAACTGGTGACTGTTTGGAGAAATAAGTTACTGCTTACTTACTTACATTAGCCTTCAATTACCTCAAAATATACGTCTTCAGAACATATAAAAAGTTCATCATCTATACAGGGTATTGTAGTTCAATCTCTTCTTCATGGGTTTATGAAGAACATGAATCAGTACTCATCTTCATTTTTTCCACTGAAAGACAGAAATGTTTAGGATTTCTAGTAACGTGGCTCCCTGAAGATTATAGTGTGTTGATAATATTATTAGAATTCTCAAAAGAATCACAACAACCACAAATCTCCATCAATCACTTTGTGGCATTAGAATACCAGCAGCTTGCCTACCAACCAGGAACTGTATGTTCTACTTCTTATCTGTTGTTCTGGTGCAAAAATGGCTCAGATTAAATCTCAAAATCCTACAGTTGCCAATGAAGTCACCTGATAAAGAACGTCAGAACCTTGTTAATAAAAAAAAGACAGCAACAAAGTTTCCTACAGTACAACAAAATGTTCTGTATTTTTCGCACTATAATGCCAATTAAAATCCTTTAATTTAGCCAAAAATCGTCAGTGCACCTTACGCAAGAATTTTACCAGTCAGGTTAAAAGGAGCAGTAAAGCCACTTCGCTGGAGCAGAATTAGCATTAACTGCTAATCACGCTAAATTCTAGCTCCTTCACTGTTCAGAGATGAGTATTAATCAGCCTGTAGCCTGCTCCTAACCTCGGCTAACACTGCTGGAGCAGCATTAGCATTACCTGCTAACCGCAGTTTCCAGGAGAAAAATCTGTGTAGATTAACATCCAGCGCTCTTTGACTTCAAAATATTTCTTTTTTTAAAGAATTACATGTTTGTTTACTTAACTTAACCACCCAGCGACGAGACCTGCTGAATTAGAAGGAAAACATGGCAACACCACTGTTCCTTACTAGTGTCGCATAATGTGCCTTATTCGATAATAGACCAGAAAATAGATTTTTATTGATAGTGCGCCTTACAATCCAGTGTGCCTTATGTATGAAAAAAGACCAGAAAACAGATGTTTATTGATAGTGCGCCTTATAATACAGTGAGCCTTATAGTGCACAGTAGATAATAGCGCTGGATGGCATCAAAATGTATTCAGTATATTATTTAAAGCTTATTTTACAGTCTGTGTTTTTCTGTTATTTACATTATGCAAACTGTGCAGAATGGAATTCAGCAACGTATCATTTCAACCATGTTCTAATTAACAGCCGCTCCAGACATGCCTCCAAATATACTAACCAGTTCACAGGGAGCAAAAAAAACAGCTTTCTTAATCTTCTGTCAACTTCCCAATAAACTGCACCATTCCCTCTGTCACTGTCACAATTTACAGGATTTCTCTCCTCTGTCGCTGCACTTTCTCCGGCTATAACACCATAACGTCCCCCAACAGAGCTTCACCTCCTGCCTTTATGGCTTATTCAATTTGGACTTGATTACAGCGCACAGCAGTAATTAGTCAGGAGAATGAGGCTGGCACTGTGAAACCAGTAAGGAACAGGCAGATTCCAGGGACACCAACAGGAATGACGATGGGTTTTATGGGCAGGAGATGGAGAGAACTAAAAGAGCTTAGCTCTGCTGAAATTTTAATGATGTCATTAAAAGACAAGAGCTACAGGGCTCACGCTGTTTCCTGACCAGATGCCCCAAGACCATGACACTCTGCACTCGCCTGCACTCTCTCGCTCTTTCTCGCTCTCTCTATAGCTCTCCCTTCCTAAATACAGTGAAAAGATGTCTCCTGAGATCACAATGACAAGTTTGACAAGAAGAATGCTGGAAAACCATTATCCAGAACCAGGGGTGTAATCTAAAAGAGGGGGGTGGAGGGAGACAGCCCTTCAATGTCAGAAAGAAGCAATTTATTCCTCTCCAATCGAATGCTAAAATATTAATAAGCAGAGAAAGCAAAAGAAAAAAACACATTCATTTGGAGACACTGTTTACCAGCCTCAGAACACTTTTCAAGTGAAGAACAGATTGTTGGTGCCTTTCTGTAGGAAGTTCTCTAGTAAATGTTTGCTAATGAAGCTAATGCTGCTGTTTTACTGTCAGACTTTTGTATTATTTTTTAGAGATGGGACCGATCAGATACAAAATCGGTATCGGTGTCAATATTGATGTAATTATCGCATCGGATATTACCCTGTTTACCCTGAACCACCAGCAGCTTTAGTCTGTGGCTGACTGAGTAAACTTAAGCTGAAAAAATGTTGATTTCAGTTTAAAAAAGGCCAAACAGCAGGGCGGCTACATGTAATATTTGTAAAGTCAGCGTCCGAGGGGTGAACAGAATAACACCAGCAGTCTAGTCTGTTAGCCTAGCCAGCACTGGACCGACAGCTGCATTCTGGTGTTGTAAAGTTATTAACTACAGACTGGAGTAAACTATAGTCATAATCCACATATCCTATAAAACCACAGGATCTACAAACACTAACCAGCACAAACACACCCATCTGCTGTTTAAAAACAGCAATTAATTTAGTTTGAAAATACAATTAGCATTGCCAGTTAGCCGTTAGCAATCTCCATTAACAGCTGCAGTCTGTTAGCCTAGCTAGCATTAGGCAGACAGCTGCAATCCGGCATTGTGAATGTAAAAAGTAAAAAAAGTTCTCAAAAGAACTACAGCCATAATACACATCAAATATCAAACGACAGATCCTACTCACTCTAACCAGTACTGAGAAAACAGTCTGTTTTTACCAGTGATTAATTCAGCTCGGAAATCCAGTTAGCATCGGCGGTTAGCCGCTAGCCATTGCAGCTAATCCACTATGCTGCATGTCAAAATAAAAGTCTCTTGCACATCCAGTGTAAAATAATTTGTCTAGAGCCCTGTATTTAATATTTAACATATTTAATATTTAACTTTTTTTAAATATTTAATAATAATTAAAATATTTAATAAAAAAAAAAAAAGAAAACTATTGTGTTTGTATATAAAGTGTGTTAAATAAATGACTTTGGAATGCATTTCCATTAAATTCACTTGTGTACACTTCTCATTATGTAACCTTAATCATAGTACTAATAATAAACTTAAAGAGCCCTTTTATCTGTATTTGTATCGGTATCGGCAGTTTTATATCGGAATCAGATCGGAGCTGAAAAAAGTGCATCGTTCCATCACTATTATTTATTACACTTTTCCAGGTGAGGATAAACTCATTATTATATAACAATATGGTGCGCTATTAACTGACAACTACATGTAAATACAGCTATAAAGATCTGATCTAATAAGAGACCCATTAACTTCTAATGCTGGTTCTTACCTTATGGTGATAAGGATTGTAGGAGTGAAACAGTGCAGATAGCTCTTTGGTTCTTTGCTTTTTCTGTCAAGAGAGAAGAGGGGAAAAAATTACATTACTTAACAGCTGAACATTAGTCAAAACATTATCATTAGGGAACACTACTGAAAGCAGGCTTGGATGACATAAGAAAATGAGATAGTTGATGAAGGTTAAAAAAAAAAAAAAAAACAGAGGAAAAGAGATAGAAAATGAAGAAAACTATATTAGCCTACAAGAAAACCAAGCCTCTCACCGTTCTTCTTTTACTGAAAGATCTCATATATCTTTAATTTGTAATGAATCGCAAAAGTGGGGAGTTGAGCTGATGCATAAAGGCAGTTAATGCTATCATTTAAAGCACGTACAGATCACTATAAAAGGCCTAATTAGAACACTGATTAGGCCGAGGCTCGCTCACAGAGAGCTGTGCTTTTTAAAAGACCAAGAGAAAAGACAAGAAAAGAGAAGGAAAACTACAGTATCTGTCAGAAATCTGAACACACCTGTTCATACAAAGCTGGTGAATATTGTCTTATGTTTTCCTATTGCTTTAATGTTTTTAAATATTAATACAATACAATTTTTGTTGTTTAGAGAAGTGTTGTAATTCTGCCACACTGGAGGGTTTTCCAGCATGAATTACAGCATCTCAATATGATTCAGACATTTAGAGGTGGACATGGTGGTGTGTTTTGGATCATTGTCCTGCTGCAGAACCCAAGTTCGGGGGTAAATACTTTTTTACGCAGGGCCATTTAGATATGGATTTTTTTTTTGTCCTAACATTTAAAGAGTGACAAACGTGCAAAAGATTAGAACTGGACTTTCACCCAAAAAAATGCAAATCTTTAAAAGGAATACAACTAAAGAAACTGAATGCCTGAAAACTTAACGTTTTAAAAGATTAATACAATACAATATTTGGTGGAGTGAACGGATGCCAGTGGTTCAGGGTGTTCTCATGTCTGGGCTACCTTTTGCATCACTCTCTCTACCTTTGCAGATGACCCTGATAATCTGACACTGATGAAATTTCAACCATGAGGCTTTTCTGCTACCCACCTCAGTCCAACTGCTACAAGCCTAGATTAGTTGTCCACCCCCCATTATTGCACAATAACTCTTTTCAACAGCTCAATTATAAATCTGCTTTTCAAGTGAAGCAAGTGAAGCGTAATTGTGTGCCTGTGTGTCTGTAGGAAGTTCTAGTTCTAGGAAGCTCTTCTTCTTGTTCTTTTTCTCCCAAGAACCACAGCATTTCAACAGAATTTAAATCAGGACATTGACTAGGCCACTTTGTTTTTCTTCAGCCATTCAGAGGTGGACTTGATGGTGTGTTTTGGATTATTAACCCAAGTTCACTTCAGCTTGAAGTCACTAACAGATGGCCGGATATTCTCTTTTTTGGTAGACAGCAGAATTCATGTTTTCATTTATCACAGCAAGTCTTCTAGGTCCTGAAGCAGCAAAACAACCCCAGACCCTCACACTTCCCTCACGATGTTTTACTGTAGGTATGATGCTCTTTTTCTGATGTTAAATGTTAAACTTTTGTCCCATTAGTCCACAGACTATTTTCCCAAACGTCCTGGGAGTCAACAAAATGTTTGTCTGCCAAAATTGAGACAAGCCTTAATGTTCTCCAAGTAATCAGGAATGGGTTTGACTAGATAAACTGAACTCAGGTGTGATAAACCACATTTACGTTATGTTTTATTGGGAGAGACTCTTTAAAAGGCTACTTACTGAGCTAAGCTACCTATGTGTATATGTGAAATCAAGAAGTATTCCTATTTCTACACAGAACTTTGACTACTAGGAAGTCTATATTATGAAGAAACTGCATCAAAAAGCAAACATGGCTCACTGGAAAGTAACAAGAGATAGCAATCCTTCTGCCATAGCATTACATTCCCTTAGCTCCTCACTCCTCAGAAACAAACTGAATAAATATTTCAGTTCATGTATTAAGAATTGAACACAGAGTAGTGAAGCCAACCTCCTCACATAACCCATACCACTTCCCATTAGGTAAGGGCATTCTAATGCTTCAGTGCAGGGCACAGAGGATTAGATCCGGGTTAGCTAGGGCTGCAGAATTTGAAATTTTCAGGTTTGGCTAATGATCTCGCTTCTCCCTGCTTCTCTCGCCTCTACCAGCTAGATGAGCTGCTCACCATGGACGAGGATAAGGCTGAATACAACCTCAGGGTTACAAACCCTGAGCTCAGCCAATGAGTTCCCAGCAGGGTTGGCTCGATAACGCCCGGCTCGTCCTGCTCCACTGGGCAGGAGTGGAGAAGAGTGGGAGGGGAGGAGGGAGGAAGGAAGAAAAACAGGAGAGAGAAAGTTCAGATGCTCTTTTCTGTCCGGTCCGGAAAATTGCGGAGCATCTCCTGCTCCTAGAGTATGCCCTCTGGCCATCAGACTGAGAGAGAGTGAGAGAGGGAGAGAGAGAGAGGGGTGGGAAGGAAAGCTTGCAGATCTAAGAAAACCAAGCCAGTGGTCTTACGGTCTTAAGAGAATATGTTTGGTTCTCTTCAAATCTCATTTTTTTCACTTAAGGGCAAAAAAAAAAAAAAAAAGGAAAGAATATCCTCATGACCTTGAGAACTCAATATTTCAGAGTTCTCGGGCCACAGACCTGAGATTGCTCCATGCCTTAAGTGATGCGCCAAGGATGAAAAATCAACCTGATAAGTGAAATAACCACATCTCGTTTTTTTTTTTTTTTTTTTTTTTTTTCTTCATCCGAAGCCTCCACAACATCCAAGGCCAGGGAAGATGGAAGGTACTGGCTGGTTGGGTGGAAGGCTGGTGGAAGGGTGGGAGTCAGGACACATTAGGCCCAAAATTGCTGTAATGGTGTGCATAACAGATACGAAATACCCATTTATATGTCACGATAATGACATCTTCCCCGCTCTCCATTTCTATCTCTATCTCTATCTCCAGCTCTACTCCTCCTTACAGCAGAATGACCCACCATTTCCTGCTCTTATTAGAAATAATTATGCCGCTGTTTGTAGGCAAGATTTTCAAGCTGAAAAGCCGGCTGAGAAATTTCCTTCTTACTTCAGGGACAGGTTTCATTTGTGGGATGGAACTTGGACAGTTTGTACTCGGACAGAATGTGAATGATATATTGAGGCTTGATACGGTGTCATTCAGGTCCTCTGACATCCATGGGTAGGTACCGTTTTTTTTTTTTCTTCATCTTCATCTAGATGCAGAGAATATTATTTTGCGAACGACCTTTCTAGATAAATAAGAAGAACAATTAATAATAAATAAATATTATACTTTAAGTCATACTCTAGTAATTTCTCTAATACTAGCATATTTTCAACTCAATCTCACATAATTTCGGCTAAATGTTTTATTGAGTTCAGTTGTTCACCAAGAATTATAATTCCAGTGCATCCAGAACAAATGCAATAAATGAAATTATAAAATTACATACACGACTATAAACTAAATAGAAGAGAAAACAGGTTTATGCCTGTCTCAATGATTGCATTATTGATTTATTGTACAATATGTCAATATATGGACATGACCTCATTTATTTTCACTAATGTCAATATGGCCCACTGCATCATTTTTCATTGTTTTTTTTTGCGTAATTATTGAATGATACAAGACTGATACTTGAGGCGATCTGGTATTAAAAAATTAAAAGCTAAAAAACACACTTAACGTTTAACACTTAACTTTAATTATTAATTGTTAAAATGCAAGTGCTCTTTTAAAGGGTGTTAAAGCATTATTATGCTGAAATTGATAAATTATCAGTAGAAAACAATTTTTTTTATGTTTTTGTGTGCAAGAGCTTTTTTTAAGGAATAATGTATCAACCAAAAAAATCTAATTTCTTCCTTTTTCTTTACTGCTAATTGAAAGCTAGTGAAAGTATAAATAGTTGAGATTATTAGTTGTAAAAGCTCAGTTATTGTGACAGATTCATTCTAAGCAAGGGGCCATTAATTAAACTTAAAATATTTTTAGCAGATGTGGTTTTACCAATTATGAATTGTTCCTGTCCACATCATAAACTCCAACAAGAGTATGCACACTATATCTGCACATGAGAGAGTGTCATGAGTTCAGTATATTATTAGAACTAATCCTCAGAGCTTAGAATTACAGCATTTGCAGAAGAACAGAGGAGCGGAGAACAGCAGAGTCCATTAATCACAGAAAAGATCATATGCTCATTTCTTCTGGCTTATGTTCTATTAACCCCCAGTGATGATGCAAATTATGTCAATTTCCACTTCCCACCTTCTTCGTTTCTCTCTCGCTCTCATCTCCCTCTCTCTCACACACACACACACATATGCGGCTACACATATATGAAAATCAGGTGAAAATAATGATGCTCTAGTGCATGCCTTTGTGAACTTAATAGGTGGGAGACTTTAGTGGGGTACAACTGGGGCATTCAGGGTGTAGCGGAGGCCTCTTTTAGGCAAGCCTAAAACACAATGCTGTTTCCTGTTGTTTTTAAGGAGGTGAAACAAACTTTTAGTATAGTCTTTAGTATAAGAGGTTCTAAAGGGTTCTATTTATGATATTTTAAAGGAGATATTTGATGCTATGGCTATGATAGAGTACTGGTAGAATTACAAGTGAATTCGGACACTTCAACATGTCAACATGTGTCAGTACCGATCACATATAAACACACAAGTAGCTGAGCTGTGTTGTAATCTCTGTACACACAAAAACAATTAGGCTATATAATGATACCTTATTAGATTGTGACATTTTTTTCTGTAATTTTCACTGTGATCATGTGTTTTGGGATAAATACTGTAATATAATATCTTCACCATATCTCTCATCGCTGTTTCTGAACTAAATTTAGTTAAAGCCCTGTGCTGTTCATCAAATATTTGTTGACTTAGGTTGTTTAGAAACGTACACACCCAATTAACAAACGACAGGGGTAAAATACAGTATGAAAAATGCACAGAATCCTGTAGCTTATTAATATGAAAGTTTCTTTAACTAAACAAAAGATCATTTTGACATTATAAGAGGTTTTTAGTGTTCTTCTAAATACTACTGATCTACTGAAAGAATCCAGAATTATATGTTTTGTTTAGACATCATATATACAGCTCTGGAAAAATTAAAAGACCACTTTAGTTTTTTTTCAATCAGTTTCTCTGATTTTGATATTTATAGGTACATGTTTGAATAAAATGAACATGTTTTTTTTATTGTATAAAACTACGGACAACATTTCTTCCAAATTCCAAATAAAAATATTGTCATTTAAAGCATTTATTTGCAGGGCTTTCAGACAAGCTCATATTCAAAAAGTTTTAAAAGTTCAGAAATCAATATTTGGTGGAATAACCCTGGTTTTTAATCACAGTTTTCATGCATGTTGGCATGTTCTCCTCCACCAGTCTTACACACTGCTTTTGGATAACTTTATGCCACTCCTGGTGCAAACATCCAAGCAGTTCAGTTTGGTTTGATGGCTTGTGATCATCCATCTTCCCCTTGATTATATTCCAGTGGTTTTCAATTTGGTAAAATCAAAGAAACTCATCATTTTTAAGTGTCTGTAATTTTTTTCCAGAGCTGTATGTCGGTTTCCCAAGGGACAAATGAAGGAAGACCAACACATCACACCCTTACAGTCCCAGAGCTGTCTAAACTTAAAGTGAGACTAATCTGCTGAACATCTAAAGAATTGTGTACGACCAAAGGCAATAACATTTCTAAGAAACTTTAAGAGAACAATTGACTCTCAACCAATACTAAAATTTTGTTTTACCCACAGTTAATTTTTGTCTGTTTATCTGCATCTTATTGAAAGCCTATATTCTGTGATTCCATTGGTGTCCTTCACCAGACATAGATCATAGGGCCATCCATCTATTCTCCGTTATATCACTTTTCAAAAGAAGTCAAATCAGTATTCATCTTTTCTAAAGGAACGGTGGAAACTCTTTATTCTTAAATAGTACATGTATTTGTTAAATGATCCAAAGTTCCAGTGCTATACAAAACATTCAGTGCTGAAAACATCAGAATTGGTAGTATGAAAATAAATGTATTCACAAAGACTGCTTTACTCAATAGCTCAATATGTGAAAAAGAAAGCAGCATATCCTGTAAAACCCAAGCATTCACACACATAATCACCCAGTGAAGAATGCAGAGCTTGGCCCCAAAGTCCATGAAAGAGATGAGACTCTTTTGAAGATCTGGACAAATAGAACATAGCTATCAACTTAATCCCCAGACAAATAAGACAGAGACACAAACGCAGCAAGAACACAGTCTCCACCTACGTACCTCCAGACATAAGAATGAACAGAGAGGCTGAAAAGCAGTGGCGGCAGCGGCAGCAAAAAAAAAAAAAAAAAAGGATCTGAAGCCATTTTATTAAGACTTCATAAAAATAAATCACAGAAAGTAAGGATTAATGTTAAAAAGAGATTGTCCAGAATAAACTGTCAAATCACAAGAAAATAAATTAATATGTACAGTAAAAGAGGCAAATAAGCACCACAATCTCTTGTTAAGCCAATCAACAGTAAACAAGAAGCGTATTTCTCTCTTTGGAAATAAAGAATTACCCAGTAAATTAATCTGCAACCTTCCATTAAACATTAGTTTTCTTTTAGATTGTATGGGGACGTACATTCAGTGTATTAAGGGTTCAGATTATTATTTAATTAAAAATTAAGTAAAATAAAATGAAGACAAATAAATAAATAAAATTAACTTATACGTTTTAGTTGGGTTTATATCCAATCTAAGGCTGTTTTGCACAATTCATGCACAATTACCCAATTTCATCAGATAAATGCAAACTAAGTCATGTTTCCAACCACTACAGTATTGAGACATTAACAAGCAAAACAAAGATTTGCTTAGCATTTGCTAAAAGAAGAATAATATATTCAGTCATTTGCAGGCCTTTTTATAACGGCTGTTGCAGAGCAGGATGAGCAGCTGCCCTCTTAAAGAGGACTGGAATTTCTGTGCCACCCCTACAACGTCCGCCACACATCTAGGAACGCAAACACACCAGACAGTTCTGAGATAGCAGAGCAGATCCATTTTTCAGATTTTCACCTTTGCAAAGCTGTGTGTCCTGGTGGGCCCACCCACTGGACCAGTCATTTACGTTCACAGACCACCAGTGTCAACTTTATACCTGCTGAAGAACTGTGTGGAGTACAAAGTAGTGTGTATGCGCTGTACATAAAGCAATAAGAAGGTATGACATACCAGAGGAACTTGTGGCTATAAGAAAAACATTGACCTGCCCTTTAAATTGTTTTGCAATATAGAATAGAACAGAACAGAATAGAATATAACAAAAGTATAACAAAATTAAGGTACAATCCTCTCCGGCGTCACAAACAATACAATTAAAAATATATATATATATGATTTAACTAAAATAAATTACCAAGAGCATAGAATTACAAAAATTTGGAAAATGAAAGAAAACAAAAAAGATGCAAAAAAGTGACAGATTGCCCACTGTCCTATTCAACAATGAAATATTGTACTTAATATTGCACAGTCCCAGGTTGTAGGAAATTAGATTTTTTGGATTAATATTTGGACGTTTTGCGTCAAGCGTGGGCTTATTTCCATTTAGTTTCACGTCACAGAAACCTTGGATGGAAAACCCATTTAACTGATACAACTGAACTACTGAAAATCACTTTAAATCCTTTTAAAGCTAGTATTAGAAAAAAAGCTCTAACAAAGAGAACGTCTTAAACATCCCCAAATTGCCATAACGTATTACCCCAACATCAGATGGGACGTGGCATTAGGGTGAGAAAGGCCTTGCCCATCTGCATTCGTTTCAAGGTAAATTTACTTTCACACGTGTTGGGTATTCCTTTCTGACCTTGCCCCACCAACGCATGTAAAACTGGCACAGCCGTTTACCCCAGCTACAGCTTAAGTATTACTCCGGGTTGCCCATTTAATTTCCCCTGGTTAAAGACAGCACGGGCAGAGCAGACAAACTGTCAGGGTAAACACCTGTCCGGCTGGTAAGAGCAACATTCCGGGAGATCATTCTAATTTATCTCTGCTAACCTCCTCCGTCACACGGGACTAATTACAGCAGTCCTGCTCGGGAAGCTCCTGCTTTAGACTGGCCTAAACCTGCACGCCAGATTTCTTCAGGCCCAACACGCCGACCATCCGTCCAGCGGTGACGAGACACAGCAATCCATTACCCACCTCAAGCCATTTATCAAAGAGAAGTAGAAGGGTCCCGCAGATGAGATGGGCTAAACATGCTGAGATACCAAAGCGCCAGATCTGGACGATCCACGGATCCCACCTTGGTCTTTCGTCCCCCCCTGCGGTCGCCGGCAGGCCCGGGCCCGGCTGACGCGAGTCTGGCAGGCGTTGCCATCTGGAGGAGTTATTAATGTGACACACTTGTAAGTATCCCATGGTTCTCCTACAGCAGAACCGCTCGTATTTAATGGGTCTGGTGGAGATACGCCGCTGTGCACGGATGGCAGAATGGAAAAACAACGGACAACAAGTGAACAAAGACAAAGACCCAACATCTGTCCACACTTAAGCAAGAAATGCAGACTACAGTTTAAATGTCAACAAGCTGACCCAAACTACAGATGGAAAAAAAAATCCATTCCCTGACATAGCTCACATTTACATACCTTTTATAAAGAGACGTAAGCTAAGCATTCCCTGAATTATTTATAGAAAGCCTGACACAAAGTCACCAGTTGGGTAACCTTTGCCACGGAACTGTAATGAGAGAAATTATACTCACACAATGCAGAGGATCCATTTACTTCCCTCATCACGCCAAGCTTTCATTATATCACAAAGTACCTGATTTCTTCACATAATGGGTAGAGTGAATCTGAAATTCGACTTGATGAAGGCCATTATATCTCAAATGAGCTTTTTTCCCCCCCCCCCCCCCCCACAGCCAACCAAATTGCTCAAAGCTGCACTGGCCTTTCAGAGTTAAATTACATGGAAATGTTATTATACTAAATCTATATGCTACTATTCTACTATATTTATATCCTATTAGATTTATATAGAGTGTAATTCAAGTGTACTGGGGACCTCAAATTCAACCTCGCTGGTTTTGATCAACATTTAAACCACTGAAGTTTAGTTGTTTACAGCGTCATCCTGGCAGTAGAGAATTTTATATATTTTGGATAAGGACACAAAAAAGAATGAATAATGTCTCTGGAAGCTGTTTAAAAATAGTACAGACCAAAAAACGGAGGGTGAAAGCAGAATAAACATAGGTTCAAATAAGGATTTAGAGGAAAGAAATAAAATAAAGTGAAGGTCAGTATTTGGGAAATATTTTTATAAATCCTATATCTAATAATGCTATGACCATATTTATACACTATAAGGCGCACTTAAAATTCTTTAATTTTACCAAAAATTGTCAGTGCGCCTTTTAATCCAGGTGTGCCTTATGTATGAATTATTCCAGTCAGGTTGTAAGAAGCAAAAAGTTATAGTTTAGTTCCCCAGCACTGGAGCTGGAGACTGGAGCAGTCTCTAACCGCACAAAGCGCTAGCTCTTTCACCTTTCAGTGGTGAGTGTTACCAGCATGTAACCTGCTGCTAACTCCGGCTAGCACTGCTGGAGCAGCATTAGGTGCTAACCGTGCTAGCTCTTTCACCATTCACAGGTGAGTATTATCAGACCTGTAGCCTGCTGCTAACCAAAGCTAGCACTGCTGGAGCAGCATTAGCATTATTTGCTAACCACACTAAGCGGTTTAAGCTCTTTTGCAGTTCAGAGGCGCGTATATCAGTGGAAATCTGGAAATCTAAGCTTACTGTAAATAAACAGAAGTGCTTTACATGCCCAAATAAAGAGTTTTTGAGGGAAAAATCTGTGTAGATTAACAACCAGCGGTCGTTTGAAATTCTTTGAAAATGTTTTTTTTTTTTTACGAATTAGTTTTGTTCACTTAGCTTAGCTTTACAGGTCTTGCCACTCAGCGGTGAGACCTGCTGAACTAAACGGAAAACATGGTGACACCCCTATTCCTTACTAGTGTCGCATAACGTGCCTTATAATCCAGTGCGCCTTTTAGTGTGGAAAATTTAGCAATTGGCCCAGTTAATCGGCTATTTATTGGCTGTGCCACCTTTTACAAATGAAATGTATCAGTTTACAATGTTACAATATTTACAACCTTAAAAAAAGAGCAATGTAATAATAATAGCAGATATTGGACCAGACAAAGGGGCAAAGAAAAAAAGAAACATCACTACAAGCCTAAATACTAAAGACACAAATCCTGTTGCATTATTTACAAATCCTAAAAGTCCAGACCAAAGTCTGAACCAGAATTCATATTTTTATTATTACATTTGGTCCGGTCCATGGTTCAGTTGATGCAGACTGAGACCAACAAATTTTGATCTTTTGATTTGCAGCACATTTCATGTTTGCTTTAAAAGGCCAGAAAGTCCTGACAATAGCAAAAATAATAATAAAAAAACATTTGACTTAGAAGGACAAGGATAGTACATTTAAAATAGTCTACATGATAAACAAAAACTGGGTCAGTGTGAAATATTAGCTTCCCTGTGCCAAATATTAGTTCATATTAGTGAATCATTCGCCCATGGAAACAGTTCTATTTTGAGCAATTTACCAAGAATTACTGAAACAAAAGTGAAGTGAGGAGAGAAAACGCAGAGTGAAAGAGAATGGCAGAGTAAGGAGAGAAGTGAGGAGCAAAGAGAATTAATCATCACAAATTCAATAACACAGCCAGACGAGATCCAAAAAAAAAGAGAGTATATCTTTGAAGGTACTAATCCTTAAAAATAACCACTTAACAGAGCAAGACTGTTCAAGGCCACTTGCAGCTGAGAAATCATGACATAATTGGAGCATATCTTCCGCTTTGAAGGCGGGCTTAGCTGGAGTTTTTGGTTGTCAGTGTTTGCACAGAAAATCCTGACAAAACTCCCTGCAGATTCCTGCAGTTAAAAACCCAATAGTCACTGCTTTCTACATGCTTACAGACCAGGACATTACCAGCTGTCTAAAAAAACTCATCCAGGCTACCAGTCTGATCATGTCAGTGGATGCACACCTGTCCAACTATACGTGTTCTGAAAGTGTACGGGTCAGAGGTCAGTGTCGGCAGCTCAAAGACAGAATTTATATATTTAAACTCTCTCTACACTGAATTGCCATGACTTCTGTCAGCAATGCTACTCTCCATTTGGAGCTTAGATGAACTTACTTTGAGACCGAATGCAACGGCTAGAAAAGCCTGGATAAACAAACCTTCAAAGGCCTAGTGATGAGTGAGGCCTCTTATGGAGCTCTGACAGGAAGCCTATACCTTAAGGATGTGGACGGCGCAGTTGCGCTGACAGGGTGCCAGCAGTAAAGCTGAAGGAAGGCTCTCCTTAATCTTGCTGTGGGAAACTCCTGGTTTTGGCCTGTTGTTTACATCTGCTCAGCAGATGCTGAGACAAGCTGAAAGTAGAGTACTACTCAAAAACGACCTGAGAAATTCAGTTTAATTGAGTTGTTTTGGACTTTATCCATTGAGAGGATGCTTAATCTTAAGATCTTAATCTTTTTTTAATCAATGATTTTCAAACATAAGGGCATCACAGGTAGGTGGTTGCCCCCCCTGCCCCCCTCTTAAGTCGTGCTTCATCTTTCAAAACCTTTCGAAATAGTTCAGGAGGAGTTTTGTGACCTTTGTGACAAATGCTTCAAAGGGCAAATACAACCCTTACAGCAATGTTTCATCACCCCATATTAATATTTAATTACTTTAATTCTAGAAGCAACACAACTTGGCTGAGCAGGTGAGCAGGTGAGCAGGTGAGCAGGTGTCTACAACCCTCTAGCTCCAGAGTATACAGCAGATGAGGTTTTACTTTAATTAGTGAGAGATTGTAACACACACACACACACACACACACACAAACAAACTCACCACTTGGGCCGGGACCTGTTCCATCTTGGCTGCAGGGGTGCCAGGTCGCGGGTAGAACTGGTTGATGAAGAGGCTGGGAAATCGATACTTCTTCACCAGCTCCATTGTCTCCTGGAAATCCTCATCCGTCTCTCCAGGAAAGCCGCAGATTATGTCAGTGGCAATAGTGATGCCCGGCACTCTGACAAAGAGAGAGAGAGAGAGAGAAACACAGAAAATAATCAACACACCAGCCTGCATTACAGTAAGCCTGTCACTTAAAAAAGTCAATTAAAATCTACCTTTGGCAACTAGCAATTATGATAGGTTAGCAATGATAATCATAGTGCTCAGATAATCAATCAAATTAGGACATGATTATTCTCCACAAGGGAGGCTGTTAGCATGTCACTTTTTTATCATTGAAAGAGAAAAAACCCACACCAGGACCTTATAAATAGGCCTATGTTTTGTTTGCAGTCACACATTACATGTATGCAAAGTGTTTAAAAAAAAAAAAAAAAAAAAAAAAATTAAAATACGCAATAGTCACTCTACTAATAGTACTCAATTATTTGTATAAGTATCTACTGATGAATTTACTGTACAACTGCAATAAAACAATGAAATCATTTGATTGTACCTTATTCTTTGCACTGTAAGGTAAACTATAATTTAACTATAATATATATAATTATGATTTCCAGATTTCCACTAAGGCTGGGTGCAGCAGCATTAGCAGTAGCGGCTAATGACAGTGCTTCACTGAGGAACCCTAAGGGTTCCTGTAAGCCAGGGTGATATTAGACTGTGGTTCGTCCCACATAGCTTGTTTTGAAATGGTAAACGTGCAGACTACAGTCCAATATACTCATATCTGAACGTCAAAAGAGCTAGTGCTTACAGCAGTTAGCGGCTAATGCTAATACTGCTCCAGCCTCGGTGCTGGAGAGACTTCACTGAAACTCCTGTATAACACTGTATTTCAGTGGAGTGGCTTCACTGCTTCTTACAATAATCTGTACTGGTGTATGCTGACCCTCTTACAGCAGCTTGGTGGTTAAATTGTATTGTAGTAACTTTAGTTTGTCTCAGTTGCTGGAAGTTGGGAACAGTAATTTGGGTATCTTTAATCCTTTTGTCTGAACCTTAAACTCAATGAAAGCAGTCTGAGAGGCATGCTCAATCTGGAGGGAGGGAATGACTAATGAGTCTGGCAATGCATTTGGTATCTATTGAGCAGATTTGTTAGCAAATTTGACAAACTATTATTTTTATAGAAGGAAAGTTAATGGTGCTCATGTTTTTTTTTACAGGCTGGCACTAACATTACACTGCAGCTCCTTTCTTTTTTATTTCTTTTCTTTTTTTTACACAATTTCTCAATTAGCTTACTACTTAGTCTCCTTCTTCTGTTCCCTCAGAGAGCCATGCTCACAATCACATCAAGTTTGTTATTTAAACAAGCTACAGATATTTAAACATTTGCTAACATTCATAACTGCAGAACACTGGTGTGCCGTGCAGCACTGAGCACGAGGATAAAACTGCACACTGAGTGAACCATGGAGACATTCGGGGACCGCAACGTCTCACTAGACTCATTCTCCACACACAAGCCTATTAGCAGCCTCAGCAACCATCAATTAGCCACATATACACTGATTAAATTAGGCTTTCTGCAGGGAAATTGACTGATTGATTTTCTTTCCCGTTTATTCCATTATTATTGATCACCAACCAACGAGAATCCAAAACCAAAGGCTTGCCTGAAAGAAAATGGAATGGTCAACAAAAAGCACATGAGAAGCAGAATGAAGCGCTTCATGCTTCAGGGAAAAAGCCTCAAAAGTAGTCAATAATAATCATATGGCCTTTAAAGCTCATTCACAGGGTACGCTGTCCAAGCGTCTCACAGCAGATGAGCTATATTCAATAACAGTCAAAAGTTTGGACACTCATTCAATGTGTCTCATTTCAATGTGTTTAAACTGAATATTGAAGACATTAAAGCTATTCAGGAACATGTGTAGAATTATTTTGAAAACAAAAAGTGTTAAACAATCCAGAATATGTTTTATATTTTAGATTCTTTTAAGTACCACATTTAGCTTTGAGGACAAATTTGCACATTTGGTATTTTCTTAGTGGCTGGATTAGTTTTCTCAGCATCTTGAAGGAGTTTCTGGAGGTTCTGAAAAATAGTTGCTGCTTTCCCTTCATTTTGAAGCTCCATATGATCCTAAATCATTTCAGATATGTCCCTTAATTGTTTTAATGTCTTTATTTGTCTTAATGTCTTAATATTAATCAAAAATGTAAAAAACAAACAACAATTTAGTTAAACCAATTAAACCACCCAATCACAACAATTCTCTTTATCACTTGCAATGCTTCCAGAGAGAGCATGGCCAGTTGTGTTCTCTCAGGCTCTGGCCGCTGATGGTGGTTAGCAGGTTTGGAACTGCTGATCCTCAGAGACATAGACACTTGAAGACCAGGAAGTTAGCTATATTAACGGTTAGTGCAGAGGATACTGAAACTCATGGGTGGGCGATATGGCCCTAAAATAATATGATATTTCAGGGTATTTTCGCGATAACGATACTGTTGGTGATATGACGAAACATTAAATAAAAATGTTTAAATTTAATTTTATTATTGCGTACAATATGAACTCGCACACCCCTAACTTAGATATAAAAAAAAAAAAAACATACATTTTATCAGATTTGTTACAGAAGTCAATGAACCAGAATCCACACGATACTATTAATGCACTCCATATATCTCCATATATCCAGGATTAAAATAAAATAAATGATACTGGACAGATATAATCTGTCTCTAGTAGATATAAAATGGGAAATGAGAACAGTGTGAATTTTCTTTTGCTAAAAACAGTTCAAAAAGTAAAAAGAAGTAGTAGTACCCTGATGTGATATTTAGGGGTGGGTAATATGGGTCAATATTTCAGGGCATAATATCGTTCACAATATTAAAAAAGATATCAACAATATTATTATGAGATACGATATGGCACACCCTGTGTTATTATTATTTATTCTGTATTACTGCACTAGCTCCGATCTACGGATGGTTACTTACACACAGAGTTTTTGTGTTTATATATTCATGTACATGTTCTTCTTTTAGCACTTTTTAATTTTATTTATATCATATAAGGTATAGTTAATATTTCAAATCTCAGTTAGAATCTACTATACTCTTTTATTTTCTATTTCCTTTCTTTTCTATTTCTTACTGTGCTTTCATATTTTACCACCCCTGTTATCGTTGTGTTTTGCTGCTACTAGCTGCTAAATTTTCTTCAGGATCAATAAAGTATCTATCTATCTATCTGTCTGTCTGTCTGTCTGTCTGTCTGTCTGTCTGTCTGTCTGTCTGTCTGTCTGTCTATCTATCTGTCTGTCTATCTATCTGTCTATCTATCTGTCTATCTGTCTATCTGTCTATCTATCTATCTATCTATCTATCTAGAAACTAGATACTAATTTAGTAAAAAAAAAACTTGTTCAAAGGAAAAAAAAATACTAGAATATTTAGAGAAATAGAGGGAAAAAAGTACAAACTACAGTATAAAATGCACAACAATTATACACTATACCACCTTAAGAGCTGCATCAAAATGGTTAAATTTACTCACACAACATACAGTACAGTTACAGTAGTGCTTTAAGTCTGTCAGCTGCTGGACAAACAAGATTATTTATGAGTAACTTCTGGAAGGCTGTAATGCCCTCTTCCCTAGATAGCATCTCAATAGCACTTCAAAGGAAGAAGGGCTGAACCAAATGGTCCAATTTAGTGGTAAATGGCTAAAATAACCGCAATACATATGCAACCTAATCATGTACCCTGCCTAGACAAGCATCAGGTAGCATGATTCCATTATATCTCTGTCTCTCTGTTTCCCGTAACCCTGCTCCTCCTTCACCCTAGCTGCTGTGCGTGCATGCTTATTGTCAATACCCGGCGTAATGCTCATTCCTAATCATGTTAGGTTTAGCTGTACGTTTTCAGCAGATAACCCCTGACCTATTGATACGCTCCTTCCCTCAGCCAGCATTAATATTCAAGAGTGTCCACAGGCAGTTATGAATCCCTGACCTTTTAAAATCGGGAGACGAATAAACTGAATGGGGTTAGCGGGTAACCAGGGTCCTAGCTCCTCACCCTAAGGCAAAGCCAGATAGGCTATGTAGTTTGTTTTTTTTCTCTTTTGCTCTCTCGCTCTCTTTACTTCCCTCTTCCTCCAGAATTCCAGGCAATTTTCACTGCTCTGTAGCGTACATTTAGCTCAGGTAATGGGGGTAATCATAGAGAGAGAGAGAGAGGGAGAGAGAGAGGCCTCAGCAGTGTGCAGTGTACAGTTTCAGCTGCGTTCATGCTCTTTCGGACCCCCAGTGCCCCCATTGCCACATCTTGCACCTACCTCGCTGTTCTGGTGGGATGGCAGTCATTATCGGGATGGAAAAAGAGAGAGAGAGAGAGAGAAAAAAAAGTCCCACAATAAAACATTTCTGAGCTTCATAAGAGAGGTTGGGGGTCGAATTAGGAGCTTGCTGAAAAACCCAGAAAATAGCTTCAAGCTGCAGCGATTTAACCAGTCTGTAAATCTTTATCTTGCAAACAGAGATCCAATAGCTAATAAGAAGCTTGTGTTTCAAAAAGATCCATACA
Organism: Astyanax mexicanus; assembly: GCF_023375975.1. NCBI lineage: Eukaryota > Metazoa > Chordata > Actinopteri > Characiformes > Acestrorhamphidae > Astyanax > Astyanax mexicanus. The sequence goes on along the minus strand of NC_064413.1, from coordinate 27,682,996 downwards.
GTTTCAGTTTCTCCAACCAATAAAACAGAAAGGGGACAGGGCAAATACTTCACTGAAATGATATTTATTTATACAACACTATATTTCACCATATACAGCTCTGGGGAAAAATAATAAGAGACCACTTAAAATGATGAGATTTTACCAAATTAAAAACCTCTGGAATATAATCAAGAGGAAGATGGATGATCACAAGCTATCAAACCAAACTGAACTGCTTGAATTATGACACCAGGAGTGGCATAAAGTTATCCAAAAGCAGTGTGTAAGACTGGTGGAGGAAAACATGCCAAGATGCAAATGTTGATTTCTGAACTCCTAAAACTTTATGAATATGATCTTGTTTTCTTTGCATTATTTTCTAATTTTCTGCAAATAAATGCTCTAAAGGACAATATTATTTTTATTTGGAATTTGGGAGAAATGTTGTCTGTAGTTTACAGAATAAAACAACAATGTTCATTTTACTCAAACATATACCTATAAATAGCAAAATCAGAGAAACTGATTCAGAAACTGAAGTGGTCTCTTAGAGAAGAGAAAACTATAAACTAGAAAACTAGAAAAACTTTGAGACTGAGCAAATCTAGCTTGTGTTAGAGTTTTAACCTTGCCCTTTAAACTTAGTTACAACAATTACTGTATGTATAGTCGCTTTTAATTATAATATTTGAGTTTCCACCTTAAACGAAGCAGCAGCTTTAGGTGCCAGTATGTAATTGCTGCACCTTTAAGGTGGAAAGAAAAATTTAACAATGTAGCTAGTTTTTTTGGGGGGGCTTGTTATGAAGAAAAAGCCATAACACATTAAAACTACATTAAAAACGAATATAAAACAATGGTAGTTAACATTTTAACTGCTATACAAATCTCCATTTGGAGAGCCATGTAACCAAGAAACTTCACCCTACCCCTCTACTCCAATAAGAACTGGCAAGCTGTAAACACGCAAAACAGAAGGGTAGGATGAAGTGGTAGGGGCAAGAGGTGAAATGTGATTGGGCCTTTGGCTTCATTATGTCAGGTAGTTGTATGTTAACTGGGCGCAGTCCATTAGAATTAGTCATTTTCCAAAGAGTAGTCAGGAGCCCTCAAGTAGTGCTTCTTAAAGGTTGTGCTATTTTGAAAACAATGAGGCATGCCTCAATATCCTGAGACCAATTAGTGAGGCAAGCTGTCCACAGAGGATCAGACCTCCAATGCCCTACCTCGTTAGCTGTAGCGAGGGCACGCTAGAAAGCTAGCATTCCACAAACTGCTGACGATAATGGATCTGATGAAATGATCATTGGACCAGTTGATAAAGGTCATATATTGTACATAGTAATGTAAGGACACACAGAAAATTAGGTTATCTGTTTCCCCATGAACTAGTAAGGAGGAAGCCCCTATAGGTGAACTGGATTTTTTTTTTTTTTTTTTTTTTTTTTTAGCTCATATCACAGAGATAGGGTGTGATATATGCAAATATGCAAAGGCTATAGGATTCAGACATATACAGGGACAGAGCAGTGTGGTAACCACCAAGGTGTTATCATAATATGCAACAGTACATTCCAAAATCAATCGTTTAATTGATAAACTGGGAAAATAAAAAGTGCTGTTATTTGTTTGTTATTAAATATATATAACACATGTGCTCCTTCAAATATGAAACACCTCAACTGCACTGGTCTCAAAAATGCTATACTACTCAGTAGGGGTGTGACGAGCTCTCATGGCACATCAAGCTTAAACCTGTCTCGTGGGGAAAAAAAACACTGTTTACTGTGGACTTTTTAAGAGGGATCTGGCAACACAGTAGCGATAGCAGAGAGTGTGGTGGCTGAGCAGTAAGAGCAGCTCTCAGCAGAAGAGGAAAATTCGGGCATTTGCATAGAAGATGCTTCTGCTACTTTTAAGTTGTATATCTGGCTGCATTTTTGCTCCAGTGGAAACAATAAACGGTAACAGAGTAACCAACAAGACACAGCCCATATGTAAATACTGTAAGGAAATCCTACACGTGACTGTTTCATAGGCAGGTGTACTAATCCCTTAGCTCTGTACTGTTTTTAAAAAAAATGTTCTGTCTCTGTTTGCACTTCAAGCATAGTCTTAATATGACTGGTTATGTTTATGCATAGTTAAATTACAAGAGATTTAGGAGAAGAAAACACTAACCATAGGCTTAATATGACTGGTTGTGGTTTGCACTTATTGTTTGCACTATTTTAAGACCTTTTATTCTTATTCTTATTTCTATTTCTTATAGAATCAATGTGTGAGAGAAACCAGTCTGTTGCGTTATATGATTTCGTCAAATAAAACTCTAGTTTTCATTTTCATTTTTGATGTTTTCTTTAAAATTTTATTTTTATATCTTATCTCGTCTCGTGAACCCACTATCGTGTCTCGTCTCGTCTCATGATATTAGTGTTTTGTCACACCCCTACTACTCAGTGTGAGAGAGGCACTTACAAGACACAAATAGTGAAGTACTAGTATTTAAGTTCTTGCAGTAGATTTGAATCACTGTTGTCCACCAATAATAGAGCAAAAGTACAGTTTGTGTGGCTGATAACAACAGTCATAAGCATGCACATCACATTAAAGAGCCACACCACATGCAGACATGCTATGTTTGACTTTTACTTAGTTTAGTAACTTTTCACCATGCTGAGCTTTCAGCAGGTTCTGTTAAAGATGCAGTGCAATTTCTGGTAAAATGGCAATGGTTAACAATTACACTATAATTTTTGTTGTATACACAACTTTTAGGTTGTAGACAACCTTGTATTGTACTTTCATCCACAGTTTCAGTGATTCGTTGTTACAATCTTAACCTGTTGTGTTCAAATGTTGAAGCATCAAGTGTAACAAAGTCTTGAATACAACTCAACTAATTAGATCATAAAAACATCAATTTAATCTCACAAAACAATTTTCCTCATAGCTGCAGAGCGCAGAATGACTGAACCAGATCAGCAGCGCACTGGAGAAAGTAGGTGCATCCACGCCTCCCTCTCTTAAGAAGAAAGGAATCTATAGCTCATCAGGTGCTGGAGAGAAGGACAATACGAGAAAGAGGGAGAAAGCGAATGGAGAGGGGGGTGTAATGCTCTCTCGCTCAAATCCATTACCTTCTCTCTACCTCTTCAGGCCCCTGTTCCCTGGTGAGGAAGAATAGAGTGGAGGAAAAAAAAAAAGAAATGATAGAACCGATAGCCCTCTCCTCCAGTGCTCGGCCCCACAATGGCTGACCGTGCGCTCTGGCAGATGGAGGACTCTTTGATGCATTGTTGGCTTGTCAGCCATGATTGCACAGCCCTTTGGAGGTACTATAATACGTCCAGTTTAAACGTTATTAGGGAGCATCTCTCGCTCTGTCCGTGGTTAGAGATAACTACGGTCCAAGTCTCCTACGTGTGCTGCAGTGTTTGCAAGAATAGCCCTTTATAGCCCTTAAAACGCTGCAGAGGGTAAGACTAAGCTCATGTTCCTCCACTCCACGACCATTCCAGCCATTCTGAGAAGAACAGAGCTTACTGGAATTAGGCTTGAGGTTTAATAGTGGACGAGTACTCATATCAACAATAGGAAATGAACTGTATGGCTCATTCTAAGGAATTGTTTATTTATTAGACTTGTACAAACAAGTTTCAAGGTTACATTTATAATTATTCATGTTTTAAAATAAAAAAGAATGTATTTCAACAATTAAACCTACTTGAGCCCTCAATTTAGCAATATTTTCTTGTTTTAATAATTTCACAGAATTAATTTTTAGAGGTAAATACCTTTTTTTATTAATAATAATAATAGTTTTATTCAATTTTCAACTATACAAAAAAAAAACTACACACAAAACAAACCGAAAAACAATAACAAAAGAAAAGGAAAAACAAGAGGCAGCTATACAAACATCTTAGTAAAAAAAAAAATGGAAATACTTTAGGCATACATAGACATAACCATGTAAGTTTTATTTTTTCTTCTTCTTCATAGACCAGTACTTTTTTTGGCCATATCTGAGTGCATTCAACAATACTGTGTATATGATGTGGGAGACTGGTAAGGAAAGAGGACCAGGTCCGTGCATACCTTTTTTTTTTAATGTTAGTTTTAACTACAATAATCTATAATCAGAACCGTCTATTTGAAATTTCTATTTATATACGTTTTCTTTAAGAAATTTATGAACTAAGGCACATAGTAAAGCACACGGCCTCTTTTAAATGATCTGAAATGTTCTTAATTGGCTCAAAAATCACTTCATATAAAGTTTAATCAAAGTCACTTGTACCACCTACTTTATTCTAATGGAATTGTGGAAAAATCAATTAAATAACACATTTAAGCAGATAGACCACAACAGACAAAATGTGGTTTGATTATCAGTCACAGTCATTTCGTTAAAAAAAGTAAATGTGTTACATAATACCACCATCTACTTTAAAATCTTAGAAAAGCATAAGAAAAAGTCTAAAAGTGGACATTTCTTTAGAATGATCCTTTGACTGAATATAAAAAAAAAACAAGTCTGGTGTCCAAATGTCCAAAATGCGCTCAAGACTGGGCATTAAATGGCTTTTCTCAAGCGCATGAAGTGCCTGACAACGCAAGGAAATGCAATGGCATGCAAGCAACCAAGCTATCCCAGTTCCAGGACCTCAGCTGCCACTTAGAATAAAGGAAAACAGACAACTGGATGACACTAATTTTAGCATCCCTGTCAAGCAGTAGAGACACGGCCAGAGGATCTTCAAGTTTTTCCAAGTGTCTCCAGGTAAAATGGTGCTTCTGCCAACAGTCAACTATCAATATCTCTCAAGGAAAAGACATTTGGTGTTTGTTTATGCAGGAGATCCAATTACAGCTGAGCGTAGAAGCAGCAGGCCTGAGTGCTGGGCTTGTCCCTCAAACATACCCTCAGTTTTTGCCACAGGTTGCAAGTTAGCGAGCTCGGTGCAAGTACCAAGCAACCACCCTGCCTCACCAAAAACACCCTTCCTCATTACTACACCACACTGTCTACGAAGGACAGGCACGGGTCCTTACAGCAAAATAACCCACAACACTTTCTTAGTGGTCTGTTATTGATATTAGTATGGATGACAAGGGGAGTAGTTAGTGGATGGAGAGAGAGAGAGAGAGAGAGAGAGAGAGAGAGAGAGAGAGAGAGAGAGCACTTATTGGAAGAAGACAGAGAAGGCAGCTCAATTTCATCCACTAATGCCACTAATGAACTCCAGCTGGGGAGTCCCCAGTGGATACCTGACCCGACGTTCTGCTGTGTTAGCTCAAATTAGGCTTAACGAAAGGCACCATGTCATTCCTAACAGCGCGAGAGAGGTGCACGTTTTGCAAGGGATCAATCTCAGTCAGTCAGGAAGCAATGAAAGACTGGATTATGCCAAATAATAATTTACGTCAATAGCCAGCCATTTTTTTTATAATGGCTGACCATGATGAAAGGGGTCTTTACAGGTAGAGGAAAATAACATTTTAAGCTTTTTAATAATTGTCAATATCACTCTGAGACAGTATTAAGACATTATTCTGCATTAACAACATGGTAAAATACACAAAACAACAAAAAAACGTTTACAGTTTACAGACTTTAACAGCAAGCTTATAATTCCTTTTTTTTCCTGCATTAAATCTACACTCCCCCATGCCTCCAGTACTGTTGTCTCCAATAGCTACAAAAAAGTACAGTAATAAACCTGCCTGGATATAGCTGAAAATAGCATCCCATCAGAGCCACAAACAATGCCATTATTTATTTTTCTTAGTTCAGTGTGCTGTCAAATCAGTAAACAATCTCACATATTGAACTTGTGGAATATGGAAATATAAATTAAGCTGTATTTACTGCCTGTAGCATTTTATAAGACTTCAGGAAGATGAAGTTAATGCATTTCTATTTTTATGAATATAAACATGTCTTTTTATGTATCTACAGATACCCTGAAGAATGTAGGAGAAACAGCGCAAAAACAGTAGAATAAAGCTATTATATCTGTTTTATCTCAGGTATCAGTGGTAGGGGTGGGTAATAATAATAATATTACAATATTTAATTGTTTTTTTTGAGATATGAAGACATTGTTGGAGAAATGATTTAATGGTTTAATTTAGTTGTATTTAGTACAGTTTAAACACATTCAGTAGAAACAAAATTTTGTAATTCAGCAAGACCCTTAAATAGATTTTTGTATGAAATAATAATGTAACAAAATACATATACAATTATATAAAAATAATGTAATAGCAAAACATCTACAGCAATACTAATTTAAAATATTCAGTGCTTTATAAACTGCAAATCTGAACGATTATACAAAAAAAAATCCAATATTAAATCTTAATATTAAAGAGAAAAACAAACACAAAATGGACACAAAATTGTTTTAAAGACAGAGTATTGATATCATCGTGATATAGATTTTTCTTTATTGTTCCAAAAACTATTTCTATTCAGTGGTCTGCTCTCTATTGGACACGTCTGCAGAAGATGAGGAAAAAGAATTCATCAGAAACAGAGCAGAATCTTGTCATAAGAACTGACAGGGTTGTTAACATGCCCGTCTGTGTAGAATTTCTACAGTGTCCACTGCCATGAACTAAGAGGGAAATACCCATCAGGGACATGGACCTACTGATCAGTAAAGCAGAGCAGCCTTATCTGCAAGCAAACAGCAGAATTTCTTATTTCAAGCTCAGCTTGTGTTCACATTCCCCTTGCGTGCGGTGGCATTTATTTCCCACAGTGTTTACATTTTACACCTACCTGCACTTAAATTTGCTCAAGAACAATTCTCAGCAGAGCCTAAATCCTTTTAATTAAAATCGAAACGGAGAAATAAAAAATAATATAAATCGCCAAACTTGGAATTACACTGGCAAGTGTTAGGCTGGGGGGAGGAAGGGCTTCTAAAAAGATTTCTTTGTCTAAAGCAAATTATTCAGAATTCACTGTTTGCCAAAGGTTCTGGGAGGAAAGAACTGAAGGCACGAGATCCTTCCCTTGCCGTACAGCACCCGGCGGAGGTGAGTGTTTACACAACAGATGCATGCAAGCAGTGGGATAAAGATAAAGGCGCAAACAACAGGACAGCTATACGGAAAGGAGGCGGGGGGAGGAGCGTGGAGGAAGTAGTGGGATGACAAGACACATGGCAATCTGTGAAGTTAAACATTCACCAATTCATCCGATGGAGAATGCACCGCTACCCATCTGTGGCCAACCAGCCGTCGGCGGCTCGGCCCGGGATGTGCACAGCCGGTTGGGGCTGTGAAGTGGAAATGTGGGGCTCACCACCAGCATGGCGAGTGGGTGGAGGAGTTTGTCAACACATGGAGCTCTGAGAAGTACTCAGACTGTGAGCAGTGAGAAGGAAGAGCATCCACTGAGACATGCCAAGAAAAAAAAATGTATGTATGTGTACCAACAGTAAATGATTCTTCTGCCAATCAGAAATGGAGAATTGCAGTGTAAAGCAGAGTTACAATAGTTTTTCAATTTTTCAATATAGGTAAATATTTCATTTTTTACTTTTTCTCCTTCAATTCAGATAGCTTGAATAAGATTTTGGAGAGAGTTTGCTTAATTGTATAAGTTTTTATTTTTTATTAGTGCTTAGTTTTAGTATTTATTTATACTTTGGGTTATTTGTGAGGTGCAGCATTCAAAAAGGTGTTATGTAATAAAACTCAACAAAATAACTAAAAAAATTATAATAAATAAATAACAAACTGTCCACAAAAACTGTGACAGTCCACAAGCTAGCAGCTTTAAGAACAAAATATATGTAAGACTGCTGCTTAAAACAGCCAATAGGCACATGAACAGAGAATCTGAGAAACACAAACAAACTCAGAAACCCAACTCTACAGGTTTCACTCATTTTCACAAAAAAAAAACATTTTATATCATTACGTAGATGGAACATTGTATTTACACAAATGCATCGGGACACACTTCTCCATTACTGGACTGAATTCAGATGTTCCCATTTCCACAAGTGTTCAAATCAAGCATCTAGCTAAGCAGTCAACCTTTACAAACTTTTTTTTTTTTTTTTTTTTATGTTCCATGAAAGAATTTGTTGTTTTAAAGATGCCACTGTTGCAACAATGGCTGTTACACGTGTAAGATCAGTCTAAAGTAACATATCTAAAAGCCAAACAGATTTTTTTTCAGTAGAAACAACAGGCACTGACATAGTATAGCATCAAATAAATAGCTCACGATATGGATAAAGTATTGGGACACAGCTTTAAGTTACTGAATTCAATTCAGGTGCTACATTCAGTCCTACTATAGGTGTTTAAAACCAAGCACCAAGTCAAGCAATCGGCCTTAGAAACTTTTTTCAATGAAATTGTTTGACTATGATGAAAAGGGCATTTTTTAAGACATTTTTTGCAGTAACAACATGGCAACATACACGAAACTACAAAATTAAATTTACATACTTTAATAGCAAGCTTCTAATTAATTTCTTTTAAGTCAAACTAATTTTTTTTGTAGAAACGACAGGTACTGAGATAGTATGCCATCATATAAATAGCACACTATATGGACAAAATATTGGGACACACCTTTACGTTACTGAATTGGTTTCAGATGCTACATTCAGTCCCATGGTCACAAGTGTATAAAATCAAGCACCAAGTCAAGCTTTCAAACTTTACAAACTTTTTTATGCTTTATGGAAGAATGTGTTGGTTCAAAGATGCCACTGTTGCAACAATGGCTAATACAAGTATAAGACCAGTCTAAAGAAACGGATCTAAAAGCCAAACTAATTTTACTGAGGTACTGAGATAGTATACCCTCATACAAATAGCTCACGATATGGATAAAGTATTTGGACACACCTTTAAGTTACTGAATTAATGTCAGACTCAGTCCCATTGTCACATGTGTATAAAATAAAGCACCAAGTCAAGCATTCAGCCTTTAAAAACGTTTTTTTTTTCTGAAAGAATAGGTGGTCCTATAGAGCTCCCCGAACTCCTCTGTGGTACTGTAATAGGTTGGCACCATTGCAACAATGTCAATTCATGAAATTCTTTGACTACTCCATCAGCTGTAAGATATATTTTTCGAAAAGTGGAAGTGTTTAGGATCCACAGCAACTCATCCACCAAGTGCATAAAAAAACTTTTCACCAACACTCTTCTAACTCTGCACCGGTAGAGTTCAAACCCTCCTCTTGCACAGCACCAAAAATAAGTGTGCTGGGAGACGTATGGAATGGATTTTCAGTGTTGGGCAGCTGCATGCAAGCCTTGCATCATCAGGTACAATTCCAAACACTGGATGGAGTAGAGTAGTGGGAAGCATACTGCTTATAGAACATTGGAAATGTGTTCGGTGGACTGACCACTCATGCGTCTCTATCTGCCAGTCAAAATGATTAATCTTAGTTTGAGAGGTAATTAACAAGTCTGGTTAGTATTGTCTAAGTGAACAGACAAGCGATTCTATTAGGGCTGGACAATTATTTGATAATCGATATTTATTGCTACAGAAAGGATTAAATAAAAAACATAATAAACATATTTTTGATATTTCAGTATCACTTAGAACCCAGTCTAATCTGCAGAACTGAAGATCTGAGATTGACAAATATACACATATCATATGCTACATGCAGGCATTCTCAGCTCAATAGCTAATGACTTGAGAGAACAATATCATAATATTCATGATAAAAGTTCTCAGGCCAGACCATAATAATAAAAAGATTCATAGGAAAAAAAACAATAAATAAATCTTATTTTGCTATTTTTTTTTTACTATTTTATTTCTGTAGACTTTACTAAGCAAACTTTTGATCAAAATGTGGTCAAATATATAAATTCTGCTAAGCATTTTAATCAGGGACAATATATTTTATTATTACAGCACATTTAATCTAATATGAAAAATATCTTGCAGTGTACTTGGGGTAAAATAGACACTGTTGTTTTATTCTATAAACTACAGACAACATTTATCTTAAATTCCAAATAAAAATATTGTCATTTAGAGCATTTATTTGCAGAAAATGAGAAACGGCTCAAATAACAAAAAAGATACAGAGCTTTCAGACCTCAAATAATGCAAAGAAAACAAGTTCATATTCATAAAGTTTTAAGAGTTCAGAAATCAATATTTGGTGAAATAACCCTGGTTTTTAATCACAGTTTTCATGCATCTTGTGGCATGTTGTCCGCCACCAGTCTTACACACTGCTTTTGGATAACTTTATGTCACTTATTGGTTTGATGGCTTGTGATCATCCATCTTCCTCTTGGTTATATTCTAGAGGCTTTCAATTTGGTAAAATCAAAGAAGCTCATATAATTGTAATTTGTGGGTATCCCAATACTTTTGTCCAAAAAGTGTATATTATTTCTTCAGTACTAAGGAAATGACAAACAACTGTCATATAAGCACTTGTAAAATGCATCAATCAGTAATTCAAAATATTAATGCAATTTTTAAGGCTAAATTTGATCGCACAGAATTACAGCTTCAATACGTTCCACAGACGATCAACTCATTGTATTAGCTAGAGTCTAGATTTGATTGTGAGTGAAAATGGTTTACAGGTGGATGAAGTGTGTTAACCGTCTCATTTCTGGCAACAAGTTTTCATCGCTGTATCGTGTCACCTGTCACTCATCCTCTGAAACCAGCCTTGAGCAACTCATTTCAGACTTTCTTCTGTGATTAGCCAGGAAGGGAGAAATGTTGAAAGCAGGCTTCACAGCGGAGCGTCTGTCTTCACAGCACCTCCTCAAAAGAGTGAGCTGAAGAAAGAGATAGTCTCTAGGGAGAGTGAGTGTCTCTATAGTAACGGATACTCTTGGTAGGGGATCTGATTTGAGAAGGTAATAAGGTGTCAACGAGGCTGCGTCTCTCAGAAGCACTCCTCAGAGTGAAGCACTCGGCAGCTCGGTGAGTACAGTCCTCTCTGAATGAGAGACTTCTGTCTGACACACACACAAAAAAAACCCTGTCAAGGCCAGTAATTATAACCTTTTCACAAAAATGTGCCACTGCCAACCAATATCTGAAAATATATGAAAAAGACGCACAAAAACATACAAAAAAAAACTCTTTAACATATAGATAAAGAACAGTGGTTCTGAACAGAGATAAAAAAAAACCCCAAAACAAAACAAAACAAAAAAAACAGAAGAATATTTACCATATTAGTTTTTTGTAAACAACTGTATACATGTGGATGTAGCACTGCGGCTACATCTACATTTATCTTGATATTTAAAAAAAAAAGCTAAATTCTCTCCCTTCGTTTAGAATCAGGTGTTTCTAAATCAAAATCTAGGCTTTCAGGACATGAATTGCTCAAATTTGTTAAATAAGAACCACTTTTGATTCCATGAAGCAATTTTAAACAATCATGTATTTTAACAGTAAACAGGTAACAAGACAGACAAAAATCATATGAACATAAATAATTAAAAAGCACTATAAGGCACACTTAAAATCCTTTAATCCTTTAATGTTAGTGCACCATTATAATCCAGTTCATCTTATGTATAAATTTGACCAATCAGGATGTAAGGAGCAGTAAAGGCACTCCTCTGAAATACAGTTTTAGTTTAGTTATAGTATTAGCACTAGCCGCTAACCGCTAGCTAGCTCTTTCATGCTTTCAGAGGTGAGTTATCAACCTGTAGCTACAAGGGACTAACTGCTAGCTGATAGCGCCCTGGGTTACCGGAACACTCAGGGTTCCTCAGTGTAGCTCTATCGGGTGGCATTTACTAGCGCTAAGGACAGTTAGCCACTAATGCTAATGCTGCTAATGCTAATTCTGAAATCTAAGCTTACTGTAAGTAAATGGTAGCGTTTTTCACACCCAAATAAACAGTTTACAGGGGAGAAATATGTGCAGATTAACATCCTGCACTCATTTGAAATGTTTTACAGTTTTGTTTATTTAGCTTAGCTTAGCTACTTAGGTTAGCTACCTTAGTAACCACCAGTAACCATGGCGACACCCCTGTTCCTTACAAGTGTTGCATAATGCACCTTATAATCTAGTGCACCTTATGTATGAAAATAGACCAGAAAATGGATGTTCATAGGTAAATGTGCCTTATAATCTAGTGAGATTTATAGAGGGGAAAGATATGGTACTTGTGAACCTTTGTTTTCTCTCTGACCTAAACATTTTTTTATTTTATAACATTTTATAATCTCTATGCACTAATTCATGTTGTTTATGATATATGGTATGAGATTTACCATCACAATATTCCCATCTAGCCAAGAACAAAAATCAGATAGAAACACCTGCATGGAAAGTCTGCTTTTATCATTTCAGAATCATAATCTGAAGTACAGCATGTGCAGACAGTTCAGCCGTGATATGCCAATATGTCTGTCAGCGTGCGTCAGTCCTGCAGATCGCTGTATGAAAGGCTGTCTTAAAAAGGGCATTAATGAGGTATCAACTGCCATGAAAAGATGAACTGCATAACTCCAGAGGACAAAAAAACAGGGCCAATCTCATGATATGGACAGTTATTGACCCCTCTCTGGTAGTGGATTGATCCAATCAAAGACGGAGTACAGCAAATCCATTGACATAGTAGATAGAATATGGACGACCAAGGTCAGAATAATTCCATCTTACATAGTACATAGTAACATAGTACGAACACAAAGTCCTATAAGATTCTGAAGAAATGTTCATGTGACATGTTCCTGCCTTTGGTAGGCGAGTCTTTACTAATTCTGATGATTCAATGGGTTAACATCATAATAAGATAAAAAAAAAAGCTTTACATAAAATGATTGATCTAATGCATAAATAAGATGTGTCATATATGAATATATGAATCTAATACATATCCAAAAGGTTCATTTATGCTCAGTGTTATGGACAGAAATTCATATCATTCATTTCATCTATACAGCTGCAAGAAAAAGTATGTGAACCCTTTGGGATTACTTGGATTTCTGCATAAATTGGTCATTAAATGTGTTCATATCTTCTTGAGATATGAAGAAACTGGTGTGTGTTTTTTATAGGGCAGGGCAGCTTTACCCAACACAATCCATTGATTGGACTCCAGGTTGACTGACTCCTGACTCCAATTAGTGCTTAGAAAAGTAATTAGTCAAGGAGTTCACATTCTTTTTCCACCCTGCACTGTAAGTGTTTACATGCTGTGTTCAATAAAACCACGCAAACATATAACATTTTGTGTGGTATTAGTTTAAGCAGACTGTGTTTGTCTATTGTTGTGACTTGATGAAGATCAGAACACATTTAATGACACATTTATGCAGAAATCCAAGTAATCCCAAAGGGTTCACATACTTTTTCCTGCAAATGTATTTGTGCACGTTTTCTGAAAGCTTATAGATACAGACAGAATGGAGCAGCACCCCTGAAAATTATAGGGGCAGTATAGCCAATGGTTCAAGCTAAACATGACCACTGCCATTTGGGCACGATAAAGAAGAAACTCTAACAGAGAAGAACTTGTCTTTAGGTTCTATTGAGGAGAACACTAACTCTAAACTCTGCTACATTAGCAAACAGACTCTTGCATGCTCTTCTCTGTTTCTGGCCACAGATGGCTGTGGCCTCACAGGGAATTAGGCTCCTGATCTCCTGATAACAAGAACGACATTTACAGGGTTACAGTAAATGGAAGCCCCAAACTAAACACTTCAAATGATATTTAATTTCAGGGGATGACTGAAAACGTGTTGTTCTCTGTGTCCCACCATAAAAAAAGAAAATCAAGGAAAACTGGTTGCAAGTACAACAACAAATAAAAAACACCAAAGACACATTTAAAACAGATACAATTCCAGTCACTTATACCTCCTTAATAAGTGGTCTAATAATAAAATTTTATATAATTTAAACGCATAAAAAAAAGCTATTTGTCCACTGCCATGCACTGTAATTACACCTTGGACACGCATTTCCACGGAGATCCACATAAACACAACAGCGAGTGGAAATGAAGGAGCTACTGAACGCTATGTCACGTGACTGAGAAAGCCAAAGAACTCGGATGCAAGAGTTTTATCACTTAATAGAAGTGTGAAATATTTTTCGCAAACTTCTGCAATATGCATTCGACAACCAAGCCCCCTCCCAGTACACCCAATCTCATCCCTGTGCAGTACATCACTGAGCTCGTCAGTCTTAAGTGTTGTTTTCTCATCAGCACTGGCTTCCCCTAAGTATGAAGACTGTGAATTTTAAAGAAGGCAACCATCTTTAGCCCAGCATCAGAAGGGGCTAAATGGATCAACAACCGGTTGCTTCATAACGAGTGGATCTCAACACTTTGTCCCACACAGCCATCCATTTATTCTGCCTTACTCCAGACAGATTTGACTGTCTTGCAAATATATGTGGATAAAATCTCATCAGCATACATAAACCAGATACAAATCACATGAAGAGGTCAGGTGTAAATGGCTAATTTTAAATTCTAGCTCAGTCACAATAAAAAGAGCTCATGTTCTCAAATAAACTGATCAGGTTAAAGGCCTTTATCTTCTGACTAAACCACACAGAAGTGAGACAAAGAGGCATTGAGTCAGAGCTAGAGCAGAGAGTAGAAACCTAGTGTGGAACTCTTTTAAACACAATATGACAAAGAGTCATCAAACAGCAAAAAAAAAAAAACAGCCAGAAAGGAAATCGCTACAGTCACTCTCTTCATTTCCTCTGGTTGGTTTCATAATGGAGTTACTTTTTAATCAGTGGGATATAATACTACTCTGCTGGCCCACAAAACAGTTGTCCAGCAAACTAAGTTGCAGTCACTGTGATCCAAGGATCGGCTGATCAAACCTGGATCATGCTGCTAAACATCAGCAGCCGGAGTCTGAGAGTGACTAATTGGCCTTGCACTCTTTTAACTAATCTGATGATTTTTTTTTCTTTCGATTAGTCGACTAGTCAACGATTATTTCTGCCATGTCCTCCATCTCTAAAAATGATGGAAACAGCTAAAGACAACATTTAAAAGGCGTTTAAATGCGTAGATGTTGTTTAGATGTCTACAGTACTGATATTTAATGAGTAAATATGTAATCTGTTGTGTTTGGGCAATTTGAGAGACACAGTGTAACCTGTGTGCGTGAGAAATTTACCCATCTCCCACTGCGCTTCTGTCTCCAGCACTTTGTGTAATGCGGTACTGTAACAAATTAACGATTATTCAATAATTAACTTTGTAGTCGAAAAATGTAAATAATCGACACTGTCGATTATATTGAGTAATCGTTGCAGCCCTACTTGGTAGATTGCACTTTCGCCACGCATCACTTCCAACGTGTTAGTTGATGCTGTGGAGCTGGATCACTGCTCTCTCCTCCGAAAACAGGAGCTAAACAGTTTAAAAAGAGGTGGTGGCCGTCCTAATATGCATTAAGATGAGGCATGTGCTAGTCTTTACCGTTTTAGTTTCATTAATTAGAGTTAACGAGAGTTCATATTAAGAGGGATTGAGTAACTGGCCTTCTAAATTGGGCAGAAAATTTAATAAATTGAACTTTCCTGGTGATGGAGAGAAATTGGGAGGGCAGAAAGAATGACAGAGAGAGAGAGAGAGAGAGAGAGAGAGAGAGAGAGAGAGAGAGAGAGAGAGAGAGAGAGAGAGAGAGAGAGAGAGAGAGAGAGAGAGAGAGAGAGAGAGAGAGAGAGAGAGAGAGAGAGAGAGAGAGAGAGAGAGAGAGAGAGAGAGAGCACACAGCTCAACACACACATCCCACAACTGGAAAGAGCAACTTCACTCAATTCTTGGCCTTGGAAAATTCAAAACTGATACATATTCATACATTCTGGGGACACAGCCAAATCATATACCCACCAAACCCGCCGCTTTGCTTTTTCTCCCACTCCCAAATGTGCTTACGGCTATTGTTTGTAATTATGCTGCTTCGAACACTCCATCAATTAAAAAATGAACATACACACACATATACAAACACACACACACTCCATGTGCAATATCACAATACAGCTCCCATTCTCCATCTCAGCTCTAATAAAAACCATCTGCTGTGGACTTTAGGGATACAATACCTGTCAACCACTCCAGTGTGATCCAGTCAGCCAGTCACAGCCTGATCTAGGATGCATATTTGAACAGATGTGTTTAAATTACACCTCTCTCTCTCCCTCTCTCTCTCTGTGTGTGTATGCTCACGCATGCGGCAGCCCACAGACGTGTGCAGAGTCTCGATGCAGGCCAGGAGTGAAGACTAACGGATGGAAAGGCTCCAACACAACAGGAGCAACAATCTTTGAACAACTCTTTGAGTACAGGGAATTAGTTTTATATAAAACTTTTACAAAAAGACACAATTCATCATCGAACAGAAAACATATGGTCACTCTGACCACCCAGAGTGTCGAGAAGGAACGTTTTCATTGATCAGATTCCCGGTAAACCACGGAGCAGACTGACCAAAACACACCTGCTGACCCCTAAATACTCACTCACTCACTTACTCCCTCTCCTCTACAAACTTCCACTTCCACACTGCTTTGATAGCCTCAATCCAGATCTCATACCAGGTTCCAGCAAGAGAAGTATAGTGTGTGTGTGTGCGCGTGTGTGTGTGTGTGTCAGTGTGGGCAGACGGAGAAACATCAGGGAGTGGAGTGTATTCTCTGTGTGAGGTTTCTTTACCCCTCGCGGGCAAGGCAGACTTGCTAATTAAAGGAGCATATTGAGCTGTCTCTATGTATTACCTGCTGGTCTTGCACCTTAACACCTTCCCGAGCCGTGGGTCTCTGTGTGTTGAGTGAGTGAGAGGAAGGAAAGAAGGAAAAAAAAAAGAAATAGAAAGAGAAAGAAAAGTGTGTGCATGTTGTACTTGTTTTGCTGCAATCATGGGTATCCTTACAAGTAAACCAAAACGTACAGTGATAAGGAATAAGTACTAAGCATAAACTTCTGGTCACTCATGCCTCATTTCTGGGTGTTTCTGAATTTAAGCTTCCCTTTGGCTATTATGATTTTATAGATGACATTAGGGGTGGGCGATATGGCCTTAAAATAATATGATATTTCATGGTATTATCGCAATAACGATATTCTTGGCGATATGACAAAATAATAAAAAAATATACTACTGCAACAAAACAAAACTTACATTTTATTATTGTATACGATATGATACAGCACACCCCTAACTGAGATATAAAAAAATACAAGAATTTTAGCAGATTTCTAACAGAACTCAATGATCCAGAATGTCATGATACTAATAATGCACTCCAAATATCTCCATATATCCAGGATTAAAGTAAAATAAGTGATACTAGACAAATATAATCTGTCTTTAGTAGATATTTAATTGTAAATGAGAAAGTGTGAATTTTTATTTTGCTTAAACAGCAAAAAGTAGGACCCTGCTGTGATAATTAGGGGTGAGTGTTATGGCGCAATATTTCAGGGTATAATATCGTTCACGATATTCAAAAATGTTGAATATCGTGATATAGCAGCCATATTTAAGCCATACTTAACAGGCTAGCTGATACATAAAGAGAGTTTATAAAATTTAATTGGATTACAAATCCTTCCACAAATCTGACTTGTGTACCTGCTAAAAATATAATAAATAAAATCTAGAGAAAAATTTACACATAAATGTAACCCCTCTGTGGGACAGTGTGATAACCACTAAGGAGATTTACTTCCATCTTCAGAAGAACAGATATACAATAATCTATAAAGCACATATATAAGACGAAGCATGCACTATCCAGCTTAGATTCTATTGGTTCCAAGGTTAAACTTGTTAGACCAACCTGGCTGCACTGAAGACTCTGCTCGCTCTTAACCTCATCTTTGGGACATCTGTTCCCTACAGAGAGTTGAACACACAAACTAAACTCAACTTTCAATCACAGTTTCATGTATCTTGGCATTTTCTCCTCCACCAGTCTTACACACTGCTTTTGGATAAGCTTTATGCCACTCCTGGTGCAAAAATTCAAGTAGTTCTTCCTCTTGATTATATTCCAGAGGTTTTCAATTTGGTAAAATCAATGAAACTCATCATGTTTTAAGTGATCTCTTTTTTTTTTATTATTATTTATTTATTTATTTATTTTTTTTTTGTACGTAGCTGTACGTCACTTCCCTGTATTAGCCCAACCAATCAGCGCACACCACCACATCATCAGCAGCAGCTGCAACACCTGTAGACTAGTGTATAACAATGAAGTGAAGGAATCTGAGAAAAGTAATAACAAACCCGAGAGAGAGAGGAAAACTACATATCATATCAGAACAATACATCTCTGGACATAACTGTGCTAGATCCTACAGATCACCTTTAGAGAGGTCTTGTCCGGTCCTCTCTTAAAGCCTCCCCGGGTCAATGCAATTTCCACTATAGTCTTATAAGCCTCCTCTAATGCCTTATGAACGTCTGAGTGGAATAAACAGCAATAAGCTCCAGCCTTGACTGGTTTTGGGCTAGGGTGTCTACAACACAGTGGAGACCAAATACTCAACCGTAGCAAAGGTCATTAAATATTCCTTCCACTTTATCTACAATCATTCACTGGATCAGTCAGACAGGATAAACAAAGCCAAACAGCCCTGAGCTCCAGGACAGGCTGCTCTGCTGTGTGCGTGCGTGCTGAGGCTTCACCAGCAGCCCCACCACCACAGCTATTTAAACCCGAAAGAACAGAGGAGAAAAGGAAAACTATACAGAAGTCAGACTTGAGCCTCCCAGGACTCTCCCTCTCAAACACTGAGCGCTGATAAGAGGGGCCAAATGTGTTTGTTTTAGTGAACACACAGCCTTGGAGGAGATCATTGGAGCTCTTTCATACTTCACACTCAAACCCAAGGTTGTCTTCTTTTGTCTTCTTCTTTTTCCAAGAGATGAATACACGCCCGGCAGCAAAGATCCCCTGAAGTCATCACTAAACTGAGGCCTACTCTTTAGTCAGTAGTCTGGGAAAAATCAATAGCTTGAAATAGCATGGTATGTTTCTTTTTTTTTTGCTTTCTTCTGTTTTGTTTGTTTGCCCTCTCATCTTCAATTGGAGTTTATTTCCATGCAGTGGTGGTGTGGTGCTGCCTCGTCCCGGATCAAAAAAAAAATGTGCTGCGTTCCCTGAGAGAACTGTTTACGCCGCTGTCCTGTGATGTGTTAAATGCTAATGGAGCGTTTTGATTTGCGCAGTGCGTGTTGCGGGCCTTGTTTTCTCTCAAACAGAAACAGAACGGGACTTGTCATGTCTGTGCGAAGGACAGAGACAGTGCGGTAGGGCAGAGAAGAGCTTGTTCACAGGCACATGATTTTTTTTTTTTTTTTGTGTTGTGTTGTTTGTGTGTGTTTTTTCTCACAAGGCTCTTGATGCAGTCTCTTGCCACAGCTGTTTGGCACTGTAATATTCTCATCCAAACACAGCATTCTGGCCTCAACCCCCAACAACTCAGCCACTACAGATTCAACAGGGGTGAATACGTGTGTGTGTGTAGATGTAAAGAGTTTTGAATTTGCACATCTAGACACTGTAATAAGTGTGGGAGCATGAGTTTGACTGAGTCTGTTGTTTCTGTGTGTTTGAACTGCTTGTGTGTGTGTGTGTGTGTGTGTGGGGGGGGGGGGGGGGTGTTTTTGTGTGTGTGCGCCTGTGTAGGGCACAGACAGGTTTACCCTGCAGGCAAGGAACTAATTAGCATCCAAAATCTGACAGGATGACAACTGTAAAAATCAGCCATATATAATTGTAGGTGTAAAAGTCTGTGTCTACATAGTTACACTATGCAATTAACACAATAGTAAATTTAACAGTAAACACTACAGTAAACATAATTGTACATTTCTGCAGCAGTCTTATCTGCAACATGAAAATATGCACATCTTACAAGCCTCAGAAAACATGTTTTGTTTAAGCAGAACCCAGTATGTTAAGTGTATATGTGAAGTGATTTTTTTTTTAAACTAAGTTAAAACTAAAGAACCGGCTCAGTTCCGGTACATAAGCTCACGCCCTGTGCTGTGGACATCACCCTAGGAGTGATGTGGGGAAATATTATTATTATATAAAGTGTTTGTTAGTTGTGCTGTGTTCTGAGACACACTGTACTGGGCTGAGTGATGATCTTTCAGTGTGTAACCAGAAAAAGATGGTAAAAGTCTGCACTGTGTCCACTTAGGCATGTATTATTATTATTTTTTACTCTATAGTTACATTTTACAGCAGTTTCGATACATTCTGAGTCAGATATGATTAAAACCCTCCTGTCTTAATATTTTATTAAATACCCTCGTCTCTCTAAAAAAAAAAAAAAAAGACTACAATACAAAAAACTACAATAGCAGTAAAACCTGTATTCCAAACTTTCAGGGTTAAACTGTGGCAGTTAATCCCGTATCTGTACTTGTAGCACTCTGCACTGTGTGTATATAGACATCCTTGTTGACAGATTGATATTTGGGTGCACAGCACTCTTTTTCTATATATACATACAATAAATGTGCTCACAGATTTTTCCTCGCTTCCAAGAAAGAGCAGCCAAGTGAACAGAAGTGTGGGACTGGCTAAAATCAACAGATCTGATAACAGACACACAAGTAAACACAATGAGCAAGACTGAGGTCAGTAAAAATGATTGAGGTCAAGTCCATACATTGTATGAAAAGTCGATAATGTAATTATTGCCACAGGCCTATTCTCTATAGAGGACAAGAATTGCACGTAGCTGGATCACACACATTTGCATAAGATTGTATTTACTCATACAACAAGCATCTTTGATTTTTGGACAAGAGTAAAAAAGAAACATATCTGTAACATATCTTTATCTTTGCTCGTCCTGCTCACTTACAATTTTCTACTTGCTAGATGTCATGCAATTCTCTCATGACCAACATGATTCTCAATCAGGCTAAACAAGGACTGTGAACCAAAAGAGCCTAGATCAGGGGTGTCCAAACTACGGCCCAAACTACGGATTCAAAGTTTGAACGCTAGGTGTCAGAAACGGGTCAACGAGTCTCCAAGCGAAGGGGGTGTGCATTTCTAGCGCAGAAAAACGGGGCAAAAGAGTCTAAAAGCGGAGAGAGTGCGCATTTCTAGCACAGAAAAACAGGCCAAAGAGTCTAAAAGCGGAGAGAGTGCGCATTTCTAGCACAGAAAAACGGGACAAAGAGTCTAAAAGTTTACGTAATTAAGGAGTTTAATACAAAGATTTGAAAAATCTTAGTTTACACAACACTGTCAAAGATAAAGATAGTAAGTCAAGTAAAATGATGTGTAAATGAAATAATCAGGAAAATGTATTATTTAAAGTGGCATATTTCATTATTTGTTTTATTACAGAGTGTGGCCCGTGACTTCAAATATATTTCTCCTTCTGGCCCCCAACAAAAAAAGTTTGGACACCCCTGGCCTAGGATTTCTGTACAATCCTACTTGCTGCGACTCTTAATCTCCAATTTACATCAATATTACTAAACTCTTCATCAATCTGTTCAACTATCTCTATATTTCGGTCCATCTCAGTCCTCATTTTTTTAAATATCTGATGCTGAGAATCTTATTTCTTTCAAGGTTCAAACCAAGACCACAAGACATTTCAAAACCAGTGTGAAAAGCATTACGCGACCCTCGTAATCACTAAAGCTGACCGGCTTGTAAAAACCCCGGGGCTTTGGTCTCATTCGCACGCTGCCCACGCTTCATTAGCCCCTGCACAGGGAGGATAATGGCCCAGCGTCGTCTCAAAATGGTACGACCCGCCAGTATCGTTCCATTCACTTTCAATTAGCTGAGCCGCTGACCGGCAGGCCTCCATCAGCTCTCTGACGGAAGCGCAGCACTCCGGCCACAGCCAAGAGTCCAGCAAAGAGTGACCAGCCAGGCGGAAAATAGAGGGTCATTTTGGGCTGCTTCAGTGTAATTTCATAACACTTTGGCTGCTGGTTGAGTTTAGCTGCAATTTGCCCCATAAAAGAAAATTGTAACAGTGGATCATGTGGATGTGGGAAAATGAGGACAAGAAATGTGTTACTGTGATGACTTCTACATCATCTAAAACTGTGCAAAAAGCTACTAATACTACTACTTGAGACACATGAAAATGAAGCTGGTACCAGTGACATTCTTAGTCTGACTAGACATAAGAGGAAAATGAGGGAGTAAAATGCTGAGAGAAAAAAAAAGTATGTGAAAAGCAAGCATGTGGGTTACACAATACAGTAAACATCATTAATAACCTACAGTACCTGATTAAAGTAATGTCTCTGTTAACACACTATAAAATATACTAAATGTTAATGTTAATGCTTAGGAATGTAGTAAATAACAATGATAATGTTAGTTTAAAAATGATAACGATTAATAAATGTCTTAACCAGTGTCAATCATTATTAGATGGGACATTATCCTGTCTGTCGTAAGTAATGTTAATTATTGTGTCCTTATTGTAAAGTGTTTACGGTAAAGGCACACTTCGTACAAACAACATAAAAAAAGATGAGGAAAGGTACAATACTAGTCAAATGTTTGGATACACCTTTTCATACAGAGATTATTTATTCACCAATCCTCCCGAATTACAGTGACGACATTAACTAGGAAAAATACAATACACTACAATATTGTATCTATACTTCTTTGACAAATTATTACCGCCATCTTAGTTTAGTATCTTAGCCTTATATTGCACAATATATTTTGCACTTTGACAGTTAACTTAAATCATTATATTGTATACAACTGTTAAATTCAGCACTTCAATAATTTAAAATATAAACATCTCTGGAAAAAATTAAGAGTCCAATTCAGTTTCTGAATCAGTTTCTCTGATTGTGCTATTTATAGGTAAATGTTTGAGTAAAATTAACATTGTTTTTTTTTTACTTATAAACTACAGACAACGTTTCTCCCAAATTAAAAATAAAAATATTTTCGTTTAGAGCATTTATTTGCAGAAAATGATAAATGGCTTCAAATAAGTAAAAAAAAAAAAAAAAAAAACAAGTTCATATTCATAAAGTTTTAAGAGGTCAGAAATTAATATTTGGTGGAATAACCCTGGTTTTTAATCACAGTTTTCATGCATCTTGGCATGTTCTCCTCCATCAGTCTTGCACACTGCTTTTGGATAACTTTATGCCACTTTTCTATTTGGTAAAATCAAAGAAACTCATCATTTTCAAGTGGTCTCTTATTTGTTTTCCTGTATTTGAGCTGTATATACAAGCATGCCATAACTATGCATATATTTTCTTCTGATTTATGTATGCTTTATCTTTACACTTTACAATTTTCCATCTTTATATTATATGTTATGGCTCCATTTAAGCAGGCAGCTGCTTCTAGTACAGTGTATGACTATATGTGTGAAACTCTGAAACTTTGAATCTGGCTGATGATCTTTTATACTGTGTCATTTCATTTCAGGTAAAATGGATCAACAGAAATGATTTGAAAATGACTTTGAATAAAAGTCAGGAGGCTACTTTTACATCCAGTTGCTGGATGGTAAATAAAATGCAGCCTGTACTTCAGTTTCTAATCAATTAAAAGGTATACTGTATGTTGAGCCATCTAAATCCTTTTGTTAGGTGCTCTGCTGCCTTGAGCACTAGAGCAGTTTAATATTGCTGCTGTACAGTACAATTTGAGTGCATCTTTAGAAGAAATGTGATTTAATGCATTACATTGTATAAGCCTCAACACTGGTCACAATATATTCAGTCACGTTTCATCAACGGCCTTCAAACTCGAATGTAATTGCTACTTCTGTAAACATGCTTGGTTGACCTGAACTGCTTCCACTGTGGGCTGCCTATACTGAAGAGGCTGGGTCTCAAAAGCTTGAGTTAAAAGTGCAGAAGTGCTGATATATAGCGCTCTCCTGCAAATGGCATGAAAAAATTGAGGGCAGAATGAGCATTTCATCAAAGGAAAGTCATCGGGAAAGATCATGTATCTGTGGTCAATCAATTCAGCAAAAATACTGTTAGTCCCTTCAGATCCCAGAGGCATTAAAGCTCATCATAGAGCAGGCTGTATAATTAAAAACTCACACGCATTTCCTAACCGGCCGTGTGTGTGACAAAAAATCTACCAGGCCTACATCTTTTCTTTTCTTTTTTTTTTTTTGCCTAGTTTGGGAGAGCTAAAAAAGCCCCATATGAATTTATCATATCTTCTGCCATTCGTTTAACACTCCCAACCCTTTGATTGTTTGATTATTTTAAATATGCAAGCTGCGTCTACTCCGAGATGAGAGGTTTCGAAAAGAAAATCTACATCCTCAATTAGAGCCATAAGCAATGGATCTCTTTTCTCTCCACTTAATCATAGTAGCCCCCCTCCTGCTCGCTCATATCCACCCAGCAGCTGATGACTTCCATCAAACTGACTTAAAAGCAATAAGCAGAGCATTTCGCAGATTAAATGGAATGATTTATTTCTCATTACGACTAACAAAAGCTGTCCATTTCCACACACAGTGTGATCAGAGGCCGAGGGGCCTCAAAGCTCTGATTAGAAAACCCGATTTCCAGGCCGACCCACGGGACCTTATCTGGAACTAGAGGGCTCTGGCAAATGCTCATTTGCACTACTTACCAAATGATTTGGGCGAAATAAATACCGCCAGGACACTTAGCATCCGCGGCTGCCGCGCTAAACAGATCAAACACTAAACAAAGCCCAGCCTTAAAGAAACTGCGCTGGGTTTCATGCTTTCCACCCCAACACATCGGGGGAATGAAAATATGTGATGCCGCTATTCAGCGCGGCCCACAGGAGGGTGGCTTTTCCTCATTTCAGTGTTGGTTCCTCTCAGTTTTTCTTCCTTTTGCTATTAGGGAGCTTTTCCTGACAGCTTGATAATTAGGGGGCTGGAAAATTGCTTTGCGACAAATCTATTGTACAAAGTGCCATACAACTGAATTAAAGCCTGGCAATTAAACATATAGGTCAACGTAGAAAAGCAAGCAATGAGAGAATTTTTATGCAACTAGAAATGTCTCCACCATTAAACCACTCGACCATAAACGAGTGGTTTAATCTTGGCACTGTGTGAGGTAACCTATATCAGAAAGTGAACATTTACCTTTATGGATACTAAATCAAAGTATATATATTTAAGTGAGTATAAATCAAAATACTTAACAGCTCAATTTTCTATTTTCTTCATTAAACCCACCACGACGACACCAGGTAGCGGACATGTTGCACAATGCTGTTTAGCACCACAAAGACAGGTCTTTGGTTTTCTTTGGTTCCTTGATATGACATGATTATTGTAGTAAACGCAAAAAAAACTTTTAAATGAGTGTTTTTTTAAAGATCATTTTTATCTATTATAAATTTCCTATAATGTACACGATTAAGCATTGCATATGAACGCCTCCTGGTTTAAATAACAGAATAAAAGAAAAGAAAAATAATAACTTATCACAAACAGAAGGTCTACAGTCTGTAAATATAGAACTACAAAGAGCTTTCATATGCTCAGTGGAGCTAAACAACTGAATAATGGGTGTATAAACAATCAAATGTACAATCAATATATGCTACAGTTTTCTTAATCTGAAATCTTAATTTTAGACTTGGCCTTGACTCAGTGTCTTAATGGCTACGTCTACACGCAGCCTAATAATCTGTTAATAACTGGACTACGTAAATGCCTCAATCAGAATAGAGTAGTGCATTTGAGGTAATTTCAAATACAAGTTCTGCAATTGGGTTTAATAACCCTCCGGGCTGGAGAGCTACTAGTCTGTAGCACTCCATTCTATTACACTTCATTTTACCCCCCTCCCCTTGTGGCCTGCTACGTAATGGCAGCCAGACTTAACTCCCAACCCTTGCTTTAAATAATCAGTTAAATAGAAGAATAATATAATTGTAAACACCTGTACCCAATTAGATCCCCAATCGGAATGTTTAAGTACGTATCGCGCATGCACATGTGCAGCATGGCGGAAGTCATGGAAGACACGGAGGGCATAAGCTCTTCGTCTCTTCCCGTTCTTTAACAAGAAAAATTTTATTAGGTTGTTCTGGAAAAATAGCTAGTTGTAAACATAGTCAGTGTGCAGGTATTGGTCCTGACTACACCACTAATCCACATACTGTACATTCAGAACTGTACATTCCCCAGTTTACTGTAGAATTACAGTGTAAAAGTGTCAGTAATTAAATATGGCTAATTGCAAAAGCGAGCCTCTTCACTGGGGATGAATCCCAGCATGCACTGAGAGAGGGGTTAGTGTTTGTAGTGTATGTAGGAGAGTAAGAGAAAGTCAGCATGTGCTCTCAGGTGGTGGTGTAAACCAGTGCAGGCAGGTGTGTTTAGGGAAGTGTTGTGCAACAGTGCGGCACGCTGACTCTCCCGCTCTTTCTCCCTCCACACTCTCTCGTTCCCGCGCAGATTAGACACCCTTCATTACCCTGCAGGAAAGACCGCCAACCGCTTGATACATGTGTGTGGGTGTTTTCTTATACTGGACTCAATGCCCTTCCTAGTTATGACCTTTCTGCTTGCCCTCCCAGGCTGACCTGCATATAATCTGCAGCAAAAAAGCTATTTTTATTATATATATATATATATATATATATATATATATATATATATATATATAAAAAGAGGTTTCATTAAAAATTGGGGGAATTTATTTAGGCGAGGGCTGGATTCAGGGTCACTGAAGTCAACTATAACTGCAAGTAATCACTTGGCATCTGAAAAGGCTTTTTCTGCTCGTGTACATTTGCTACTGACTCAAAATTTAGTCATCATTGTAATGCAAAGCCAATACACGTCCCTGGCTCTGTCCACCTCAAGGTTTCGTATTCTAATCCATCAAAAGTCTTACAACTGCAGTCCTTACTGTAGTGAAGGCCACTCATGCTCTGGATATGTGCAGACTTCTAAAATGTGATTTAGTGCGTTTCACAAAGAGCCAGCTTTATGAGGTTCACAGTAACACAAGTTATTTATTACATTTCCTTCCAATATGAAGACTGCATATTTCAGTTATTCTATTTAAGCTAACCTCTGCTGCCATATTATAACACAGGGTAGGATCATCACAAAGACAACAACATGAAATTGTCCAAATATAATTATGAGAAACAATAATAAAGCAACATTAAGCAGGTTTTGGAAAAACTAAATTAGACCTCTATAACTAAATAAATTATAATTCTAATAATATTGTAATAATAATTATTGAGAATATTTCAACATTGAAATATAATTTTTTTAACATCCTAAATAGATGAAATATATACAGCTCTGGAAAAAAAAGAGACCACTTAAAAATTCTGAGTTTCTTGTAATTTATCGAACTGAAAACCTTTGTAATATAATTAAGAGGAAGATGGATGATCACAAGCCATCAAACCAAGCTTTACTGCTTGGACTTTTGCACCAGGAGTGGCATAAAGTTATTCAAAAGCAGTGTGTAAGACTGGTGGAGGAGAACATGCTATAATACATGAAAACCAGGGTTATGCCACCAAATATTGATTTTTGAAAACATTATGAATATAAACTTGTTGTTTTCTTTACATTATTTAAGGTCTGAAAGCTCTGCATCTTTTTTTTGTTATTTGAGCCATTTCTCATTCTCTGCAAATAAATGCTCTAAATGACAATATTTATATTTGGAATTTGAGAGAAATGTTGTCTCTAGTTTATAGAATAAAACGAAAATGTTCACTTTACTCATATACACACATATAAATAGCAAAATCAGAGAAACTAATTCAGAAATTTAAGTGTTCTTAACTTTTTTTTTTTTTTTGCAGAGCTGTATATTGTACTTTAATTTGATTTAATTATCCTTAATAGTCCTAATACAATATTGATTTTACAGTACTGTTGATATTTCAATAAGACTGGACCAACATAAATCTCCTAACACAGTTTTGTTACATGTTAAAATGCACAAGATATATTTACTTTCATGTCTGCACAGATGCTATGTGACAGGGTAAAACGATGTACCCTGATGTGATTTTATATGCCCATTTACAAGACACTGTTTTTAATTTTATAGTGGGTTCCTAAATAATTTGAATATCTCTGCTATAATATGCTTGTTTTGCATAGCTTTCTTTGATGTCTGTAAAAAAAAAAACACTGTGGTTATGTTTTTTTTTATTTTTTTTTATTATTCATTGCCAATGAATGGATAGTGCTGTAAACCAGGCTAGGATTAGCTTTTAGCCTTTCACATTCAAATCCTGCACTGTTGTTTCCTCGCATATCATTTCAACGTTTCTTCCCCAGCCCGTGGCAACATGCAAATCTTCAGTCACGTAGTCGGATTTACATAACAACTTGGGTCTGATGGTGATTAGCTCATATGTTTTTATGATACATATCATAGGAATGAGTAAAAAATAAATAAATAAATAAATAAAAAAAGCATTTTCTCTCTTCAAATAAGTTACTATTTCAGCGAGAGTAATGTACGTAACTTAGTTAATGGTTTGCAGTACACAGACATTAGAAGACCCACATTTCTGACCCAACGCTCTCTCAAAAATGTGCTTATCTAGTCAACTGATGCTTATCAGCTATGCTGATAGCACAAACAAACTATACACACAGCTAACGGCCCTGCCTCTGTACATAAGCTGGTGGAGTAGTGCTGGTGTTATCATGGCTAATAGAGCTGCAGACCACAGGAAGCTGTGAAGGGCATCACACAGTCCAGACCATCTCCACTAAAGACAGAGGACCTCCTGCTGCTCTGAGGTCAGACAGTTAATGCACAAATACACAAAATGTCATTGCATCTTTCCAATTGTTGACTGTACTGGAGGCTAGAAAGTTGTTTTGAATAAAATACTGCAAAATAAGAGGTTGCCCAAATAATTGTTCAGCATTCCTATTGGTCTATTCATGCAGAATTTTTGAAATAGTGTACTGAGCAGAGAAGGAATTAAAAACGGCAAAACAGCATTATGGCTAATCCTATAAATCCACTGGAATTTAAGCTGAAATATTGGATTTAAGCTGCACAAACATCCCACACTGAAATTTGCATGTCAGCAAATCTGCATATAATCATTTAGTAATGATTTAATACATGAACACTATAATTTTTAACCACATTTGTTTTCTACAGATGAAGAAACTTGTGTAGCACTTTTTTCACACATTTGTTTTTTCACCCATTAGATGCTGAATAATTCCAATAAAATTACAACAATAACTTGAATAGTGAACAATTTAGCCTCATAAAACCACAACCCAAGATTTTTTTTTCTTACCAAAAAGAATTTCTGTTTATTTCTCAGAGATATAGAAACTCTGAAATATGGTCATGTAATGGTTCATTTATACTCCCTTTAGGTATGACAATTAACAATTTGGGTTCAAATGAAGTACTGGTCACTGCCCACATACTTCTATGCATTGTTTACATTGGAATGGATTCTAAGATGTACATTTACTAGAGTGCTGTTTAGACTCAATGTTTCTGACAACAACAACCATGGCCACAGTGGAGGAAGTAGGGAAAGTTACTTACTAAAATAAAAAATTAAAAATGAAAGAGACAGCTCCACCAAAAAGTGTTCATACGGAACACGGAAGGTTCATATGGTTCATATGGAAGTGCTTGAACTATTGGATACACTGCTCATATGATTTTTAGTGATACTATTCTGTTTTTCTGAATTCGTAAGATTTTACAAGCTTTTCTGAATGTGAACAAACTTGGACAAAATAAATTTAGATTACAGATAGAAGCCTATAAGAGCATTTGTGTCTGTTACTACTGTCTGACATTAATGACCCTTTTAAAATAACCTGTGTTTTGTAAATGCAAAACTACATTTGATTTTTTTTAAAAGAATTTGTAATAAATAAGAAAATATAGGATTCTTTAAGACTTAAGCATCCATGGCTGACCGGAACTGACCAGAACGCACATAAAAAGTCTTCAGCTACTGTAATTATGTGAAGATCACACAGTTGCAAAAAACCTGCAAGGCTTTAATTTCAGGGGCTGAAAGGAAGGTGCTGGCGGGCTGAGGCTGACTGTTAATGCATATATTCTTGCACACACACACACGCACACAGTCAGTGTGGCATTCAGCGAAGGCCTAGAGATTAATGAGCTCTTATTAAAGAGGGAATATGACAGACAGAGCAGCGGACGCGTCTGGAATACGGTGCCACTTAATGAGATGGAGATAATGCACACAAGCTTCACAAACACGCAGAGAGAAAAAGAAAAAGAAAAACTGCAGCTAACAGCAGTAAGTGTCTGTATATTTCAAATACCATTTACGTTGACTGATTCTCTTGAGTGGCATTTTGTCTACAAAAATGGAAATTTTAGCAGTTTAGCATTCTTTAACCAACACCCCAGACATCTCAGTTAGCCTGATATTTTTGACTGGACGATTTTTTTTAACTTTAACCAGTAAAGCAGCCAGATATCAAAACTGAATTTAATCAAAAGAAATCAGAATTACCTAGCTTTCTCCAATTGTAGAGGTGATAATCAGAAGTTTGCTTTTTGAGTTTTCCAGTCAAGTAGGTAGGTTAATGAAGCTTGTAAATTGGGAAATCGTAAATTTAAACCACTAAGAGTTAAGCAAATATATGTTACCCTAAAACTGTATGTAACAATGTGGACAATGTGCCCCCGTTCAATCCTAATGCGACACTCTGAAGCCAAAAGGTTCGTCCAAAAGCCGAGATGGAAGCTAGCATGTTGTTCCATGACATGGAGCCATAGCATTTGTAGTTGAAATAGAAGGCTAGGCCATGTGAGAGGCCAAATCTAATGAACTAATGTATGAATTAATGTTTTAATGAATGTATAAACGTACAAAAAAACGTTTTCTTTCTGCTCTATTTACTTACATTGGATTGGCTGGGTAAAATATTGTACAGCAGCCATCCACCAAAGGGTTTAAGAGATTGACTTGATTGACTCCCTTTCCTGTCCTGTTTTGCTCCCTATTTCCTTTGATGTTTGTACAGCCATTATGTTTGTGTGTTCCTCAAGAGGCTTTGCTTTTGCCAGGCTGCCATTGTAAATAAATGATTGCTTCTAATTACCTGGTTACATAAAGGTTACAAAAACTGCTGCCATCAAGTCTACTGTTATATATAGTCCATGGTCTAAACACAATCAAATCACGTTTAATTGTTAAGCAATCTCAAACAGACTGGTCTGTTTGGTTTCAAACACTTTATGGAATGGCGTAAGTCACTAAGATCGCTTCCTTTTTAACCTGCATTTCCTATGTGTCATGCTTCAGAGCTTTTGACCAATAGACGTACTCTTCCTTTAAATCCAGGTAGACAGGAGGCAAGAGGTCATGCAAACACTGAAAGGCGAAGGCTGGGTCAAGCTCTCATGGGAACAGCTTATCAGCATAGTGGCACCACAGCTTCCTCTATCCTCCAGTGTGTTCTTTTCTATGACGCTAGGCCGTGTTTCTCAACCACCGCCTTTTAATTCCTCTAATATATTCCGCTGAAGCGTTTAGGATTTATGCATCCTATACAAAGCTTCGCTTTGATCCACCCGGATCAATAAAAGACCTATTAATTCATAAAGCGCAGGGCCCACACTCTGCCAAGTTGTACACATCAATAAAGAGACATGATCAGGAATGAGTAATACTTGCCTCTGAAATACACACACATGCCCACACACACCTTGAGAACCTTGTACTGTAGAGCCACAGAACAAGCAGTTAATAGAAAATCAAAGACATCATCTCCAGCCTTTCCGCAGAAGACCGCAATTACAAGGCTGTATCCTGAAACCACGGTCTGAGTGAAGATGAACTGAGTGTGCTGTACATTTACTGTACGAGAGGAGAAACGTCAAACAGAGGGGGAAAAAAGGTAGAAGGAGGTGAGAAAGTGCTGTAAATACACTATAACAATCAATATTAACGAAAAGTGATGCACTGGATTGTCTGTTTTGACACTGGGTCCTGCAACTTGAGAACGCAGATATGCTTCATCCACTGCCTTTCAAAAAGGCTCTCAAAGGATAATTTTGAATAGTGTGCCTCTTGGTGAGAAATCACTGACTGTGATTACATGTGGTCCCCTATTTTCGGCCGGCCCCTATTTTTGGCCAGTTCCGCCGATTGCGTAGTTTCCTTTTCCTCTCTGCCAATCGCATTAAAAAATTCAAAACACATCACCTCCTGCCTTAGACCAACACTTGCACTTTATTCTTACAAAAAATCTTGTCATAAAACATTATTTTAGTATTGATAACAATGTTGTAATCGATTTTTTTTAATATATTGTACACTACTTTGGGAGACAAATTCTAAGAGAACAAGGGTGTTGCCATATTTTCCCAATGTAATACAAGCTTGGATGCACACACAAGATAAATGCGATGTCATTATACACCACTGAGAGCCGCTGGATCCTATAGGCCCAGTGCAGAAACGCCATGTAAACACAAATAAATAAGCTGAGCGATCTGAAAATATGCATTATTACACATATTATTAGCCACCAATATCAGGTTAAGAGTTGCTATTATTAAAATAAAAGCTTTATTGTATATATTTTTCAGTTAAAATAGGTTATTTTAAAGGCATGTAAGATGACCGAAAATAGGGGACCCTTGTAATTCTGAAGGTCTTCCTGCTGGGGGAGAACACCACACTATATGTTCTTATAATGTACTCAAAGTCATTAGCACAGTCAACAGACTTTGTTCATTTTACTGGGAGAAAAAGGATGGCCATATTGACAAACGACTTGCCATCTAGGTTGTCTATCTGCCAACTATATCTGGTAAGCCACATGCATATAAAAGTCAGTCACATCTAGTAGTCTAAAGAGGGCCCTAAGAGCTCAGTGTTATGTGTAAGATATCATGCAGCCTTCCTGTTGCCTTTTATTGCCTTTCAGGGCTTCCAAATGGCATTTTCTGCAGGACAATGATCACCCACACACAGCAACACTTCCTTGGAAAGTTTCAATTACCGGATTCATCGTCAATAAAGCATTTATAGTGTGCAGGATCTACAGTCTCAGCAGCAACATCTACGAGAATACACATATATTACACTACTGCAGCCTATTAGAACATTTAAATAGTACATTTAGTTCATTATCTTCCCGTTCTAATACTGTAAACACAGTTGTGACTGCGATTTTCTTACATATATGACATAAGATAAAAGTGTAAATCAATTCCAACATCTTTTTTTTTTTTCCTCAATGAGTCTCTATTAATCCAATCTGCTTCTCACACAGTGTTGTGTCTTTTCTAGTCACACTCCATCTTTTATTGAACCTCTAGCTCCACTGAGAATGCACAGTGGGAGATACTGTGTATTCAGGCAGGCCCAGCTGACTCTTGTTGCTCCAAGTGACTAATGGAGCCACACCTATGCTGCTGACTTCATCAGGCTTTTGAGAGTAAAGAGAGTGCCCCTCTGGAGGCCCAGAGCCTGGCAGATCGGTTTCCACACCGGTGTGCCATTTCAGACACACGCACGCCTCCACACTCCCCACCCATGGCCTGAGGCCTCCTCGGCTCACTTGACACCTGTACGAGAAAAACAAGGCAGCTGTAGCACACATACAGGCCCAGTCATCTGCGCACCTAAACACACAAGATCTAAGCACTCATTCAGCTGCCCAAAACCTCTTGTTTCCACCGAGCGACGGGACACTGTGTTTATATGTACTTTTGAGAGCCTGGAGGCTTGGCTACAGCTGCCTCTTTCACTTCCATGGAACAACACGTATCTCAGGACCTACCAGTCACGCTGGTGTCACTTGGCACTTTAAACAAATCATATGCCTTTTTCCTTCTTTTTTTTAACTCATTCTTTACCTTACAGGTGCTCACACTCCCCGCTGAGTTAGCACACACTCTTGTACCTGTGAACACAGAGCTACTTTCAATACACACTAACAGACTCGCACTCTCTAGCTCACCTGTTACCCCAGTGTCAATGTCATGAAGCACCGAAGGTTCACAACTATAAGATCTCGCTCAACAGCCGTTTTTCTAATTAAATAACAGCGGTGAAAACTTGAAGGAGGAAGATGTGGATTCATACATTAGATGTGAAATGTTTTACACAGTTTCCATAGTGACTTGTTCTACTTTCCCAGTAATAACCAGTAGGATAGCAGACACTGATGGAATACCATAGATGAAGACAAACGTGCGGGTTTCATAGGGTCTGTTTATACCTGGCAACTATTCGTTACCATGACTTGATTTCAAGATGAGAAAAGGCACCCAGAAAACTGCCTGTATAATGTACCATCAGGTACTTGTGTGTGTGTCTTAAAGTGTAATAAAGTACCTGTGCATTTCTTGTGCAAGTTCTTTGTGCCCGATTTAAATGTAAGAGCCCTCAGTATTCTACCAGTGATATGTTGAGCTACTTTGAGCTTTTTAATGGTGTAAAAATAGTGATTTCTTTGCATGGGTAAGGCTGTGCCCCTATTGCTAGCATTGTAAGCACTGAATTTTGGAATGCTGAGACGAACAAAAACAAGTGAGCTTAAAGTTTAAAGGTCTCCTTCCGCTAAAATCCACTTTTTTTTGTTCTTTATAAAATACAATAATCTCTTTGAGTTGTATATGCATGCTGCACACAAAGGTCTTTCTCAAGCTACGCCTTGTCAGATAGGAGCTAACAGCATTGGCAAGTTTGTTCCTGTGTTATTTGTGAATTTGTGTGAATTTCTACTTTCTGGACCTGGACTACCCACCTCTGTGTGTTTACATAGGATCTCCGGTGGATTTTGCACTTTGCAGACACTCTAAGACTAGGTCAGTGGTTGAACTGCACTAAGCAGGGCATTACACATGTTTAAAAATAGCATATGGCATTGCAAAGACTGTTATTAGTGTAAACTAATTTCTTTTTTTTGTGCTGCATACCTTAAACCAATAAATAAAACAAAAAAGAAAAAATTTCTAACTGTTGAAGGAGCCGACATCCTATCAATTCTCCTTTCCAATCCTCCACAGGACTAGAGCACAAATATACCAGATAACTTTTTT
Organism: Astyanax mexicanus; assembly: GCF_023375975.1. Taxonomy (NCBI): domain Eukaryota; kingdom Metazoa; phylum Chordata; class Actinopteri; order Characiformes; family Acestrorhamphidae; genus Astyanax; species Astyanax mexicanus. Next base: position 27,647,961 of record NC_064413.1, on the reverse strand, counting down.
TTTTTAATAAACAGTTAACAAAGCATTCATTCATACTAGAGACCACATTTAGACGTTTTCAAATGAATGAAAAAACAATGAAATGAGACTTTTAAAGTTCCTCTTTTGTCGTTTAACTGGATGTAATGATCAACAGAACTAAGATAAGTCAGTCAGAAGGACAAAAAGACAATTATAAGAGAATCTTCCTTCACTTGCCCATCCCTCTCCCCCTAAGTTATGTGAAACTGTGAAACCAACCCTGGCTGGTCATATCGGGTATTAATGGCCGCATACAGCAGAAGGGGCTGATAGCAACTCGGAGTCTCCAGGGCCCAGCCCGGCACAGTTGGCTCAGCAGATGGCCCGTCAAGGCCGAACTACGAGGGGAGTCAGGACAGCCCCGCTGCACATGAGCCGTTGGTGCGCAGGGAGCATAGGGGCGAGAGGGGAGCAATAATGGAGGCTCAGGTGGAGCGGGGGATGGTTGAGCATGTGTCTCCAGACTCCAGTAGGGTGTCTGTTCAAACAGGTCTAGTACTAGGAGTTTATGATCTCGGACTGATGATCTGATCTGAGTGGGTAAGGACTAGCCTGGACGAAGATCGAGGGTGGGGGGGTGGGGGGAAATGGCAGGCTGTCCCGGCTCCCTGGCATAGCCACGTCTCCAGGTGGTGGGGTGCTAGAGTGAGTAAGAGACAACTGGCATGGCCTCTCTGCCACCTGGCCTCTTCAGGCCCTAGACGCTTCTCGACGGGTGACCGCAGTCAAACACAAGGCCCTAAGAGATCCATGGCAAATAGTGGAGGGACACTACACCACACTACAGCATATTACATCAGAAGCCCCAAGCTATTATACCAACGTTCCACAAAAAGGATCTCCAAAATGATTCCACGCTTGAAAAATAAACCAGGTCGCCGGATGATGAAAACAGTTGTCTTCAGGGGAAGGATTCATTCTGATGGAATTGCCAAGATAAGGCTGCAACAGCGAGCAGGATATTCTGAAATTCCCTAAGGCTCCAGGGCAGCGAGTGCCTGGCTACACAAACAGAGGCCTGTTGTAGATCAGCCTGGTTCTGATTTCAATAAAGAGGCAGGAGAGGGTACTGGAGAACTAAACCAAACAAACACAGCCAGGATTACGGTGGTCCCAGTGAGCACTACACACACTTTGGCCTGGAGCGTCACGGGATCTCACGGGAGGAAAAGTGATGCACAGCTAGGTCACCACGCCACGCTTCACTTCTAAGCTACACTCCCTTCAGGAAATGAGGTTCTGAACCTGAAAGGTCCCCCGCCCCCTTCTCCACCCCAGACCTAATGAAAACAGTAATAAAAAACACAATGGTGTTCCATCAAAAAAAGACCAGCTCAAAACGATGTTTACCAAGCTTCTCAGTCCCACAGAGATTACATAAAGCTTTCAGTACTGTAACACATAGAAAGGACAATATGTGAATCACTAACATCAATAAGTCAGGTCCACATCTTTCCCTTGATTGATTTCCTCATTATATTTTCTGATACTGATTTTCTGTTTTCTATTTACTATTCTACACTACTTGGCCCCCAAGCAGATCCCAGTTTATCCCAAGACAAATGTTGAAACACATCCTGTAAGGCTGAGATATGCAACTTTAGAGCTTTCAGGAATGCAAGTGAACGATGCAAAAGTATGTCTTTCCAAAAAAGAAGAATGTCAGGAACAATCCCATCCTCAGTCCACAGTATTAGTCCTTGCTCCCTCCCTAGTGCGCTTTCGGCCCACTCACACTGGTAGCAACCACAGGAAATACTCTTCTGCACCTGCTCTGTATGCGGGAGGGTACACGGTTGGGGTGTGCCTGGCCCTGGCCCATCAGTGGCAGCATTACATGAGGGATATGGAAAACTATGTGATTGTGCCTTTTTTCCTTTCTGTATGTGGTAAATGGGAAAAGAGCCAAGGATTTTATATGTCCCGTAGGAACAAGGATAGCTACGAGGCTTTGAGTTTAACATGGAAACAAAATGTCAGTTGGGTTTCTTTTAGCACTTTACAACTATTCAATCTCATGTCCACAGGTTGAAAGGACGCTTGAGATGAAACCAAAGTTGTGAAACTGTAAAGAGGTTTGAACATTTAAACCCACAGATGTGTCAATCCTTACTTCTAGTATCCACTACACACCCAAAATTGCACCCTACGATTGAGCCTAAAGCATTGTGGTGACACATACTGCAAGAAATGTGATTCGTTTGCTTGTATATAAAAAAAATCATTTAAAATCAGTTGGAAGAACTTGGATTATGGGTACAATAATGCAAGACAAATCATTGAAGATGACGTACCATATCAAATCTATCTGCATTTCCTTGTCTTTGTCACTCAGTGGGCAGATAAACACAAAGTTCACCCTCCTCTGCTTAAATCGGTTCAGTGGCCGTACAGGCAATCTCTCTGTTCTTAGCTAACGTATAGGAGCAAGAGATCGGGTGTTCTTAAGCCCAATTTATACTCCAAGGTCAAACCTACGCCATAACTTGATGCGCACCTCTCTGTAAATGTAACTGCGCTTTGTGTGACGCGGACAGTTGCAGCTGTGATTGGTCCGCCAGACCTCGCACCCCCTCCCACACATTCCCGTCTTCACAGTTTAAACTGCAGAGCCACTAATACGCGCATGCAGGAGTATAAACGTGCTCTGCTGCATAACTGGATACGCATAAGCTACGCCGCATAGGTTCGACGCAGAAGCATAAATTGGGCTTTACACACAGCCATATATGTCTGTGACAGCGCAGCAGTTCAAAAAGAGGTGTTGTCTGACTTCACATGTATCGGAGGAGGCATGAGGCATGAGCTTGTCCTCATCCTCCTAATGTTGGGAGATTTGCAAGTGATTCAGGGAGTCCTAGTGACCTAGCCAGTGTTTTTGCATTGTAATGGCTCATATTGGCACAGGCATACTTGCACAGTCTACAGCAGAAACTCTGCGTTGTTCTGACACAGATGTCTAACTCTTGTTCCTCAAATTTCTTGACGTTATCTTTATTCCAAAACATGCTCATGTTGAAACACTCAGCATGAATGTTGTCCTCTTGGTTTGTGATGAAAATCCAAACTATCCCCACTCAATGAAAAGCAGATATGACTTCGGGACTTTGAAATCCTAAGAAAGTCCAGAAGGAAATCAATCTGCTGCAGTAATCTGATGGTAGTGCTTGTGGGAGGATATGGGTATATTCAGCAGTGGTGAAGGCCCTCATGGCTAAGCCAGTCTCTCCTCACTGACACTGAGAAAACCCTCATCCTTCAGATTCCCAACAGCTGGGCTTGATCTTACACCTGTCGGAAAAAACAAGATCATTTGTTCTTTCTTATACTGTACTATGACCTTCCTTATGCAAGGGGGCATGTTGCCAAGTAGCACAAGAGATCTTGCATCAGTCAATGCATCAGCGTTGTGCAAGTATCTCACATCTAGAGTACCTACAGTCTGTAAAACCACCTAAATCCATGAGGCCAAGCACAAAACACCACAGAAGAGTTCAGCGGTGACGACCACTCGTCATTATTACAGTCCATTGTAAGTCCGGGTTGAGGGCAACAGCCAGAAAGAGGCGTCTGCTTCCTGTCCAAGGGGATGAACAGGGCAGAGAGGCGGACAGTCTCTGCGTCACAGGCTTTGTCTTTCAATAAAGTCGCTCACAAATGCCTATCCGCATGCTTTTAGGCATACGTACTGTGCTGTGATTCCTGGAGTCGAGTTTCACTGCTGCCTGAGGTATTTTCAGTCCTGAATAGCAGGCTTTAGCCTTGCATCAACTCTCAACCGCTTCATTCTGTTCTGCCAGATGTTACTGTCCTCCACAGTCAGAAGAACCTCAGCCTGGGACCTCAATTATCAATTCAATAATCAATTTTGGTTGCAGACAAGACTAAGTAATGTCCAAGGTTGATGTTACCTGGTTTAGAGAGGCACAAAAACACCATATACCCTATACTGCAACTTGGGCTGTACTCAATTCAGCAATTAGCCAGTCACATCAGATTTGGTCATTTAATATTAATCTAATGTTTTTTTCCTAATAAAAAATGAATCAATCAGAAAATTCCCTTGTCTGAGTTTCCGGGAAAAAGAAAATTCATGTTACTTACACAGTGTACGCACCAAAAACAATACATAAAACATTGTCTGTGTTTAAGGAAAAAGCCTACCTAGCCCAAATTATAGGGCTAACTCAGGGACCCCAACTTTCGCCCACCACAGCCTGCTTAAAAAAAAAAAAAAAAAATACACATTTCCCATGATTTATAATCCCTCATACAAATGTCAACCACATGAATTTTGTCTGTCTAAAAAAAAAAAAAAAAAAACCCTCTACTACCAAAGCGCAGCTCCCCTTATACTGGACTGTTAATAACGCATTTGTTTGAACACACTTTCCTGAAGATAGACATTTAAATAACATCATGCTCAAACTGTGAAACTAATATTATACTTCTCTTGAATCCTGAAATACTGGCATTTAGGCTTGAACACATGCTGCTCTGAATTCTTGTATATTTTAGGCTGTTAACAGATCATGTCAAATTCTGCTTTTTTACAATATTCAATCCAGTGATGTTGGTCATTATTGGACCAATACCAATATGGGCTTCTTGACTGGCGTTCAACCTTAATAGTAATCATGGGAATAATGGGGGGGGGGGGGGGGGGAAGCTATAAACTGACGCGTGTGTCTCCAAAAAGTTTGTAAACTAAAAGTGCTGAACCAGATTCAGTCAGTCAGAAACAGGCTAAAATACATAATTTCTCATGTCATCCCGATATGCAAATATCACACAAGATCAAGCTACGTTTTTGTTTTGGGACAATTTAGCATGAGCTGTTTCTGTGACTAAACAAACAGAAAAACAAGAAGGACCAGTGAACTCTGTTCTGTAAAACCACTACAATTACTGAAAGTGTCTGCTGTTTTATAGCTACATAAAGCTCTCTCTGCACTCTCTGTGCTTTTACATGTAATTACACTGCCAGTAATAACGCCACACAATCACAGGCATTTACATACAGAGCTTATTTCACTGAGATGGCAATTCCCTCTGCGCTCTGATTCTGCAGTTTAGACCTTAAATAAATTAGAGGCTTGTAAATTGTGGGAAACAAAAACCAAAGCTTATTTCTCGGAGCAATGCAGTGAATACAGCTTAAAGCTCCACTAGGTAGGATTGAGATTTTGTGCTTGTGGGCTCCCCCTACAGTTGCAGAGTGTAATAAATGTTTCAGGCGGGTTAGTTTCTCTTTCTCGTTTTCTGGCTTTCACCAAGATATTCTGTCTCTTTCCAGCTTCTGCCAGAGTGTCTGTATGTTAGTTTGTAAAGAATGAACCAGTAGTCCTTGTAGAACTGTTAGAACTAAAGGTCGGAAAGCAGGTTGCAGTTCTCGCAAGTGTTGGTCGCGGCCGCCTCGGAAAACTTACAGAGTCTGGTTTGAGCTGAGAGGAGCTCTGGCACAGACACGAGAGCACCGCTATTCCTCCTATTACACCTCAATGCAGCGCTGCAGTGAGTTTCAAGCTGTAATAAAAAAAAAAAAAAACAAGGAAATCCTACCTATTGCTGCTTTAAGCAATGCAGAATGTTAGAGAGATAGAGAGATAGAGAGATAGAGAGATAGAGATAGAGATAGAGATAGAGATAGAGATAGATAGATAGATAGATAGATAGATAGATAGATACTTTATTTATCCCGAAGGAAATTTAGGCATCCAGCAGCAACAACACAATACAATAAGAAACATACTCAGACAAATCAAAACACAGAAGAATAGAAAATATATAAGGCTATAAAAAAATAAAAAATAAATAAAAATAACTATACAAGGTAAGGATCTATCTGTAAACGGAGCAGTGCAGTAGATGCTAATGGTCATAAATAATTAAATAATTAACAGAGTAAAGTGCAATGACATCGATTACGAAAGTGACTGATGTGACATAGAAATATAATATAATATAAGTATGCATACGTTACAAGACAGTTCTAAAAAGAGAATGTGAAAATGTGAATACCCAATCATGAGTAAGGTATACTTAAATGTAAGCGAGGTTGGGGAAGTGTTAATATAAATAATTAAGTTGTTGAATAATGTCCAAGTGGTGTGCCTGGATTAAACTCAGTCATCAGCAGCATCCCGTCCCCGATGGGAGGAGTTAAAGAGTCTGATGGCTCTCGGAATGAAGGATTTTCTGAGTCTGTCTGTTGTGCAGCTCTGTGACAGCAGTCTGCCACTGAACACACTCCTCTGCTTCATGATGGTGGTGTGAAGTGGGTGACTATCATTGTTCATGATAGAAAGCAGTTTATCCAAAGTCCTTCTCTCAGCTATTGTAACCAGAGAGTCCAGCTCCATTCCAACCACTGCCCCGGCCCTCCTGACCAGCTTGTCCAGCCGTGATTCATCTCTCCTCTTCATGTTGCCTCCCCAGCACACCACAGCGTAGAAGAGAATGCTGGCCACGATTGATTGGTAGAACATCTGCAGAAGCTTCTTACAGATGTTAAAGGACCGCAGTCTCCTCAAGAAATAGAGCCGGCTCTGTCCCTTCCTGTACAGGGTGTCTGTGTTTGTTGACCAGTCCAGTTTGTTGTCCAGCTGCAGACCAAGGTACTTGTAGGTCTTTACTGTCTCCACATCAACCCCCTCGATGGACACTGGCTGCAAGGGTGGTCCAGACCTACGGAAGTCCACCACCATCTCCTTGGTCTTGGATATGTTCAACTGCAGTTGGTTCAGTCGGCACCAAGCAACAAAGTCATCCACCTGTCTCTTGTACTCCTCCTCCTGACCACCCTTCACACACCCAACGATGGCAGTGTCATCCGAGAATTTCTGCAGGTGGCACATCTCAGAGTTGTACTGGAAGTCTTGTTAAAGTCTTGTTAAAGGGTATAGTCAATAAAACAAAATAAATAAATAAAAGTTGGGGTTGTTTAGCATTTTAAAATATTTGCAATAAAATGACACACTGACAAAATCCTTTTTGTCAATGTGCAACAAAAGTGCTGTTTGGATATTTGGCCAACAGGTCGTTATTTATAATTGTTTAATACTGTGAATAATTAGAATTATCAGCGATAAGCAGTACCATAAGCTGTGCATATGGTGCAAACAATTTCAAGTTTAACGTGGCTTCCTACCATCATACATTAAATTACATTAAAACCAAACAACGATCAAAGAATCACTAACAGACACTGTTTACACCTTTTAAGCACACTTTTATATAATTTAATAATTGCTACAATCAATCTGACAATTACAAATGTTCAATTGCTGTAAAAAAAAAAAAGGACAATAACCTAAACTAATATAAATACAGTATGCATGAGTGCATATACACATATACATACACAGCTCTGGAAAAAAAAAAGAGGTCACTTAAAAATGATGAGTTTTTTTATTTTTATTTTACCAAATAAAAAAAAAAACTCTAGAATATAATCAAGAGGAAGATGGATGGTCACAACCCATCAAACCAAGCCAAACTGCTTGAATTTTCGCACCAGGAGTGGCATAAAGTTATCCAAAAGCAGTGTGTAAGACTGGTGGAGGAGAACATGCCAAGACGCATGAAAACTGTGATTAAAAACACAGAGTTAAAAAGAGTTTTTCAACTACATATTGATTTCAGAACTCTACAACCCCAAGAAGAGTGTAGCTGTCAGGATCAAAGATTAAGATCTTTATGCTAATATTAGCTTTGTGTCATATTTTATTATATGCAAGAATATCTGTTTGAAATGATTCACTAACTGGGAAAAATAACCAGGAAAAAAGGGGTTTAAACCCATTCCAAACAGAAACAGTACTGACAGCACCATTCAAACTTCTGAACTTTGCTGAAATGTACAATTTTAAGCTTTTCAGTACCATTTTTTTAGCTTTTCAGGAAAGAGAGAGGTTGTAATTATGACAAGTGGCCCACTTGTAACATCTCCATACAACATCCAAAATGATGCATACGATTACAGAAAGCCCTTGATCATTTCACTACATCAGTATCTATACCCCAAAGACACCTATGGACTGATTACCCTGCCAGTGCAATTATGTTTACACCAGTCAGCCAAAACATTAGCACCACTGACAAGTGAAGTGAAGAAACGTTAATGATCTTCATCTACAGTGACATCTGATAAGGGGTGAATATAACAGGCAGCAGGTGAAGAGTGAGTTCTTTAAGGTGATGTGTAACAAGCAGGAACCAAGGCATCCATAAGGCTGCATGTAAACTAGTAATGTGGTCCTGGTCATGTAAGGCTCACGTGTGTGTGTGTGATTCAAGGAAAAGTCATAATATTTTGGACTTCAAGGGTCTGCTGCTAACATTTCGGTTTTGGACACCACAGAACACTTTCAGAGTGCATGTTTTGAATGGTAAGATCCACTATGGCGGTATTAGGGGGATCTATTTACAATAAAGCAAGTGGTGTTAATATAATAAATTATTTGTTTTGTGCTCAACTTGTGGCAGCAGATGGGTGACTGACTCTGTTTTTGTTCAATGTATTTTTGTTCATATACTTCATGTTGTACAGATTTAATTTGTTTAATAAAGTCAATAATATAAAATATATAAACTAGTTATACTTGTTACTTCAAAATCCACTAGATAAAAAGCTAATTCAAATGCTTCAGTGTTTGTGTTATGTGTGGAGCAAGTTAGCTAGCTACCCATGTTAGCCATGGCTAACTATATTACACTAACATACCTAGACTAGCTTACACAAGAACTTGTGGTAAACTTGCACATATACATAACGCACAGTGTAGTTTTATATCCTTAATCGCTGGCTTGAAAGTAAGTAAACATGTTTTAATTTTATAACCAGAGCAAATATGTTTTAAAAAAACTACACACCACTCCTCAACTAATAATGACGCACACTTTCCTTCTATTTAAAGCTGTGGACCTCCCACTTGGAGGTAAGCCCCTCCCATTTAGAGGTGCTCCAGTCTGCAGCAATATAAAAATTGGCTCATTTCAATCAAAGATAAGAAATCTGCCAAAACAAAAGATAGCTTTCTGCAGCTCTTTCTCGAGAATGAGATCTTAATGTGAAACTAGGCACCATGGAAGCCAATTCTCCTTAGAATGCATGTGTCTGCATCAGGAGGAAGTTTATGGAGTATTTTCTTTATTATTCTTTTTCCTCCCATCTACTCTCTGCTTTTCTCAGTATTGAGCCCTAGCTGCTTCATTCACTCATCTCAAACCAAGTGTGTCCAACTTATTTTAACCATTCCGCTAGAATAGAAGGAGCTTATTAAAGCCCAGGAACCACTCAAGTCCCAGTATCCGCCAAAAGCTTCTGGGTGAATGGAATTCTGACTAAGACTAGCAGGTGGAGCACGCTGACCTCCCTAATGAAATTAACGAAAGCGGCTTAATGAGAATCTCTTTAACAGGGAGTAATTAAGACAGAGCCTGAGAGAGAGCACACATCACAGTTCCAGCCAGACTGAAAGAAACTGTCAAAGGCACACGTGTGCACTCGCACATCTGAAAGACCTACCTGAGAGGCCAAGGAAACAGACCTGAAAGCCTAATTGATGAGATGAGAAGAGACTGACGGTATCTAGGGAGATTTATACGACTACAGAGCACAATAACCAAAAGCAAAATAAGGCTGGTGAATAGTGAAGTCAATAGTGATAAAATAAAATGGATCCTAACCAAACCAAGCAGGAAAACAACCAGCAGAAGAGTCTTGGGCGCCGAGTGGTCCAGCGGTCTAAAGCGCTGCCACTATGAGCAGGAGGTCGCCGGTTCGAACCCCAGCTCATGCAGCTTTGCCATCAAGCTGCCGGCGTTAAAATTGGCCCTGCTCCCTCTGGGTGGGTAGATGGCGCTCTTTCCCCACATCACTCCTATGGTGATGTCTGCAGCACGGGGCGTCTGTGAGCTGATGTACTGGAGCCGAGCCGCTGTGCTTTCCTCCAAGCGCGCTGGCTGCTCAGCAATGCTGCATCAGCAAGCAGCTCGAAAAGAAGCGGTGGCTGACTTCACATGTGTCGGAGGAAGCATGTGTTAGTCTTCACCCTCCTGGTGTGTTGAGGTATCACTAGTGATAGGGGGAGTCCTAATGAATGGGTTGGGTTGTGTAAATTGGGGAGAAAATGGGAAAAATTAGAAATAAAATTATAAAGCAAAGAAGAGTCTTGGGGCAGTGGTGGCTCATTACTGGGTTAGTGATAACAGGGTTACGAGTTTGATACCCTGATTTGCAAAGCGATTTGGGTTCGTGTGTATATTTTCACTTTTAAAGCCCTTTCCGGATAGGATTAGTTTCTCAGAAGGTCCTGGGATAATTTTCTCTTTTAAAATCACAGGGGGGTCCTCTGTGATTTTATTCTCATCCAGAATGACCATGTATGTGTTTTTGTCAGATGTGAATTACCTACTGTTTTTTGCTAAACTCGATGTTTCATCACCATGCGTTTAATAAAACAGCTGTTTGTCCATTGCTATGCACCATAATTACACTTTGAGCGTGTGTTTCCACGGAGATCCATGTTAAACACAACAGCAAGTGGAAATGGAGGAGCTACTGAACGCGATGTCATGTGACCGAGAAAACAAACAAACAAAAAAAATCATTGGTCCTCCTGTTTTTTCCAATTGCAGTCTGGATGCTAGGGTTGCAGCGGTAACCGGTTTCACGGTATACCATGGTATTAAAATGCACGGTTATCATACCGTGTGTGTTTGCTTATTACCGGTAAAATGCAAGCCAGCGGAGAAACTCACCCGCGCATGCGCAACTCTGCTCCGCTTCAGCTGCTCAGCACACAGCGGCGAGAACAGCAGAAAGAGCATCAGACTAAACAAATCTCCGTCTGCCTAAAAAAAGGCTAAACTAAAATCAGCAGTGTGGGACTATTTCAGAGACCCGCCGAACGCACCCGAGGATGGTTATCCGATTTATAATCAATGTGGCCGTAAAGTCACAGCTAAAGGTGGACATACGTCAAACCTGTTCTCCCATCTCCAAGAACACCACCCCGCCGTGCAGCGCAAAGTATGTGTTTAGTTTATAATTTTAATCTGAACATAAATAAAACTTCTTTGTAGTCGTGCACAACCCATGCGGTAAGCGCCCGCAAAAGCGCTGAGTTATCCGAAATTTGGTCACGCAGGTACAGGCGTGAAGTGCGTGCTACGACGGATTCACGTGTCCGTGTAAAGGTGCTCGCCGGACTGGATGTGAAAGACGCCATTCATTTACATGCGTTCATTTTCAAATTCTGACGTGCCTGTTTTTCATGTGTTAAAACCAGACTCAGAAATAAATCCCCTCTATCTGGTTATATACCAACTTGGCAGTAAAACGGACGTTTACAACAGTTGTTGATCAGACACTGACCCAGGCTCAGTTTATCAGATATTAAATAATTTAAACTTAAATAATTGTACTGAATAGTTTAAACACAGGATCTTTACTTCTTAGAGGACATGTAATGTGTGACACGTGTGTGTGTGTGTGTGTGTGTGTGTGTGTGTGTGTGTGTGTGTATATATACAGTATATATATATATATATATATATATATATATATATATATATATATATATATATATATATAATTATATACACCCTTAATGACCTTAAGAGTAGTGGAAAAACCTGGTTTCCTTCACCTGATGGTGTACAGTTTATTTTTTTTAAGGAGACATTATCTATATAGTTGTTCCAGGTTTCTACAATAAATAGTTAATTGAACAAAAAACCTTTGTTGTAATTTCTTTAAGGGTCAATTTAATAATATATGTAACAAACTGTGATACCGTGATACCGCGGTATTTTCTGAGACGGTTATCATACCGTGAAAATCTCATACCGTTGCAACCCTACTGGATGCAAGAGTTAAAGTTTGAAATCCCCCTGAGAAACTAATTACACTTGGATAGGGCTTATGTTTCTTCTTTTTCCCCCCCTCGAGATATGCATTAGTATTGAAAATCTTGTACCTAAAACATGCAATTGGCCATTATGTATTTAATTTAGCTTATCCTAAGAGCAGATCAGATCATATTCACAAGATAAATGCTATAGCAGCTATGTGAGAGATTACATTTAGGGGCTTCATAGTCATAGGAAGCTGCAGTTCCTTGTTCAACCACTAAATGGAAGAAAGGAGTTGGCACACAGGTGCATACACTCATTACCAGACAACGTTTTACTCCTAGGCTGTACTCGATTTCTTCACATAAGTCTGACTTCTGTTTCTTAAACTGACATACTGTATTTAAAGAATGTGTAAAGTTAATGTGCCTAATAGAGGAAGCAATATGCAGACTTTTACCTCAACTAACTGGATACCCCTCTCGTTTAGCTCTTACAGTGAGTAACCATTAGCATAGCAGTGCTAACAGCTCTAATCAAATACAACAAAAAATGATTTCAAAGAACATTTAACCACCAGCAAATGCAAAAGCTAAATGGATCACATATAAAATAATGCCGTTTTTAAAGTTAGACTTTGAGCTCTACTCTGTGGTTCCACAGCCAGTTTATATCTAGTTCTCCAGTGTTTTAAAGAAGTTACCTTCACACCTGCTACAGATATTGTAGCATTACTTCTTTCATCAGAAATCTAGACACAATGACATTCAAACAATTAACTGAACAAAACACACAAAAACATAATAAAATCAAAGGCAAGAAAGCTACATTAGTAGTAAGCCATGATGAAAACATAAATCAAAACATAACAGCCTGAAGTGAGTCATCTTTTTGACCAGGATGTGAGGATGTGAGTAAGTTACTTCTCTTTCTGAGACAGAGAGTGAAAGAAGAAGAGCTTTCATGTCATTATCTCTCTCTCTCCCTTTCTGCTCATGAGTGACTCAGGGCTGGTGAGACATAATCAGTGGAAAGGAAGCTACCTGTGTGCAGCTTGTCATGAACGTAACAAGCCAGTCTTTATCGGTTTCCTGTTTTCGTCAGGCCTCCACTCCCCAAAGAAGACTTGTCCGGACACAGCAAGAGCAGCTCAGGTGAGGTAAGAACCACACGCTTCTTTTGCTCATCGGGTCAAAGCTTTTGACATCTGTTTCTTTTGAATGTCAGCGAGTTCTAACTGAAAAATTCTGCTGGCTGGAACAGAGTATTATGTAATATTTCACTCAATGTTTTGTAAAGGTTAAATCAAAGCAAAAATATTCTCTGTAAGATCAAATGTATTAAAACTTATTTATTTCTCATCTTTTAGATTACAGTACAAATTAAAGAAAACCATATTTGCTGCGCTTTGGTTGGACACACAGAGGGAATGGAGTCTTTGGACAATACAACAACCCAAAAATAATTGTGATATTATTGTCATTTTACACTACCTGATATACTTTTAAAGGATAATGAACTTTAATTAATATATTGGGAGCTATATCAATTATTTATTTTCTTTATTTTTTATTTTCTGTTTCACAGAGTATTATGGATAGAAAAATTGCTCAACTGTGCATTGCATCGACTGAATTTCAGCAAAAATACATGGTCTGCATAGAACCGTTCAGTTCATATTCAGGAGTTGAGGTTTACAGCATTTCTGGATTGGTCACTGGCCACAGGAACCTACAATTTCTCTTCCAAACACCAGATAGAACTCAAGAGCTGCAACACTACTCGCTCGCCAGCAGTCAGTCGGCCATTCTGGAGTTCCTGATGTTCATATTCCTGATGGAATATGTGTAGCTAAACCTCATGGAGGACAGAGAAAGAACAATTTTAACCTCGCTAACTGGCTAACACCGCTCTCGACAGCCCATACTGCATGTAGCAGAGATAAGTTTTAGTTCTGGATAAGCCATTTTTCCCAGTTGTGTTTCTAAATTGAAGTCCACACTGTTGCATCTATGAGTGATTCAGAGACTCTCTCAGCTGGAGTTCATCAGTGTTTGTTTAATGTGGTTAATAAAGCACATTTCACATTGAGAAACAATGTACAACATATTACAGAAGCCCATCACCACCATTCATGCAGTACTGGCTTCTCAAGGGAATCAAGTCTTGGACATTAATCTACACACGTTTTCTAAAAAAAAACAAAAAAAAAATTCCAATGTTTGTTTAAAGATGGCCACAATTATGCGAAATTACCAAATTTGGCCAGAAAGGTTAATGTGGCATTAATCCCGGCCTCGATCGGTTTTGGAAATCACCCAATCAAATTAAAGGCCCAAAAACACTGATCAGTCCATCTCTACACAGTACCATTACTAATGCATTGGTAATTGCGTGGCTGCATGGCTAAAATACTGGTGAAATTCCTTCATATCAAAACAAATAATAAAGGAGGTACAATGAATATCACAGTCAGCAAAAATGGCCGAGGTCACGTCAATTTACTGTACAAGAAGTACAATGATGTAATAACTTAATAATCATGACAGATGTAACGGGTATCAAACCCACAACCCTGTCTTCCATAGCCCAGTGCTCTAACCACTGAGCCACCAGTGGAAAGGGGGAAAAAAACAAAACAAAAAAAAAAAAAATATTGTATGTAAACTGATCTAACAAGATTAATCTATAGAAAACTGTTAGAACTGAATGTCACCCCAATGTAGCAATTAGCATAACACAAGGTCTAAATTACACCTTCTTAACATATTAGCACTTCTTACATTTCATTTTCAAATAATCTGTGAAGTGTAATGAATGACATTCAGAAACATGTCAGGGGATTTATTATAAATGTAGAATAATTGCAATAATTAATTCAGACAAACACACCTTGTAATAAATTCAGATTTATAACCCAAACCACTACAAGGAGTGTCTTGTTACAAACACAATTCTGCATCAGTCACTTGATACTGGTAACGATAGCTGGAAAAATGATCGAATGAATATATTGTTTATATATGTGAATATATGTTTGTTTTTCTCTCTTTCTCAAATGAGGAGAAGGAGAGGACAGTTGATACATAGCTTAAAAAATAAATGGCAGTTTCAATGGGATGCATGATGAGCCATGAGCACTAATGCATCACAATATTACAGAAATATAATGTTTCTATTATTATCAGAAAAAAACCCTTTTTATTGTGTCTGCCACATGACTAAAGTAGGTGTGTTGGTCAACGCCATAACAGCTAGTGCTGGGCGATTTGACATCAAATCATTATCACGATTAACTAAATATTTTTACCTTGAATATAATTATTAAACAATTACTCCTATGAGTCGCTTAATTAGCTCAGTATTAGAGTTTTTCTCCATGTTTCAAACTGGATGGGAACAGGACGTTGAAATCACACATATGGTAGTGTGTTCGTAAAGGGGCAGCACATGAACACCAAAGTGATGGAACTATTAACATAATTACAAAAAATAAAAATGTATAATAACAAAATAACAAACATGGGCAGGATTATAAAACATGTGCTGTTATGTATAGAACAACAAATAGGGTATGATAAAAATGTGCAACCCTATTGCAAGAATACATTAACGCTACATTCTCCAAATTATTTTAAATGACTCTCTGGATAAAAGTACCAGATCTTTTTTTTTTATATATATAATAATAATTTTTTTTTTTATAATAAAAAAAATTCTAATTTTTATCCGACGATTTTCTCCCTAATTAACAAGGTTAATTACCCAATCCACTCATTAGGACTCCCCCTCTCACTAGTAATGTCCAAACACCAGCAGGATGAAGACTAGCACATGCCTCCTCCGATACATGTGAAGTCAGCTACTGTCTCTAGGAGGAAAGCACAGTGACTCGGTTCTGATACATCAGCTCACAGACGGCTTGTGCTGATTGACATCACCCTTTGGAATAGTGTGGGGAGAGAGTTCATCTACTCACCCAAAGAGAGCTAGGCCAGTTATGCTCTCTCAGAGCTCAGGTAGGCGATGGTAAGCTACATGAACAGGATTCGAACCGACAATCTCTTGATCATAGAGATATATATTTTTTTTTTTTTATGGAAAGTACACTGTACCAGGGCTGCACTGAATGTTTGTCAACCAAAAATGTTAAGCCAAAAATGGCAAAAACAGCACTTTTGGTCTAAGGCTTAATATGTGAAAAGACAAAAACTCTCTTATACTGCAGCGATCTTGCTGATGCTTGGATGTTTTCGGCAGAGGCAGCAGGCCCACAACTCCTCTTCCCCCAGCCTCTGGTAGTGTTGACTATCTTAGTGTGTTTTGATATCTGGCCTTCAGCCAAATGTTGCAGAAATGTTGGTATTGGCAAACAAAAAATGTTTTGGTGCATTCCTTTGTAAAATATAAATTTAAAAAAAGCCATTTTTAAAAAATCACTGACATTACACCTCTACTTTATACCTCTTGAGTATAAAAGGCTTAAGACTAATGTGAAGTGATAACTTTTTTTTAAAGGTGATTTATCATATGATAGATATTGATCACTTTGCCTGTAAAAGAGACAAAAGCATGACCTGAAGGGGTTAAAAGACAGCAGGCCTGTGCAGTTGCCCCTGAGGGCTGGAGTCGGATCCTGCTGTCAGTCACAGTCCACACCTAAAACCGGTTCCACCTACAAGAGTGCTCAGCCAGTCAGCTAAATGAGGGGCCACTGAGACTAACGTCAGAGCGAGAGAGTGTGTGGGAGGAAGTCGGGGTTAGAGGAGAGAAGAAATGTGCGCATGTGTGTGTGTGTGTGTGTTTATGTGAATAAGTAATAAGTGAATAGTGGAGAGAAAAAAAATCAAGAAATAAAAAGATGAAGGAAAACGTATAAATACAAGTGAGTGTGTGCATGAAATAAAATACCCATGTGTTAAAATACCCAAGCTAACAGGTGTGTCATCAAATAAACACACACACACCTTTGTATTTACACCTTGTCAGAACATTGTCTAACTAAGCCTAATCCTAAATGCTACTTCATTATAAAACAAACGACACTGATCAGCCAAAACATTAACACCACCTCCTTGTGTTGTCAGCTCCACCTACCTTATAGCAACACTTTGTAGTTTTATAATTAGACTGTAGTCCTTCTGTTTCTTACTTTGTAAACTTTATCATCCTTTCACCCTGTTCTTCAATGCTCAGGACCCCACCGGTCCACCACAGAGTGTCTATTATATGGGTGGGGGGTCACACTCAACACTGAAGTGACTGAACTGTCATGATGGTGGTGTGCGTTAGTGTGTGTTGTGCTGATACAAGTGGATCAGACACAGCAGTGCTGCTGGAGTTTTTAAACACTGTGTTCATTCTATTAGACACTCCTATCCAGCTGGTGCTGTGGTGATCCTCTGGGATCCTAAGAACAGGGTAAAAGGACAATAAAGTAAAGTATGCAGAAAAACAGAAGGACTACAATCTGCAATTAAAGAACTACAGAGTGCTAAAATAATACAATAAGTGTAGAACAAAGAGGTGGTGTTAATGTTATGGCACTATAACGTGTTATTTATACGTTCCTCTGATTTTCTTTGTAATGTTTAATGTTTTAAGACTGGTATGTACATGACCACTGCTATGAGTGGCCACCATTTAATGTCTCGTATTAAAAAAAAAAAAAAAAGCAGATAAGAGAGATCTCCAGTTTGAATCCTTTTCATATAGCTTGCCATCAGCTGCCGGAGCCCTGAGAGAGCACACCTGGTCTTGCTCTCTGGGTGGGTAGATGGTGCTCTCTCCCCACATCACTCCAAAGGGTGATGTTGATCAGTACAAGGCATCTGTGAGCTGTGAGATGTATCAGAACCGAGTCACTGCGCTTTCCTCCGAGTGCGCTGTAATGCTACTTGGCAAGCAGCCAAGACATCAGCAGCAGTTTGAGAAAAGGCGGAGTCTCACTTCACATGTATCGGAGGAGGCATGTGCTAGTCTTCACCCTCCTGATGTTGTAACACCACTAGTGATGGGGAAGTCCTAATGAGTGGGTTGGGTTATTGGTCTTGTAAATTGGGAAGAAAATGGGATACAAATTAGAAGAAAATAAAAATAAATAAATAAAAAATGAATTTAAAAAAGCAGACAATGGATCTGAAACCATTCATACAACTCTAGCATAAACTAGTGGAGCTTAAACACTACAGGCTGAAGAAGTGTGTGTATATGCAAATGTGTTGATTTTCCACAACATAAAAAAAAAAAAAAACAACCAACTGAACACGGGTTTTGAAGCTCAGTTTCTATACATACATGATAGATAGACAGACAGACAGACAGACAGACACTTTATTGATCCTGAAGGAAATTTAGCACTACATGATTTGTAGTGATCATTGTAATGCCTTCATTTAAAATAATTAGGACAATTCCTTCTTTATGACTTGGGTCTTTACTGTGTCTACCACTGGCACAGCTCTAGTTTCTTTAGGTTTTTAATTCTCTAGTACAGTTCTACAGATTATATGTTATGTATCTCCTCTGGTTTCCACAGTTTGCGTGTTTTGTAAGCTGCTCTAGATAAGAGAGTCGGCTAAATGACTAAATGGTAATATGAACCTTAATGTCCTAAAAAAAAACACACACCGCCTGTTCTTAACCGCCACACTGAGTTTCAGGCAGACGGGCCCCAGAGGAGCGTCAGACTGGCGGGTTGAGTGTACAGAAGCGTGACTCAGCTCGTCACTCAGGTGTGTGAGATAACATGGTCTCGCACACAGGACCCGGGAAGTCCCGCCAGCCAGGCAGGTGAGCGCGCCAAACTCCCTCTCTCTCCCTGAAGGGCCTAACTCTCGCGCTTCTCTCTCCTCCACATGTGAAACATTAACCTTGCCTCGGGCTCTCTCCAGCCAGGGTGACACACTCACACACACACACACACACACACACATACGCAGACAGAGTCAGGCCTGCTTCTGTTCTAACACACAGATACCTGGCTCCCCCTATATGCAAAGCATATAATCTACTGATATTAATATCACTGATTTGCATATACTGAAATATTACAATAAAAACAACAAAAAAATTACATTTAATATGATTACAAACAGGTCGGTACAGATCTAAGCAATATACTGTTAAACAAATGTATATTTTTGTAACTTTTTTTTTATTTAACATAAAAACTGAGTGTGATACAAATGGATATTTGACCCTCACGTTCTCCAGTCAACTGTCTGGCCAGACTGATGAAAGTTTCTGGACAGCAGGCTTCCCAGTCACCGACCACAGATCAGCTGCTCACCCCCCAGTTTATGCCACCAGCCTTGGACTAGTTGCTCACTCTCTATTACAGATTACATCCAAATTCACATGGACTCTATGAAGTATTGTTAAATGTAACAGACATATGCATTAGACATATGTAGATGTATAATGACTTTTTATCATTCATTTTTTAACATTAAGTTGTCTGACCAGAGGAGGATGGGTCCCCCCCTTATACAATATATTAGCATAGATAGTACATGTGATAGTACAGGGTACTTGTGAGCCTTGGTTCCTCTAAAGATTTCTTCCTCGTCCAGCTCTGATGGAGTTTTCCTCACCTCCGTTGCTCACTGGGGCTTCTGTATTGTATATTCAATGTTTTCTCTGATTCTCTGTCCTGCTACCACACTTCTGTAAAGATGTTTTGCAACATCATCAATTGTAAAAAGAGCTATATAAATAAATATGATTTGAATAAATAAAATAAATAAATAAATAACATTCAGATCAGCCAGGTGAAAAATCAAGCGACCTTTACACAAGTAGATGAGAAAATGGACAGCAGCAATGAATGAGGATTTGAGTGGTAAAATAGTAAGGTAACAGACTTTCTATTTAAGGTGCTGTCTCTGTTTGAATAATATTAACAGACTTGAGTGGCAACTGTTGGGTGTTTCTGATGAAGTGGCAAAACGCAGCTACAGGACATGAATGCATAAAAAAAGTTGACGGAAACTTGACAGATTCAGTGCTCTATATGGCAAGAATGAAACTGAAACTTCATATGAAGCATATATGCGTCAATTACACAGTCAGCTACTTATTATTTAAGTATACCCTGTTTTATTTATGGCGTTATAAATACATACTCATACGTTATAAGTATAATATTATGTATATTATAAGGTTTCAGCGCATTATATTATTCTGTATTTCCAAGATTCGACGACTCAAATCAGAAAGTCAGACGAATGGACGGATGATGTTAATGTTATGGGTGATCGTTGCTGAATCCTCAGATTCAATTCATTCTGAATATATGCTCATGATCACCTCTTCAGCTCTCTCCTAAGCTGCTTAAGAAGTCTCCAGCTTTCTAATTGCCACCAACAGAATCATGCGCTCTCCGCTTGAGCCGCTCAGTATTCCTCCCTCCAGCCTCGCTGATCCTATAGGGGATTTCTCCAGGGAGAAAAGCCACATTATAGATGGATTCAGCTCCGTGACTCGCCTCGGACTATCTGCTCAGCAAAGGAAACTCCTTTCCACAATCAGAAACTCAAACAGAACAAAGCACAGGAACTTGGCAGGAGCGAAGAGTATAATCGAGAGCTATTGTACAAGGACGTTAGCTAGACGCGATCAAAGGAAAAGACAACAGTGTTTTGGCTGTGGCCGGTACGGCGGGGCTATTTAAGGATGATTAATTATGACAGGTGAGAGACTAAGTGCATTAAGTGAACAAACAGAGAGGTAGAGGTTAAACAGCAGGCCGGGTTCAGTGACCTCAGAGCAGATACGGAGCTACTGATAGTGGAGTTTGTCTGGTTGGGGCTGGGGAAAGAGTGGCCTCTAGGTGACACAGCGCAGGAGAAATGAAAAGACCAACTGCAAATACATTACTGAGCCTAGCCTGTTTAATTAGCAAGAGCGGAAGAAAAGAAATGAGTTGAAACAAGAGAGAAAGACAATGGAAAAAGATATAAAATAAATACATCCAGACAGGAAGAGAGAAAAAAAATAGACAAAAAATAAATATAGTAATAAAGAAAGACAGATAGACTACATGAACAAACATATTGGGACACAACTTACCTGCCCCAAAGAGTCCTATTTTGTTGGACACACTTCTCTAGAAACATTCCACAAGCTGTGCATTTTGTCAGCAACTGCTGCAACTTGAAGTATTTGTATGCATTAATGTGAAGATAATGTCCACAACATTTGGACATTTATTGCAAATAAAAAATAGAAAGAAAACAGACATAAGAAAGCCATACAGAATGTAAAAAAGAAAAATAAGGAAAAAATCTAAAAGACTTTTGTGGGTAAGGAATAATAAAGTTTGTGAACTCCATGTGTGTTCTGACATCTACTCAGACACCTCTCAGGATGATTAAAGTGCGAGACGGTGAGCGTCTGACTAAGTGTTATGGCGCGAGCCTTGCTGGCACTGTGCCAGGACCAGGGTACTGTTCTGCACTTTCAAACAGCAGCTGATTGTCTTCACTTGACATGGACTCCTGCTTATCGCCGGAATAATGAGCAGACAGTGGCCTTTGATTCCCACAGTGAGCTCGCTTTGTTCCAACTTGAGGATTCATGTTCATACAAAGGCAGGAGAGCACTGATTAAACCTGCACACAGAACAGCATTTACATTCAAAGTTCATCTACTGAAGTTGCCCAACTCGAAAGAAAAAAACAGAAAAACACACTGTCTGGAAGAAAGTCTACTGTGGTAATGTCTACAATAAGGCTGTGACTAGTCCTGATTATAGCATGTACAATATCTCAGAAAAGCGAGTACACCCGTCACATGCTAGTAAATATTTTAGTATATCTTTTAATGGGACAGCACTAAAGATATGACACATTGATACAATGTAAAGTAGATAGATTTGATGTGCCCTCAAAATAACTCAACACACAGTCATTAATGTCTAAACCACTGGCAACACAAGAAAATGGCCAAAACGTGTCATGTGACTTGTTAGTGTTACAAGGTCTCAGGTGTGTATAGGGAGCAGGCCTGTTAAATTTGATGTTATCACTCTCACACTCTTTCGTACTGGTCTCTGGAAGTTCATCATGGCACCTCATGGCAAAGAACACTCTGAGAATCATAAAGATGACCTACTGTATTAAAACATTTTTTTTTTCCAGGGTGCCAACTAGGACTGAGCGATTTTAATGACTAATTCAGCGAATTGGAATGAGTTTTAATGTAATTTTCAAAATTGAGTAATCACGATTTTACATAGGGACATTTTATCCTTTTAATCTAAAATATCCGAAAGCACTAATTTCTGAAGTCTTTTGCTGTCTTACCTCGCTTCCCGGTGCCTCCCACATAATATTTTTAAATAATTTTCTAAATAATACGTTGAGGACTGAGCTTGTACCGGAAAAAGTTCCAGCACTGTCCCAGCACTTTCGACACAAAATACACAGTGGGATAAAGCATATATGCAGCGTCATCACTCTCCGGTGAGGATCCGGGATTAATTGTTAAAAAAACAATAATATTATCTCCTTTAAAGCTTCTCCTATGACTCATTTAGTGAATTATTTTTCCATTTTTAGTCACAGACCCACATTCTGAAGTAATGGTGGTCATTCAAAATTTTGTCACTTTGGGCACAATTTGGCCATTTTCATTACGGGGTGTACTTACTTTTGTTTCCAGTGGTTTAGACATTAATGGCACATTTACTACAACTGTACATTGACTGAATACATTATATCAAAGTGTCCTATCTTCAGTGTTGTCCTATGAAAAGGTGTAACAAAATATTTATTGTTGTACATAATTATAATGCCATTATAATATACTGGGGCTGGTGTGGGATCTGGTCTGGGATCACTTTAACATCTTGGCATTCTTCTAGGCCAGAGAACAACTGCAATATTGGCAATCTGGAACTCATAAACGCATTAGAAATGTTCTTTCAACACCTGTTCAATGTGTTAATGAGTTAAGGACCACCCATAGATTGGCATTTGGCACACCTCATCTGCTCAGCAGATTCAAGTATTTATAATTGGTGGTAAGTTACTTCACATTAACAGCTCACAAGTGATGAATTCTTTTTTTTCTGGGTTAAATTCTCTTGTGTGGCCTGAATTTTGTGGCCTGAAATAACTTTCTTACTGCAAAACAAAGTTCTCACTCTCAAATCAATAAAAAGCAGGTGACATCATTAAACAACCACGAAAAAAGTACATTTATCAAGCTTTAGGGTATATTATTTAGTCAAATTAACAGCAAGTCTGTGACATTAACCATGTTCAAGTCATTAAAAAAGTCTGTTCATTTCCCTACAAGCAAAACACACGTTCAAACAATTGTCAAGTGGATTTGAACCACTCATATTTGTTTCAATCAAGAAGAAGTAAGCACCTAACTTGCTCAACAAAAAAAAAAGACAAAAAAAGCCTGTAAAATCAAATATTTTACTTTCATACTACTATGAAACATAGGCTTGAACGACTGGTTATGTATTAGAATTGGTCAATTTTACATCCAAATATGCAAATGGAAACAGGCCAATAATTTTGCTCATCCTACGAGCTGGTCAAATTATACATACACAACATTTTAAGGGTTGCTGCAGGGTTGAACAAGGTGACAGGGCTGCAGTTATTCATTCAATTTCCATCATTAACCAGATACCGCTCTCAAGAGTATATCTTTCAGCCCAGTACAGTGAGTATCAGACACATCAGAGATAGCAAATACTGCTAATGAAACGTTGAGCTCAACATATTCAACACATGAATTCCCAGTTAGGCCGAATTTTTTAAATGAAGTGTTATCCATCCTAAGAGAGAGAATGCACAAAACTCTACACAAGACGCTCTTTACAATGTACATTATCAAGTTTGCCGAGAAACTTTGGTGTTTCATGGAAAACCGCTCTTGACTGGTATGCTGAAAGGTAATTGGCATCAGCCCCAAAACAAAGATTGATGCATCTCCATTAATTAGGGTAGTACTTGTAATTAAAAGTTCAAATACGAAAAAAAAAAAAAAAAGATTTTTGTTTTTCTTTAATTTGTAATGTCTGTACTGTGTGTTCTACCACAAAAGTCTCTGACTGCTGATCATGAATAAGCAGCAACAGTAAAAAACACCAAACAACCCCTGTGTTAAGGTCTTATGCAGCTGTACAGTTTCCAGCAGCAAGCTTCCTGTATGCCTTCGGAAACTGACTTCAGCTCTGAGAGTACACTGTGTCATGGGTCGACAGCACGGCTTCCCCTGAGATGTCACCCTGAGTGCAGTGCTAGCCATTAATCCCTCAGTTCCAAGACTTTGTGTCTCATGGCAGCGTCCTCCACTAAATGACACCTACGTGCTCAGCTCCTCTGCCTCCATTATTAACATGACAGCATGTGTTCTGAGCAATAATCACACATCCTTTATATAAAGTTCCACTGCTGGCCTAAACCGTGTCTTCAGAGAAACCCAAATATTTTATATTGACTTTACACACACACAAACACACACAAACTACCCTTTCCTATGCAGTGTTATCTCTGCAAAAATTGCAGTACCGTATTTTTCGCAACAATAAAGCGCACCAGATTATAAGGTGCATTATTAATAAAAGTCTATTTTCTGGTGTACTTTCATACACAACGCACACAAGTCGCATTTTACGAGACACTATAAGAAACTTCTAATTCAGCAGGTCTCTCCACTGGATGCTGTTGGGGGTAGATAACTACGTTAAGTAAAGCTAAGCTAAGTCAAACAAGCTCTGGATGTTAATCTACACAGATTTCTCTCCTGAAAACTGTTATTTGGGTGAGTAAAGTACTTACATTTATTTACAGTAAGCTTACATTCCTGAATTGCTTCAGCACTAAGGCTAGAGCAATAGCATTAGCAGCTAACTGTTAATAGCTAATGCTGCTCCAGCAGTGATGGCTGGGGTTAACAGCAGGCTACAGGCTGATAACACTCACCTCTGAATGTGAAAAGAGCTAGCGTGGTTAGTGAGTAATGCTAATGCTGCTTCAGCAGTGCTAGCCGGGGTTAGCAGCAGGCTACAGGCCGAAAAACTCCTGTGTAAATCTGTACTTCAGCAGAGTAGATTTACTGCTCTTTATAACCTGACTTGGGGAAAATTAAAGAATTTTAAGCACCTTATATTGCTAAACATACAGCATATAAAATATTCTACATACAATTACTGCCACTGCTGCTTCAAAATCAGTTACAAAACTATGCAGTGGGCTTTTTTTTATTTAAAATGACAGATCCTGGTGTCTGCACCACACATCCACATACACTTCACTGCCCTTTTCCGATTTCTCAGTATAAAAAAGCCATAACAAGATGACAGAGCCCCGGTAGATCATATGTGAATTAAAACGTACACATAAAAAGGCACCCAGTCTTTAGTAACCAAAGAAATGGCAAGGGTAAGTTACCTCAGCTACCGTTACTATACTGGCCCTGTTCAGCTCGTATCTCTCACATTAAAAACTGCTCATTCGTGAAGAGGTACTAAACTAAGCAAATTGATAAAAATTGCTTTATTTCATTTAATGTATCCCATTTTAATGTAGTGTAACAGCGTACAACCGTTCAACCTGGCCTTTACTGCAGCTGCCACCACTGTCGCCACTTTGTGTCACTATAGACTTCTAGTACAAGCAGTTACGTTCATTTCTTAGCATAAAAGGATCAGCTCATATGAAGCTGTGAGAAGTACATTCAAATCTTCATTTTAATTGACTTAAAAAATCTTCACAAAGTTAAACAAATTAACCATTATGATAAAACAATGCATTTGAAGTATAGCATTACGCCAAGTGCATCTAACGAATAATGAGCCTTAGAAGTGTGAGAGATTATTCCTTGCTCACACACCTTTAATGAATTCTCCCCGACATTACAGCAAAGCCTCTTTCATTTTCAGCGCATTCTCTCCTGGAGAGGTGGCAAAATGAAGGGTCCACTTATTCTATATTACCCGTGCATTCATCACCAATGTCTGTGACACTGCCTCTAATCACTACATTGGATTCGAAATCGCAATTTGCCTGCAAAGCTGAGATGCTGTTTTCTTGGGAAAACTGATCTGAAACAGACGGGGGAGATGTTACTATTATCCATATGAGGCCTATAGATAGATCACTTCAAGCAAATCAATCTAGTGCAGCTTGTCAAAGCAATCAAAGAGTATAGCAGCCAGTGTACCATGAGCTGAAGGAAATGGCTGTGTTCCCATGCTTTAATCCCAAAGAATAACTGATTTCTTTGCCAGATTCTCCACTCCGTAGGAAGGCAAGCGTCTGGACATTGTTCTGTTCTCCAGAGAGGAGTCTCTGCTCCTGTTGGAGCTTTAAACCAAGTTCTCCTTTTGCTGCATAGAACTGTAGATATAGCTTCTCTGAAATCACAGCAGCTCTGTGAAAGATGATGACTAGCACCTGCTATGGTCATGATGTTTTGCTGTCAAGAAACCACACTGTCAAAAGTGTAGGTTCCTTGAGATACTTTGGAGGTTTTTCAATTTGAAAGGGTTTAACAAAAAAAAAAACTTTTCAGTATGGTTTTTCAAAGTATTTAAAGAGGTTACACAGTTTTAAAATAAAGAACGCAAAAGTGTTTCTCGAGGAACATACAGTATATATTTAACAGTGACTTATAAACCTTATAAAACTTTTTTTTTTTTTTATTAAAATTAAAGGCAGGCTTCTAAAGAAATCATAAAAGCAGAAAAGCCTGAACTGCAAACTAAGATGTTGATGAATCTATAGCCAGAGGAACACACATTTCGAATTCCAGGTCATGGTGCTTCACCAGTCATCAACCAGAGCTTGGGCCAGCACAACGTACCATGCCATCTACTGTACCATGGGTGGGTAAACTGTGCTATCTTCTCTATCTTCTCTTGTCACCCATTTATGATCCTGGCCAGCACTGGCGTCTGTTAGCTTATGTATCCGAGCTGGGAATCTGGCACTTTCCTCTAAAAGTGCTGACTGCCCTGTAATGCCACAATGGCGACTTCACATGTATCGAAGGAGGCATGCATCTGTCTTTAACTACTGCAAGTATTGCAATTCCTATGATTCCGATTGAAGAGAAATTTAGGCTGGGGGGCAACAGGAAGGTAAAACAAGACATTGCTCTAAACTTTGGAGGTACCAAACACACCCTAGGTCATCCGAGAAGGCCGGAGGCATTTGACCTCTGTGACCTGTGTGTTATTGGTGGCTGTGCTGTTGATGGAGAGCAGCTTATTTGTCTTCACAGATCTCCAGAGATGGAGTAGTTGATGAGGGCCTGTAGGTAAGATAAGACGTAGAGAAGTGGGGTTTCCCACCATGGGTCTACCATCTGGTTGACCCTGACCCAGGGTCTTAAACATAATGATGCGAAGAGAAGACGCCGCATGCTTATGACCCAAATCATTGGTCTCTATTACACTCTCACAAATGATACTTGAGTTAAGTTAACATGTCATAACCACAACCTGGTGGATCACCAGGTAATCCATTAGGCTTAGGACACAACAGACGGTCGTGATAAGAACGTGGCGGCTCAGGCTTTGATAACAAGTGCCTACCTGTTGTCAGTACAGCTGCATACAGCTGCTGCCGTGAGTATCCCTGCATTCTGCTCCATGGTCGAATGTCATCAACCCTTGTTTTCAGAGTCACAATAGAGGGATAAAGAACAAAGATCGGGCCAGAATGTTTAACCAATGAAGAAAAACACAGCTGTGCACAGTTCTAATGCAGAGTCTGAATGTCAATGACAGGGGCGCTATGAAACAGTGTGGAAGTGAGCCTATGGGCTCCACAGGCTCGGAATGTCAGTTCTGCAACATGCAAATAACACGGGCAGGTGGTCGATTCTACCTGATGGAGCCCCTGCTCTGGATCTGTCAATACCATTCATCAAGTATGAATGGGATCAGTAGAGGGCCATGCGTGACAAACACTGTTAAATTCAACACTGTGTCTCAGCATGTGTTTTTAAACAGTACAGAATGTATAACTTTGACAAACACAAACAGCTGTATGCGGCATTTGCTAGGAGCAGAGTGATAACACTAGTGCTGTGATGATTAGATTGAGTAATTAACAATGCTAATCATAAAAATGTGTCAATCAAAGTGCTTTAATAGATAGATAGATTTTAACTCAATGCTAGGGCAGTGCCTAATAAGCTTAATTTAAGTTACATAATTGCACATTATCTTAAGTTTAAAAGATTACTAGTCATTTAATGTTTGGGTGATTACATGTATTAATGTTACAAATATATTCTATTAAAGCAGCAATCCTTAAGATTTTTCCTTAAGAAATGACAGCAGTAGTATATCTGACTGAGGAGGAGACAAAATATACTAATAAATGGCATGAATTTGCTACTTGAACCATCTCTGCAGAGATAAATACTGTCCCCTCCAAAGGTATTACAGTGAAGCTAATCCATTTATTTCTGATTTCTGTTCCCACCCATTTTCTTTTGAGACAAAGTATTGGAACATGTGACAGGTGTGTTTTGTTGACTAATTATTTAAACAAACAATAGTGGTGAATTGCTATGCTTAGTTTCAGAGTCTGGTTTTATCTGTGCAGACTGTGCATTTTTTGTTAAAGAAATAACCAACATGAAAAACAAAGAGCTGTCTATAGGTGAAAAACAAACAACTGTGAAGCTGAGAGAAGACGGAAAATTTATTGAGCCATTGGACAAATATCCACGACAATTGTTTGCAATGTCTTGAAGAAGAAAGTCATCACTGGTGTACTAAGCAACAGATGTTGAACCGATATAAAAGACCCTCAGTAACAGCCTCCAGAGGGCAGGAAGTAAGGTATCACAATCTACTCTTTACAAAAGACTTCATGAAAAAGTACAGAGAAGCAAATATATATATATATAAGAACGGAGTTTGGAATAATAGAAAATGGTTCCTAAACATACCAGCTCATTTGTGAAACAGTGGAGGTAATGCCATGGTTTAAGCGTGTATGGCTTGCTTCTTTTGTAACCATGGCACTGTTAATGGTGCTGATAAAAGAGCTACTGCGAACAAGGAGATACCAGAACAGCAAACTAAGGTTTTATTTGCTTATTCATACATTGAAAAATCAAAGAAATCTTTTTCAAATGGCTAAAATCATCTGCTCTGAAAAGAGGCTGTACCACAATGCAAATTTTAAAACTACTTTTCTTCATGCTCAGTGTAGTTACACATTTCAACAGGGGGGTCCCTCAATTCCCAAAACATACACATTGTCACTTTAAGCTATCAAGCTTAAGTTTCATATATGTGTTGCATGGGTCATTGTTTTAATCTGCTACATAATAATAATAATAATAATAATAATAATAATAATAATAATAATAATAATAATAATAATAATAATCACAAGATCAGTTGACTAAAAAAAAAAAAACATTAGTTGCAGCATCTATATAGCAGGATCTTGTTTTTGTTTTTTTTCATCTCTTGCTTTCATCTCACTTACTGGCCTTCTTCTACTAATGGTCTTGGCACCCAGCAGGCTCAGTCTAAGTGAACTAATAAAAGAAAAGAAAAGAAAAATCAGTCTGAAAAGAAAATAAGCTGGTCAAGGTTCTCCAGAAGGTCAGGCTCCACTTACTTTTGTAGCCATGCACTCAGCCACCTCTTAGGGTGGGAGCGGCGGGGGTGAATTCCTGCCTCGGCATGTCCAGGAAAGATCTGTCTGGCTCCTGCCAGCAGCCTCTGTAAAGCAGGTCAGGGTCATTGCTTTATGTAAGGTAGCATGTCTGTTTGGAAAGAAGATCCCTGCCTGCTTTACTTGTGAGACTTTCAACCAGGCCCAGCTCAAAAAGCCACATTAGTAATTATGGAAACGTTTCCACTGTAGAAATCTGATAAAGAAGTCAGTGGAATCGAGGCTAAGCAAGCCATTATTACAAGATCCATGTGTTTGTATATGTGTGTATATGCATACATTGTAAATACGCATGAGAACGTGTACTTTCTGAATACACAAACCCTGGTTCTTGAGCACTCGGCGATGAAGTGAAAGTCATCAGAATGAGTAAACTGAGGAAGAAGCTGGCGACAGTGGTCAGGGGATGTTTAGCTGTGAGGCTGACGGCTTAGTTGGTGCCGAAGACTGATTTGTGCCATCTGAGGACAATCCGATAGTTTAAAGTTCAGCTTTACAGTCGTTAATAGATTTAATTTTGATCATAAATGTTGTTCTTCATGCTCCTACACACAGTAAATTTTAGGAGAAGCTTCTAAAGGTCTCATTCCATGTTTTTTTTTTCTTCATTCATTTTTAAGTCGCTGTTGTGGTCTCTAGTATGAATGAATGTCATATAAGCGGTTTTGCCTATATAAAAAATAAATAAATAAATAAATAAATAAATAAAAAAGTGCTTAGAGTCTCTGTTAAAAGGCAAAATCCACCGGAGATCCTATCTTAACCAAGGTCAACACAGAGCTGGGTAGTCCAGGTCCAGAAAGCAAAAATCCACCCGGGGTTGGCTAAACTATTTAACTAGTGTAAACAGATCTGTTCTAAACATACACACCTACCTATCTCATTTGTACCTTGCTGACGGTGTTGCACAGGCAAATTCTAACCATTTGTTAGAGAGACCTATTGTATTTCACAAAGAACAAGAAAATTTGATTTTAGTGGAAGGAGACTTTAAGTAGGTGATTAGTTGTATCAGGTGTTTTGAGAGCAGGACTGAAAACAACTCACTGAATAAAATACTATTATATTTTCTTATGACCTAAATTACAGATTATACAAAGAAGACATAAAAAAAAACACTGATTTTCAGCCCAAATATGAAATTGGCCAATAATTCAGCCCATTCTTAGAGCTGCTCAGATCATAAGATCCATATTTTGCAAGTTGGTGGAGCAATGTGTAAGGTCATATCATGCTGGAGTTCAGCTCTTCAGCTCTTTCAGCTGAACTTTTTTTTTTTTTACGCTTTACGTTTTTTGCAGCAAGTTTGTCAGCAAGTTTGTCAATAAGGCAATTCTTACCATATCTGACTTAATCTCATGGTTGTTGAATGTGTAAAATGTCTCGTGGAGGAAAGATTTCTTTTTTAACACTACTAACCAGAGACCCCTCTCGAGAGTGCATTACTTATCCCAATACAGTGAGTAGAACACCACAACAGACAAGCGATCACCGCTAACCACAGTGTAGGCTCATCAGTGTAGTTCAACAGTGTTTTAAATACATTTGACCCCAAAAATTCAAGATTCAGGCAATGTTGAGAAACTGAGCAACGTGGACAAAAAAAATGTAAGACACCATTTAGCAAGAGTAAACACAGCAGTAATAACAGTTATAAACAATATGTTTTCTTGACCAGACAGCCTAATCCTCTCTGTGGATTACAGGGTGCTGCAGTTCAGCAATGCTCGATGCCACAGACAGAGCACAGATTTCATCAAATTCTTAACGAGCTAAGAAAGCTACACTTAGAAATTCCTGGAAAAAAAAATCAATACATTCAGTCCATACCAATACTGGTCTTATTACCATACATCAAACTCAAAACACATCAGTGAAGGCAAACATACATTTATAAATGGCAAAAAGTACAATCAAATGAGTGAAACACTAATTGCCCCAGTTGTACAAGAAAAAATCTTTCCACGTTCTCAGGCACAACAATAAAAGCCTCTGCAAACAGCTCAAACGGGCTTAGGCATCAATAACATTAGCATAAGTTTTTCTAGAAACCATTTCTGCGGAAATCTCATTAATTGGCAAACCAAGACAAGCATGAAAAAACATATCGGTCCACAAGTCGCTCAGACCGGTCGCGTATGAGGGGCTCCTCTCTGTAGGTAAACTTCCTAATTCTAACCCCAAGCAAACGGGAGGAACGCGGGTGGTGAGAAAGGGAATTGATTGGGCAAACATTTGTTCAGGGGTTTAGTCAAACCTCGCTCTGTTTCTCATACTGAGATATGGATGCTCTGTAATTAAGCACAAGAAAAAGTACAGCAGCCATAGCAGTGATTATATGGTCTAACAAGTAAGCCATCCAAGCTTGCTAATTTGCAAAAGTATGGCTTGGCTGGAATAGATTTACTTGTCTAATTAAACGCTAACTCTAAAGCTGAATGCACAGTGTTTCACAGAATTATTCTTTCAACCGATTTATCCTACACTTTTATTATAAGGAATTAAACTGATGCTTTAAACAATGGTTGCAATTTTTTAACAATCAGCTGCAGAGGCTTTAAATCATTTAATTCCTAAGTGTAATCTGCCTTTTTAGGATATTTCATAATAATATAATAAATGTGCCAAAATAATACATTTTAAAAAATGTAGCATAATATTAGTGAAATGCAAAGTGCTGCATTCAATATGAATTGAGTCGTTTGTTCATTAATACACATATAAACGCCACCTTCTTCACAAATAACAAAAATTATTCATATTTAAGAGATGACTCGTAGCTCTATTAAGGTGAAATGGATGCGTTAGCAGCTTTTATGTGGAGCATATTTTGCTGGAGTGGAGAGCAAACAGCTCGAGGAGGTGAAAAAAGGTCAGGCAGTTTGCTTTTGCTGTTTTTTTTTATCAGCTATAAAAAGATAAAAAAAAGGTAAAAAGATGCATAATTGTTGCATGTTATTGGATTGGATAAGTATCCAATTTAGGACCATATATGGAAGTGGCTCAGATCAGATTTGAAAAAAATCGGATATGGCGCATTCACACAGCCATAAAAACAAAATCTGCTCTGAGCCACATTAAGCAAAAAATCTGAATTGAGTTGTGAACCTAGCTCTACAAACTAATATCCCATGGCATCTGTGTAGTTTACAATAGTTAATCACACTGTCTGCAAATCAGTTTTCAATTCTGTAATGCTGAGTTCAGAGACTTTTAATAAAGCAGCACCAGATCCATAGTTTTACCCTTCTGGAATCAAACCTACATGTGGAAGTAAATGCCATTACCTTTGTTTTTGTTTACACTGAAATCTTGTTTCTTATTTCATATTTACAGCAATTTCTGCATCATTACACCCTTAGCCCCAACAGCAGAAGCAGTTAATATCTGTTTTAATGAACTGCAGTCATGCACTGTTGTTGTCTCAGCCTAAATAGGCACACAAACACAGGCATAAACAAGTCCTCACTCATCACTCCAGTGATACACCAGCTCTGAGTCATTCTATCTCCCAGTGAAACTCATCCGTCATGTAACAGAGCCAGGCTGCACGGCCCACCCAACCCCCACCGGCACGGAAACCCACACTCGCAAAGCACAGCAATCAAAACACAGACACGGCCAAACACAAACACGCCTTAATCAAAACATCAGGCGCACGCCACTCGCCCGCCGCTGCAGAAAGACAGTATGATGCCAGCTCTCACCTAAGCAGTGTGTGCATGTGTGTGTGTGTGTGTGTGTGTGTGTGTGTGTGTGTGTGTGTGTCTGTGTATTTGTGTACTTCTGAAGCCAAGCACAAAACTCTGAGGGAGGCTGTGACAAACAGAAACTGTGCCTGAACAGTAAACTATGTCATGGGTTTATGGTATTTATGCTCAGCTGTGTTTTGCTTCCTGCTTCTTTAGTTTTGCACTGAAGTAAAAAGGGTAATGTAGCTAACCAGTAATTAACATTGCACAATCTTATCTCCAAGGCATGAAACATACCTCAAGCAAGGACACAACAGCAGTTATCAGACTGGGTTTTGCATGTAGTTGCATTAAAAAATGTCACACATTTCATAACACAATAAAAGCACAAGTTGTATTACCAAAAGGTGGCACTACAACAGCCTTGTACTGCCATTATTCAGTATAATGGGCGTCGCTAACCAGGTTATGTAAAGCTGAGGTAAGTAAACTAAACTGTTATAATAAAGATTTAAAAAACAGATTTCTCTCCTGAACACTGTTTATTTGGGTGAGTAATGTGCTTTTAAGCAAATTACATTACCGAATTTCTCCAGCACTAAAGCTGGAGCATTAGCATTAGTGGCTAGCGGTGAAGCCGCTTAGCCAGCATTCCAGCTATACCCTGCAAAATACAGTAGAATCCATCTTATTGTTCTTGATTTAATATGGATTAATCTACACTATATGTCCAGAGTTTTGTGGACACCCCTTCTGATTAAATCATTCATGCTACTTTAATTTGCACCCATTGCTCATAAAGATGTGCTAACGCACAGCCTGTATACTAACTGCAGATATATATATTATTCATGCGGTTTAATTAAGACATTACTTTCTATTAATTAATCAGCATTATGTTTTCTTTAGATTTAGTTTTCTGTGATTAATCCATTTGACTGGGCACTACAGTTTTTGTCCCTGCAATGGGATGTAAGTGAATAAAAGAGCTGACAACTAAAAAAACAGAGTAACATACAGACATCATGCACATCTCATATCAAACAGCAAAAACTAACAGAAACATCATTCTGATATCAAAAAGCAGCTACTAATTCATCTATTCTAGCAAAAAGTGATGACTGGGATTAATCTAGTTTATTTCTTTAATCAGAGCATGCAATTAATTAGATAATTTAATGCTTAACAGTATTGTATATAACCAAAACGTGAGCCTATTTGCACCATACCTAATGCCAGATGCTGAATAGAGGGGAATAAAGATCACAAGCACTGAGTTGTGAAGCTGTGGAACTGTGGTGTCTAGAATGATGGTGCTCCATCTAATACTTGTGGGATGAGTTGGGAGTTGGGGATGAGGTGGAGTGTGATCATCAAACATCCTGACTTTACTAATGCTCATTACTGAAAGCAATAAAATACTCACAGCAATGCTAAAAAAAATATCAAAAAGCCTTCCCTGCACAGCAAAGATAGTTAATCCAATTTTAGCAGGATAAACCGATTTATTAATTAAACCGTCTTAATTTGACAAGGAGTGATGAATATAATGTGATGGCAGGTATCCCAATACTTTTGTCCACAGTGTGTTCATTTGTACATACTGTATATGAATATACTAGTTGTTTATGTATACTACACTCATATTGACTAGGCTGACTGACTACACAGCAAAAAATCCATTGGCAAAAACAAGACAAAATATATGCAAGTTAAGACAAATACATGTATATTCAGCAAAAAAATCTCCCATTGGGATAAGCAACATTTTCTTAGTATATTTATATCAAAAAGCAATGGCAAAGTCTCAAAATGAGTGAAGTAACACCTAAAACAAGCAAAAGTGTCACTGTTTTTGGACACAAGAAACAGTATAACTTAATTGCTGCTTGATTGTGCTTATTTTGAGTTCAAATTACTTAAAATAAGGTAAAAATTCTACGTAAGAATGATTAAGATAATTATCCCTAAAATAAGCAAAATAATCTAACACTTACAATACTTAGTAAGACAAAAAGTCTCATCAGAGAAGAAAATAATTTAGAAAATAAATTTAGAAAATTTCACTTGCTAAGATTTATTTTTTTGCAGTGTACATTTGAAGCAAAGAGAAAAACTGTGTAAAGCATTTAGCAAGCTTATGGCTCAGACCCAGAATGACATCACATCTGTATTTTATGATCTTGCTTTACTCCCCTCCCCTCCCCTCCCCTCCCCTCCCCTCCCCTCCCCTCCCCTCCCCTCCCCCTCTCTCCCCCTCTCTCCCTCTCTCCCTCTCTCCCTCTCTCCCTCTCTCCCTCTCTCTCTCTCTCTCTCTCTCTCTCTCTCTCTCTCTCTCTCTCTCTCTCTCCCTCCCTCCCTCCCTCCCTCCCTCCCTGGCTGACCTTGCTGGATTATCACATATACAGCTGTTGTTTTGGAATTACAGAATTTGAGGTAACAGCCCATATTTCTTACACACAGTTCAATGAGAAGGGAGACTTTTACTGGAAAACCTGATAGCTCATGCATCATCAAGATGTTTAGCTTATTTAAGTGTGCTGGTAGAATAGCACCTAAATGACTAACTCAATTTTCTATGACAGTTTATGGGATGCTGATCAACTAGTTCTAACATTTAGCTCTATATAGAGCCATGTACATATAAACCTATTCATTAATTTAACAACTAGGTTCAATTTTGAGCATGGAGTTTAAATCAGTGCTTAGTGCTTAGTAGCTCTGAAGATCTCAGTGAGGTCATAGTGAGCTAGGGAGGCATCTAACAACTACCAAAAAAAAAAAAAAAAAGTGTATTTCCAACAACAAACAGATAAGTGCAGGTCAGCATGGCTGTGGATCAAAGCTTAGGGACGTGCCATGAAGGAAAAGATGCAGTTTGGCCTTGGCAGTGGTTAAAAATAAATTGCAGTGAATAGGAGGAACACGGGATGAATTACAGTACATAGATACAGGGGTTGGACAATGAAACTGAAACACCTGATTTTAGACCACAATAATTTATTGTCCCAACGGACAGTTCTGGTGGACACAGGAGAGCTGAGGGGCACATTGAATTCTGCCGTGATTTGGGCAGCCGTGGTTTTATGTGTTTTGGATACAATTCGGGTTAGCACCCGAACATCCCTTTCAGACAGCTTCCTCTTGCGTCCACAGTTAATCCTGTTGGATGTGGTTGGTCCTTCTTGGTGGTATTCTGACATTACCCTGGATACTGTGGCTCTTGATGCATCACAAAGACTTGCTGTCTTGGTCACAGATGCGCCAGCAAGACGTGCACCAACAATTTGTCCTCTTTTGAACTCTGGTATGTCACCCATAATGTTGTGTGCATTGCAATATTTAGAGCAAAACTGTGCTCTTACCCTGCTAATTGAACCTTCACACTCTGCTCTTACTGGTGCAATGTGCAGTTAATGAAGATTAAACACCACGCTGCTCCAATTTAGCCATGAAACCTCCCACACTAAAATGACAGGTGTTTCTGTTTCATTGTCCAACCCCTGTAGATACAAGTCCAAGGAAGAAACACAAGAACAATAAGAGAACAACATAGTTGCACTAAAAATTTGATGATAAATTATTATAAACAAGGGTTGTATGTGTTCTCAACAGTAACAGTAACTTATTTTCTTTAATTATTTTCTCAAAAAAAAAAAAAAAAAAAACAGTATGAACCTCAGGGCACTATTCTGCTCTAAAAAAAACAACAGATCTTTAGATCTTTACATGGTTATGACTGAAAGTATGCAGTTTTCACCCACAACCCAATGAAAGCAATGTCTGTGTTCCAAACTACACCCTTCTATACTTTACTTGATACCCTAATTAGCACACTTCTAAAGATGGTAAACTATTTTAAACAAACTATTTAGTGTGACAGTGTGTGGTTTGGGACACAGCACCTGTTTGCATTAAGTTACGGTCAATTCACATTAGGGAAAAGTCCCAACCCTTCCCTAAAATTAACACTCTGATTGACTCTTTCTCTGCATTAAGCCAACTATTCCCCCACTTGTAAACAAAAAAAAAAAAAAAAAAAATGGAGAATCAAAATGAGGTTTTCTTGGTGCAGCCTTCTGCCAATAAGAAACTGAACTCAATTAAAATGTAGAGAACCTGAGATTGTGAATTTATTTGGCATGCAGGATTAGATTCTTATATAACCTCATATTATAGCCATATGAATGACTCCCCCAGGAGATACAGGGAGTGAAAAATGATGAGTAGCGAGAAGGAAAAAGGAGGTGGGGGTGAGATGAATATAATAAAATAAAGTTAAGGCTGATTCAGAGCATTAGGACCTGGCTTCGGGCCTGTGTCTGTGTGTGTGTGCGCCCACGTGTGTTTCTTTAAAGCAGCCCAGGCAATAAGAAAAGAAAAAAAAAAAGCCTAACACAGAAAAACAACAACTGAGGGCATGCTGCTCTGAGAGCAGACTGACCCTGTGTTTGGACATGGAATGCTCCTGTTGCTGAGCCAGACGAGTGTCAACAAAGCCCTGATCTGGACAAGAGTCCGGTGCCAGGGTCACTGCTTTCCACTGCTGGATTCCCCTGCCAGATATGGCCTATTTATTATCCACATCCTCAGCAGAACTAGAGGCTGGAGAAGAGGGGAACATGAGCACACACACACACACACATGCTGCTCATGGGTGTAAACACTAAACCCAATTCTAACCTCTACAACCAAAACAACAGTTTCATCTTCTTTTCTTTGTAATTAAAACAACAGTTGGTGGGAACGGTGATATCATAAAATGCTCCTAGTTGCAGTTTATGTGTGTGAGTGTGTTGATGTGTGTGTGTGTGTTAAATAACCAGGTTATTTTCCATTTGCTCTCACCACAATAGGAAACAAAAAAGGGGGAGAAGGGGAGAAAAAAAAAAAAAAAATCAACCAGACACACACAGGAGGATCTTAAAAGCAGCATTCAGGGCTGGTAATTACTCTGTCTCTGTGAGGGTGTTTTTGATGGCAGAGTTTATGGGATGTGAATGTGTGTGTGTGTAATTGTGTGTGTGTGTGAGTACACACACTCATTTGCTCTGCAATATTACCCTGAGCACCTCCTTTTAACAGAGCTGGTCTGCTTGACTTCCAAACAGACAGGTGGAGTTCTTATACACTACCAAACACAACGAGGCTAATGCTTTCATACCACAGTACACAGGTAGCAGGTTCCGCACTATAATACCGCAATCAATACAGTATACGTGGAAATTGTGGAAATCCATGAATGTGCAAAAAAACAATAAGACCAAATAAACAAGAATTCGGTACACGTTTCAATATTTAGTTTGCTCTTTAAATCAAGACAAGACCTAAAAATAAATGTAAAGGTTAGGGCTGCACAATTTACTGTTTGAGCATTGTCATTGCAATGCACACAAGATCAATATTCACATTGCAGGACATGCAATGTAGGGTAATGCAATCCCTATGGTTTTTGCAATGCAGAGAACGTAGACAGAATGACACAAAACTGAGGTTTACAATGGATTTCAGATACAAAGGAAATATCTTCCCCAAAAAATTAAGAAATAATAAAACTAATTTTATAAGGACGAATAATATGCCACAACTAATGCTGACCTCATACCAAACAATTTTAAAGCAATTTAACTGTTGCAGACAAATTTCGAGTCGGGATACAATTGTGAGAGTCTTGTTAGAGTTGAGTTGCATTCGCATCATCTTGATGGTTCAGTGTAAGGTGGTTAGGATTGAAGGTTTAAGTCGTTTTTTTTTTTTTTTTTTTGGGTACTGGCGTTCAGTGTCTCTTTGACATGTCCTACCATTTATACATAAAATATGATAAAAAATTATAATTATTAATCATTAATATTACAAAAAAAAGGTCAGAATCTCAGAAAGAATCTAGTTGCAGTCTTGCAAATAGTGACCCTGCCAGATCTGCAGTATTTGCAAAATCTTATCCTGTGACTAAACAGTCTGTGACTAAAAAGACTTTTAAAAGTCGATTGAAAGTGAGTGTGTGGTTAGCATAAGGCAGATTATATCATGATTTATCCAATCTTTGATTCAAGGAGTGAATTATTAATATCTGGAAAAATTTTAAGAAAATTATTGTCAATATTGCATTTGCAGCACAAAATAACAAAAAAATCGCAATGTCAGTTTTTCTAATATCATGCAGCCCTAACACATATGCATGCACCCATTTAACTTGACAGTAGTTGTTTTTTGACACAGTGAACCAACCAATTAATAAACTTAGCATGTCAGTTAGAGGTTCTGAATGTAAGTTTCAATCATTTTTAAATTAATTGTCCAACCCTAAAAACAACAAAGTAAACAAATAGATGCATTAAATGTGTTAATCTGTACAGTATGTGGTCTTAATTTACATTTATGACATTTATCTGAATCTATTATCCAGAGTGAATTTCAAGGTTATATCTATTATATAGGTGGGCCAATAAGGTGTTAGGAGCCTAGCCCATTGACTCTGCCCTTATTGGTGTAGATATAGCAGTATGGTCACCCAGACTTGAATTGGGAATTGAACCCCAGACTTCCACATGACATGGTAGCTCACTGGCATACAGTGGTTTTATCCACTGCACCAGACAAACAACCATTTTTTTATTTTTAATTATAAAACTAAACAAAATATAATATATATAAAATCCCCATAAAGTTCATTCACAGTCTAATTCCCATCATTAAGTGGATGTGAATGTGAATGAAAAATAAAGGCACAAAAAAAAAAAAAAACAGATACGTAAACTGTTGCAAGGTTAACAACAACAGAATAGAAGACAAAGACAGAGGAAGGCTAAAATCTAAAGCTAAAGTACAATGAGTATTATAATAACCCAGTCTGAGAACATGAGCTGTGCTCTATGTACTTATTTGCACATCTTAAACTGGCCGCAAGTGCAGCTGTGGCTGATCCGCTCTCAAACAAAAGCTCTTAAGTGCAGCCACTGCACACGCTGATAAACCATAAGAACACCTTATTAGAATCATCAAAACTGGCATTTGTAAAATGTCAGGACTTAATCCATGCCATCGACTGCATTGTTCCCTTTGTCCATGAAGTATAACGTTATCCACCATGTTATTAAAATAAATGGGCTACTGCACCTTCACATTCAAACCCTGGTTTCAACACACAGTTACACACACACGCACACACACATGCACACACTGTAGTATGATTAGCTCAACATATGAGCCATATAATAAAGTAAAGTCGTACTGTAAAGTAAAGGTTACTGGGTACCAAATGCACAAAATCTTCCATCAAATTTGCAGTCTTCAACTGTATTAACTACTAGAACTGAAGAGGAAAGGAAAATAAAGCGCAATGACATTATATACAGCACATGTCTTTATGTTGACTCTTTGTATTGGCAGACTCTTACCTGTCCTTTAAGAAGTCCACCACACGCCTGAAGTCATCACAGCAGTACTCCCTCTTCATATCCATTAACACGCTGTCAGACGCTGACTGGACGGGGACATGCAGGAAGCCGTAGACTCGTGGATGGTTCAGGATTTTAGCCATTTCCTGATGGACAGAGAAAGACAGAGAAAAATAAAGAATAAGATTCAATATGCACAGAAATATAAACACTGACCTATGGTGGAAGAAAGTGTGAGTATATATCAACAGGCAAAATACTTTATGATTTGTGTGTGGGTTTTATAAAAATCCACTTTAGCCAAAATCCAAAACTGTGGACACTAAACTTATATTTATAGTAGTGCAGGGTGATTTTTTACGATTAATTCAGTTTATTCAAATTACAGTTTTATAGTGATTTTCAAAATAGAGTTATCACGATTTTTACATGCAGACATTTTATCTATTTTTCTCTGAAAGCGTTGTTCATTTCTGAAGTTTATCCTTGGTTACCGGCGGCTCCCACAGACTCCCAGCACGCACATATTGTCTAAACATTCTGCTTAGTCCGCTAAGAAAAAATGTATTATTATTACAACAGTAAAACAGCAAAATAAGAACGGACAGGGAAGGTAGCTCTGCCATAAGCTCTTCAATCTCCTGAATGTGGTTTTCACATGGTTTGACAATGCAGAGAATTCTCTGTAATCCTAATATCAGCCTATTTTGTCATGTAAAGCAGGGGTATTTAATTAGAATTAAGTACGGTCCAGTCGGAGAAAATTTTGTAAGTCCAAGGTCCGGACCGTCGCCATTTTTAACTTGTGTTATGATTCAGTGCTATATCCTGTATACTATATATATATATATATATATATATATATATATATATATATATATATATATATATATATATATATATATATATTACATATTATATATTATACATAATATATATACATATATTCCGCCCATTCTCGTTTTTCCGCCAGTTCTCAGGCTCCTTATCTCTTTATAAAGGCGTTTTTCATGGCCGCGTCCCAATTCACCATCCAGCGCAGTGGTCTGCACAGATCTGATTGGCAGAGGCGAGCGTTTGATGATCTTACACCACACGTGATTGGTCTGTGAGTTTACTGCGCCGCAAAGCAGGTATACCGTAAAGAAAAGAAAAGTTCTGCCGCTTTAAATGAACACTGTCAGAATTAAACTTTTCTCTGTAGTTTATCGATTTGGGTCCGCATTGGACAACGTCTGGGTCCGGACACGGATCGCAGTCCGCCTATTAGTGACCCCTGGTGTAAAGGACATAGCAACCATGCCCTGATAACGCGATTAAACATATAAAGGGAAAAAATATTCTCTGCCACACAATAAGAGGGAGGAAATCCACTGTATACAGCATAAAACCAATCCTGAATCCTGTGTGTTTGTGACTAGCCACAGTGTTCTGGATATGCCCCAGTAGAAACTTTAAGCTGTTACACATGAGA
Organism: Astyanax mexicanus; assembly: GCF_023375975.1. Classification (NCBI taxonomy): domain Eukaryota; kingdom Metazoa; phylum Chordata; class Actinopteri; order Characiformes; family Acestrorhamphidae; genus Astyanax; species Astyanax mexicanus. The sequence continues at coordinate 27,605,843 of NC_064413.1, read as the reverse complement.
ATAGCGATGCAGCAGCAGAGAGAGCGGTGTTTCAGTATGAGAACACCACTCCACAGCTTTAAAGGAAGTGTCAGCCCGAGTTATCCACTACCTCGCTTCAGCCTGGCGAGACAAAACGGAGAACGCATATGAGAATCAGCGCATTTCCAAAGAGTGATGAGTACTGGAGTGGACGGCCTTTCCATTTTCCAACCACAAAGGACACGAGCGAAAGTCTCAGCAGGTTCTTGCTTTCCACCAGCCCACCAGTGGAGATCTCAACTTCACAGGATGGAAAAAAGCTCTGATGTCCACTTTAAAAGACACCGGTTCCAGGAGAAGCTTCTGAGACACTAGGGAAAGTGAGGAGACAGTGCCTGTAAAAATGACTGCAAGACGAATCTTAATAAAGCAGTGAAGCAGGTCTTCACAGCCACTGAAGGCCAGAAGAACATTATCTAATTTAAGCTTGGTTAATGAATCATACTAAAACTCTGAATAAATCACTGTGTAATAGGTTATATTTATTATGTAATAGCATATAACAATGTTATATACGTACACACGCACACACACACTCAAACACCACCCAGATACCTTACAAAACACATTACAGGCCTTTGAGGATAGAATCTAACAGAGGGCAGCAGGGACAGAGAGGAAAACAAAAATGCAATTAAATAAATAAAGGAAAAAAAAAAAGAAAAAAAAAAAGACGCGTTTTAAAACAAGCCAGACAACAGATGTTTAAGAGCACACAGCTGGCCGAGGCTGGCACATCTGTTTCCAAATCTTCAGCCCAGAGCTCCAACTTTCCTAAATTCCCGTTTTAATTTCATAATAATAGTGTGGCAGAGAGGGAGAGGGGCAAAGAGAAAAACCCAGAAAGAAAAAGAGAGAAGCAGTGCGGGTGTACTCTATGACCTCTATGAGGAGAAAAAGAGTTCATTTAGATTTAGAACAGTTTATTTGTTTAATTAACACAGAATACATTTGGCATTAGCTAAGCTAATTACCACAAACGGTTTCCCCAGAGTTTTTGTGCTCAAATTGTTTAATAATGTTTAATAATAATAATAAATAAAAAAACATAACCAAAATATAAATACTGTTAGATATTCACATTAGCTTGTTCATAGGGCTGGGTGTATTTTTTTGTTCTTTAAATACAGAGGTTATTCTTGATTATGATTTACATTTTCTTCTTTCTGAAATTATGTGTTAATTTTATGGTAGATGTAACAGGACACACACCTTCCAAAAAGTTCCACTTTTTCCTGGTCTGCCAACCTGAACTAATTATATTTCTAAATCCAAGGGATTATGAAGGTGTTTTCTGGCAAATGAGATATGGGCCTTTGTGTTCTCTTTGGTCAGTAGTATTTTGTTGTTGTTTTTTTTTGCCTTGGAACTCTCCCATAGAGAACATTTTCACACAGTCTCTATCTTGTTTTCAAATCAATAACAATGACCAAACTGAGACCAAGTGAGACCTATAGTTCTTTAAATGTTGTTCTGGGTTTTTTGGGACCTCCTGGATGAATTGTTCATGCCCTTTTGGGGTCATTTTGGTCAGCCAGCCACTCCTGGGAAGGTTCACCACTGTGTTATGTTTTCTCCTTTTGTGAATAATCTTTTCCAGACTAAATTTATTTGGATTGGGGCATAATATGTTGCTTTATGAGATCTTTTAGCTGCTTCATGTTGTCAGGTTCTATTAAACAATTCTTTTAGTTTGCAAGTCTGTCAAATTGAAGTTTTCCAAAAATGTGACTAATCCCAGTTTATTGATAAACCCTTTTTTTTTTTTTTACATCGGACAAGGTTGGTTTGGATTGTATTTTTCCCCTAAATAAATTAAATCATCATTTAGAAACTGCTGTTTATATGTACTGAGATTATGTTTGTCTGATGTTAAAATGTGCTTGATAATTTGAACAAAAGTATGAAAGCAAAAAAGGCAGATACTTTTTCACAGCACTGTATATATTAAGTATATACAGCATGGAGTATGAAATCCATTACAGGAAGTAAATCAGGCAGAAAGACAAAGCTGAGACACGAGAAAAAGAAACCCAGACAGACTCAGACAGAGTGTGTAACAATCACATGTGCACAGACGCACAGAACTCTCTCAGAGACTGAAGCAGCTGTCGCCTCCTTCCTGCCTCACAATCTCCATCATTTAGACACATTATCCCACCGGATTTGTCATCATGACATCATGAAAAAGAAAATACAGAAACTGAGATTTTTTTTTTTGTATAAATTGTTGATTGTGGTCCATCTTCACAATCAAAAACCATTGTGCCGCTGTCAGCCTCCCCTCCTGCCTCGTCTCGTCTCAGCCGAGTCTCCCCGCGTGGGGTTCCGCATTAGACCATCAGAATTAAAAGAATTAATTAGTTTGAAGAATAGCGGCTGATTAGTGGGTGAGATAAATCAGAGGCACTTGCTCTGGGACATGCAGAGGGGGCTGAGTGAATTAGTGCCACCCCGCACCAGAGGATTATGGGAAGTCGCACAAGCACTGCATGGCAATGGACGGAGATGAGGCCCCAACACCTGCCTCACCCTCCAACTGATTAAAAGCGAGAAAGAGATAAAGCGAGAGAGAGAAAAAGAGAAAAGTATAATGGCTGCAGGGTGTCAGTCTGACAGCTTCAATATCACCAGTCTACTCGTCATGAAGACCCACTTCATGTATCATTAAAAAAACTGAAGACAAATATTATTTAAAATCTGTTTTAGTATTAAGAAAGTGGAATTTCAATTTTATTTTTAATATTTTATTTTATGAGCTAATGTGCTGTACAAACAACAGTGACATAAAAACATTTCTATATGAACACAGATTTGAACATTTTTTGCAAATGTACTTATCTATACAGCTCACTGACAGATTCCACTGTGGAAAAAAATACAATAAAATATAAATAATAATTTAAATCAACTCAGCTTTTCAGTCTTTCAGTAATCTACACTAGTGACACTCATTATTTCATACCAATGTATTTCTCTATAGTAATATTATGTATATAATATATAAGGCACACTTAAAAACCTTCCATTTTTCCAAAAATCATCAGTGCGCCTTATAATTTGGTGCACCGTAAGTATAAATTTTAATAGTCAGGTTGTAAAATGAAGTTAACCCCGGCTAGCAATTCTCGAGCAGCATTAGCATTAGTCGCTAACCGTAATAAGCAGTGAGACCTGCTGAATTAGAACAAAAACATGGCGACACTCCTGTTCCTTACTAGTGTTGCATAATGCGCTTTATAATCCAGTGCCATTTGTGCATGAAAATAAACCAGAAAATAGAAGTTCATTAATAGTGCGCCTAATAATCCGGCGTGTTTTATAGTGTGAAAAATACAGTACATGCATTCATTAGAAAGGGGAGCTTACAAAGATTTTGATATGCTACACATAGCTATTGCAGATCAAAACCACTACCACTATTTACACCACTAATTTAAAAAAATGCATCACAATGGCTGATTTGTAGATATATATGAAAATGCTTGTGGATTGGGAGATATTGAAGTCAAATTAGAACAACCTATAAGTTATCTAACTTATCCAGCTTATGTTTATACAGCAATGGAAAAAATAAGAGACAACTCAGTTCTGAATCAGTTTCTCTGATTTTGCTATTCATAGGTATATGTTTGAGTAAAATAAAAAAAATAAAATAAAGAAAACATTTCTCCCAAATTCCAAAGAAACATATTGTAATTTAGAGCATTTATTTGCATAAATGAGAAATGGCTGAAATAACAAAAATGACCTCAAATAATGCAAAGAAAACAAGTTCATCATAAGAGTCCATAAAACAATATTTGGTGGAATAATCCTGTTTTTTAATCACAGCTATCATGCATCTTGGCATGTCCTCCTCCACCAGTCTTACACACTGCTTTTGGATAACTTTATGTCACTCCTGGTGCAAAAATTCAAGCAGTTCACTTTGGTTTGATGGCTTGTGATCATCCATTTTTCTCTTGATTATATTCCAGAGGTTTTCAATTTGGTAAAATTAAAGAAACTCATCATTTTTAAGTGGTCTCTTATTTTTTCCCAGATCTGTTTATGTACTGCAGAGAGGAGATCATTGGCTGGTCCAGGACCAGTTGCAGAGTTTAGTAGCAGAGTTGCGGGTGTGTGTCAGGTTTATTTTCCTTTCTGACAATCTGGAGAAGGAGAATGAAGAAGCGTTTGAATGGCCCCGCTGAGGCGAATCCAGACTGTGCACATATTTCAATTGATATGTAAAACAGTGACCTATTCAGCCATTACAATAATGCAATTATGAGCTGGAAGCGTGTCAGAGGGAGGCTGTGTTCAGGTTGATGAATGGAGGGCAGGGGCAATAACCTTCCCTTTTTACAGCTCTCTCCCCAGACTGAGAACCCGAGACGTGCAGGTGGTCTAGTCTGGACATCAGAAGTCAAGAGTGAAGGAGGTGTGTAGTCTCTAAAGCTGTGTTGGATCTACAACACTTCTAAAAATTGAATTTTACATTTTTTTTAAACCAAAATAAAAAAGACAATTCAGTGCTAACACTGGAGTTCAGACTTGTTCATTATGCCCATGACATAACACACCCTCCGCCAGGTTTAACAGAGAATGAACGCTATCTTTTTTTCTCCATATATGAATGTATAAATTTTCACCAAGATCTCTGATTCTACTGCAGAGACAAACAACATTTTTAAAAGTTGCTTTTAAACTATTGCCTTTTGGGAATGTTTTTTTAGGAAAAGTAAATCAATTTTATTCAATTTAATTCATTAATTATCCTTGGCTTATTTCCAAATCCATCCAAAGAATTAACAAAGTAACAATAAAAAAACACACTTTTTAAGAGAGCTCTTAATTTGAGTAAGCTTTGTTTTTTTTTTTTTTCACCAAGGAATTTTGTGACTATATACAGTATATATATATTTTTTTTGGTCTTTTGGTGTTCCTAAGCTCCTTAATTACTAATTTAGACATTGAAATGTTTCTGCTCTCCGACTATCATTTTTATTTTATTTTTTTGCCCAATTTATGTCCCTAATTCAAGATAATAATATGATTTAACTGTACAATTATTTTTAAAAATATTAAAATGTAGGGACTAAATAACATCAAACCATTTATTGCATTCATTGTTTTATCAAACCACTTTACTTAAAGCTGAATTAAATTCAGCATTCACACCTAGATTTAAAACTAAAAATAGTGTGCTACTGTTTGAATACTTGACTGACTGTACTGAATAATTAGGCTTGATCACGTCATTAAAACTCAGGATTATAAAAGTAAAAAAAAAAAAAAAAAAACACATCTGAAGAACTGAATATTCAATATAGAGCCCGTTATCTTCAAGCGTAGGAAGGGCAAACAGACCTTTAATTTCCGACCAAAATCAGAAATTGCTTTGGTATATCTGATCTGATTGGGGGCGATAGAGAGAGCGATGCCGACTTGTTAATTAAGAAACATCTAATTATTCATCATGTTCGCCATGCTATCTGATTGCCCTGCATCTCGTCCTCTCCGCAGAGGTACCTTTTAATATGCATCTTATTTACTCCGGGATTCTCACGTTTTCATTGCCCTCCTTAAAGACGGGCAATGTAGGGCTCCCCCTGATTCCAATCAAACTATACCACAGGACATGTGGAGGGTGGGCTGGGGGAGAGGGATTGTGGCTAGTGTGAGTGTTAACATTAATTTGAGTTATCTCAGTTTTTCTTCTTTTCAAAGTTTGTAGTTACACTTTTTTTGAAAGAATACAAAGCTGCTTTATAACACATTTAAGCAATGAATTTATGATGTAATCATTTGATTAGTGCTGGGCGATAAAACGATATCGATAGTTATCGAGGAAACTATATATCGCGATAAGTCGGGGCGAGAAATTCGATAAACTAAATTTTCTATTTCCCGTTTAAGTAGCGTTGTGAAAAGGCGCAGCACGAGATCAGGCAGCACGCTGAACTGCTGCTCAGCCCAGTACAACCCCTCCCCTCCCCTCTCCACCATCCCCCTCCGCCCCACCCCCCGAGCCCCTCCACTCTGAACTCCTCACATAGCGGCTCCTTCTCTCCCATTTACTGGATAAACTTCATTTATACTATTCAGCGGCGCTACACTGGAAAACTCACCTTTTAAATATGAGGCATGCGTCTCCAAGATATTTAGAGAGGTGAGCTTGTTCAGATTTCTGAAGGCAGGTAACGCTGCTCTGTTTGCTGCTAGTTAGATTAGCTTGTCTCCAGTTTAAAGTTAGCGATGTTTAGGTGTAAAAGGGATCTGTGCAATCTGTCATCATTAGCTAAGATGCTTTCACTGCTTTTTACATTCTAATAAACTAATGGGTAACGCACGTTAGCCGTGTTAATCCACGTTTCGTGTAAATTAAGGTTAACTTCAGCACGAGTGAGGGGTTAGTATATAAACACACAGAAAGGAAGCACTTTCCATCTTTTTTCCTAACTCTCACTGTTTCTGTTAGAAAACCCTGAGGGCAGCATTCTCCTCTGTCTTTGTGTTTTATAGTTTTTAACAGATAGAGAGTCTGTTATGCTGGATATTTTACTAAATACAGAAGATTATATAATCTGTCTAGCTGTATTTGAACTGAGCTAAACATTGCTGTTACTGAACTGGAGTTTTAAATACACTTAAGTAATGTAAGTCTAGTCTACTGAAAGCCAGTAATGTTAGTATAAATCTGTACTGCAGTAGAAGTGGATCATTTCAGAAACTTGACTTTATTCCTCCCACCTCCATTATAGGCCACTTTTTTTTAAATATTTAAATGTTAGCTTAATTTAAATGAAAAAAAAAACTAAAGGCTCTTATTTAAAAAAAAACATAAGCAGTAAATTATCTAAAATTACAACAAATAGAAAATAGAAAAACAGTAAAACATATGTAATACATACTTTTTATATGACCAAAATTAAACTAGACTGAAATCTGACTAAAACTAATAATATCCGATAGACTAAAATGTAACTAAAACTATTATACATTTTAGTGAAAAGACTAAGACTGTATCAAAATCACCTGTCAAAATGAACACTGTGATATACTCTTGTATTTTGCTTTATGTAGTTGCCTGCATTCAGGGAGGGGAATGATCTTTTGATTAAATATAATTTTATAAAAATAAATAAAGTGTTATTGCAATTTAAATTAAACAGACATATAATGTAAAGGGTCTTACATATTTTTTAGTTTATATATTTGTCCCCTTTTTAAAATTAATTTAAAAGCTGTACCCACCTGGCAAGATGTTAACATCCTAGTGTCTGTCCACAAGGCTCTGAGCCTGCTAGTGATTTTGTCCATAACTCCCTTATTCTGTCACTTCTGAGTAAAAATAGAAACCTTTAAGTGTAACAGAAAGTGATTTGATTTATATCGTGATACATATCGATATCGGCTGATATGAAAAACTATATCGTAATAAGATTTTTTTCCATATCGCCCAGCCCTACATTTGATATTTATGAATAGCGTGTCAGTACATATAATATGAGATAAGACATAAGGGGGGTGGTGTATATAAAGTTCTTTATATACATATATATACATATATATGTATATATACATATATATGTATATATACATATATATATATATATATATATATATATATATATATATATATATATATATATATATATATAAAGAACTTTATATACACCCCCCCCCCCTTTCTAATTGGGAACAGGACAGTGCTTACCTGTTAAATAAAGTATGGGTTTTTTTTTAGCTTTATTTCAGGAGTTTGATGCCCTTAAACAAAAGTAATGAACCTCTGCTGTTTTTCTTACACTCTTATGAAGCATCATAGACGTAGTATGTAGAGTCTATGAGGCCGATGCCTATTTTTGAAGGATTGGGAGGCCCTGAAACTAAAGTGGCACTTTGGCAGACCACAGTTAAAATGCTGAGTGGCAAAATACAGGTAACATTAAACACGTTATACATTTCCCGGTACCTAAGCACTTCATTTCATGAGATGTTTTAAAAAAGTGTAACAATATACGTACTGGCTTTATAGATACATTATTCAATGCTTATGAACGTGTTATGAAAAACCTATGTAGATAACCTTCAAATTAAATGTAACAAACTGTTTATAGTTGCAATTAAAAACAAAAAGTAGATGCTCTAAATGGTCCAGCAGGCTAAGCACGGCCACTATGATCAGGAGATCGCTGGTTCGAATCCTGTTCATGTAGTTTGCCATCAGCTTCCAGAGCCCTGAGAGAGCACAGTTGGCTCTTGGGGTGATGTCTATCAACCCAAGGCGTCTGTGAGCTGATGTATTAAAACAGAGTCGCTGCGCTTAACTTTGTGCGCTAGCAATCCTCACAATAATATCCTAAAAGGTCCTAATCCTTGCTTGGTGAAAATACTAACCTGGAAAAATAAATGATTAACTGAAATCAGTTTCCAAAAGTCATGAAACATGACCATCATCTGTCATTAAAGGCAAGCCTGAGCTCAAATTAACAAGCGTCAGTTCCGATTTTTCATTCTAATACTCACGATAAGTCTCAATCAGAGCTTTATCATTTCTTTTATCATTTAAATTTCAGGGGAATTTATATATCAGGAAAAGGAGGCACCTCCCCGGTTAGATTAAGCCCCTGGGTGTGGGGACATGAGGAGGATCCAGATGGCTCTGAAGCTGAGAGATGGGCACAGGTGATTAATACAGGCATGGGCAAGACGAGCTCTCCGCTGGTAGAGGCCCCTCTGAGGATCATTTGTTATAAGCAGAAGACAGCCCGTAACTCGGCACATGGGCTGCTAACGATCACTGATTTCCATATTGGCCAGGGTTTGTCCCAAAGGCCAGGCCTACAACGACGCACTAAAACAGGCACTGCGGCGTCCGAGCATGTTTAAGAAGGCCATAAGAATGGCAGGGTCTCGAACAGCCTCCATCCCCTCTACATAACTAACGTTTCTAACAAACCTATTTAAAATCACACATTTAAAAACCACATCCCTTGGTTGGACCAAGAATAGCCTATTTATATCAGATAATTCAGAGCACAGACATTAATAAGGCCTCTGCGGTACTAAAGTGAGTTAAGGTTCATCTAAAGATGCTGAGTGTCACAGCGGAGATGCAGGAGCCAGGGCTAATGCTTTAAAAATGCTACATTTGGCAAAAGTAGCTAATTTTAGTTACCTAATACAGTATTTCTGGGTTCAGTTGGTGACTTTGCCTGTCAAATGCAAACCACTGCATTGAGAAAGAAGTGTCGAGGCTGTCAGTTTAAACCACAGTCTGCAGTCAGAAAATATCTCGACGCTGATCTAGTTTCAGTTCTATCCAGACCTCATTAACTGCGGTCTCTGTTTTCCATACGAGAAAAAAAACAGACCCAAAACAATCTGTCCATCTAGAACCATCACAAACATCACAACATCTAATACAGTTGACAAATGGTCAGTGATTTATATTAATCGACAACAAAAAACTATACTAGAAGCAACATTCATCACCATTCTTATTAAACTAGTACAGACTAATACAGTGTACAATACTAGCACAGCACAGTACAGTAACTGTAATACATTCTCAATTTATCAGATAGAGAAGAATGAATGATGAATAAAACTAATCTGAGAGGAGTAAAGACTGTAATAAAAATAATGTCCAAACACTGGCAAACCTGGCAAACTCCCAGTGTCTAGTCTATGCATAAAAAAATCATCCTTTCATCTCTTACTGATAAAACTGGTAAAGAAGACTATTAAATGATCAACATGGCCAACTATTCTGATAGCTAACAGATGCACATGATATGGGCAGAAAGGGATGGGGGTGTGAGATCTGAAAACGTGCCATTCCTGCTTTACACTCAGCACTTTTTCCCCTCTACCCTTTCTTTCACTCCTTTTCCCTCCACATTCTCTTTTTCCTTTATAACCGTCTCAAATGTAGCTGATATTTGGATAATAACAGTTCTGTCACACGGTAATTAGGACTCATATTCTAATGATTTTCTCAGTTTTTCCCTCTTGGCCAGGCAAACCTGGGCTTCGTGGATAATTGCTGTTTTCTTTGGAAGGCACACGTCGGTTCTGGCTGGCTTCGCCCGAAAAAGCACATTAAGAACCAGAGGATGAAAAGCCTCCCTATCATATTTGAACGGAAAAGCGCTGCCCGAGCCAAATGTTCTAAAATAGATGGGCAGAAAGGGGAAAGGAGGTTTGTGGAGTATCAAACATCTGTCCGAGAGATTAGCAGCACAGACATGTGTTCTCTGCAGCTGGCCCATTGCATCCTGATGTAATCTAGCTAACCCTAAAGGAACTGTGCAGTTTGCATTTGATTTCAAAGCGTCCACATGCTGTCCACCTCCTTCCATCTTTATTCTTAAAAAAAACACACATCCAAAATTGCTATTGCTCTTGGCTTGAAGGTATGTGAGAGGAGTCATATTTAGTTGGTATAGAAGCTTTAAATCATGTGAAGAAATTCTAAACTTTAAACTTTAGGTCCTTAGATTCTCTTCACTGAAAAATCATCTGCTGAAATGTTCTTCAGGTAATCAAAATAACACTCTTCCGTATAAGCATTTTTGGCACATTTATTTTTACAAGATGTTGCCAATAATTATTTGCAGCCAAAGTAAAATCTGTGTCACCTTTTTATGTCCTTATACAGTACAGTAAACAAGTATAAGGCAGTCATGAAAATTGTTCAGAACTGTATCTGAGCAGTAATCTGGACGGAAAAACATTACATAACAGCACATCTGTGATAAAATCCATAATAAACTAGAAAAGCGCATTTACTGAAGGAAATGCAGAGTGGTTGTGCTTGTAAAAAGGATTTTTTTTTCATGCAATAGCTAGGCTGTTGCTACAGAATGCTATGGTTGCTATGATATTTCAGGTGACGTTTATGGTGTTGCCTGCTGTTTGCTCTGGTGTTTGTTAAGTGTTTGATGTGATATCAAAAGTGGTTACTTTGGTTTTGTTAAGTGGTTTATATTCCAAGGTATTTCATGGCGGTGGCAAAAAAGAATACTAAAAATGCTAACATGAGTTTAAATCAGGTCCGGGCTCGTAATAACAGTTTATGGGGCGGACAGGGTCAGGCTGGATTTTTTGCCTAATCTAAGCTCTAGCTGGAACATTAGATTATTGTTGTTCTTATTTAAATAATACATTATTAAATTATATCTCAACAGTAAATATGAGCTATATAACAGGCTGTGAGGCGGCTGATTTTGGGATACATTCGTGAAGTTTTGGCATATAAATATACAAATTCAGGTGTCTTATAAATATTTACACACAACTAAATTAAGGAAATCTGTACCAGGTTTACCTGGCACATGTGTGGCATTAATGTGTCATTTGGCCCTGCCCAAGATCGGTATCGGCGATCGGCCAATCAAGATGAAAGATGATCGGCAATCGGACACAGCCTCAAAAACACTGATAGGTCCATCTCTAGTTCTGATGTACAACATTATGTATGGGGTTATTGGGACATAACTACATTATTCTATAATTTAATTTATTATTTTTTTATTATTATTTTTTTTTTTCCCCATTTCCCCCCCTTTTAGCTAGGCCGATTGTCCCACCCATTCAGCTGCTCCTCAGCTGTATATCCCCCATCACAGGTGATGCCACAACACAAGTATTGTAAAGACTAGCACATGCCTCTTCCGATACATGTAAAGTCAGTCATTGGCTCTTTTCAAACTGCTGCTGATGAAGCATTGCCGAGGAGGAAAGCGCATTGACTTGGTTTAGATACATCAGCTCACAGATGCCTTGTGCTGATCGACATCATCTACCCATGCTGAGAAAGCAAGCCCAATTGCGCTCTCTCTGGGCTCCGGCAGCCGATGGCAAGCTGGGATTCACACCAGCGATCTCCTTTTTTTTTTCTTTATTTCCTTATTTATTTATTTTTATCAAAATAGAGTTGGCTAGTCGAATATTTGAATTCCTTTCTCAAAAAAACATACTCAAATGCATTAAAAACATCTGAAAAGGCCTGAGACAGGCAACACATATTTACCTGGTCAGACAAACTGTAGGTAATAGTGGGCTGAGGGGAGCATGAGACCATCACAGACCATGAAATAGCAAATGGCTTTAAACATGTGAGTGCTCCCGTGAGGAGCTGTGAGAGAAGGTGTGGATGGGGATGGGGAGGAAGCTCTAGCAGAAGAGCCCACAGAGGATTAGTGAGGAGAGCTCTGACAGGTGGCGGCTAAGAGTGAAACCCAATTATAACCAAATACAACTCTTTCAGTGAGAGAGACACATAGCAATACTCTGCTGCTGAGGTTAAAACTTCTCTCATGATTGAAGGACAGCTTTTAATGGAAACGGCAACAGCTTTGCTGTTCTCAACTGTGGAAAACTGAAGTACAACTTCAAGAACAAAATAAAAACAGGGAGGAAAGTTTTAATGAAGTTTTTGAACACAGCCACAGACCTGCTTATTGTTTGTTCTGAAATCAAGGGTATTAAAGAAGTATTTGTTGATGTGAGCATCTGACTGCATTTAGTAATAAGAGCATTAGGAAAGTCAGAATGATGGAGGATCACCAACCCACGCCACTCTCATTTTGCGCCTTAACTCTAGAACCTATTACAGGTAATTACTGTGTTTTTATTATATATTTTGAAGTGTTTAGAATGTGTTTATCTATACTGCATGATGTTTGTCTGGCTGATTTTATAATTTCTGTAAATACATGTAACTGTAAATGGAGAGTTACATTGTATTTAGGTATCCAAGTTGGTATCTGTGGTGTTATATAATGGTTGCTATGGTATCCTTAAGATCTGCCATAAAACGTATGTCACTAACTGGCCAAACAGTATAAGGCCATGGCCTCAATAATGTTAATGTTTCCAGACCTTGATATTGTCCTTTAGGTTTATTAGCAAGGAGAGCCTATTAATGTAAAAGAGCTGTTCATTTAATTTTATAAAACCATTATGAAATAAAAAAAAAAAATGAAATGATTCAATTTAATATTTAATTAAATTAATTCATACTTGTAATATATGCATGTTTTAATACTGCAGTTTTAAATATTATTTTTACTCAATTTAAAGGCTGAATATAAATATATATATATATATTTTTTTTTTAATATATATGATGAAGTTTTTTCTTTACCTATATCAATTAGATTTCTCTCTACACCACAGAATAATGAAAGTACCATTCACTCTACCATTCACAGAAGCACTGCTAACATTCTGAGATGAACCATTTCATTCACTTTATTCAACCTCAATCTCACTTCAAGTAAGTGCCAGAATCACAAGCTACAACTTCAACAGATGGATCAAACTGGCTGCATCAGTCGTGTCTACATCAAGTCTCTAATGGGCCAAGCATCCCGGGAGATTCATTAGTATGAAAATGGCCCGAGCTCGATGCGAAATTAGCGGCCGCTCCAAATACAAATTGCAGCGGCGCCCCCAGAGCCGGCACTGCAATCAACTGAACCACGAGTTCCTGCATATCTCTCATTCGGCTGAATAAAGGGCATGTTAAAGAGAGACAGCAAATCACACAGCAGGAGAGAGAGAGAGAGAGAGAGAGAGATCGAACAGCAGCAATCGCTCTCCTGCAAACTAATCTCACTTCACTTGTCGGAGACAACGCAAACGGCATCCCACTGGCATGGATAAGCCAAGAAAGCAACAGCCAGTAGGAGGGCCAAAGATGTCCTTAGCTACTCATCTAGAGCTGCTGGGATTTTGACCGCTTTGTAAAGAATACTGAGCTGGGGTCAGATTTTATGTTCCATGTTTTAATGGAAGGGACAGTAATGTAGCATTATAAATCATGACTAAGAAGTCTATAGCCCTATTTGAAAAACACTAATTTTACCTTGGATGGTAAAATAATGTATTTTTAATACAGGATGTCAGGAAAATATGACAAATTTGCACTGGATAAGAAATCTCAGGAATAATGACTGAAACCGCTAACGTGCATTAGCCATATTATCGTCCCATTCCTCTTTTTGCACATTTTTCTTTTTCTCTTCACAAAACGTGTTAAGGAAATTTAACAATCCGTTGTGATTTCTATAGTTTTTCTACAGTATTTGGTGTAAAATTTACCCACATTTTGTTGATTTTAGGATTGAATGCATATTGCGATAATCCATTTTCTGAACTTTTAGTAGTGACACCGTGTAAATATATATTAGCATCACAAATCCAGATCCAAACTAAGTATTAAACAAACAGACAGGAATAAAAGCTTACAAATAAGATGCTGTTGATCACTCACTCCCACATCCAGCACTTTCTCAGGCTTGCTGCTGTGGTGAACCACACTGGACATGGCTCACTAATCTGCAGCCCAGTCATGTAGGAGAAAAGAGAAAAAGAAAAGAAAAAAGGGACAGAGAAAGGCAAAGCAAATAGAAGATGAGGTCATCAGGTCCTGCCTGAGCGACCCTTCATTCAGCCACGTCGTCGTCAAGTCTTCAGGAAGCGTAATGATATTCATTTATGAAAAATGCGGTCGGGTCCCGGTCACCTAGCCACGCGTGACCGCTGCAACATTTCATTAGCTGCACAGTCGAGGAAGTAGCGCTGTGACCTGAGCTGCTCTGTCCCAATCAGCTGTGCTGAAGTGCGCTTCACCTGAAAGGGCGCTAGAGTGGAGAGCACATGCAAGAGGTGCACTGCTGAGTGCACTCAGATCTCAAAAAGCTCCGTAATGAAGCGACGAAGCTTGTGAACTACTGGATCTATGAAGCTGAGGATGAATTGATGTGTGTGCGTTTTAACAAGCTACAATTAAAGTAAATCACTCATATAAAATAAGTGTCTGATATACACACACACTTTATGTTACATGTTAACTGATTAAATCACAGAGTCTGTACACACTTCATCTGCACACATTCTCTGCATTCATAATAAATATACTTATAAATGTATTAAAGTTGCCTTAGAATTAAAATGTTTTGTTTTTCGCTTTATGTACATAGAACAGAACTACAATGATCTTCATTCATGGTCTTTTTTACGTAAAATGCAAAAATGCTGCTTTTAATCTCCCAAAACAGTTATGTGACAGTCTTTGTGACAGTCTCATTTTATTGTTTACTGAGCAAAAAGGGGACTCCAAACCAGGTGAGCGATAAAGCTAAAGCTAAGAAAGTACGTGGGTATCAGTGACTATCAGTCTAAATAAAACTGTATACTAAAAATCTAAAATTGTGTTTAATAACAGCAATTAATGAATTAATGTTATACCTGTGTAAGTACAACATCTACAGATTCACAGAATTGGCTAGGATAAAACCATGTATGTAATTGTTACCAAAATACTACAGACTAGACATGAAGAGACACTTGCACTGAGCATGTTATATCCAACACACATCTCAAGAACAGGGCAAAATTCTAATCCAAATTCAAATAACAAAATCATTACAATTAGGCTTAATTTTACCCTGCCCTTCAGATTTAAAGGAGTTTGTAAAGGATTGTATTGCTATATGTGCAGACTTAGACAAACATACTACATGAACAAAGTTCATGATATATTACTGTACAGATGGAGCTACACTGCCAGAAAAAAAGTTTTGCAACACATGAACACAGTTTTTTTGATTTTACCAAAATTGAAAACCTCTGGAATATAATCAAGAGGAAGATGGATGATCACAAGCATCAAACCAAGCTGAACCGCTTAAATTTCTGCATCAGGAGTGGCATAAAGTTATCCAAAAGCAGTGTGTAAGACTGGTGGAGGATAACATGCCAAGATGCATAAAAATTGTTATTAAAATCTGTGAATATGAACTGGTTTTCTTTGCATTATTTGACATCTGAAAGCTCTGCCCATGTTTGTTATTTCAGCAATTTCTATTTTTTTTAATACATCACAATATTTTTAATGGGAATTTTATCCATTCTCTTTGAAAGGGCAAACATGCTCTCATTGATCACGGGTGTATTTCACTTATTTTCAAATGGCCCATTTAAGCCTTGTGCATAAACTGCTGTATTTAACTACATATATGCATTTTATTGCTATGCATTTTATATATGTAGCTGAAGATGCTTATATGCATAAAAGGGAGGAAAAAACTAAATGCATGAGAACATTAAAAATTACTAACTTACATGTCCAATGTAATATGCCTTCTTTTTTTTAAAGCATGTTGTGTAGGCACACATTTAGCAAGGTTAATGCAAAGCTTGCTGATGGATTTTTTTTTTTCTTGGACCACAGCATGCACTGTGTCAAACCACAAGTCATCACTAGTCGTTTGCTGCATTAGCCATGCAGCTCAGAGCACAACTCAAGCAGTAAAATATGTGTAGCATATATAGCTGGGCTTAGATAAATTTGTTTGTGAGCTGCTGCAGCAGGACTCAGTGATAAACTTTGTATAAGACTAAAGCAAGGCTGCAGTGCAGCATTCCAATCAATGTCTGAAATCTGATACTGAAGAGCAGCCTGAGGGTTCAAATGAGTCAATCTGTTCCTCAATGTGCCCACAGGCCACAGTTTTTATAACAGCAGCACATGGAACTGCACGAGCCATGACAGGTCATAGCCAGGGTCAGCGTCCATGATCTACTAATGAATAAGACATGCTGAACTTCTGAGAAAGCAGATCTGCTGAAAAAGTCTGCAAAGTTTGCAGATTTGAAGCTGATGATCAAGATGTTAGCAGGAAAAGCTATTTTACCTTATAATCAGGAGAGAATTAGCTTAAAGCTGGGTTTTTAAACTTTAGAACTAAATCCTGAGCTAAAGTCACGAATATCAATGTCTCTGAATAGCTAGATTAGCTAGCTACAATTAACAGAATGTGGCGTTGATTCCACAATTTGATGAAACACTGAGTTTCTGCAGTAAACACTGCAGTTTCCAGTATGTTGGAGTTTACAGAAAAAAATCTTGTTGGTTGAATGTTTGGTTGGTTGGTTGGTTATTTAAAAGTTTGGTTGGTTGCTTGCTTAAATGGTTGGTTGGTTGATTGAATGGTTGGTTGGCTGATTAAATGGTTTGTTGTTTGATTGAATGGTTGATTGAATGTTTGGTTGGTTGGTTGCTTAAATGGTTGGTTGGTTGATTGAATGGTTAGTTGGGTGGTTGGTTGATTGAATGGTTGGTTGATTGGTTGGTTGATTAAATGGTTGGTTGGTTGATTGAATGGCTGGTTGGTCTTCTGCTCCCATATCTCATGGAAATGAAGGATGTCACACTGTCCTGCAGGGCATATGTGTGGGGCATGTGACTGTTCCTCGAGTTGCTTGTCTGTTTGCATGGACAATTCTAGCTAGATGCTGCCGGTCACAATCATTACCACACAACTGCACTGCAAACTTTTATCATGTATTCTCACATGTTCACATGTGACACTGTAGAAAGAGTAATGAATGATAAATGCCTGCACATATATGGAAGTAAAATACTGTACCTAGCCATAGTCTTGCATCCACCATCACTTCGAACTTAGGGTGGGCGTTATGGCCCTAAAATAATATGATATTTCATGGTATTTTCGGGGATAACAATACTCTTGGCGACACGACAAAACTGAAAAATGAAAATTCTATTTTATTATTGCATACAATACTATATGATATGGCTGACCTCTAACTGAGATATTAAAAAATACAAGAATTTTATCAGATTTGTAATACAAGTTAACGATCCAAAATGTCATGATACTAATAATGCACTCCAATTGTCTCCATATATCCAGGATTGGAGTAAAATTAATGATACTGGACAGATATAATCTCTATAGTCTCTAGTAGATATATAATGGAAAATGAGAACAGTGTGAATTTTTATTTTGCTACAAACAGCTAAAATTTAGTACCCTGATTTGATCATTATGGGTGGGTAATAAGGGACGATATTTCAGGGAATAATATCGTTCACAAAATTTATATGATACGATGTGAGTATCAATCATTTACATCAACTTGCCATGAGCATGCTGGCCAGTGCTGGCAACCTCACTTACACAATAACACCCCGCAACATATACAGATGTATGCATCCTCAAGCCATGAGGTAACACTACTTCATGAACAATAGACATACTAGTGACTTAACCAAGGTGAAGCTTTAATTTTTCCATTTGTTTCAGCTTCTTTATCTCTTTCTCTCTCTCTCTCCATCTCTCTCTCACACACACACTTTACACTCATCTCTATTCAGTCTATAATCAGCACAGTGTCTAGCAGTCTGACAGGTAGCATGCCATTTCAGTGGAGTGTGTGTGTGTGAGAGTTATAATCACACTTCAGTACCTCCCTTCACTAAACTAGTGTTAACCTGCTAAACACACTCTCCACTTCTCTTTCCAAAAGCACTCTGTTCTGTCACTTCCTCAGCATTCTCAATTATGCCAAAAAAGAGAAAGAACAGGAAAGCGCGAGAGAGAGAAAGAGGAGAGAAGAGAGAAGCGGGGGGAGACGAGAGTGTGACAGGAGTAAAAAAAAAAAAACATGAAGAAAATAATATTCTTCTGCAATACAAGGCTGACTCAAGCAGAAAAGAGCACAAACACACACACACACTTTACTATCATACTCCTACGACACACACACACACACACACAGACAACCACACACTTGTCAGTTTGTCTCAGAGGAATGTAGTCAAGCATCTCCAGAGACAGCACTTGTTATTTCCAACAACAATCACATCCGTTAGCTCCACACTCCAGACATATCGTCCTAAAAGCCCAGCTTCTCCTTCTCCACACAGCCTGCCTAAAACCTACTGTATTCCACAAATCAACATGTATCACATTAGCATAAGAGATGGCATTAACTGTCCTACAGCACATATACAACCCTGGCTACATTTCTAATTAGCATTTAATTGTAATTTCCTTTCATTTAAGAGGGAAAAAATCTTCAGTGGTTTTTAATTTGAATGTAACAGAGCATGAACGTAATCTATACATACGGGGACAGAATTACAACCTCAATTAACCCTCAGCAAATGAAAAGTGCTTCCCCAGCCCTTCTCGCTCTGACAGGGGGACTACGTCCCGCACAACTCAGGAATCAGGGAGAGACAGAGGAGAGAAACCTTTCTCCAGTAGAAAACACTTGGTTAATCATGAAATGAAAAAAAAAAAAAAACAGCAAAGACGAGACAGGACTGACGAACAGCTAAAATTCTACTCCAGACAAGAAAGGCTAAAATTCCAGCGACTGGTCTCCTCACTTTCTAGAAATGTACAGACTGCTGTTAAGAGAATAGAAAGTGAGATAAAATGGTAGACATGGCCTTGCCCCAATGTTTTTATGCTGTGTTGCTGCAATCATTATATCATGAACTGGTTCTAAATACAACTTTCCACATCTGATACACGCTCGGTTCTACATTCAAGTTCTACTGTGAATAAAATGTGAGTTCATAAGATTTGCAAATCATTGCATTCTGTTTTTATTTACTGTAATTATTTACATTTTACAGAGCGTCCCAACTGTTAGGAACTAGGGTTGTCTATAACAAATACAGCTCTGTAAAAAAAACACTGAAAAATTATGAGTTCGTTTGATTTGACCAAATTGAAAACGCCTGGAATACGTTTTGACGGTTCCACTACAACCTGTGGAAAACGCGGGCTGGTTCGCTTAAAAGCACAGCGGTTCTTATAAGCCGGAACTGAACTGTGCTAACAGTGGTACAATAAAGATCTAAAAGATAATGGAGAGAATGGCCAAACTGGGTTTAAAATACAATAAATACAAAATACAGATAAAAGCATGAGGAGATACATGTGCATATTCATGAGATACATGTGTATATTCATGAAGCACATGCAAAATAGAAAGGCTTCTGATTGGTCTGTTCTCTGCAAAGAGTCTGTGAGTCAGCCAATCAGTTTTTGGTGTGGGTGGGCAGTATTTTTGTCCCATCCTGGAGGGGATGCGTTCAGGAGCATCATGGCTCCCATCAAAACTCATCTCACCTCTGACTACTCTAAAGTATATCCATATCTGGTAAAAGTATAAAATGAAAGTCTTGCCCGCTGAACAGTTTGTAATAGTGAATTTAGCCTTGCCCATGGGGGACTAAATGATTGGGGGGTAGCTCCTTGAAATACATTTTTGCACCTTGGGATGTCTGTGAATCTGTTTTTGCCCACTAATGCAATTTTTGGTAAAAAAAAAAAAGTAGAAGCTTGTGAAGGCAGTGTAATTGTATGTGGAACATTGTCTTGATAATCTACTATGAGCATACTACACGTAAAATAAAACGTATGTAAAAAACATACTGCTTTTTTGTGCTGCAGTATGGACTGGATAGGTTGTTAAATGAATAGTACAGTTCCTTTTTAAAAACTATATAAATCCTCCGTTTCAATAAAGCAGGAAAAACCTTGTTTTCTAATATATGGGACACAGAATGTGTTCCTGTGTGGCACGCAGCACGAGTAACTCACTTCCAGGTGCTCCAGGATGTAGGGCGGATTGGTCATTCCCAGTCTCAACATGCAGCCCTCCGGAATCTCCTTCACCAGCTCCCAAAGAAGAGACGGCAAATCTGTCCCGATGTCTCTGCCGTACGCACCAGTGTCCTCGCTGGTCAGCCAGATCTCACACACTCCCTCTGCAAGACAGACACACACATCTGCATTTGTACATTTCCAGCAAATAGTACATCCCCAGACACAAAGTGACTAATTGAATAAAAAGTCCAACATAATGTGTGACTTCCTTTTTTATATCTCTTCTATACAGAATTGATAAAACCACTACAGAATACATTCTTCTAACACGCTCTCGTTAAAAAAAAAAAAAATCTCTTACAATCAAGGGCTAATGACAACCGGTAAATGAGAGACATTATGACAAATGAATCATCCATGCTTTTATAACTCAGCTATAGAAACGTTAATGGCTTGAACAGATCATCATCGTCCACCTGAAAACGGTCACTCTCCGCCACGGTTGCCTCAACAAGCCCGGCTTAATGGACAGAGGATCATTAGCCACGGAGACGCGGTTACAGTCATATGAGAGAAGCGTGCGTGCGTGCGTATGTCCATAATTCAAGGACGTCAGCACTGACTACCCATCAGATCAGGACCAACTGCATTAGGCCTAATGGGAAGCTTTATTCTTACATTATTAATCCATTGTCATCATAAATGAGGGTGAGCTCTGTCTAAGCATGAATGATGCAAAGGGGGTCGTGAATATCTTCACAAACACATTAACAGCATTAACACTGCTCTCCTACACACCACTCTGCTACGACTGCTATGAATGGTAATAGCTAAAGAATGTACTATTTATACAGTAAGAAACTTGATACAGTAAAGAAATACAGGGAATAAAAGCTTGCCAGTAGCTCACTGTTAATGTGGTTGAGGACATTTTATCATTTATACACTATATTCTTACATTTAATCTTATGCAGCACATATGCTGCAGGGCCTTATATGCAAGGAAAGCTAATGTTTAGTTAATATGATCATACATTATCAGTTACTGGAAGACTGGAAGAAATAGTTTGGACAACAATATACAGAAAAATTCTTATTTGAATAAAACAAAATATTATATTTCACTTTAGTTGAAAAAGATATTGAGCAAAAATCCAAATAAAAATAGTAATTTAGAGCATTTATTTGCCGAAAATGAGAAATGGCAGAAATAACAAAAACGACGCATGGCTTCCAGACCTTAAATAATGCAAAGAAAACAAGTTCATATTCAAGTTTTAAGAGTTCAGAAATCAATATTTGGTGGAATAACCCTGGTTTTTAATCACAGTTTTCATGCATCTTGGCATATTTTTCTCCACCAGTCTTACACACTGGTTTTGGATAACCACTCCTGCTGCAAAAACTCAAGCAGTTCAGCTTGGTTTGATGGCTTGTGATCATCCATCCAGGTACTGGATCGAGCACCAGTCTAATTCCTGAGAACACTGTTACACTGTTACACAGCTCAATGCTGGGGGCTTTATATCGCTATATAAATGGGGCTTTATACCCCTGTGGGTGTGGTAGGTGTGGTATGAATAGACTTAAAGCTTATCTGCTCTGGAAAGATACAGATTTGTGGAGATAATCAATAAATTTGTCACTTAAACTAAATTTCCAGACCTTTTCCAGAAGACTATTTATCATACTATTTATGACATAGTATAATAATTTTGTTGTACATTAGGAAATGTGTATAAAAAAAAATATCGATATCTGCCAATACTGTGAATCAATAGCAGTTTAGGTCAGAGTAACCTAAATTTCTCAATAGTAATAATAAAGAAAAACAGAAAGGAAGAGAAAGCGAGAAAGAGAGAAAGAGAGAATTTTGAGAGAGAGTGCAAGAGTGCGATATAGAATAAGAGAGAATACCTAGTGTGCGCGAGTGTGTGTGTTGGTAGCGTATCGCTCTTTGAAGTGTGTGACTCCTCTGCTTAGTGTTTCAGCTGGTGGTTCGTTTCAGTTCGGTGGATCCGGGACAGGAGTTAATGAGTGAGTGCCGACTCTCAACCCTGAACCTCATTCTCACAGGACACACACACACACACACGCACACACGCACACGTGTCGATATTAATCCACACACGCACACACACACACAACCCTACACACACACTAACTCACTCTCAGCTCTCGCTAAGCATCAATTAATTATCAATGAAACATCGATTGGGCTCGCACCGCTGCCCTGTCAATTATTCACTAAACTACTTCCAGTGGGGGAGAACTCCTCACAAAAGACACGCAGAAGCCACACAAATAAGAATACAGCATCAAACGGAGAAACAGTCGATAGAGCAGATCTGACAGGGCCACGGAGAGACGTATTCTACACACCACACATCCCAGCCCACTGCGTGCCACTTATACACTGCATCTGCCAGCAAGACCAGCAGCTCTCACTCACTCACTCACTCAAACACACAGATATACACGGTCAAGGCCAAGCTCACACTAATCCCATGCTGCTCTGAGGACAAGAGAATGTTTCCACACTGTTACAGTAGCTCTAAATTTCTGGTCACATGATGGCACCTTTAAATTTTAATTTTAAAGTTGATACCAATATTTTTGGGGCTCCGAGTGGTCCAGCGGGTTAAGCATTGCAACTATGATCAAGAGATTGCTGGTTTAAATCCAATTCATGTCACTTGTCATAAGTTACTGGAGCCCTGAGAGAGCCCAATTGGCTTTGCTATCTTCAGGGGTGGGTAGATGGTGCTCTTTCTCCACATCACTCCGAAGGGTGATGTCGATCAGCACAAGGCGTCTGTGAGCTGATGTATAGGAACCGAGTCGCTGCGCTTTCCTCCGAGCGCGCTGTGATGCTACTCCGCAATGCTACATCAGCTGCAACAGTTCGAAAAGAGGCGGCTGATGACTTCACATGTATCGGAGGAGGCATGTGTTATTCTTCACCCTCCTGGTGTTCTAATGAGTGGGTTGGGTAATTAGGCCTTGTAAATTGGGGGAGAAAATGGAAAAAAAAAAGATCCAGTTAATACAGTTATTTGACAGCAGCACATTAAATTATTAGATTTGCTTTAGAGACATCTCCCCCACTATGTCAGATTTTTTTTATATTTTTTAATTTATAAACCCTTGACAAGTGTAGAATGGTATTCAAGGTGGATTCTAGCTAGATGGTTGCTATGATGTTGCTAGGTGGTTGTGAGAGTATTCTTGATCATTTCTATGGTATTGCTAATCGATTTTTGAAGCATCCCAGGTGTTGTTACCTGTTTTTTTTTTTTTTTTTTTTATCCCACGTTTATCCCACGTGGTTGCTATGTGGTTCCTCGGCTAATACTAGGTGGCTGAAATGGTGTTCTAAGTGGATAAATTATAACTGCTATGGTGTCGCTAGGTGGTTGCTATGTTATTGCTAAGTGGTAGTTACATTGCCACTATTTTTTTACAGGTTTGCTATTGCTTTGCTATGATGGTTGATTACTGGGTATTAAAAGTGCATTTGCATGATCATTAATTTAAAAAAAGAATGCAAAAAGGCAGTAAACAAGTCCAGAATTTTGTGTTGGACATTTCTTAACCTGATTTTACCAGTTTCATCAATCATCTTAGATGTTTTCTCTTCTTGATGATTGTAAATAATTTGACTCTTCTGAAACAGATTAACTTCTTTTCTACGTCCACAGGATGTGTCTTTCCACATGGTCGTTTAACAAACGAGAAGCTACTCACTGCATCATTTAGGCTTAAATAACTTGAGCTAGCTAAAACTTAATCACCCATGAAGTAATTATCCAATGGGAGGCTCTTACCAATTTGATATTTGGTAACTTATTTTGCAGTGTTTTTGCTTTGCAATGCAGAACCATAAAAATGGACAGTTGTTTGCTTTGCAAAGCACCACTTTTTCAATAATAGATCATCTAATTTCAGTGAAAAACAATGAGGACAAAAGGGATTTAAGGCATGTAAACCCCACGAGACCTAAGAGGGTTAACCTGTGGGTGTGAGAGAGGTGGTGCGGGGCTTTTCCATTAGCTTAGCTCTCGTTAAAAGCGAATGTTATTCTGCCCCGCCAGTGCGTTCTTTCCAAATCTCAGCGACTGATGTCATATACAGTTCCTCTTTCCAGAGAGACAGTAAGAGCGAGAGAGAGAGCCAGAGCAAGAGAGCACAGGAGAGAGGGATGGAAAAAGGGATAGTGTGGAAACTCTGTCCCTTGCTTCGTTTTTTGGAAAGGTGTGGAGCTTCAGACCCCCACAGTGAAGCTTGAGAGTGAGTTTATGTGAGTGAAAGAGAGAGTGTGTGTGGGTGGTTAGGAAACAGCTGCATTTGGGTTCAACTGCATTGGGACTGATGGCCATCCTCCCTTTCCTGGAGAAAAAGACACTACTGTAATGGACAAATACACACACTAACTAACTAATCTAGTCCAGACTGTGTAGGGGTTAGTAGGTTTAAGACTGGACCACAACTTGTTAGTGTCACTATTTGTCTCTTCTCCACTTCATGGCCAATTGATTTTAGTTGTGATTCACTTTACTGTTCCATGATAATGCAGACTTATTAAAACGGTTCCATTTTCTTTCTCTATTTGTTTTGTTGCTAAATCAGAACCCTAATTTCACTGAATTAGCAAGTAAACATGATTATTTCTGAAATGAAGAGGGCAGAGCCTGGGGTATGATTTAAGCAGACTCTGATGCAGAACACTGCATTGGGGGAGCAGTCATCTCCTGGGTGTATGTGTAAGGTTGTATGATTGGTTCATTTTGTAACATAAATGCTTATCATGTTGCCTTCTCTTGTCTTCTTTAGTATGTTCCAATAAACCCACACTTTGAAAGGACTGGAGCAAGGGTACTCCAACAAGATCAGCTTTGTGGAGTAAGTGTGTGTACTGACACAATCCCCAAGTGCTGTTACATATACACAGACAAATGAAAAAGCAGCAAACAAAAAGGCATCAAAGGCATCAAAACTATGAATGAACACATGTGAAGTTTTATGTACTTAACAAAAAATGACCTGTCCTCCACAGTCACCGGACCTGAACCCAATCCAAGACTGCTGGGAAACCACTGCAGGTGACCACCTCTTGAAGCTCATTGAGAAATTGCCAAGAGTGTGCAAAGCAGAGCAAAGGGTGGTTTTGAAGAAACTAGAATTTTTTTTTAGTTATTTCACCTTTTTTTTGTTAAGTACATAAAACTCCACGTGTTCATTCATAGTTTTGATGCCTTCAGTGAGAATCTACAATGTAAATAGTCATGAAAATAAAGAAAACACAATAAAAAAAAGAGAAGGTGTGTCCAAACTTTTGGCCTGTACTGTATACATCATATATAGGGTCAAATTAAAGATAACAGTCTTATTAAGCCCATTAAACAAACAATACTGTTAGCTAACCATGCTGAGAAAGTTTCCCCGTGGAAAAAACACCGGGCGTCCAACAGCAACAAAACAATATACAATATACAATAAGAACATATTTAAACATAAATTAAAACACAGAAGAATAGACAATATATAAGTGTATATAATTGGTTATGAAAGTGACTGATAAGCCATGGAAGTATTAATGTATGTATATGTAACAAATATAGTTCTGTAAATTTAATAAGTGAAAACTTTGTTGTCAATGTAAAGAATTAAGTGGTTGAGCAAGAGAGTGTGAGAGTAATCACACTAAACTAAACACACTACTCTCAACACTTTAAGAGTATAAAAGTTCTAACTACCTCCTAATCCCCTGTTTGGCCTTTCAAATCCAAGCGTGTAAATGATTCGTACTTACGAACACTGCTATAAGTGCCTTAAGTGTGAGTGTTTGGCCAACATGGCTGATAAGCTCCTGGGTTGCACAGCCAGCAGCAGCAGACAGAAGGATTAAAGATCCTGTGCTGAGGTGTGAATCTCTGATCTCACAAAGAATCGACTCAATTACGATTCTTCAGGAAACAATTCAATGCATCACAAAATCTCATTCATCAGGCAGAGCGATGGAGACGGATCTGTAGAGCCGGTCAGCGTCTGAGCGGAGGCTGAGAGTGAAAGACAGGGGAAGTGATTTAGATAGACAGGAACGAAAGAAAGAAAAACACCTCCAGCCAGCAGACAAACAGCCTCATGCTGCTTTTATCCCACAGCTGTGGCTCTGTCCAGCCTGGACATTCAGGCTATATGTGGCTATTTTTCAACTGTACTGGGATTTAAGGGTTTTAAAGCTTCTGAAAGTGAAGTAGTATCTGAAACAGGAATCAAACCAATGGACCGGACCTTCTCACTGCCTGTCTGGGGGATTTTCACTCATTGCTTCTTGAAAAAAGGTTTCTAGTTCTATAAGATTCTTAGGCCTTCTAAAAAACACAGTTTTTTTGTTTGTGATGTATGTATAGATCTTTAATTAGGTTTACATCATCTTAAGTTCATAAGAACTTTTTATTTTATATTTATTTTGAGATATGAATTAAATCTCATTACTAACTCAGTCTCTCTTATACAGACTCTTATACCTGCTTCTGCCTCTCATTCTTCTTTCTCTGCTCTGTGAAGCTCAGGTTTGTCATGTTACTTCTTTTTCTAGCAGGTTGAATCCTCCTGTTTATCTGTTAATGTTTTAAAGCAGTCGAGTTTGAGATGTGAGGTGTGTATGGTAGTGTTCATTTCCTCCATGAAGGTTTCTGGGTTTGAGCTTTATTATGTTTGATGCTACGCTCTTCCTGAAATATTTACTTAGTAGAGAGACTCTAATATAAAAATAATCCAAAATGCACTGAGATAATAAAATAATATAATAAAAAAACAGTAAATTATGAACAGTTAGCAATGCGCTTTTTGCACAATTTATTTTTTTTCTCCCTCCGAAAAATACAAGATCAAGTATTTTAACTTGTAATTAATTTGCTATAATTCCTTTAGTTGAATGACACCACTATTTCTAAAAAAAAAAAAAAAAAAAAAAAGCAGAAAAATGCATCTGTAAAATGTCTATGAACTAATAACTAACAAAAAAGCAATTGAAACGTCCTATAAAATAACACACTGCCTACCTTTATTTTTTTTTTACATTTTTGTCACCAAACTGTTCTTAGCTTAAAACGTTTAAAAAAAAATCCTATTTCCTCCAAAAGAAACAGCTGAACAACAAGAAACTCAGGGCCAAAGAGACAGAGTCTAGTAAGAGACTATATTAATCCCTATCAAAATGACTTGGAGACTTTACAAACTAGTATGTATAAAAGTCTTTACACATGATTTTGGACAAATTTTTTGTGACACAAGAAGAATGCATGTGAGAAATTTTGTTTGCAGACAAAAATACACATTTAGAGTTTATTTATACTAAAGATATTCCAACCCTGTCTGTTATCACACCAAAAACATCTCCTGTGTGATCCTGGTGTTGGGCAAGCATCTGCTCTGCTACCTGCCATTATATCCTCTCCACCACAGCGCTGAAAAAGCCAGATGGCGAGATGTTCTATTCACTCATTCACAAGCCAATTACGGGTGATGCGCCCATTCAGTCATTTACAAGCCAATTAAGTGACGAGAAAACACAGAGGGGGTACTACAATTTGTATGAAAATGAGTGACATTGGAATAAAAGACTTAAGTAATTAAAAAATCTGAATATGTATGAGGGTGTGGTGCTGATGGACGTGCAGGGCTGCTTTCCTAGCCCCAGGTTAAGCCTCAACCCAGAATCATTCCAATTTGTCACGGTGCATCACCAAAGAAGTCCAAGATTTAGTTTACAATGTCCAGCAAATAGCTTGTAAAAATGTGTCCCAACCTCCCTTAACATTATCATTATCACACTGTTTGCTTATAATGAAGCATGCTATTCCCATTTAGCCAGCAATTCCTGACCATCAGAAGCAGATTATGAAGAAATACTGTGTGTTTATGATATGTGAAATTATTTAAGCAATAACAGTTTATAATTTAATTTGTTATTGAAAATACTTAGCAGTAATGGCACTGATAACCAACTGAGGAGCACAAATTAATTATTTCTTAAAAGTTGATTAGGAAACAGCAAAGGTTTTATTCAGTTAAAGAAAGTAATTAAAAAGACATTTGAATTTAGGATTTGCTACCAAATGAATATTTAAATATATTTTATATTTAAATATATACCACAACTTGTGTCTTGTGTGTGACACATCCCTGTCCAGTCCATGTGGAACACCAGTAATAAATACTAATGTTTAAACAACATAGTAGAATCAAAGGCTTTACGATTTCTGACCGTCTTTCAGCCTTGAGTCTATTAACTAATAATTAACAAAAAAAGCAACTGAAACTTCCTATAAAACAACACACTGTATCTTTTTACTACTTTTTTTACTCATAACTGATAGTAGTCCGGTGCATAAACCAGCTTACAGGCATTTGTTGACATTGAATTAAAACTAATAATGATTTGAAAGTTGACCTTACCGTCTTAACTTAAAACGTAAAAAATGTAAAATTAAACTTCAAGCGTCCTCCAAAAGATACAACTGAACAACAACAAACTCTCAGGGACAAACTCTCAGCCAAACAGACAAAGTCTAGTAAGAGGTAACTTCAAGCTCCAGATATATCTGTTTTTATTCAAGTTTTTATTTAAGAGACCAAAAATTGTAGCAGTAGCAGTGATGGCATAGTTACTTAAAAAAGTAATCTGATATTGATCACAGATTACCAAATTAAAAAGTAACTTAGATCCTTCATGGATTGCTTGATTTAAAAAGTAACTATGTTTCTTTAAAGTTACTTTTAAGTTATTTTTAAGTCACTCAACATAACAATTTTGCCAAAACTCACTTTACTAAAGGCTTCGCACCACCTTTTGGACTTGTTCTGTAAGTGTGTTACTGCGACTCTAAACGTTTCTTCAGATTTGACATTGTGTTTTTGAAGTTAGGTAGCACTCTGTCACAGCAAGAGTGAACATCCAACCTTGATATTGATCATCTTAAGCTAATAGAATATTTTCAGCTAGAAAACGTGCATCTTTCTCCTCTCTCCGGTGTTTGTTTTGCTGCGTGATGTAAATTGTGTCGCATTAGCCAGAAGTCACTCCTCGAGACACAGGAAGAAAGTAAAAGTGCAGTAATGTTCTATGTTTATTGACTGTGTTTAGGGTATAAGACAAGCGAGCAATTGTGAATGCTACTGCACAGTTGAACAATTAAAGCCAACAAAAATGATGTTACGTTATGTTAAAAGCCTACCAAAATATTAAAGCAGTTTTGCAAAAAAGTGTAATCAAAGGGGGCTGAATATAAAATGATGGGAAAAGTTGAATGAGGTCATGCAATACGTTCTATGTGCAAAAATATTATAGAAAGGCTTTTGAATTCTGCAAGCTCTTTTGACATTCTATGTTAGTTTCAAAAAAACATAGACAATGTCACACAAGCAGTGACCACCACAGATTACGGTCACTTTCAGAGACTGTAAGAAAGTGAGAGGTAGAAAGAGCAGGGACCACCTCCATGGCCTTCATGAAAGGAGTCTACAGTGATCCTGGATCTTTACTATGAGCTGGTCTGAATCCCTCCATGATTTATTTAGATAAAATTCCACTCTATATGATAAACCTCTGGTCCACAACTGCGTGACCCATCCGGCCTGTACTTTCAAATCAGCGGGATTTAAAAACTCGAGTTCTCCACTTGAGTTCTGCTTCACAACGGCGAGATATCGGACTTCTGGCAGGCCGTACAGCATGTAGCCAGCGGCCGTGCCGTGCACACAGCACCTGCTCCTCACCAGGCCTCTGTGCAGAAAGAGGAGGAGGCAAAAACATCAAAACCTCACCAAGTCTCTTGTTCTCGCCAGGCTTCGGCTTTTCGAACCCTAGTGAGGAGCCTCAAAAAGCCCCGTCTCTCGTGTCCCTCGCCGGTGCTCTCGGCAGAGGTGAGAAGTGAGGGGCCTAATAGGATTCTGCGCTGGCTTTGAGGGAGATGAAGAGAGGATGATACAGTTACAAGAGTGGGCCCTGGCTTGTCTATAGGCTCCACCTGTCTTTGGCTGTATACCCTGAAGCTCTGTGGGTGAAAGGCTGTAGAAAAAAAAAAAAAAGAGCTGTTCTCATTCGTGGTGATATAGCTTTCTTTTCTTTCTTTTTTTATTTTTTTTTTAAATCCAGGGTTGGTATAGAGGGGTAAATTAGCTGCACCCCTTTTCCTTCTACTGCCTGAAACCAGTTCCTTTCTGCAAGCTAAGTAGCAATAAGACACAGCCACAAAGCAGCAGCTGCCACGCACTGGGCTGGACAATGCAGCCTATTAGCAGTGTGTTAGCAGACGGATGCCACCCTCCCCCATCCACTCACTCTCTAGCATCTCTCCAGTAGACAGAAGCTCAAAGAGACAGAGCTCGCAAAGTGAGAAAGGAGGACCAGACCCTGCCATCACTCCCGCTTGATCTCCAGACAAGGTCTGGAGTGGCAGCAGTAATGCAGACTCACACAGATGCACCCTTTATCTCACATAAAGCATCGTCCACAGAGAAGCCAAGAAAAGACAGTCCCCTCTGGAAGATGGTTTCATTTCACTTCTGCAATTCCCAATGAATAAATAAAGAAAGAAATATAACCACAAGTAACATTGATGCAATACAAGGCATTCCTGCTTTCACATCTAAAAAACAGAGCTATTTTTAGTATGAGAACTGTATTTACTTCAGCGTAGTTGCATAACAAACAGAACATGGAAGTAAGAAACCATGAAGAATTGAAACACTGTGGCCTCCTTATTATTATAAGGACTAAGGAGCGGCCACTATGATCAGGAGATTCGAATTTTGTTCATGGTCCACATAGCTTGCCATCAGCTGCTGGAGCCCCGAGTTGGCCTTGCTATCTTCTCAGGGAGGGTAGATAGGTAGATGATCACTTCAAAGGGTGATGTCGATCAGCACAAGGTGTCTGTGAGCTAATGTATTTGAAGCGAGTCGCTGCGCTTTCCTCTGAGTGCGCTGTGATGCTACTTTGCAATGCTGCAGCATCAGCAGCAGTTGGAAAAGGGGTGGTGGCTGACTTTACATGTATCGCAGGAGGCATGTGCTAGTCTTTACCCTCCTGGTATTGGGGTATTAATAGTAATGGGGGAGTCTAAAAAGTGGGTTGGGTAATTGGCTGTGTAAACTGGGGAGAAAATAGGATAAAAAATTTGAAGAAAAAAAAAAAAGCTATAAAATGGGTTGATTTCAAAACCTCAAAATTATTACATAAAAGTCTTAGCTCATTTTATGCATGTTCAGAGTCTGTGGAAAGATTAATAACACTCTAGATGATCCATTTCTAACAGACAGTCTGAGATATGAATTGTCAAAGTATTTACAAGCAAAAACAATTTAAACTAGGGTCAAATTAAAACGTTCAACTTATAGAAAGCCATATTTGAGCAAATATGAGAAACACAGAATCTAGCAACCGTCTCTTATAGATAATTTATTTATTTATGATTTTTTACTTTGTTTTCAAGGTTTTTTTTAAATGTACTTCAACCTAGCAACAATGACCAGAGTCAAAATTAACAGACAGTGGTTAATTTTGTGATGTGTTTAAACCCTAATCTCTAGATACAACTGCTGCACTCTGCCCTAATTCCCCAGAGTTTTGACTACATACATTCGTTTTTCTTTTCTTTTACTCAGATTTTTTTTATGTGATTATATTTTGAGTGGTTCCCTAAAAATTATATTATTTCAAAACATATCCAACGTACATTGATTGAACATACAGCCTTGATTACAGTAATGCAGTAAATCAGATATTTCTGTAATGGTATTGTGAAATGTATATCACCAGACTCTGTGCAAAGTGTGCAGAAGCTAGGCAGCTGATACACTAAAAGCTAACCCAGTTTCAATCTATTAAGCTACCTAACCACAATCACCACGCTGAGAAAACATAGAAAATAAATCAAGCACAAACTTTTGGGCAAGCTAAAATAGCACTCCCTTTCGTACACAGATGTGTCGCTGATTATTTATTTTGTTTGACTGTCACCTTTTAAATACTGATTAGAGAAATGCAGACAACCAAATTGCCTTAGTCTTCATTTAAAAGGCATTACACCACAGTACCATTACTATCAGGTCAGTATCTCATCCACAACACTGCCCAACACTCTGATCATTTTCCCTATCCCCTCTTTTAGATCCTGATACATGAACGTCTAATGCATAAGAACACTTCATTCTAGCACTTGAGGGGCTTTTTCCCCTCATTTCTCTCTGAATGTTTTTACACCTTGGGCTTCAAACAGAGACAAACAGAATGCCACCATAATTATTCAAGCTAGTGGCAATGATGTCCAGGCTCTGTCTGACCTTCAGAGGGGCTCGCTCCACCCCCTGGGCTTCTGCTTCAGAATGGGGGTGCTCGAGAGTTCCGGGGCAAACGTCAACCACACCAATAGAGAGATATTCAGACAGAGATGAAGCAAGAGAGAAATAAAATTTAAGAGAGAGGAAACTCAGAAGAAGGATGGTGGTGGAGGGAGGGAGGGGGTATGAATGCATGTATGCATGCATGTGGTGGATGAATAAATAGAAAATGAGAAATGATTATGTGAATCGTGCTCTAGCTGGAGGAGAAAGCTCTCAGGAACTCAGGAAAGGTACGTTTGTGCTTAAGGATATGTCACTCTGATTTAAGCGCATCTCCGACCAGTTCAATTACTTAGGCCCATTTCGCCCACACAATTAATGCTAATTCTGATTAGGCCTTTGCATTAGGAAAGGAAAAAAAAAAGCATGAATCTCCTGCTCTAGATAGAGATCCCGCCTCCAAACATGTATCATGGTCCTCATAATATCTCGGCATAGCTCAATATCACCAGGAAATGTGTCAAATTGAGATAAATTAGCAGAAGTTCAGCTCAGAAGGCTTTCACTTCCACCCTGTTCAGTGCAAATGGGAATGGGAATGGCCTATATATTACATATGGAGGAGTCTATAGGTTATGAAGAAGGCCGGAGGGGGGGTTCATCTAACAAGCTACGGTGCCCTGTTCCGCTCTTTCTCACGGATTGATTCCTTCTAATACACCCTGACTAATGTCTGCGAGATTAGCATGGGGGCTTCTGGTGGCTCGGAGCGATCTCGCAAATGTTTTGAAAACATTTAAGGATGTTAATCGTCCTGCTCGTCTGAACTCCCTGTGACTAATGGAAAGTGTGCCTTGATTAGAGCTCACTAATTAGTCTCTGTTTCACGCAAATTTAATTACCCGTCACTTTGGCTTCCTTGATGTGGCTTTTTATCTCTGTCAATTGATCGGTATCGGCAGCCCGGGGGCAACAGTAGATGAAGCCACAGCACGGCCCCGAAGATACAGGCAGTGGACAGTTCTCATCAGCAGTGGCCCAGTGTACAATAGTGTACATGTATTACATAGCAAGTAAACATCATTCCATACCAAAGTACTGTGAGCAATCAGTGATATAACCAATAATACATATACATACATGAGGTAAGAGTTGCCCAAATCCAGTGTTTTCCAACAGATATGACACACATGGTCTGACAAATTTTCTATTTAAATATGGGTCGTTTTCTTAGGTGTTAATGACTGTCTGAACAGTCAGATCAGAATGCATATGGCTATCTTTAACGGCGCAAGGAGAAGGTAAAACTGGATGCAAGAAGAAGAGAAAATGGACAAAAGCAGTGAGTAAAGGTCTTAGAGGCAGGATAGCAACTTTACAGACCACAAATATTTAAGGTGATGTATCTATTCAAACTAAACTAAAAGTTGGGGAAGATGTGGAAAAGCATTGCAGCACCAAAGGATGAAATTAAGAGCTTTAAAACAAAGTAAATAAACCAAGAATTCAAATCAAAGAAGTTCCAATGGCTAAATAACATTTTGCTGTCATTTTTTACAGCAAGCTTGAACGCTTCCTTAGTGATGTGCCCACCTCTTAGTCACTGGAACTCCTTGATAGCTTCTTTAACAATGGCTGAATAGATTAAACCAAAACTTCATATGAAAAAAATGGATTTGGGCCACTGGGTTCACTGCGCGACAGCATTAGAACATGTAGACGATTTCTTAAAGGTCTGAGTCATATCAGAGTCCAGTTTGGTGATTTCTGATTTTCTGGTATAGAGTTTTGTCAGGTGCATTGAATAAGGTACATTAACAAACTATGCCTGAATTCAGCGCTCTAAAACAAGGTCTTTCACAACCCTGAAAACAGTTCTGTCCCAAAAAAAAGTTCTCCAGAGCAATTAAAGCTAGTTTTAACTAATACAAAACTCAGACTACACACAAAAAGTGTCTCTCAATGTCTACTGTCAGATTAGACAGATCAAATCCATAAAAAAGTAGGATCAAGACAATTATGCCAATCATGGCTACAGAAGAAAAATATATAAAGAATATTAAAAAAAAAAAGATGGCAGACTTATTAATGAGTGTAACAAAGAAGACAGACAGTATAGGACATCTATCTTTTAAAGAAAAGATAAATTAACTTGTCAATA
This sequence comes from Astyanax mexicanus, assembly GCF_023375975.1. Classification (NCBI taxonomy): domain Eukaryota; kingdom Metazoa; phylum Chordata; class Actinopteri; order Characiformes; family Acestrorhamphidae; genus Astyanax; species Astyanax mexicanus. Next base: position 27,570,872 of record NC_064413.1, on the reverse strand, counting down.
CCAATACCTGAACATTTTTACTTAGCAACATTTCTGGACAGTTTAAAGGTGGAGGTGAACACAAAATAGCTAATATGGTGGTCTTGTCTCGTCTAATTAGTTTTTCCATCATGCCATTTTATTGGTCAGTGTGAAGGAATGTCTTAGGATGGGCAAAAAAACAGAAAAGCAATCACACAGACACTAGAAATGTGTAGTCTGGTCCTGGCATAAAGCGCTGTGGTTTAAACAAAAACAAACAAAAACAGACATTGTGTCTGGCAGAAGTTCGATTTGCCATTCTACAGAGATTTTACAGTTCAAATACCAGTATTTACCAGCTAATAGAAAGCCAGCTCCATTCTGTCCTTTTCAAAACAAAAAAGCAAACACAGATGGGTACAATCTGGTATAATAACTCTAAACTCAGTTTGTATACACCAGTTCCCAACACACCAGGCCAGGTCAAAAATACACGACAGTCTGGTGCGCTGTTTAAAATCAAAGAATGGTGTGCTTTGGGGTAAAATAAACTACTTGCCCCATCATGCAGATTCTCTAAGTATATTTATTTACACACACTACATTTTATATACTGTACTAACATTCTCCAGGCAAAGGCCTGTGGGCCTTACCAGTATGTTAGTGATGTTGGCCTGTATAAGTGGGTCTGATCATGACTGTAGGGCGGGACGAGCGTTTGACGTTAAGTAAAGGTTACATATGTAAACGAGCTCCAGCTAAAAACTCACTGATGTGTTAATGTTTAAAACAACAAATGGGCAATCTTCAACAGAGCCCCACCCACTTAGAGCAAGCCCCATAACAGCAGCTTCTTTTTTTTTTTTTTAAAGCACTGGCCTAAATTGTGCCAGCTTGCTAATTTAACTTTTTTTTATCTTACCCCTTAAAACAAGCGCATCATATTTTTACATCCTAAATCTTAAATAGTTAACACATGGGCAGCCCACTGCAGAGCCCTTGCTTATTCATTTAGTTAACTGGTAACCGAATCAACTGCAGACGTTTATTATGCATGTATGCATGACTCCAATTAAAATGCTGGTTTAACATGCGTAGGAACTGCAGGAGTCAGTGCGAGCCACTGCTGTGTTTAGAGTGGTCCTCCTTCCGACTAATTTTGGGTCCAGAGTTGCCCTGTGGTCAGAAATTGACAAATGACTTGCACTGAAACAGATGGGCTACAGTCTGTAGTGCAATCTATAACCAATCCTATTACACCGATTAAGTGCATCTATAAAGTAAGTACTTATATGCATACATGTCCAAAAATCACTATATTTAATTCGACTGTATCCAGTGTGATTTAGTACTTCCATTCAAAGCCCAAGGCTAAATTCGGTCACACCCTTATGCCCACTAGGCAATAGTGGAACGACTTCAAAATGTGAAAAACATGTTGCTCGGCTGAATTATTGATCGGAGCGACGCAGGTCACCGCATCACGGCTTTGAGAAATGTTGACGCTTAGCCCTCCTCGCGAGTGGCCACCAAATGGAAGGTGCTGGAGCAGAAAGTGGGAGACGGCTTGGTGAAATCTGGACCGGGGGAGAGATTGGCTGAAGACAAGGGCCCCAGTAACACCCACTAAAAGCCTGCTGTTTATCTGCCAGGACCCCTGCAGCTTCAATCAGCCAGCGGAGGCCAGGCGTCTACTTTACCTGTCAATACAGCTTCCTTCTCTCCGTGCGCCATAAATATTGCATGGTGGGAAGGTGCCGTTTAAACAGGATGAATAGCCTGTGAAATTAAAGTTGGCAAATGGATTAAAGCCGGAGGGGCGCTCAGCCGGCGGCGGGCTTACTAGCTCCAGCTACAGGAGTCTGTCACTCAACTCAATTTTAATGGCTATTTCACAGCACCAAGGGAGCAAGACCAAATCGCCCCACCCGCACCCCCTCCCATACCCCCCCTATTTTACATACAACAAAGAAATAAACTTACTTATAATGTAAAGTACTGTTATCTACAAACAGCACTAGTGGTCATCATAAAGTCTTTCTGTTCGCTGAACCTTTGGTTTCTACCAGTATGTTTTTTTCCTATTCTCAACAGTGTAGTTCAGAACTTGGAAGAGTGTTTAATTTTCTATTTTATTCGATGTGTCTTTGCACATAAACAGGGATTTTGGAGGGAAAATAAACGTGGAAGAATGTTGTGGGCAGTTCAAAAGGTAATACAATAACATTGTTTTTTTTTACACTGTTAGATATTGCTCTGTAAAAAATACTTCACAAAGCTCAGAACAGCACAGTACAGCACCTGAGCAACAAGAAACTTCAAGCTAATTAATTATGGCATGGAAAGTGTCATTCTAAAGCGATTCTAAAGTGATGCCAAAACCAACCAAAACATTTTTTTGACCAATTACTGACATGGGGTTCAAGGTCTCCATGATCTGATCTCCTAACTTCTGTTTCCTATTACTATTTAGTTCCTATTTTCAACAGTGTGATTCTGAACATGGAAGAAAGGCACATAACCACCACTTTCTCTTTTTTCTGTTTAATATGAGTACATACATGGACAATTGATGGAAATATGATGTCTTTAGGAAAGCAGTGGATGGTTTGTTCGATAAGTAGCTTGCAAGTTTAACAAGCAGCTTCAAACCCACCCACAAGAGACAAACTTGGGGCAACAGTGAGTAAAAGACTAAGAACTAAGAATAAGAACCTGCTAAAAATACTATGTTGAATTCTGGGTTATGCCATTTTGCCATTAGCAGCTGGAGCTGGAGCCTGAGAAAGCGTGCTCTTGACCATGTTCTCTTTGGTTGGCTAGATGATGTGCGTTTTTTTTCCTCGTCACTCTTACTGTGATGCTGGCTGGCGCAGACGTCTGTTGGCTAATGTATCAGAGCCGGGGATCCAACAATTTCCTTAAGTACGAAAAAAATGCTGAGGGAGAATCTGCACGTGTGTCAGGAGACGTCAAGTACATGTCCTCACCCTTCTAGTGTCGTGAGATAAGGACCGTAACAGTGGAAGTCTCAGTGAGGGGGAGGGAATAATTGGCTCTAACCTAGTGTGTCTTACACGATCAAGAAATTGAGAGCTGGACAGCATAGCATGCATGCTCCTGTCTCTCTGTCTGACTGCCTCACTAGTTGTATATATCTGTCTGGTGGCCGTGGTCCCAGGTCTGGAAAAAAGGTAGCAAAAATGAGAAAGAAACAAAAGGAGAGACCGCTGCCTCGGACCTTTCAGGCCGCATTAGCAGGGTGGCATGCATCGTAAGAGGGCCAAGCACCCGAGCACGGCCTCGCTCCCCTGACGATCAAAGTCATCCGGCTTCAGCAACCTGACATATGTGGCGAGAGGCCGCTTAGTCAAGCGCAAACCTTTCCTCAGACCTGAAGTGACATTTAGTGCTGCTGGAGACAAGATGAAATGTCAGACAGCTCCGTCTCAGCCCCCCTACGCCCCGTCCCCTCGCACGCGCCTCCCCGAGACGCCTGCACAAAAGCATCAAGCTATAAAACGAATATAAAAAGCCACTGTGACGGACACGTTTCATTATTGTGGCCGAGCGGCCGGCGGATATCTAACTTTGCACTCTCCGTTCGGCTGTGGAAAAAAAATTTCGCTCACGTCAGCAGAGTGTAAAAAGCAGCTTTCCGATAAAAACTTAATTTAATGCTCTTTATGAGCACATAGTCAATGCGCGAGTTGCTATGAACAGATAGAGTAAAGCAGGGCTGTAAACTTGTCTGGTAGTTCATAGTGGGTTAGTGTAATGAGTGGAAGGGAGAACGCTGAATTTCAGGACTCTGCACAAACTTGGAAATGACACACTGTGAACCTCAAACACAATACAATTCAAAAGACAATACAGCATAACCAAATCTGAAGCGTATAACTGTATAAGCTAATTCCAAAAGCCAGAAACAACAATGTTAACAGTGTGGGCTCAGGTTTACACCATATTTATACCTCCAAAATATGCATACACCCAACCAAAACAACCAAAAGCTTTTTAAAGTATCTTTAAAGCAGCATCATTGAGGAATATGGAAACAAGTGGGTATCAAAGCTAAAAGCTAGCTCTGTCAAGCTAAAAGCAAAGCACCACTTACAGTCAGATCATTGCTGGTATCTGTACTAGGCTAAAAGCTAACAGTCAATGACTAGATTTTCCCCTTTTTTCTCCTAAGCATGCCTTTATGACAAATGTCAAATTGGACTGATGAAAAGTTAGATGAACTGTGATCTGCATATTAGAATTTTGGATTATAATACCACTAGGGGTGTGGACGTTAAAGCGTTAACACGTGCTGTTAATTTGGAATCAGTAACGCGTTACTATTTTTTTTAATGAAGTCAATTAAGGCACCAAGTTTTACCCCTACTTCTGCCGCAATCTGCCCCGCCCAACGTACACACGCACGCGTTGATTTTATCTCCCCCCAAACATACAAGTATATACCATTATTTTAATTAAAACACACTGAAAAAGATGAGATATGGGCCACTTTCATTGTCTGTTTACACATTAAAGACAAAAAAAAATGTTTTACATCACTAGTCAGCATAAGACCATCTCAACATATGTTGTTTAGAGTCATTAAGATTATATCTGCATATTCTGAATGCTTTATAACATTTTTAATATTGAATTGCTTTGTATTCTGCAATTGCACTTGCTAGTTAAGTCTCACCTTATCACATGATCACAAGTCATCAACCTTGAGAAGCCAACCCCATGTTTTTAAAGCACTGCTACTGCAGCAGCACTGGACAGCTGAACATGCCTGGAGGAGAAGGTAAAACTGAAAAATTGTAAAAATTGGTTCTGTTACTGCAAAGACACGCCTGTTAAAATAAAATCATTCTAACTGAGAAAGTTGAGACAGGCATCTCATGTCTTGTGGACAGAGCTGAGGCTTACCCAGTTATGCAACCTCAAAAGCCCTTAATTTCTTGAACTGCTTCATTTTTTTCACTATTAATGCAGGTCTTTTATTTTTCTTTCTTTTTTTAATGGTTGTGTTGCTGTGATTCTCTGAAACTCTCTCTGAAAAGATCCATTTATCTCACAGCCTGTGCATTCGCTCACGAAACAGATGGCAAAGCAGACGTTTGGGTGAAGAGGCCACATAAGAACAGTTAAGGCAAACTCGCCTACCAGTTTTATTGGAACGCGGAGTTACTGATAGTGTTGGTGTCTGGAAGTTAATTCACATTAAGTGATTTAAACTTGGCTCCTCGTGTGCAGTGCATTTGGAACGCGTGGATTTTTATTTTTATTAGCACATTTCCTGAAGTAATATAAAAGTGCAAAGATGCATAAGATTGAACAAATTGCTGCAAATTGCTTTCAGAGAGTTTGGTGCTTGTATTTCTCTTTTTCTTTAGACTGAACTGTCATTGTGTTTCGGCTGAATTGGGGCACAGGAGGGTTTGTGTAAATAAATCAAGACATGCATTTTAATGCTAGATTTTTTTTTTTTTTTTTTTGCCCAGAGAGGACGGCCTTTCTCAGTCTGACACAAGGCCAGATCTCCCTGCTCCTGATGCTTATCTCTATCTCTTTATCTCTCTCTTGCTACAAGGTCGTGATTACCATACTGTGCTGACCGAGTGCTCTTCAGATAGCTTCTCTCGCTCATAACGGCTAGCGAACACAAAAACGCTCTTATTTACCTTTTAAAAAGCCATTTAAATGCTTGATTAAAGGGCCTATTGTTTTGCTGTTTTCCTCAGGTTTTGGGTGCTCAGCACTTACTCGGCTCTTAAATGGACACAACGGCTGGTTATTTCATGGGTCCTGCATCGTTTATAATTGCGAAATATAGCGTCAAAAAAAAAAACATTTGCAATGTAATTTTTTTTCCAATATCGTGCAGCCCTACCACACTATACTGTTATTATGACCTATACTGTGTAAACTGTATGAACATTACACACTTTAATGTGATGGGTGATGCATATGCACATAAGAACAATATTTCACATGATATATTCAATTTTATTTTTATTTTGTTTTATTTTATATCTTCTTCAGTCCCTTTAAGTTATATAAATGCTTGGTTGCAGTGAAAATGAAGGTAAGCATATTTCAAACTAAAAAACAAAGGTTGATTGATATTTGTCCAGAGGAAAAGTACCAAAATGGGCATCCTAGCTTGAACATGACCGACCTTCAATGCTGAAATGTATTTAAAATAATGTCAGTTGTAGTTTCAGTATTGGCAAACAATGAAAATGATAACGGCACTCATAGAACGCCTTTCAGCCAATCACATTGCAGGGTCAGAACTACCTGTTTTATAATACACTTTGATTAAATGCAAATGCAGTCTGAATATATATATATATCTATATGTACGTATATATATATATATATATATATATATATATATATATATATATATACGTACACATATATATATATATATATATATATATATATATGTACACACATATATATATATATATATATATATATATATATATATATATATATATATATATATATATATATATATATATATATATATATGTGTGTGTGTGCGTGTGTGTGTGTGTCTGTGTAGGCTATATATGTATATGTTTAGGTTAAATGTAGAGAAGTTAGATGTTATCTATGTCAATTCACCACTCAAAATCAAAACAACACTAATTAAACTGTAATATGACACTGATTTAACTGTAAATAATCTTTAAAATGACAGATGAAATGCTAATATACACTGAAGGAGACCTGAAATCAGATACTAATTATCATGAGAGCAAGAAGACAAGATAGAGCAAACATCTTCATCTACGTTTATCACTACTGTCATTCTTTTTCCTTCTCCTCAGCATGTATTTATGACAAATGTAGAGTTAAACAGATATAAAAGTCACATTTGCATTCTGATCTGGCTGTTCAGACCAGTAATACTAATAATAATATTCCACAGATTAACTACGACTGGTTTTCCTACTATGGTAATTTCTTTAAGCCATATATAGAGCACTCGTCTTTCACACTCCCCATTTCTTCCATCTTTCTGGCTGTTGCCTGAGCAACGACAGCTTAAGCTCTAAGCAGCCCCCCGGACTGAGTTATAGGTGGCTGACCCAGGCTGAACCGGGTCAGAACCTGAACAGTTGCCACAGTGATGGGATGAAAAGACTCAGTTCCTGCACCAGCAGTGCTGGACAAAAAGCAAAGGCCTGGTCAGAGCAGCTGGACTAAACACTCAGCCACTGAGGCCTTTCAATAACAATGAATAATCACAGCTTAAAGCCCTGCAGCACAAGTTCTTCAGGGGAGATCTGCACTTTAACAAAAAAGAGCAGATTTAGCGGTCACATGTGTTCTGATTATTTTCATAATCAGAATTTTGCAGTTGTTCTAGTCATTAAGTAGTCATAAATGGGCCAATAGAAACGGTACAAAATAGCTTGGACTTAGAGATGCTCCAAAATTAAGTTGTACCAAATACTGAACAGTTTTTGTATGTATTTGTTCATTTTGATATTTTCTTCGCCATAGAATAAATTAAACTAGATTGTAGTTCCTGCAGAAACTGTGAGTGTGATTACAGTGCTGACCCGTGGCTGGTTGCTATGGTGTCTATGCTGGTTGCTTAGCAGTTGCTAGGTAGCTACTAAGGTGTTGCAATAGTGTCCATGGTGGTTGGTATGGTTTTGCTAAGTGGTTGCTAAGGTGTTGCTAGGTGGTTGCTAAGATGTTGGTATGGTATCTGTGGTGTTTGTTATGGTGTTGCTAAGTGATTGCTAGGTGGTTACTATGGTATTCTGCGGTGTTTGCTATGGTGTTGCCATGGTATCTGTGGTATTTGCTATGGTGTTGCTAAGTGGTTGCTAAGGTAGTGTAGGTGGATGCTATGGTATTGCTATGGTATCTGCGGTGGTTGCTATGGTGTTGCTATGGTGTCCGTGGTATTTGCTATGGGGTTGCTAAGGTGGTTGCTAAGGTGGTTGCTAAGGTGGTCGCTAAGGTGATTGCTAAGGTGGTGTAGGTGGTTGCTATGGTATTGCTATGGTATCTGTGGTGTTTGCTATGGTGTTGCTAAGTGGTTGCGAAGGTGTTACTATGTTATCTGCGGTGGTTGCTATGGTGTTGCTATAGTAGCTGTAATGTTTGCTATGGTGTTGCTAGGTGGTTGCTATGGTATCTGTGGTGGTTGCTAAGGTGTTGCTAGGTGGTTTCTAAGGTGGTTGCTAGGTGCTTGCTAAGGTGGTGTAGGTGGTTGCTATGGTATTGCTATGGTATCTGTGGTGTTTGCTATGGTGTTGCTAAGTGGTTGCTAGGTGGTTGTTTTTTACATCATATTTTCGGAAAGAACGTGATAAGTTCTATAGGTCATCTAAATTTTATTTTCATATCTCAAAAATTATATACCATTCCCGAAAAGGACGCGCGTTTTAGCGAAAATTGCGGTGTTGGTATGGTATCTGTGGTGTTTGTTATGGTGTTGCTAAGTGATTGCTAGGTGGTTACTATGGTATTCTGCGGTGTTTGCTATGGTGTTGCCATGGTATCTGTGGTATTTGCTATGGTGTTGCTAAGTGGTTGCTAAGGTAGTGTAGGTGGATGCTATGGTATTGCTATGGTATCTGCGGTGGTTGCTATGGTGTTGCTATGGTGTCCGTGGTATTTGCTATGGGGTTGCTAAGGTGGTTGCTAAGGTGGTTGCTAAGGTGGTCGCTAAGGTGATTGCTAAGGTGGTGTAGGTGGTTGCTATGGTATTGCTATGGTATCTGTGGTGTTTGCTATGGTGTTGCTAAGTGGTTGCGAAGGTGTTACTATGTTATCTGCGGTGGTTGCTATGGTGTTGCTATAGTAGCTGTAATGTTTGCTATGGTGTTGCTAGGTGGTTGCTATGGTATCTGTGGTGGTTGCTAAGGTGTTGCTAGGTGGTTTCTAAGGTGGTTGCTAGGTGCTTGCTAAGGTGGTGTAGGTGGTTGCTATGGTATTGCTATGGTATCTGTGGTGTTTGCTATGGTGTTGCTAAGTGGTTGCTAGGTGGTTGTTTTTTACATCATATTTTCGGAAAGAACGTGATAAGTTCTATAGGTCATCTAAATTTTATTTTCATATCTCAAAAATTATATACCATTCCCGAAAAGGACGCGCGTTTTAGCGAAAATTGCGGCACTAGTAAAAATCCGGAGGAATAATAATAATAATAATAATAAGAAGAAGAAGAAGAAAACTTAAGAACAATACTTTGTTTGCCTACTGCAACCACACTAATAAACTACTACTAATGTATTTTGTGTTGCTATTGCAAAACTGCAATTTAAAACTATTTAGTCGACCCATTTTTTAATATCCCAGCAGACATACCAACAAAGCACAAACAAAAAAAAAATGACCTCAGCACTGCTAATCTAGTCATAAATTTACCTCGGCAGGGCTATTTTTATCATACCTTTTCCTCAGTAGCTAATTATTTGAATCATAAAGGTACCTTAGCAGTGCTACTCAAATCACAAGTGAGGGACGTTTACACAGAAATGCAGCAAGACGTTTTGCTAAGTTAGCTTAGCGTGCTAACATTACTATCCTAACCCTGTACAGCTTGTATATTTCAGCTGGAAAACAGCCAATTTGTGAAAGGGCAGTAAGCTCATACCAATCTTGATAAGCAATGCTGAATAATGTTTGTTTGCTTGTTTGTTTAAGTTAAATCAATATAGAGTATAAATGACTCCATCTCTGTATACAGAAGTGCTACAAGAGCTGCCACTTTAAAAATCCACCATTTCTCCATTGCTGGTTCGGAGACGGATATTTTTTGTGTAACAGCAAAAATATTAAAGAGGTTTCTTTCACAGTCAGAGAGTCAAAACAATTCCTCAGATGCACACGTCACCCACTGGTATTTAGCAGCTGTTTATGATGTATTTACAGCGAATCTATTCCTTCTGTTCGCTTAAAAGAAAATGCAGATGTTTGAGTGAAGAGGACAATTAACACCAGCTCACAGACCATTTTAATTACAACAATATAACATGCAAAACACCACACAGCTTGTGAGGCGAGGGAGTGCACTGTAGACGAGCAAAGTCAGGTAATGTCATGTCATGTCAGTATACCCCTCTAAATGCCACTAAAAGCACCAAAATGTATTGAAACCATAAAGTATGTCCATAAAACGCACTCATGCAATGCCACATGTAAACATATGGTAACAATATATATATATATATATAAACATACAGCAGTTAATTATTATCACATTATGTTACAGATTACAGAATGTCAGATTGATAGATGGAGCACCATCAAATAAATTCTAAGGCTGTTTGTGATCCAGAAACATTCATACTCAATATTCAACACTAACACCATTGCACTAACTTCAGCAGACAATAAAACAATTGGGGAACTTTTTGAAGAGTTTACACTACGTCTCATTCATCCTTTATAGCAAATACATGAATACAACCTCCATCTTCATGTTTTCTTTAGATTCTAGATACTAGATTTCAACATTATCTCCAGTAAAGGTATTGTTTAACATCCATTCCAACATAAAGCATGGGTAGAAGTATGTGGAAAGTGATACATAAGAAGATTTGAGCTTGACTTTGTATGAGCTTAAGAATGAGAGACACAATGGATAAACAACCCCCAAAAATAATAACCATGATTTCAGACAGAATATAGAAAGTGTCTGCAAACTTTTATATTCAGGAAAGACAGATTGATAAAGGGATAGAACGACAGAATAGACAGATATGCAATTAAATACAGAGAGAGATACAGATGTTAAGATAAAAATCTTAATATATAAAAACAGAAAGGAAATGCATGGGTAGCAGAAGCTGTTGGGTTGTGTTCTAGACGAGGCTGAGTTGTTTTTAGCCAAATGTTTTTTGTATGTGTGTGTGTGTGCACGAGTGTATGTGTGTGTGTGTGTGTGTGTGTGTGTGTAAACTCCACAGGGTCACTGCTCTGAACCTTTTTCACACACCCGGCAGGGCAGTCCTCTCACATACACACATCCCTCGGCACTGCTGGATTTCTGGGTCACACTCTAACCCTGCTGGGGAGCTGTACAGCTACTGGCAGAAACCCAGGGCAAGTGGAGTAACACACACCCAATGCATGTGTGTATATATGTGGTGTGTGTGTGTGTGTGTGTGTGTCTGTGATGACTGTTTTGACGGCTTCTAAGCTAGTTTCTGTGGGTTTCACATTCACATTTGGTGTGTATATAAATATCTACATGGGCGTGTGTGTGTGTGTGTGTGTCACCGGTTGTGTATAACCGTCTGTAACAGTGTAACATGTGACATTCAGCAAAGGATGAACGCACAGTTGAATTCTGCTATAGGGACTGGTGTTTTTGTTTCTGCTCATCCTGAATCATTTCTGCTCTTCAGCCTCTTACACACATGTGGAGAATATATCTAGAGCTCTTTTTTTGCTATAATTTTGCTATTTATAGGTATATGTTTGAGTAAAATGAACATCTTTGTTTAATTCTACAAACTACGGACATTTCTCCCAAATACCAAATAAAAATATTGTCATTTAGAGCATTTATTTGCAGAAAATGAGAAATGACCGAAACAACAAAAAAGTATGCAGAGCTTTTAGACCTCAAATAATGCAAAGAAAACAAGTTCATATTCATAAAGTTTTAAGAGTTCAGAAATCAATATTTGGTGGAATAACCCTGTTTTTTAATTACAGTTTTTACAGTTTTGCATCTTGGCATGTTCTCCTCCACCAGTCTTACACACTGCTTTTGGATAACTTTATGCCACTCCTGGTGCAAAAATTCAAGCAGTTCCGCTTGGTTTGATGACTCATGATAATCCATCTTCCTCTTGATTATATTCCAGAGGTTTTCAATTTGGTAAAATCAAAGAAACTGATAATTTTTAAATAATCTCTTATTTTTTATTTAGTTGTACTTACAGTTCAGATATAAAGCATCTCATTTAAAGCCAGTACCTAGTTTAAGACTACCAACTGGAGTCATGAGTAGAACCGTACATGCAATAAACACTGTGGTTATTCCCACTGAAGTAATACAACAAGTACTTAGTATCTCCAAATTCTGCCTTTACTACCAAAATACCCTAAAACTCATCTTGTTACGTGCCCTAATAAAACTTAGATCTCAGATCTATACGTTTTAAAACCTGTTAGAGAAACATGCCAAGCCACTAAAGAGGAAATACACACAAGATGGATATCAGAGACCGCATCTAGAAACTTCCGCCCCTCTAACTGTCACACTGCACTCACCTGCTGAGACCACAGAGTAAAATAAGAGTACTGCATCTACACAGAGCAAACATTCACTTTCTGCAGTCAGGAGACACGCAAAAAGTGGCTCTGGTACACATTAAATATGTGGTACCATCTCAATATTAAGTAATCCTGGAATTGGAACAGAAACTACAGTATAGCAAAACCTATAGAAGGACCAATGCCAATAGCAGAACATCTTGCAGCATGATTGGTCTATTGCCGATACTGATCAAAAGCAAGGTTGAATGCCACATTGACCTTCATTCCTAGGATGCTGTATTTCACCACTTTTTGACCCCTACAATGTGTTTTATTTGCAGCAGCAATTAAGTGTATAACTGTGAACTGGCTCAAAACCACTGTCCCAACATATGAATCTTAGATAGAGCATCTATTAGTGATACTTAACATGGAAGAAATAACCTATAGCATGAGACTACAGCGGAAAAAAAAGTGTAAAATGATGAATATTACTTGATCTTCAATAAAATAAGTTAAAAAAAAAATCTGTATATTAATCTGGAATCCAGAAACTGCAATTGCAGCTTTGTTCCATGTTTAAAATGAAGTCTGCTCTGTGTGTTACACTTGTATGTGTGTGACATACCAGCCTACTTTACCCTGATTGGCTAGATGCAGCATAAAGGTGAACTATGCAGAGCTTTTTCAGCATGTGGCGACACTGCTAACTAACAGCATAGCTTTACAGTACGTGCACTCTTGCTATTTTTGATGCATTCTTGTTGCATCCTATTAACTTTAATGGAGACAGCTGTCACATGTCATGGTGCACTTTACTTAACAGGATACGCTGAGGTTAAATATAAAATGTGGACACGATAATAGTAAAGATAAGCTTTTAGCTAGCTGGACTTGTCCAGAGTCTCATCAGAAATAAAGATGACTTTGCAGACATTTGATAACTTCACCTCCGTTTACAGCAACTTCTCTCTGCTCTCCTGCTCCCAAACTGAAGCTCAGCCCCAAAGGGTTAGGAAGACTGGTGCAGAAAACTGTATTTGTGTGTGTGTGTGTGTGTGTGTGTGTGTGTGCATCTCAGACAGAGGAAACGAGAGGTGGAATGAGGGGAAGAAAACAGAGAAGACAGAAAGAGGAGGAGAGGAAAAGAGAAGTGCGAGTGTGTGGCCATAGCACTTGTATGTGAGGGCCCCAGAGGATATAAACACTCGACAGTGGAAGATTAAAGCGAGTGACATCTCCACCCGCACGCAAGAAACACACGCACTCTCTCGCCTCAGCCTATCCCACACCTTCCCTTTCTCCGTCTCTACACCTCCCTGTGCTGCGGAGGTGCTGCACGGACCTGTCCCATCTCTCCTCCTGCCTTCACCACCTGTCACAAAGAAGCGATTTACCTCCGCAAATCAAAACCGTGTTGAGAAGCGTGCTTTAAAAAGCACTTCTTATACATGTCTACAGATTTGATGTGCATAAATAAGAAGCATGTTCAATCTTTTGCTACTTGTCTATCATTGTTTGTTGATTTGATTACTGGTATTTTATTAAAAACACTATTGGTTTAATGCTGTAAAATAAGAAGCCTTCTATAAGCTGATAATCAAAGACCACTGAGTGAGTGTGAGTTCTCAAAGACACTCATCTACAAGAGGTGCTACTCAGTTCAGCATGTGGCCTAAAAGGTCAGTGGTCATGCAGAGAGCTCCACACTGTCAAGCACCAGTCCTAATTTAACGGCATTTACATCACACTAAGTAGTGTGATTTTCTGACAACAATTAAAGTGAACCTTCTTGTGACTTTAATCTAGATGATGCTGTGTGCGTGCGTGCGTGTTTTTTTTTTTTTTTTTTTTTTAAACCAGTGCCACCACAAGAGTTGTCTCGAGATCTTGTGCAAGTGATTGCAGGGTCTGGTCCTCCGGTCACGTCTGACTTTGAAAGCTCTGACTCTTTAAGCTCCTGTCTGCTCTTGTCTGTCTTTCTATTAACAGGCTCTACAGTACATCCCAAATCTAAGACAGTGTAAATCTAACATTACTCAACCCGGTAGAAGAACACAACATCTATAAAACCTTTCCATCTATAAAAACGTTATTTAAAGCCATTCATCATTTCCATTGTCACTGGTGGCAAACACAACCCAAAACATGACAGATCCGTTCCGTTTTAAAACTGGCAATGTGTTGTTTTCATTAAATAGAAAAAGTATACTAGCTGTAGGTTTCAGTGATGCCCCACGTTTTTAATTAACACAGTTTTATCGTGGTTTCTAGTAGTCTTATGGGGTTGGGATTTGCCCGTCTTACCAGCATATGAGAAGTCCTGTTATATTTCAGTTTAGAGTTTGCATGGTCTTCCAAATCTTGTCCAACATCCACAATTCCCCTGAACAAGCCACATGCCTTGTTAATTATGGTTTCAGACTCTGCAACAATAATTAGAGTGCTTAATATTTTGAAAAGGTGTTTTTTTTAATGTTACAAAAGACTAACTATGCATTAGCTTTTGTGGAATGTATTTTGTTTTATGCTTGATTAACAAACAAGGCAGTGTTTACTTGTCCCCAAATTAAAAATAAATGAGAAAGTGTGCAATGTGCAATTGTTTTCATAAAATGGAAAAAAAGTATACTAGTTGACTGACTAATTGTAGCTTATGTTATTTAAATTATTAACATTATACTATTGCAACTGATTGTTCTTGATCAACACATTTTTAGTATGGTTTCTGGTAGTCATATGTGGGTCTTACCAGCATATGAAAACCCTCATTTTAGTTTACACGGTCTTCCAGATCTTATCTGACATCCACAATTCCCCTGAACAGACATTTCTTAACAGTGGCCATATAGAAACTGTAAGCTTAAATGCTAAAATTATTTTTGATTGGTTGCTTAGAGGAGCCCATGTTTGAAATGTGTTAAAACAAAGTTTAAAACCAGGAAATGTAAGTTCCTTACAAGCCACATGCCTTGTTAATCATGGTTTCAGCCTCTGCAACAATTAGTTTAACGTTTTAAAAATATGTTTTTCTTTTTTTATTTTAACTGTGCATTAGCTTTTGTGGAATGTATTTTGTTCTATGTTTGATTAACTAACAAGGCTGCATTTATTAGTCCCATATTTAAAAAATAAATTAATAAAAAATAAGAAAAGTGTACAAGGAAACTGGCAATGGGCTGTTTTCATGAAACAGGAAAAGTATACCAGCTGGCTGATTGTAGATTATGTCCCTTCAATTAACATTGTTTTTGCAATAATGCCCCACCTTCTGTATTAAGACATGATTTTATCATGATTTTGCTAGTCCTATAGGGGTTGTGATGTGCCTGTCTTACCAGCATATGAGAAGTCCCCTTTTAGTTTTAGTCTTCCAGATCTTATTGGATTTCCTCAATTCCACTGAACAGACATTTGTTAACATAGGCCAATATAAAATCTGAATAATTTGATTGGTTGCTTGGAGGAGCCCATGCCTAATATGTGTTCAAACTAAGTGTGGGGGGTTAAAAGAAAAAAAAATGAGGAGGATGAGAGGAAAGGAAAGAATAAAGGTGGATTTGGGGGAGGAAGGTAAAAGAAGAAGGAAAAGGGAATAATAAAAAAGGGCTGTATCTCCTACTTTGGTTTTGGTTTGTTTTGTTTATTATTATTTCCTTTTTCCATTTATCGGACTTATTTCAATATACAGTCCTGTTTTTTTCCCTCCTTAAAAAAAAAGAAGAAAAATAAACAGGACTGTATAGAAATAAGTAAAATGCTCAAAAAATGTTACATTAGGTGAAGGCTTGAGTTTCACCACTCATGTAAAAGTTGTGAGGTGGTATCAAACCCCACATTCACAGACCCTGCAGGCTTGTGCAGTGTTCTTAAGCTTACAAGGGACATGGAAAATAGAAAAGGCCATGGGACAAAATTTTAGTCCCATGACATTTGGCTTTTACAAATGCATTAAGAATTCTGATGGTGGTCTTTGGAATCAAATTGCTCTGTTTAGTGCGTGTGTGTGTGTGTCTGTCTCTCTCCATTCTGCACCACTCTTGCACTTCAAAGCAGACATGTCACTCCCAACCACTGCCCTGTCAATGTCTCATTAACTGTGGATCTCATTAGCATGCACTTGCACATGAAATGCACGCACACGTTTTAGCTGCTGCCATCACGTTTCCTCCTGAAACACCAAGCACCCCCCCACCGCCACTGAGTTCCTACCACTGTCACGCCTGCAAAGTGACACCATTCCCCCATTTTTAACGAACTGCGAACAAAAAATGACAAAAGCAAAAAAGATGTGTGTGCAAGAGCAGATGTGCTCTTCCCTTACCACACTCCTAACAAGCCTATCTGATAATAACCTCGACTAGGTTGGTCAAGAGGGTTCTAGGGGGTCATCAATGCTCCAGAAAGCATGAAATTCTTCAAGTGATGGCGCCAACAAGAAACGCACAGTTTAAAAAAAAAAAAAAAAAAAACACCTTGCATACCTTTATTTTTTCTTTTGCCAACCGACTCACAATCACTAGGCAATTAATAGTAAACACTAACCCACTCAACCAATCACAGTGTCTAGAGCCCTGGCATGCTAACAACCAAGATGCTGGGGGGCTTTATAACCTTCTAGCTTATACTCAGACTTCAGCATGAAGTAAAACAAGCATGTGGACTGATGTGGTAGAGAAATATTATGGGATTTTACACAATTATGATATGGGTATGCAGTTCTTGTAAGAGGTGCAGCTCCACCAAAGAGACTTAGGAAACCATCTCATTCACTCCAGTAGAAAAAATCCTCTATTATCCAAAAGATGTTGAGGAATTGCTGTGATGACTTGAATTGAGATCAGCCCACCTCACCAAAATTCATCTTAAATGTAGTGGACGGGTGCTCTGAGTGGTAAAACAGACTAAGGTGCTGCAACTATGATCAGGTGATCGTTGGTTCGAATTCTATATATGTAGCTTGCCATAAGGGCCAATTGGCCTTGTTCTCTCTGGGTGGGTAGATGGTGCTCTCTCACCTTATCACTCCTAGGGTAATGTCATTTAGCATAAGGTGTCTTTGAACTGATGTATCAGTTCAAAAACATGCATGGGCTGACTACACATGTATTAGAGGAGGCATGTGCTAGTGTTTACCCCCCTGGTGTTGTGGCATCACTAGTGATAAGAGGGGAGTCCTAGTGAATGGGTTGGGCAATTGGCTTTGTAAATTGGGGAAAAAGTGGGGAATAAAAATAAAATTAAATAAAAAAAAAAAAATAGCGGATGGGGCACCACAGCTCCACAGCTCAGTGCTTAGGAATTTATACCACATGTTTAAGGCCATGTCTGGCTTTTTTTTAGGTATCGTGCCAATAGGTTAAGGTTTATCTGCTTCACAGATTCCTATTCTTTTGGCAATAGATAAGCTGTGCTTTTTGCACATTTGCACATCTGTGTCAGCAGTGGGTGCAGGGGTAATGTAATTGGATGCATTCTTTAGAAAGAGGTGATCACAAACATTTAGTGATAGTGTAACTTTGTAAGTGATAGTTACTAACAGTTACTAATAGTAACTACTAACATTCTACTCAAATAGCAACAGGTGGAAAGTAGAACGAAGGGTTAGGGTGAGAGTGTGTGTGTGTGTGTGTGTGAGAGAGAGAGAGAGAGAGAGAGAGAGAGATGTGAGATGCCCAAGATAAGATGTTCAAATATCACCCAGCACCTGTCAATGAGTCACCTGCCCAAACGAGAGGTGATAAGTTTGTGTGGGGTGTGTGTTTGTGTGTGTGTGTGGTGTGTGTGTGTCAATAAACTACACAGTTTTCCAGTAATCACACACTTTTGTAATACTTGTGTTTAGTGCTAGTGCTAAGAATAGATGGCAGTTAGCTGAGTGTTAAGTGTGAATGTGTTTCTACCATGTTTTTTTTGTGTGTGTTTTACCAAGAGAGCAAAGCAGCTCAAAGCTTTAAGTGTTGAGAGTGTCCAGCTCAACAATCTGTGTGCGTACACGTGTGTGTGTGTGTGTGTGTGTGTTCCTCTCTCCATCTCACGCACCATCACTTTCTCCATGCTGCATCCACACACTCGCACATTTCTTCTAGGCGGAGCTAGAGCCCGCAGTGACATCATCCTTCACCAATGGGTGCTCAGTGCGTCTCGTAGGGATGCAGAGCACTGCACACTCCATTCACACTCCCTCACACACTCGCTCACTCACTCATTGTGCGCCCGCCACGCGCAGACCAAACAACAATCCTCGTGTAAATAAACAATTGTAAAGTAAACAAGCACAGCGGCATGCTAAGGGATCCCCGGCAACCCAGAAAACGTGCTTCACACACACACACTTATATACACACACACCCTCGTGAGAGACTTAATCACTGCAGTTTACTGATACACCACTTTTTTTTTTTTTCATCTCAGCTTGTAATTGTAACACTACCATTATTTTACTCAATTATTTATTCCTTAAAATATTCTTCTGCATACACTCCAGGAAATAAACACACACACAAACACACGTGCGGATAAAGAGGTAGCTGTTAAAAGAATAGGACCTGTGTGTGTCACAGCTGTGGTGACACAGTGTGAGTGTGTGTGTGTGTGTGTGTGTGTAAGTCAGAAGGAAAGGTCAGAGATGAATGGCGAGGCTCTCAGCACCAGCCGTTTTAGAAGAGCTGAGAGAGCCGAGACTCAGATAGAGAAGTTAAAGAGAGGGAGAGAGAAAGAAAGAGAGAAAGAGAGAGAGAGAGAGAATAGTGGATGGGGGAGGGGGGGGATCAGAATGGCTAATATTCTAAAGCACTGGTGCCACCTACTGGTTAAATCATTCTGTCCTCCCTTCCCCCACACTCAAAAACAAAACACAGTCAATTTCTTACCATTTCATCCACACCTCTCTCTATCTCTCTCTGCTTATCTATCCTTGTCTTTCTCTCTCTCTCTCTCTCTGCTTTTCTTTCTTTGTCTCTCTCTCTCTCTCTCTCTCTCTCACTCGGTTTCTCTCCTCCTCTCTCTCTGTCTTTCTTTCTTGATCTTTCTCTCCCCCTCTCTCTCTGTCTGTGTTTCTTACTCTGTTTCATCATTTCTCTTTATCTCTGTTTCTCTCTTTCATTCTGTCCCTCTCCCTCTCAATCTCTTTCTCTCTGCTTATTTTCTTTCTCCCCGTTTCACTGGCTTTTTAAATATTCCTTAACCTCTCTCGTTCCCTCTGTTTTTTTACTCTCCCTATATTTCTCTCTTTCTTTCTCTGTCTGTCTTTCTGCTTCCGTTTTTTGTTCTCCCTATTTCTCCCCCCCCCCTTTTTTTTCAACTTCTCTTTCTCTCTGCTTCTCTCTGTTTTTTTTCACTCTCCCCTTATTTCTCTTTTTCCTTCTGTCCCTCTCTCCCACTTTTGATCTTTTTCAATCTCTCTTTCTCTCTGCTTCTGTCTTTCTCTCTCCTTCTGTTTCTCTTTTTTCTCTAGCTCTCCTTTTGTTGATCTCTTTCTCAATCTCTTTCTCTCTGCTTCTCTCTCTGATTTTTTTCTTTTTTTTTCTGATGTTTCTCACTCTCCTTTTCTCTCTCGCTCTGTTTCTCTTACTTTCTCTAGCTCTCCTTTTGTTGATCTCTTTCTCAATCTCTTTCACTCTGCTTCTCTCTCTTTTTTTCACTGTCCGTTTCTCCCTCTCCACCTTTCTCTCCCTCCCTCCGTTGATCTCTTTCTCAAACTCTCTCTCTCTGCCTCAATATCTCCCTGTTTCCCTATATCAATTTCTCTCTCTCACTGTCTCTCCATCTGTTTCTCTATTTCTTTCTCTCTTTCAATATGTTTCTCATTGTTTCTCTAGATCTCTCTCTCTCTCTCTCCTTTTGTTGATATTTTTCTCAATCTCATTTCTCTGCTTTTCTCTCTTTTTTTCACTCTCCCTGTTTCTCCCTCTCCACCTTTCTCTCCCTGCCTCTGTTGATCTCTTTCTCAAACTCTCTTTCTCTCTGCCTCATCTCTCTCTTTCTCTCTCTCATGAATACTGTTCTTTTTTTTTCTAAGGTTTTATGGAAGTACTCTGTAGGACACTTGTTTGATGAATGCAGTGTTCCACAGGTTCCAGGCCAGACTGTTTACAGGCTGCTTTCAGCTGAAATCTATACATTAATGAGCAGCACTTTGCAGCTACATACAGTCTCACACAGAGCAGATCAATGCTAAGCAGCAGTGCAGGGATCCACATTGGGTTACAGTGTTCTCCTCAGGCTAATCAGCGAGTGGGTTCACTCCCATATTCTCCACTCTGATCTACAGACATCAAGGCCAGAACACAGCAACCCAAACACCAAGAACGCCCCACCAAACCCAAACAAACCCAGAGTCCTGTCCATGACTGCTTTGCTACTGTAACCATCAGAGAATGTTCTCCACCACATAGAGATTTTTTTTTATTTTGTTATATTCTATAAAAAGTGCTGGGTCACATGATCTCAAATCTAGAGTATCTGTCAAAGGACAACCTTCTTTCAAATTAATTAAAGCACAGGAACACAGTTTTCTCAGTGTATTGAAGAAGTTCCTGGAGGTGCTGAATAATAGATGCAGTTTTTCCTTCACACAGTGAAGCTCCAGCTCAGTTGATCAGGTTTAGATCAGGGGATTGTGGAGGACAAACACTTCTTGGTTTACTCTGTAATTCCATATGTGTCTCTTATTGTTTTTTCTGTTTTTAAACTTAAATTAAATTAAATTACTGCGCATACTGAGTTTTCAAATATGTACTTTTAAGTGGTACTGTTTAGATTTTCTTCCTCCCTAAACTGTAAAAATCTCTTTGTGAAATTCAGTTTAAAAATAGCAGTTTTGTTTAACTCAGTAAATACAACTGGACACGTCATTCATTCAGAGTGTTCATTTGAGTTGAATACAGTTTAATGATTTGTTACAGAATAAAGTAGTTTTGTGTATTTGGAACCGTTTTTTTTTTTTACAGTGGAATAAGTAAAAATAATCTATTATTTGAGTGTTTCCCCTTCATCCCTGAAGCGATGTTCTCTCAGTCGTAATATTTGAGTCAGGTTCCGGCGCTACATGTTTCCCCTCGGCAGGGTGTTCACAGCATCATGAGTCAGCCTGGAGTCACGCTTTGCTCAGCATCCATGTTTTTATTATGCCTGGTTTCACTTCCCTCACGTTTTCCAGTAGTTGCTCTCGTTTCTGTGCTTCTCATGTTTTAGACTGTCTTCCTTGTTTTGCAGAGCTGGCCATGACCATGTGTAGTGAATGAATGCAACTGTACAAAACGCATACATTGTGTTATATGTGTGTGTGCACGCAAATTTGTTTGTGTGCACGCAAAATAGTTTGTAAATCGATTAAAATAAATAATTAATTACACAATTTAGTGAGTGAGTAAGTGAAAAAGTGGAGAGGAGGGAAGTGTATAAAAATTAGTTAGTTATGAGATTTAATCCATATTTCAATGTAAATTAAAAAGTAAATCAACAGTATTGATGGATTGTATGTATGTATGTATGTATGTATAGATTGTGTATACACTGCTAAATAATTCCATTAATGTGTCACTAGGCTCTGCGAAAAGAGTGAATTATTTGGGGCCAAACTTAAAATACATTTAAGATACAATTGCAGATAAAAATACATTTATGTGTTTAAGTTTCCAGATTAATCTTGTGCCTTAATGCATTAAAGCTAAAGGCACTATTACATATTTGCATATTTATTCATTTATTTATTTGTTTGTTTATTTATGTGCTCTTTAGGCCTCTAATCATGCTATAGCACTCAACCCTCCCATTGGTCAATCAGCTGTTGTTGCTGCTCGTACTGTCCGTCACAACTAATACAGGAAAAAGCAGAAACGAGCTCTGCGTGTCGTTTTTCTTTCTTTTTTTTTTTTGTCAGTTCCGCTGACTTTCTGCTGTGCTGGTTTACAACAGTAGGCCTGTGTTACTTCAGCACAGAGCTGTGTGGATTACAGCAGCAGCACCAGGTGCGTCCCACTCTACACCTGCAGGTGAGAGGCGACGCCCGCACACCATCTGCTGCCCCGCCCCCTTCATTCTGCAGCTTTCCAGCCTCTTGCATAGTTCCCTGCCCAACTGCACTTTCAGAAGTCTTTAAACACCCAAATGTGTCACTGATCCTCAAACAAACACAAGAGTGAGACATATACAGTGAGTCCAGGAAGTATTTGATCCCTTGCTGATTTTCTTCGTTGGCCCACTAATAAAGACATGATCTTTCTATACTTTTAATGGTAGATGTATTCTTACATGGAGAGACAGAATATTAAAAAGAAAATCCAGAAAATAAATCTAAGGAATATATATTAATTGATTTGTATTTCATGGAGTGAAATAAGATCCCTTAGTATTCATTAGCAGTTCTGGCTTTTACAGACCAGTTAGACACTCCCAATCAACTTGTTACCTGACCTGAAGCCACCTGTTCTCACTAATCACTTGTGTGAAAAACACCTGTCCACAGAATCAGACAGATCACACAGATTTCAAGTCTCCAACATGGGTAAAACCAAAGAGCTGTCACAGGACCTCAGAGTCAGAATTGTTGACCTTCACAAAGCTGGAATGGGCTACAAAAAGATTAGTAAGGTGTTGGATGTGAAAGTAACAACTATTGGTGCAATTATCAGAAAGTTTAAAGACTATAACATGACAATCAACAGACCTCGGCCCGGTGCTCCAAAGAAGATTTCGCCTCGTGGGGTGGCAATGATGCTGAGAACGGTCAGAAATCGTCCTGCAACCACTCGGCAGGAGTTAGCAAATGACCTGAAGGCAGCTGGGACCACAGTTTGCAAGGAAACAATTGGCAACACTTTGCGCAACAATGGATTCACATCCTGCAGTGCCCGAAAGGTACCCCTGCTGAAGAGAGCACATGTGGAGGCGCGCCTCAAGTATGCCAATGATCATTTGAAAGATGAACCAAGTTATTGGGAGAAGGTTTTGATGGATGATGAACAATATTATACTAGAACAGTGAGGATGATGAACAATACTATTATACTAGAACAGTGAGGATGATTAACAATATAACACTAGAACAGTGAGAATGATGAACAATATTATACTGAAACAGTGAGGATGATGAACAATACTATGCAAGAACACTGAGGATGACTTACAATACTTTTGTAGAACAGTGAGGATGATGAACAATACTATTATACTAGAACAGTGAGAATGATGAACAATACTATTATACTAGAATAGTGAGGATGAACGATATTATACTAGAACAGTGAGGATGATGAACAACATTATACTAGAACAGTGAGGATGATGAACAATATTATACTAAAATCGTGAGAGTGATGATTAATACTATTCTAGAACAGTGAGGATGATGAGCAAAAGGATTCTAGATCCATAAGAGTAATAGATGAGGGAAATCTACAACCATGAGAGTGATGATCAATACTATTCTAAAACAGTGAGGATGATGAACAGTACTGTGCTAGTACAGTTAAGGTGAGGATGATGAACACAAGGATTTTACACTGTAAAAAGAGGACCACATTTACTCTTTAAAACGAAACTTGAAGGCGTTCAATATTCAGTAACTGTTAATAATATACACTATAAACAATCAGGGACGTCAGTAATGTGTTACTCTAATCTGACCATTTTTTTCAGCAACGAGTAATCTAACTCCTCAGTAATCAGATTAAAGATTAAAAAATTACTTATCCAAGTCACTGTGCGTTAATGTTTTTGTCTTTTTCCTTAGTAAAAAGATATTGTAGCGTCCGGCTGGATAAACTGAAAGGATGGACGGAATTAAAAGTGGATTAAATTAAAAGTGACTTAGGTTTAAAATCAAGTAATCCATAAAGTAACTAAAGCGGTAATCAGGGGGTAATCAGATTATCTATCTATCTATCTAAAAATCGACAAAAATGAAGATACTTGTCTTTAATTGGACAGTGCCATCACTGATAACAATACCAATACAATATTACGATATTTCTCAACCTACTTCAGACATGGAATGAGGAATGTTCTCCAGGCATGTTTGCAGATATTGATAGCCTTTTCATTCTTCTCTTCCACTGATAAATGAGCTTCCTACTTATTGGTCTGCTTTAATACGTCTACCTCACACATCCACACACGTATGCTGCACTCCATTCATCTCATCCTCAACCAGTATAGACACAAACCCAGCCAAACACATATCTGTATACCTGTCTCACCTCACATCACTGAATTCTCAACACTGTGCACATGTATACAAAGCTGTTAACAGCAGCAGAATATTTTTAAACTGTATTTTTTTTATGTTAGTAGTTGATAAATATAAAATATTTAAACTGACATTAATCAATCTGCAGTTTAATTTAACATCAAAAAACTGTGCTCAGACCTAGAAAGCATATGATGACTAAATGGCCAGTGAAGCTGAATCTAATCAGCACAGTGAGCACAGAAACCTGATGACCTTTCATCAAACCTATCTGAGAACATGAGCGAGTCTTGCTGAACTCCTGAAAATAATCATAATCACACAGACAGATGATCTGATCACAGATTCACACTGGTACATGTAAAACCGCAGCATGAACATGCGACACTCGGAGAGGTGTGAACATGAATTGCAAGGTGTGATGTTCCAGAGAAGTGTAAAGGTGTGTGTGTGTGTGTGTATATGAATTAAGACTCTTGAGAAGTGATAGAAAAATAATCTGTCACACATCTTGATTATATAACATGAACATGAATTATCAGCAATTATGTTTTAAAACATTTTCCCCAATGTTCCACGACTCACTGGACACTTTATGAGCTCCATTTATCTTATAGGCCACTGTGTGTAGTACTATTTAAAAACCTGCAAAGAATGTACGTGCTAAGTGCTTGTAGAAAAATGTATCAAACAATTCTAATATGTGAATGGTGTGCACCTTTATAGGTTTAAGTATTTTAGACAATTAAAAAGACAATTTAATTAATAAAGTTTGTCTCAACAATAATAAATATTCTAAAGCATATTGTTATAAAAAAAACTCAAATAAAGTTGTTTAACACCAGGAACTAAGCTGCTTTAGTAACACTTTACAAAATGCGTCACAAATAACAGCACTTACGACATTATAACATTATTTTTTATGCATTAAATGTTTAAGTAATGTCTCAACTACAAACTACAAAAACTGATACTAGTTGAAAACACATTAACATTATTAAATGCTGGGCTCCGAGTGGTCCAATGAGCTAAGCGTTGCCACTATGATTGGGAGGTTTGAATCCTGTTCATGCAGCTCGCCATCTGCTGCCGCCAGAGCCCTGAGAGAGCACAACTGGCCTTGCTTTCTCTGGGTGGGTAGATGGTGCTCTCTCCCCACATCACTCCAAAGAAAGGGTGATGTCGATCAGCACAAGGCATCTGTGAGCTGATGTATTGGAACTGAGTCGCTGCGCTTTCCTCCAAGTGTTAAATGGTATCAAGGTAAAAGACAAAAGGTGGTAAATAGTATTAAGGTATTGATCCAGACTAGTTCATAAATAAATTGAGCAAGTACTTGGTGAGAAGAATAAGCACATCATCCAAGAACGCTATATTTAGCTGGCTGGATAATAATTAGATCATATGTATGGGCCATCTTACACTAAAATCACACTTATTGAAAAAGAACTTCGTACACCACATGATTAATAACAAAAAATGACTGAAAATGGGCTGTTCTCCAGTCAGCAATGGCTCTAGACCGGTGGAAACTTTTGAATCTCTTTTAAAAAGACACTTTGTTGTGCATGTTTCTGCACTACTTTGAACATGACAAACTGACATATAGATTTACTCAGTGTTTTAATCCAAGGGACACAAAACATGCCCTTGGAAAAATACTGATAAACCGATAAAGGCATGTGAAGTTGTCCACCATATCTGGAAGCCTAGGCGTTGTTTGTGGCTACATTTATTTGATTTTTTTCTGAGTGCCAGTTCAACAACCTTGCGAGAGTGAGTCTTTTATCGGTGTTTGTTTATTGATTATTGTTGATTGAGCAGTGGTGGATTGGATCGAGGAGCAGAGCACTGCTGACTCGGCCAATTCTGCCAATTCCTGCTACTTTAGTGATCGAGTCATTAAGCCTGAGCCATTTGTAAATGTTACAAACATTAATGCGGTTGCCATAATATGCACATTTGCGCAGAAGGCCTTATTAGCAGCTCTACAGAGAGGCTATGTATGTATGTAGTGCAGTGCAGCACTGAGCAATGACGTCACAGCGACTGTTGCAATAAAGCAACTCGCATTGTCTTTAAAGAAGGTCAAAGGAGAACCAATACGCTTTTTTTTTCTGCTAATAGACCATTTAACCTGAGCACTTGCCTTTCAATTCACTGATCTGAACCTGTATTAAGATCAATCTTAATAACCTAGTGAAATATTATGCTATAGTGCACTAAAGTGTACTTGCAGCCACATTATTAATCAGTATATTTAAAGAGTGCTAAAATAGACCAACTTTTTTTGTGCTTATTATACTTTACTTTACTGCAATTTTTAGTCTGTTACAAGTTTTAAATGTATTTTTTTTATGAGTAGTTGTAATTTAATTAACTTTTTAAAAAGTTACATGATATATTGCACTTTAAGTGAACTACAGTAACGGTTGTTTTTAACACACTTTGCTAAAAATGTGCAAAAGCATATTTAAAAATTAGGATTTTAGAAGCATATTGAATCACATTAAACTAAATCTGTACTTCATAGTAGCCTTTTTTTAAATACACTATACTGTACTTTTTAAAAAGTATGATCAAAGTTTACTTTCAAACATTTGATGAAAGCATAACATTAATGTACTTTAAATATATATATTTAGGTCAGTAGTTGGTTAGTATATTTACAGCATACTTAGACATTTCTCAATATGTTATAAGTGCAATTAAGTATATTTTCTCACCAGGGTAAACAGAGAGACAGAGGAAATTGTAGTAAAGGGAAAAAAGTGGGGACTCAGGCTGCACTGTCTAGACTCACTCTCCTTCAGCGTCTCTCTCTCTCTCTCTCTCAGATTTATTTGTCCATCTCCTCACGGCTAATGACTACATGTGTTCTGCTGCTGGTCAGTGGTGAACACGCCAGACGAAACATTTTAGGAGAGCGGTGGTCCGGCGCAGCATTCCAGAAAGGAACACGCTTTCCTCTGATTGCTGGTCAGCGTATTTTCTGAGCCACTGCTCCGGACAGCAGTGCGGACGCGCAGGGAAACCGAGAGCATGTGGGCCCGTGTGTGTCCTCCATGACCACCATGTCCTCTCGTAATTGAAACGGGGAGGTCCGCTCCTTCAGTCGTGTTCGGTGGCATAATGTGGAAGAAAAAGGCCATCTGGCAGTCTCAGTGTCCGGGGAGCGGCGGGCTACCAGGGGAAACAGGAAGTGACCGCTGTAACACCTGGTCACCCTACTTGCGCAGAGACACATGGACAGACACTAGGAGAGATTTATGGGCCGTATCTGGAGGGTTAGGGCCCTGGTGTGTGTTGAGGTGGCTGGGAAAAGTCAAAAGCAGGACACGTGTTAATGCTTCTGGAGAGTCCTTTAAAACAGAATATCTGCAGGGAAGAGAACTGCTGTACGAAATATGCATATAGTTAATAGATATTTATGGACAAATATGTGCTAAAAAAAAGAGAATCTAAAATATACAGCTCTGGAAATAATTAAGAGACCACTTCAGTTTCTGAATCAGTTTCTTAGATTTTTGCTATTTATAGATATATGTTTGAGTAAAATGAACATTGTTGTTTTATTCTATAAACTACAGACAACATTTGTCTCAAATTCCAAATAAAAAAATAGGAAAACAGTTATTTACAGTATTTATTTGCAGAAAATGAGAAATGACTGTTTTCAGACCTCTAATAATGCTAAGAAAACAAGTTCAGAAATCAATATTGGTGGAATAACCCTGGTGTTTAATCACAGTTTTCATGCCCCTTGGCATGTTCTCCTCCACCAGTCTTTCACACTGCCTTTGGATAACTTTATGCCACTCCTGGTGCAAAAATTCAAGCAGTTCAGCTTGGTTTTATGGCTGTGATCATCCATCTTTCTCTTGATTGTATTCCAGAGGTTTTCAATAATTTTTAGGTGGTCTCATTTGTTTCCAGAGCTGTATACATCACTAGAGATATCCTAATGCAACTGTAACAATAGTTACACAATCTTATTTAATATCTAACATGGCCACAATTTCTTCAGCTAGCTAACTGCATACTGCACCAAGAGGAGAGAGAGGACAGAAACAATCCAATCAAAGCTGGGCTATAGTACGCTATGCTCTGCTAGGCTACATGACTTTACTCTGAGGCGAAAATAACAGGGTTGTAAATAGACTTCTAAAACCACATCTGGGCATTTTCCATAAAAAAAAAAAAGTCACATTCTTACTATTAATACATCAAATAAGAATTTATCTATGTAACCTTTCTAAACATACCACTAGATTTGGGCAGGACAATTTATTTTTTTTAACCATTACAACATGAATACTATTGCACTTAAAAAAAAAAAAAACATATAAAAGCACACGGACATGTTCTGCTATCTCGAAAACTGTTGGAGGAGCAGCAGCTCCAATAAAAACAGGTGAAATTATAATAATACAGAAGATTAAAACAAAACTTAATAGGAACGCAACACACTAATTAGGCATAAACAATCCAACATGTCCTATTTATTGCTGGTTTATTTGTGGGTAAACAGATGCAAGAAAGCAAATCATAAATCAGAGGATTTCACTGGCTTTCTACCAGGAATAACAATTCAGCCAAAACAGCTAATAATTAACCAAAGTTAGTGAGGGTCTGTTAGCTTTATGCAAATGAGCCCATGCTTACTGACCTTAACAGGCTTTCAGTCAGTGTTAGGGGTGTGTGGGTGAAGCACTGCTGTTAGGCTGTGTGTGTTTAAGGGTAAGCTGCAGGGGCGAGTGTGCTCCGTGCTCACACGGGTGTGTAAATATTTGAGAGTGCTATTCATTAATGCTGAGCCCTTTATTTAGCTCACCGGCTCTCCTCCAAAACTTCAGCCGCTGATTGTTTAACCCTGACACACACACACACACCTTACCATTTCAAGCACACACAGCCAGACTCTTACAAATTTATGTATACACACACACACACACACACACACAAAGATTTGTGAATGTGCACACGTACATTTACACATACACTTAGTCTTGATGCTCTGCTCTCCTGGGGTTGTCAGGTGAGGGTGTTTATAATACTGAGCAGATCCAGCATGAAGGTGTTGCTGATGAATTTCAGCTGGTCTACAAACACACACACAGACACACACAGACACAGAAACACAGAGACACACACACACACGCACACACACACACACACACACAAACACAGAGACACACACACACACACACACACACAGAAACACGCACACAGAAAGACACACGCAGACAAACACGCAGACAGACATGCAGACACACAGAGACAGCAACACAGACAGACATGCAGACAGACAAGCAGACAGACAGAGACACGCACACAGACAGACACGCAGACAGACAGAGACACAGAGACCCGCATGCAGACAGACACGCAGACACGCACACAGACACACGCACACAGACAAGCAGACAGACAAAGACACAGACACGCACACAGACAGACACGCAGACAGACACAGAGACACGCACACAAACATACACGCAGACAGACTGACACATGCACACAGACAGACACGCAGACACAAGCAGACAGACAGAGACACAGAGACATGCACGCAGACAGACACGCAGACACACACACACAGAACACACAGACACACACAAAGAGACACAGAGACATAGACAGACACACAGAGAGACACACAGAGAGACACAAAGGCAGAGACACACAGAGACATACAGAGAGACATACAGAGAGAGAGAGAGAACGAGAGAGACAAACACAGAGACAAACACAGAGAGACACACACAAAGAGACACACACAAAGAGACACACACAAAGAGACACATACAGAGAGACACACACAAAGAGACACACACAGAGAGACACACACAGAGAGACACACACAGAGAGACACACACAGAGAGACACACAGACACAAAGGCAGAGACACAGAGAGACAGAGAGAGAGAGACAGAGAGAGAAAGAGAGAGAGAGAAATACAGAGAGACACAGAGAGAGAGACAGAGAGAGAAAGAGAGAGAGACTTTTTTTTGACTTTTAACTACTCTTTATTCTAAATCAAGTGTCAAAAAAAACATCATCCAATTGGATTCAACTCATAAAAAGTCATGAGATAGATAAATAAATACAGCATTTTAAGAACAAATAGAACCAGCAGCATTAATCATTAAAAACAAGAACACAGTAAAATCACATAATCAGAGTAAAATAATCAGAGCAACTCTGGTGCAAAAAAGAGCTCGCCCTCCTCCACTGAACATACAGCCTCCTCACAACACCACACCAGCTGAAACTTCTCCAGGTCATTCATGCTTTTATAAAAGTTAAAAAGAGAGAGAGAGAGAGAGAGAGAGAGAGAGAGAGAGAGAGAGAGAGAAATACAGAGACAAACACAGAGAGACACACACAAAGGGACACAAACAGAAAGAGACACACAGACACAGCATTTAGCAAGAATGGGTATTTCTCAAGTGTAACTTGATTTCTTCACAACCACTACAGGACATGATTTACACATGTATTTCTGGACAAGCTGAGTAAAATAGTAAAATAATCAGTTATAACACATACGAAGAAATGGCAACAGTATAGATGTCTGTGGGTTCACTATTTGACAAACAACAGGTCATTGTTGCCCTTTCTACGTATGTGTTATATCTGATTATTAATTATTTTTAAGGCATTTACAACCTAATTAGTAACCATTAATAAACTAATTGTAAACTATTTATAAACCCTTTATAAAGGTAGTCTTATTTTAAAGTGGTACCAATAAATGCTCTAAATGACAAAATTTTTTATTTGGAATTTGGGAGAAATATTGTCCGTAGTTTATAGAATCAAACAACAATGTTGATTTCAATCAAACATATACCTAT
The DNA here is from genome assembly GCF_023375975.1 of Astyanax mexicanus. Lineage (NCBI taxonomy): Eukaryota > Metazoa > Chordata > Actinopteri > Characiformes > Acestrorhamphidae > Astyanax > Astyanax mexicanus. The sequence continues at coordinate 27,539,612 of NC_064413.1, read as the reverse complement.
AAATAACAAACATATACCTATAAAATAGGTCTCTTCATTTTTTTCCAGAGCTGTATATTATTGTTTGTAATGCTCAACATGGCTTCTGTTCACAAATAGTCCCACCTTTCAGCAAAAAGCTTGTACCACGAAACGAGAGGAGATTATTTGTTTGACTTTTGATAGTCTAAACAGCCAGAAACCACATGAAATCTGACTTTTCAAATCAGATACAAACCACATTAGGAGGTGGTTTGAAAGAGACTCAAATCTGATTGAAAAAAATAAGATCTGACTCGTCAACATAACCCTGAAAACAAGCAAAAAAAAAAAAGATCTGATCTCTATCACACTAAATCATTACTACAACTTTATGTCATACAGGGTCAGAAACATGTCTGGAATGAAGGAGAATATTTATGAAAATTGGTATATTTGATTTGTTGGCCAAACTCCTGCTTTAATTATCTGAACAGAATAAAATGACTCTAAAAGCAGCTGCTTAAGCACTTTATGAACAGACTGATCCCATGGCATTTTCCGCACACTTGTGTTTGGAAAAATGCTGTGGACAAGACTTTTTTTACTGGAGCAGCTGCTGCAGGAAGTGGTCAGTTTAGCAGGAGCAGATTCTGCCCTGAGGGAGGGAAGGAGAATCACAACAGGAGGGCACAATCGATCGGAGTGCGGCCAAAGTGGCAATGGAGCTGGCCTCGCAGAGACCTGACTAACCCACTGCTTTCCCTTTGTGTGTGTGTGTGTGTGTGTGTGTGTGTGTGTGCGCATTTGTTTAAAGATAAGATTCTTCAAATTCTGTATATAGTGTTTATATTTATTTTTAGAATCTGTCTGGAGACTGTAATGTGTGTCAGGAAGGCCTGTGTTATCTATGCGTGTATATATACATGTTTTCCTCCACCAGTCTTACACAGTGCTTTTGGATGACTTTGGTATTATTTTGGTATTACACCCAGCAAAGTCACTAATACCAGCCAGAGTGTGTGCTCTAGGCCCTGGAGCAGGCAGCACGTCTGGAAGGCTTCGGTGTGGGCGTGTGATTGAAGGTGACGTGCAGTGAGAGTGGAGAGAAATGGGGCAGAGTCTCAGTCTTCCACCATCTGAGTCTCATTTAGGGCTCAGCACAGCACTCTGCACAAGACTGGCGCATGGGAATGTGTAAACACTGACCTGACCACAGAGCAAGAGGGAGAGTGTGAGAGAGAGAGAGAGAGAGAGAGAGAGAGAGAGAGAGAGAGAGAGAGAGAGAGAGAGAGAGGAGAGAGTATGAGACCCCAGCTGAACTTGGCTGGACTCATTGCTGGGTTCACATAAGCAGCACAAGTGCCGGGAACCACAAAACCCTAGCATGACGATCCAGCCAGTAAAGACTGTGGAATAATCCAAAAACACCAACAACCGGCAAGACAGAGGCCTGAGTCCTGTATATCACGGCTGGTTTTGATATGATTATTTATTGTATGACCAATGATGAGCATTAGTGTCACTGATTCATGGTAGTACTCATCCTCTTATTAAGGATTCACACTGCAAATCTCATCAAACTATCAATTTTCCACATCATTCCATATCAAATTTTCCACATAGCTTTTGGTGGAATGAATAAAGTGCATAGGTTTTGGTACCCTAAAAATGTAACTATGATAAAAATGCACAAAAAAAATATCTAAAGGACATGCAGAATTGGGACTATAAGGGATGGATTTAAAATAGTAATTATCAGTCATACCAATTATTTTCTTAAAAAGCTTCTTAATCCTATTATCATTGTTTTGTGTACGTATTGTGTATGAATTTGTGTTCATCTAGTATACAAAAAGATATGTTGTACTTGTCTTCCTTTTTGTTGTGATTGCTTATTGTGTTGTAAATTTATTTATTAGTATAGAACTTTTTTTTTTGTTATGTGCATTTATTGCAATAGCAGCTAATGAGGATCCAAATATAACAATAAAACAATAAATCAAACAACGGTCCACTTAGCCACCACCTGAGGTATTATAGCAACTAGCTAGCAACATTGTAGCAGCCACCTATGATACCACAGAAACCACCTAGTAAACACCAGTAAAACAACCTCATAGCATCCAGATAGTAACACAATGTAAACCAACCGCAATGTTTCAGCTCAGTTTAAAACACTACAGCTCTGCAATATTTTTTTTTTTGCTTTAATCATGTTTGATTCCTGTTTTATTCATGCTTTAATTTTATTTTTATTATTATTATTTTTTTTATTTTCATTTTTATTGTTATTCTCTAACATGAATTTGTATTTTCTCATTTGTAATGACCGTTGTGTGTGAAAGGTATATAAGCTATATAAATAAACTTGCCTTGCCTTCAGGTAATGTATTTTTTTTTCCGTTGTAAAATAAGATCTGATAGGCTGATATCAAATGTAGCCTCAATATTACTATTAAATGTTGTGGTGGTTGGTGTGGCGCAGTGGATAACACCACTACCTGCCCACATCGTGTGGGAGACCGGGGAGACTGACTATGCTATGTTATACCAATAAGAGTCCTTGGGCAGGACTACAAACACTACACTGGCCCACCAACCTCTGTAACAGGAATAACCTTGTAAGTCACTTCAGATAAAAGATTAAAGTCAGTTAAATGCTGAAAAAATAATGTAAAAATGTAAGAAATGTTGTGATATACACTGTATTAATCACTGTAATTCCAATGGCCTGCAATAACTCATATTAGCTCACTCAACAACTGCAAGCTGCATTATATCATTCAAAAGATAAATCAACTACAACTTAACCTCCTGAAATCTCAACTATATTACACCAAAGCTTATTATTCCTTAACCATAGTGACTATAATAAATAAATGTCTGACAAATGTCTGGACTCACTAGTGGGTCTGGGGATTCTTAAAGAGTTAAGCCATTAACTAGCCATTAACTCTAATTAGCATGCAGAGTAAAAGCAGTAAGAAGATGAAAAATAGGCTCTAATGAAACAGACCCCTACACACTATGAATGGGCATTTAAATCATTTTTGCTACTCTGCATATTCCAAAAATAAAATATTTAATGTAGTAATAATTAAACACAGGCACACATTGTCTCACTAGTAAAACACTCAAGCAACCTCCTCTTTATTTTGTACACAGCAGCATTACAGTTAAAATAACTAACTGCAAAGATGTCTGTGAGATCCTGCTGATTTCTGGTTTCCCTTATAAAATGTTTCACCAACAGTCTAAATCAGAGCAAACAGCTTAGTATCACAGATAGACTTAAGTGTGCTAATCTTGTGAGTGAATTACTTTTGTGTGTTAATATGGTGCTTGATTTCCAACAAGAATAAAGGTTAAGCATGTACTGAATGCAACCAGTTTTATTGTTTCTTGCAAGTGACCAGTTTTAAAGCTGTTTTAAAGCTTCATGTTCAAGGCTGTTGAGAATTTGAATGATTAATGTGAGATGTATTATGTGGCCTTATAAATAGCATCTTTATTTTTACACTTATCAAATAACCAAATACTAAGTCTTGGTTGGTCTAGGGTAATGACTGTAACCAGGAACATCTGACTAAAACTCAGACATGCATTTTATCAGGAGGAATCTGATGGGAAACGGATTTGGGGTGCAGTGAAACATGACAGAGTAAAATATTTTGCCAAATGAATTCTGTGGAAGTGCTTGGATTCCAGTTGTTGCCAAACATATATACAGCTCTGGAAAAAAACTGAGACCACTTTAGTTCCGGAATCAGTTTCTCATTTGCTTTGAGTAAAATTAGCATTACTGTTTTATTCTATAAACTACGGACAACATTTCTCCCAAATTACAAATAAATATATTGTCATTTAGAAGAAAAAAAAAAAGAAGTGGCTCAAATAATGCAATGAAAACAAGTTCATATTCATGAGTTCAGAAATGAATATTTTCAGTTTTCATGCTTTTTGGCATGTTCTCCTCCACCAGTCTTACACACTGCTTTTTGATAACTTTATGCCTGCACTCCTGGTGCAAATTTTTTTCCAGAGGTGTAACTATAACTTTCATGCATTCTGCATATCTGTTCCCCTATCTTACCTATTCATTTGTGCTTGTTGGTCAAATTACTGTTAAATTAAATTCAAGATGGCAGCGCCCAGAGAACGATCTCAAGGTACTGTGTGAATAAACACAGTAGTATGTTTTAATAAAGTAGCTCAGAATTCTACTAAACAAGTGTAGAGCTACTTTGAGCTTGTTAATAATGTTAAAATAGCCATTTGGCCCGATCACTGGCATTGTGAGCCTGTTGGGAGCATCGGCTAAAAGTGCTGTATTTCGAAATGCTGGGGGTGAATGGTGGTGGGATACTTGACAAAATTGTGTACTGGTTATCATGTTTCAATACACGCTAAGTCCATTTCACACCAGATTTTTCTTTTATATTATAGAAATCCCATCATGCATGTCCTGCAGGTCTTTAGGACCCATGGGACATGGCAAAAGTCATGGGAAACAATGCTAGCTCCTTTCAGTCCCATTAAATATATGAGTACACTGATGCTTCAAACAGTCCTTACCTTTGTTTATCATAGTATATTAATACACTTATTAATATAGTTAATAGATCTTTAAGTTAACTTGAATATGTTTGCATTGAAGAAGTCTTAGAACTACCTTTAATACCAGCACTGCAGTCATAAGTATACAATCAATGCTGACTCTGAGAGAACCTCCTGCTTTGTTGTGCTGGACTGCGAAGTTGACACATCAACAGATGGGCTACACTCCCTAACCCAGCACACAAACAAGTGGAGCTTAAGGAATACAGATTTCTAATAAAGTGTATATACAGATTAAAGGCTACCTCTTATTCATTCCAAAACTAAACCTGTGATTCCAGGAAACCGGCCCCTGCTATTCTAAACACTTCACTAGTCGAACATCTCCTGTTTTCTCGTGGGGTTTGTGAAAGCTAATGCGGACACGTCCCGCACGCGTGGCTTCTGATGGCCAGTGCAGAGTCTGATCGATAGAATCCCTAATGAAAGTTCAGGGTGCTCAACCGCCTTACAAAATATCATGAATAAAAGAACAGAGCTAAATAAATAATAACTTGTTAGCGTAAATCAGCAAACTCGCTCGCTGATTTCAGGCGTGGGCTATCAATACTTTCATCTCTTCACTCTGATCGATAAGACCTCCTGCAAAACTGATCTGGCCCATTAATATGCGGATTGAGAGCAATGATAAGATCGCCACTGCAGAGGTTAGCATACTATGTTGTGATGCCAACTTCTGTCCCCACTTTATGTGACTACATGAGCGTCTAAGCCACGCAGCTCTGTGGAGGCGAGATTATGTTAAACCGAACGGCAGGGTTAATGATGCTCATCTGCTATGTACGGCAACGAGGATCAAAAAGGAGCAGAAAGGGCTCTGCGGATTAGTTAGAGCAGAAATGAGGAATCAGTGGGGGGACTCAGAATGAGGAGCGAGAAAGAGAAAGAGAGAGAGAGAGAGAGAGTGGGGGCGAGAGCGAGCGCTACTGAAGGCTCGTAGGTGCTGGCTGATGAAAAGCAGGCTGATGGCTTTCACCGTAGATCAATAAAGTCTTCACATATGAACGTCTCATAGTATAGCTCAGTAATGGGCCTCCCGCTGTTAAGTAATTAATGTAGAGTTTTATTACCATTTCACAGATAAACAGATGGCGCAGGCCAGCAAAGGAGAAACACAGAGCGAAGAAAAAAAAAAAGAAAAAGAAAAACTCCCTAAATCAAAGCAGGACCTCTGCTTAATAAGTCTGTAGGCTAAGAGTTAATGATGGGAAAACGCACAAGGCCACACAACGTACATATACTGCCCTTCTACGTATGCCTATGGATTAAACTGTGCCTGCAACACATAACGAGGGTTAAACTGAAATGCAGGAGGGAGGGTGGTACCAGAAAAAAAAAAAAAAAAAGACATTTCATGCTAATCAACACCCTGATGAGCTTTAAAAACAACAAGTGTTGCAAGAGATCTGGAAGCTGTAGTTGTACTAAAGCTGTTTGTACAGAACTTTACCTATGGAGAAAACAGAGCACAGGTGCCCTCGCTATTAAAAAACAATACGTTATACTACACTGTCAAGCTGACAAGCCAAGTAAAAAAAACTCATAATGCCGCTTTGTCCCTTTCATGTCCCAATGAAAGATTTAGTTTTTTTTTTTTTTTTTTTTTGGTAGATGTGATTTCTACCAGTGGCACTTCACGGTTCAATATGGATAATACTGTCCTGACAAAAACTTCAGAAATTTAAGGTATTAGGTTTCACTGTATACCCATTCTAGAAAAGGACAAAATTTTACGCACAATAAGGCACACTTAAAAGCCTTTAATCTTACCAAAAATTGTCAGTGCGCCATTTAATCTGGTGCGCCATATGTATGAATTCTACCAGTCAGGTGTTAAGGAGCAGTAAAGCCACTCCGCTGAATTGCAGCGTTATACAGGAGTTTCAGGGAAGTTTCTCCAGCGCTAAGCAGCTCTTTTGCTGTTCAGAGGTGAGTAGTTCGGACTGTAGACTGCGTGTTTACTGTGTTAAAACAAGCTAGCTGCTAACCGCGGCTAGGGCTGCTGCCAACTGTGGCTAGCGCTGCTGCTGCTAAGCTTGCTGTTGAAAATATTAGAAATCTAAGCTTACTGTAAAATAAATCAATAAAAATGGAAGCATTTTACTCACCCAAATAACCAGCCTTATAATCCTCTGCGCCTTATTAAGGAAAATAGACCATAAAATAGACATTCATTCATTGATAGTGTGCTTTATAATATGGTGCACCTTATAGTCTGTAAAATACTTTTTCTCAATACTTTTACTTTAAAAATGGTACAATACTCCATTTATTTAGTACTTTTCTGTTTTTTTTTTTATTTTATTTTATTGCTACAAAAATGTAAGTTCCAAGTTCAAGCTATTAGTCCATTCATTTTTGATGATTTAGGTTTTTGCTTCAGTATCAGTATTAAGATATTTAGGCAGGTAATGTATCAAAAGTCATCATTTTATTATTGTGAAAACATTAGTAATATCCCATTCATCTGGCCCACACTAACATTCTAGTTGTTCACATTGACTTGCTGTGAGCACACTGGCCCATATTCAGCCTTACTTACAAGATAGCACCTCACAACTCATACCGGAGCTGGCATTCACATGCATCCCCTGGGGTAAAATTTCACAACACGACTACTTCACATATTGAAATAAATCCCATTGTTTTTGGTGTATCAGTGGATAGTGTCCATCATTGAATTACACAAAGTAATAGTTACATTATTACAATATCTAAAAATCATTCATTTTTTTTTTACCAACCACCTAATGTTATGTTGTTCCACCTCTTTCTGCCAATACAGTAAAGGATCTCCACAAACTTTTCAATTTGGCACTAATTCCTCTCTATAAGAAAACATTAGATGATATTCCAATACATAATACTGTTAATGTGCAGAAATGAACAGAGAAATTAAGCCTTTTATGAAGATTTTTGTCTGTTAATAATTTTGATACATCATGGCAAACTAGTTGACATGCTGGGTGTTTCTTAAACCCCAGATGGTTAAATAAACAATTTATAATCCTTCGTTGGATGAGATCACCTGCTCCCCTCTCACTGACAGTCTCTGATAGTAGTTTTAATGTTATGGCTGATAACCATTATGTGGTATTTCAATATGTAGTATTAGAACACTCCATAGTAATACAAGTCACTACACAGCAATGATTACAGGCCTTACAATAGTAGAAGGCTTTTTTTCCTAAAGCTTTGATTTTAAGAAGTGCTTTCACCACCCACACCAACTCGTCATTGTGTGTTACATCTGTTCAGAGAAAGGAAGTGGAGTCAAAACCACAAATTCAGAGAGAAAGAACAAGGCCTTTGTACCCGGTTAAAGACGGCAGTTGAATTCACAGAGACGGTTTATGGAAAACGTTTCCCAGCTCATTTGCCTAACAACTCACAAACTTGAGTGTCTAAAGCGCAAAGATATAAAAAATGACTCAGGCCAAATCATATCCAATAAAAGTACTGAGTAATACCAAACCAGTGTGGTTTCACAGGACTACAAAAGGTGGTTTTATAAATAAGACCAACAGTAAATGAAAGAGAATGACTCAAATCACACTAGGAGAGGAATGGAAGGCATTTGATGAATCCATAATGGAATACTGAGCAAAAAAACAGGAATTAATAAAGTCTCTGTTCATGAATAATGTCTACTAAGCTATAGAGAAGCAGGATGAACCAGTCATGTCATGAACAAAATATACATATGTATATTTATACATAGAAAAATGTACTGGACACTCAGCGGTAACTAATATTTGTATGTAGGCTCACAGTAATGGTTTTGTGATATGCTGAACTGTGTACTGCAGCTCTCTGCAATATTAGTATTGTAAAGCCAATACTGCAATAACAATCAACACAATGATATACAGCCCTAGCAGGAAGAATTAAAAACTACGTCAATGTACATAAACTTACACTTTGAAAATTTCTAAATTACCGTATTTTTCGGGCTATAAGGCGCACTTAAAATACTTATTTTTTCCCAAAAATCGTCATTGCGCCTTATAATGCAGTGCGCCTTGTGTATGGATTTTGCTTGTGTTTACTGACCTCGATTTTATGTGGTACACGGCGCTCTGTTGTGCAGAATTCCTCACCCACGCCAGAAAAAGATCCCCCTCTTGGGCTAGCGCGCGGTTACCTTTGACTGCCGTACTGCCTCTCGGCTGTGGCTCAGGGTAGCTAGTTTCCACTGTAGCTTCAGAGGAAAACCAGTTATGGTGGCCTCATAGTAAAAAAATATATATATACATAGCATTGTAAATCAAAGCAGAGCTCTGTTTTAGAAGTATAACAAAAATAATCTATCAAAAGATGTATGGGTAACACTTTATAATAACTTTCATTAATATACCATTAACTAATGATTAATAACTATTATCTTTTACATTTTAAGTAACTAAAAGTTACATATTAACATATTTGTAAATACTAAAAAACACATTTGCAACATGAACTGCAATTGACAAACATTTGTCAGGTTTAAAAGTCTTATTACTAGTGAGTTATGAATATTCAAATTCTAATGAGCTAATGATGTATTAACATTTCTAAATATGAATATCCATCCTGATAACTAAGTGCCATGTGTAAGCATTTGTTGATATAAAAATTCTGGTGAACTAATGCTTTGTTTACATTTACTTATCATTAGTTAAAAATATGTTAATGAAAGTTATTAGAAAGTGTTAGCGATTTATGTTATTCATTACTTGTTATTCAAACCTCACAGGAAAGTGTTGCTGCCAAACAAAAGCCACCATTTATTTACAAACACTTGCTTTATAATATTTAACGCTCTGTCCACATGTGTTGTAGGTTATAAGAGCAAGTTACTACCTGCAGGATGTAACTTGCTCTTACAACCTACAACACTCTTCCATTAACACAAGACTATATACACTTAGTGCTTTAGCAAGAAATTAATAACAGTTTTTTTTTCCAACACGTGAAAAATTAGCAGAAAATGTGATACTATATAATTATAACCAACAATATCCCCAATCTTCTCTTCTCCTGCTTTGTTTTAAATAAGTCCTGCAGCTACACCAGTCCTTTGGGAATGTGATTAATGACCTTCTCTGATTTGGAATAATGAAACTGTGGCACAACATTAAGGTGTGTTGGTAACAGAACAAGGGGGAGGCGGTCACAGCAAAAAAAAAGTACAGGGGTTCATAAACCCAAGCCGTATTGGACAGGTAGTTGCAGCATTAGATCACTCGCATTCTAACACGTCTAAAACAGTGACAGAGATAGAACGAATAAGAGTAAGATGAGCTCCAGGTTCAAGGATGGCACACCACTCACAATCCTCTCTCCAATAGAAATCACAGTAAAAGACACAAAGCCCAAAAATCCTTCCCTGAGCTTCAAAGACGCAGTGCTGCTCTGATGGAGAAGCTGGGGTGGAGCTGCTGTCCTCCTCTGATGAAGGAGTGCGCACCCAGCCTCCTCATCCTCTTCCCCTGCCTCTCTCCGCCCAGCACCCGGGCTGGCTCGTGAGGAACAGGACAAAATAAAGAGAAAATAAATAAATAATAAATAAAGCCTGCCTGCCACTCAAACACGAGCCATTCAAAGTGCCTCAGTGACTCAGTGCTGCAGGTTTCTACCCCCAAATCGCCTTTGAATAATAACGCAAATCCATCCAAAGTTGGGGATAAATTTAATAAATCCACGGAATAGAAGCTTCACTAAGCATCAGGTTAAAAGTGATTAGCGAGGGGAGGTTAAAAAGCAGTGAGAAACAGACGGGATGCTCCGCTTTACCTATGTTGTAGTGTATTATGACAGCTGTTTGTGATATAGTTTAAGTAAATTACATTTTTTTTATTTCAAACTCAATGATATGACGGCACAAAAGGAAAAGCAGTTAATTTCATACCTAAGCAAAAGAAAAATTTAAATAACTTTTTTTTTTGTCTGAATGCACCTAAAAGCATCATTAATACATCTCCTCTTCTACCTAAACGCTTGTTTTAATGAGCTAAGCTAAGAGTGAGGAATAATACATTCAGAATTGCCTACTTCTGTTGTGATGGGCAGTAACAGACAATAGTATCTACATTATATCCTGATACGAGTTTAATCACGTGTTTACACTTCGTAGCCAAATGTCTCTCCAGACTGGTGTGGTACAAGGGGCTTTACATGAACATTAATTTGTTTTGCACTGATTATTACTAATGTTTCAGTTCTACAGGGAGAGGATCTTTACACTGCTTTAATAGGCCCTTAAATGCATCTCAGATCACTCCCTAAAGAGCTCTGTTTTAATGCACATTGGGCATGTTTACACTAGGGATGCAACTGTACAGTGTGGCCACGGTTCGGTTCGTATCGGGGTCCTTGGGCCACGGTATCACAGTTCGGTTTCGATATATCAATATTAGAGCTTAGATTCTCTGTCCAAACCCGACCGACCCGAGATTTCCCACCACATTCCTCGGGTCGGGCTCTAGGAAATAAACTGTGACATAGGCATCTGTTTTTTATTGCTATTTTTATTTTTTATAAAGCTCTGGCGTGAAAATCACGATAAAATCATGTGACCAAGTATTACCATTAACGAAAACGAACAAAATAACAAAAAATGAAAGTAAAAAATAAGATTTTCGTTAACTGAAACTAATAAAAACGGTAATTAAAAGAAAAAAGGTAACTAACTGGAACTGTATTGAGAGTTTGTAAAACTAACTAAAACAAACTGAAATTACTAATAGAATACCCATTGTTTTTGTGATTGTTAATTTATTTATAAGCGCTGTTTTCCCGTCCAGCAGTTTTACAGCGCATGGTGTTGTGCCAAATCTGCTCGCAAAGCGGAGTCAGATTCTGCGGGGAGTGGGATTTGGCACAACAGCGGCAGGGCGGCAGCACCCTGCGGTCCGTGGAGTTAGTTCTTATTTATAACGCTCGCTCTAGCCACAAAATAACGGCAGAAAACCCTGAGGAAGCTGAAGAATGGGATTAGAATATCAGCGCAAGGGAGATAAAAGCAGTGAAACAGGAGATACAGTAACCTGTTGTGAGTAGCTCATACACCTGAAAACCCCACGCGGAGGATAAACTGATAAAACAATCTCTCTCTCTCTCTCTCTCTCTCAGTTTACACTATAACTTACAAGTATACAAAAAAATACAATATAATTATACAAATAATACAATTTTGATACTTAAAATGCATGAAGTGCCGAAGTGTAAATGAAGTCTGACTTCTAATAGTTAAAATAAAGTACAGGGTGGCACCAGTGTGTGGACAAGATTAGTTTCTCTGAGGGTCCTGGGGTAATTTTCTCTTTTATGGGGGGTCCTCTGTGATTTTATTCCTGTCCGGAACCACCATGTACGTGTTGTTCTCAGACGTCCACTGAGAAAGTCACAGGCTGAATTACCTACAGTTTTTCGCTGAACTCAGAGGTCCTCCGGTAATTTTAGTCCTGTCCGTTCTCTCATTTCTAAGTTTTGTCACCTCGCGTTTAATAAAATGGCTATCTGTCCACTGCCACACACCGTAATTACACTTCACACGGAGGTGGTCGAGGTGCCCTTGAGCAAGGTGTATAACCCCCAATGACTCCCCAGGTGCTGAGGTGGCTGTCCACCCCTCTGAGTGAGCTCTCACCCCCCTTATCTTAAGGTGTTAGTAGAGTGAATGAGTGTCCTCTCTGCCATGGATAAGTTAAATGTTGACAGTAATCTTAATTCAAATCTAATCCTAATCATAATCTAAGATTAATCTTACTCGTCTTACTTGTGCTTTTTTGCTGTAGTACATTAAACGATTAAAACAACCACATTGCATCAGACAAGAGATTTCTCTGTATAACAACAAATCTTAAGAGAATCAGCACAGAGGAAGATTAAGCCGGTTGGAAAGATTAAGATTGTTGTTGAAAACATGGTTGGGGAACACTTTATATTCTAGATTAGGATCTTGAAATAATAGACAACACTTCCTTATGATCTGACAATAAAAGTGTAACGTAAATGCCTGAATGTTCTCAGTGAAAGGTTCAGTCTTAATTGTTTGAAAGGTTGGCAGCTAAAGCACCTGTGCTATCTCCCTGCATGTTTATTTACTATTTGTATCATTTCTTCTCCAAGATTTTACATTGGCAACAGTCTGAATGACTCAAACATTTTGATTCACAAAAATATATAAAAAAGGAGAACCTCTGATGCCTCAGGAATTCGATTTGTATCTCTTCTCACACTAGCACGTTATCCTTGCCATGAACCAGGCTCTCGATCAGCAAAACTACTTCAGAATCTTAACATCTGTTGAGAGTAAAAATTAGAGTAAAAATACTTTCGATTGTGAACATTTGTTAAAAAGAGAGTAAAAATTACAGTAAAAATAATTCAGATTGTAAACATTTGTTAAAAGACAGTAAAAATTAGAGTACAATACATCAGAATGTTAACATTTGTTAAAAAGAGTGTAATAATTAGACTAAAAATAATTCGGATTGTTAATATTTGTTAAAAGACAGTAAAAATTTTAGTACAATACTTCAGATTGTGAACATTTGTTAAAAAGAGTGTAATAATTAGACTAAAAATAATTTAGATTGTTAATATTTGTTGAAAGAAAGTAAAAAATAGAGTAAAAATCCTTCAGATTGTAATCATTTGTTAAAAGAGAGTAAAAATTAGAGCAGAAATACTTTAGAATGTGAACATGTGCTGAAAGATGTTGAAAATCCCATTACAAATCTGGCAAAAAAGTATCTTGGCATATATTAACAATACTGAGAATATTAAAATAGCTATCCATGCAATGCAGACAGACAATTCAAATTAAAAATAATATTTCCTCAATAAAGCAATAGTGTTTCCATTAATGTGAATTTTCCACAGAATGGACAAGATCAAAGTAAGGGGTGGGAGTATTAGGACATCTCTCTATCACCTCAAGATACGTTGCCCATGATAACAATATGATATGATACACCATGTATAGGCTATTGTCTACAATACTTTACGGCATCTGTGTTACTGAAGAGAATAAAAAAAATCTTAAATGAGAAAAGGTATAAATGTATAAATGCATTAAATTAGTGGCACCACATGGAGTAATGAAGCAGTAATTGTGGGGGGTGTCAAATCGGGTGGTGGGGGCCATGAGCCATAGGGAGTTTAGAGTGTCTATGTTTAAAAAAATAATAATATTAACACTTGACACATTGTTATGATTTGATACAATACAATAATATCATATCATAACAATGCAATATATCGCACATTACTATATTGTCTTACCCCTAATAAAAGTATAAAGTGCCTTAAACAGGAAAAAAATCGTCTCGTAGTTTGATGCAAATTGTTTTTTTTTTCCCCAAAATATGAAATTCCTAGCTGCCTTTTGCATCATAAATAGACCAACAAAACTAAGTGATCAATGACACAGTGTATTTACTGTGACGCATCATATTTTTCTATGGTTCTGCTAAACTGCTGGCAATTTTTTTATTTAGCCTTAAAAAGCAGTGCCTTTTATAACACTGACCTCCACTTCTAAAGCAGAAGGCACACACATACACAAACACACACAAACACACACAGGAAAGTGAAGTAAGTCAGGAAAGTGAAGTAGATACACACCCACACAGTAACTCTGTTTCACATGTAAACATGTTTGAGCAAACCATAAAAAACACACAGCATTCTCACGCCCTCTGAACTCCTAAAAACAAGCTTCCAGAAAACAAACACACGTTCAATAGAGCTCGCTGTAAGTTGCTCAAGACAGCTCAATCATGAGTGTGGCACCAGTACAGCCAGAGCACTTCCTCTTTTCTCCATCGGCTGTTCAGAAGCCAAGTTAACGGCCAATTCCCAAGCAGCTTCCTCCTCACGAGTCGGTTCTTGGCCGCCTAGTTTCTCTTCCCTTTGCTGTGCCCATACACCAGCACACACTGTACCTCAGCCTAAACCAGAAACCACAGAGCTGCATGTTCAAAAACATACAAACACTCACACACACAGAGAACTGCAGTACTGCCGGATGGTTCAGAAGAGTAGCCAAGCAGACACTGGTATCACGACATGAAATGGAAAGAGGAAAATACCTTAATTAGGGTCTGAGAAGCGGTCGGAACTGGGCAGAGACAATACTGCTCCCAAATACCCAACCTGCAGCCTAAATGGTCTGCCGTGGAACAGAATTAATTACTAAAACATAGCAACAGCATCCTTGACACCTACAAGATCAAACATGGCTACAAAAACCTAGTTCAGCCTAAGTATTGGGTCCAAAGCCTACTACTGGTCTGGACACTAAGCAAAAACGCATTATTGCAGCCAATAATCACTGAATAACCACTGCCCTGCTAAAAGGCTCTCAGACTCTCTTCTTTTGGGTAGTGTTCTTCTTGGTGAGAGATCACTTACTGCAAGTCATGCTTCTACGATGCACTCAAAGACATCGGGCTAAGAGAACAGCAACACAGTCTGCAAACTATGCGCTTCTTCAGCCAGCCACCATGTCATACATCTGAAGTAATGTCATGAATGATAAACTAAGGACTGCTAAGGATAAAGCATAAAAGTCACCAACACTCTGCTGATGCAATAACTGCCGAGTTCCAAACCTTATATTGGGACCAAGTCCATATCAATGCTTATGGATTTAGAAAGGGGATCCTAAAAGCACCTGTATGTGTAATTTGTAAGCGTTTCTTTTCCCATATAGTGCATTAGTGGCATAAAATGGCCTAAAATTACCATAATAGACATATTAACACATTTGCTCTCTCTTAGAAGTTTGGTCTTTATTGCAGCTACAGCCAAAGCCAAAAAAAACCCTCACAACAGAGGAAAACTAACTTACTTACAAATGGGATAAAGTAGGCTGACCAGTTCACTAATAATACATGAAGATGGTAATCAAGCAAACTTATGGAAATAAAATAGCAAGCTTTTACATAATAGGCAAAAACACGATAATTGCAGTGTTTCAGAACACAAACACACGCTGAATTACAGTAACAGTCTCTAAGCTTGCCAACTAGCACTGGTACAAGGCATAGTGGGTAAATCACTTCCTTCCACACAGTCCAGTGAAATACGAGTCTTCCTGACCATGTTGTACATCCTTAAATGTAAAAGATTCTAAATGATTTCTGGCTAGAACCTAAAAAAATGGTTTAAAATGACACTAACAGTTATTACTGAAATATTTGATAAGGATCTTTAAGTGATTCTTTTAAGCTTTTAAGCACTTTTACTGTAAAGAATGAGGAACACAGACAGCAAAACACAAAAGATCACTCCAACATATTACATCTTCTATTAGTTAATATTACAAACAAGGGCACAGTGAGGTCAGCCCTTACACCAATGTGATTGGGTGGAGTGGCTGATTAGCTAAGGTGATTGGTTGGGGCAGTTTACAGGAGATAACTTATTGAGTGTCTCTCGCTGATCTCTGCCCAGCGACCATTATGACCATTACAACATACTACGTGACGGGCCTGAGGAGCATTCTGGCCACCACACACACACACACATACACACACATCCACACACGCAGCCTTATGAAAACAAATCAATCAGTCTTAACACGCTAATAACTGATGTCCCCCCCCAGATCTGGCCATTTTCAGAGACTGGCGGAGACTAAGAATGGCTAAAAATAAGCCTGCCAGCCTCTGGAGACTCACTCTCTGTGACCCAGAGAGTCGCTGAACTGACTCACCCTGGAAGGACTGTCTGGCTCTCTCCACAAGTTCCTCAATGGGATAGCTGGCCAGGTCTCCTCTGGCATGCTTGGTTTTGCAGTATGTGCAAGCATTCAAACAGCTGTGTGGAAAAAAAAAGAGAGAGACAGAAAGAGAGACAAAGATTAGCTTATCAGAGAATAAACAGTGAGAATAACACAAGCACAGCCTAAAATAGCTTAAATAACAAATAACATGGCAGAAACAGTGAAATTTCCCATAGACTAAGCAAACATATTTTTAAAAATAAAGCACAAATAAGGAGCTGTCGGAATCAAAGTTTAATTACAGTTTTCATGCATCTTTGGATGTTCTCCTCCACAAGGCTTACACACTGCTTTTGGATAACTTTATGCCACTCCTGGTGCAAAAAATCATGGCTGTGATCATCATTAAGTAGTCTCTATTTTTGAGTGAGTGATTACAATACTAGAAAAAACAATGTGTTTTTGTGTATTTAGGAAAACTGTACAACTGAAATTGCTCTAGTGCCCTGTTGGAATGCCTTTAGCTTGGATAGAAAATGAGATATGGCTGAGCAAGTAGGCATACAGGTTTCATAAGGCATCCTGTGGCAAATTTGCCCACAGATGTTGCAGATGTGTCTGTAGATCTTGCACAATTTTAAATCTGAAGACAGAGGAAACAGTCTTTGCTGTGTGTGTACAGGCATAATACTGCTGAAAAAACCCACTTGAAGTCCTGAACATATAGCAGAGCAGTTAATAAACCATATTTGATGGTTTCCTATATTATCAAAACAGCATTTAACACTAGATTTAAAAAAAAATAACAATAATATAAAAGAAGCACTAATAGAGTTCAGTAGTGGCTAGTTCCATCTCATTCCATCCACAGATTTTGGACCTACAGTCACACATTGAGTGAAGAATACATATTGTAAAGAATAGTCACAAAGGCTTATCAGACGTAAATCTGGTGGCAACCATCAAACAAGAGTGTAAAAATGTGTTCTCTTAATAGAAAAGAGGAGCTAAAGATACTAATAATAAATAAAGAAAGATACGAAGAGCTTTTATTCATGGCTTTCATTTGTCACTGGCAAACTTAGCATTTCTACACAAACGTTCCTTTAACTACAGGCTACGTCCAGAATTTTAATAAGGTCGTACTGCATGTTACATTATTTAAAAAAAAGACCTTCGAAGAACTAAAATGATGCCCAAGGAGGCGAGTTTGTTGACAACATAAGCAATGATGTGCATGTGGAGCTTTCTCTCCCACTGAGAAAGATTATAAACTTCACAAACTATCCACAACATTATGCTAATGTGGATATTGAAACATCAAGTTCCAGACTGCATGCATAATGCTAATGATCTAAAAATGCAGCAAAGTTCCAAAACTAGCCTGTGGAACAATGGCTGGATTGAGAGGAACAAAGCTCTCTTGCATTATATTCTCTAAAAATCTTCCCCATCATAACACAGAGGCTCGTGCATGCTGTTAGCTCCGCTATCTGGTATAATGCTTCTTTAAAAAAGCCAAGCTGGCTGGATAAATGGACTTTGGTAAATGCTTCAGGCATCTCATGGCTGACATGAGACGTTCTTTAAAAGAGACCATCCATCTCACAGCACTTTCCCAAATTAAACCAGGCATTAAAAGATGAAGGATGAGTCACATGACCAGGCTTCAGAGAAAACAGACACAGATGGGGCCTTTACAACCAATACACACAAAAACACACACACACACACACACACACACACACACACACACACACACAGTCGCAGAACACAGCACCAGGACTCCTACTTAACTGAAATACTGTCCAGAAAAGTAGATCAAACTCAGTGTAAATCCTATTGGGTAAAACGTCCCTGCTGCAATGCATAAAAAACATGCCTTTATGTTTGAAGCTGAATAACAAAAGGTCATGCCCTGCATCGTCCCCTCAAATCAGCTTTCTATTAATGGTGCTACAGCACCTATTGAACACCCAATGGGCTTTCTCCCAAGATCCTCTGCCAGACCAAACACCAGACCTGTAAACAAGTAAATATATTAACTAACTACTATGAATCTGTTGAAAAGAAATAGTGGCATTTTGAAATGGCTTCAGGAGTAAGACTGTGCCAAAACTATAAACAAAGAAACTACTCTCTATGTTTTTCCACAAGAGTTAGCAAGTAAGAGTAGAGTGTTAAAGGATGTTCTAGGTTGGCCTGAGAATGATAATTGGCCAGATCGTCAAAAGGGAAGAGCCCAAAACATCTCTCATAGGTCAGGCTCTTCTACTCTCTTTTTAAAAGCTCCCCAAAATAAAAGGATGACCATTTCTGTTCATAAAGGTTTATAATGGATAATCTATAGTTACAGTAGATACGGGACTTACCAGTATAATCTGGTGTGCCCATACTGCTGCAAAATAGTGCACTGGTTCTTTTTCTTCTTCTATTGTTTAACAGGTGATGATAGACTGCCTCAACTTTCTATAATAAGTTCAATCTGAAGTTTATCTGAAATTAAGCTTTTTTTGGACCAAATTTTAGCTATTTGGTCTAAACCATAATTTACAGCACCTTTTACATCTGCTATGGAAATTACATCAGCAAATATACCTGGAAAGTGTGTGTTTTTGTGTGACTGCTAGTTGTGTGTAACCGACGGTTTGGGTCCAGTTGTCCCGGTAGAACAGGAAGCCCTGGCTTCTCTCCAGTCCACAGCTCAGCAGAGATTAGCATGTTCCTTCAGCTAATGCTCTAAATGCAATTCATGAATGCCTTGCTAATTAGCTGATGAATTAGCTGATGAATGACATAACGTGTGTTTATTTTAATGAGCCAGAATGCTGAAGCCCTCAGGGTTTTTGGCCTACAAGGATCGTAGTGCGACATATCTCCCCTTAGATGGAAGGTCAGTGCAAATCAATACACATTTATTCTGACTGATTACTTTTATCTTATGATGAAACATTTCTATCCTGGCAGGAGTAAAAAGGCCCCTATGGTTTGATGAGCATGTAAATGATGTAAATCATGAGCTATAGCATTCAATGATCTCACCACAACTTAACACCTATAGAGAAAATTTATGTGCTTTACACCATTGTCATTAAAATGGAAAAATGAAAAAGGATTTGTGTTCCAAGTCTCTAGCAGAAGTTCTTGGGTACTTCTAATTAGCTTAATACTCGTAGTTAATGTTACTAAATACAAGCAAAATGATGAGAATTCTTCTGCCACCAGCTGTCATTAGAGTCTTCATAAGCCTTCCCTTGCTTTCCAATAATTATAGGAGACAATACACAATGACAAAATATGATCACAAAAGGTTTGGTCCCCTGGTTAACGGAATCCCGCTCACTTCCTCTTCCTCAGCTTTTCGGCAGCACTGGAGAATTGGAGATGGCATAGAAGCCTCAACAGACCCCCATCCATTCCTTCATTTATTAATCCGGACCCTTGTGAGGCCACTGGCGTTAAATAATGTAAACCCCCTGCTTGGAAAGGAACCGCCCAAGAGGATGGGACTTTTGCGCATGTGGAGAGGAATGGCAGCATTAAGCTGATGATAAGAGTCAAGTTAATTGTGCATCAAGTCCGAGGGATCACGTGTGGGGTTTTCACTATGAGGTAATTACAAAAAGTGTGGACTTGTATAACTGGAAGGGTTGATCCTATTGTTTTTTTTAGCTGTGCACCTTACAAAAGGATGTGAGGGAATATCATCAAGGGCATGTAGAGCGCAAAAAAAAAAAAAAAAAAAAAAAGAAAGCAAAAATGTGCCTCAACATCCATGCTTTCAAGTTGTTTGCAGTTGTAGAGGACAAACAAACATGGCACACAGTGTCCTGGGGATCGGTATAACAGGAGGTTTCTGGTAAAGTGGGAGGTAATGGGTAACTACAGAGTTAAGCTGCTAATGAAGCTTAAAATACACCAGCTGTGTACCAAAGCCTTGGTAGCATCTGAGGTAACATGCGGAGTGATTTTGAGGATGCAACTGCTGTACCTTTCCTTTCTGCCCTCAGTTACCCATAGTTCTCTGCCCACCTACAACACTAAAGAGAATTAAGGACATCATCATAAATGGTTTCTGCTTCCAAGGTAGTCTAATTGGCATCCTGTGGCTTCAGTCATTTTGTTGAGGTGTCATTTACACTGGAAAAGGCTCAGGTCTGGTTGTGTTATGTCTGCTTTGATAAGCTTGAGAAGGTCTGTCCAAATCGTCCACATGTCTCTTGGCGTTTTTGGCTTCCACCAATGTGAATCCCAAGGTTCTTGGGTTGGTATTTCCGGGTCCATTCGGAGGATGTGACCAGGCATTGACCACCTCTGTCTCTACGCATTCACATTTCTCATACAGTTATCTATTGGAGATGAGGCTGTGGGGACATCAGTGTTCAGTAATTTTGCGCAAATGGCACATGCACATGCGTCCAGTCTATTCAGGCCATTCAAAAATGGTGAAAAACTAATCCTCCACAGCAGAGCTAGTTTTTAAACCATTACAACATTTTTCACATTCTTTGTTCGTTGCAACGTGTTAAATAATTGCTTAATCTAATCATTTGGCCATATATGTTTTAGTCTGAAGAATATAGTTATATAGAATATATATATATATATATAGATGAGTACTACAGTATTTCTTACAGTATAAGGCACACTTAAAATCCTTTAATATTCCCAAAAATCGTCAGTGCGTCTTATATATGAATTCCACCAGTCAGGTTGTAAGGAGCAGTAAAGCCACTCAGGATACATACAGGAGTTATAAAGGAGTTTTCAGTTTAGTTCTCCAGTAGTATTAGCACTAGCTGCTAACTCTTTGGCCCTCCAGAGGTGAGAATTATCAGCCTGTAGCATGCTGCTAACCCCGGCTAGCACTGCTGGAGCAGCATTAGCATTAGCCGTTAAACCACAGAGCTAGCTCTTTTGCTGTGCAGAGGCTAGCTTATCGGACTGTAGCCTGCACGTTTACCATGTTAAAATAAGCTATGTGGGACGAAGCACTAGCCAATACCACTATAGCTTACAAGAGCACTCAGGGTTACTCAGCATAGCACTGTCAGTTTGCATTAGCCGCAAACTGCTAGTGGATAGCCGCTCATGCTAATGCTGGTGCTCCAGCTTTAGTGGATATCTGAAAATCTAAGTTTACTGTAAATAAACGGAAGTGCTTTACACAGCAAAATAAACAGTTTTCCAGCACTCGTTCGACTTGTCTGACGCATGTTTTTTTTTTTTTTTTGGAATTACAGTTTTGTTTACTTAACTTAGCTCAACACCCCTGTTCCTACTACTAGTTATCAGTGTCGCATAAAATGTGCCTCGTAATCTGGTGCATTTAATGTAAGAAAATAGACGATTATTGATAGTGTGCCTTATAATCTGGTGCGCCTTATAGTGCAAAAAATTATTGTTTTATTAGCTACCAAGAAACCATTTACTTAGTGGAAATGTAATATTAATCACTTTCTGTTGAAGTTTGGTACTCTTCACAGTGTTTCTGAAGATGCAAAATTAAGAAATGTGGAAAAAAAAACTTGTGGGAAAAAAAATAAACGTCTGCATGCCTACAAAGAGCAAAATCATTGATATTTTACAATAATTAAAACGTGAACTAGAACATATGCTAAAAACATAAGCATTAGCTCTATAATATAAGATACAAAGACACTACGGACAACATTCATAAAGGAAAACCCAAAACCTCCCCTACACACCACCACCTTCAGCTGTGCACAGTGTGTGGAGGGACATGCCAGAACATGTTCTAGGCTCTCCACGCAACAGAACATTTACTAAAAAGCAACAATTCCCTCCCTTTCAACATGTTCTGGATGTATAGGTAGAGTCAGGCAAAACAAACAGTGAGATCATGAGGTCAGAGACAGTGAAGCAGAAGAATGACTAGACAATTTGAGTCACAGTGCCAGGAGTTAAAAGCCAAGAGAGGAGGATTACGGGGCTTATAGAATCACCTTTGTCTCTCACGCTCATCCCGGACAGCCTTAACGAGCTTTAACAGGCTTAATCATCAGATCAACTCCAGCCTATCACAATTAATTACAGTGTCCCGACAAGGCCTTAGGAAGGATATGGAGGGAGAGCAAGATGTTGAAAGAAGTTCTCTTGAGTTGGAGTTTCCAAAGAGGCCACTGAAGTTCAATTCATGTGTAGAGATCAATTTTTCCATTTATTTTTTCTTCTCCCTTAAGACTTTCTTTTGCTTTATTGAGTTTAATTTTTGATTTTTTTTTCTTCTTCTTTCTCTTCCAGATGGTCTAAAGCAGAGTGAATCTCTCAGCATACAAAGAAGTCTTTGTTGCACCATGTTTCAAAAAAAAAGATTTCACAAATTTAATAACTTCATTTAGGCTGAAAATACAGACATCAAAGAGGCCGCACTAAAACCAAAAGTCCTTAAGTGAGACGCCAAACGCCCTGAGGAACATATGAAGACAATAAGGGCATTCCTCGAGGGGCTGCCTGAGGTACTACTGGGCTGTACAGGCAACTCCAGCAGCAGAGGCCTGGTGGATGACTGAAGGGGGTGAGGAAGGGCAAGTGTGGGTCTACTGGTAATAAAAGAGAAATGTGTGCGGGAACCCCTGGAACAAAGTGGTCTACTGTTCTGGACTGCAGTTCATCAACTGAGACAAATATGAGTGACTGCTCTTTCCGTGTAGTGTACTTTTAAAACACCCAGGAGTTTTGAATGATCCTAAGACTGAACCTTAAACAGCACCTCACTCTATGAGGGCCAAAGTTTGCTTCTTTTAGATTTAAGGTTAACAATATTATTGGTCATTTATATTAATAATTAGCATCATATTGGTGTGGGCTATGTGTTTTATTGTGATACTTTTCCGGAACACAAAAGAATTACAGAAAATGAGAAGAAAATACAATATACAAAATCGACTTACTGTACAATATATCTTCCTGACCTCAGTAGCAACCTCAATGATGTGTACTTGACCAGAAGAGCCTCATAAAGGGGCTAAACAAACTAAACTTCATTTGTCTGAATAATCTTAATAATCGTAAGATAATTTCTATTTAAAATTCTGGGACAATATTTCACTTAGAACAAAATAAATATATGTGACAAGTCTACTCAAATAAATCTTCATTTCAGGCTGAATGATGTGCAGCAGATTTTAAATAAATACATCAATGTACTAAGTATAGTCATAAAGAACCCTGCTGTGACCGATGCATATTGTTGATGTGGTAAATATCAGAGTAAATATATATTATCTTATATATATTACATATATATATATATCATATATACAGAGAGTTTTCAGAAAAGGCTGAAAGGAGGCCAAAGGGAAACAGTGGGATAGAGGAGGGGAAGCAGGAAAAGAGGTTAGATGTAATTAGTTTGTTAGAGGTGTTAGGAGAGTAAGTGCTCTTTAAAGAGCTCTGTCTTCAGGAGTTTCTTAAAGAGACAGTGAGGGACGCTCCTGATCTGGTAGTACAAGGTAGTTAGGTAATCCCCACCATTGGGGAAATATGCAGGAGAACAGTCTGGACTGCTTTGTGTGAATGTTTGGCAAAGCTAGGCGACATTCACGACACACATTGTTCACAATATGCATCATAATATAATATTGGTAGCATACTGTCCATCTCTAGTATAAAGCAAACTGTTGTCTGTAGAATAGACAAGATTATCCAGCATAACATTATAATAACAGCTATTGTGAGGCCTGAATTCTGTCTGTACAAAATGTCATGGTCATCTGGATACAGGAAATTTATGTAAATTACCAAACAATAACTTCAATAACAATAGCTTTGTTTTCAGTAATGCTGGAGATCTGCAGGCCACGCTGAACGGTGCTGATGTCCTGAGAATCAACTAACATTTGTTTGAACTTTATGAAGACTAAACAACTGGCATGGGAATTTGTTTTACGAGCGTATGTGTGATGACGACACGGTGGCATGGGAAAGCCCACTGTCAGATGGCTCCAGTCACTTTTGCTTTATAGGAGTGTCCTATTTCCCAACTCCCACCATCAGATTATCTGCCTCAGAGAGTCCAAGAAATAAACTATAACAAGGTGTTAAATTGTTTAGCAGAACAACATGAAGAATTGGAATGGCTGGAAACCCTTTCCAGATGTCTGACTCCCAGGCTGTACAGGGCATTAAATCAAATAAGAACATATTGATATTACAACTGTAGAGTTCAGATACCTTCACTCAGTGAGCAAACTAAACAATCTCCAGAAGTGGGCTGGATCACATTAACAAAAGAACAAATCAAACCTTCTTAAGTGGTGTAAAACTTTCTGGCCCACAGCTTACTTGGAAATTCTTTGCAAAAGGAATTTCCTCGAAACAGGAGGTTCATTGCAGTGCTGATTCGTGGCTGGTTCCTATGGTGTCCCTGCTGGCTATGGTGTTGCTAGGGTATCTGTGGTGCTATCTATGGTGTTGGTAAGTGGTTGTTGCTAGGTGGTTGCTAAGGTGTTGCTAAAGTGTCTAAATGATGTCTAAGGTTTATAAAAAGGAGATGCAAAATTGTATTGTACACAATAACCAACATACAATAAACTAAAAAAAAGATTTTATGTGAAGCTTTAAGGATATCAGTCTATTTGTGGTAAATTAATTGTTACATTATTTTGGTTAATCTGTGATTTTGTTACATTACTCTTATTCTATACAAAATAGACTCTTGGTAATTTGATGTCTCTGCTGGTTGCTAAGGTGTTGCTATGGTGTATGTGGTGGTTGCTATTGTGTTGCTAAGTGGTTGCTAGGTGGCTGCTATAGTGTTACTAAGTGGTTGCTAAGGTGTTTCAAGGTGATTGCTAATGTGATGCTATGGTATCTGTGGTGGTTGCTATGGTGTTGCAAAGTGGTTGTTAGGTAGTTGCCAAAACATGTTGCTAGGTGGTTGCTAAGGTGTTGCTAAGGTGTCTGTGGTGGTTGTTATGGTGTTGCTAGGTGGCTGGCTGCTAAGGTGTTACTAGGGTATCTGTGGTGGTTGCTATGTTGTTGGAAAATGTTGGGGGGGGCATCAGACACAGTCTGATAGCCAGAACGCTAACCAGCCAGGCTAGGCTAAGCTAAGCTTATGGTAAGCTAAAGCAAGCTACGCTAACCTGAACGCAGTTTTGCAGGTGCAGCGAGCCTGCCAGCTAGCTAGCTAACCAACATCACCCGGCAAACAGGAAGAAATGCTCGCTAACATGCAGCTTTCATATGAAGATGACTCGGTGGAGAAGGAGAGAAGAGTTTCAGCGTTACTTTACAGTTCAACTTTTACGAACCACCTTAACTTTCACTGTTCTTCAGTTATTTCAAATTTTGATGTCAAGTTAACATTTGTGGTGTTAGCCTGTAAAAACCATATGCCGTTTTGTAGTTACAGTTCTGTTACAGTTCACTTGTTGTGGAACTACTTTTTGTAAAATCCTTTGTTTTATTTTCTTCAAACTTTTTTTTTAAAAAAGAATAAAGTATAAAAGCAATATAACACTCAAGGTCATGTGTTAATTCGAATAACATCACGGCTGTCATGAACACAACAGTGATGTTATTTGCGATAACACTCCCTGGCGTGTTCTATTGCTTAAATAAAAAACTAAAAAAAACAATTTGAAACTGTTGTACTAAACAAAAGTTTAAAAATTATTTCGATTAAATAGTATAGTCTTAAAATTAAAAATATATATTTTTAAGTGTTTTGTCATATTGCCAAGAACACTTTTCATAAAAAATATTGTGATATTATTTTAGGGCCATATCGCCCAACCCTACCAATAACTGATTTTTAAGTGTACTATTTAATCAGTCTAGTTTTGTTTCACCACTACTTAAACCAAATCAATTGACAGCAATTCAAGGGAAACCGTCCTGCAGAGCACTGGCCCATCCGAGGATCAACGTTTCATTTGTTGCTGAATTTGTCTGAGCTCGCTCTCTGAGGTGATAAAACCCAGTGACACCAGCATGAAGCCAATGTCTCGTAGACTGAAGAAACTTTGATGAACTGGGTCTGCAACTAAAGGCTGCACACATAAGAGTGGACTGGACGACATTGGTGGAAAAAGAAGGATGAATTGAGACAGACAGACAGAGGGATATATACTTTATTGATCCCAGAGGGAAATTCTGAAGTGGCACCTGTGGTTAAACAGGAAACTGAACTGAAATAAAAATGCTTTTTTGTCATTTTGGGATTAATTGTCTTAATTGCTGAACAGGTGGAGCATCCCTATTAACAAGTAAAGTCAAAACGTCTCTTATGATATTTGCTGGCTGGTTGCAATACAGATTTTTAACCCCACCAAGTAAACAGGGCAGAAAGCAGAATTTAGATTAAAAAGTTAAAAAGTTGCTGTTCTGTCAATTCTGCAAACTTCCCAAAATAACACACATCACCCACAGATTTACTTTACTATTATTTCAGCCGCTGTGCATGCTCCCGTATAGAGATAACGTAAAAAATATGAAAGAAACAGAAAGAAATATTGGCAAGGTTCAGGTAGTCACATGGCCTTCCTTCTCAACTCTGCTGTGAGTTGCACAAGATGCAACTTCCATACAGTCTACACCAGGGTTGTCAAATCATATCCTCGAAAAAAAAAAGAAAAAAAAAAAAGAAAAACGGTGTGGCTGCAGGTTTTCATTCTAAACAAAAAGCAGCTCACCTGATTCCACTTTTTTAAATCAACTGGCCAGTCTTCAAACACCTGATGGAACGCTTCTGATTGGCTGGAAGGAAAACATGCAGTCACACTTGGCACTAGACTTAGACTTGAATGACTTTTAAGCACAACGCAGCACTTCAACAGCTCTCTCATCCAGCAAATTTAGCCTCTAGGCAGAAAGGGACAGAAGCAAAACTAGTCTTGTTTTTTTTAAGATAACTGTAGCAGATAAAGTTTATTATCTGAGGCAATTACAATTTGGACCTAAATTCCCTTTAATCAATTCATGATGCTACCTCTGAAATCGACCGCAGGGCAGCAGGGATCATTAGCGGCCCTGTCTGACTGTCTCGCGCTAATTCAGTATTTCAGCATACGGGTCTGAGCTGTACTCTCAGGCCCAGGAAAATCCCACGCTATAATTGCCAGGGAAATTTAAATTACAAAGTGCACAGAGGCCTGTTTAAATTCGCTTTAAACTTTACTAATGATTTTCTTCCCCCCTTCCTTTCCTTCCTTTTCTCGTCATGGATTTCAACTAAACTTTTTTTTTTCTGCAGTGCAACTTTTACCAATTGCTCCCTTCCCCCTCTTCATTTTTAGCATTTTGATGCTCTAGTGCATAATGGAATGGCCTCTGGCGTCCGCAGTGTGCTGAACAAGTAAAATCCAAACTAATTTATCCCCTCCTCCACAATGCGGCGGCGCTATGAAAAGTCAGAACATTTGATTAGGTTTTCATGCTCTGATTTATTTGCGATAGGGCTGAATCGGATGAAATTAAGGTATTACCATTTTTATATCACACAGAAGAACGGCGGCTCCCTCTTTTGATGTAATAAGGCAGCTGTTTTAATATGAAAGAGCTGCATGTTCACTGCAATTTTCCAGAGATGAGGAATACAAAAAGCCTTGATTTGCAAGATGTAAGTAGGCTATTTTGAAATGCAACACTCTGTGAATGTGAAATACTGGGAAATTCAAAAAGACCCAGAACATCTGCACTAGTCCTCTGCTTTGTACTGAGGAGGAAAACAACATATGAAGCACCAAAGAGTTTATATTATTAATTCTGCTCTCTGGTCAGAGGTGTCTGTTAGTCCTTCTGTTTTATATTGGGATTTTCTTTTTAGGGAATGGAAACTGCAGACCCCCATTCATTGTATTTTCCCAATTGTTTAAAATGACAATTGGTCTGTTTATCTTGAAGATGGGTTCTCACTGGAATATATGTTCAATGACAAAAATCAGGCACCAAGAAGTAGTCCTTGGAATGTGTGAATGTAAAAAATCATACATGTTAGGTCAATACTAGCCTGGATACAAGATTTTACCTTAGTCCTGTAAATATTGCACACTTAAACGCTGTTAAATTTGGCTTCCCAACTGGTTCCTTAAACACCCAATTTGTGATGAATCTGGTGACCAAGAAGGCAAAGAAAGCGTTGAAGTCTGGCGGAGTGGTTTGTGGAAAATCCTTGCTGTGTGTAGGTGAGCATTACCATGCTGAAAAGCTGTGTCATAAGAGTCAACACGTGGCGGCAGGACCTCCTGCACAACCAGAGCTCATATCGCTTTAAGGGGTGACAACGGTCACATGATACAATGGCTCCCTAGATCAGGACATCATCAGTTGGGGCAGCAGAGCGTTGCTCTACATGTAGAACTAAATTGTTCACCATGGGGCTTCCGAACTCAAACCTGACTTTTGTCAGATGCCAAACAAAGCATGGTTTCACAGTCAATGATGAAGCCTCTGTGAAAGTCTGTCAACTGGGCAAATAGTCTTTAAGTACATACTCCAACACATGTTGCCAAGTTGACAGACATTAAGAGAATCCACACATTTGGACTGAGAGAAGCAGAGTGGTCGTTTCCATTGTCGTCATCTAGATCATCTGTCAGCCCAACCACTGTTGCTTTTGTTCAAAGTGCAGTCATGATAAAAGCATGATAAAACAGAACTGAACTGGACTGGTATTTTATCATATTTAGTAACTAAACCAGGTTTTGCTTGGGATCCAAGAACGATCAGGTTCATGTATGGGGGCGTTTAATGAGCACATCAATACTGCCTTTGCTAAGGAGCGACACTATAGATGTATATCAGAAGCAACAGTCAATGATCTTTCATCAGGAGGTACACCACCCAAACGTAGTCTCAGAGCTACTGTTTTAAAGGGCTGTGGAGACCTTTGTTGGCAAGACCCAGTGTCAAATCAGCCTGCAACCATTAACATACTGTATCTGCAGGAGACATCATTCCATGTCCAAGTTTGGCAACCATCCAGTATTTGTAGCGGTATCGGTCAAAACATGCACTATAGCATTCAAAGAAATCCTATATAGAAGTTATTCTGATTAGGCTTGCAAACAGCTGAAGTCACAGTTATTTTGCATACTGCCCCAGTCCTACGGTGTAATGGTCCTGAACATATGTACCACTAAGAGCGAGTGTGTAAGGTGATGGTTCCAACACTGGAGACGTTTCAACACGTCTAGCAGCTGATGAGCTTGTCAGGTATTGGCTGCGGGGCAGATCGGGGTGATTTGTTTCTGCTACCTTTCCAACTGTTAGCCTGCTGAGCAAAGCAATGTCAGGCCCATTAATCACCCAGCACCCACGTGCACGCATACACCCCACGCTTGTGTACACATACACACGCAGTTCCCACTTCATTGTGTTAGTTAATGAATCCTCGCTCAACATTAGCGTCAGCTTTGATGTCAAATACGTAGAGGCCAATGGAATGTTGTCTCATGATGTCTTAAACACCAACATGGAGGCAGGCACACACACACACACACTTTGTCTTTAGCTCTCCCATGGCTTAATAAGAAGCATTACTCTCCGGCCCAGCGACTGAACGAGCCGGATCATTTTTCACACCCATCAGACCACACCAGATCAAACACAGTTTCCCTTTCAAACCCCTTTCTGTCTCCTGCAGCCAGCATCCTCACGGGATCGCCCCGGAGAACGATCCGCTCATTTCTGCTCAAAGCATCATCCAGCATAAACTCAGTTATGGATAATTCATCTGTGCATTTCATTACTCACTTCACACAAAATCAATAGCCTCAATTAAGTCGACCTCAAAAGCATCACTCCTAACAAAGTTTCATCATATTTAATTTTTTAAGAGAGAGAGAGAGAGAGAGAGAGAAGAGCAGGAGAGAAAGAGAAAGTGTGATTTTAACTGTCCTCGAACAAAAAAGACAAAGATCCTGTTGAGTTCTTATTTGAGACATGCACTGTTTAAAAGCTCTATACCAGCAAGACATAGAGGGCATGAGACTGACCACAGTTCGTTAACAGTGTCTTTCCTCCTCATTCTTCCATTTTTGCCCACAGCTACACTACACTTTTGTAGAACATGCTTGCACATCTACTTTCCAGCACTGACTGAGCAACACAGTAAAGCCCCCTAAATTCATCACAGAGGAAAAAGACCCTGCTTGTTTTCAATCACAATACAAAACAAATCAAGATTGGTGGTGGTTGCCACATTTATCTTTCTAATCAAAGAACTGCACAGCGGTGCAGGTCTTCTGTAATATTCTGAACGGTTTCGGAGATGAAATGTACCGTACTTTGCGAAATAAACCACATATAAATCACTGTATCCCCAAGCACCAGGTGTAAGAGTCTGTAAATTCCTGTGTAAAACATTTCTTCCATATTCCATATTTCTTCCAACTGCTCTGTTGTGTACAAAGTGTTGTTAGGTGCATTTGGAAGCTCTTGTACAGCTGATGCATTCGTTTGAGGCGAGTAAGTAAGTACTCTCGAGAGGGATGTCTGGTTAGTGGTATTGAAACTCTTTACTTTGTTTCCTCCATAAGGCACTGTAGTTTTACACACATCTCTGTGAGAATTCCATACAATATAAAAAAACAACATACTTCTATCAAGGCACAGATATTTAATATTGGCTTTAATGGAATTCTGCTGCTGTAAGGGATGCGGTCTGTATTGCAATCTAGAAAGTGAATAAAAAACTGTGGGGTCTTGTGACACACAGGTGACTTGCACCAACTCACAAAAGATAGATCTGATGAGCTGACCAGCTCTCAGGATCACTTAAACCTGCACCACACTTTTTTTTATCCAACTGCTTCATGAGATCTTTTTATTGTCACATTAGTCCATTCCGATTTCTGTCTACACTGTCAGTTTGGCTAAAAAGCATCACAGAATCTAATAAAAAAAATGCTAAAAACTGTTTTGGAGTTAGGGAAGGGATGATTTGAGAAAAAAAAAGTTAATTTACGGGCTTTTTTTTTTTTTTTTTTTTAGTTATGGGTGAAAATTCAATATGGATCCAACTGGAAAGAAACAAAATGTTAAGTTTACCTACTTAATAGCTAGAGATGTTGGTGGTCTTAAATCTTAACATGTCTTTATGTACAACTGACAAGATTTTTTTTTTTTTTTACATATATTCCCAAGGAATATATCTACTATTGGTGTTTTCTGGTAGAGACATTCAATATACAACAGCCAGCAAGTCAAAGATAAATACATTATTGCTGTTTGCTTAGTAAAACAGCAAATACCCTAACCTACCTAAAAGTCTAGCTATACGCTCAATGAGCTACAAAGAACATCCTGGGTTCTGGGCCTTTATTCCTAAAGCTAAGCCTTCCTGGAAAGATAACATTCTACACCATTAACCAATACCTAGCAGCAGTCTCTCTGGTGACAGGCTTCTTTGGGACTAGGGTCACTGAAGTGAGCTGAAGTGACGACACAGCAGCCATCAGTGAGGGGAGAAGCCTTTATCCCTCATCTGGTCATTAGTCTCCTGAGCTCACACTCTGGACTGCCTGTAGTCAGCAACACAAAGAGCGCTCACGCATTTGGAAACAGAGGCAGGCCGGTGAACCTCACGACCCTGCCCCTGCTACACGGGAGAAAGGGCCTCAGGAATAACGGGCTCATATGTTATAGTCGGCTGTGAGCCTGATAAGAGCCATTGTTTGTTGCTGTGCGGTACTGCCTTTGGGAGCGGGCCTGTCGGACAGCGAAATCACTCAGGAAGCAGGCGACCCTCCAGGGGCCCACAGGCCAGCACAGCAGGGGCCCAGGCTCAGGAGCAAGACGAGGAAGAAGAGGAGGAGGTTGAGCACGGGGCAATTTTTCAGTGGTATCAGAGCACAGTCTGGGAAAAGCCAGCGATGAGGGTCTGGCTAAGGCACTTCTTTGACAGACATAAACAGAGAACAAGGAGGAAACAGGCCAGGATTGTTTTGAGCACAATGAGACAAACAATCAGCCAAATTGGAAAAAAGTTATCCCTAAAAAAATTAGAAAATAAAAGCCTTAACATTTACAGAAAGCCACCTAGGAACATTAAACATACCAAAAAACGTACAATTTTTTTTTTATTCACAATAATGCAGAGCTATCAGACTTCAAATAACACAAACAAAACAAGTTCATATTCATAAAGTTATAGAGTTATAGAGAGTTCAGAAAACAATACTTGGTGAAATAACCCTGTTTTTTTATCACAGTTATCATGCATCTTGGTATGTTCTCCTCCACCAGTCTTACACACTGCTTTTGCATTACTTTTTTTGCCACTTCTGGTGCACAAATGTAAGCAGTTCAGTTTGGTTTGATGGCTTGTGATCATCCATCTTCCTCTTGATTATATTCCAGAGGTTTTCAATTTGGTAAAATCAAAGAAACTCATCATTTTAAGTGGTCATGCATCTTGGCATTAATGTATGCAGAGAAACAGAAGAATTACAGTCAGTGTTTTTAGAACTGCAAAAAAAAAAAAAGGATAATGGATAATGGGTGTAGAAACAAGGAGGCGGTCATACTTTTATCCTTGATTGATGAATATACATATACATCATAATACTACATGCACATATAATTAAGTCATTTTTATATTGTGTAGTCTGGTTTTGGCACATTCCAAAAAGTTTATTTTAAATAAACTTGTCAGTTGTTCAAATAGTTTTCCTTAATGTTTTTTTTTTAAAAAGGCTACAATCACAGCACTACCTCCAAGCAGAAACCGAACAGGACAAAACGAAAGAGATACTTCTAAAAGAGAAGATGAGATGAAAATTGCTACCTTCCAAATGCACAGCCCTGGGAGACGTGGATAAATGTTCCGATAACTCCCAAAGAACACTTGTAGCAAAATTTGTCTGTATTACTAAGCACTTTCAGAGGCACAGAATTGCTGGCAGACATCTGATGCAAAGTAAGAAAGTGAAAACTCCTCTGTGGAAGAATACAAATGAGCTCCTCGTTTACTGAAATGATGCCTTTGTTTGGTGCCTCACCATCAATCCAAAATGCCACAGCTATTTTCTTGTCTTCCTAATGATCAAGAGCCTTATCAGTCTGCCTGAACATCATCTCCTCATTAGAGAATCTAATTTCCCATTGTGTCTTCAGTAGCTTTGCATCTGCCTCAGGAAGACAAAGTTTCAGAGGCCTGCAGTCATTTAAACCAGCAGCACCAACACGTAACTCCTGCCTAACAAATTCTGCCTTGTGGAATAAACTCCCTGTAACTTTAAATTCACTGATTTTGAGTGTATGTATGAACATCACATCACATCACATGGGAACACTAATTTACTAAGCTACTTCAGTGCAAATCTCAGCCAAAATAACCTTCACATCACATTTTTTTAGAAAAATAAAATGGTAACTTGCTCTTGCAGCCTACAACACTGTGGTCAGACAAGCAACCATTACATATAATATGACTAAATAATGGTGTACAGGACTACACACTGATGGTAAGTAAGAATTTGCGAGACACCAAATACAAAAATATTTATTTTGAGCAATGAACTAAAAAAATGTTTGGTAGATATTGCCTTATTTAGTGCGTCTCAGCTATTCAATTTAGGCAAGATCATATTTTTCACACTAAAAGGTTCACTTAAAAACCTTAAATTTTCCCAAAAATCGTTAGCGCCCCTTATGTATGAATTTTTAAAAGTCAGGCTATAAGAAGCAGTAAAGCCACTCTGCTGAAGTGCAGCATTATACAGGAGTTTCAGTTTAGTTCTCCAGCAGCATTAGCATTAGCTGCTAATCATGCTAAGCACTAGCTTTTTGGCAGTTCAGAGTTTAGTGTTAACAGCCTGTAGCTTGCTGCTAACCCTGGCTAGCACTGCTGGAGCAGCATTAGCATTAGCTGCCAGAGGTTAGATGCTAACACTAATGCTCCAGCTTTAGAGAAAATCTGGAAATCTAAGCTTACTGTAAATAAACTGAAGCACTTTACTCACCCAAATAAACACAGAAATCTGTGTAAGAAATCTTTGCATTCTTTTTTTTTTTTTTTTTTAAAGAAGTACAGTTTTGTTTACATAGCTTAGCTTTAGAGGTTTTACCACCGAGCGACGAGACCTGCTGAATTAGAAGGAAAACATGGTGACACCCCTGTTTCTTACTAGTGTTGCATAAAATGCACCTTATAATCTGGTGCCCCTTATAGTGCAATAATACAGTTCATACTCAAACAAAGTGAGTACAAATCATTGCTTTAAACTGCAAAAAAGCAGTATGGGTGAAGCAACAGCGGGGGAGCTAAATTACACTCACTTAACACCTTGCAAATAAACTCCAGAACACTACACTCCAGATTATTCAAACCCAGAAATGCACTGTGTGCAACACTGCTGCTTTATGTTGACGTAGATTTGAGTTTTTCATCCAAGCCAACCTACAGACAAACTGACGTAAATACTGCTGCCCAACAAAGCAGGCCATCAACACGTTCAGTGGCTAAGCCGAATGCCACTGCCCAATTCTTTCAAGCCCATTAGATAGATGTTGTCCAGCCGAGCTTGAACAGCTCTGATAAATTGCCCTGTGCACTCACACGATTTCTGCACCCTCGTAAATCCCAGTAAAAGACCAAAGAAAACAAATAAATAAACAAACAAACAAACAAATCCCCGGTAATTCTTCAGGACAAACGCGATCCACCCCACACCCCTTTTCACGGGCCAAGATGCTAACGACCGCGTCTGCAGAAGTGGCACAAGCAGCAGGCCTTGTTTACAGCCACTGGGGCATTCCAGCTCAGTGCTTCACATCTTACTGCCACTAAAACCCTGAGTGCTTAAACACTGCTAGCACTGACACAAAGCTCCTCTGAGCCCCCGCGCTCACAGCATTTTCCACACACATCTAAAAGGCGCTAACAAGAGGCAATCCTACCATCAAGAGAAACTGCTTTAGTGGAAGAAGAACGTTTCCAAGAACGCTCGCTTTACTGGTCGAGTCAAATAAAACCCACTTACTTCATCACCCCTTCAACCTTCAGAGAATTCCAGGAGAAAGATTTCAAATTAACTCAAATCTAGTAGTAAACCCTAACTGGCTCAATATGATTAGCTGAACTGCAGATTTAATTCAATTAAAAACACTATTGATGGGGCACTCCAATCTGTTAGCATTCATCGACTCATGAATTCACTCTGTAAAACTCCCCCCATCGTAATCATCTCTCTGGAACAACAGTGGTTCAGACACAACACAAAAAAAAACACACACAAAAAGAGTGTTGTGGGGCACCATGTAATTTTATCTACTGTTTTCTATAGAAGAGGATTAAAGGCACCAAATTGAACAAAATTAAAATGATAACTGATCTACCGACCATAGATACCTACGTCCATACATATGCTTTATAATTTTGTGGAGGAAAGGTCAACACCAGAACATCCTTACCCAAAGAATTGAATCGATTTTAAGGATCCAGCAGATTTGGCAGATTTCGAGCTCTAAGGTTAGCTTTTAAAACCCTTTTAAACCATGTCCTATTTTTAAGGACAACACATGAAGGTTTAAAAACCAACAATAATACAGTACCAATCAAAAGTTTGGGTGCACACTAAATTAATTGGTTTTCCATTATTATTGTAGATAATACTAAAGTCACCCAAAAAATTAAGTAAAAAAAAATAGTAATTATTAAAAAAAAAATTATAATAATAATAAAAAGTGTTTAACCAACCAGAATATGTTTTTCAGCTTTATATTTAACTGGAATGGCTTTCAGTAAACAGCTGTGCCCTGTCAAGAGTTAATGAGCACTTGAGCAAATGAGGTTTAAAGAGAGCTGAAAAAAAAGGAGAACACCCCAAAAAAGAGCAAAGAAACTGAAAAAGTGAACATTTATGAGAGCTATGGCAAGTCTGGCCCCATTTAGAAAACACAGTCAGTATGAAAGTTAGGCTAATGTCTTACCTGCAGATATGTAAGTACTTAATGTGTCTGTTTCACCAGATATATTATATTATATTTAGAAATTTCAACAAAAGTAACTGAATCTGGTAGTGTTCACCGACTAGAGTGAGAAACTCACCCTCAGCCCATTCCCCCCCACCATCTTTCCCCAACTCTCAAAACTGGAGCAATACCTTCCTCAATTGTTCCAATCAGTCGACATCTGAATTAAGGCCTCTGGACAAACAAACGTTGTCAAATATGAAATAAGAGGCAGAACCCGCACTTCAATCACCTTAATGTGGTGTCATTGGTGCAGCAGCGAACGCAGGTCTCCATCTGCCAGTGCTTCCGCCGCCGTTAACCGCCAAGATAAATAGACATGCTGGGCCTGGCGGCGCAACGAGAGGGGCCCGACTGCGTTGGACTACCCCGCTGCTAGCAAAAGTAGGTTAGCCATCCTCGCAGGTGTACTTCCAGCTGATATGCTGGATGCAGGGGTCAACATTAGGGGGTCAGTCTCCGCCTGCTGCCTGACAGACCTCTACATCATCAGGCTGCCGTCCCTTTCCAAGCCAACTCTCCAAAGCCCATCTCACCATCAGTGACCGAAGGCAGAATCATCTGATTATTATCTAGGTTTCCAAAGCAGCCAGATGACCAACGATCAACTAGTGCACCACGCACACACGGGCAATCTCAATTCTTCAGAAAGCCACAGAAACTCATCATTTTTAGATGTTTTTCATGAAGACATAATCAAATCAATACTTGACTCTACAGCAGAATACTGAGGAATGCAGTGATGAACAATTCACCTTATTTTCTTTGACAACAGTGGACAGAGGGCATCTTTGTTGACTTTGGGTTAGAACGTCCGGTACCATAATGGATCTACAGATAACTTATATTTAGTGTGACTAACTTAGAGTTAGTGTGACTAAATTTAAACTGTCCATTTAAAAAATAGAGAATTTTACTTAAACAAGAGTGACGAACATAACACAAAAAATGAGAGTCTTGTGGAAAAGCATATAACCCATATCCACCCTCTTCCAAAGAAAAGAAGCTATGATTGAAGATACCAAATCTGACCACTGATTAAAATCCAAAACATTCAGACTCAGAGAAGTGGCTCAACTCACTGAAGCTCCAGTAGATGCATTGGGTGTGAGACTCTTGGGTTAGCTGTAAGGCCAATGACTGGCCTGAAAGACTTGCCAACATTTAATATTTCTGCTTCACCAGAACTTCAAAACCAAAACCAAATATCTCTGGGTAAAGATGCTCTGGAGTGGATTACCCTCCACTTAATGTTAAGAGCAGATGTCTGGACATTATGGTGGATGTTTATACTTTTTTTTTTACTTTGATTGTGGCACGCATTCACTGTGGCATTGTTTCAATAAGCTTCTACAATGTTACAAGATTTTTTTCAATCCAGTGTCGCATTAATTTTTCACCAAGATCTTGCAGCATTGATGATGGTAGAGTCTGACCACTGCACAAAGCCTTCTCCACCCAGCACATCCCAAAGATTCTCAATGAGGTTAAGCTCTGGACTCTGTGGTGAACAATCCCATGTGTGAAAATGATGATCTCATGCTCCTTGAATCACTCTTTTCCACTCAATTCCAGCCCCATAAATCCTGGTATTGTGATCTTGGAATATGCTCGTGCCATCAGGGAAGAAAATATCCATTGATGGATGGACAGCTGACCTCATTCTTTCAGCAAATACTGTTGCTGAACCTAGACCTGACCAACTGCAGCAATTAACCCCAGATCATTTACTTAGTTAAATCCTGGTGGTGAATGTTTTTTTTTTTTTTTTTTTTTTTTTGGCCAGGTAATGTATATAATACATAAATAACATTATAACCTTTGGACAAATATCTTCAGTTTAATACAATTATTATTTTATCTATATTCAAAAATTAGCAATACATTATCAACACACCACCACTCAAACATACTAGCTAAAAAATGTTCAGTTAGGTACAGCTGAGGCCTATTTCCTCCAACTCAAAACCATCATGCTGATATATATATAGTAGCACAGAGAGTCACTGTGGCCTTTGCATTGGAATCTGGGGAAGTAGCCAAAACCATAAGCTCATGTTTTTCACATTACACATCAGTACGATTAAACTGCAACAGCGCTCAGAGTGCTGCATAGAAAAGACAAGAAAACAACCTTTAACCACTTGGACAAATCATTTTTAGAGGGGACTTCATGGGGTGTTTACAAGAGCTGAACATTTTGTTTAGCTCTTTTCCTTGTGTTGTTTTTGTTTGATAAAACAGAAACGAGAGGAAAAATTTATTTGTCAAGAGCTTGTACTCGGACTGGGGCCATGCCCCGACAATAAACAAACCCACTTACAAAAAGAGGAGGGCATGCTTTTTTTAAAGGCTTTTTTTATAGCGCGTCTGTGGTGCAGTTTCTGCTTAACGGTTGAGATTTACCAGGACGTTCATGCCATGCTGTCTGAGAGAGTGACCTCCTTCAGTGCAGTGCTAGCAGCCGCTGCTCTGAGCAGACGGTGCAGCCGATGTTGCCGTGCACTCCGCGGAGGGCCATCAAACGCTCCACTGGTTTAGGAGAGAAAAGTTCATGAAGCATTTGCCTGCTGGCGACATGTTAATCTGACCTTTGCTTGAGAAGCAGCAGCGTGGTTCTCGGAAACAAAAAAAAACCCACTGCAGTCCCTCCAGGGCTCGGTAAACAACCTGCGTGCAATTCTGATTGGGCTGATGCTGTAAACTCAAACAGCCGTGTTATCAGTGATCTGGGAATAACGATCGCAGTGGAGGAGCTGAGTGTAACTCCTTATAGGAGAAGGAAGAGATAAAATACATAATTTATTGCTCATATTCTCACACAGAGGAACTTATCAGCAACGCAAACTTCTAGTCTGAACAATTTTTCTGATAGAAATGGTTGCTTATAACCCACACACATCTTCTAGCTGTTGTAGAAAGAGCTCTTGATTAATGTTAAACAGCGTTATGCAAGAATTTGTGTTTCTACTACAGTCACATGACTAATTCTGGTTTTCAGCTACCCCTAAAGGATACACTTTATACATGCATTTCTGGACAAGCTGAGAGATACAGTACAGGTAGGGGATGGAAGTATTCTAGGATTTTACACAGTTTTTCAGAACCATTGTCATGCCTGCTTAATCAGAGACACACTTTTAGTATTTAGTAGCATGCTGAGCAATTGAGAGTAGAAGCAACGAACATACAGTTCTCTCTATTACAGGTTACTGGGACATCCACATGAATTTTAAGCTGCTATTAAAAGTAAAAAAGTTACTCCAGTTTCAGAGCTCTACAGCGTCTTCAATGTAACTGTAAGGCTTCCCACTAATGTCTTCTTCTTCAAAAGCTCCCTCAGCTTTGGTAAGCTGCAAAGTTTCCAATTGATAACAACTGATCGAACAGTTTTTTGAGGATATATAAAAACACTTCCTCGCCTGTTAGCCTTTAACTTTATTTAAGAAAATTCTCAGATCTTTGTGTTTTTAGAGCCTTGGTTCAGATTTATTCCTCAATTAAGGGGTTATTTCACCCACAGGCTGAACTCTTTTGCAATGCACTGCATATATCATATTAAATATTAATATCTAGGAGGATGTCTGTAATATGAAACATGTTAGAGTGGTTTAATTTATACTGTACAGCCCCTTTCCCAAACTCAAGGACACTTTACGCATTAGAACCCCCTGACCTGCTGCCTGTCTTATACAATGCCTCTGTCCCTGAACAACCAGATACAACCAAGCCTTTAATTAACAAGCTCTTCCTCAAGAACCCAAGAAAACCACTAGAGTATGCAAAGCAGGTATACTTCAGCACCACTGCTCAACAGTTCAAGGGTTAACAACTATAACTGTAGATTTACTATTCAGTTATTAATCCTAATGCAGAAACAAATGTGAACGATGTGGAAATCATTTAGTTTAGCATATATTTCAGAACTCAGAGTACCACAGGGTTCAATTTTGGGGCCTTAGAAACTAATGATAATTACGAAATCAGTGTCATTCATTATTTGGAAGTGTTGCTTTACATACAGGATTAAATAAAATGATCTGGTAGTGACCAGCACAAAACATAAAACAGGAAACAACTCTAACCTCTAAACAGCAAACTTGCCCCCCACTTACCGTTGCTCACAGCTAGACTTGCGAGTTTTTCTGGGTGAAGAATTCTCTTAATAAAAATACCACTATTTGCCCAGCAACTAAACACTACATCAGACCCACACACACACACACACCACAACTCACTCAAGAATTATGCCAAGCAACCAGAAAGGGAATTTAAAGCTGCAGACACAAAGCCGCCTTTAATCCTGCGTAAAGACCCTCAGTGGTCAACAGGTCACAACATTACACACACCGGCACGCACAGTCAGCCAAGAAAACGACACGGAAACCGTTCCGCACGTCAGAGGGGCCGCTTCGGACGAGCGCTTCTGATTACCATACACCCACAATTCATGAGGGTCAACAGAGGCTGCGAAGGTCAACAGAAGAGAGGAGCCCCGTGATGGCTTCAGCCAGGGACTGAATGTGGGCAGTGAAAGATGTGGGCCAGGGCAATGAGAATCAGTCTGAGGGGAGCGATAATGTGTCCTGGTTCACGAGGGGAAACCCCCCAGTGACAGTTTCACCACTGGACAAAGAGCCCTCTATCTCCACACACTGCAAATGTCAGGCCTGATGTCAGAGCAACTTGAAAAGCTAAGCCAGAGCAGAGCAGCTCTTACAACTTGGCTGGGCGTCCATGTATTAGTTCTGGTTTCACTGGGTCTAAAAACAAGAGGCTAACTGTTACATTACGTTGGAGGGGACAGGAAAAAGACAGCACTGGATAATATGCTAATACATGTTTAATACAAGTTTCAGCCTTGAAAAAAGGTAGTTTTAATAGATATACCCCAAAAGAAAGGGACGCATAATCAGCTATTGCAAAATACCCTGCTAATATCACTAATCTCAATCTTACTTTGGCAGTTGCCCATTCAGATATTATTAAATCTGCCTCCCTTCATTGCAAATGCACCATGCTAATTCACAACTAACGCAACAGATAGGGCTGGAACAAGCATCAATATTGCTATATACTAGGGCTGCATGATACTGAAGAAAAAAATATTGTTTTCAGCGATATAAATCGCAATATTAAACAACGCAG
This sequence comes from Astyanax mexicanus, assembly GCF_023375975.1. Lineage (NCBI taxonomy): Eukaryota > Metazoa > Chordata > Actinopteri > Characiformes > Acestrorhamphidae > Astyanax > Astyanax mexicanus. The sequence goes on along the minus strand of NC_064413.1, from coordinate 27,498,226 downwards.
GACCCATGACAGCACCAGCCCCGCCCCCACATGTCTCAGGTGCTGTCTCACAACAGAGATCCAAGACCGACCGAGAGCTGAATCAGCGGTCAAAACCAGAGGACTCAAAACCAGAGGAAAACAACAAAACACCAATCATCAAGCATATAATGGCCTTTTTCTGGGATTAAAAGCGTAATTCTGTCTGTAACTGGAAATATCTGCACAAAACTGTGCGGAACTGAGGTGCACAGCTTTCAACAGGATGTCTGCGCTGCTTACAAGCACGTGTCCAACCATGTGGAGGCCATGCGGTCTCCCCGTCCCCCTTGCCCTTCACAGCAGCAGACACAGAGACAGCACTGCTCACTCAGAACACCAAGTATCTATTTTTTGTTTGTTTTTATTGCCTTAGGTGACATTGCACGTCCCGCGATGTGATTATTGCGCATGCACACATCGCGATGACTATGCTTAAACGCTATATCGTGCAGACCCTCTATGTACACACGAGTGTTACTTTTGATATTTTTGATATTATTGATATTTTAATTAAAAACAACAAGCACTCAAATCACCCAAGATCCGAAAAAATTATGTAAAACAGACACCAATAAATACATAATTCCTAATTTTGCTTGTTTAGGAGTATTTTATTCTCGTCAGTAATGGAGAGGTCATAAAGTATTGTAGAGAATTGTCTTATTACAGAATAGTGATATTATTATTATTATCAATGTATCATAATATCGTATTGTGAGACGCCCTTTGATTTCCACCCCTAATAACAGAATACTCTAGGAGTCCTTTAATTTCTGTTTACAAAGAAAGGTGAATCTACAGTTAGACATAGCAATTGAAATCATAATCAGCTGCATCCACACTGATACAGCACAACACTGTTTTCTTTTTTTTTATTTCTACTGTAGTGATATCTGTAATTAATCCTACAATCAAGTGTCTCCATATGTCAAGGGCATTTTAGGAGCTCTGAAAATGCCTTTAGGCCATGATAATAGCCTAACAGTAACATCTATTTTCCAATTTTGTCCAGAAAAGGAAGTATTCCATTTAACAAACAACCTGTTCAACTTCTCTAGCCATGACCGAAAGAGAAGCTCTAATGCAAAGTAGCTGTTTGTTTTTCCCATGGATTTTCCTATTTAATTTCAACTTACACCACCTGAATAATTCATGTGCACTTAGAAATAAACCTAAGTGAACCTATGTGCCCTTCCATGATATTACAGCTTCTGATACTGAAAGTCGGAGCTCTACATAAAGTAAATGATAGTCTGCTTTAATGACAGTTGCCTGTTTCTTCAATATATGCTTTCCTGAAGCATTTACAACAAACACTGTGTGTATTTGTGTGCAAGGGTGTGTGTGTATTTAAACACTCATTTAGAACATAGAGGTTTGCTTTAGGGTAACTTAGCACATCATAAGAAAAATAAATGCGACTCAGACTAAGCCTTCAGGGGACAAGATGTCTAACTGTCTACTTAACACAACGGTGTCATCCAAACAAGCAGCCCCAGAGTATGAGTGAAACGCATAGCGGCCAACGACAGCAAGCATGGTGGGAAATACTACAGAGTAGGGTGTGGGGTTGTACGCTTAAAAGCAGAAACAAACTGTATGTGTATGTGTGGTTTGTATAAATATAGACACGTTAGTTATCATGTAAATGTATTTTATTATTATTATTATTATTATTATTATTATTATTATTATTATTATTATTATTATTACTACATCATATATGTATGTAGTTACACCACATCACAAATACTGCGTTTACTGTATGTCCAAAACTGTATGACTTGTATTTTAGAGAACATGAGGATGCATCGATTAAATTAACTAAATAATGAATTAATAAATGAAAGAACGGATGAATAAATGCTGTTTTGGGGACAAGTAGATTGACATACTCAAAATATGAAGCTCTTTTTGCAAGTATACAGATACAGTCATGACTTGAATCTCTTTTGCTATTAGTCATTTTCTAAAAATATTTAGTTATTGTAAACATATACAGCTCTGAAAAACTTTTATGAATATGAACATGTTTTTTGGGGGAGGAGGGAGTTGTTTTTGCATTATTTGAGGTCTGAAAGCTCTTTTTTATTTCAGTCATTTCTCATTTTCGGCAAATAAATGCTCTAAATTTGGGAGAAATGTTGTATGTAGTTTATAGAATAATACAACAATGTACATTTTACTCAAACATATACCTATAAACAGCAGAATCAGAGAAGCCAATCCTCTTATTTTTTTTTTCCAGAGCTGTATATTTCATTATTATATCCTGACAAAATGCACAATGTGTGGCAGAAAATATTTTTTTAATCTCAACAACATTTATCACAATAATAAAATATCCTCCTATGATCCAACTCTAGTTGTTGCATCAAATTTGTATTCTCAATTTTTTTCATACATATAGTTTGTTTGCTATAGTCTAAACTAGTTAACACATTTGTAAATATGGATTATTTACACAGTTTGGTTTGTTTTCATACAGAGAAAAATCCAAACACATCAAAATACATTACAACAGACCATGTAAATACATTCTCCCCATTTATTGGTCAGATCTGGTTGAGGCTAGAACAGTGCATCTGGACTAGTAAAGTGTATATCTGTGTTATTTAATCTCGAGCAATGGCAGGTATTAATTAAAAGATAAATATCTAACTAATATACTGAGTTTAACCTTCTACAGAAGCTATTTGTCTCAAACACATGAAGTACAGCTGATGTTTGGGTCTGATCGAGATTTAGATCACATTCTCACCACTAATTTCCCACTCCAGAGTCACTTTTGGACTGGACCAAGAACACCTACTTTTCAAAGATCTCAGTGTGCTTGGTCTGAGAAAATACCCTTTAAATACTTTGAATTACACAGCTATTTCCTTCTTCAGGTTTTCATAATTATTTTAGTGTCGGTTCCCATCTGTCACTTAATTCTGTGTTCTCACTGTTGGTCTAGATTGGAAAAAAAACTTTATATCAAGTTACCAAACAGACATACATGAGGATAAAGTCTGCGTGTGATAAAGGAAACGGTCAGCACCTCCTGTTGGCCAGAGCATGCAGGTGATAGGTTAAAGGTCTTGCCTCTGTTTGGGAGCTCTGTGTCTGAGCTGAAGCCCTAACTGTTACACTTTTACTCTTTAGCTCTGACCCCCTGTCCACCTACTCAGATGACTGCACCTACTGGCAAAAACTCTTACACTCTGACAGCCGCGGCCACAGAAAGGTCACGCTCACCGGCCAGCAGAATACAACAAGAGCACTCCACTAAAAGCCAGGGAAGAGAAAGCGGTCATGGACGTTTTACAGTAGAGAGATGATTCTTAGAAAGCCGATTTCCAGGTAAAACAAGCATCTGTGTTTTAAGGCTACGTCAAGGACAGATTGTCGATTGTCCACTTCTGTGAATTTCTCAAAGCCTGATATGAATGTTGTGCTTTACAGTTTATGCTGCAAGGCTAAAAACATTCAGTTAACATGCTGGCTTAAATAAAAAAAAATAGCCTTAAGTTTTCTCTTTGCCTTTAAGCAAGTGTTACTTTTTCCTAAAAAAATATTTACAGCCCTCATACGAATAGACGAATAGTTTTTCTGTACATGCACACACACACTCTTACCCCACTTACCCCAGAAAATGGAAAGCACTAAAAACCCTACTACCTCACTGGACTCTATTGCACACTGTGTAATAGAGTAATTACTACCTCACCTGGTCTTTTTTGCACACTGCAAAATTTGCACACTGTCTTGTTATTTATTATTCTTTGTCTGTATTGTGTTGTATTGTCTGTCTGCACTTTTGTAATGTTGCACTATTGTTCTGTCTACACTGTGTTTATGTGCACCATGGTCCTTGGAGGAACGTTGTTTCGTTTCACTGTGTACTCTGTATATAGCTGAAATGACAATAAAAACCACTTTGACTTTGACTTTGAATAGACTATTATCACTAAAAGTAACACATTTCTGGTGTAATCACAGATTGTAGTCTACCTTTCCAGGAGTTCAAATTCAAACTCCTTCACTTGCACTGAAATTAATCTACAGTTACAGTAGATACAGTCATGAGCGTAGGAGTTTGTGCACAAACTCTTACATGATGCAACTGCAATTAAAGGGAAGTCAGATTCTTTACTTTTACATTACTTTATTATTTTTCTGTTGCTGAATAATTAATGATAATCTGCCTCAACATCCGGAAGTCCAAACAATACAAAAACTGCTTTCTCACTGCATACGAACATGGTTTAACTGACCATTGTTCACAGCAAGTTTTTAGCTTTTTCGGATCAAATTAAAAAGTCTAATAGTCTGGACCAAATAACAGGGTTCCTACACTTTTTAACCAATACATTTCCATCAATGCAGACATGGAAAATAAAACCAAAAAATTCATTATATATTATGGTAGGCCTAAAATAAATCTCATAATGTTGACACACAATCTTTAATAATAAAATGTCTTTCAGATCCTGAGAGCTCCATTGTGTGGGGCTAAATTACTGAATTAACTCTGATTTGATGTATTTGTTAGCACAAAATAGATTTTCTCCATCGATAAACTGAACACAAAGATTTGTAGACCAAATTTTCATTACTTTTCCAAAATTTTGCAAAACGTATCCAGGCCTGGAAATGACCATGTTCAAATTCCATGACTTTTCATGACCATACGGACCCTTAAAATAAGCTAGGTGTGGAAGCACCCAAAACTTCACATTCAAACTGTGAGAAAAAGTGTCCCAAGGATATCCAGGACTATATAACTTTTTTTTTTTAAATAACAATTTCTCTGTGGTTACCCCAGCTGTCAGGCACTAAAACATCTTGACAGCTCCTGTGGTACTGGCAAAGATGAAGCATTGTCTTTTTTTCCATGAATGTCAATTGGTGAACTCAAGAGTGTTGTGTCTAATGTATTTGGGCTAAGGGTATAACTAAAAAACTGATTGAGCAACTTGTGTGTGAGCATAGCTGATGACCTGATGGATGACTGGTTTGCAGAGAAAGCAACAATCGATTTTCTAAACTACAAAAGCTTAAACGTCCCTCTAGGCTTGTGTTTATTTGTCCAAAACACATCTGTCTGCTTAGAGACTCATCAAAATAAAGCTCATGTTAAAACAAGTCAAGTTCAGCAGCAGGTTATGGAAGAGGTCAAGAGGTCAGATAGTTTTCCTTCCAGCCCTCTATTTGTTTGTCTGTCTTCCCGCCAGGCTCCATTAGCCTTGGCGACTTACACAGGGATTACTATGGCTGTCTTAAAGAGGCTTTGCCATGAAAAGCTTCGTCATCTCCGTGCCCAAACGTAGTGGATGGCAGGGTTGTTGAGCAGTGAATTAACATACACTGACTCAACAGTGTTGCCTTCTAGACGAGTGATTGTGAGTCATATTCAGCTCAGACAATCTTATTTAAAAAAAAAAGAAGAAGAAAGAGCCTCCGGATGCACACTGGGGTTCAGATGCACAGATCATTTGTCACTTTATTTAAATAATATAATGTGCCTTAAGTCTTGAGCAGGTTACTGAAGTGATGACATGAGCCATGTCTCAGAGGCTTGATTCAGTGCGTGCAATTCAGACTGCACGCAATTCTTGGTTATGTCACTCTGAAGGATGTTGCACTCAGTAGAATAAAATTGTCTGTATCCTCTGCAGGATATCAAAGAATGCTGCCAGTTTACCATTCACAACCTTCTGTGACCCACAATCATTCATGCTTGAAGCTAATCAAAAAATTTAGTGTAACATTTAAAAAAAAAAAAAAAAAAAAATTATGGCTTTTCAGAACAGTCACCTCAGGCCATTTCAAATGTGCCCTATGAATGTGAACAAGCCCAGGAGAGAAGCCTTCACACACAATGTGTATTACATCGAGAGAAATCAAATACAGCACAAATCACACATAGATGGAGTCTTTCCACAACAGGCACCAGCTTTACACAGAGCCAGTCCCACTCTCTTCAGCAAGCCAAAGGTGACGGGGGGCTAGGAAAAACTTCTGCAGAGCAAGAGGGCAGGAACAAAATTGTCTATTCATAGATAAAACTCAGGCAGCACAAAAGCAGCCGATCAAGCAAAACATGTTCAGACTTGTAAGTTCTTTGGCATAATGTTTTTTTTTCTTTAACAAACTACAAAACCAACTTACTATTCAAGGTGTACAACCAATATAGTTTATACTCTACACACTAGTGTTGACTGTACGGGTTTGGTCCAATTATTGTCTTGTAAAGTTCTCCACATTATGGTTTGACTTCTATAGTCCACAAACTGTATATTCAAAAGGAAACAGGTTCGGGCTAAACGTTGTTTGAGAGATGCTTGAACCAGTGCTCAGCAGCAGTGCTCATCCCAAGACACTGATATTTTTCTGCACACCCATTACAATGATTACCATCCCCAACTAACTTGGACTAACATAGAAATAGAATAGAGAATAGAAATACTGGTCAGCCTGGATTATATAGTAAAATAAATACTGCAACTCAAACCCTGTCCCTTGTCCAAATTTTTAAAGATTTAGCATTTGCCTAATAAAATAAAATAACTTAGTAAACACTGTGGTAGCATATAACAAAAAAATATGCACACAATGTAGTTCTCAAGAACTCACGTTTTAGTTGAGTATCTATTAGAGCTTAGTTCTGGTCCAAAAATTCCAACCCGACCTGGCCCGAGCCCATAAACATTCTGCCTCAAGCCTGACACAACCCACCCCATAAATGCCCCATAATGAGCCCAAGCCCGATTTAAACATACATACATACATACATATACATACACATTATATATTCAGTGCCCTCCATAATTATTGGCACCCCTGGTTAAGATGTGTTCTTTAGCTTCTCATAAATTGAGTTTTGTTCAAAATAATATAGGACCACGATGGGAAAAAAAAGTAAAGTCCAACCCTTAACTCAAGTAAATTTTAAGGGGGAAATAAAATCCCTGACTAAGAAATAATTATTCTTCATAAAATCACCTGTTCCACAATTATTGGCACCCCTAACAATTCTTAGGAAATAAATTTAATAAAAGTATTTCTGTCACTTCTACAGTAGTTTACGAAGTTGATCAGAGTATGTAGGAACATTTAATTAGTAATTCACAACTTCCTGTTTCCCTGGGGTATAAATATGACGTGACACAGAGGCCATTTATCTTCAACATGGGAAAGACAAAGGAACATACCATTCAAGTGAGGCAGATGTGTGTTGACCTTCACAAGTCAGGCAATGGCTACAAGAAAATCGCTACTCGCCTACACCTGTCCATATCTACTGTCAGAGGAATTATTAAGAAGTTTAAAACAACTGGAACAGTGGTAAACAAGCCTGGACGAGGACGCAAGTTTATTTTGCCACCACGCACAGTGAGGAGGATGATAAGAGAAATAAAAAGTTCTCCAAAGCTCACTGTTACAGAATTGCAACAAATGGTAGCTTCTTGGGGTCACAAAGTCTCCAAAACAACCATCAGGCGCTATCTACATGCCAACAGGCTGTTTGGGAGGCATGCACGGAAGAAACCATTTCTCACTCACAATCATAAACGCAAACGTTTGGAGTTTGCTAAGCGGTACTGGGACTTCAACTGGGACCGTGTGCTTTGGTCAGATGAAACAAAGATAGAGCTTTTTGGCAACAAATGCTCTAAGTGGGTCTGGCGTAACACAAGAGCTGAGTATGCAGAAAAGCACCTCATGCCCACTGTGAAATACGGCGGGGGATCAGTGATGCTGTGGGCCTGTTTCTCTTCTAAAGGCCCTGGGAACCTTGTTAGGGTGCATGGCATCATGAATGCTCTAAAATACCAGGACATTTTAAAACAAAATCTGGTGGCTTTTTTTCCTACTGAATAAATTCACTTGAGTTAAAGGTTGTATTTTACTCTTTTTTTCCATCGTGGTCCTATATTATTTTGAACAAAACTCAATTTATGAGAAGCTAAAGAACACATCTTAACCAGGGGTGCCAATAATTATGGAGGGCACTGTATATATATATATATATATATATATATATATATATATATATATATATATATATATATATATATATACACACACACACACACTTCTCTTTTTTCAGCCTGTTCAAATGAGTGAAATCTGTTTAAAATGATGTGAATTAATATTGCAACACTGAAGAAGCATAGACCTATTATTTAATATAAACATGGTTTTTTTTTTTTGTTTTTTTGATAATCATATGACTATAGACATGTGACGGTGACTCCACCCATTTGATCCTTAAGGGTGCCATTTTATGTTTTGCCTCCATTTCATGTTTTATGCCCTGAAGAAGGCCAAGATGGCCGCAACGCATTGGCCTTATTGTTTTTATATCTACTTGCCATGACGCATTAAAGGATTTTAGTCCTTTTTCCCTACAGAGTGCCTTTGTCTTTTTGATATTTAATTTTTTGCCAGGATTTGAAAGGCACCTGTTAAAAAGATTAACAATTCAAATACTCATTGTAGTGCTTTAGGATAGGGATGGGCGATATGGCCCTAAAATAATATCGTGATATTTCATGGTATTTTTGCGATAACGATACTCTTGGCGATATGACAAAATACTGAATTAAAAAAAAATATTTTGAGAATACACTACTGCTCCAAAATGAATATTATTTGTTTCTTATTGCATATATGATATGATATAGCACACCCTTAACTGAGATTTTAAAAAATACAAGAATTTTATCAGATTTGTAACAAATTTGTACTTCTCTACATTAGCCAAACAGTTCCAGCGCAACAATACAACAACAGAGATAACACCAATCATTAAAAGTTTTAGATGATTGATGACAGCTGGGGTAAGGGGGAAAACTCTGTTCATTTGATTGTGCACTAAACGTCTCCGTTAACTCGCCTAAGCCCCATTCTGTCCAACACAAATGCGAGAGCCAGGCTCTGAGGCATGCATGTGTCCAATCTTCATAGCTGAGGGCCTAAACTTCAATCAAAGGAGCTGGATTCCCCCAGCTGGAGGAGTAGCGAAGGCCACTTCAGCACTCAGATACTGAACAAACAGTTGCAACAAGCTGTCATCATCACCCGTACAACCCTGAGGCCAGATGGTGTTTAAAGCTTTGACACAACATGATGAAGATGATAATTCACGTTCTCATTTAAGAATATGTAGTGTCAAACAACAACACTGACTTGATTTGGTGCTGTGAGGAACTTGAGCATCTTGTACTGATAAAGTCTGCGGTTTAATAAAACAAATGTCCATTAATTTGAGGTAAAAATGTTCTGTAATACTGGTTAAAGATAACATGACCAGGTACTTACATCCTACCTTCTTTGTGGAGTTTGTCAGAAAGCATTTAATTTCCATTTAGGGTAAGATTTAATGTGATTACTTCAGATTTGGGCAAGAATGTAGTATATAGAATATACTCAGGTATATATTCAGATCTGGGCATATATACAAAATGGGTGAATAAATTGAGTTTTGTGGGGATTGTTTTTAAAATGACTTAAATAGAATAAAAAATAACAGTTTTAATATTAGAAATACATTTTAATTGGAGTCCATAGCACCACAGCGTCAAGAAGAGTGAGTGACATGAGCTGTGAAGGCATTTTAACATTTTAAATAAACCGAGAGGAAAGTTACATTTGTGTATTTAACAATTTAATCATTAAAAGCCTAAAATAAGTCCTGTTTAATTTTGGGATTTTCGAGTCCGTAAAACGGACATTTGACCAATGGCATCATAAATTCATTTGCAAAGTTAATATTAAGAATGAACCAAAATTACAGTTTTGGAAAAAAATAACAGACAACTTAAAAATGAAGAGTTTCCTTGATTTTACCAAATTAAAAACTTGAATTTTTGCACCAGGAGTGGCATAAAATTATCCAAAAGCAATGTGTAAGACTGGTGGAGAAGAACATGCCAAGATGCATGAAAACTGTGATTTAAAAATCTGGTTTATTCCACCAAATATTGATTTCTGAACTCTTAAAACGTTATGAATATGAACTTGTTTTCTTTGCATTATTTGAGGTCTGAAAGCTCTGCATCTTTTTAATTTTAGCCATTTCTCATTTTCTGCAAATAAATGCTCTAAATGACGATATTATTACTTAGAATTTGAGAGAAATGTTGTCCGTAGTTTATAGAATAAAACAACCATGTTCATTTTACTGAAACATATACCTGTGAATAGCAAAAACAGAGAAACTGATTCAGAAACTGAAGTGATCTCTTAATTGTTTCAGAGCTGTATATTTTTGGGCTGATACTATGAATAAAATAAAACATTTGGCAAAATGCCAAAGAGTGAATACAGAACAGAGGTTTCAATTCATTTTTTCACAATCAATTACATAGCCTAAAAGTAATTTATCCTGTTTTTTAAAGATAATAATTATTACAAGAAGTGAATATTTTAGCAATCCAGCTGTTAGAGATTTGATTGGGTCATCAAAAACATTATTTTGCCATTTTTCTCTGAATAGTTTGGTTGCTGAATATGTTGGTGCATATATATTTACTATATAATTTGTCACTCAAACATGAAAATATCCCTTTCAATATAAAACAACAATCATGAGGACTATAATAACACTAATTCACCTTTATCCACCTTCCACCTTCCACCCTCTCAGCTGTACTCTATTAAAATGGATTTCTTGACCTCAATGTCAAATCCCTTATTAACTTAAATTCAATATATGCATGGAAAAGCTTTGTTGTATAATGTATATGTTCTCAAGCTATTGCCATCACTTAAGTAATAAGGTTCTATACATTCACATGCTGAATATAAACCCCTCCCGCAGGCCAAAGCGCTCTTTGTTTTCTTTTAAGCTGCTTCAGAAAGGAGCTAAAAAGCATCACATTAGGCAGTCAAAGACAGGGATCAGGGACTTGACCCTAATCCAACATGTTCTACTGAGACCCTTTTTTCCACACAGATTAGCACACAGATAATTAGTGACCTTCGACAAAACAAGCTCTCAAATGCACCAGTACGAATTACATTCTACAGCAACTCCATTTGCCTGGAGAGGCTCGGGAGAGACTTCATACACAAAAAAGCTTCCTTGAAGGCTCCAAAAACAGTGCAGTTATTGTGGAGGAATATGTACCTAGGCAGCTCAAGGTGTCTCTGCCTTCATCTCATTTGTCGGTAAGTGTCGCTGAGAGAGGGGTTTTTAATTACGCAGCAGGCATGATGGGGAATTTGTCAAGCGACGCGGCATCATAAAAATGCAGATTAAAATGTAGCGCTGGAAACAGAAGTACAACAGACTCAACAAACGAGGCAGACCTCAGAGAGAAAGTGTCAGGCTTCAGTCCTCATTTTGTGAATCGATTTGTTGACGGCGTACATTAGAGGTCTTCTTATTCTTCTCCCACAAGATTTCATCCTGCTACTGCTAAAAAAACTGCATTGCAACGAGGCCAACTGACTCTTTTCTGATGAAATAGCTTGCTAATCTTGATCGTCTGAACAGTTTATATTGAATGAAATATATTAGCTTCATTAGCTTCCTTCCTTAGCTTCTTAGTCAATATAAGCTTCCAGTTAACATAAAGCAAAAATTAACCACATAACATTTTATTATAGCGTCTATGAAAGTCTCCCCAATTTCTGTGTCCTATGTCTACAGATAAAAATAGTGTGCAAAATTAACAGTATACACTTTTTTCAGTAGTTTGTAGCTTGAGACATGTAATTAGTTGCTTCACAACAATTCTGAATAAGTTTATTTCTTTTGGGTTTTTTTGTTATATTACTTCTATTTAATTGCTGTCATCTTATCCTTTAGAAACAGAAAAAAAATCTGAAAAAAAGTGTTTCTATTATTTCAGCAATTATAAAACTGTGGAGTGTAAAAAATAAGTGCCAGATTCAAATCATGCTAAATATGTAAAAAAAAAAGGTTTTGCACTGATTATAAATGTTTAAAATTATTTTATTGTATCCAGTAATTTATCAGAACCTGATTTAAAAAAATAAATTTTATTGCAAGAGAGAGAGAAACAATGGTTACATTCATATAACAAGTGAAAGTGGCAAAAAAAACCCATCTTTTTAGTCATATGTGACACAGGTGTTTTTGTTACCAACAAAACACACTGCATCCAACATTATACATTTTTATTTGTTTTTTTGGGTTTTTTTTTTTTCATTTTTTTATATGATATTGAAATTCTATACCTAACTGATGTGCAGCAATGCGATTCAAAACATTTGCTGAGAAGGGAAAATGGACAACAGCGGAGAGGAAGGTTTTCAGTGGCAGGATAGTGATGTAACAGACTGTTCTGGAGTAAAGTCTGTGCTCAAACTCAATTTAAAGGCACATTTTGCAAACATTATTTGGAGGATGCGCCTGCAGCGTCAAAGGAATATTAAAAAAAAACGTTAAAAGAACCAAGGACACAAAGCAAAGAAGTGCTTATTGCTGAATAATGTGCTTTTTGTACAGAAAACGCATTCTTGGTGATAAGTCAAGCTGTCAGCCACCAGAATTCCTTGATATTTCCTTCCTATGATCCTGCTAAAAATGAAACTGAAACTTCATGTGAAGTAATGTTTTTCTGCATATATGCATTGGTTTAAGAGCATAATAAAATGCTGTATATGGGTCATATGAAAAGAAAAATGTAAAAAGCCTAAAAATAGTGAATTTGATTTGGTGAGAGCCCAATCTGAACCCAATGCTGTATGTGAAAATGTGCCAGGCCTAGGAATTAATATTTTGAAGAGCTCTTTCGCATATGGGTTGCCTAGCATGCGTCTGCTTTATGCAAGAGAAAGTTGATGGTGTTCCCCTTTTTTTTTTTTTTATTGTTCACTTTTGGAATACCAGTCTTAACATTCCCACATTCGTTGGCTATTCTGAACTACTTGAGAAGCATGTCTGCCTTATTATTATTTTTATTTCTTTTTTTGCGTTTTTTTTTTTTTTGTTTGCAGAAATAATTTGGATCAACATGGCTTTATGAAATAATTATGAAATGCCAGCTTTTAATCAATCACATCCTAAATGGCTGGATATGCAGAATTTGGTTCTGACAATGCTACAAAAAAGTAGTGACTGGCTGATCCAGCAGAGCAGTGAGCTTCTGGAATAGACAGACTTTCTGGGATTGCAAACAGATGAAAAGAAATCAACTGAAATGCACCATAAAAATGAAAGCTGGACTAGAAAGCGCTCTGGTCAAGGTGGATGAGTGTCAGAGTTCAAAGGCACCACAGCCACCCTCCCGGGTCCAAACATGAAGTCAATCTGGAGGCAGGTTGCTGCTAAATTGGGAACCATAGGCAAGTGATCAGTTGATGCCCACCTCAAAGCCGCATGCTGTGATCGGGGTGCATGCTGCACACGGCCGGAGCAGCCACTCGCCCACGCAGCGGGCTCCTAATAAAGCGCTCGCACACACACACACACACACCTACAAACACACTGAAGGCACTTCTTGTTTAGAGCTCTCTGCTGAATCTGAACTGTTTTGAAAATAAGTGTCCCACAGGGGCGAAGACAGTGCTATATGAGAAAGCATTGGAAAAGAGAAAGCGAGAACACAGAACCATCACTGGAATGAGAGTGGAGATAGCGAGGAGAAAGAGAAAGAGGGGGAAAAAAGAGTAAACAAGCCCTGATAGATAGAACTGACTCTTATTTTGTGGTCACTGGGGTGTGGAATGCACTGGACAAGGTCGAGATGCGAAACCAGATAAAAAAACAAAACAAAGGGTCACTTAAGTAAGACCCCTGTAGTGAGGACACAGCTGAGCCGAGCGCCTCACTATATAACTGCCTGCCTTCACACACAACATTCTAGATGTAGAATAGTAGTGCACAAGATATTGCTAATTAGCTGCTACTAATTATTTATCACAGAGGTTGATATATTATTTACTGATAATTGGGCAATTTGGATCATTATTATGAACTGTAAGAGTAAATATTAGCAATTTTTCACATTTCGGCCATTAAAAATGCAGCATCTGTGGTTCGAGTGGTAATTTGCCTCAGAGATCTTTTTTTTTTTTTACTTTGCATTTTGATCCCAAACAAATCAAAAGGCCAGCTAAATGTTCATTATTTCACAAATACCCACAATTATACTAAATAATTCACTAAATAACTTAATATCTTAAGCCTTACACACAACATCTACATCCTATTTAGTCACACATTGCGTTAATAGCACTGAATATTTTTCGGTAATGGATTATTACTAAAATAGCTCAAGGATTCAAGGAGATTTTATTGTCATTCGCATCACATGTGGTACATGAGGTGGAACGAAATTGTGATCTCACGATCCAGTTTTACACCCAAAGAGCTGTTATTAATAGATAAATAGATAAAAAAAGAATACAATAAAAGAAATAGAATATACAAAATAGATAGATAAATATCCCAAGAATAAAAAATAAATAAATAGAGAGTAGAAAGGTTCAGCAACATGAAGTCCAGAGTGCAAGTGTGCTATAGCAGAATGATAATGTGAATTAGAGCAGTGGAGATAAAGTGTCTCAGTGCAAGTAAAGTGACCATGTTGGTAAACAGTAAACAGTAATCTGTCCTTGGTGTCAGTGCAGTGTGTTTGTTAAGTGGAGTTAAAGAGTCTTACAGCTTCCGGAATGAAGCTGTTTCTGAGTCTTGTTGTTTTGCACTTAATGCTCCGCAGCCTCCGGCCTGAGGGGAGTGGGACAAAAAGTGCGTGTGCTGGGTGGGTGGGATCCTTCCTGATGCAGGTGGCCCTTTTCCTGCACCTGGAGGTGTAAAGGTCTGTGGTGCTGGGGAAGCTAACTCCAACAATCCTCTGTGCAGCCTTCACCACCCTCTGCAGTGCTTTCCTGTCTGCAGCAGAGCAGCTTCCATGCCACACATTGATGCTGGAGCACACGACGCTCTCCACCACACATCTGTAGAAGGAGGTGAGGACTGCGCTCCCGAGTCCAGCTCGTCTCAGCCTCCTGAGGAAGTAGAGCCGCTGATGTGCCTTCCTGACTAGAGTGGAAGTGTTGTTGCTCCAGGTGAGGTTGCTGGTCAGGTGCACACCCAAGTACCTGTAGCTGTCAACCACTTCCACCGCAGATCCTCCAATGTGCAGGGGGAGGTGGGCATGCTTGCCCCTTCTGAAGTCCACAATCATCTCCTTTGTCTTTTTTACATTGATGCAGAGGTTGTTCTCTCTGCACCAATCCTCCAGGTGTTCCACCTCCTGCCTGTAGCTGGACTCATCTCTGTTCGTGATGCATCCAACCACTGCCGTGTCGTCCGCAAACTTCACAATATGACAGCCTGGATGGAGAGGTGAGCAGTCATATGTGAGCAGTGTGAACAGGAGGGGGCTCAGCACACAGCCCTGAGGGGAGCCAGTGCTGAGGATTATGGAGGGGGAGGAGATGTTGTGAATCCTCACAGACTGCGGCCTGTTGGTCAGGAAGTCTAGGACCCAGTTGCACAGGGAAGAGCTCAGTCCAAGTGAGGAGAGTTTGGTTATCAGTGTCTGAGGAATCATGGTGTTGAAAGCAGATGTGAAGTCCACAAAGAGCATCCGAACGTAGGAATCCTTCTGCTCCAGGTGGGTGAGGGCAGTGTGGACCACGGAGGAAATGGCATCCTCTGTGGATCGGTTCTTCCTGTATGCGTACTAGTGTGGATCCACAGTGATGTTGATGGTGGCTTTGATGTGGGTCTGAACCAGTCTTTCAAAGCACTTTGTGACTATCGGAGTGAGGGCTACTGGCCGGTAGTCATTCAGACCTGTCACTGTGGAGCTCTTGGGGACCGGGATGATGGTGGCGGTCTTCAGGCAAGTGGGGACAGCTGCCTGGATGAGGGACACGTTGAAAATGTCGGCCAGGACGTCCGAGAGCTGGTCTGCGCAGTCTTTTAGCACCTGTCCGGGGATGTTGTCCGGGCCGGCAGCTTTCCGGGGGTTAATCCTCCTCAGCGTCCTCCTTACTTCTGCTGGTGTCACGCTGAGGGGCTCCTCTCCTGGTGAGTGTGGGAGTCTGGTGCTGGGGGGGTGTGTCAGGGTTCTCAAAGCGGGCGTAGAACGTGTTGAGAGCCTTAGGCAGGGATGGGTCTTTGGAGCTTTGTGCAACGTTAGATTTGTAGTCCGTGATGCACTTGATGCCCCTCCACATGCTCTGTGGATCCTGGGAGGAAAAGTGTCCCTGGATTTTCTGAGCATATGCAGCTTTTGCCCTCTTAACTCCAGCAGTCAGCTCTCTTCTAGCCCTCCTGAGTTCATCCGAGTCTCCAGATCTGAAGGCAGCATCCCTGGCTTTCAGCAGGGAACGCACCTCTGCATTCAGCCAGGGCTTCTGGTTCGGGTAGCAAGTCACAGTCTTGGTAGTAGGGACATCCTCCACACACTTGCTGATGTACCCGAGAACAGCAGATGTGTGTTCCTCCAGATCCAGCTCCCCCTCACACTCAGCAGCCTCCCTGAAGACCTGCCAGTCTGTGCAGCCGAAGCAGTCCTGCAGCACAGCGGCGCCGTCACTGGGCCACACCGTGATGGTTTTCTGTGTGGGTTTTGAGCGTCGCAGCGGGGGGTGGTATGCGGGGACCAGCATGATGGAGATGTGGTCCGATAGCCCGAGGTGGGGGCGGGGGAAGGCTTTGTAAGCGTCTTTCACAGAGGAGTAAACACGGTCCAGCGTGTTATTACCTCGCGTTGGAATGTTCACGTGTTGGTAAAACCTCGGCAGTGTGTTCTTCAGTTCTACGTAGTTAAAATCCCCCGCTACCACGTAGAACGCGTCCGGATGCTTATTCTGAAGAGAGCTGATGTCATAAAGCTCCTTCAGCGCGTTCTTAGCATTAGCATCCGGTGCTATGTAAACAGCAATCACGAACACCGCCGAAAACTCACGAGGCAGATAGTGGGGACGACACTTCACAGTCAGCTGTTCTGTCGCCTCGGAGCAGTGGCTGTTTACCAACACGCAGTTTGTGCACCAACCTTTGTTTATGTAGACGCACAAGCCGCCCCCCAGGGCTTTCCCGGATAGCTGGCTGCGGTCCGCTCGGAAGAGCTGCCGGCCGGCGAGCTGGAAGGCTGAGTCCGGCATGGTCTGGTTCAGCCAGGTTTCCGTGAGACAAATCACAGCGCAGTTCCTCATCTCCTCAGAAACATTCATCCTCAGCCGCAGCAGGTCCAGCTTGTTATCCAAAGAACGGATGTTAGAGAGGAAAAGCGACGGAATCGGGGGTCGGTTAGCATTAGCCTTTAGCCTGGCTAGCACCCCAGCGTGTTTTCCTCTCTTCTGACGCCGCTCGCACCGCCTCCTCCTCTTGCCCTTTGTCTGCAGCGATCCGCTCCCCCACGCCGGAGCGCGGAGGAGCTGCAGCTCGCCCAGCGTAGCTCGGATATTATTGTCCATAGTTGCTGTTTTACTGACCAAACGGTCCTTAATCCTCAGAAGTTCGGTTCTGCTGTAACTCTCACGCGTGGGGCGCGTAAAGTTGGGTTCAGAAACGACGTAAAAACAGCTCAAAATAGGGTGTTCGCTAGGAGCGCCGCCATCTTGGTAATGATGGCAATGTGCTAATGTGCAGAATCGCATGAACCTGCTGTGAGAACTGGTATAACACAATGTGGCAGTGCTCATAATATAAAAGAGTCCAATAATGATGATATAAATATATATAACAGGTACTCGAAAGTGGAGTTGATGAGAGTATGATTCTGAAAAGGATGATGTTCTGTTAGAAATGTCAATTTTAGACACAACTTACAGTACAGTATTTTTTACACTATAAGGAGCATTTAAAATCTTTTAATTTAATCCCAAAGATCGTCAGTGTGCCTTATAATCCAGTGCACTTTATGTATGTAATTCTACCAGTTAGGTTGTGAGGAGCAGTTAAAGCCACTCTGCTGAAGTACAGCGTTATACAGGAGTCTCAGTTTAGTTCTCCAGCACCAAGGCTGGAGCAGCATTAGCATTAGCTGCTAACCGTGCTAAGCCTGTAGCGTGCAGCTAACACCAGCTAGCACTGCTGGAGCAGCATTAGCATTAGCTGTTAACAACGCCACCTCTTTTACCGCTCCGAGGTGAGTTTTATCGGCCTGTAGTAGGACTGGTTAAAGATTATTGGTTACCACACAATATACACTTCATATCTATAGACCTTTTACAGGACCACCAACAAACTGAATGGTATAGCCATATTTCTGGTTCCAGGTTCTGATTTAACGATTCCCGACTTGTAGATTTGTAGATTCGAATTTCCTGATTTCTCCTGTACGCCAATTTAAGGGCCTTCCCGCACCTCCGATTCATTTTGGAACCCAAATAGGTGCTGAATTTGTCATTAATATGCATAACCTGTTTATCATGTCAATTGGTTTTCACCGTACACACGCAGGAGAACAGTGCAGCAGTGAAAAGTCACTGAGGTGCTGACCACCTCTTCAGTAACTTCATGAATAAAACTTCATAAGAAACACATTTTGTATGCCGCAGTGTGTTCACTGCTGAGATTTGGCAATCTCCCCCCTGTGTTATGCACAAACAGAAAAAACAGTGAAATAGAAATGCAAAAGAACAAAAACATGCACTCCCACCTTCCCCTACTTTCTCTCAGTCATCTTCACACACACACAGAGAACGTCGCATGATGTGAATTCTGCTCTACCCTGTTTCCTGTGTGGAGAGCTGACCTCTAACCTTGTCGTGTTGGAGAACAGAGGAGTCTTTAACCACACATCTGAACTCCACCTACAGAATGGGTGTGTAGTTGTGGGGTGTGCATGGGTTTGTGCACATGCTTGCGCACTTGTGGGTCACAGGCAAGTGGTAAGGCCTTGGTTGAAAAGCGGCAGGCCTCAAATGTGTGTGTGTGTGTGTGTGTAGAAGAGTGGAAAGTTTACTTTAAACTTTAATTACTTTAATCATACTGAACCAGCCTTCACCTCCCCTTCACGACTCATATTCTCTCACACACAGGTCAAACTTAAAGGTGATGTGTGCTGTTCTCAGACGTTTACACACACTTTGTGAGTCATTACTCACGGAAAAAAAAAAACATGAACTTAGAGAAGGAACACACAAGTTTTCCATTCATCAACTTACACCGGGTCACTTTATTTTGATAAGATTTTAACCACATTCATTTACACCTAGTACTTGTGTTTTTGGCATACCTAAATAATTCTGTGACATTCAGATCAGAGAACTGTGAGAGACATTCCATAAGTGTCGGTGCATGTCGTCTCTTTAGGTAGTTCACTACCAACTAGTGCTATATATTCTGAATCAATATCCTGACGAATCCCATCATCTCTTAAGCTTCAGCTTTATCAGACACACTGAAACTTGCTATCAGTTTTTCCTCACTGTATTAAGTGCTAGCAAGCTCAGTTTCTAACCAACTCTAAATGTGGTTTGAGAGAGGCAGTGTTTACACCTGAAACACAAAGGCAATCACTACAATCACCTCTTAATGCCAGGTATAAATAGCCTTTTATTGATATGCCTCAGGCCTGATTTACTCATTAAAATCTTTGCAACTAAGGACAAATAGATTTTTTTTTATTATTTCATAGAGACTGTAGAACTGTTTAGTCGTTTGGTACTTTTTCTTCACTAATAAGTGTGATCTGTTCCACATTTCTCCTCTCCATAACACTTACAATCACTATTTTTTACCCATTTTAAGCTATTTTTTTCAACCCTACAAGCTCTTGAGGTTGACAGAGACTTTGTCAAACTCATATGAATAAACAGAAAAAGACTAGTAATTAAATAAAGCACTCAGGGATAGGGTTGAGTATTGAAATTTGATACCAAAAATGCACAGAGCAAAAAGACTGAGCACCGAAAAGTCTACAAAAATTTGGTGCCTGATTTCAGTACTTGCAGAATGGATCCAAGCCCAAGATACAACTTAGAAAAAGTATCGATACGTAAATTTTTCAACGATACCAAGCCACCCTCAAGGATTTAAACATTTACAGGCAAATGCAATCTAACAACCAGAAATGTACCATCCCTGGTACGAAAGCAGGGGTTTGGTAACAGCACTGTGTCACCACACAAGTCTGGCAGCAAGCAAAAATCAGATTTTTCACCGACTCTGAATATTGAATAATCTAAAAGATAGATGAATAAATAAAGAAAGAAAGAAAGAAAGAAAGAAAGAAAGAAAGAAAAAAGAAGAGAGAGAAAAAACAGCTTACCCTGTATTGATAGAAATGATTTCTATGAGAGGGTTCTTCCTAATCTTCGGCAAATCCAATCGAGCCCCCCCCAGTCGCCTGCCATTATCCTTCTTCTGACCCAGCAGACGGACGGAGTGACCTTCAGAACAAGGGCACACACAAACAATCACTGTTACGTTTCACTGCAGAGATTCACAATGGCCAAACAGACCTACAGAGAGAAAAAGAAATACTGCACTAAATTACTCTCGCTTTCATTCTCAGTGCTGTAGGATAGAAACTGTAGAGGTGTTGACAAAGAAAGCAAGTCTAGAAAGATGTAATTCTTTTAACAGGCAATCCTTCAAGATGAAGAATGCCAAGTGTTAAATGCAGATTGAACGCAACTAAGTAGAAATGTGCTTTTCCTGCATCTTTCTCAGGCACTTCTCCACTGTGTAATAGCTCATAACTGTGGAATGTAGACAGTAAAATGGTCTCCAGTGAGCGATGCCAGCAGCCAAGGAGTCCCCATTAGTGTGACTGCAATGAAGGCCTTGCTCCCACACAACAACAAATCTCAGCAAACAAGCAGAAAACTGACTGGAGCATCGTACAGGTTCTCTAAGGTTATATTAGAGTGACACTTCAGCAGAAAACATTATTTTTCATACCCTTAAGATCGTCTGTGTCGAGTGATTTAGATTCTTTTTACTTGACTTTTAAGCTTTGAAGCTTTACAGCTAATGTAGCTCAAGTATAGTGAAGAGATAAATATTGTTACAGAAGCTTTATGAAGCCTGAGTGTATGTTGATATTATGTTTGCCCATTTTCATAGATAAATTAATGTCAAAGACTTAATACAAGCAATTCTATTTAGGCTTTTGTAACAACTTTAAGTGGTTTACTGCTGTAGTGTCTTTTAACTTCCTTAGATTTTCACTGCTTAACTCATCCCACAGTTTTTGATATATGATATTTCAAGAACTGCGTGGCCGAACGACGCTGAGAGTCTGAAATTAAGTGAAGTTTTAGGGTTAACTTTACCTTGTCACCACTCAGTGCTATATCTTTGTAACGAAGGCTGTATCTCTGAAAACATTTTGTCCTTTGAGTTTTAGAGCTATAAAATTGACTGTGGGGGGAAAAGCAGCAGGTAGGCGTTCTCTGCTGCAGTGCTGTTAGCCAATCAGAGGCGATATATTTGCATGTCTGAATATTCATGAGCAAAAGCCCAAATCCTGTCTTTCTTCAGAGACCACTAATCCAGTGAATTTAGGCAGGGCTTAATTGAACCACCAGAGCATGGCTCACATGGCATTCATTCATACTAGAGACCACATCTAGACATTTTAAAATGAATGAAAAAACGATGGAATGAGACCTTTAAATCTGTATTCAATTAATTTTTTATTTAATCCGAGTTTTCACCTATAATTCACTTCACTAATTTAAGAAATCTCAGTGCAGGCCATGCAATTATTATTACACATCCCTGTAACCCTCCTGTTATGTTACGGGTCAAATTGACCCGTTTAAATTTTTTTAAAGATAGAAAAATAGTTAAAAGTATTTTTTCAGTATAAAACCTTTTCTGCTTACCTTATTTTGTGTAATTAACATATAACCTCCTGCAATAAGCAAAAACTAAAACAAAACTGCAATGTTATGTTTCAATGTTATGAAAAGCTATTATGTATAATATGTTGGTTTTTCAAAAGTAGTAAAATAGTGAAACATTAAAAACAGTTTAAACATGTCTTAATTTTTTTTTTTTTTTTTTTTTTTAAACCAGTGAATATAACATGTCTGATCTGGGGACCAACAGAAATGCCTTCTTTGATCTTCGTGTCACTTATTTTGGAAACATCTGTCTTAAATAGCGAAAACCTTCGCCTTCCTTGTTTAGTGCTTTCACAAAATTCTTCATTCTTCAGTTTTATGTGTAGAGGAGGCAAAAATATCTTTGCAGGCTCAATAAGCGGTTCGTGTGGCCAGCTCATTCGACAATAAATTTAAGCAAATATTATGATAAAACTGAAGATTTCTCTTAAACGATGCGTGATACGTACATTTTGGTGTGATATTCATGATCAGCACCCAAAAATATATAAGAAACAAAAAGCAACAAATTTGTTGTGCGGTGTTATCCTAATTAAGGTTAAGGATTACCTGTTAGAGGTAAGGAACACCATTGCACTAAATATTGATAGAATAATTAGCAAAGTAGTAAGTAATAAAATATTCACACTGCTTGTTAGGATTTTTTAAAAATAATTATTATTTTGGATAATTCATATTTTGGATAATAATTGGATAAGTAAACATGCACCGGGTCAAATGAACCCTGTTCCTGAAAAATGAACATAACAGGAGGGTTAAAAACTGATAACAATGATCTGACCTTTCTCGTCATACAGATTTAACAAGAAAAACAATCTAAACAGTTTTCCCAAATAAACCTCTTACACACCGTTATACATAATGTCCACTCTGAAAATACAGGAATCACAAGAGAGAAATACAGAGAGGGGAGGAGGGGGAAAGAATAAGAGATGACACTTGGACCAGTGGAGATCTCTGGAGTGGCAGGACTTTTGCACTGAAGCTTTTTTTTTTTTTAATAAAGCGTCTGGGCAGATGAATCAGATAACGAGGTTCCTAATGCCTTTCAAGGTGTCGGGGGTTCACACACTCATCCCGCTCCTCTGCGCTTATCGCTGGCAGAATTTAATTACAGCCTCCGCATTCAGACTTACACGCCATGAACTAATAGCATTTGCTAAATAATTCATCCAACCCATCTACATGCAAATAATTGCACGGGGAAAAAAGCACACACGAGGCTGAGGTGTAGCAGGTCATTTTCCGATTCGCTGGCTCTGTTAAAAGTGGTGGATCTCTTGTTACCGGGCTCCTCTCTTGCCTTAGGCTTGGAAACCTGAGAAACGCAATCAGTAGTCAGTAGAAGATCTCTGAGAGCTGCTTTATCTCAAGGATCTTTCTTCTTAATGCTCCCAGAGCCACGGTCAAAGCTGTGAAAGTCAGGTCATTACTGTTGGTTTGCAATACAATTTGAATATAATTATGCAAGAACATATTTAAATACATAATGAGGATTCTGTTCATTTGTTTTACTTTAGAGAGGGATGATTCTAGAGATTTTTGTTTGGTTTTATAATAAAAACAAAATGCAAAAAGTGGCAAAAATGTATGTATTAGACTATTCTTTGCTTACAACGTAAAAGTTAAATATATTTACTTTAAAAGAATGTATCTGTTTGTTTCAATCAGATTTAAGTAAAATTATACAATGGTTAGTTCTGGCCCTGCAATGTGATTGTCTGAAAGGTTCTATGAGTGCCATTATCAGCCGGTAATGCACTGTAACCGAAGCTCTCCATGTATTACACCGCCACATAGAGGTAAACTAGCAATGATATAGCGCTTACAAGCCAAACTACGCAGCTACAAACAAAGCAGTAATAGAACTATGCAGATATATTAAGCCAAATAGATCATATTTTCTTTCAATAAACAGCGATGATGGAACTGTGCAACACAGCAGTGCCAATATTATATGTTTTGCACCCCCTCTCGTGTATTATTGCTTAAATAACCATTTAATGTATAACCTTCCTACAAAACTTGACCTACTGTCATAAATCATGGGTCTGGACCAAAGTTTTTGAAAGCTTTTTTAATAGGTCTGCGTTTTTTTTTTCAAATGTGTTCCTGCAATCAGCCATAGCTACACATCTACTTTCATAAAAAAAAATGGCTTCAATTAGATTAAATGTTAATCTAATTGAAGCCATTTTTTTTGATGAAAGTAGAGGTGTAGCTATGGCTGATTGCAGGAACACATTTGAAAAAAAAATGGGTGAAATTGGTAAGCATAGGTATGCTAGATCAGGAAAATACGCTGAATGTAAATGTAAATATCGTAGATTTATACTGAAATCAGTGTTCATACAATACTGATCAAAGGCCGGGATTTAGGCTATAGTGTGTATACAACCTTGGCAATGCATCATAGTGCAGAGCTTGTCATTTTCCTTGGGTTATACCTCAAGATGAAATGTGCTGTAAGCTATAAAATGCTGTCAAACTGTCAAAAAGTATGAGCTGTGAGATCCCATGAATTCCTGGGTAGAACTGTGCTGTAGAGTTCCTGCTGTGCTGTTGTTGGTGGTACTGGGCTGAGTGGTAAACTTTATTTCCTTTTACTTTACTACTGTTAAGATGCATGTTAGTTTTATACATTCTACAAGTATGAAAATTTGATTCAAATATAGTGTAAAAAATGCCAGGTTGACAAATAAACCGATGCGTGCAAAGCAGAATGCAACACTTTTTTTTTAACACTACTTTCATCTAGTTTAATCAAGTGGCTAAACAAGGAGTTGCAGTGTCCTGCGTACAAGAAACCTCATTCAGAGCTGCTGTAATCATTAATTCACAAGATTTAAGTGCCTCTCAGGACTAGCGAATTCAAAGACATATTGCCTGGTCTCCAAATGAATATTTTGGCAGAAAATTGTTCGGTATTAAAACAAGACATAATGAATAAATTCTCTTGTGTTTTCAGTAGTGGTGAAAAAGACGCAATTTGCCAAAACTGGTCCTTCACCTTGTGTAAAGTGTGATACTACACACTGAGAGTCTCATTACTAGTATGTCCTCCACTTTCAGCTTTTCTTTTTTAACTCAATACGACTAATTCAGGTGAGAGCTCAATTTAAAGAGTGTCTAAAGAGTGTGTTTCAACAGAGCAAGAGCAAGAGAGAGATACAAACTGAAACTATTGCAATAATAATTTTTAAAGAATTTAAAACCAATTACCAAATATATTAAGAGACGTGCAAGGTTCACAAATTAAGTTCAGAACTTGCCAAAAATTGCTACAGTAAAGAATCTAATTTTTCGATGCTTCATCTTTCCTCTACAGATCTCATCTCATTGGTTATTAGTTTTGTGCAATTGTTTTGTTTATACGTCCCCCCAGTACTTACAGCTAAGAATCAAGAGGTTTAAAGATAATACCATCCAAATAAAACTGGAACAGTATTTCACCTTCCACCAGCATCAATAAAAGCCACTAATTCCTAGAGTGAAGAGAGCAATTTGGTGACCGACAGCATGTATGAAAGGCATTTGTTCCTTTGCTTTCAGAGGAAAGCAGTACACAGCTTCTGAATGGATCAAATGGAGAAACTCTGTAATTTGGCAGCTGTGGGGCAGTGGAGCACTACAGTCTCTTTCTTTTTTTATTTTTCCCCCTGCTATTTCTCTCTCTCCCATTGTCCTTCGCCGTGGGGGACTCAGGGTTTTCTTTTTTCCACTGTCATCTTTCATGGTGTGGTAGTTTGATAAACTCTCAGAGGAGGCTGATCAGGCGGCCGCTGGCTGGGGGGGGTGCCGGTCCAGCCGTGTTTCTGCACAGCAGAGCCAGCGGGAGGCTGGCAGAGAGCGAACTCACCTTTAGAAAGAGTGCAGAGATGGAAAGGCACGAAGCGGAAAAAAGGGGAAAGAGGAAAAAAAATCACTAACAAGGTTATTTTGAAGTATCTCTCTTTGCTGTCATCAGTGGAAGAATTCTGCTGAGGTCTGCAGTAATAACTGGAGAATGTTGCATTTATATGCGTGAATGAGTAAGTGAATAAGAATTTTAGCTTTCATACTTAAAAAAAAGGACAAATAAAATAGAACAAAATAAATTAAGACCATTAAAAATGTTGATTTTGAGTTTTTAAATTACACTCAAATCTGTGATCTTAAAGTTGAAACATCACCCCAAAAAAGAGGGATACTTATTGAGAGATAAAAATGTAAAAATTTTGGAACAGATTCTAATACTTTTCTGACTGATACTTTTGTGACCCTGATGTGATGGCGGTGGTGGTTAAATGTGGTCTGCACCCTTTGCCATTTTGTGTATTTAGATGTGTGTGTTAGTTCTGCTCTGTGTTAAACTCTTTGCACTGGGATGACCGACGTACTTTTGAGAGGGATATCCAGTTACTAAAAGAAACTAAAAGAAAGTAAAAAGAAAACAAGCATTAAGGTTATTTTAAAGTCTTTGTCTTTGCTGTCATCACTGGGAGAATTCTGTTGAGGTCTAAGATTATGCTGTGTGTCATGTGTGTGCATGTATGCATGGGTGAGAATGAAAATGTGGCAAGGACTATCAAGCTGGTGTAGCCTAAAATAAATAGCTGTGTTCCAATTTAAAAGGGAAAAAAGGGGAAGGACAATCCATTAATATCTCTAGGATGAATCTGAGTGGTATCTATTATCCAAAGACCTTTCTAATAGTTTTGTATTTTTATAGCATTTGCTACTGCAGCATACTAAAAAGAATACACCCTATTATTATTATACTTGACTGCAAAATGTAAGAATTGCCACCTAGAATCAAGATCAAGGTTTTCTGCGCCTGGGCATGGTTGAATATTAATTAATACTTTACAGTATCATGCTGTACAAATGTCTGGAAAAGCCTGCTCCTGTTTCTCCACTCATTTATTCAGCTTTTCCTTTAATATATCTTTCATGACCCCAAGCCCTGACAAAGAAATGTTAATCGAATAGACTGAAGCCTTATTACAAAAGGTGAGCAACACTGAGAATATTACTCAAACCTCCAGCTGCCATCAATTAAGTGTGTTAAATTCACACCTACGTTTTCCAGTGTTAAAGCCCTGTAACAGAGTATGATTTTTTAGATGTGATTTATAATGTATTCAACATATTTTTGCCTCTTTTATTCTATAAACATGATAAGCAACTCCAGAGCTCTCATTCTGTTTCTCTGCTTATTGTCTGAAACAAAATATGTATTTTTTGTTTCAACTTGACATGCCTTTTTAGAGACAGATATTTAGAACTGTACCTTGCTTTGTAAATATTCATGTATTTTATGACACAGTTATTGACCCTGCAATGTGATTGGCTGAGAGGCATTCTTTGAGTGCCATTATCAGCCAGTAATACACTGTAATTGAAGCTCTCCATGTATTACTCCGCAACCTACAGGTAACCTAGCAATGATGCAGCGCTTACAAGCCAAAAAGTGCAGCTACAAACAGAACAGCAATGGAACCATTTTAACTCACTGAACGTTTATAACCAAACAGATCGTATTTTCTCATCCTCTTTTTATTTGCAGAGACAAAGAAATAAAAAAAGGAAAAGGAGAGCAAAAATAAGAGATGGAGAGATGTGCATGTATATGTGTGTGTGTGTGTGTGTGTGTGTGTGTGTGTGTGTGTTTGTTCATATTTGTAAGTGACAGGCTCAGTGGAGGGCCTGAGGGTGTTTCAGACTGTGGTGTCCATTTATATCGAGAGACAGAGAGAGTGAGAGAGCGCAAGGCCAGGCCTCGGGTGGACATTCAGCACTCAGACCAACTACAGTGAGACTGGCCTCAGTCCCAATCATGTCTGAACAAGGGTGAGTGTCAGGGAGGCCCCAAGACAAGACACACAGACACACACAGACACACACAGACACACACAGACACACACAGACACACACAGACACACACAGACACACACAGACACACACAGACACACACACACACACACACACACACACACACACACACACACACACACACACACAGACACACACAGACACACACAGACACACACACACAGACACACACACACAGACACACACACACAGACACACACACACAGACACACACACACACACACTGGAGCATTTACCCTAAAGACTCAGCTGGAGAAGTGTGGATTCCAGGATTTCCTCCATATCTCTGCAAAAAAAGACTAAACCTGTGCTCAGTTCTAAATTTACAGCACTGACCCAACCTCTTTAAAAGTGTACATTATTTCTAATTAACCAATAAACCTCTGCTGCTGTTTGGTATAGCTAAATTAACTTTACTTTAGACTCGCCTAGGCCATAAACCTTTTCAGGGTAACAACTTTTTTCCCTACAAATAATATATAAAGATATCTATTCTCATTTTGGTTTTTTTTTTTTTTTTTTATGAAAAAAAAAAAAAAACACAACAATTAGCCTAAAATAAATTGGACAGAGATTTTAACAAATCAGCGGAGGGAGGGTGTGGATGCCATAGTGACATTTCTAGGCAAACTATTGTCTCTCAAAATAGCATGTACTTCGTTTTTTTTTTCCTCTACACTGGTTTTAATAGAATATCAGCATTAGATTGGCAAAATTAAATTATGTTTATATATGTGGTGTTAATCAGCTTTTTTTTTATTACTGTTTTATAATATCTCAGAGTAGAGAGAGAGGGAGTGAGTGGTTGAGAGACAGAATGAGTGAGAGCAAGCGAGAGAGAGAGAGAGCGTGAGAGTCTGAGAGATTGATGGCAAAGCGAATTTACGTGTTTATGCGCATTTCATGCAAAGTATCAAGAACATTTACAGACTTTTTTTAGACCTTTCAGTACTCTGTATTATAGAGACATTTTGGTTGGTGGGATAGTGTATATCGCTATCTTCTTATGCCTACTTTTCATGTGATCTTTTACAGCCCTAGCTAATAATAAAGTTTAAAATGTTCAAAATACTGCAATACGCTGGAGGTGGATTAGTGCAGTACTGCAGTGCAACAGTCAAACAAGAGGCGTGAAAAAAGTACTGCGATTGTGTACTAAATCAAAAGATTTTTAAACAAATGTGAAAACACAGGATAAAAGTTGCCTAAACAGCAATGTCAGGACACTCTGGTCGCACACTGCATTCTTGGAGACTTGTGGAGCACAGTTGGAGGCATCAAGTCAAAATTAAGAATACTGTGAGCAAAATGTTGAATAGAAATCACTGACATTCCCTTTCTGTAGCTTTTTAAAACCTACCACAGCTCTGTTTGCCCCATATTGCCCAACTCAAATAGTTAAGCATGCTAACATTCCACAACATATAGAAGAACGAAACCCTCTTCTGAGTCTACCGTACATAGCTCTACACTTACAAATGCTGCTTCACACACTGAGGCCTTGCTGCAAGGCTTCCAATTACTGGTATTTTATGCTCTCTTGCTTTGATTCAAGGAAGTCAAGGGCCTTCACCTAGCATTCCTCAAATGCAGTTTGACCTATTGAAATCAGTTTTGTAAATTATATTCATATTCAGCGGATGCTTCTGGCTGAAGGTCAAACGGGCCTTTTTAATTATCATGGCCACATCTCAGCAAAAAAAAAAAAAAAAAAAACTCATTCAGAGGAAAGGAGCAAAATTAAAAGAAAGTTTTTAAAAACATTTAAGAGCCTAGAAGCAAAAAAAAAAAATGTTTTAAAAAAATAGAAAATTATGCTGAAAATACAAGCATGTTAAAAATGAAGGTTCCTGACTGTAAAGCTCTGAATTAAACTTTGCACCTTCATTATCTTGCAGTGGAAATCAATTAACCATCATAAAATCTGAGATAATTTTATTAAGTCAAATGAACATGTGTGTCAGGAGAGACAGAAGGAAAAAAAAAAAAAAAAAAAAAGATTACAACCAGATTACAACTCACCTTTGACTGCTTCATCCACCACCTCCACGACTCGATCAATCTGCTGAACCTAGACAGATAAGCAGAGATGAGGAGAGATGGACAGAAAGATAAGGGGGGAAATAAAAGGAGAGAAAGAGTGAGAGAGATCGAATAGTCAGTCGGTCACAGTCATACTGAACTATGTTCAGAAACTTAACAGGTCAGTTTGACTTGATAAAAACAAGTCGAGGTCTGAACATGTGTATGTACATATAGTACATGCACTGCCTGGCCAAAAAAGAATTTAACTAAGAAAAAATAATTTAGAGCCTACTATTGGACAATTACTGCGTGGGTAATTATGTTTCAGTTGGCATTAGGTTCTTTAACCAATAGAAGCTACTCACTGCATCAGTTAGGGTAAACAACCAGGAAAAGATTTCCTTTGGTCTTAGATGGGCATAGATCAAGCCAGGCAAACTTCCAAGGAGATTGCTGCAACTTTTAAAACCGAGTTAAGAACTGTTTAATGCATTTTAAAAATTGTAATTACAGTGGGGAAACATCATCTTTGAGGAGGAATGTGGTCAGAAAAAAAGTCCTGAATGATTGTGATTGTACATGACTTAAACATTTGGTAAAAAACGAAGAAAATCACTAGAACTCTGAAATATATGTAATAGTAAAAGTAATAGCATTTCCACACACACACACACACACACACACACACACACACACACACACACACACAACAAAAGAAACTGAAGGGATTGGAAATATACAGTTGTGTAGCCTTAAGAAAAACACTTATCAATTCCTAGTGCTTACTGTATAAGCCTGTGTGGAAAGTGCTATGATCTGGTGTTGCTGCAGTTGGTCAGGTCTAGGTTCAGCAACAGTATGTGCTGCAAGAATGAGGTCAGCTGACTACCTGAATATACTGAATATAGACCAGGTTATTCCATCAATGGATTTTTTTCTTTTCTGATGGCACGGCCATATTCCAAGATGACAATGTCAGGATTTATGGGGCTGGAATTGTGAAAGAGTGATTCAGGAAGCATGAGATCATCATTTTCACACATGGATTGAGAGAGTTCATCACAGAGTCCAGAACTGAAACCCAAGACCTTTTTTTTGGTCACATTGTTGCACATGGAAGTTTTTTTGATTATCATATCCATAAGAATTGTCTAAAGATAAAGATAAATATATATATATATAGTATATAAATAAAATCCGTATTTAATTGAATGTTTATCTTTTGTATGCCCAATCTGGCACATACTCTTTTCGCTGCATGCATTTATTTGGATGCAGTTAATTTGTTTTATGCATTTGGCTGAAAAAAGATAGAACGCCACTAAGTGTTTGTATCAATTTACCAGAAAATGCCTTTTTACAATCAGTTCAGCCATCTGTTACAATTAACCCCTGACTACAAAGTAAGCTGTAACATTAGCATACTATTCATTTACTGCTCATAAATTGCTGGTGGTGGAAACCACCAAGTTTCTAGTCTATTTTAAACAAACATACAGCTCTGGAAAAAACAAAGAGACCACTTCAGTTTCTGAATCAGTTTCTCTGATTTTGTCATTTACAGGTATATGTTTGAGTAAAATCAAAATTGCTGTTTTATGCTATAAACTACGGACAACATTTCTACCAAATTCCAAATAAAAATATTGTCATTTAGAGCATTTTTTGCAGAAAATGAGAAATGGCTGAAATAACAAAAAAGATGCAGAGCTTTTAAGACCTCAAATAATGCAAAGAAAACAAGTTCATATTCATAAAGTTTTAAGAGTTCAGAAATCAATATTTGGTGGAATAACCCTGGTTTTTAATCACAGTCATGCATCTTGGCATGTTCTCCTCCACCAGTCTTACACGCTGCTTTTGGATAACTTTATGCCACTCCTGGTGCCAAAATTCAAGTAGTTCAGCTTGGTTTGATGGCTTGTGATCATCCATCTTCCTCTTGATATATTCCAGAGTTTAAGTGATTGAGAAACAGACAGTGGGAAATAGGAAGTAAGAGGTAGGATTGTTAACAGACCATTTGCTGACATTAAAGTAAAAGTAGTAAAAATATATACATGTTTTGGGTCATTATTCACTTCTTTATTTTCCATCAATACAAACCTATCCCCTAATCCTGAATAATCCACATGATGGAAGCTTTTTTAACTAAGCCTGGGTATGTGGAAAACAGAATAACACTCAGTGCTTCAGAAGCTCTGCTGAAACTTGTTGATGGAAACACACTTCTATCAGATCTGTTCATCTCAGTCTTCTGTCACAGCTCAAGCTCTAAAGCCTGAGAAGCTTGTGTTTGTGTGTGTGTTTGAACTGCACACACTCCCTTGTAACTGACAGCTGATAGGAATCAGATCTCTCAGCGTAAAGCTCTCTATTCCACTGTGATATGCAAACAGCTCATGATCATAAACACAGCAGCGTTTCTGAGGCACATCTTTCCTGTCTTCTTGTTGAGAACAATTACTAGGTAATTAAGCAGATCAGTGGTGAAGGGAAGAAGGGAAGGCATTAAACTTCAATCGGCTCCTCCCAGTGTACGTTTCCGATCGAGCGTGCTGAGTGTGTAGTTAATTGTGATTAAATTTGTCTTATTTGCTCAAATCGGACCCTGAAGAAATATATTCCCTGATTAAGAAGCAGCAGAACCTTTGCTGAGTTATTGTTCTCAAGCAGGCACGTTTTAAAGTACTTTACTGTTCCACAAGAAACATGAAGATTTGTACGAGTTCAGCATGGATTCAGTTACAAATACTACTAATATGTTCAAATTTTTGTGGACATCTTTATGTAAAGAAAGCATTCATCTATTTAAATTTGCACACATTGCTGAAACACTGCTTGTCAAGCCTCTGTAGAGGAAATACTGACAATAAAATAGGATGCAGACGAACATGAACCTATTAGCACCATGCCTAAAACCAGGCACGTACATTTTTGCAAAAATATATGTTTTTATCATGTATATTACCCTTTACAGATTGATGGGTTAAAATTTTTAGTAAATTTTTTGTGGAATACATCTAGAGAGGTAAAGCACAAACTCATCTATACAAGTAGAGAACTAGGTGTTTTGGGAGTAACTGATTTCTCTCTTAGAACAAAAATAGCAGCATGTAAAATAATAGCCAGTGGAATTAACATACAGGTAAATTGGACCGAGAATAGTATGAATTGGAAACAAAAATTGAAGGAAAAGCTAAAAGCAAAATTCCTGTGGAAAACAATCAAATCAAACCTGTGTCTGCAATAATCTTCTACATGTCTAGAAAACCTTACCATGACATAACAATTTAAAGATCTTCACAAATCACACATCTCTTTACACATGCTTCTTTAGAACCATTATTGGAATTAATTGTGGTTCTTTTATTGCATCACTTAAAGAGCCATTTCCAGCATCTTCACGTTTACCAGTTTATCTGTATAAAGCCACTCTATATAGCCACTGAATGCAAATTTAGTAAATACCTAATAGAAGGCATATCCAATGACTTCTGTCATGTGATAATGGAAGCTAAAGAATGCTTCTGCGAGTGACTTTAGTAGACGTTACACTGTCCACTGTGGGTGGTAATGCCTTCCATGATGTATTTCTGTTACACATGCAACCAACACTGCGGATCGAGAAATGTTAAATCCCCAAATTTGGAACTCACAAGCTAACAACATATACAGGTGTGGGCATTCTCAAGGCACCCTTAAAGAACCCTTGATTAATTACCTGATACTCCATGACTTTTGGCATGTCAGCTTATATTCACCTAACATAAGAGAATCAGTCAATCGCTGCCTGAAATTTTATGCAGATATATATATATTTTTTTTCACTTATCAGAAGACAATTATTTTTGCTAATCATTATTGTGCTGATGATGGAATACATTTAATTTCAGATCCAGGAAAAGGAAAAGGTTTTAAAAATTCCTAATCTAAGTGGCTTCATATAAACACACAGATGGAAGTGCTAGAGAGAAAACTACACGAGAGTTCCCCTCTGGAGGCCTCTGTGACCGCTACTCCACTAGCCTTTCATTGACTGCGCTCATTTCTGCATGGGGACTGTGAGATTGCTCAATCTGACCTATTAGAGTAAAATGTGCTGCAATTGCGTTCCGTACCCCGACAGCTAAATAGCCTAGCCCAAAGAGAGCGCTGCCTCTCTCTCTCCCTCTCTCTCTCTCTCTCTAGATATTTCTCTCTCTCTCTCTCTCTCTCTCTCTCTCTCTTTCCTACTGGACGATTTCAGCCGTCCACGGACAGAGAGAGGCACCCAGCCTTCACCAGCCTCCACTTATATGCATGACAAGCAAAGGAATCAAAATCAATATCTCCCTAATGGCAGGCCTGTCTGGGTCCATTCTGAACAGCAGGACCTTCAGAACAGGTGCCCTGCAGGGGCCCGAGCACCGCTGTGTTCTCTGAACACCAGAGCAGCATGGTCCAGGCCTGCAGTCAACAGGAACAGAGGAAGGAGGAGGGTAATTTTATTGAGGGCTTTTTGAGCAGAGAGAAAGGGAGCTCTGAAAGATGAAGGCGGGCCTTTAGCTTCGCTAACCTGTCATCAGGCCGAGAAGCCTCCATCCGCCACAGACTTCTGAGCACTGAGCCGAGGTGGGCTCAGCCTGGACCCCAGGCCGAGATCTTTATCCCCTCTTCACAGGTTTTGTTTTCAAAGACAACTGGTTGAAAGTCAGGGAGGAGAGGCTATTTCAAGTGTCGATATGTTGTCTAGGAAAAAGCGCACTAAGGGCAGACTCACCTGCACGGGAGGGCATCTGGATCTCACAGCAATCGCAGCTCAATACTTACAAGAAACAAAAAGAATCTAAACTGTTTCAATTCTTTCAGACACAAAAAACTATGACCTAATTAGAAAAAAAGGCTAATTCACACAGTTTTCCTCTATAGTAGTTATGTTCATATAATTTCATCCAACAGGTGAGTTCAACAAGTGAGTCTTTAAGGAACAAAGATGGGCAAATAAATATATGTGCTAAATTGATAATGCTATCCTACAAAATGCCTGGAATATGGGGCATTGTTAATGTTATAATTGCAATAAGCTGACTAAAACACTGTTAAAAATAAATAAGAGACCACTCAATAAAACCACAGGAATATAATCAAGAGGAAGCTGAACTGCTTGAATTTTTGCACCAGGAGTGGCATAAAGTTATCCAAAAGCAGTGTGTACGACTGGTGGAGGAGAACATGCCAACATGCATGAAAACTGTGATTAAAAACCAGCAGTATTCCACCAAATATTGATTTCTGAACTCTTAAATCTTTATAAATATGAGCTTGTTTTCTTTGCATTATTTGAGGTCTAAAAATTCTGCATATTTTTGTTATTTCAGCCATTTTTCACTTTCTGCAAATAAATGCTCTAAATTACAATATTTTTATTTGGAATTTGGAAGAAATGTCTGCAGTTTATAAACTAAATCAACAATATTCATTATACTAAAACATATACCTATAAATAGCAAAATCAGAGAAACTGATTCAGAAACTGACGTGGTCTCCTCATTTTTTCCCCTGATGTATGTAGAGTGTTATGTTATATACAGACTACTGTACTACTGTACATGTGTGTCACTAGCCTGGGGTGGTGGGTTCAATCTGCACTCCAGTCTATGAGGAGCTTGATTTGTTCTTCCTTTGTCCCCTCAGGTTTTCACCCATCTCCCAAAAACTTACATAGAAGGTTTGCTAAATTGCTCCTGGATGTATGCGAGACCCACCTAAGACTCTGACCAGAAAAAAAGCAGACAAGAAGTTTGATGGACTATTATTTTGTTTAGCTGCTTAACATCACTACACCAGTAATTTGTAAGTTTCCCCACAATGCATTATTCAAAAAAAACACAATAATTTTAACGTGAAAAATGAAGAGTGCATGAAAAGCATTACAGAAATGCCGCATGACTCCAGTAACAAAAGTAAAGAAGAAATCCTTAGACATTAAATCATGTTCTGGCTGTGCGACTGCAATAAAAGAAAAAAGGGAAATTCTGCATCCTTTTCTCCCCACAGCAGAGCAGGTAGCTGACCACAAAAGTGGGCCATTTCCTTTAATGTAATAATAATCGAAGCTGTCCAGAAGCTCCCTCTCCTGCAGACTGAGGGTCAGTGTGTGGTTGTCTGCGGTCAGCTAGCAGCAGGCCTTCTTTGCCATTTGGATGCTCCACTGCTCCAGTGGCTGCCCCGCTGGGCCAGGAGATGAGCGCGCCCCCCTTACACCACCCCTCACCCTCCCACCCAATCACACCGGCCAGCGATCGATGTCCTTTCTCACCAAGACTGTACTTACCTCCTCTCCATCGCTTCTTTTAACTTCATTGGGGGAAAAAAATAATAACAACAATAAAAAGCGGGTGGCAGGGCCCTGCTGGGGCCGAAGGGTTTTCAGGCCACCACTGCCGGTGCTCGACCCCTGACACATTGGGATTTAAATTGCCCACTGCTCTTTGTCCAGCTGGGCTACAGAGAGGGGGATACCACTGAGACCTCCACACTGAGGGAGGCAAGAAAAAAGGGGGCTTGGAGGAAACAACACACCACCAAGACTTCAGGAAAAATTTCTCTTTTCTTCTCGTTCAGATTTGTTTTTTCTCTCTGAAAGTCGATCGAAGTCCGAAAGGCAGAAAAATACATTCACATATTTCTCTGACTGAAAAGGTTCATGCAGTATAATGATGTAAGGAAGAAACCAGCAATTTTTAATAAGATATAACTGCACATCTGAATATAAATATGTCAAGGCAAATAGGGGAAAAAATGAAAGTGATATCATACTCATCATAATATCATGCTTCTTTAAACTCGAGGGTATTAAAGAAGGCTTTATTCAGTCTCTACTGAGGAAAGGCTTTCTACTAGATCAGACTAGAGTATTGCTGTGAGGATCTGGCTGCATTAAGCAAGTGTTCAGATGTCAGGATGTTTTATCACCACCAATCCACCTCACCTCCTACTCATACCAGAATTACTGAAAGGAGCTCAATCATTCCTGAGAACACAGATTCACTGTTCTGAACATCAGAGCTTAAGGCTAATTTAAACTTCTGCATCGAGTCAACTTGCTGTATATGGCATAGCTTGCGATAGTGCAGTTGCTCTGCAATTTAAAGCATAAGGGTGGTAATGTGGGCGACTCCAGAAAGTCCTATTTTATTGGCAAAACTTTTCTACAGGCTTGAAAAGCTGAGTATGCATGCATTACAGTAGCAGAATAGATTAACTAAAAAGGATCTTGCCAAACATTTGGAAATACAGTGCAGATTAGTAGCAAAGATAAAATATTATAAAAAAAATCTTTGAGCAAAAATGCAAAGTGAATGGGCACTACCATACCTCCTTAAAACTCAAATATCAAATCAAATCCAAACAAAAATCACTAGGTAATTTTAGGAAGTTACTTAACATTTTTGAATCCATTTAAGACGAATCTTACCCTACACTCTTTTGTTTCCTTAAACATTTCAAGTGTTATCAACAGTCATCACTTCCCTGTCTTTTTCAAGCTTTCAATACTGCTGATTAAAAAAATGAGCAGTCAAACAAACTACAATGTCAAAATGTGGGTGTGGGTGCTGGAATGATGTCGCTGCCACTATGACAGGGAAATCGCTGCTTCGAATCCCGTGCATGTAGCTTGCCATCAGCATCAGCTGCCGGAGCCCTGAGAGAGCACAATTGGCTTTGCTCTCTTTGTGTGGGTAGATGGCGCTCTCTCCAAACATCACTCTGAAAAGGGTGATGTCGCTCAGCACAAGGCGTCTGTAAGCTGATGATGTATCAGAACAGAGTCGCTGTTCTTTCCTTCGAGCGTACTGTGATGCTACTCTGAAACGCTGCATCCGCAGCAGTTGGAAAAGAAGCGGTGGCTGACTTTACATGTATCGGAGGAGGCATGTGCTAGTCTTCACCCTCCTGGTGTTAGGGCATTAATAGTGATAGGGAGAGTCCTAATGAGTGGGGGTTGGGTAATTGGCCTTGTTAACTGGGGAGAACATTGAGGAGTCATTGTGAAGTCACTGTGGTGAGTCTGGTGTCATGTGCAGTGCAATTTCATGTGGTGCCAGATTAAGATGATGAGATTAAGAAGACAAGATGACACTCGTCCTCATACTGCTGCCATCTTAACAACTTGCCTCGAAAACTCTATGACACGGTCAACCACATGACTAGACCAACTAGGTGTAGGAAGTGAAGTGTGTAGGATGCCACTGAACAACCATCAAGTTACCACAAAATCAGTAGGAACTGTGTGAAATTCGACCTGCATGAAATGGATCATCATTGGACACCATTAGGAACCTCTACAACTCCATGCTGTGACGCCTGGCATGTTGAGTTACACATGCAATGCAACCAATCTGTAGCTGATCATACCAGTTAACATTTTTAACCTTTTACTGATTTTTCTTTTGCCTAAAGAACATTAGCAAAGAAACTTGAAACTTTTTTAGTTGACGATGAATGCATTTTGTGGTACGTGCAATTCGTGTTATTTACAGAAGAGAAAAACACTTACCCCAATAATGCTCAGGCCTTTGAGGTAGTCCATCCTGGGCTGAGCCTGAGGAACACAACCTGCCACCACCACCTTCTTATTCTGCTCCTGAGCCTTCCTGAGAAAGACAGAGAGAAATAGAGAGATGATACAGCAAGTCTATTTAAATGGAAATGATGTGTGCTTTTCTAACACATGATTATGAAGCTTTGTAACACTCTTCTATACTGTGAACAATCACTATAAAGAGCATATTGTGCAGACACACAGACGCAGACATGTATATATACACTGAAGTCGACTACAAAACAAATGGAATTATGAATAACTGCAGAAGACTGAAAATGTTTCACACTCTTTTGAGAGGATTACTGTCTGATATTCTTGCGGCCGTCTGAAGGCTGCTTACATAAAGCAGTCCCATTGATTAGAACACCCGCACTTTTTCATGCCGTCTGCAGCAGCCGGCATGAACTCCAGATGAACTGTATCCTCAGAATAACTCTGGGAAATGAGATCCTTCAGAAGTGAAGTTGGATTATGTGAGCGCTGCAGTGAAAACATCTCAGCTCAAGAACTGTTTCAAACCACACAGTACAGACTTCACCTGTTCTATGCTCAAGAAGACACCGGTCAACAGTTCAGCCTCTACCTGCAGTTCAAGTCTAATAAAACACACCTACTCTGACCTTCCAAAAGCTTGGGAGCCAGGTGGATGCTGTTAAATTTAAAAATAATAACATGTTTATCAAAGCTAGGGTTGCGCAATTATTCAATCAAATGTTTAAACCAACAATCAAATCCTCGAATCAACTTAATCTTGTCCATGCCAATTATTTTTATGCTAATAGATGTGCATTTACTTTACAAGCATATAAAAAGCTGAGAGACACAGAACATTAATTAAAAGTTAATGTTAACTCAGACTGATGTAGACCCGAGATTTTACACAGATGTAACTTTAGATATGCATCATTACAGAGTGTTTTCTGTTCACTTCACCAGAGATGCACAGTGCAGTTAGCAGCGTGCCAAGCCCAGAGTAACCAGATTTGCAGCACTACTCTCCCCATTACAAGACAGTGAGGTTAGGGTAAAAATGTTGCTTAAGACATTTCCACACAGTCGACTCAAAACATACCACTACATTTGAACTCCATTTTTGCCCCATACAGTCAACAATAGGAAAGCAACCTGGAGGAGAACTCAGAGCCAAATAAGCGACCTGAGCAGTTTGTATTTAAAAAAAAAAAAAAAAAAAAAAAGAATGCAGGGTCCATCACTTAAATACAACTGCTTATTGATTTTAAAAAAGGTAAAATAATTTTGTGATAAAGATGTATGGTCACATACTGCCAAATATTGTTTTTGCCTATAATGTCCAGTGCCATGTGCCAAATATTATGGTGATGCCACTTAAAAAAACAAACATAAGTACACTCTTTCTTTGACTTTTACTGACTCTCAGCAGGTCCTTACTTTGCCAGAAAAAATGTTACATATTTTAAAATATTAAATAATTAAACACACCTGAGAAACCACAAACAGCAGAGAAGCCCAATATCCCAAATATTTCAATGTGTCTTGAAATGAGGGAATATGAAAATTTGCTCTACAAAATTTAACTAAAACATACAGCTCTGTAAAAAATTAAGACATTAGTTTCTGAGTCGGTTTCTCTGATGTTGCTATTTATAGGTATAAGTTTGAGTAAAATAAACATTGTTATTTTACTCTATAAACTACGAACAACATTTCTCCTAAATTCTGAATAAAAAAATGTAATTTAGAGCATTTATTTGCAGAAAATGAGAAATGCCCTGGTTTTTAAATCACAGTTTTCATGCATCTTGGCATGTTTACCTCCACCAGTCTTACACACTGCTTTTGGATAAATTTATGCCACTCCTGGAGCAAAAATTCAAGCAGTTCCTCTTGGTCTGACGGCTTGTGATCATCTATCCATTCCTCGTGATTATATTCCTTTGTCTTTCAATTTGGTAAAATCAAAGAAACTCATAATTTTAAGTGGCTCTTATTTTTATTTTTTTTTTACAGAACTGTATGTGTTTATAAAACGTAAAAAATAAATCTAAATCTTTAACCACATGTGGATTGTTGGGCTGGGTATCATCATTGATATACCGAATACCAATTCAATTCTGATACACAAAGTCACAATTTGATTTGAGTTCCAATTTGATTTTTGATTCAACAATATTATGTTTATTTTGGGGATATTTCAGCTATAGTTACACACTTTGTTTAGATATGAAAAGAGATTTTGAGAGAACTATTGATATAATATCTTTATTACCTTTATTAAAAATATTAGTCATTACTTGAGCTCCAGCCATAACTGATGTGCATGTCGGATCTAATTGCACGCATAAACAAAAACAAATTTAATCCAATTTTATTTTTTACTTTTTTAAACAAATCTAAAACTACAGAGTATAAAGGGGGGGAAAAAAACATTATGTCTTAAACATTGCGGATGGAACAGAAGCTACCAATAGCAGCAACTCATGTAAACATGTCACCAATTAGCATTAACATACATCACCAACAACACAGCAAGAGAGAGAGAGAGAGAGAGAGAGAGAGAGAAAGGTGCAAAAAGCAGTCTCAATGGCTGAGAAGTGAGTGATGATGGGATGTCTCCAGAGCCGCCCACCCCTCCACGGCTCGGCAGTGTTTTACAGAAGTGATCCCGCATGCTTGAAGACAGGAGAAACCCGAAAAAGAGCTCTGGGCAACGACTGTGAAAAAAAACGGTCTTCAAGTAGAGCAGCACCGTGCAGCATGTAGTGTTTCATGTTGTCAGCGTAGCGTTCTCTGTAGACTAGAGCCACTCCATCAGCTCTCTCCAGGGCTACACAGCAGCAGACACTTCTGAAAGGAAGAAACATGCACCGAAAGCTCTCACGGATTTACAGGCACAAATCTTTGAGAGTGCCAGGAAAAAAAAATGAAATATTGGAGAGGGAGATATTTTAGCAGCTCAAGAATTTGCTGCTTATAGACTAAATTGCTTGGAGGGGAAAACCATGATTTTTGGACTGAGAAAAAGAGGAGAAAGGGTGAAGATTTTCAAGAATATACAGCACAGAATAGGGGAAACCTCTGCAGGCTCAGATCAGATCTAGTCTAATATTATGCAGTAGACCAAGCAGAGGATAGCCTGAGGAGATATGATTCATTAACATGCAGAAATCTAAACATGGCCAAGTCCATTTATGTCAAGGATACCCACAGGATGTTTGGATCCAGGCACATTTAGTGTGGTGCAATATGTACTATGTATATATAGTATCTTCTACAGTTGCTTTAAAATTAGTGTTGTTAAACTATTAAAAAAAGTATATTCTGTGCCTAATAGCAATCACTTTTTCTTCTTAAGCAAATAAAATCAAAATAAAGAAATGAATATAAGATTGGCAATGGATATTTATTATTTAACTTATATATATACATACACATACATATACATACATATATATATATATATATATATATATATATATATATATATATACACATACACATACATATACATACATATATACATATATACGTATATATATACACATACATATATACATATATATATACATATATATATACATATATATATATATATATATATATACACATACACATACATATACATACATATATACATATATATATACACCATATTATATATATATATATATATATATATACACATGTACATATATATATATACACATAAAATATAGAGCAGAAAAATAAAACTGGACAACATATTCATGCATCAGAC
The DNA here is from genome assembly GCF_023375975.1 of Astyanax mexicanus. Classification (NCBI taxonomy): domain Eukaryota; kingdom Metazoa; phylum Chordata; class Actinopteri; order Characiformes; family Acestrorhamphidae; genus Astyanax; species Astyanax mexicanus. The sequence continues at coordinate 27,456,197 of NC_064413.1, read as the reverse complement.
AATGTTTATCTAGCACATAATGAACCTGCAAAAGTGTATTTCTAACATATAAATGTTTAACTCCATAATATTAACACTGTCATAACAATTCCAAAAATTTATCTTTATTTTTGCCTTTGTTTTCTTTTTTGTTTCTGTTTTTCTTTTCAATATTTATTTTTAATTTACTCCCATTTTCTCCACAATTTAGGTAGGCCGATTGTCCCACCCATTCAACCTGCTAGTCTGCAGTATATCCCCGGTCACTAGTGATACCACAACACAGGGAAGGTGAAGACTAGCACATGCCTCCTCCGACACATGTGAAACCAAACACCTCCTCTTTTCAAACTGCTGCTGATGCAGCATTGCCGATTCGGAGGAAAGCGCAGCGACTCTGCTCCGATACTTCAGCTCACAGACGTCTTGTGCTGATTGACATCACCCTAGAAGGGATGACTGGAAAAAGCACCATCTACCCACCCAGAGAGAGCAAGGCCAATTGTGCTCTCTCTGACCTAGGGCAGCTGATTGCAAGCTGCATGACCAGGGTTTAAACCCAGGATTTTCTCGATCGTAGCGGCAGTGTTTTAGACCACTGGAACACTTAGCGCTCTAAAATGGACCATCCGCAATGTGTTTAAAATAAATCTTCTATTAAGTTATGGTATTTAACTGAAGCTTTTACCCAGAGACTTATATACTGGCATGCCAAAAATCATAGGACAAGAACTAGCATCATGTCCCATACTTTCACCTTGTCCTGACATGCTGGATATGTCTATAGGGTTTCCAGCACTGATTAGGGATATGTAACTTCTTTTTGAAAGGACAGTTTAAATGTTGTGATTCCTTATTTGACATATTCCCGTACACATGAGATTGTGGATTGAGGACTGTTAAATGCCTGAAACACTCGAATAAAAACAAAAAGTTTCCAATCCATTTGGAACCCAACATTAGACCTTGCTCAATCTCAAATACCATCTATTTGCCATGAGAAACTAGAACTCAAACTCACTGGAGGTCTCACAAGATAACACCTCACCAATTATACAGGTGTGGGAAAGGAAGATGTGGAGAGATATTCTCATATGAAATGGATGAGACAGAACCCTATGAGAACACACACACACACACACACACACACAAATGGTCATCGCAGCATGCAGAAGAACCCCTGCAGAACTGAACCAGGTTCAAGGGATCTCCATCTGATCTCTCCAGACATCTGCTGTAGTGTGGGTCATCAGGGTGGAAATGTGTGTGTGTATGTGTGTATGTAAGTGGACGTATGTATACATACATACACACATGTACAGTATATACAGCTGTATGTGCTCGGTTGAGGGGTCACTGGTGTTCACTCAGGCTAACTCTAATATCAGCATCCCCTCGTTCTGCATGCTGGGCAGATGCCCCCGGGTGCTGCAGACGACGGGCAGCGTCTCAAACGCCGGCTCCTGATCTGCTGTGTCACTGCAGGCGGCACGGAGGCACATTAGAGCTCAGCGTGTGTCAGGAAGCCTGTGCATTATGCAGAAGGCGGTCCTCTCGTAATGGCAGAGGCTAGGAACAATGAGCCCTGTTTTGAGCCAGCCAAAGCGTCGCCCCAGAGTCTGCTTAAGTGGCTTCCGCGCAAGCCCGCTCCTCTGGGGGACGGCCGAGCGTCTCCGCAGAGCATTAGAGCATTTCGCCTCCTAGCCCGCATGCTGATGCAAAAAACGAGACTTATTATTGCATCCGCCTGTCGGCCGGGAGCTCTCCACCGCAGAGCTGCGGGGACGGGAGGCTCCCCGAACAGACAGCACTGTCTGGCAGCGGCCTGGAATAACAAGCGTTCTTAAAAAATATTCCCACTGCACCACACACTTCTGATCACTACGCCCCAGGTAAGCGAAATGGTGAAAAAGGGAAAGAGCAGTGGGTTAACTTGCACAAGACAACAGAATAAAAGCTCCGTTACAGCTATAAAAGCAGAACTGCTGACAGACCGATTCAGCAGCAGACACTGTGTTCTTTTATTTTTAGAGTAAATTATTGATCAGAGTCTGAATGGCGACTGACTGTTGGGAGGACAACGCCACGCTTAAATAATGCAAGCCTCACTGGCTTTAAAACAACTGTGTCTACCTTGTCACCTGTCTCAGGTACGATCCAAATGGGATGGTGGTGAAATATGTATGCATATTACAAAGGCCAGAACATTCAAATCAAACAATTATCTAGACCACCCATTGGCTAGATCCTATGCCCTTCTTGGAAAGACAGAATTTCCGTAAAGTTACATGAGAAACATGCTGAGTGCTACTGAACATGTAGGTTACAGTACATATAGGGATTTGGGTTACAGTATATGGGCACTTGAGTTAGCAAATCAAGTCCATGTTGCGCTTAACTCACATACAAACAAACTTCAGACATGACTTGTAACTCATTCCAAACGAATAACGACTTTAATACGACTGTTCAAGAGTACTGTGGTCAACAACTGATGCATCGAACACTGCAGCCTTAGCTAAAGACATGGTTTAAAGCTGTTTGGTGTAGGAAGCACCCAAATTTGTTGACCCCTCAGCATTTTTGTAACAAAAAAAAAAAAAAAAACATTTTGGCGTATCCTAATGTATCTAATATGCATGAATTAGATGGCAAACTGCTTAATGCCAGGAGCGGACTACGGAGGTATAAAACGCAATAAGCTACAGACAGTTAAACTGTGCCACAAAATCGAGTAGAATACAGAGATAGCTACTCCCACTAAAATACAGATTAGTGCCGGGGGGTATGACCAAAAATATATATCACTGTATTTTTCAAGATTCTGATGGTTTCACAGTACATCACTGCATTTTAATTTTATTTATTTATATTTTTTTTTTGCACGACTGGGCTTTTACATAGGTTTGTGACTTACTCAACTGTTAGGGAGTGTGTATATATACATACATACATACATATATATATATGTATACATATATATATATATATATATATATATATATATATATATATATATATATATACATACACACACACAAAAAAAATATATATATATAAGGTTTAAGGTTTAAATTAAGGCATTGATTACTATTGGGTTTACTTTGTCCCACAAAATATATGACGAAATCAGACTTCATTAGCAGAAAAACAGTTGAAGAATGTAAACAACAGACCTTAAAAAGAGATACACCAACAACTTTAACACAGCTTCCTTTTTAAATATACACTATTTTTCCAAAAACACTATAAATGGAGCAAAAGTACTCAATGTTTAAGTATTTAAAAGAGATATTTTTCAAAAGCTCTGTTGCATAATTAAGACAAGTTTAATATCAATTTACAATGTTTTTTTGAAGCCATTAGAGGCATTACTGTATTAAAATTCTCCAGTTTAACAATTAAGTCAGTTTAGAGTGCATTAAAATTATCCTTTAAGATACAAATAAATAAATAAATAAGTAAATAAATAAATACTTATTTATTTATTTACTTATTTATTTAAAAGGGCTATAATTACTTCCTTATATCCAGAGTTTTAGGGAGTTTTATCTCTTGTGCTGCTCTTGTATGTGAAAAATTCCCCTCCGGTATACCGTATGAACCAGTATACTGCCCAACACTAAGCCAGATAATCTCTTTTTAAATTCTTTTTCTTATTCTTTTTAATGACCACTTAATTATATTAGCGTACACAATAGTTCTCTATACAAGTCACTGATCAAGCCATCAAAACTCGGACAGAAACACAGTGAGCAACATAAAAACAGCCTGGATTTCTACGCTAGGCTTAAAGTGTCCTGGCAAGAGACAGAATGCAGAAAATGCAGAAAAGGTAAATAGGTGAGATATTAAAGGCTATGACATTTTAAGGAAAGCTACTAGCTTTTCACTCATTTCTGCATGTTAGCATTTCTACTTAAATACTCTCATTAATCAATAATGAGCAATTGCTTGGTATTCTCTCCTAAAATGTAAAAAAATGGTTGAAGAATTCCTTCTATTTCCATACTAAGAGAACTGTGCAAAGTGAATAAACTGACAAGCAAAACAGTATCAACACTATCTGTGATAAACCTGTCAAACAGATCAGTTCGGTTATGTTTCCACCTTTAAAAACACAACAGAATGCTATCGGCAAAAAAACGGACTGTTGTGAGAGGCGAGATTGCGCTGCCATAATGCACCATTGCCATAATGCTTTGTTTACATTCAACATCGCACCTGGAGATAACAATCAAGCATCAAAGCAATAAGACACCAGGCCTTTGGGCCATCCTGCAGGCCTTAAGTGAGAGGTTCCCATCAACTCCTTCTGACCTCAAACGACTGAGCGCTTGGGTCACTGCACTGTGCTGTGCTTGTTATGCAAGCTGACAGCAGAGACATTGGCAGGGATGGGAGCAGATTTATAAAGCAGACTAGGCTGGGATGGGATTAATGGGGTGCTAGGAGCTTGTGAAGGCATTCATAGCTGCCTCATTTACACAACACGGCCTTAGAAATGCAGGGAAATGCAATGCAACACCACTGGGATGCTCCAAGGTATCTGCAGTCAGATCTAACACCTCTGACTAAGCCAACCCTGAGAAACATGAGGATAGCCAACTAATGCGGATGCTTATCAAAATGCGGCAGTTTTTACTTGCAACACAATGGCTGCTCCTGTCAAGCAGCAAGTGTTTACACCTGCATATGAAGTCTTTAAATATAAATGAAGACTAAATAAAGAGGCTGTATTATAAAATATACATACAGACTCCAAATTAGACATATTGAGTGGATCAGACACAGCAGTGCTGCTTGAGTTTTTAAACACGACAGTGTTACTGCCAAACTGAGAACATATCAGAAATATTTAGACAGCAGCTTCCTGTGGGAAGCATCTTGTGACCACTGATGAAGGACTAGAGCATGATAGGGCTGCACGACATATTGTTTAAGCATAGTAATCGCAATGTGCGCATACGTAATAGTCACAACGCAGGACATGCAATGTCACCTAAGGCAATTGAATCAAACATGTCATGTTGCAATGTTTTTCATTTCATGACACAAGAAGAAGATGCACAGCGTTGTTATTTTCTGAGTGAGCAGCGCTGTCTCTGTGTCTGTGTGAGTGAGAGGCTGCTGCTGCCTGAGATACGTGGCGGGGAGGGGGAGCTGGGTTGAGTGTAAACACGAGGCAACAGCATGACCTCCATCCACATGGTTGGGCACGTGCTTGTAAATGGACGTGTTGAAAGCTGTGCACCTCAGTCCAGCACAGTTTTGCGCAGATATTTTCAGTAACAGCCAAAATCATGCTCTTAATCCCAGACAAACGCTTATATTTACCTTTTAAAAGGCCATTTAAATGCCTGATTGTTGTTGTTTTGCTGTTTTCCTTGGGTTTTAAGTGATTGGCAGACTCTAAAGCACTGGCTCAGCTCTCGGTCGGTCTGGATCTCTGACGCGAGACAGCATGCAGGTGGGGGCAAGGATGGTAATGTCACGGGTCCTGCGTTGTTTAATATCGCAATATATATTGTCGAAATTAAAAAAATATATAAGAGCCTGACCAAACAAACTGTGCAGCAACAGAAACTTTTGTCTAATTCCGTGGGCAGTGAGTGGACACAGTGTTTAAAACTCCAGCAGCACTGCTGCATCTGAACCATCCAACCAGCACAACACACACCACCACCATGTCAATATCACTGGAGCCAGTCAAATAAAACCTGATCTTTGGTGGTCTTGTGGGGTGCTTACCAGTGAAGAACAGGGTAAAGGTATGGATAATAAAGTATGCAGAGAAAAAGAAGGACTACAGTTTGTAATTATCCTACAAACTACAAATTGCTCCTTTATGTTCAGCAGACTGATTAAAAAGATAAGCATGATATATGCACATTACTATACATACAATACTAAAGTGAACCATTATTAGTGGTCATATGGCAGAATGAGAGAGCAGAATGACCATCTACATATAATATATGAATCAAGTCATTTCATGTCTGTAAGACTATAATGAAGAAAGAATGAAGAAATAGGGATAAGGAGATGGGAAAGTGGAAAAAAAGAAGAGGAAGGAAAATGAGAAGGAAAAGAAGAAGCAGAGGAAAAGAAGAGATGCTATTAAGGGCAAATCTTTAAGAGGCTGAAACGGAAGGATCAGACTAAAGGAGTTACGCTGATAATGGCTTCAGCTCTGAATCTGCCCATTTCCAAAGGGGATCAGGCCCCTTACTAGAAAAAGAAAGAATATATATATATATATATATAATATAAAACAAAAACATGGAAAAGAAATAGAACCTCATCACACTTCCCTGATTGCTTCCAATCAGCATCAGATAGCCTAGCTGCTAGTGTCTGAAAGTTTTTCCTCTAACATGCTAATGATTAGGGGTGAAACGATTACTCGAGTAAATAGAGTAACTCGATTCAAAAAATTGATCGATTAATTTTCTGTGCCTCGAGTAATCGTTTATTTAATTAATAAACTCAGCGCGCGGTATTTCCGAGACTTTTATTTTGACAACGCGCTCAGCGTTACGTCACTCTCACCCGGGAAGAAGGAGACGGAGGTTTGAGCAGCGGCAAAAATGGAAGCGGCGAGAGAAAACAGCGGTTTTAAAGGAATAAAAGCATTTTAGGTTGGAACGGTGACATGTATTCAGTGCAGCGCGTCCTTGCCTCCCAAAACAGCGCGTTTTAATGCTGCACCATCTGAGCTGAGGACAGCCGAGAGAGCAGGTAAACATAACTTATAATAAATCAATGAGATTAACATTAATATGCCTTAATAACATAACAGCAGCGCCGTGGAGTGCTTATTAATAGAAACACTGTCTATTACTTATAGTTTATTAGAACAGAGACAAGTTTTCGAATGAATACATGCTTTATCGAAACAGTAAACACAGCGCTGTGGAGTTCAGAATATAAACAATAATAATGTTAAAGTTAGCTACACTGAAGTTACTTTGGCTGAAAACTAAATGCATGATTTCTTCATCTAAGAGTACATTTGACCAGTGAGACAGAAACTGTGTATGAACACTGTGTTGTTCATATAAGGAAGTGTGTGTCTCTTATTTAATGGATAAAATATTATTGGATAATATATGAATTACTACTAGTGCCTAATGTGCCCCAATGCGTTCATAAATGCACGGCCATGACTTTATTATTAGACTTATTAGTCTTAGTGATGTAATTAGACCCAAGTAGTCCAACATACAAATAAAGAAAAAACCCACATTTGTAATACTTCTGTTTCACAATTATTCCACAGGTCCTGATATATTTTGGAGAAGTGGCTTGGTGGTAAAAGAATGCAGCACACTGATCCAACACTGGCAGAACTGACAACGTCTCTGCTGTTCAGAAGCTAAGATGCACAACACAAAGACGATGTTTATGCCTTTTTTTATTGATTAATACCCTATATTTGATACTTACAAGAAATCCAAAATTGAAAGTAATGTAATTAAATGTATTTTTGTAATTGTGGTATTTATTTCTTTATTGTGGTTTTTTTATTTGTATTTGCAATTTGGAAATGTATGTTGTGATTTTAAAAATATAACTTATCTAAACAAGGAAACCAATTGGTCATTCATTATTAAGTGAAATGCCTTTTTAATTGCTCTTTAACAAAAAAAAATGTTTTATCCGATTACTCGATTAATCAAATCGATTTTTCAGTAGAGTACTCGATTACAAAAATAATCGATAGCTGCAGCCCTACTAATGATACCTGCCTGCTGGTTCTCCATGAGGAGTCTGTCACTGTCTCCTCAGAGATTCCAGGAAATCAGATCCATATCACCAGTTCTCTTAATATTTCACAGTTTTTCCCTGCTCGTCATCTGCTGAAGCATTTCACCAAGAAATAAAACAGAACACAGTTTCTGGGCAACAATAGCAGTTGGCCTATAGCAGAGAGGGGTTAAAAAAGTCCTGCCCTTGCTTATACATAAGTTTCATTATGCCTACTTTACAGACAAACAGTAATCAAATCCTTCAATCTGCAAGTCTTTTCCGAATGCAAACTCCAGTGCTTTATTCCAACAGGACAATGCTTGTCCGCATACTGCTACCATCTTAGGAGCTTGCCTTAAAGAAATGGCCATGGCCAGCAGCATTGCCAGACCCATCCTCAATTGAAAATGTATGGGATCATATTTGAAACGCTAACAAGAGTAACAAGACCTTACTGCAAAAACTGCAGGAATTGTATGGTTTAATTATCACAGGACACCATTATGAACCTTTACAACTAGATTTTAAGATTCTGATCTGGCACGTTACACCTGCTCCATTTCCAAGGTACCCACTACTTTTATGTGAGTAGATCAATAATTATTGCCCATATCAGTCAAAATGTGGAATCAGACAGTTCTTTCCATGTGCAACTATTTTTTTTGTAATGATGAGTGTGTGTGTGTATACATTTGTTATTTAAAGCAGGAATCAGGAAAATTGTGTTTAAAAGGACTGCAAGTTCAGATCCCTTGACACAATAGCAATTTTCAAATAAAAATGACTTTGAAATATGTTACCAATACATAAATGTGTGGGTAATTAGTATCACCCAATACCACTCACCAACCAAATCATCTATAATCCAGTCTATCACCTAGGAACAGATAACTAGGACTGAATATTGAACTTCAATACCAAGAAGGCACAGATCGAAATGTCTCTGAACTAATGAGTACTAAAAAATAAAAAAATAAAAATGTGGTGTCTCATTCTGATACTTTGCATTTTCGCTGTAATAATTCAAATTGGTGATCAATCAAATTGTCAACACAGCACTGCTGTACTAAAATCTCAGTCGATTGCTGGCCCTCTTGCTAAATCGTGCTGTTTCTCCCTCTCTCTCTCTGGATAACTCGCACTGTCTTTCTATCACTTGATCGGTCCCTCTCTCTCACTCTCTTGAGATGTTAAAATACAGTAAAAAAAACTCTGGTCTGGCTGACCTAAACCACACTACACTATTACTGCCACTTTCTTAAAAATACAGGGGACTAGCAGCATTAAAACAACAAAATCTAAATTATAATACATTAAATTACCACTAATTTAATTTAATTTTGTCAATGTAAGGCTGATATAAAAAAAAATCTTTAAACTGGAATTCATAAAGCAATATGCACAGAAAAAAAAATTTGTATTTTTGGTTACAATTTAGAAAAAAGGTATCAAAAAAGTACTGTTTGGGTATCGGTACCAATTCAAAGTACCGTATCGGTACAAACAGACAAATTTAAAAAAAAAAGATACCCAGCCCTACTGATAATCTACTTGGAGAAAACCTGTAGAGTACTGATGCTGACTGTCTCCTCTTTAAGCACTGTTCTCTTTAGCTCCTATGACTGCTGGTAAAAGGATCAGGTTAAGAGATGTTACAGAAATCTGCCCAGCTCCTCAGAAAAGCTTAGACCCCTAGCTTTCAGGATTTCAATATTTCCCCTTCGAGCTCCGGCCAGATTGCTGCGATCCAAAAGAACTTCATTTCAGGCTAATAGCACATACCAAATTATCTGGTAATACCAGAGCCACAGCACTTATGAAGATAACAGCAGGTCTCAGAACTGAAGGCAGACCTGCACCAGCCTGAAAGCATAATCCGAAATCTTTCACTTTCGTCCATTTAAAACACTCCACAACCCATTCTGGTTTCACCAAAACATGTGGTAAATGTATTTACCATGTATACTAGGGGTCAGGGGTATGTCTGATATACAATATGATACAACTTATATAAGTATAATTCTTCAAGCTCCACTAGGTAGGATTGAGATTTTGTGCTCGTAGGCTCCCCCTACAGTTGTAGAGCGTAATAATAATAATAATACTTTATTTTTATATAGCGCTTTTCTAAAACCCAAAGACGCTTACAGTCATCATTTGTGAAAACAAATAGAAACATTACACAACAAGTGGTGACAGACAATCAACATAGTACGAGAACAGACAGCAGGGATAAGTGGTATAGTACATTAAACAGAGGGAAGGCCGTAGGCAAGAGAAAAGAGGTGAGTCTTGAGTGTAGATTTGAACAAGGAAAGAGAGGAGGATTGTTTGACCACAGATGGGAGAGAATTCCATAGTTGAGGAGCAAGTCTGGAAAAAGCCCGATCACCAAAGCCACAGAGTTTAGAGGCTGGGACTTTAAGAAGTCCAGCAGTAGCAGACCTAAGGGATCGAGATGGTCTGTAAGGAAGAAGGAGGTTTGACAGATAAGGAGGTGCAAGATTATTTAATGCCTTATAGGTAAGTAAGAGAATCTTGAATTGAATCCTGTATTTAACAGGGAGCCAGTGAAGATTTTGGAGAACAGGTGTAATGTGTTCATGGGTGCGAGTGTGAGTGAGTAAACGGGCAGCTGCGTTTTGTACCATCTGGAGTTTATGGATAGAGGAAGAACTAATGCCAGCAAGCAAGGAGTTACAGTAATCTAGTCTGCTGGAAATAAAAGCATGAAGGAGTATTTCAGCAGTGGACTGAGTAAGGGATCGTCGAATTTTAGCTATTCTGCGCAGATGAAAGAATGCAGTTTTCACCACAGAGTTGATGTGAGCTGTAAAAGAGAGAGTGGAATCTAGAAGAACGCCCAAATTTCGGACTTGGGTAGAGGGAGAGATTACTGTACCGCCAAAGTTGAGAGAGAGAGTAGGAGTTTGATTGAGGACTGCTTTAGTGCTGATTAGGATGAGCTCGGTCTTATTACTGTTTAGCATGAGAAAATTGTCCTTCATCCAGTTCTGGATCGCAGAGAGACAGCTTTCTAAATGAGTAGTGGGTGGGTTATTGATAGAACTAGTGCTAAGATAAATTTGGGTGTCGTCCGCATAACAGTGGAAGTCTAGGTTAAAGTGACGCAACAGAGGCCCAAGAGGAAGGATATAGATGATGAACAGGAGAGGTCCAAGGACTGATCCTTGTGGTACTCCGTGTTTAATCACAGAGGTATGGGAGGAATAGCCAGCCAATGAAATAAATTGTTTTCTGTCAGTTAGGTAAGATGAGAACCAGTCCAGGGCAGTGCCAACGATGCCAAGTTCACAGAGTCGAGATAGAAGGATAGAGTGGTTAATTGTGTCAAATGCAGCACTTAAATCTAGTAGCAAAAGAATGTTTAGAGCACCAGCATCAGCAGCTACCAGTAAATCGTTAATAACCTTGACCAATGCCGTTTCAGTACTGTGGAAGGGTCGGAAACCAGATTGAAAGGGTTCAAATAGGTTTTGTGATTCAAGATAATGTTGCAATTGGCAGGCCACAGTTCTTTCAAGGACTTTAGACAGGAAGGGGAGATTGGAAATAGGGCGATAGTTGTTGAGGTCAGAAGGGTCGAGACCAGGTTTCTTTAGTATAGGAGTGACTGCAGCCGTTTTGTAAACAGATGGAACCTGACCAAGGAGAAGTGATTGATTGATGAGAACAGTGAGGTGGGGGAGCAAGGCAGGTACGCAGGCTTTAGTTAAGTTGGTGGGGAGTGGATCTAGAGCACAGGTTGTGGTCTTAGAAGACATTACAATATTAGCGATAAAGGAAGAGTCAATACTGTTAAAGGCAGCAAGAGAGGCGGAAGAAATGTTAAAATGAGAGAGGTTGGTAGTATGAGAGGAGTGAGAGGGGGGTCCAGAAGAAGCAGAGATCAGGGATCTATGAATATTTGCTATTTTGGAGTCGAAGAAGTGTAGGAAAGTGTTACAAAGGGCTGGAGAGGGTACAAGAGTGCTGTCTGGACTTTTAAATAGCTTATCAACTGTTGAGAAGAGGTGCCGAGAGTTTGTTCTATGCTGACTGTTAATGAGGTCAGAAAAGTAGGTTGTCTTAGCAGCACTAACAGCATCTCTATATGCAGACAGATGTTGCTTATATGCATTCGCGTGAACAGTAAGTTTTGTTTTTTTGAAGAGACGTTCTAGCTGACGACCAACCTGTTTCATGCTACGTAGATCTGCAGTATACCAGGGGGAGTAGGTAGGAAAGGTCACCATTTTTGTTTTCAGGGGGGCTAGTATATTCAGGGATTCATTAAGGGCAGAATTTAGCAGCAGTGCATGTGATTCAGGAGAGGATGGGGCAGAGGTAACAGGAAAGATGGAAGAAATAGATTGATTAAGAAAAGAAGGATCAATAGACTGAGTCTTACGGAAAGAGATACATTTTTTGGTGGAGCGGCGGGGGAAGATCAGAGGGACAGTAAACAGGATAAGTTTATGATCAGAGAGTGGAAACAATAGAGAGTGAGGGTTGAGAACAGGCAGCGAGGAGGTACAGACTAAGTCAAGGGTCCGACCTTTGTCATGTGTGGGAAAGTGTACATGTTGTGTAAAAGAGAAGCACTCGAGGACAGACAGAAAATCAGAGGCAGCTTTGCAGTCATGGGTTGAAACATGGATATTAAAGTCACCGACCAGCAACAAGCGGGCAGAAATTGTGCCAGCAAGAGTGAGCAGTTCAGACAGCTCGGGCAGGAATAATGGATTAGGTTTGGGTGGACGATAGACTAGTATTGCAGTGACAGAGCCAGGTAATTTAATAGTGAGACATTCAAAGGAATTAGCAGATGTAATGCTTACTTCAGTAACAGTGATCTTGTTGTTAAAAATAACCGCAAGACCACCGCCTCTACCAGAGGAACGAGGTTTACAGATGTACTTATAATTAGGGGGGGTAGCCTGATTCAGAGAATAATAATCACCAGTTTGCTGCCAGGTTTCGGTTATAAAAAGTATATCGATAGAGTTGTCTAATATAGACTCCTGGAGCACAAGTGCTTTGTTAGAAAGGGAGCGAACATTAAGCAGTGCAACAGCAGTACCATTGTTAGCAGAAGGTAAAGTGCTTAAGTTAAATGGGTTAGCAGCACAAGACACAGCTTGTTGTACTGGGCGAGAGGTAGTCCAGAATGAGCAAATGTTAGTCCCAGCAGAATAGTGGAGAGTTCTGTTACGATGCCGTCTCGAGCCCCGATGGACATATCGACGGTGAGGTAGTATGCCAGCTTTACAGGCAGTCACAGAAACAGCTTTTGATAAGCGGTAGGAGTTATTAAATTTACGTAAATCAGTGGGAGAATAGGAAAAGGACTGCAGACTATAGCAAGTCTCAGTGAAACATTGAGTGAAAAGAGGGCCAGGGAGAGCTGGAGCCCAAGATAGCAGAGCCCACATAAATAAAGGCAGCATTGCTGGGTATGTAGTGAACGGTCACTTACTGACTGGGCGTGTAGAACCGAGAGACCGGGGTAAGAACAGCCGCGCTCAGTAGCTTCACTGAGCCGACGTAAATAGCCGAGAGTCCGGGGTGAAACAGTCGCGCTCAGCCGCTCACTGGGCCGGCGAGTAGATCCAAGAGTCCGGAGTGAAAACAGCCGCGCTCAGTCGCTCACTGGGCCGGCGTGTAGATCCGAGAGTCCGGGGTGAAACAGCCGCGCTCAGTCGCTCACTGGGCCGGCGAGTAGATCCGAGAGTCCGGGGTGAAACAGTCGCGCTCAGCCGCTCACTGGGCCGGCGAGTAGATCCGAGAGTCCGGGGTGAAACAGTCGCGCTCAGCCGCTCACTTGGCCGGCGAGTAGATCCGAGAGTCCGGGGTGAAACAGTCGCGCTCAGCCGCTCACTGGGCCGGCGAGTAGATCCGAGAGTCCGGGGTGAAACAGTCGCGCTCAGCCGCTCACTGGGCCGGCGTGTAGAGCCGAGAGTTCGGGGTGAAACAGCCGCGCTCAGTCGCTCACTGGGCCGGCGAGTAGATCCGAGAGTCCGGGGTGAAACAGCCGCGCTCAGTCGCTCACTGGGCCGGCGTGTAGAGCCGAGAGTTCGGGGTGAAACAGCCGCGCTCAGTCGCTCACTGGGCCGGCGTGTAGAGCCGAGAGTCCGGGGTGAAACAGCCGCGCTCAGTCGCTCACTGGGCCGGCGTGTAGAGCCGAGAGTCCGGGGTGAAACAGCCGCGCACAGCCGCTCACTAGAGCCGAGAGTTCAGGGTGAAGAGAGAGGGGGAAAAAAAAAAAAAAAAAAAAAAAAAAAAAAAAAAAAAAAACAGGCAAAGACAAGAGACGCGGGGAGAAGCGGCAGTCAAACAGAGGGACGCCAGCGTGCTCTCGCCCGTAAAGGCTGACGTCAGACGTGACGAAACCACATACACACACACACACACGTAATAAACCTTAAGTAATAAATGTTTCAGGCGGATTAGTTTCTCTTTCTCGTTTTCTGGCTCTCACCAACATATTCGATCTCTTTCCAGCTTCTGCCAGAGTGTCTGTATGTTAGTTTGTAAAGAATAAACCAGTAGTCCTTGTAGGACTGTTAGAACTAAAGGTCGGAAAGCAGGTCGCAGTTCTCGCGAGCGTTGGTCGCGGCCATCTCGGAAACCTTAGAGTCTGGTTTGAGCTCAGAGGAGCTTCGGCACAGACACGAGACACTTTATTGCAAACCTTAAGTAAAATGTATGGTATATTTAAACAGTAGATTGCACTGCATTATGGGTTTAAGAAACAGTAAAATAAAGTCATAGTCTGATCCTGTAATTATTATATTCCTATTATATATAGTCTGTTGGGTTTTAGAAACCAAATTCCACACAACCAGCATGTGAATTTTTAGAATCAAATCTCACTCAGATGGTAAGGAAAGTAGGATACAATCATTTTTATATCTGATATAAAATAGTTTCATATATATATATATATATATATATATATATATATATATATATATATATATATATATATATATATATATATATATATATATATATATATATATATTTATTATAGGGCATATTGTCCAGTCCTAATCTGTACATATGTACATATATGCAATTAACTATTAAGTATTTAAGCAATGATTCACGACTGAGCTGATACACTAGGCTGCTGATGCTGTTTAAGGCAGTTCACTTAGAGCATCCAGGCATGACCTTGTCCAAGCGCATGAAATCTGAATATAAAGAAATGTCGAAAGGAGGGATTTAACTGGCCTCTCCTGGAACAAGAGGTTTACCAAAAGGTTAAGGCTGACACATGTATAATAAAAACACGCACAAGTGCAATAAAGTTTAACTGCTTTAATTGCCACGTATTCATGCATGACTGCTTTTGAATTCCCCTACAAAACCTATGAAGGGCTTAAGGCTTGTAAAGGCAATGTCACTTACTGTCAATGTCAGAGAACGACAGCAGGACATCACTTCAAATTCCATTCAGTGAGGATTTCAGAGTCTGTCACAATAATAGGCAGGAATGTGTGAATCTGAAAAATGCTGCTCTTAATCGACAGGACCCTTGACTTTGGTTCAACTTTAAATTGTTACACAAAAACAACAGCAGCAGATTGTACTGACAAACACCATTGCTAACATCCAGAAAAAACACAAGATTATCTAACTAAGTTATAGTATACATTCCTCAAAAAATATCAAAACTGGGCGCCAAATGGTCCAGCGGTCTAAAGCGTTGCCACTATGCAGCTTTGCCGTCAAGCTGCCGGTGCTCAGAGGGAGCAAAATTGGCCCTGATCCCTCCAGGTAGGTAGATGGCACTCTCTCCCCACACCACTCCTACGGTGATGTCTGCAGCACAGGGCGTCTGTGAGCTGATGTATCAGAACCGAGTCGCTGCGCTTTCCTTCAAGCGCGCAGTGATGCTACTCGGTAATGCAGCATCAGCAGCAGCTCAAAAAAGAAGCGGAGGCTGACTTCACGTGTATCGGAGGAGGCATGTGCTAGTCTTCCCCCTCCTGGTGTGTTGGGGCATCAGTAGTGATAGGGGGAGTCCTAATGAGTGGGTTGGGTAATTGGCTGTGTAAATTGGGGAGAAAAGAATCACGGCTAAAGCAGGAAACGTACTACTCAATGCAACTCAATAGAACTTAATATCCAGCTAGACTCGAGTTCTCATTTGTAAAAAGAGCTGTTTATGTAAGAAAGGCTGTTGCAAGTGTTTCATTAAGCCCATATTTTAATTAATTAATTCAACATCCCCCTGCAGAACAATTTGGCACTAAAGAACATAAATCACACATCAGCAAAAAACGTCTTCTTGCTCTTTTCCCTCAGCAAGGCTGGCTAATGCCACGAATTAGGTGTTAATTCATATAACATTTCACAATAAGAGGGATATATTTATCTAATACAATACTAAGCAATTATGTAACACTTAATGACACTAGAGTCTTGATAGGATACAATAAACATGCAAATAAGGATTATTAAAAAGAAATCACAACAATCATGACAATAGTGCGAGCACAGTTGAATTTAATTGTGGATAATAAATGAAAATTATAAAAAGAGCAGACAAGGCTTTTTTTTCGTTTTAAACACATCCATTAGATAACTGCTATAGCATCAGTGCAGTGATTAAGATATAATATTAATGTATAAATAATTTAGATATTTGCATACTGTTATTGCAAACACAACCATAGCTCTTAATGAAGCATGCAAACAACAAAACAGCATTTTAACACAATGCATTTATTACAGCCTTATTATTTAGCAAAGAAGCCAATGGCATTTCCTTTGCTTTGGTATGATGGGTCTGGCCCCTTCTGTCTGATGGCTGTTTTTGTGCTAATGCTCGAATCATCACCTGGAGCAGGTGTTTAACGGCATCTCTAAAGAGCAACTGAGTAAAATATGCTGCAGCATTGTGCCTTTATTCCACAGCATGCTCTTTCCTCTGATGGGAACTCAAACTACTTAAATATTTAGTAGGCAGTATGTTGTCTGTAATGGTCACTGGTTTGTTCGGAGTTCAGAGTGAGATTAGTGGTAATTAATGCATGATTTCCAAACCCCACTCTGCACCAGAAGACACACAAAGGCCTAATTGGCAAAGGGCAGAAACCTTTACAATGAATACTGATATAGAGAAGACAACAATTTGGAACCAAATTTTACAAGAATGCCTTTTAAACCGAAGCCTCAAGATCATTTAACTGTTTTAATCTGCCTGCATGGGACAAACACTCCTCCTAATGCTCCTATGGACAGCTACCCAGAGAGGAATTAAGCCTAGTCTTGGACTACAGACCATTTTTAAATGGAGATTATACCATAAAAAGGAAAAATATAGTCTAAAATTAGGCTTAACCACTGTCTGGGAAACTTGCCCATATAGTTTAGCTACTTTACATTTTTCTGTTTATTGTTTCTTATATTTTACTTGAAAAAGGGCTACTTTTTGTCTCGGCAGACCTGTATCTGTCTGTAGTATGAACTTAATGTGTGTAAAACTTCACATATCCACAGGAGATGTCTATTTCCATTGCCTCCGTTAAGCTGAATCCCATCTTCTTGCCAGACTGTGAATCCCTTTAGCATCCATGCTAATCACAAAACAGTATATACACAGAAGATTACGCTTATGTTGTGTTTCATGCTTATGATGAGAAACTAGTAAAATTACAAGATTAATCTGTTTTGTCCACACTGTTACAGGCTACTTTGGCATGAGAATAGGAGTCAAATTCTTTCAGAGAGTCAGAACTCTCTGACCAGACCATTTATGTTCATGTTGCAAGCATATGATCGGACACGTGTCTGATCCAGGATTTTGGAAAAAAAAATAAAAAAATAAATAAAATAAAAAAAATGTCCACAAAGCCTTGAAATAATTAAATATATGACATTTTACACCTTGCAGTTTTCTGCAGAGCTTTTGACACCACTGACCTGTCCCTTCACTTTGGTCTTACTTAACAGCTACACTTTCTTTTCCTCAACTTCTTTTAATTTAAATTAATTTATTTTAAGGGTTATTTCTTTCAAAACAAAGACTTGGTTTGACAAAGTTTGACATGAAGCAACAACAAACTGCATCCCTTTGTAGAAATTCTCCAACTTGCTAAACATGTGCAAATGAGTTACATGGGAGTTGCTTCAAATTTAATAAAAGTGTAATTTATAAGCAACCAAGATCCAAACAGTTTTTAAAGGGGCCAATATTTTTGCAAAGCACTGTACCTTGAAATTACAAATGTCCAGTATCAATTGCCTCGCAAGTACCTCAGGGTCGTGGGGACCTCAGGGTATTATGAAACATTATGAAATGCTCAGAGGTGTGATTGCAATAAGGCTGGAAGTGAGACTGGTCCACAGTGTGCAGCATTAGGCATGCAGGGACAAGTGGTGTGTGTGTGTGTGTGTGTGTGTAAGCGAAGGAACAGCTTGCACCCTGCTGTGTGTTACTGCTAGGCCAAACAACCTTTCATCATTCAGAGCCAGCGATCCAGTAAGAGAGAGAAACACCTGGCAGGCGCAGCCTGGACGTCCTTTTGGGACATTATGTGCTGGTTTGGACCTGTTTGAGCTGATCTGGTAAGCGATATCCCCTCTGTATCCAGCCGCTCGACCTTGCGCTATGAGCTATCAGCCGACCCCAGGGGAGCGAGGTTCACAGTCCGGCATCCTTAGACGAGATGGACTGCAGTGATTTCATCAGTCCTGCTGGCTGGACAAGGAAAGACCAAGCCTTCAGAAACAGGATTGTTGGTGTGCAAAGGCACTTTGAGGTATATATGTGTGTGTGTGTGTGTGTGTGTGTGTGTGTGTTTGCTATAAAGTCTGAATGCATTCAATGCTGCAGAGTCTGCAGACCTTGAAGTCTGATACAGTCCCAGTGGATGAAATTTGACAGAAGTTGGTCAGCATGAGAAGCTCTCAGTAGCCTCTGCCTCACTGTCCAGCCTGCACAAGCCTCAGGATTAATACAATAAAAAAAAATGGAGGCTTAAGATTGGAGCTCAAGGCTGTTACACAGAAGTCTGCACTTTTTGTGCATTGGGGTATAAAGAAGTCAGGATACTATCAGACTAGATGCATAAAGACTAAAAGAACGATGCTAAAGCAATTCATAATTCACTAAGCAGCCTTTCATATCGGAGAACATTTGCCTGAAAAGATCTGAGTGTTGACTTTTGATTTCTGCTTACAATATTAATATCTTCTCTCCTGGAACGTCAAAAATAAGTCTGCAAGCAAAGCTCTAAAGTACACTACCAGTTAGAAAGTTTGGAGTCTCTTATTTGACGCTCATTTGACAAGTCAATGAATCAAGTCACTGCCAGGATTCATAATTCAATCAATGCTTAGGGAAGAACATGGCATCCTGGAAACAGTATTAAGTAATTTCACACAGATATGAATTTATTAATACTTCATATTCCAAATTTAGAGATTTGATCAGTCAGTTTATAAACAGTCATGTCCATCATTTTGGAATTATGTCAGATGATATTAAACATGTGAGGCTGCACAGGGGTAGCATATCATAATCATCATAAACAAACAGCTCTGGAAAAAAATAAGAGACCACTTCAGTTTCTTTATCAGTTTCTCTGATTTTGCTATTTATAGATATATGTTTGAGTAAAATGAACATTGTTGTTTTATTCTATAAACTACAGACAAAAAAAAGATTTTCATTTAGAGCATTTATTTACAGAAAATGAGATTCAGTCACAAAGTTTTAAGAGTTCAGAATTGGAATGTTATGGTTGTGCTTGGAAAGCAATATTAATAGTCTTCTTTCCACCCAGGACACCACAGAAACCACCACAGAAAGCAAAACTCAAGCAAATATCTACTCTAAGCAACATCACACTGTAGCGCCCATTAAACATAAACCTAGAAACACAATAGCAACAACCTAGGACATAAAAGCAGCAACCTTTCAACCACCTGGGAAACCACAGCAACCACTCAACAAGAACCTAACACCACCATAGCAAGAAGCCCAGATACTGCACCAATCAATTAGCAACACCTTAGCAACCAGTTGGGAAACCATAGCCACTTCCTTGCAACCACTTATAAGCAAAATCTAAGCAACCACCTATCAGCCATCTAGGAACACCTTATCAACTATTTAAGACACCATATCAACACCTTACCATCCACAGAATATTTCTAGCAGTGACTTAGCAAATGCCATAGATACCACCTTGGAATGCATGCAACACCCCAGCAACTATATGTGGAATCCCTTTAGCTGCACAGCAATTCCTTGATTCCTTAAGGAAGTGAACATTTTTAAGTAGGTTTATTTATATATTTATAAGTCACACAACTGGGCGATAGTTTTTTTTCGCAATCACAACACTCTTGGCGATATGACAAAAGTTAAAAATATATTTCAAGAATACACTACTTTTACAAAATGAAAATTAAACTGTATTATTGCATACATATTACACACCCCTAACTGAGATATTAAAAAATAGAAAAATGTAATCAGATGATCCAGGATGCCATATATCTCCACATTTTCATGATTAAAGTAAAATGAATGATAGTGGACAGATATAATCTGTCTCTAGTAAATATATAAAGTGTGAATTTTTCTTTTGCTAAAAACAGGAAAAAAAACAAAGTAGTACCCTGATGTGATAATTAGAGGTGGGAAACATGGCACAATATTCCAGGGTATAGTATTGTGCAAGATATTGAGAAATGTTGGCGATATTATTGCATATGATACGAAATGGCACAGCCCTAGTTAGAACCATACAAAAATACAGCAGCAGCAGCTTCAGGGCTGAGAAAGTTACCTCAGTTGACTTTTCTAAAAGGCTAAAGACAAATAAAACTACCAGGCTCAGCTCCAGACCTGAAACACGCTGCCTCCAAAGAGTATGCAGAACCAGATCAGCAGAGAAGTGGGATGGAATCAAACGCCAGAGGGAAAAAGAAGACTGGAAAAAGAATGATTTCTAAAGCGTATGTTCAGGTTTTTGTCAAAGAACTGAGACAGCATCATTTCTTTCATATACACATACACGTATAGGCAATGTGTGTAATGTCTAGCCAGTCCATCGCATTACCTTGAACCTAACGCTCTCCTCTAACTTCATAAACCTCCTGAACTCTACACTGTTCACGGAGCTTTGACTTTCAGTGATGCTCACAAGAACAAGCAGTCACGGCCTCTACACACACACACACACACACACACACAAACACACAAACACACAAACACACAAACACACAAACACACAAACACACAAACAGCCAGCTAGTTATAACCAGCAGATGATGCAACAGGCACTGCCAACACTACTGTTGTAATTAGTGACTGTAATTGCAGCATCTCTTCAGTGTGGCACGACACCATAATCAGCACAATGCCTTCAGACAGCGACTGCCAGGAAACATGGTTAACTGACATTATAGTGAAATAGATGTAAGGAAAGAAGTTGTGCAGATTTACATTAACTCACATTCATTTTTAAAGTACATTGAAATACCTAAATTACAAGTTCCCAAAATATATTATAATATATACACTGCCTGTCCAAAAAAAACTCCACCTGGAATTAAGTAAGTAAATGATGTGGGGTTGATGCTGCAGTTGGTCAGGTTTAGGTTCAGCAACAGTATGTGCTGAAAGAATGAGGTCAGCTGACTACCTGAATATACTGAATATAGACCAGGTTATTCCATCACTGGAATTGTGAAAGAGTGATTCAGGGAGGACGAGATCATCATTTTCACACATGGATTGAGAGTTCACCACAGTGTCCAGATCTTAACCTCATTGAGAATCTTTGGGATGTGCTGGAGAAGACTTTGTGCAGCGGTCAGACTCTTCCATCATCAACGCTGCAAGATCTTGGAGAAAAATTAATGCAACACTGGATTAAAATTTATCTTGTAAAATTGCAGAAGCTTAATGAAACAATGCCGCATAGAATGTGTGCTGCAATCCAAGCTAAAGGTGGTGGTGACTTTTTGGCCATGCAGTGTATAAAAAAATATTTTTGGTGCCATTTATGTGAAAAAAAATATATATATATATTTTTTACATATATGTGATCTTGCAATGATAGGACCAATGCTTTACCAGCTGTACCACTTAACTCAAGTGTTAAATCGTCATTTAATCTATGTAAGCAGACAGTGAATACAAGCCTCATGTCTGTTCGCATGGACCATTCCAGCCAGATGCCACCGGTCACGATCATAGCACACGTGACACATTGTGAATCAAGGAATGCAAAACATCTATACAACTTCAGAAATACAAAGTTCCATCTATCTGGCACCCACCATCAGGCCTCGCTTCAACTCTGATAATTCACATTGCTTTGCCATGAGCACGCTTGCCAGGGTTTAGCTTCACTCACAAGATAACACCTTATAAAGCTGTGGATGTTCTCAAGCCCCCTGATGCCCCTGAATGAATTTAAAATACTGTTTTCCAAAAAAAAAAAAAAAAAAAAAAAAAAGGAAAATGGAGCAACCAAGTGACTCAATTGGGCAAAATGTGAGTAATTTTATTCTTATTTAAAATAAGCAAAATCAGAGCTGTGATGAAAACCCCACTGAAACACTGTGGAGTGTAGTCAGTAGTCAGACATAGCATCACAAACATAGGCAAAGAACAAGGGTGGAAAACAGTTTTCTGTTTTGTTTTTTTGTTTTTTTTTGTTGTTTTTTTTCTGCTCTAACAGACATACTAAATCAGGTGGGCTTAAGTTAAAAAAGTTTGCAGGAATCCAGCCCCACACAACTAAAATTGCATATAGCTGAAACAGAGGAAGGATCAAGATACATGAAAAATGGTGAAACATCAGAGACCCAAAAAAAAGCCCTGCTGAAAATATCTACTGTATACATGGAATAAATACTAGACATCAATTGCCTGTCCAATGACCAGGTTCTTGCCCAGGAATTAGCAGGGCATGAAGAAGGGCTGCAGCCAAGAGGCCAGGATGAAGGCACAGAAGAAAACAAGAGCGTAAAAAAAAAAGCAAAACCCAAGCCTCATTAGGGGCAAACCTGAAAGTCTATTTTTCCCCCCACTTAATTTCCCCGGCTGCCATTTTCCGCAGCATAATGTGGCACGGCTCATCACAGGGCCCGTTTGTGTTGACGCGCTGTTAAAAGCCTCTTATTCAGAGGATCATTATTTATTCCAAACAGCGTTCTTATTGAAAAACGCTGGAAAGCTCGCACAATGCCAGCTGCCTAATTAAATTGCTATTCAGTTGCTCTCCCTGAAAATTAATTTATGGAATGAAAAATCGTAACTTCTATTTTTTTTTTCCTTTCACAGGAAAAAAGGAGGAAAAAAAAGGAAGAAGTGGGGCGCTAGCAATTAAATAGAAGGTTCAAGGCAAGGTTCATTACATTAAGCAGGAGGTGGGGGGGGGGGAGCGGCAGGGGAAAAATAGCTAGATGATTTTAATAAAGACAGATTCTGCTAGCCACACTTGTTAGTAGCACAGCGGCGTATTTTCTCCCCTGCTGGATGAAAAGAGCTTGGCTCGGCTTTTGTTAGCACACAGTTGTTAGCACAAGGCACATCTTCTGCTTCTGTTTCCGCCGGCTCTGAGGGTCTTTTTCATTAAACATTCAAGTGGTAATGTGGAGAATGTTGCTATAGCAGTGGAGAGGAACGCATCAAGGCCTTGTCATTAAAACATGGAGCTCTGCTGGATTCATCTTTTAACACCACTATGTCATCCACTGCGGCTGTATCAGAGCCATGAATCAGATTAATGGACTTTCTTTTCTGTAAGACGGTCGTAATATTCCTAAGGAGCCTGCTTGAGTGTGGAATTCGATCTTGTTTCAATTTCTGCGGAGGAATAAAAATATATATTTATATATGTAGGTCTAACTACTGAATAAATGCATTTATAATGTACAGCTGATGATGGATAATAACTAACTTCACAGTGGTGGTAAAATGTATGTACAGTGGCGTGAAAAAGTATTTGCCCATTACATATTTCTTTTTTTTTTTTTGCTTTTTTGTGATACTGATATTTTTCTGAATGTCAAACAAACTTTAATATTAAACAAATATAACCAGAGTAAATATAAAAATCACTTTTTAAATGAAAATTTTATGTAATAAAGGTAAAAAACAATTTAAACCAATCTAGCCCTGTGTGAAAAAGTGTTTGCCACCTTAGCGACAACAACTGCAATCAAGCTTTACTGATAGCTAGTAGTTTTTAAAAGTCTTTCACATCTCAGTGAAGGAATTTAGTTTCACTCTTCTTTACAGAATTGTTTTAATTCAGCCATATTGGAGGGTTTTCCAGCATGAACCTCCTGTTTAAGATCACCCACAGCATCACAATCAGACTTTGACTAGGACACTCCAAAATGTTATATATTTTTTTTAGCCATTCAGAGGTGAACTTGTTTGTGTGCTTTGGGTCATTGTCCTGCTGCAGAACCCAAGTACGCCTGAGCTTGAGGTCAGAAACAGATGTCTGGACATTCTCCTTCAGGATTGTCTGGTAAACAGCAGAATTCCTGGTTCCATCTATTACAGCACGTTATTCAAACCATGAAGCAGCAAAGCAGCCCCAGACCATCACACTACCACAACCATGTTTTACGTTCAGTATGATGATCTTTTTCTGAAATTATGTGATAGTTTTACAACAGATGTAATGGGACACACACCTTTCAAAAAACTCCACTTTTGTCACATCAGTACAAAGAACATTTATCCAAAGTTCTGGTGGAGATCATCAAGATGTTTGTTGGTAAATGTGAGATGGGTCGTTGTGTTGTTTTTGTTCAGAAGTGTTTTTTGCATTAAAATTCTCTTATGGAGACCATTTTTGAACAGTCTCTATCTTATTATTGAATCATCGAGACCTGCAGTTCTTTAAATGATGTTCTTTGTTGTTTTGTGACCTCCTGGATGAGTTGTTCATGCCCTTTTGGAATAATATTGGTCAGTTGGTTTCTCCTGGGAAGGTTCACCAGCGTTCCATGTTTTCTCTATTTTGTGAATAAAAGCTCTCACTGTGGTTTTCTGGAGTCACAAAAGTTTTGAAATGACTTTGTAACTTGTTCCAGACTGATAGATGATCAATTACTGTTTTCTCATCGGTTCGAGTTTTTCAGACTGGGGCATTTTGTGTTGATTTTTGAAATCGTTTATCTGCTTCATGTTGTCAGAAAGATTCTATTTAAGTGATTTCTTGATTCTACAGGTCTGGCGGTAAATCAGGCCTGGTTGTGGTTAGTATTTAAATAATGTAAAAAGTTATTTTTTATATTTACTCAGGTAATATTTGTCTGATTTTAAAGTTTGTTTGATAAACTGAAAAATGTAAGTATGACAAAAATGCAAAATAAAAAGAAATCTGTAAAGGGGCAAATACTTTTTCACGCCACTGTATATTTGCCTACGATACAGTGCTGCTTTTAGCAAGCTTTCTTTAAACTGTTATAGTGCTCTAATAGAGACAACATTTGAAACAAGTTTGCTGTAAATGAAAATCTCCAGAGCAAGGCCTGAATATTGAACTGACAACATTTTTGTATTTTCATGCCTATTTTGACAACTTTACCCAGTGAGCCCCCAAGTGCTTGATAGAGTCCTTGAGGTGGACGGCTGTTTCTAACTGAAAGTACACTGTGTGAAACTGGCAGCTGCTTCTTGCCATTGTTGATTGAGTGTTAAACTGTGAAGAGTGCTTTACGTGTAACATTTCCTTGAAGAAATACCATTGAGTTAAGAAATTGTTATCTCTGTCTTTATTCACAATTTATAGGGACCTTGATACTTTATCACACTCTTTACCTCAAGATCTCGAGTACATGAGCAATAACCAGCCTTCATCAAACGTTACTCTACATAACACTGCACTTACACATTCGTAGACTGAAAGGAGGTAGAGTCTCAATTAAAATGTAACTACATAATAATACACACATTATACTACATAATTTACATCACTTGTTTTTACACAGTCAAATTACAATCATAATAAACCACAATGACATCGTCAGTCCGCTTCTTACAAACCCCAAAAAGGTTGGTTTAGGGCCAATCTCATTTCATTCATTTGTCAAGCGAAAAGTAGAGGGTGTCCCTATTCTTATTAGGCTGGAGGGGTAGGGGGAAGAGATAGGGCATTCTAGGCCTTCACACAAAGATTTTTAAGAGGCACCCTTCAAACCAAGGGGTAAAAGAATCACTGGTAAACAAAGTGACCAAAGAATCCCATAAATGTAAGTATATGTCTTGTTAAAAGTGATGATTAGCTCTACAATACCATAGGTTAAATGTGTATTTCAATGTTTTATGGCTAAATTCTTCATAAAAGGCATAAAAAAAAAGATTGGTAGTAGTTTGTCTCAGTAGCTAGCTAGCTAACTTTCCCATTCCACCTTAAATGGTGCAACAGATGGCAGGGGCTGCCGTATTTAAGGTGGAATGGAAAAAAATAGAAGCTAATCAAAGCTAATGTCAGCTCCTCATCACAGTCTGAAGACATACAATGCAGTAAAGTTATCTAGTTAACCAGAAGCTAGGTTACTGAACTTTAGCGATCCTGATGGCATATCAAGTGCTTGAAGGGTTAGTGTGAAGTCTTACTGGGAGGATTTTACCCCTTCCCCTTGTAACTCTGTTCCAAAGAAAGGGTTACACTCGAAATAAAGGGGTAGGGGTAAGTGGTAGGGCCAAGGAATGAAATGAGATTGGGCCCTAAAATCTGCACTTTTAAAAAGACTGAATAAGGCACATTCTGCCCACTCCACCTCCTGCTTTATGTCTCTCGAGTCATGCTTTCTAAGAATTTGCTACTTGCCACGTCTTAAAAACAGTCCTTTTCCAGGTAGGCCATAACTAGCTCAGGATGAACAATAACACCAAATAACCCAAAGCAGAAATGTCTCATTTGGTCTACATTGCAGGGTCTTACTTATGACGTCCACAGGCAATAATGGCCTCACTCCAACAAATCTTATCTTACTGATCTGCTGGAAAAGTATAGGCAATCCAGAGCACTCCGCTCAGCACAGACAGACATACAGCAAACTGAATTAAAGAAAACATTGAGAACGTAAAACTCCATATGTTCAGGCTACTTTAAGCCTAGATTATTGTAGCTAATTCTCTTATATTATCTGTAAACTGGACTGTCGTGTAGTTTACACCAGGATGTTGTCCATTTTACATGGACATACCACTGGCAATGCCTAAAGTCATGGGATATTAGTAGGTAAATTAATCAGTAGTATTACATCACAAAATGCTTGGAATTACCTTAGACTGTTTAAGTTGTTAGCTGTTTTCTTGTGAGTGAGGCTGAACCCTAGCTGGCTTGCTTAAGACAAGGTGACTTGAATTACGTTTTTTTTTTTTTTCCTAAATGATTTTTATTGAGGACTCAACATGAAGAAAAAAGCAGACCGACATACAGCCAAAATACTTGTACAGGAGTCATCCATTTTCATACTTAAAGAAATATACACGTAATATACAACAAAATGGCAATCTAGAAGAAAAAAAAATCACAAAAAAGTATACAAAATAAAAATAATACAAAAATATATAAATATAAAATAATAAAATAATTAACCCTCCTCCCTCTCAACCCCCTCGTTTATTAACTCAGTAAGAGTCTTAAAAAAGGTAATGAAAGGTTGCCATCTCTCAAAAAACCTACTAGCAGACCCTGAATTACACATTTGAAAAACAATCTGACAGTGGGTTATAAATAGAAAGACATTTATTTTCTGAAGTTGTGTGGAGATTGAATATGCCTCAATCCGCCCAGTGTCATGTGTGTAGGTGCAGGTCCCTGGTTTGGGACCTGCACCGTCTCTGAACGCAAGACCCTCCAGCATATTGTGAGGACCGCTGAGAGGATCATCAGCGTCTCTCTCCCCTCCATTACGGACATTTACACCACCCGCAGCATCTGCAAAGCAACCAGCATTGTGAATGACCCCACCCATCCCTCACACAAACTGTTCTCCCTCCTGCCTTCGGGAAGAAGGTACCGCAGCATCCAGTCCAGCACGACCAGATTCTGCAACAGCTTCTACCCCCAAGCAATCAGACTCCTTAACTGCAGAGACTGAACTGATGTTTTTTCTGTACATGCACACACTGTCATTCTTACCCCACTTACCCCAGAAAATGGAAAGCACTAAAAACCCTACTACCTCACTGGAGGAGCAACACCCAAAACCATCAGGCCAGTGCAGTGTTCTTTAGCCTCCATGGGACTTGGCAAACGTCATAGGAAATTATTACTTTTATTACAAAAATTATTATCATTTCATTTGGCCATTAACTTCCATCTTTTTCCACATTTGATTTCACAATCATGAACAAAAAAGTACAATTTCAATTTCCTCCATAGATGCATCAGGTTGCCAAACCTGCAAACACACCTTCCCTTTACACTTACGTCCAAGTCATTTTGATTAAATTTCAACTGAGACAGAGAGGTTGCCCACCTGCCCCCACACCCTTGCTTAGGAACATGTCTTTTTATCTTTAAAAACAGTAATGGGATTACCCTATGAAGGCCTTTGATCACCTGCAGAGCTACAAATGAGATGCAGATGCAGACCACCTGGGCCGTTTATGCTGCTCCTCCAGTGGTGGAGGGTCCAGCCAACAGTAAATCAGGCAAATGCTAACAGTTTTTCTGCGACTGAAAAAAAAATATATAATACAATGTCCAAAACAGGCCTTCACACAGATGCAAACAAGCACATTTCACTCTCTGAGATGCACTGACTACTGAGTTGGAAGGCTGGAATAAAAAAAAAGGACACTTCTGTCAACACAGTGCAAAAAAAAATTAAAATCTAAAAATGTTGCAGACGTGTCGTTCCTACAGTAGTCGAGTCGGCATCATTAAAACGGTGCCAAGTCTGTCAGTAGCGTGCCTTGTTAGCACAGTGTCAGCTCTCAGCACTGGGTGTCATAAAAGCTCTCTTGAGGAGGGGGGGGGGTTGGCGGGGGGAGATGAGGTGGGATACGAGAGAGCGAGAGAGCAAGAAAGTCTCTATTAGTGTTTCCTAACCGCTGTCATAGACTACCCTGGTCCGGGACACATTTTACTGTTTTCACACCAACTGAACTCAGGAAAGGCTTGTTAATTAAATGATTAATTGGATCAGGTGGAGCATACCAAGTGGTGCCAGGCAGGGGTAGTCCAGAAATCGCTGGTATGGAGCAAAAAGGCCAGGGCCAGGGGTGGGCCATATCATATCGTACACAATTAGGTGAGCATTACTCATTAAATACAACAATAATTATTGAGCATGAGCTGCTTCCTTCAGGACAGCACTGTAGAATATGTCAGACATAACACATTTGATAGCATGTGCAACAAATTATCCTTTATTTATCCGTACCTTATTATTCTATTACATTTATAGTATTAACATATTGCACCATTTTGTATCAAGACTTGTGCATTTTTTATTTATTTTTTTGTTTCTGATGTGTTGTACTCTGGATGTGTGATATTTAAATTTCTTTTTAATGATGAAATTAGACATATCCTGCATTTGCAGAAAAATATCCTTTTCTCTTTTCACTATTCTATCCTACATTATTATAATTTTGGAAACAAAAAAGTCTATACTGTCTTAAAATCTGTCTATTTTGTGCTAGTTTTGCTATTTACTGTAAAGTTTTATTGGTATTTTTGCATAATTGCTTGTGGTACATACTAAATACGCTACACTTTAGTTTTGATTTTTTGTTTCATTATTTTTTTTACATTAATATTTTACACTAAATTAGTAATTTTTTTTCTACTACATTTACTGTTGTTCACAATACAGACTAATTTTGGCGTTTCTACCACAATACAAACTAATTCTAATGTTTTGTAATGTAATTAATGTAATTAAAATATTAGCATTTATTTTGTTGCAGTAATATATTCTTAATATATTAAATGAATATTTTTCAGTGTTTTGTCATTTCGTTGCCAAGAATATCATTATCGCATAATTACGCGAAATAGTATTATATTACTAAGCGGCACGGTAGCTTGGTGGTTAGCACGTTTACCTCCTAGCACTGGGGTCTTGGGTTCAAGTCCCTTTCTGGGTGGAGTTTCTATTCCCTCTCAATGTATGAGTGAGTTTCCTCCAGAGGAGTGTTACTATAAGTGTAATATTAAGTAAGTAATAAGTAAGTAAGTAAATTATTTTAAGGTCACATCCCCGACCCCAGGCCCAGTCCAGTGCTCCAATGGATCAAAACAGCAAACAAAAGGGAGCAGTGAGCAGTGACCACTGGCTTCCACACAGAACCCAATGCAGATATAAACAGACAGAGCTTTGGCCCCTGTTGTCCCTGCTGTCACCATCCATTTTTATTCAGTCAGGGTGAGCTCAGCAATTCCGAAGTAAAGTAAATATTCCCTCGTGTGCTCAGAGCCAGAGCATCCCCACTATGCTGTAAAACAGAGAAACAGTGCTGTTCAACATTAATCTGCTACACCTGTAGCGCTCACACCACCAAGATTCATTCAGAGAGGCAGTGTTTACAGTAAACAGGTGCAAATCAGTTGGAAGTAAGAGGGCACACCTCGCTGCATGTTCTATGCTGCATGTTTATGGGAAAGCAAGGACAGCAACAGCCTCGTTACACTTAAGCGGCATTGTGCTGTCAGGTGTCACGACCCAGTGTTTGCACCAAACACAAAGTTCTTTTGTTAAACGGTCAACCATCGAACTATAAACTGGTACGCAAAGAGGATAATATTTAAGCACATAAACAGGATGTATGCTCAAAGGAAATGCTGATGCTGACCTCCAGCTTTTAGCTTTTAAAAGGTCACTACATCACAGTTTAAGAAAACTCCTGTGACGACTGCTAGAGAAAAAAGGATGTAAAAGGTCTCCCTGGGCTTTGGTGAAATAACCAGTGATTTATTGGTGTTCTATAGACAAGATGGAAAATAAATTATTCAATAGTAATATATATATATATATATAGAAATGGCTGAAATAACAAAAAAGACAGAGCTTTCAGACCTCAAATAATGCAAAGAATTCATAAATATCATATTCACAAAGTTTTAAGAGTTCAGAAATCCATATTTGGTGGAATACTGCTGGTTTTTAATCAGTTTCCATGCATCTTGGCATGTTCTCCTCCACCAGTCTTACACACTGCTTTTGGATAAATTTATGCCTTTACTCCTGGTGCAAAAAGTCAAGCAGCTCAGCTTGGTTTGATGGCTTGTGATCATCCATCTTCCTCTTGAACATATTTTAGAGGTTTTTAATTTGGTAAAATCAAAGAAATCTTGTTTTTCAGAGCTGTATATGTCCATTGTATAAAATGTCCATTCTCAAAATGTGCAATCACATTTAACTATAAACCAGTTTTAGATAACAAAGAGTAAACTCTTCTCAAAGTCGAGGGTCATGTTAAAATCATCATCATCATCATCATTTACACTGCAAACAACAAGCCTTTCTAACACAACTAGACCTTATAAACATTATTTTCTGCCTCAAACACCATCCAGCGCAACACCGACAGTGTAAGAGACAGTTTGGGTGTTCAAATTATTGGCAAAACTAAAAATAGACTTACTTGTTTAGTTTTTTTTGGTGACATAAAACCAACCATTATACAAAAATAAGCATAATTCCACCATCAACACAACACTCAATTCATTAAGCAAAAAAAAAAATCTAAAAAATGACCAAGAAAAAAAAAGTATCCTTATAATGCATCATCTGCAGTGATGTAATGTATATAGTAAAAAATGAACAAGAGGAGCTCAATCTGCAGAGTGCGAGATTCACTGTATTATAATTGCACTGTATTATGCGAGACATCATAAGAAGGGCACAGGAGAGAGCAAACGGCAAAAGAAAGACCGCATTAAAAAAAGAAAAGACATGACCAAAAGAGAGAAAGCAGGAGGGCACGAGCGAATGAACACCACAGACTAATTGCCAGCCCAATTAGACTGTGGTTTGATCACGTTTGATTTTTCTATGCAGGCGGGGTAGCCGAGAGTCTGGTGGCCATGCTGCGCAGTAAGGGAGTCACTTTATAATTAAAAGCAGCTTTAAATGAGGGGCAGTCAAATAAAGAGCACAAATGTTACCCATTATAGAAGACCTACAGTAAGGACAAATATATTCATGTTCGCAACGTAAAAAAGGGCCTTATGTCTGATTAAAGTCCACCATTCTTAAGAGGGTGAAAATCACTTAAATCTAATGGTCCTGTCCATTATTCTAAATGGAGAGCACTACGGCACAGAGAGTTTCATGACCTCCTTCCCCCAACCAATTAACCACTTAACTAAAATGGGCCGAGTAATTGGTGAGGAGTTCAATCCAACCACCTGGAGACAAGAATAAAAAAAAATTGTGAGAAAAATAATGTTTAAGAATTAAAAAAAAAAAAAAAAAAAAAAAAAAAAAAAAAACTAATTAAAGCAATCTTTTGTCATTTTATCCATTTCCCACAATGACTAGATTAAAAACATTTTCAATAATTCAGGGCAAATCTTCTTTTAATCATTCCCTTGCCTGAAAAAAAAAACATCTTCTTCTGAAGACTCCAAAAAAGAATCAAAGCGATTCTGAACCTACTTGAATATTTAACACTAACATTCTCGGGTGAACCAAATAAACTTTAACGGTAAACTTTCTAAACTCCCGAGATGGCTGCCTAATTTGGAGCTTTTTCTCTGCAGATTGCAAAAAGCTGCTGCGCACATAAATAGGAAAAGGGCACAATTAGAAGAGCAAGAGTGCTCGCTCTGTTAATTAAGGGGTTCTAAACAGGCAAAACCACACAAATTATGGCACGAAGAGCTGAAGCCAGCTCAACTGTGTGAAAAACAAGCCGAAATCTCTCGCAAGAGGCTGCGGAGTGTGAAGTGAAGAACTGCTGTTCTGGCTTTAAAAGTCTTCAGCACGGTTCAATGCAGCGCCTCAGGTGCAGTAATCAATGCAGCGTCAATCCCTCGTGCAGGAGAAGAAAACACTGAAGGTCAGATCACATGCTGTTCTTCACAAGACTCATCCAGGCTTAGATGCCTTCAGTAATTAGCCGGTGAGGGATGGCGGGGGAAGCTAGCAGTTGTCCATCAGAGTCTAATCAAAGGTATAACAAACATAATTAAGCAGCTACAATAATGAAAAGGTGGCAGATTCAGTTCAGTGAAACTCATTTGCAGAAGGGAAGGATTGATAATTACTAGTCAGTGTCTAAAGGGAACAAGATCGGGGAAAGAGAGAAGACTAACGGAAAGGTACGAGCCTGTTTTCTTTCAATTGAGCTGTCAGGGGATTTGGGCTTAAATAAAATAAGAGTAAGAGGTAATAGAATTCATACAGCAACACCTCAACTCCTTA
The DNA here is from genome assembly GCF_023375975.1 of Astyanax mexicanus. Taxonomy (NCBI): domain Eukaryota; kingdom Metazoa; phylum Chordata; class Actinopteri; order Characiformes; family Acestrorhamphidae; genus Astyanax; species Astyanax mexicanus. Next base: position 27,423,077 of record NC_064413.1, on the reverse strand, counting down.
AAATCTACAGAGATTGATGGTTGGTGTAGAGAAAAGTATAATATAACCCTACCCGTGGCAGGCGACGATTCAATTCCTTGGTCAGGAAAACATACTAAATCCAAGCTTTTATTTTTTACACCAAATTCTGATTTTCATTTTTTATTTTAATGACACTGTATATAATGAAGTAAATTTTGATTATTAAACAACCAAACAACCAAATATATTATATAAGTAGATCCCAAGGCAAGTGAGTCTGTCTGCTCTCATTGTCTGGCAGTCTGCCTTTACACTACTAGTGCATTTTTGTAATCAACAAAAAAAAAAAAGAAATGGGGAGGGGGTAAGGCTTATAAGAATTATGGCTTTAGTGTGTTGTGTTACTGCATTATTTGTAGTAATGACTAATTTGGACAACAGTCCATTTGTTCATCTGTACAAGTGACTTTTTTCACACTTTTGCCATTGGTCATTATTTTGCCTTTTGACTTAAATACAGGGCAATATACAAAAGGTTTTACCCACATGCTTCATTTACATGACACACAGCAGCTCAGTCTTTATGTTTTCAGTGCAGCTCTGCATCTAAACTGAGGGTAGTATTACCGTAAAAAGTAACAGCAGCAATAAAACTATATTCCACCCTGTTAAGGCGGAATTTAATTAATCAATTAATCCACAGTTCATGTGCGCCTCACACAGGAAGCTGTGCCAATCACAGGTTATATGTGATATAATGTGTGTGCAAAAAGGCATGCGCATGGCAGTATTTGCAGTAAGTGCAGGTGCTAAATGATACACCTTATTTTTGGATAATGTTACGACAACTTTTGCATTTATTCTAAAGATATCTGAAATCTGTTTTTATTCCTCAATTCTGTGATTTCATCTACAATCTCAAAAATCATTGAGCTTTACATGAAGGATTTATTAAATAGAAAAAATAGAAAACCAAAACAAACGAGAGATAATACAAACAAACAAACAAACAGGGAGGCTAACAAACAAGGAACTAAAACAAGACAGAACAAACTAAACATGACAAGGCAATAAACTAGGATAAACAAGAAATAAACAACAAGATAAACACCGAACTAAGAACAATGGCAATGAACTAGGAAAAACTGTGCAAAGACAAACGACAGAGGAAGGTGCAAAGACCGACCAATAAACACAGACACAAGGGGACTTAATATACATACAGGAAGCACACACCTGGGGAAACAGGTAACGAGGGGCAGAGCTACAAATTACACACACGTGACTGGGAATTTACAGGGGGAAACACAGGGAGACCAGAAACACAGGGCAAACAGGGCAAGGCATTATAAGTGGTTTAATGTAAATGTAAAGAATGTTGAGATTAGGGGTGCAATGACTAATTGACTTCGTCAAACCAATTAACAAGTTAGTTGTCTCCTAATTTAATAGTTTATTAGCTGGTGACACATCACACTTTACTTAGCAAAGCAAATGCACAAATTCAAGTTAAATTTTGAAGCTGATAATCTACACATGCTACTTAATAACTGAGTATTTCATAATCCAAATAAATGTTTTTTTTTTATTATTATTTGCCTATTAAATGAGTAACAGTTGCTTGTTAAAACCCTTGTTCAGATGTAGAAAACCTTGCTCTATCAAGAATTTTTTTTTAAATCTCTCTGCTGTAGACTGTCTGCAATTTTGCCTCTGCAGGAATAAATCACCCAAAGCCCTGCCGGCTATGTGCTACAAAACAAACACTCTCCTGCAGCCAGATAGAGGCTGCAGGGATGGCGAGGTCAGCATGGGCACCCTTGCTACATTACACAGCTTCAAACCAAAATTGTGTTTGAATTTGGAAAGTGCTCTGGTTTCTAGGTCAAGAAAGAGATTAGGACTGCAATGCAGTCAAATACTCAGCATGCACTCCTTTTACCCTGCAATACATGGAACCCAGCATGAGCGAACAGGAGATGAAAAAAGTGCCACAGCACGAGAAACCGCCTGCACGTCGCGCTCCACTTTAAGCATCAGGTGCTTCTCGTCATGTGTCACTTGAAGCAAGTCCTCTTTCTGAATGTAAATCCATGTCCATTAGTAGCTCCTGCAGTGCTGCAGCACTTCCCTTGTACTTCTAGGCCATTTCAAACATTGCTTCATTTTGTCAACATTGCGAGGGGCCTACAGCAAGAGGCCCATTCACGCACTCGGCTGGAATTCTCCTCGGCTTGTGAGTGTTTGGCCTTTAGTAGAGTTTCAGCGGAATGGGCAGCCGGCCCATTGGAAAGGACCAACATTTGCAGAGTGCAACACCACCCCCAGGCCACAGCACCCACACCCGAACAGGCTCCGGCACGAGCTGACAGGCGACCAAGGAGCGCAGGTCAGTCTGAGGTCGGCTCAGAAGACATGTCAACACTTACAGTCAACGGCACAGTGACGCAGCTGCATCTCTAAATACCATCGCAGAGGCCGGTGACGGCTCTACTCAGAGCACCAAGCCACGGTCCAAACAGAAACTGGAACCAGAGACTGGTCTGCTCTTCTCCTGTGTTCTTCTCCAGCATGAATGTGAGCATAAAGATGCCCCAGGTGCTCTGATGCAAGGGAAGGTCAGGAGTTCCTGGCTGTCACACTGTATGACTTGCATGTATGAATATACATGTGGCTGTATACAAGAGGTGTCCAAGCTTTTTCATATAGCTGCAGAAATAATTGTGGTAAACACTATTATTGTAATCTTAAGAGTATTTAAAGACACTGATATAGTAGAAGGTCTGCAATTAATGACTATTTTCGTAGACAAATAATCTCTAGTTTATTTTGTATCTATGAAGTGCATTTCTGCAATAAACATGATCAGTTGAGAGTAAAATTTTGAGATGACTTTTTTTTTTTTATTATTTTGTTCACTAATATTTGAAGTCCTATAAAAAGTATAAAAACGTGATACAATTCCATCTTCTAAAAGATTATTGAACTTTTGATTAATATAAATTGGGAAGGGAATTAGAATATAAAAAATATTCAACCAAAAGTGCCAAACAAAAGTGACAAAACAGATAAATGTAAGAATAATGCTAATTTATCTTAGGTCATAAGTGCTTTCATGATATGGAATGTTAAAGACGTATAAAAAAAAAAAAAAGGAAAACCTTTTTGCTAAAAGTGGCAAAATTAATACATACCATTATTAAGTTTCTGGGGGTGGTTGTTTTTTTTTATTTTTTATTTTTATTCCAGTTGTGGCAAAAATAAATCCTTTCAGTGCATCCTTAATAAAATGTTATAACCAAACCAGCTTATTCACACTAACGGACTCTCCTCGTTAACAAAAACAAGAAGTGCAATATCGAGATCACGTCTACAGATTGTACAGAAAGTCGATAATGTCATTTCTGTGACAGACCTACCTGCAGCCATTCTGGATCTTTGCTAAAAAAGACCGGACACCCCTATGCTTTACTGTACTCTATATGGAGGTTGATAACAGGAACACATGGAAAACAAAAACACTGGGACTTCCTCATGCAGGCCTTATCTACACTAGTCACAACTTTCTCTAAAAGGTTTTTCCTTTAAACTACAGCGGTGCAGCCTCAGCAGCTGGAGCCTGAGAGAGCACAATTGGCCATGCTTTTCTGGGTGGGTAATTCATGCCCTCTCTCTCATAACTTCCATTGTAATACTGGCCGGGAAACGTATCTGTTAACTGATGTATCAGTGCTGGGGATCTGCAGTGTCCTCTGAACAAACTGGCTGCATAGTGATAGTGGCTACTTTATTTGACATGTAACATAGAAGGCATACATATTTAATTGCAGCTGTAGAGTTATTACTCAAGACAAAGCAGGAAGAAAAGTATCCAACCTAATTTCTCCACACTGAATTCTTCCAAAGGTTAAAGGAGGACTTCTGAGGAAAAAAAATGCTAAAAATGCCCAACGTCTTCCAAATGGCCCTACTAGGTTTCACAGTTTTTAATTTTTGGTAGCTGTACGCCTCAATACAACCCTGACTCTACCTCCTGCAGTGCCAAGTCTGAAAGGAGACCAGGGTTGGGCCTCTCCACCGAGAGAACACACCGTCCTCTGCATGAATAACTGCATGTGCTGAAGGGCTCCCTTGAAAGGAACCATGTGGCCAGTGTTCCTGAGGCCCTAGCTCACAACGGCCGATTATACAGAAAACAGATGCTTCACGAAGGTCAGAGAAACGACTAAGAGAAGAGCACACTGTTCTGCTTTGAATGGGCCGAACCTGATAGCTTTCCATCCATTTGTTACACCAACTAGGTCTGTAACTATACACTAAGGATCCAGCAACAGGTGGTACTCAGGACCCAACCGGTCCACACTCTGGGTTCAAGTGAAAAACACCTCTTCTGTACCTGGCAGGGTGGACAGGAAGCAAATGCCACTTCTTTAATAATCTGTAATCTGACAGTATCGTTTTTTTGCAGTGTAGACCTGAACACACATCCACCAAGCATACTATTACAATACATGATATATTATAGATTACTTAAACACATGGGTAATTCCCAGGACTGAGGTGACACTGGTGACAAACATAATGGTTGGGTGTTAGTGTGTGTTGTGCTTGTACAAGTGAATCGATACAGCAGTGCTGCTGGAGTTTTTAAACAATGTCTACCATGGAGAAAGTCAGAAACAGAAGCTGCCCAATTAATGATGGTTATCTTTTAATTGTTCATGCCCTGCCCACAGGACACTGATCGTGGGCAGCGCAGTGGCACTGAGGTGTTTAAAAACTCAACAGCTTCTACAGAAGATCCAAGGTCGATTCCCTTTCAAAAAGTACATAGATAAACTTTGAAATTAAATTTCTGGGAGGCTTCTTCAAAATAAAAGTTGTGAGTCACCTTTTGGTGACCCCTGGGGATTTCATAGTGTGCCTAGCACTGTTCCAACACAATATAGTGTTAAATTGCCAATCCAGGGTGGCATGGCTTTCTCACAGCAGCTTTCTCCAATGGTAAAATGACTTCTACCGACAACTAGTTGGCTTAATAGGTGCCCTTACATTCCACTTCTGCCTTCTTAGTCCTGACTATCACAAAAAAAAGGAAATCACGCCATTCAGCTGAAATATTTTATTTCAAAACATCCGACCTCATACAAACTCAATTTCAGCTTTGCAATCAAGATTTCTGAAAAGAAGATAGTCTTTGATTCACAGGCACAAACTATCAAAGTCTCCAGTGTGAGGCTAAAGCAAACAAATGAGTGATAAAGAGTCTCCAGGGGAGATGAGAACACAGAGTCTCAATCCAAACACCTTATCATGAGCGTCTGAAGAAGAGACACAATCCCAACAGGCTAGAAACTTGGCCTGGAGCAAACAAAAAGGCATCTGGCCAGCAGCTCTGTCACAACTGCAGGTAAACATCAGAGCCTGGCTGCGATTAACCCCCCAACGCCATCTGTCACGAGCACTGAACTAGAGTGCAAAGGGTTCCACAGAAACATTATCACTGCATCACCGCGCAATAAAAGTTAGGAGACACTGTGTCTCAATTGCATACTAAGAAATAAATCTAAGGAAGATTAAGGGAGGTTGGTACACAACATATTAAAATGCTATTCAGTTTTGAAATAACAAGAAGTAATGAAGCATTACTCTGCCCACATAGGTCACTGCAAGCTCAACAGCCACTGTTTCGTCTGCATTTGGACTGTTATCCATTATTTTTTTCCTAATACGGTTCCAGACATGACAGTTTCAAATAGCAGTGTTGAATAACAGTTTACATTGTGAAAACACCCAAAAACGACTTTTCTCTATATAATACATACTAGTATATATAGAACTAGGTGATATTAATAATTAGTAGGCACTTAGGTTGCACCATTAGTCTTACTTTGAAAAGTACATTTGCAATTAATGATTTTAGAAGATAGAAACTAACTTTCTAACTAACTAAGAAAATATTTCATAATTTCTTTTTGGAGAACAGTTTACCATAAATCATGACTGGATGGAAAACGTGTTAACAATAGGTGAAACAAAAAAAAAAAATGTTAATTTCCTTTCATTTTGTACTGTCTTTAAAATAAAGGCAATTTTAAAATTCAAAATGCAAAATATCCATGTTTTTGAGCTTGTTTATTTTTTCCTGTAAAATGGACTTTTGGCCACACACTAAAAACCGGGTTCTTTAAGGTTTTAGTTTAGGTAATAGTTAATTAACACTAAGACAACTAAAAAAGCCTTTTTAAGCAACTGAAAAACCTTGTTTGCTCAGCAAAAAAAAAAAAAAAAAAAAAAACTCAAAAGAACCATCTATACCACACTGACATGTCAAAAGTCATGAGACAGTAGTACAGAGGACATGTATCACAGAACATTTTATCATCAGGGGATGGCTTGGGAACATTAACATCTTTATAAGTTGAGGTTGAACACTGGCCAGCATGTTCTTGGCAAGGAGATGTAGGTGGCATTACCACTAACAGTGGACAGCACAATGGGTGGAATTAATCGGGACCGATAGCACCTGGCTAGACTTGTCTGTTTAATCAGACAAGTGGCTCAGAAGTAGAAAACACATCTACATTCATATGCAGGAGGTCCCCATTTGCATATTCCACAGGTAGTACAGTATTCTTTACCTTCTATTGGACATGTAAAAAATAATGGCACATGGTACCAGTTCTTGTTCAATGACACTTGGCCTATCAACGTAAACAGGATCCCTTTTGATACAGCTTGGTGCACAAATAAATGGGTTATTTAAATATGCTGTTTGTTACACAGGATGGTATTCCAGGTCTCCAGGTTTTTTTTTTTCAATCATGAGAAACACACAAGCACCTGCCTGCTGCGCACAAACACAACTGAAAGGAAACCAGAACCTCTAGTGCTTCCCATATGCCTCCAGAGCAGAGCTCTACAAAAACGCACAAAAGCAGCCCCCTCCCTCCCCGACGCCTTTAACAGCCTCGGGTGATTCCTGTTGCCATGCAGTCGGTATTTAAACATGGAGCTTTTTTGCCTCCATGCCAAAAGAACACTGTAAACACGTCCTGGACGGGGTGAGTGGGGGCTGCGCTCTGTTTGTTGAAGTTTGCATTTAATTGATATGATTGTGAGCCAGATTTGTTTAACTTTGAGAGAGACGGTTTGGGTAAACAGGTGAGACAACGTCTCTGGGGCTCCAGGCCATGTGGGACAGCCATGACTTTGCACTTTAGCCAACAGACGCACGAGAACAAGCGCACCTAAGCCAGTGCAGCAGAGGTGACAGGTGCGAGAGTCTCTGGAAAGTAAATACAGCTAGAATGCAGCAGGTGGGAGATACCTTGCTGTGAGCCTCGCAGGCTTGATAAGACCAAAGCACTGGCAAACTTTCTGAGGCAACGCAGATGGGGCACTTTTATCAGCAGCCATTATCAGTATCACATATATGTTTACAAAACATTAGGAATGGTTTATAGATCAGAAACAGGTGATCCATGAAAGGTCAATGAGAGTGGCATGACCTTGACATGAAGTTCTCCTGCCATTGTGACAAAAGGTTTGCAAAAGTACAATAAGTGAATTGAATATTTTTATAAAGAATTGTAATGTAAAAAACACAATGATCAGCATTGTTTTTTGCGAATTTTAGAAATAATTGTAATGCATAAAACACAATGATCAGCATTGTGTTTTTTGCATTACAATTCTTTATAAAATAATATGCAATATCTGATAGACATATAAAAAGGATACACTGTACCAAGTAAATACAATTTAATTATATACCCATTTACATTTGATTATCAGTATGAACCATCAAATACCCTTCGTTGTCTACCGAATTCTTCAATTTTTACATTTACATCATAATTATGTTCCCTTAATACATATAAAATACATATTTAAATAAATTGTTTTAAAAAAAGTTATTTAAGACATTTATTTTATAATTCGTAACTCATTTTATTTATTGAATTAGACACACCATGGCTTGACTAGTCCCATCAGTAATTCGAAGCATCAAAAATATTAATGCTTACTGGAAATGCTAGAGAATATGTACATAGTATATATACTATGTATATGTATGTGTATATGTATATAATAATAGTATTTTTATTAAGGCTGGCTTAACCTGGCTCAGCAAATCAGATATATTACATGGTGATCTTGAACACCACAATTAGTAATTCAGAAAATGTGTTACTATGTGTGACTATTAGATGACCTGTGGATTGAAAGAAAGTGGTCCACAGTTCTCCTTTAGCCTTCACTTAAGCTCCATTATTTGGTGATCAGATTGAGTTGGAATTTCACTTGTACACAAAGATTTTTTTCATACAAAACAAGAAGGACCATCAGGCTTGCTATCAGCCAAAAAGAAGAAGAGTCTGTGTGGTGAACTGGCCTAACTGCAGTCCAGACCTTTCACCAACAAAATATACATTTAATCCAACACGAAATGAAAAAACATAGAAAACCTGGGACTGTTTGGGCCCTAGAATCCTGAATACCAAGTGATGTGAAGTAAATGCATGTTCTTACATGTCACCGTGAATACAAAACCATCTAAGGTCAGTTTAGTTAATGTGAAAATATAAACCAATATAAAACCTTCACCTTTAAACTCAGTCTCAAGATTGTACCAGTGTACCTTGGGTCTATGGATTATGTACATGTATTTTTAAGCCAGTAAAGGGTGCTTAAAATCTCTAGTACATTTGGATAATCCTGTGTGGTACCTGCAGTGCACCACTAATGCCAGTGAGTGTGCTAGCTAATGGGCAAAGCAATAATCCCAAATCAAATCACCATGTGCAAATGGATTTAGCAATCACAGAGCACTAAATCTTGGAGGGGTTTAATCACACACTCACATCCATCCACACATCCATCCATCCAACCATCCATTGTGTCCAGATGACTAAGGCTTTTTTTTTTTTTTTACCCTTAACCATTAGCCCTGCAGCTCTGCAGGAAAAGGGTGCAATACTGAGTAAATACCTACCTACACATAGAAAACAGTAGAGAAAGAGAGATAATAATAACTTGGTTTTATCCTTTGTGGTAATCAGTGCTTTTATTCTTCACACACACACACACACACACACACACACACACACACACACACACACATAAAACATACAACACAAATCAAGAGGGTCGAATTCTGGAAGTGGGAAACCTTGAGAATCCATTAAAAAATTTAGTTGATTAAACATTAATTCAGAAGCAGAAGAAGAAGAATTCACTCTCACACACAAAGACTTTTATCTTCAGTGTCCTCAAAAACCTAATTTCTATGCCTGTGTGATTTCTATGGCCCATGTTTGGAAGCACTCCACTTTATGTGACTAAACACACAGACAATGATATCTGAAAGGCCGTCTATCGAGAACTCTCGCTTTCAGGCGATCAACTCTCACAAAGCTACGGTTGTGGCGGAGAAAGAGCTCAGCGTTGGAGAACTGCCCGAAGCAGAGCGCAGCAAAACAACCCACAGAACTCTGCCTGGCAGGCTCCAAAACATCTTCTGGGTTATGCAATTTCAGTAGTGAGAGAAAATAAATAAAGAAATTCGCAAAAGAAAGAGAGAGAGAATGTCTCCAGGCTCATTTCCAAAATGAGGGATCTCGTTAAACGAAGGTAGTGAATTATTGATTTAATGAGGCTCAGAAAAGGACAGTGTGTCTGGAAGGCAGGGGCCAGCTTTTTAAAGTCTACCCCTCTAGCCCCCCACTGTAGCACTAAAGCCCCCCCACTGTAGCATTAATGGAGCTGCTCCCAAAAAGCCGATAGCATCTTTCACACCCCACCTAAGCCCAATTCACAGGATGCCATGTAGGATCCATGTAACCCTCTTATTATCTTTGAGGTCAATTTGACCCCATTTAGGGACTTGTATTTCACCTGTATTTCATTTTTAACAGATATTTCTAATATTAAGAGTGCAACCAAGTCACCAAAAAAATTGAAAAATATCCTACAAACATTTTATGCACTGCTTTTTAATTGGCCAATTTAAATATATACTGTTTTAGCTGTTTTATACAGTAAAAACATTGTCACATTATCACATAAACACATTTTCATGATACATAGTATTAATCGTGATGCATGTTATAACTGTGAAAATGCATCAGTAGTGACAGTTTTTTTTTTACTATTTACTATGTTGTAGGCAAAGTGGCATTTATTCAAAAATGTACTGCAATTGTACTTCAGTGTTTTACACATGCCCATCACCGTGATCCAGAATTGATTTTTAATTATTATTACTCTTCTGATTAGAAAACTATTTTTTTTAAATATGATAGTGTGCTTTTTTACTGTGACAGTTTATCTAAAATTTGATTTATCCAATATATAACAATATATTACAATGCTTACAGCATTCAATGTATCCCTAACTTCTTTCCAAAGCACAGTCCATGTATTGAATGACGCTGTGTGGCTCTGCAGGATGTTTTCTTAATCCATATGATATTTAGGGGAGCTCCAACGCTGTATGTATGGTTCCCCATATGTACTGGAAAACAACAGCTGGTCTGCATGCAGTCAGAAGGTCATCTAAGAACAGATGGCACCTCTAAAGCTGCCAGGTGGTCATTTTATATCATAAGTTCTAGGAGACCTATATTGCGTTTTCGAAGCTGTAAATTATATAGAACGTACATTCATCATATGCATGGTCAAATGAAAAGAGGGGAAACAGACCTTTAGGGGAAAACTGGAAATCGTTCACTTTCCAATTGTAGGTCACTGCATTATGGGGCAGAGCCTTCTAGTCAGATCAAGATCAAGATCATGAGGGCTTATGCTGTGCCAGACCAAGCAAGCCAAGGAGAAATTGGCAATGATTGAATCCTGGCTCAGAATTGAGAAACAGGTCCTTTCCAATACCCTCCAGTAGCAACAGGTAAGAGTTCTATTAGACCTTACTTACAGCATTTAGGTCGTCAGCCAATGAAGGTAGCAGAAAAAGATGAATGAATGCCAAACCTGTGTGGCAATAGATCACATATGTAACAAAGTATACAGTTTATTAGGTGCCAATCAATAGTATTTGCATACAGGCCCCTGTGTGTGATGACAGAGTTACCTTATATTAAGAGTTAATGAACTTGAAAATTTGGGCTTCAGAACAAAGAAAATAAAAGGCTATGGTTTGCAATCTGGAATTATGCTGCATCCCATCTACCTTGGAAAACCTTATTTAGGATAATTGAATGGTATTGTCATTGCCAAAAATGCGCTTAACCAAGCCAAGTCTCTTGAGTTTACCAGTTTACCAGTGTTTTATAGCAAGTTCAACCAAAATATGTCCTACTTTTAAAATATATTTCCCATGTTAACATTTGATTCCAGTTAATAAATATGCATTTTATACATTAGTTTGAGCATCCAAACACCATGAAAACAAAAGTTGGCTAGTAGCGTGCGTAGGACGGATTTATAGATATAGAAATAGACAGTAGTGCTAATAAACTGTATAATAGTACTCATGTTACTAATGCCGGTCTTAAATTCTAAACTTTGAGATGATGAGTCACTACGACTTTGGCATTCCAATTGAAATTTCCTACGTAGAACGTCAAAGTTCAAAAAGAACGCAGGCTCAAATCCAATCACCAAAAATGGACTGTGATTACGAGATCGTCATCCAATATTTGCCTTACCCAAGTAGGTGCTGCATCTTGATTCCCTATGCAATATATACATTTTTAAAATAGATATAACTCCAGAGAAGAGTAGGTGTATTCTAGGCACAAAAGGGAATCTGAGGATCACTCTAAACCTTATAGATACCATCTAAAGATGTTCATTTTCACATTCTTAAGATAATGATTGAATACACATACAGAAACAGATGAATATTGTGCATTGTGTTTTGATGTGAGAAAGGATCAACACATAAAACTGGAGGAAAGGTAATACCAGATCTCAAATATAGCAGAGGTGTCTCCTTTGCATTTACTCACACAAATCTGATTTACAATTTGGTATAAACCCAAAAAATTCTACAAAAAATCTGAATGCTTAAACAATAATACTATGTTTTATAAGAGACTAACTGAATAACATCTAGATATTGGATGCAGTCTAATATCAAGCCCGAGCCTCACTGATCAGAAGCTAGAAAGAGAGAGAAAGATAGATAGACAGAGGGAATGAGCAGGGAAAAAGCACAAGATGAAGAGGGATAGCATGACTGATTTCTGACACTGGCAGAGAATAGCAGCACCCTCATTACCATCTCTTCAGGTTGAATGAATGCTGCTCTGTCTATCCAGAAGCTAATTGCCGCTACCAGCTAAAAAGCTGATTTAGACGGATGCAAAGACACAAAGAGAGACAGGCAGAAACGCAGAGAGACGGACAGCAAGACCCTTCAGCTTGTTTTCAAACGTTGCCTGCACTCGCCTAGCACGAGCCTGTTCATATCCACACGCCCATATCCATATTTACCTGACATGCTCCAATGTATAATTCACATTCTGAGGCAATTGGGCCTGTTCCAGGATTTCAATTAGGTGCCTCTACGTCTGTTATCAATTAACTTCAATTTAATCAGACAGCTTCATGAATAATAAACACATTATTGCAGGCGGATGTATGTAAATCCAGGCAGGGCTTTATTAAAACTCCCGAATGAACGTATGGAATTCGGCCGGGTCATTATTTGTTAAACACGCGCTACCTTGATCATTTAAATTGCGCTCGACAGCGAGCTTGAAGGAAACGGATTCAGTGTGCCTTCCTTTAATTGTAGCACAGATACTTCTGCTGCTCGAGGCACATTTATGTACATAAACGTGAGTACCCTATAGATTAAGATCAGCCTGATGAGCCTCTGACCGTAAAAGATGTACAAGACCAATACGAGGCCATGTTTTGCATTATGCCTCACCAGCTGGAAAGAAAAAGGAGAAAGAAAAAAAAGGAAGATAAAAGAAACCCCAGCCACTGATGGGAAAAGGCACTCAGGAGATCTGTGGCTGCCCGTTGGAGGTTTTGGACAGTGTCCAGGCTCTGTTACAAACCAACAGATCAGTGCAAGCACACATGAATCTCAATTCATTTAGTCCTCAGTCTCCGAGCCGCAGCCGCGGGGCGGCGAGGGAGCTGGCTTGCGTCGTTCACACCTGTTCCAGCCTCTGAGGCACAGAGCGCTAGAGAAAAGTGAGAGCGTTTACCGTGTCCTTTCGGCTTCTCTTTGTCAGAATAAGGTTCTGTCCATTTTGCTCTAATGGCCATCTGCTTCTCTCTCTCACTCTCTCTCTAAGGCTAAACTGTGAAAACTGCAGCTAAAGTACCAAACTTTAGCAAAGTAAAGGTAAAGGAAGTAAGACTGGTGGCAAATTAGGTCACATTTTACTTTAATAGACCCCCTTAACTTACCTAGAAACTTTAAATTGTTCCATAAATGTTTAAACAGCACAAACAATTCCAACAGTGTAAGTGGCCCACCAGGACCAGTGTTTATGTAAGGATTAGAGTAGAACTGCGGTCCAACAAAAATCATAGGCTTCCATCCACTTCAAATCCAACTCATATGGCTCCTGCAGAAGCAGCTGCTATAGTTAATAACACATGAATGCTGAACACAATTTAAACATAATTTAAATGTAGTGTTCAACAGCATTACAATTAATATCCAATTAGTAAGTGTTACTAATGTTGGGTGATATTATCTCAAATCAGTATCACAATTAAACATTTACCTTGAAAAAGAACTGAACAAGGGTGTTAAAACATGACATGGCTAAATACCATGATTTACACTGGCTGCATTATGTTTTTAAGGGCACAGTTTATTTAAAAAAAAAATCTAAAATAGATAACATACAGGGTCAAAATCAAGTTAATCAAAAGTTTTGATTACATCAATTATGATTAATTTTCAATTATCAAATGTTAAATAGTCACAGTTTTTGAGAGCCTATAAGCATCTCATTGCTGGAATAAGTGCTCAGACGGTCCTAAGCCTTTTTGCTTATTTTACACTCAGGCTACTTCATCACTGCAGCAGATAGAGCTGCTACTATCAGTAGGACATGACAGACATACGTACACAAAGAGCCTCTTTCAGACAAGTCAGCAGGAATGTCTATCCTTAAACAGGCCAGATAGCCTTGGGGGCACAGACCGGCGACGTTAACAGAGTGAAGCAACAACGTGAGCCTCAAGTATAGGAAAAGTGCAGCAGGTTCCAAAACAACCACACAGACACACTCACACATATACAGCTCTGGAAAAAAATAAGAGACCATCTCAGTTTCTGAATCAGTTTCTCTGATTTTGCTATTTATAGGTATATGTTTGAGTAAAATGAACATTGTTGTTTTCTTCTATAAACTACAGACAACATTTCTCCCAAATTCCAAATAATAATATTGTCATTTAGAGCATTTATTTGCATAAAATCAGAAATGGCTGAAATGACACAAAACGCCACAAAAAGAGCTTTCAGACCTCAAATAATGTTCTTATTCATAAAGTTGTAAGAGCTCAGAAATCAATATTTGGTGGAATAACCCTGTTTTTTCACAGTTTTCATGCATCTTGGCATGTTCTCCTCCACCAGTCTTACACACTGCTTTTGGAGAACTTTATGTCACTCCTGGTGCAAAAAGCAAAGCAGTTCAGTTTGGTAAAATGAAAGGAACTCATCATTTTAAGTGATCTTCTATTATTTTTCCAGAGCTGTAAATATACAAATGAAGAACAAAAAAAACAGAACCCTTCTCTAGCTGTCAGGCTAGACTAGATTACCCACATTGTCACATGCAAGTAATCATGCCCAATGTTTTGTCCTCATCTGTCTTGCTCCCCCTTCCTCTCTCTTTCTGTGAGGGCTGTCAAACTGTACATGATTTATTATTACTCATGCTCATTTTTTATTTTTAGTTAGCATATACCTTGTTTGAACTTCCAAACCATTATATCTGCACTAAAACAAAAAGGAGAGGTAGAAACCCATTAATCTTCACATGATTAACATGCTGTATATATCAGGGTTCCTAGTGTAAGCATAATGTTTGCATTTGCTACTATAAAAAAAAGATGAATTTTGATGTAGTACCAGTGTACCAGTGCAATTAAATATTATACCTCAATCTTCAAACACTGCTTACAGATTTATTTAGGCCATATATTCATCACTGCAGATGGAAACCACTAATTAACCTGCAACATAAACTTGCATATCCAGTCCCACAGTTTAGTTAAATACTCCTATTGGTCACCTTTGCTGTGCTCTTACAGCTGTGAACGTAAATCTTTCACATGTTTTAGTATGGAATAAGAAAACGCAGCTGTGTTTGTGCAGCATGCTGCCCAGCACTGTTAGCCAACACAGCATAATCATGTTAAAGCCAAGTATAGATAAAAACAGACTGTTGAGCAACCAGGGCAGCTGGTGAACAGGGTCTTAACAGTCAACAGATCTCCTGAATACAGAATTTATAGTTTGACTGCACTGAGAACCTGGGTTTTGTTTTTTTTCTAGTTATATGGTGCTCTTATTTACACTGAATTTACATCTTAAGCTTGTTACACATGTAACGTTAGAGTTGTAGAGTTCAAAACAGACCCTTATTGGTGGATAAAAACGGTGTATAAAAGAATCAGGAGGACTTAAAGCACCATCATCTTTATGATTGAATAGAGTGCAATATATACTCCAATTAGTCATAATTTTAACACCACTTCACAAGACCACTGAAGCTGTCCTGTAATATGTGGCACCAACATGTTACCCATAGGGGTGTGCCATATCGTATCATACACAATAGTATCGCCAACATTTTTGAATATCATAAACAATATTATACCCTGAAATATCGTGTCATATCACCCATTCCTAATCATCACATCAGGGTACAACTTTTTTCTGTTTTTAGCAAAAAAATTTAAAAAATCACACTGTTCCCATTTCCAATTACATATCTACTATAAACAGATTATATCTGTCCAGTATCATATATTTTACTTTAATTCTGGATATATGGAGATATTTTGGAATGGATCACGGACTTCTGTTACAAATCTGATATCTCAGTTAAGGGTGTGCCATATCATATCGTATGCAATAATAATATTAAATTTTCATTTTGTTGTAGTAGTGCATTTTTTTAAATAGTTTTTTATTCAGCGTTTCGTCATATGGCCAAGAGTATTGTTATCATGAACAAAAAACATGAAATATCGTTATATTATTTTAGGGCCATATCGCTCACCTCTAGTTACCAGTAGATTCCTTAAATCTTGGAAAGTTTCGAGGTGGCGTTTCTCACATGGATCAGATTAATGAGTCATGACCCTGTTGCCAGTTTACCGAACTGCATCACTTTTGGTAGGAACTAACCACTGCAACCATTGCATACTGAGAAAAGCCCGCAAGACCTGACCAGATGTTTCTTATCTGTATAAACTAGGGCTGGATGATAAAGTCTATAAAAAATATTGTATCACGATATTTACAGAAATTTTCAAGATTCACAGTATTTATAATCAGATCACACATAAATTAGACAAATTATTCTTAGTGACAGATTCTTAAAAAAAATAAATAAATAATCGAATAATAGTGATTTTTATTCTAAATCTGCTGCAATAAAATATTAATATAGTCAGTATAGTGCTAAGACCTAGCAATTACTATCTGGATAATCTCAAAGTGTATCAGATTATTTTGTTTCTCGTTTTTCCAGCTGTAACACATCACCTTCAAGAACTGACTGTTCTCTGTTCTCTTATATACCCCACCCATCTGTGATGGTAATGTTATGGCAGATCAGTGTAGTGTATAGAGTGGTATGTAAAGGTCTTACGCACCTAAGCCAGACTTAGTTTGGAAAAATATTTATATTTGGGATTTGTCCATGTTCACCAGAAAGTTATTAGACTTGATTTAATAAAGTATCGGGTAACCAAAACAGATATTTAATGATTACAAACTATTCAAATAATGCTGAGCTGCCAAACAGAGGCCTTTCCTCATATCTTTCTCTCATTCTTTCTTCACTAGGTTCACTATCACTACTCACTCCTCCTTGCTGAACATCACTCAGTTGCACTCAGCTATCTTAAGTCACATACTTCTCCAGTATCCAGTATCCGGGCCTCTTCCAGCAGTCTGATCCAACTCCAAAACACCTCAACTATCGACATGGTACCTCCTCCAAGGACAGGAGGGAACAGTGTGAGAGATAAGGGGGGCCAACCTCATCAAGTTCAGTCTCCAAACATGAGAAAAGGAATAGTCTGGGGAGACGACAGGAAGTCTTGCAGTGGACACAGTGGACCTTGTAGATGTAAAGTCAGAGAGGGAAGCTCATCTGTTGCTGTACATTTGTTTGTATTGGTCATCCTCTAGTCCTTCATCAGTTGGTGGATTATTTTCAGTCCAGCAGTGACACTGAGGTGTTTAAGAACTCCAGCAGTACTGCTGTGTCTGACACATGTGTACCAGCACAACACACCACAATCACTATCTCAGTGTCACTGCAGTGGTGAGAATGACTCACCACTAAAATAGTACACTCAGTATACTTTTTCTTAACAAAAAAACATATTACAAAGAGACTACCACATAGCCTCCACATGGCTGGGCACATGCTTGTGAACTCAGCGACGAAAAGCTGTGCACCATATTTCCAGTTAAAACTAAAATCACGCTTTTAATCCCAGAAAACATGAACAAATGCTCTTATTTACCTTTTAAAAGGCCATTTTGATGTCTGATTAAAGGGCAGATTATTGTTGTTTTGCTGTGTTCCTTAGGTGCATGGGTAACGGTGTGGCTGGTGGCATCACGGGTCTGGCATTTTTTTAATACTGCGATATATAACGTCGAAAAAAAAAAAAAAAAAAAAAACACTGCAATGTCAAATTATTTTTTCCCAATTTCGTGCACCACTACAATGAACATCTATTTTCGTTTTTATATATATATATATATATATATATATATATATATATATATATATATATATATATATAAATAGATAGATAAATAGAAAATATATATATATATATTTATAAATAAGGCTCACTAGATAATAAGCACATTAAGTGACACTAGTAAGGATGCCTACAACGAAGTAAGCAAAGGTGTCGTCATATTTCCCTTTTAACGGGGAAGCGCCTAAGTAAACAAAACTGTAATTCTTAAAAAAAAAAAATAATAAATAAAAAAATAATAAATAAATTCTTACAAAAACAGTCAAACTAGTGCTGGTTATTAATCTACAGAGATTTCTCTTTTGAAAACTTGGGTGAGTAAAGTGCTTCCGTTTATATACAATCCAATATTTTGTGTAAGTCTGAGTTTTTTAAGTTTCTCCAGCACTAGGGCTGGGTGGATCAGCATCAGCATTAGCCGCTACCTGCAGTGCTAACGGTACATAAATGCCGCCTGATAGCACTAGACTGATGAACCCTGAATGTTCCGGTAAGCCAGGGCGCTATCAGCTAGCGGTTTATCCCACGTAGCTTGTTTCAACACGGCAAACATGCAGACTATAGTCTAATATACTCGCCTCTGAACAGCGAAAGAGCTAGTGCTGCGGTTAGCGGCTAATGCTAATGCTGCTGGGCCCAGCCTTAATGCTAGAGAAACTTCACAGAAAACTCACTCTTATAATGATGTGTTTTTACTTCTGCTTAAAACCTGACTGGTAGAATAAGGCACATGGTTGATTTTAAAAAAAATTAAAGGATTTTAAATTTGTTATATTAAGAGTGCTTGTGTTCAGATCCCCAGGATTAGGTTCCTATCTCAATTCACCTTAAACATTTCTAATGAATGGTAGAGCATCAAAAGAAAGACATCTCTCCATTTATTGCTATGAAGCAGCAGACTTTGTTCACTATTGCTCAGAAAACCAACTCAAACTGACCCAGTATAACCATACTGCATTAACTCCCTGCTGCTAGCAGAGGCCCACTAATGACCAGGGATGTGGCATTTCCTTCGGTGTCTGCAAACAGGCCCCCACAGCTCTGCCTGAGTGCTAGGAGCTAATTAGCTCTGGGTACTGAACAGGGCATCCACTCATTAACAACTGTTAACTTCCAAAGGAGGGCGAAGACACAGGCCAAGGCTGTGATCCGGCTCCCTTCCACCAAATCGCAACAAGAAAAGAACCAGGTGAGAAAAAGAGCGAGACACCTGAAAACGTGTCTCAAGGTACACCAGGATTATTACAGGACTAATTAACGGTGCAGGAATATTCCCTAACTGCAGGGCAACAGGTCATTCTATGATTTAGAAAACTATTTTTAATTTACACCCAACGTAGCCATCTGTTTTTAGATTTACAGTGGAGCTAAGACGCTAACGCTCCCATCAAGTAATGGAAACGCATGGCCTTCAAGACGTGATGACTAGAGTGTTTCTGATGTGACTCCTTCCACAGCACAGCCAAACCAAGCCTAACACAGCCAACGCATGAGAAATAATTCCAGGAGAAAAAAAAACAGACATTCTGGAGAAAAAGAAAACACATTGCAAAAAGGCACAAGACACTTGCAACAGGGTTTGGAAAACCATGACATCAATTACAGCTGCTCCCAACTGTAATTATCTTATTTTAGGGGAAAATGCTATGTAATTTACATAATTATAGCAAATATCCAAGTTAAAAAAATAAAAAATATGGCTGACTGAAATACTCCAATTATAACCTTTAATTAGCACAGCTAAAAGATGTCAATGTTTTTAATTTATTCTTTATTTATTACAGTCAAATTAATTCCATTCTCTCAATCCCAGCTGAAGAGCCATCTCAGCTGTTCAGTCGTTTAATAGCCATTATGACATTCCTGTTTTCACATTTTCACCTTTCCTCCTCTCGGTCTCTCTCTCTCTCTCTCTCTCTCTCTCTCTTCTTTAAAATGCTCTCACATCTTGTCTGCTTCTTTTTGCACCAGAGTAGCTTGTTCATTACTGTATCATAGGAACTGGAGACAGGGATGAGTCGAATGTGTGTCTCAGTAAGTGTAATTCCAGAGAGAACTGGTATAGAGTGGATATTGGGATGTTGTGAAAACCGATACCTGAAAACCGAATAATAAGTAGATGTAAAAATACGAAACCCATGTTTTCAATGATAGAGAGAGAAGGGTTGAATTGAAATGAATTGTATTTTAGTGAAAACCAAACAAAATGAAACATCTGGCCAAAGAGTTTTTATTAATTTTACCACTTTTTTTCCATCACTGCTTTATTTAAGCAATCTAAATGTTGCTTGCTTCTTGCATTTCCAAGAAAAAAAAACATACAGAAAACTACGATTAAAAAATACTTTAACAAACACTGAACATTTTAAACATCTCAGTAGACATACTA
This sequence comes from Astyanax mexicanus, assembly GCF_023375975.1. Lineage (NCBI taxonomy): Eukaryota > Metazoa > Chordata > Actinopteri > Characiformes > Acestrorhamphidae > Astyanax > Astyanax mexicanus. The sequence continues at coordinate 27,402,769 of NC_064413.1, read as the reverse complement.
ATAAAGTACATGTCCTAAAAATAAATTTGTCATTGTTCAGTATAAATAATTTAATCTATTCACTTAAAGCCAAACACCTAAAGTCATTTTATTTTTTGGCGGTTTTCAGATAAATCATGTCGGTTGCTGAAAATTCCCCAAAACACATTTTACATCTGCACACAGAATTTAAGATAAGCAAGATTCATTAAAATGTTTATAACCTACAAATGCTACCATTAGTGTTTATGGATTTAATTAAAATCATTAGCCATTAGCTTCTTCTTTTTGTCATGGTATATATACTATAACGAAAGAAAAAACTATTTTCCCCACAAAAGATGCATAAATCAATTGGCTGACCCTCCTTTTTTTGACCGATCTTAAGACACTGTGTCTCAAATAACAACCTAAACTTCCCCTTAACTGGAGAATAGCAACTTTGGTCTCAAAAAGATGCTCAAAAAGAAACATGAAAGTGAAAATGAAGATTATATGTGGTGATTGTCTTTAAAAGCTCTAGGGACAGAGCGTTCTGGATGAATATGTACAGCGAGCGGTTCAGCACGAGTGTGTGTGTGTGAGCGTGTGTGTGTGTGTTTGTGTGTGTTTATGTGTGTTTGTGTTTATGTGTGTGGTGGAGGGGGAGAAAGAGGAATTAAAGCCAGGGCTCCTGGGGTGAATCAACTGCCGCACTGTTTTCAGACGGCAACATCAAAACAATTAAGGGATGTAAAAGCCCATAACCACCCCCAACACACACACACACACACACACACACACACACACACACACAGTTGAGTTCCTGATATAACCTGACCATTTCAGCCTGTGTGAGCAAAAAGGTGATGAAGAGACAGATAGATAGACGGGGAGAGAGAGAGAGAGAGAGAGAGAGAGAGAGAGAGAGAGAGAGCAAAAGAGAAAGGGTGTGAGAGTGAGGCTTCACAAGAGGGAGGGAAAGAAAGAGACAGAGAAAGCGAGAGAGAAAGACTGATGACCCCCCCACCAGCCTTGCTCATTAATAGCTGCAAGCTTCATTATTACCTTCCATTCTCAGGAAATTGAATTAGGCCTCATCCAGAGTGCAGCAGCCTACAGGCCCCAGCCTCACACAGGCTGCCTGCTTCCAAAATTACACCTCATTAAACACACTTCTCACTTCCCCACTGCTCCGCCTCCCTTACACACATACACACAGCCGGCAATGTGGTTGGTAGTTCCTGGGAGCCTCCTAACTCCATAAGTAATAGCGTTTTCCTTCTAGCATTATAAATGAGAAGTCCCAGCGCACGAAAAGAGCCAAACTCATTTATTCTCTACAGTCTGGAGCTTAACTGTTGTCTGCCAAGGCCAAGAAGTCTCCCAGCTTACCAGACTGCAACACCTCTCACAATACAAACTCTTTTTCTATTCACTTAGACTCCACAGAAACATAATTTGGCTAATTAAAAAAGCTCCATAAGCTTCCATAAAATGTTCTTTATCTATTTTGTAAATGTTTAAATAGTATATTTATTATATTATTGCCTTCACTTGACTGGTATCTTGCCTTAGCGGATAGGGTGCATTACATCACACTTTTTCGACAAGGCCTCAGACCTCGATTAGCAAACGTGGCCTGAGGCCTACAAAATTAGAAACTGTCAGCTTCCCAAGGTTTACACATTCTTGGATTCTTCAAACCTTATACACTCAAAACTGTCTCCTCTAAGCATTGGCCTAATCATCTGAAAACAAAAGCTAGTGATGTCCATAAGAGAAAGAAAGCTATAAGAAGAGAGCCAAGCAACACTATAAAATGCAGACTGTGTTGAAATGACAGTTCAGGGGAACTGTGGAGGTCAAGATGAGATTTGAAAGATCTTATACCTGGTCATAAGGCCAAGGAACATACAAATAAAAGTACAATCTCACCCAAGTCACATTAAAAAAAAGATACAAATCTGATTACTTTTACTAGGTGCACATGAAAAGTGACTTCCATACTGTATAAAAGTATAAAAGATTCCATTATAAGGGAATACATTCGAAATATCACTTCCACTCTATAGGATTCAATCGATAACGTGAGCCAAGTCAAGGGCCCCAGTGCAGTTATAACAATGAGAGATGGGCTCCAAATGTCCCGGAAGTGACCCATTCATTGATAATGAAAGAATTAAAATTACCTTGTTTACAGGGCCTCAGGAAGGTTAGCACGGTCTCAAGGTCACTTCTGGTCCTGATACGTTCATGTATTGAACCGTGATGTACAGCCAATTACCACACTGACTCCTGGGATCTGCAATGCTCTACAGGTCAGCCCCAATTGACTGATAGACACACAACCACAGAGCTATAAGGATACAGTGACTCACCTAGTAGTAGGGAAGTTGCAATTAGACAGTGGCTGATCTCCTAGCTTGAGCTTTAGAAGTGTTTAGTATTATTTACACCATGTTGATGGCATGATGTTGATCTTATCCAGAGTAACTTGCATAAAAATCATTTTGCACAGTTGCAGTATCAAACCCAGAGACTTATTTTGGTGTAGCATGGATGGAAGGGAAAAAAAAAAAAACCCTAGTTGGATATACTGAGGGCATGATACTGATACCCACTTTGCTGCACCAATCAATTGCTACTTCTGCTTATCAACAGTACATATTGGAATTTTAAAGAGATATCATCCCTAATATTTAGAGAAGAACACTTTAATATGGTTACAAAGACACACAATTAAGGGTGGGCGATATGGCCCTAAAATACTTTTGCGATATTTTATGGTAATTTCACGATAACGATTCTCTTTGCGATATGATAAACACCTAATTAAAAAGATTATAAAAAAAAAAAAAAAAACACTACTGCAGGGGTCAGATGCGGCCCGCAGGCGTGAAACATCTGGCCCGTGAGATTGTTTGAACTATAATGAACGATAATGAAAAGATAAGTATATAAAATGCTTCTCTAGTGAGCTTTTGTTTACGTTTCTTCCCTGTCTCTCGGCCACGCTCGGTGTAAATTTGGTTTCCGCCCATTCTCGTTTTTCCGCCCGTTCTTGGGCTCTCCTTATTTGGGTGTTTTTTTCCCCCCGGTTGGGTCCCAAATCGCTAGCCGGGGCAGCGTTAGTGTATTGGACCATGACCCTCACGACACGAGTTCGATCCCACGTGAGGAGCGGTGTGTTTATTTATTTATTTTTTCCTTTTATCTTGGGATTACTTGCTTTGAGATCAACTGTTCTGCAATTGGGTTCAACAACCCTCTGGGCTGGAGAGCTACTAGTCTGTAGCTCTCCATCCAATTACACTTCATTTTCCAAAACCACAATTTTTTGTAATAGCTTGGAAAATATCTGGCCCACGGCCAAACTTAATTGCCGACCCCTGCAATACTGTAACAAAACGCAAATAAATTTTTATTATTGCATACGATATGAAATGGCACCCCTTTAACTGAAAAAAATAAAAAAATAAGAATTTGATCAGACTTGTAAACAAGAGTCAATGATCCAAAATGTCATGATACTAATAATGCACTCCAAATAACTCCATATATCCAGGATTAAGGAAAACGAATGAAACTGGACAGATATAATCTCTAGTAGATATATAATAAGAAATGAGAACAGTGTGATTTTGAGAAATGAGAACAGTCAGTAGTACCCTGACGTGATAATTAGCGTGGGTGATATAGCACAATATTTCAGGGTATAATTTCGTTCACAATATTCAAAAATGTTGGCAATATCATTGGATATGATATGATATGGCACACCCCTACACACAAATTAGCATTAGTTTCGTTCAAGCATTAGTTAACTGACCCTAGTCTGTATAGAAGGCAGTAACATTACCCTCAACTCTACACCAAGAATCTTCATTAAGATAAGATTAAGCAATTTAACGCTTTTTTAACATTTTCGCACTAGTACAACAGAAACCTACTGCACACACTAGTCAATTAGACACTGAGAACATATTCTCAGAGAGGTGACCAGTGACCACTGTCGTGGTTGTAGGCTCAGGGGAAGCTTAAATGAACAATTTCACCAAAGCCATGGATGCTCTTCCTTAGGACTGAACCTGCAACCATCTCCAACCAAGCTCGCTTCACTAGCCTTTAGACCAAGGCTGCCCTTAATGTCAGATCATCAGCTTCATGTCAGATAAGCCACTGACATTTATAACTAAAAACATTGACAAACAGCAGGCATCAACACACTGTGGCCTACTGCTGTAAAATTATTCCCTGCACTGCTTTAGAATTTCATGAAATGTCATAAAAGCTCTGTAAAGGGCTTTTCATTTCCTCAGAACATCATATAAAGCATTTCAACAATACTACATTGCATAACAGTCACATTAGGAGCACATAAAGCATAAATTGCAGGGGGGGGAAATCAGCCATTTTTTTTGGAAAACAAACAAATTCTAAGGTTAAATGAAGCTCAGCTAAATATTACTATCCTAGCCCTGAACAGCATGTATTTTTAAGATCAAAAACACATAAAAAAATTGTGTGAAGAGTAAGAAGAATAGTAATCGGAGTATTATATTATTATAATATATTATATTATATTATTATTATAATTATGCTAAATAGGGCTGAATAAATTAATACAGTAATGATAATCATTATTTATCATTATCACAATGAGTTTTCACTACAACACATTGTAAAAGCTGTTAAACTGCTATGAATAACTCGCATTGCGTTAAGCTCTTTACTCTGCAAACTATGCTCACATAATAGATCTAGGCTGGAGGTAAAGTGAGGTAGAGATCTTCTTAGCCTGGGAAAAGTGCTTTTAGGAGCTCAAACTAATGTTTTAAAGACTGTAATTTAGGGGTGGGCAATATTATATCGTATACAATATATCGTGACACAGAAATATCGTGATATTAAAAATCCATATCGTAGTCTATTATTTACTGTGAAGCTTTAGGTGTATTTATTGTATCATTGTTTTAGTTTGCAGTTTATATGCATGCACTAAATATTCTGCAATATTTTTTGCTGCATTATATTATTTTATGCTATATTATTTATTTTGCCACATTGTGATTATACTGTTATACCATTATACTATATTCCTGAAATGAATGAATTATTTTTCTGTTTTCCTATATTGGCAAGTATATCGTTATCACAAAAACATCCTGAAATATCGTGATTTTATTTTAGAGCCATATCGCCCACCCCTATTGTAATTTATTACATTCCAAATTTTGGGATATCAAAACAGCATTATCATACATTAGATGTTTTGTACACATCGTACATGCCGAATGCTTTAAAAACAACTGAGTAAAGTGAAAAAGTCTTTGCTTACCCTTCTGGCATTACATGTATAAATACCCAATACATGGGAAACACTGTACCTAAAAAAAAAAAAAAAAAAAAATAAATAAAAAAAATACAAAGAACACAAGATACTAGGCCTTTCACAATAACTGTTTTAAACATGAGCTCCTTGAAAAATTTGAAAAGATAATGATTTTAAATTGTTTTTTAACCAGCACTATTTGGCCTGGATAAAACAGACTCAGGTTTGATTGGGCATGTGTGAAAACAGTAAATCGAACCTGGGACCAAAACAACCATACCAGACTCACAAGAGTAGGTGGTTAGTTTGTGGTGAGAAGATGGCCCGGTCTTGAGCCATCCAAACTGTCAAATATACTCTTCAGGTTTGAGCTAAACAGCTGTTGAGGCGCAGTTTAATCTGATATATTATATGCAGTACTATACGTACTGGTCTGGAACTCAAAACCTTCTTGCTATAGTTACCTTTCTTGCTCCTATGCCAGACTGCTCTGAACAATCAAAAGGGAAAATGGACTTGCGTGATTGTTGGGGAACATTTAGTTGATTTAAGGTTTGTGCTTGTGTGAAAACAAACCAAACCGAGGGAGGAAAACTCTCATCAAGGACGGTCTAACATCTCTTATCTGTATAAACTCTTGAAATGTACTGTATCTTTGCAAAAAAAACACTCAAGAGTCTTAGACTGTGCTTGCCTGCACTTGCGTAAGCTGACCAGTACATCAGAAAGATGCTGTATAGAAGCAGTCTATGCAGTTTCAGGGTCAGACTACATTTAATTTGAGTGCTACAATGCAGAATCTGAGTCAAACGATTCACACACAGGGTCAGGCCTTTCTGACCTGCACACAGAGTGGCTGTTTAGACCAAGGACAAGTTCGTCATGTGAAAATGTCAACATTCCGTGTCTTGTGCATGTGCTGGTGTGTGTGTGTGTGTCTGTGTGTTATTGCAGCAGCCAGTGGTCACATGTACCCTCAGAGGCTGAGTAAACTCAGCAAAACAATGGCCCAGGCCTCTCTGCAGCTGCTCCCCACTCCCACCCCCTACACACACACTCACACACAGGCCTCATCATGTCCTGGTGATATACTGCCCTGGCAGAGTCCCACCCCTCATGTGCGGGTGATTTCAGGCTGACCACAGACCCTCATAAGCCTCCTTGTTACCATGCAGGACTTGTAAACACACACTCACTCAAAGCCAACACACACTTCCTCTCTTTCTCTCAGTAATACGGCTATAATTAAGAGAGGAAGTAACAGGAACTACGGCAGCATCAGAGTTTACTGGACACAACGTTATCAGTAGCAATCATCATCAATACACTCACTGTCCTAACCAACCGGCCTTCAGTGCAGACTTCAGTTATTACGGCAATAAAACCTTGAGATAAACCAGCAGAGTGTTATCTGGAAAGATTATGAGCCTACATTCACTGCAGAGCTTGGCACTAGGCCTGTCTTGACGATACACTGTCCATAAAATAATTACGATAAATTATATTAATATTTTAAAATATTATTTGTCAGATATACTGACAACACTGTATCACACAGTTATACAAAAAAACAGTTATAGTTTTTAAAACAATAAAACAATAAAACTGTGATAGATAAATTACAATAACTATTCTGTCTTGAAGCAGCCTATTTTGCAGTTAAGATAGATGAACAAATTACTCAGCACTTTAGTAATTACATTATTTATATTATATATTGTATTATATATAATTTAAGTTATACATTATAGTTTTCCTGTTATATGTTTATAGAATATAGATGTCTTAGTTAGATAGTTTCTTCAAAATGTTTAAAAAGATTATACAGCACTGGGGGGGAAAAAAAAACACTTAAAAATGATGAGTTTCTTTGATTTTACCAAATTGAAAAAACCTCTGGAATATAATCAAGAGGAAGATGGATGATCACAAGCCATCAAACCAAGCTGAACTGCTTGAATCTGTGCACAAGGAGTGGCATAAAGTTATCCAAAAGCAGTGTGTAAGACTGGTGGAGGAGAACAAGCCAAGACTCATGAAAACTGTGATTAAAAACCAGAGTTATTCCACCAAATGTAATACATTTTTAAAAAGCAACCAAATATTTGTAATTATGTCATATTGCCAATATCTAATAGCCAATACTAACAATATTATTATTATTAATATATGATTGGATATGATATTATTAATACAAGATATTATTTTAGAGCCATATTACCCAGAAGAAAGTAACATACTGGCTCATTTCCATTACTGGTTTCTTCACACTAAGTAAACACAATAGACAACACTGAGGTCAGCAAAATTCACTGAGCGTATGTCCATACACTGTACAAGCAGTCAATAATGTAATTACTGTGATTGACCTACTCGGAACACGTTCGCAAAAACAGCCTAAAATAGTTGGCAGCTTATAAATCATAACCAGTAAAAACGTAACAGTAAAATATAAAAATCATAAAGCACCATTTAACTACAGCTGCTGGGGTGTGTAATTTTAACCACACCCCCTCCCACCCCTGTTCCTCTGTGGTTTAGGAGGCTCACTCCCATTTCTGAAAATCACTACAGCTCTCCTAAACTGAAGAAGATTTTACAATCTGCTCACTTAGCAACACTGTGTATATGAGAGGACACTGCCCCCTTAAGACCAGCCATATAAAATGTGTGTGTGTGTGTGTGTTTGTGCTTGTGTGTGTGCTGAAATATTTTCAGTGCTATAGGTGACTGGTGCAATAAGTACAATGCTTTTTCTATGGTTTTACACAATAAAAAAAAGCATATACTAATCTGATCCATTAATCCACTTCAGGAAAGGGTCTGATACACATCTGAGGCACATTAATACCGTAGTATTACTGTACACATCTTTCAACCAAAAGAATAGTAATAACAGCATAATAACAAGCCAGCATGCAAATTCCATTTCACACAGCAGCCAGACTCCAAGAATCCACAAATAATTGCATGTGGTTTAAAATCTTAACATGATACAATATTAGTCACATGAACTGGCTAGGGGTAAATGGGATCTCTGTAACTCTGAACTAATCTAGTGGTAAATAACTCACCTCCAATCATTGTTCTAAAGTAGCTGAATCAGTACTGAATCAGTGAGTGTATGCCCCTATTAAATCACACAAACCCACCACACAGCCTGACTAATATAGCATGTGACATGCCAGACTGAGCCTGATCACGCTCTACAGGGTAAGATTAAGAAAAGACAAATTAATAAAGTGATTACACATACCTTTTGTGCTTTTAGAACATTTACAGTTAAAAATAATGAAAATGCATGCAACAGCAAAAAATGCTCTGTATTTTATTAGGTTTTATAGGTAACAGAATGTAATAAACCAGGCAGTCACACAAAACTAAAGACACACACATGGTTGGCACTAGAGCTTGTGTAAATGAACAATAGCGCAGCTCTAATAGCAGTCTGACTGTTACTCTAAGGCCACCGTGCCAGGAGTGGAGAGGGTGCGTGGCAAAAGTGTGACCAAGCACGAGGAGAGGTGTGTGTGTGTGTGTGTGTGTGTGTGTGTGAGGGAGGCAGCCATGTGCCAGGCTGTGCACCCACCCAGAAGGCTGTGAAACATCAGCAAACACCACGCTACCCACAGCTTCCCACAGCACAGTCACATGAGAGGAAATAAAGGAGACTGGGGAAGCTGGGACAGTGGACACACAGTGTGTGTGTGTGTGTGTGTGTGTGTGTGTGTGTGTGTGTACTTGCTCACTGGGACCGATTAACTGCTGCCTCTTTAAATTACAGAAATAAAGGATGATGTAAGGCTTGACAAAAACGGAAAATATTTTTTTTTTTATACAAATAGCAATAAAAAAACATCAAGTTTGTAGCAAATTATGCAGATTTTATTTTATGTAAAAATGTTGTAAACTAATAACTGGCTCAGAAGCATTCTGGGAGTTACATTCTCGCACCGAACCTCTTAATATAAATACAATGTATTCACCCCTAACCCAGCAGCTAAAACATGACAGGAAAACTTTACCAGCAACAAACTTGGTGGAAAAAACACTATAACCAATGACTACGGTCTGGCTATTCTGGCAAGTGAATGAACAAGCAATAACAAAACTAAAACACTGATATGATGATAATTCAACAAGCTGTTCACCCCTGTCAGTTGTTCTTGACTCACACACTGACTGACTTAACTAACCAACCACTTACAGATATGTGCTGCTTTTCTGATCACACAAAATATGGCTGAGCCAATCAGATTATGAAACCATTTTTTTTGTTTTTATTACAACCATGGGGCTCTGAGTGGCTGATCAGACAAATGCAGCACCAGCAGCCAGAGCCTGAGAGAGCACAATTGGTACTTTCCATGTTTTTATTACAATTCCATCAACCAAAAACACATTATATCAACCTAATTGCATTTATTTTACTTTGATGTTTTGGGTCGATGACCTCTGGTGAAAAATAGTGAAAATGGCTGCATTTTATTTTATCGCAAAAATATTATGGAAATTACGGGAATATTTCCAATATCCCGCATCCCTAATCTAGAGTATACAGTGTTCGGAAAAGACAACAAAAAGAACTGCTAAATGTTTGTTTTTGTAAAGCGTAAAGCCTATTTCATTAAATCAGTACATGAATTAAAGGGTAGTGTTTCAGCTGGAAACCAAAGTGCCTAAAGCCAATAGCAGGCAGCAGCCACACACCCAAACAACACTTTAATGCCATTTCAAATCCAGAAGCGTCTCTTTCTGTCAAGGAAACCTTTATATCTTTAAAACGGTCTGTTTAAAAATGCCCTATTCTTCTTTCCCAATCCATTTAAATATCATTTACATATTCAGCAGCATTACAACAATCACAGTGTGTGGGCTTGTGAGTCAATTTGCGGTTGCTGACGGAAGCTGAATACAATGGTGCAAATCAAGAGAAAATGACAATTAGTGAAACAAGAGCCATCCCAAAGTCAGTTTAGCGAATGAATAAATGGTTCTGTCATTTTTAATGAACTGATATTTTATCTAACAAACTTTTTGTAATTTGGTTTGGAAAAAAAGAGGTCATGTTTGGCTTTTAAATGCTATTAAAAACAATAACAAAAGCATTGTAGCATCATAATATTACAATAACACAAGGGCTTCTCTGGAGGCAACCACAGAATACTAATTTGCTTTCTTATAAATAATTATTTAAAAAAAAATTGTTGTAAGTGAGAAACATTAAAAATGTAAAGATCTTCCACGTTATATACATTGGAATGCAAATGTTTGGGCAGCCCTGATCAAAACTTCAGATTATGTAAATAGTTAAAGGTGCTGTATATGATCATTTAAGAGCAGTTTTGACAGGAGAAGCATGGGGCGTTTCAAGGGATCTTCTCCAGCTTTCAATACATTTTTACTTTCCATCATCACCTTACCTTATCACCCCCATAATTTGATTACTCACTGAGTTTTGAGCTTTATGATTTGTTCATTGTTTGTCTTTATACTGTCTTTATACTTTAGACTTTCATAAAGCTGCTTAATTTGAAGCATTAATTTGAAAATTAATCAAATCTCCAAATTTAAATGCGGAGTACATTGAGGGTGGCCCTCATTTACAATACAGCTGAGCAATTACATGGAGAAGGAATTGACAGCAAAAAAAATAAATAAATGTATATAGAATAAAATAAGTAATAGAAAATAAATAAAAACAGCTTTTTAATATGGTATAAGAATCATTTTAAAAAAAGGATGATTTTAAAAATATTAAGATATAAAACAAATAAGGTAAAAATAATCATTTAAGAGTAGGAATCATAAAATCATAAGTAAAAAAAGGTAATAGAACTAATAAAAATTCAACTACAGATTAGGGGTGCGATAATATCGTCAAAATTTTTTTATATCGTGAACGATATTATACCCCTAAAATATCGTGCCATTCCATTTCCCATTATATATCTACTAGAAACAAATTTAATCTGTCCAGTATCATTTATTTTACTTTAATCCTGGATATATGGAGATATTTGGAATGCATTATTAGTATCATGAAATTCTGGATCATTGACTTCTATTACAAATCTGATAAAATTTTTGTATTTTATTTTATCTCACTTAGGGGTGTGCAATATTATATTGTATGTAATAATATATATATATTTTTTCCTTGCAGTGTAAAGTGTATTTTTTAAATATTTTATTTAAAAGTGGTTTGTCATTTGTTATCTCGAAAATACCATGAAATATCGTGATATTATTTTAGGGCCATATCGCCCACCCCTACTACAGATGAATAAATAAAAAACTAAACATATAAAAGAGTAAAATATAAATAAGCAATTCCTAAAAATAATAAAAGAAAAGAAAGAAACTAAAAAGAAATGTGAAAAAAAATGCTAAAACAAAGCAACATTTAAAAACTAAAAAGTTAACTAAAAAAAAAAAAACTTTAAACCTTACAAAAAGTTTAAAGGTGCAGTACATTCACAACAGCCCAAAAACTTGAAGTGAAATGAGCCATTTTTATACCTTTTGGAAATTAAGTCAAATTGTAATTGCTTTGACTCCATTAGTTATTAAAGTTTGTTCCCAAGAAACATTCTGTATGCCCAACCCTTTTAAAAATAGGCTTAAAAATACGCTCAGCATCAGCAAATGCTTTTTGTGTCTCTAGATACATCAATAAAAGAAATCCCTGCTGGCATATAAAGGGCACTAGGACAGTATGTGTGTGTTTCTGTCACTCAGAAATTGGGTTAAATCTCATTTGAGGCAGTATAAATCACATAAAGGAGTCCAGGGGACAAGCAGTATGCTTCCAATCCCAGCATGCCCCCCTCCATTTCCACACAGCTACTGGGCCAACCTCACAGCGGCATGTGCCAGTGAGGATAAAAGAAAAGAAAAAAAAAAAACAACAACACATCAAATGCAAAACATAACCCTGCTTTAATATGTCAGTTTTCATGTAAATTACAGCATTTCCATAGTAAATAGCACTCTACACTGAGGACACCAGAGAAGCAGAGATGAGCACGGACCTAATCAAACTTCGCTGGTGTCCATTTAGGTTGGGAGGTTGGATGGGACACATACAGGCTGCTAACGGTCGAACACCAAGGCCCAATCCTATTTCAAATATGTACAGTCACCACAATTTTGAGTGCCACTCTTCCCCTTTGAAACTGAGCTACCTGTGTTCACACTGGCAGGCAAAAATTTGCTGATGTCAACCCAATATTCTGGTTTCTTGGCAGCTCAGACAGTCTTGTGTGGGCGTGTTTCAACATGGTCAGTCGGTGTGTTGGATAAAATATGTATAGAGCTGTTATTTACTTTTTTTTTCCACACTAAATATTTCTTCAAATTGTCCTAGATCATGTTGGGTCTGCACAATAAACGGAAAGATTTACATTATGATATTTTGTTTTTCTGCAATATATATTTTAATATTTAGATTCTATAGAAATCTTACCTAATCTCACCAGAAGTCATTGATTCAACATCTTGATATTAAATCATGCTTCTGTGCATCAATTATTGTAATAAAATGAAGAGTAAAGGTTTTGAAATGTGTCATTTACCACTGCACTTTCCATAATGGTATAATTGTGCATGTGTACATTGTAATATCAGTGCTGAAACACTGTATTGTTTCATGTCCTAGTGAAAATATGCAAAATTGCATCATATAAAACATGTAAAGATGAAGTGGTGGTTTTGAGCCTCTCTTCCATGTGCAGAACCACACTGTTTTTTTCCACTCTTATTTCACTCTTCTTTTTTTTTTGTTTGTTTACTTCTAGCGACTCGGTTCCGATACATCAGCATACAGACGCTAAGTGCTGCAGACATCACCCTTTGCAGAGATGTGGGGAGATATCTACCCTGCCATCTACCCACCCAGAGAAAGCAAGGTCAATTGTGCTCCCTCTGGGCTCCGGTAGCCGATGGCAAGCTACATAAACAGGATTCAAACCGACGATCTCAAAGCTCATCAGAACCACACTGTTGAGATTGGGAATAAAATGCTAGAAGGAAGAAAAGGTTCTGAAAGCAAAATCTGGGGAGCTTGGGCCACCATGTACTGTATTTATTTGCTCTGAAGAATTAGTAATTAATTGGGCCAATCCAAGTTCGAAAATCTGCTCTGTCGCCTGCTAATACGAATGCAGGATTACGAGCAGAATTGGTTAAGAAACAAGACGACACTTCAAGAACCTGATACATCATCAAAATGCATCTACTAATCAGCCAACTAGACTACTATAGACCTTCCCGCCAGTCTGTCAACATAACTGTTGGACTTTAGTTGGATTTAAACTATTTACTCCTAATTGTGATGGAAGCTGAAGTTAGCTATTCAGTAGCTTCTTGTTGGAATTTTCCACACCACCTTAGAGAACATTGCAGCAGCCTCAGGTGCCAGAAAGGAACTTAAGCTAGCTTATCAGCTTCCAAGACAATCTACTTTTATTTTTTTATGCTGGTTATAAAGAAAAAAAAGTGGGGGTTGGGGAGTGTCATCTGAAAAAGTTTGAAAGGCCATTTACCCATAACATTTCACGCTACCCCTATATTCCAACAAGCTTCCCCTAGGTATTAACACTCAAAACGGAAAAGTGTGGCTAAATGATATGACCAAGGGGTAAAATGGGATTGTGCCCAAGAATTAAGCAACTGTTGTCTGTTGTGTGTCGTCTGCAATGGCTTGTATAAGAGAGACCACGGCAGAAAGAACTGTGTCCAGTTTGTGGACAGCCTGTGTAGCTCAGAGGGAGGCAGTTGTGAATGTTTCCTTCCAGAACAGCAGCAGGAGAACAGAGCTGACACACTAATTACAGAAGCAGTTGGACAGTTGTTTTAGCGTCTATTATTTTTAATGCGTGTTTTGAGTCAACAGGCTTTTTTTTCCCTGTACAGGGAACCATCTAATTCATAGTCCATTAGAGATACAAAACAAAACAAATCATTTGATATTTGATTATTCATGTGAATGAATAATTAATCAGCTCTAATATTCATGTTAGCAAACAAATAACCAAACAAAAGAACATTCACTAAGCTTTAAGATCAAAACTGATTGTTTCTGAAAAATCTTTCTACAGCCACTAGACAGTGCTACTGCAACTGTGATAAACCTTCAACATCCAGAGCTCAACAGTACTTTTACTGCTGAATAAAACCAAATCCTCACAGCAATCCTCAAAATTCTTAGAGTGAGTAATCAGCCCTGAAGGGTAGAGACAGTTTCTTCAACAAAAGCAGGATAAACTCTTTTTAGGAAACCATAATTTTGAAAGAAACAATAATTGAGCAGGTGTCCCAACAATTTTGTACACACAACATGACCGTTTACCGTATTTTTTTGCAATGAAATCCTTTATTTTTCCACAAAAATCGATAGTGCGCCTTGTAATCCGGTGCGCTTTATGTATGAATTTTACCAGTCAGGTTGTAATGAGCCGTAAAGCCACTCTGCCGAAGTCCAGCGTTATACAGGAGTTTCAGTGAGGTTTATGAGGCTAAGTGCAGAGGCATTACCATTTGCTGATAATCATGCCAGGCGCTAGCTCTTTCGACGTTTAGACGCGAGTATATCAGCCTGTAGCCAATGAGTTTACCCTGTTAAAACAAGGTACGTGAGATACACCACTAGCTGATAGCATCTTAGTTTACCGGAACACTGAGGGTTCATCAGTTTAGCACTATTGGGCAGCATTTACTAGCGCTAAGCGCTACTAATAGCACCTAGCGCTGTTGCAAACCATGCTAAAATATTGGAAATCTAAGCTTACTATAAATAAATAGAAGGGTGTTACTACACAGGAGAGAAATCTGTGTAGATTATCATCCAGCCAAAAATATATATATATATTTTTTTCTTTTAAGAATTACAGTTTTGTTTACTTAGGCGACCCTTAGCAGCAAAACCTGCTAAATTAGAAGGTAATGGCAAAACCCCTGTTTCTTACTACTGTCACCTAAAATGCGCATTATAATCCGGTGCTCCCTATGTATAAAAATTTACCAGAAAATAGACGTTCATTGATGGTGCTCCTCATGATACGGTGCGCCTTATATCTGTGAAATACAGTGCATAACACAACCTGATGATCTACAGCTCAGGCCTACTAATGTAACTGGTAAACAGAGTGTATGAAAAGAAAGGATGGACACACAGACGCACACACACAAGCACAGGGCCAAAAACAGACAATGCGTTCTCTAAACAAATAAATCCTCTTTCCTCCCACACTCCAGCTCTCACCATCCAAGCCTATCTGAAAACAGCGTCTGGCATATAAATAAACTCCTCCACCCGAAAAACACATGCGCGCACACAGACACACACACTCCCTTGTGGAACACACGGCTAACCCAGCGTCACAGCTGAGTGAGATTAATGACTGCAGATTGGAGCCAGAATGGGAGCCAGTGGCATCGGCGGCAGCAGCTCTCCCTCTCTTATACACACACACACACACACACACACACACACACACACACCTCTACCTCTCACTTCAATTAGTCCCATAATGAGAAGCTCAGTGGTGTCCTTATCTCAGTGCCACTACAATTTACGCTGCACAAACACAGTCATTTCCGCAGCATTTCCGCCGGGATTAGAACTCTGTCTGAGCTTACACCATATCTTTACTCCCGCCAGGATTTCATTTAATCCAATGTTTACTCTAAATTCACTCGCTTTCCTCGTCACGTCTGTGTGTTTTTGATAGTTGGCTGAAGCGGTCTTGTTTGCTTCAAAGACGCCGGGATATGGCATAAAGACCGGCATCATTATTCTGCTGCTTTACCCGACAGCTTTCTGCAGGGCTCAACTACACAAACAGGAAGCCAGACACAGGTACACACATGAGCCAATGTGTGTACAACAAGCTCATTTCCAAACGCACACATAATTTCTCAACTGCTAATCTCATTCTGCTTCACATTCTTTCACTGTATTTAATTTGCTAGAATATGTATAAATTAAATACATTACTTGTGCTATTCCATACTTATAGGTTTTAAGACTGCACAACGGACTTGTTAAAAACAAAAAACTTGACAAAAAAGCAAGGCTAAAACTGAGTAAAACAATAGTCTATACAGAAACGATCAAAGCAGAATTGTGTGAAAACTGAAACTTCTACCTCCTGGACTCCTGTGGCCACAGTCACAAAGCGGAACTTAAATTTTGAGGCAATACTTTATCCATGCATTTCTGGACAAGCTGAAAAATAACATAACGGACATTGAAAGGGAAGAAGCATGCAGTCTTGAATTATCATAGTAGAGTAATATTATAGGATTTTACACAGCTTTGACTTGGATTACGCAGCGTTACACAGCTCTCAAAGCATCGTCCTGCTTACTTTACTAGTGTTACATAGTGCAGTTAGTTTCAGTGCACCTTACGTATAAATTCTACCAGTCAGGTATTAAGGAGTAGTAAAGCCACTCCACTGAACTGCAGGGTTACACAGGAGTTTCACTGAAGTTTTTTCTCCAGCACCGAGGCTCAAGTAGTATTAGAATTAGGTGCTAACAGCAGCGCTAGCTCTTTCTCTGTTCAGAGGTAAGTATATCAGACTGTAGCCTGCGCGTATGCCGCTTTGTGGGACAAACCGCTGGCTGATAGAATAATCCTGGGTTACCGAAACACTCAGGGTTCTTCAGTATATATAGCGATTTCAGGCGACATTCACTAGCACTAAGCACTGCTGCTAACTGTGCTAAAATAATGGAATTCTAAGGTTACTGTAAATAAAAGGGAAGCGCTTTACTCACCCAAATAAACAGTTGTCAGGAGAGAAACCTGTCTAGATTACCATCCAGCACTTGTTACATTAATATATATATATATTTTTTTACTTTTTAATGTTTTATTTTTTTTAATTAGTCTCCCCCAGCATCAAGACCTGCTGAATTAGAAGGAAACCGTGGCGACACATTTGTTCCTTACTATTGTCGCTTAAAATGCGCCTTATAATCCGTTGCGCCTTATGTATGAACATAGACCAAAAAATAAGTGCTAATTGACAGTGCGCTTTATTAATAGAGTGCCTTATAAGTGAAAAGTAAACAATGTATTGCTTTAAAATAAATGTGCCCAAGAACTTATAAAGTATTAATCTTTGGTGTGTAAAAGTCCCAGAGTACACAAAATCATAGAGCACTTATAAGCAGTGCACAAGGAAAAAAAGTATAAAAACAAAAAAAAGAATTCGTGCTAGGCTTAAAGCTAACTTTAGCCGACCAGCTTTATCATCTTTTCAGTTGGCCAACTGCCATGCATTCCTATGTTATGCTGCATGGCCTGTATGAGAACGGTCATCATTTTGAAAGAATATCTCTTCTTGCTTCAATAAGCTACATGTGATCTCTGTCTGCTCCAGGTTAACTAACAGTGAAAACACTTGAGCAGCAGTTGAATAAGGCAAACTCAGGGAGTGGAAGTTCACCCTGTCCCAGTCTGGCTCACTCCACTGCTGCTTCTGACCTCCTGTGTACACACGAGGCACTCTGTACTCCAAACAGTGGACTAGAACAGGCCATAAAGAACCCACAAAAGACGAAAGGCAGGCGCTGGTGTTGGCATATCTAGCTGCAGCAGAGACAAATGTTGATGTTAGCCGAGCAGGAGTCGGGGTAACGTAAACTGTCTGCACACACTGAGCAACACAGGATAATGGGGAGCAAAGATCAGGGCCACAGTGAAGCCAAGACGGTGGCCAAGGTCACATGACACTAGAGCTGCCTCTTATTACAGGATATTAATATTTATAGTATGATTATTATTAAAATACATTTTTATTGCTCAGATCAAAATGTTGAGCCTTTTAAAAAGGGAATCATATTGACAATTTTTTTTTTTTACATGTATGGCATTTAGCGGACACGTTTATCCAAAGTGACTTACAAGGTTATTCCCATTACAGAAGTGGACCAATGTAGTGTTGGGAGTCTTGCTAAAGGACTCTTATTGGTGTAGCCTAGCATTCAGTCATCCAGACTGGGAATTAAAACCCAGTCTATCACTTGATGTGGTATTTTCACTAGCAGGTAGTGATGTTAACCACTGTGCCACACCAACCAACACAACTTGTGCAGAGATGTTCATTAAAAAGAATTTAAAAAAAATAAAATAAAAAAAAAGTAACCATTTTTTTTTCACAAAGAAAAATTCAGCATAGCAATAAAGCCGAATTGCGTAAAACGAGTTAAAAAAGGGTTTCTTGGAGAGGAAGAAAAAAAAACAGAAAAAAACAACAATGGCATATCAAGCCGCAAGGGCCTCTGGAATACGCTATACCATTTTACTTGCAGCGAACACACATCACTTTTACATTTACAACAATTGTTTCTTTACTACAAATGTCCAATTTGAAATGGCATGTTTCTGAAAACTGGTCCTATGCATGGTGAAGCCATGTCACACAGTTTTTTAAAGTTTGATTTAGATAACTGTAAAATGCAGAAATCTCTCCTGCATGTACTACTTTCCCAGAACTGTCTGGTGTGTGTGTATGCACTCCCTGTTGTTTGGTGAACATTGCCGGTGTGGCATAAAGGTTTCAGAGATCCAGCATATCTGAAATATCAACAGCATAGCCATACAAAGCCAGTAAATGGCTGTAAAGATGATCCTGCTATAAGCAAAGACCAAGTCAAATCTAATATGTTTTGCTTGTTTTAATGCTGCCAGTAGCCTATTCCCTCTAAATGTACTTTGCATAACTTATTTCTAATGCAGAAAATACTTTAAATTACTTAAAGTGGCAGTCCATATTATTTTGTTTCTAAACTAAAAACAAAAGCATTTCTGAGTGGAGAAGGGATAACATAGTGTTTAATGGTACCAGTGTGCTGGAACAACCATCCCTGCTAAGCCTAATATAGTCATTCTAAAAACTGGGGTGTCGGGTCGCTTTCTGTGGGAGTTCTTCTGTCTTCTGGCCACATCACATTACAAGTACAGGCTCTGAAAGAGAATCTGGCTCAGTTTTACTGAATGTGAGCGCGGCTGGTGGAGCAATGGAGACTTCAGAAGGGGGAACTCAGAGCTCAGTAGCTCATTCACCCATAGTAAAAACAAACTGTGTGTAGTTCGTTCTCTCTCTTTCTCTCTCTCTCTCTGTCTTCTGGCCACATCACATCATGAGTACAGCCTCTGAAAGAGAATCTGGCTCAGTTTTACTGAACGCGTGCGGCTGGTGGAGCAATGGAGACTTCAGAAGGGGAACTCAGAGCTATTTTTACCAGAGAGGGCCTTAAATCCCAAAACTTACGGACATCAGCTTTAATAAACAGTTGGTTTATGATGTTTTATGCACTTCCATAGGGTTGTACTTGATGCTAATGTTAGTAATTTACCATAGTACTGTAGTTACTAAACCTTTTTATAAAAGAGTGTATATATAAGGTTGTGTTCATGATCTTCTCTCTGTCTCGGAGAGAAGATCAGAATCATGTAAGGATAAAAAAAAAAAGCGCTCAATAGAGAGAGAGAGCTTGCGTGTGTGCAGAGAGAGAGAGAGTGGTGTTGTGAGACAGTGAGAAGTGTCAGACAGCAGTTTCCACATGGTGAGCAGGTTAGCTGTGCACATTAACCCACTTCACTTCTCAGAGGAAGCAATGTGACATTTCCAAACGACGCTGGTCTGTCTTCTGGAAACATCAGCATGGCTGGGATTGAGCCCTGGCTCACACAAAACGTAGGTCATTCCTGGCATGTTTTCCCTAGTCAAACACAAACCTGCCACTCTCGCATTCCTCACCACAGGCTGATCCACAGCGGCTTTATTTACGTGACTAGAGAAAGAGGTTCACTTTGGTATTTTAATACCAGTGGAGGTGTATGAGAATGCTGTGGTCAATCAGGGTCAGGCAGAGTTCTTACTTGATGGAGTTTCTGAAGTGATCTTCTGCTGGACTCTTCACAGTGCAGCTGTTCAGCACCCACACATCAGCATCACTCGGGTTATCTGGAACGAGAGAACGGGTGAGGGGTGAGTTAAACAGTAAAATAAGTAATCAGTCACATTTCTGCAAGCTGAAACTATTAAGTACATGTGGTGCTGACTTCATCCAGTCTGTCCGTCTCACACACACACACACACACACACACACAAACACACACACACACATACACACACACACGAGTGCACACACACTAGTGTCTGAGGCAGCACAGCTTCCTGCTCTTTCCCTTCCACAGCAATGAACTAGATATTTCACATACTATCCGTTACCCAGGATCAGTCAAGCATTCATGAGCCTACACACACACACACACACACACACCTCTCCCTCTCTCTCTTTCTCGCTCTCTTTCTCTCTCTCTAAGACACAATTTTCACACTACAGGTCACTGATTTAGAAATCAAGACAAAATACCAAATTAATTAAACATGAGAATGTAACAATTATATATGTAGATGGCTAAAATGATGTTTCTAAAACCCAGTCAACACAAATCTGGAAATTTTTATCTGTGGATAGGTTTTTGTCTTCCAAAAACATCAAGGTGGAGATTTTTGAAAGCTCTGCTACCAGCGGAGCCATGTGGATGTGGAAAACAAAGCTTTCTGAAACCGCTTATGTCACACAGTAAGTCTGCACTATGCCTGCTTTTTGTTAACATTAGCTTAGCCTGTTCAGAATGAGCATGAAACATGGAAAGCACCTGGATTGGTTCTGTTCTCTTTGCGACTTGTGGATTAATACCAAGTTTACATGTTATTCTCACATAACCCAAATACACCGGAGGCACCAAAAAGCGCTGCATGCAGCTGTAGTTGTAGTAGCTGTTGCTGTGGAGTGGCGAGAAAACTTTAGCGTTTTTAAGTGGAATGGTGTTATTGTGTGGACAAAGATATTTTTAAAAACACAGACAAAAACTGTTTTTTAAAAAATATCCGGATTCATGTGGACGCGGCCTAAGTTTATTAGGGAAATCTGTACAGGTTTGGGATACCTGTAGCCTGAAGACAAGATGAGATATGATTTGGCATAAAGAAAACAGCACACAAACCAAGCATGTGTTAATATCTGAGATATTCCTGGTGCTGTGTGTGGGCAAGCATTATCCTGCTGAAAAATGCCCGTTAAAAGCCTGAAGTTATATTTTAGTGTTAATGCCTTTAATACCAAAATGTAGATCAATTGCTATATTTCCTTCAGGATCAATCAAGTGTCTGTCTGTGTGTCTGTCTGACTTCTCAAATTCTTTCCAAAGGCCAAGAGCCATGGGTTCCTCTGAGCAGCTGCCTAGCACTCTTAAATTTAACATAACTGATAAAGCAGTCCATAAACCTAGAGGAGACAACAAGATGACGGCAAGATGCTCCAAACCCAAACAGAATTCACATTAAGGAAGCCCCCTTCTGTAGAAATTTAGCAAAGATCATAGTTGAGTGGTAGAAACTGGATGTACAATGAAAGTAAAGTCTGGCAAGCTGAAAAGAATAATCAATAATCAGAGACAGCATTCAGTCTTCAGCCATGTTTATCAAGAAAACAATAAAAACAAACAGCACTGCAACTCTAGAGGCTTATTCGCCTAAGATGACTCACTACCTTTTTTTCCATTCCTCTAATAAGCTGTTTACAGTTCACTGCGCGTCTCGCAATCGGCAGAGACGCACAGTAACAGCCCAGCTGAAGAGGCCAGAGAAAAAGAAAACAGATCGTCTAGCTGAGGGACAATCAGCCAATGATTAAATCCATCTTTAGTCCACCCAGAGAAGTCTCGTAAACTCAACCTGATGCAAAACAAGCAGACACTTCTCGTAAAGACAAGTCACATCCATGAATCATTAGTGTAGAGAATGGGAAATGGAAAATTAGTTCACGTAAAAAGCACTGTTTTATATGAAGCCTGCCCAATTAATGGTTTCCGTTACAATTTTGTTGACCTACGATTTCCAAACCTGCGGCTCACTCCAGCTTCAGGGAATTTGGGGAATTGTTTTTTTTTTTTTTTTTTTTTTTAAGATAAGAAGGCTGGAGGTGTTTTCGATTAGTGGTCTGAGTTACCACTTCTGCTAGTAAAAAAAAAAGCAATGAATAATTTTATATTAAATACTTCTCACTCATGAGCTCAGTGGAACAAGCAGAAACATTCTATCATGGGTTTATTCCAACCACATGCGAGTTCCTGTGAATAAAAAATATCTTTTTGCAATGATTTGAATTAGGGCTAAGGAAAGTGCCTCACATAATAAACATCCTCGATCAGGGAATCAGTGCCCCAAACCAGCATTAGAAGCACCATATTTTTCGCACTATAAGGCACACTTAAAATCCTTTAATTTTCCCAAAAAATGTCAGAGTGTAATCTGGTGCACCTTTAGTATGAATTTTAACAGTCATTTTGTAAGCAGCAGTAAAGCCACGCCACTGGAGTGGAGCATTATACAGGAGTTTCTCCAACAGTATTAGCATTAGCTGCTAACCACACTAAGCACTAGCTCTTTGGCTGTTCAGAGTTGAGTATTTTCGGCCTGTAGCCTGCTGCTAAGCCTGGCTAGCATTGCTGGAGCAGCATTAGCATTACCGGATAGCTCTTTTGCTTTTCAGAGGAGAGTATTATAATAATAATAAAACATCCCTGTCTTCAACATCCTAGAACTCTTTGTTTTAATAAACAGAAAGCAAAGTGAGTTTTTTTTCTTTTAATCCAAAATATCCAAACCATGAATCAAAAACCATGATCTGATATTATCTGATCTGTCAGATTTGTGATCCTTTAAAACACTACTAAAAAAAAAAAAAAAAAAAAAAATCACAATACTGCAGTAATAAGGTTTCTCCACCTTGTCACACAACCTGCGTTTCCTCCACTATCACAAAGTGACCACACTATTTAGACAGCATTAAAAATAAATCCTCAAACTCTTTACCTTCCCCACAAGTTCACTGTACTGGAGTTTAGGGGCTCTGCTCTGCCCTCTTTTATCTTTTACAAAAAACAAAGCCTTTAACAATAACTCTGTAGGGAGATCAAGGCCACTGAACCAAAAGGGGTTAAATATTGATAAACACATTAGGCGTTAAGCAAACGATTTTGCCTCAGGCATTATGGTTGAACAGTGTGTGCCAGACAGACACACTCCCTCACATCCCTGTCTCAGCAAGGACAGGGTTGTGTGCAGTGTGTGATGAAGGTATGGTTGGGTATGTGGGTGTGAATGCCCCAGCTGCATTTCCTGCATCTCCAATCTCACAAGACTTACAGCAACCTGAGCCCAGCACTGAAAAACAACGGGACTCAAGGGACAGACCCATTTAGTGAACACACACGCACACTAAAAATACTGTTCTGAACAGCAATACAAATGGACACAAACATCTCAAATAGACGGGACTACATTCCTCATCAGCTGCCTCTCCCTCTCAGTCCCCCAAAAGAGTTCTAGTGTTTTCACATCAGCAGTTGTAAAACACTAAAACACTACAAGCCCAGGTCAGAACAGTATTACACTCTAATCTACAAGCGGGAAAAAACAGTAAAGATCAAAATCAAACCCAAGACAAACAAAGGCTATTCTAAGACAAAAACACAGCCGGTTCATTACTTGTCCTCTCTATAAAAGATGTGGAAAACAGCTTTCTACACTCAACTATTCTATTAACAACCCACACAATTGACTGCTGCTTTAAGCTAAACAAATTTAGCTGAGATCATAAGCAGAAAAGAAATAAATGGAAAAGATAAATGTCCAAACAGATAGATGAATAGAAACCGACAGATCAGAGTGGTGGTTTACATCCTTGAGTCTCACATGCTTGGCAAGCTGAAACTATTTTCTATCCAGCTGCAAAGAAAAATCCTCTCCTTCTTCTTATATCCTCTTTATCTACTGGATCTGCTTTAGAGAGCCTGTCTTATAAATCTTCAAAACAACCCCACAAGTTCCAGATGCACCCTTCACCTAAAAGTGTCCCCTTCTGAACTGGGCCTAGATACTTTTGTTTGCAGCTGAGTAACAGACGTTCGAAATTCGCTTTCTGGAGACATTTGACCTGATAGCATCAATCAGCTCTCTCATGTAGCTTGGAGTTAGCACTTTAGAGCTAGTGCTATGAGGGTGGCTAGCAGTGCCCTGACTAGCCGCATCTTTTGACTTGGTATTGCCTCTGGAAGAGGTCTTGCTGGCCATCTTCATAGACAAGTTTCCCCCAGATGTGCACTACTGTAGGCACTAATACGAGTGTTTAACAGTTAGATTACCTTAAATTGAACAGGAGAAAAGAAAGAATATACTAAGAGCACATGCAGGGACGCCTTCACTCCGCCATTGCCAAGCACCGCCCCGGTGTACTGACTTTTCAACTCTGTTCTCTTCTTTTTACGTAGTGTGGCTATTATCTGAATTGTAGCTTGATAAGATTTAATCCATATATGTAATCAAACATGTTTTTAGTTAGTTTAGGGCTGAAATATGATTACTGTGTGAAATGGAATATGCAAATTGCTCATTATGCAGCCACCAGTTTTTTATTCATTTCGCCACTTCCTGTGCGATGCTAATGATGGCTGCTGTCTTACAAGTCACAGTTTTACCTTGAGAAGCTTCCTTACAGACATGGATCACATGCCTACATAGGAACACAGTTTTGATTGTACTGGCAGGAGAACCTCCTGAAGTGGTTTAAAGGATCAGATGCGTATCTGATCTGGGACACATTTACACATACTGAAGATACAAGACAAGTGACCAGATGTACAAGTTTAAGATGGCTGTCAAAATAAGCAAACAGACTATTTTATAAAGGGTTAAACACAGGCTTCAATGCATTACCCTCACTTATGTTCATCAGTTGTAGACCGTGAACTCTACTGACTGAACTGAGGTTCCTTCACAAATATCACAGATATATTGCCCACGAAGAGATTGGTTGTCCTTCTAAATCAAGAGGTGCCAGTTCTGGTGGATCAATTCCAGGAAAGTGGAGTCCAGAGTTGAATTGCTGCACTTGTAAACTGACAAGAAGGTGATTTGAGTGTGTTGTAAAGATGCCTCCTTTGAGGCAATTCAAGCACGGTTTGGGAACATTTTGAAATCCTGTACGAGGGAAAAAAACTTGGAAAGACCTCTTAAGCGTGTTGATAAGATGAACCACATCATATTTTTTAGCAATGAGAACAGAACTGATTAACCCCTATAAGCAATTTTAGACATTTATAATATGGTAGTCCCCCCCCCCCTCCCCCAAACAATAATATTTTCTATTTTTTTCCCCTGAAAAAAGGTTTGTGGCCAGCAATAAAAAAGACAGGATGATGGAATAATGGAATCATTTCAAATATAGAACTGCAGAGTGTGAAAAGACAAATGGTACATTTTAGCTCTTTATGTTTTAAGCAAAAAAGTGTCTAAAAATAAATAAATAAAACCAGAAGCAAAAAAAGTGCTTGTCTAAACATTGCTTTTTAGCAGAGCTACTGAGAATTCACTGCTTCTCGTCTCTCAGTAAACTGTGCTTGGTTTGTTTGGACAGGCTTGTTTGTTTGGGGCAGGACGTGGAGTCTCCGGAGCTCCCGGCAGTGCAGTGGTGAGCAGCAGGCAGCGCAGTAGCCTGGCCTTGAGGGGACAGCGCTGAGAAATGAGGCTGTCAAAAAGAAGCTGAAAAAACCTGGAGAGCCAGGAGCATGGCTGAAGCCAGGGGTGGGTTGGGGGGCACTTCAGACTGGCCCAGGTGAGCTTAAAAAACTGTAGTGGATAGACTGGACAGTCAGTAAAGACAGGTGGAGATTGTCAGGTGGAGCTGCTGGGGTAAACAGGCATCGTGATACATTGCCACAAGCAAGGACGAGCATAAAGCACAGGAGCTTCAAGTAACCCCCCTTCACAACCCCAGGAAGTGGACAGGCAAACAATCCGATTAAAAAAATTAAATAAAATAAAAAAAGGGAACACAGCTAATAAGATATCAGGGGATTTCTGTTTTTGCACTTTGTACCTTAAGCAATATTCTGCTTGAAGGCGCCATCAGATTGCATACAGTAGCCACACCGCTGTACGCTAAACCCCACTCTACATTCCCCAGTTCTAGAGATGTTTCCACGCCCATAGCCACGCAAAGTTCAACTTTTGGTGGCCTACACTGAATGTAGAAGTGATTTCTAAAAATTCCAGCCAATCACAGCTGGTCACATAATGCTTTCTATGGCGCATTGCCAGACAGTATTCACACAACATTGTAAATCGAGGAATGTTAAACAGACACACAGTTTGGAATGGAAATGGAATATCCCATCCATCTTAAACCCAACATCAGACCTTATTTGAACTCTGACCATTCCTTTTGTGTGGCCATGGACACACTGCTCAGTGTTCACCCTCATTTACAAAGATAACACCTCACAACTTGGGCACAGATGCCACAGATGTGGCCATTCCCTAACCATCCCTTTAATTTATGTACTGCTTATACCATGATACCATGATTTAGATCACCATATTTTTGGCATTATAAGGAGCACTTAAAAAAAGCGCTAGCTTTTTTGCCAATTAGAGGCGAGTATATCAGACTGTAGCCTTCTGCTAACCCTAGCTAGCACTGCTGAAGTAGCATTAGCATTAGCTGCTGACTGAGCTAAACGCTACGTCTTTCCTTGTTTAGAGGTGAGTATTATCAGACTGTAGCCTGCTGCTAACATCGGCTAGCACTGCTGGAGCAGCATTAGCATGAGCCAGTAACCACAGTGCTAGCTCTTTTGCCGTTCAGAGGCGAGCATGAAGCTTACTGTAAATAAACACTGTAAATGAGCACTTTATACACCTAAATAAATAATTTTCAGGACAGAAATCTGTGTAAATTAAAATCCAGAACTCGTCGTAACTTTAAAAAATAGTTTTGTTTACTTAGCTAAGCTTTACTTAACTTTTAGTTACCCCCACCACCACCCAGTGGCGAACTAGAAGGAAAATTTGGCGCCACCCCTATGCCTTACTAGTGTTGCATAATGCTACTTATAATTTGGTGTGCCTTATGCATGAAAATAGACGTTCATTAATAGTTCGCTGTATAATCCGGTGAACCTTATAATGCGACAAATAAGGAAAACAGGAATTATTGTTTTTTATTGTGTAATTCCTTTCAATACTCCAAAAAGAAACCTCAATTCTAAGTACAGAAATGTGAAAGACAGGCGTGCATATTATGAACTGTATGTAAATCTTACCTGTGGAAAAGCAATTATTCAATAAACTGAAATATCAAGTATTACTCTCAGTTACTTTCTCGCTCACACGCACACATGCACGCACGCACTTGTGAAAGGTAAGCCGATTTGCATGCATTTGCTTGAGAGCTCAGCAAACAGGAAGGCCTCCAGCAGCCTTGCTTCAGTGTTTCTCATGTCAGCTCACGTTCACCATAATTCTGAATCACTGCAGACCAAAGGCTAATTGAGTCATTTAGGAAATTGTGTTTTGTATTTGTGTGGTTTTGGGTAATTTGATTGGTTAATTTACACCACAGTGAGAGCTGATTGCTATCAGAGCCGCGGGCATGCTGTCGCCAATCAAGATCTAATCACACTAGTCCCTCACAAGTTGCTGAGGTGACCGATATTACTCTGCTGTGGAGAATAACACAATTCCAAATTGTTATTTGTGCAATTCAGAGGCTGACATCACTTAGTAACTGCTTGTGTGCGTTTCTTGGTTGTTCAGCTTTTTTTTTTTCTTATCACTTACTCTGGCATTTGCAAGGGATTACAAATTCACAATCATTGCTTCAAGTGGTTCTTGGACTAATACCAGAGAAGAACCAATTTTTGGTTCCATAATATCATGTTTGTAATGAAGATACGAGAGTCTAAAAATCTTTAAAAATGGTAAAGAAAATTTAAAAGGAGTTGAGATGGAAGAGTAATCATCAATCATCTGGACCTGAATAATTCATAATATTCCTTACAGAATTGTTAAAAATCTAGTGGCTAGTTTTCCCTGTACCAGAATATTTAGAATTTATATAGAATTTTTTTGCAGTATATAGACATCAAAATTTTAGGAAAAAATATTTACTTTTTACTGGAAAGTATTTTTATTATTATTTTATTTTTTTAAATATGCCCAATGCCCAACAATTTAGAGATTTTCCAGCCTAGTCTATATATGCCAATAGTAAGCCAGAAGCATAACATTAGCAGCAAGCAAACTGCTTTTATCTTAATTTTATTTGCACCAATTACTCCCTGCTTTAATGAATAAAATCACAATCAGCAACAACAACAAATCAGTTAATCCTGCAGAGGCAGACCAACAAAATATGCTCTATGAGTCCATTACGGTTTTGACAGCAGACTCAAAATACAAGGAGCCAGGTACAGATGCATCATATCTGCATTTCAGGAGCCTACAGCTGACTCTGGAAATTACAAGGACCAAGTCCTTTCATCTGAGCACTAGATCAGCTCTGTTTGAACTGCACCAAGTCACATTATAGGCTGTATTCCCACTCAGTGTTATTAAAATGACCCCAGTAATGCTGCAGGCCACATTCGGTCTCCGTCTCAGCAGAAATCTCAGCATCAAAGCCCAGCCTGTGCGAGCAGACTGAGGGAGATAAGACTAAATTAAGTGCTGCAAATCTGGGCCTGTTCAAGCAGCGCATGTCTGGACTCCCTGGCAGCCACAAATGGGTTGGAAGTGCTTCATTAAGGGGCGGGGACTCCAGACACCACAATCCCAACATTTCCCACACCGGAGACCTCCCCAAACAAACCGACATCAATTAATGCTCGGGCAGGAAAATGTCATTTTCAGGTTTCGGGTGTTGAAGAGCTCCACTTTGCAGTCATAGATCATTCTGTGGAACAAGGCTGAAACTGTGACTGAAACAAACAAGTGCAGGCAAGCAACACACAGGGAAAGAAATAAACACACTAGCTAATGCTTCCCTACAGCAAAGTTACGCCTGTCATGATATTTTATTAGAAGATCTGGTATACCAGAAATTATTGCGATAACAGTGTTACTGTCCTTTTAGGATCATTTTATACCAATGATATAATGATAAAATAATAAAATAACAATTATACCCATTAAAAATTAGATAATTAGATCAGTACAATTATATAATTACAATTAGATAATAATTATAAAGAATATTTACACATTGTGACTGATTTTTATTTTCTTCAAAATATTCTGGGCAGATTTACTTTAATTTGCTTTCCTAGCTAAAAACAAAAAAACAAAACAAAACAAAAACTTAATGGCCAATACTGAGGTCAGCAAAATTCTAAATAATAGACATCATGTAAAAAATATTGAACAATACAGTTAAAAATGAAATCATCATCATGACAAGCCTAACCCCGTACCGTTTTTCTTAAATCAAGGACTGTACACACATGCACAAAGATTAACTTTTAAGTCTTTTTGCCTCTATTTTGCATCTTAAACCCTGTAAACTAGCCTGTTCTGTGCAATATCCCCCATTGCATATTCTGTGCAATATTTCTAATATATGCCACATGCACGCACGCACATACATGCACACACGCACGCACACGCCTAAGCAATATACTGTATATTGCCCAGTACCCCTGAAGCACCAGAGAAAACCTCAGACTGCTTCATCCAAGCCATTTCCAAGCCATTTCATCAGTGGCCAGATGACCCAAGAGAAAGCCTTTGGTCACAGACCAAACCGCAATCCTCAATGTAAAGCTGATTTACCCTGGTGAATGTCCAAGAAACAAGGTGGGTATATAGAACCAAAATGATTACTTTCCAGCTCAGTTCACTTCTTCAAAACAGCCAATGGCATGGGGCTTCTCTATATATACCCATGACCTCTTCAGGCCTGGATGCCTCCACCTAATTGAAAAAGGGGAGGGGAAAAAAAACAAAAACATACATATTGGAAGACTGTATATGGTGTATAGGGCAATTGCCATTTCCAGAAATAAGAAGTAGGGACAGTGCCTGCCACAGCACTCTAAGCTGAAGTGGCTGCTGTTTTCTGTTGACGCTGGAAGATATGTTTGAGAAGGGCTCTGTGCCTCGGCAGCGACACAGTACAATATTTTCCCAACTATGAAAAAAGTCATATCAAAAGTCTGTCATAAACAAATATTACATAAAGAGCGGGGGTTGAAACACACAGGCAGAGGGTAAACAGTACAAACGGGGTCAGCTATGATGACACCAAGGACGATGCTTTGTGACAGCGAGGACCGCTGACCTGATTTGGATACTAACGACTATGAAGCTCAGAAATCCATAGATGTTTTTGTGCATTGCGTAAAAGGTCACTAGACTGAAATAACAGTAATATTGATGATATAAATAAATAAAAAAACTGAAACATATACCCATTACAGAAAAAAATAAATGTACCGCGCACATTGTGGTGGGCCAGGTGAATTTGTTATCTGTTAGAATGGACGGTACATTGTTTGCAAATTCAAACAAGTCCTATGTAACATTTAGGACATTTAAAAACATGAACTGCATCCACTTACTAACAAAAGTAGACCAGAACAAACTGTGCAGCATCTGATGAGCTACTGTCTCTGACTTTTAGGGCGTTTTCACACCTGTAGTTCGTTCCTTTAGTCAGGTTCAGTTTGTGAGTTTATTTGGAGCATTTTCTCTGTCTGTTTGGTTTGGTTTCACACAGACATAAACCTAAACAAACCAAAATGCGCACCAATAAACTAGGTGAGCACACAGTCTCCTCTGATTGGTCAGAGCTGTCTGGCACAGGAGCAAGAAATATATCAGATTAAACTGCACCTTATGAGCAGTTTAGCTTAAATAAAAGAAGAATATTTGATATCTGGGTCGGATCGAGACCGGATTCACATTCTCACCACAAGCAAACCGCTCCAGAGTTCATTTGGCACCTCCTCTAGCTAGTCTCGGTCCGGTTGTTTTAATCTGCACCAGTGTGATTACTGTTATTTTCACACCTGCTTAATCAAACCACACTTTTTAACCGGACTAAAACAGTGCTGGTGGGAAAACATCTTTAATCTACTAGTGACTAAGCAGAGTGGACAGTGAGTGGACACAGCGTTTAAAAACTCCAACAGCACTGCTGTCTCTCGTCCACTCGTACAAGAACAGACTTGTGCACTTAGGTTGGGGGACATACAGAGTGATAAAAAGAATTTAAGAAAACAAAAACACTGCAGCCTGTCATTATAAAACTACAAAGTGCTCCTATATGGTCAGTGGACCTGACAAAATGGACAGTGAATGTAGAACATAGGAGGTAGTCATAATATTCTGATGTCAACATGCATATTTAATGCCTGTGTAACGTGTGTGTCTGTGTAACTTTCGGCTTCCTACAGCCCAAAATTAAACTAAATGCCCCATACATACGCCATAGAACCCCCAGCAGTGAAGATGTTTGATTAAAAGATCAGAGAAACTGAGTAGGGAATAGCAGTATGCTTGGTAGGTCTAAATGTATATGGCAGGCAGGCGCGCGCACGCAGACACACAGACACACACACACTGCCCAAGCAGTGGGTGGACTTCAGCCGTGCAGACAGCTGAATTAGTGCTAATTCAGAGACGTTTGGCCCTGGGGCCAAATACGCTCTCTCCCCATGCCGTCTGGCTGCTCTGACCCTCAACATGCCATATCAGCTGGCAGAACACACCATTCCCGCGGGGCAATCCGAACTGAAACACACACAATGCCACACACACACACACACACACAGCGCCACACAGATGCTCAACCACAACTCACAAACACAGTCGCTGAACAGAAGGAATTTAACAACACTGTTTAAGCAATGAAAAGCAATATTTTGAAAACTGTGTCCAACTCTGTCTCTCGAGGTTTTTTAGTTAATATGACTTTTTTATGATTTTTTGACTGTGTCAAATTGTTGGCTAGTAAGATCATTTCAGTGTAAAATGAACAGCTAGTGAGACGAAGTTGGCTAATTGATCAACAACGAGAAGAAAGGACTATGTAGCTTAGCTGTATTCTGGCAAAGAACTGAGTAGTTAGTTACACAGTTTTTACAGAAGATTAAGGTTGAAACACAAATTTTAATTTGTAATTCATTTTTGCCCACTGCCCCATTGTTCATAAGTATGTAATGTCCAATAGATTATTAGATTATTAAAAAGTTACTATTACTATAAAATTACTATATGTTAAAATTAAAATTACTATATGTCATTTATTTAAAGTTTAATCGAGTCTTTACAAAGACTTAAAGAAAGGGGCACCATGTATACTTGTGAAACGGTGCAACAATTCCCTGTATAACATAAAAAAGTACAAGCTGATCGTAGTAATGACGATAGCACTCTGTGTTCAACAGAACACAAAACTGTTGTCTTTATTAGATACATGGAATTTGCTAAAAAAAAAAATCTATTTTTAGCACATCTATTTTGAGAGCACAGCTGCAACAAGTACCAGTTATATTGCTAAAAATGAGAGAAAAGAGAGCTTTATTGGTCAAAATGTCACATGGTCATGGTCAGCAAACATCTGTGCGTGCAACCATGTGATTATACAGATCTATTAACATGGACAATATATTTTGGGAACACAAAAGGATGGGCTACATAGCGCCTCATAAAAGGACATAATTAGGGTCACTTACAGTGTGAGGGGCCAAGGATGACGGACATAATGGTCGGTCTGTTTTCACATTGAGGCAATGTGTTACTTTAATAAGCGGCACATGACAGGGCTTAAAGGAGGCCTATTGTCCCGGAGGATGAGGGGGGTTGACACAACAGTTCCTCCCACAGATAAGGAGAGCTGCCAGACAGGGCTGGGTGAGTCATCCAGCCTGGGTTAATACAGCATGGCCTTCGTAGAGACAACATAAGGCACTGGCACGCTATCGGAACACTACAAGGACTGTACCTGGAATCACTGAGGTTTATCTTTAAATATAAAGCACATCACTGAGTGCGTTTATATGCAGGTGATTGCGTTCATTTGTATTCAGACCAATGCATTTACATTACATTGTGTAATTAGATACTCATTCCAACCAGCAAATTAATCTCACAGGATGAGAGTAAGTTTAACTCATCGAGTCATTGTATGAACATAAGCTTAAAATGAATTCATTAAAATCTCTTCATTTCAGACTCCCTTCCAATCAGTTTAGACCAGTTCATGCCTTTTTAAACGCTGCTCGCTTATTTTCCATACCATACATGTGAAAAATCTGAGAATACTCCGGTTAAGTTCATACATAGACTGAGAAATATGCTTACTGAGCTAAAACCCAGCTCTACTACAGAGATGGACGATATGGCCCTTAAATATGATTCTTGGCAATATGTCAAATATATATATATGAAATGAATATAATTTCATTTCAAGAATCTACTACTCTAACAAAATTAAAGTAAAAGCTTAATTTAGCATAAATATAACAGTTTCAAACACCCTGTAGAAACAAACAAAAATCTGTGTAAGAATCAAAATGAATAACATAAAACAGACAAACAATTACCGTATTTTTCACACTGTAAGGTGCAATTAAAATCCCAAAAATCGTCAGTGCGCCTTGTGTATAAATTTTAACAGTCAGGTTTTAAGGAGCAGTAAAGCCACTATGCCAAATTACAGAATTATTCAGGAGTTTCAGTTTAGTACTCCAGCACCGGGGCTGGAGTAGCATTAGCATTAGACGCTAACCGCTATTATCGGCCTGTAGCCTGCTCCTAACCCTGTCTAGCGCTGCTGGAGCGGTTAGCCGCTAATGCTAATGCTCCAGCACAGTTCTAAAGAAATTCGGGAATCTAAGCTTACTGTAGATAAACAAAAGTGCTTTACTCACTTAAATAAACTGTTTTAAGGAGAGAAATCTATGTAGATTTACACCTAGTGCTTGTTTGAAAAGAAAGACTACTAAGCAGTATACAAAAACATTCAATACCAAGCCAAAAAGATACAAAATAGACACCTTTCAAAAGAAAATACCAATATTATCAGGACATTGATTCAAAAACTATAGCAATACTAGCATGAGTAACATATTGTGGTACAGCCCTACACTTGTAATCAGATATTTAGTATTTACTCCAATTTAAGAAGTCAGAACATGCAGTTAATGCAGCATGACTACTCATACAAAATCAGACAGCTGCAATAATCCGATTCTAATCAGATTATGGAGTGCATGTAAACGCACTCAGTGACAGATGGAAGATTCACCATACAAATAAAATGCTCATAAAAAAAATAAAAAAAATCAATATATAAGGGCGTCATCTCTTCAAAGTTGTGTTTGTTGTCCTTTTGCCATGGGGACTGCCTTAGTCATCAAGGTCACCTAAATAACGTACTCTCTGTAGAAAAGGCGGTCATTATTATTTCTATTGAAGAGAGTTCTGCTTTGTGGTTAAGCACTAAAGCCTCTGAAGAAAACAACAAGCACAGGCACTCCGCTCCGAAAGTCTACACAGAACTTAATGAGCGAGAGTGTGTTTGTTAGTCAGCTTATCTCTATAATTGCAGCTTAAACCAAACAATGTGATTATTTTCATTGCTTTCCATTTCCTGCTGCCGGATAAAACAGTGAGAAACAAATAAGATAATAATGCATTTCAACTAAAGCCACTTAGGAGGCACATTAAACATTTGATGGATTCTTTTTTTCCCTGCTTTTGGAAACTATTAGTGACTGTGTACCTCGGCTGAGTATTTAAAACCTATTTAGGGGCTTTCGAAAAGGAAATTGCTTTAAAAATGGGGGCTGCTGTCTAATGAATTTCTAAAGAGGGTTTCACAACTCTAATTCCACCACCGCTGCTACAGTATCAGTTTAAATCAAGCGTCAAAGTTCGGGGCTTAAGAATCGACTTGACACTGCTAGAAGAGATCTCGTCTGTGGAAGACAGCACTGCTGGACATCTTTGACTTTCTATGTCTGAACAGACAAGTGGAATGAAAAGCGAAAGGTGTTATATTGCCCTAAGACTTATGTTGTTTCTGTGTTTTGGAAACGAGAGGGAAAGGGTGAAGACAGCAGAAGGAAAGAATGATATTAATACTTAAATATCTAGAAGACTTCCTCTGATGAGGCTGCTAGAGCTGTTTGATAAAAAAAGGCATACAGTAGCTATGTTGCAAAACCAAGGGCAGATCCTCTGCAGGACTGTCCTGTGAAGACTCCTTCTCACACACATGGAACAGTTTAATGAGTTTTCATGGTGAAATTACCAGAAAAGGTCTGCCTCTTGCAATTGAACTGCAAATCTTGTGCTTTTTTTTAATCACAGAAAAAACAAAGATTTCAAAACAAACTGCTCCAGATGGTTTACTTTCTGTAACACTTATATCCAATATTCACAGTGCTTAATAGCATTCAATGTCACAATAGTTTATTGTTAATTTATTGTTCAATATACAGGTGCTGGTCAACGAATTAGAATAATTTGAAATAGTGCAATCATGAAATTCTTTGAATGCATTTTTTGTGCAGAAAGCAAATCAGGTGTTCACCGCACCTGTCCTACTCGTTAGACTAATCACAGAACTCGTTACCTGGAAAAAAAATTGCTCAGCTGAGCTTTCCAAAAGGCTCATTTAGGCCATTTAACTGTGACACTGTTGTTTTATTGAATTAGAATAATGGAGAAACCATTTCATTGAATTAGAATAATTTTTATTAAAATTACAATCATCACTTTCTCAGTATTTTGTGGCTGCCCCCTTGGCTTGTATGACTGCCTGAAGTCTCCGCGGCATCGATTTGACCAGCTTGTCGCAAGTTTCCGCACTCACAGCTTCCCAGGCAGTGGCGATGTTCTGCTTCAGTTGGTCCAGCGTAGTAGGCTTTCTGTCGCGAATTTTCCGCTTGACGATGGCCCAAAGGTTTTCAATGACATTGAGGTCAGGCGAGTTGGCCGGCCATGCCAAAACTTCAAGCTGTTTTTTAGTGAACCAATCTTTGGTCGACTTTGCCGCATGAGCCGGTGCAAGATCCTGTTGAAATATGAAGTCTTCTTCGCCGAACTGTTCCTCAACAGTCGGAATCAGGAACGTTTCCAGAACATCTTGATATACGGCAGCATTGACAGTCTTCTTGAGGAAGCAGAGTTTCCCTACACCTCGAGCGGACATGCATCCCCAGACCATAACGCTCTGGGGAAACTTGACGGATCTTTTCACGCACTCGTGGTTGTAGGTTTCGCCACCACGACGCTAGACACGAGGACCTTGGTCACCGAAGGAGATGCAGAAGCGTGATTCGTCACTGAAGACCACTTTCTGCCAGTCTTCAGCAGTCCACTCGCCGTGTTCTTTGGCCCACTTCAGCCGTTTCTCCATTTGTTTCTTGTTCAGCATCGGTTTTACTGCTGGAACGCGAGATTTGAAGCCGAGTTCGCGCAGACGACGGTAAGTGGTTGATCTGGAGACGTCAGCGCCGGTCTGCTTGTTCCACAAGTCGGTGAGCTCGGAAGTGGACTTGAACTGGTTGCTGACTGCGATCTTTCTCAGCTGCTTGTTGTCGCGAGCAGAAGTTTTTCGGACGCCGGAACAGTTGGTGCGCTTGCTGCAGTTTTTCTTGAGAGCTTTGCAGAAGGAAGACTGGCTGATGCCGAGCTGCTCAGCAATTTTAGTTTGGGTCAAGCCTTGTTGGCGAAGTGCTTGAATTTGAGCCACTATTCCGGTTGAGAGGTCGCGCTGCTTACCCATGATTGATTTTACAACTTAGAAATTCTACTCAACCCTGACTTTATACTGCACAGTGAACACTCTTCACAGAAAACAAAAATTCGAGCATTTATTCTAATTCAATGAAACGGTTTCTCCATTATTCTAATTCAATAAAACAACAGTGTCACAGTTAAATGGCCTAAATGGGCCTTTTGGAAAGCTCAGCTGAGCAAATTTTTTTCCAGGTAACGAGTTCTGTGATTAGTCTAACGAGTAGGACAGGTGCGGTGAACACCTGATTTGCTTTCTGCACAAAAAATGCATTCAAAGAATTTCATGATTGCACTATTTCAAATTATTCTAATTCGTTGACCAGCACCTGTATAAACATAATGTCAATAATGTTTGCTGAACTCAATATTGCCCATTGTTTTGTTTGCAAGGAGCCTATTAAAACAGTACTTTAATTTTTGCACTATAAGGTGCACTGCTGAAGCAGCACTTGAATTAGCCGCTAAACATGCTAAGTGCTAGCTTTTTCGCCATTAAGAAGTAAGAATATCAGACTGTAGCCTGCACGTTTACTGTGTTAAAACAAGCTTCATGGGCAAACTGCTATCTAATATCGCCCTGTCCTACCAGAACACTCAGGGTTTCTCAGTGTAGTGCTGTCGGGTGGCATTTACCTGTGCTAACTGCGGCTAGCGCTAGTGGTTAGCTGCTAATGCTAATGCTGCTGCCTTAGTGAAAATCTGGAAATGTAAGCTTACTATAAATAAGCGCTTTACTCACCCAAATAAACAGTTTTCAGGAGAGAAATCTGTGTAAATTAACATCCAGCACTCTTTGACTCATTTTGATTACTCAGCTTAGCTTTCTTACATGATGAGTCAAGTTTGTATTTTTTTTTTGCGACAGACCTATTTAAAAATACATACACTATATTGAACCAGAAATAATTTGGGTTTATTCAGAAAAAAATATTGAGGTTGTGTCTACATATTGTAATTTTTACCATAATTTTCATCATGACAGGCCTACATATTAGTAACATAAACTGTCTTTTACTGCAATAATATCTTGAACAAGAGATCATCCAAACAAAAAATACGAATTGTGACGAGCCGAATGGTGCTGTTTATTTTCCGCCATGTGGTGCTGTAAATGCGTAGAGAATTGTGGGTAACTAAGGGCAAGGATACATACATCAGTTGTGTCTGCATTTCCCTGTGTATATAAAGGGTCCTTCAGATTGAAACAGCCTTCTGTGATGCAGCGAAAAAAATGCCTACATCAGCTGCAGCCGAGGCTTTGGGATGAAGCCAAAGTGAAAACGTATTCAGAGTGGGTAGACACACCTGTCAGCACCTCTGATGATGGCAGGATAAAACTACAGGCCTATCCCACACTCAGTTCTGTCATTACACTTTACCTGCTGCTGAGCTCATTATTGGTATATGGGAACAAAAGAGTTTTACACTGGAGCATAAGCACTTTCATTAGTGATCCAATGTGCAGTGAATAGTGCCAGGGACTTCCGCCAAAAAACGGAGGCTAAATCCTGAGATTAACTGCCAAAATGTCCCGAGGAAGTGGGGGAGATATATGAGCGAAAAAAACAAATGTCTACAATTCACACACTGGTGGCGCCCTTCTGCCCAATATCCTGCTCATTTTGTAGGGAGGTGAATTATACTGGGTACCAGACAGTGAAGGCTGAGGTAATTGTGATCATTTAAAAGTTTGTCCAGCATGCGAAGAGGAGCTTGTCTGTGGCAGCTGGGAGGACAGGGTCAACATTTTTATAATGGCCTCGCTGCACTTTCGGCTCAGCTCGCCGTAAAATGATCGGTCAGGCAAATAATGGCCACAGGGATGTGGCAGCAAGGCAGCGGGCAGCGCCTCACCCCCACCTGCCCCAGACAGCCTGTCAACATGTTCAATCGCCTGTTTGCTCATAGAACAAACTCTTGAAAGCTATAATCACAGCAACTTTGGGGGAATGACAAAATAAGGGTACCTGCTGAAGACTATCATCCAAATTGAGCTCGTTTAATCTCCTACCTACCTTTTTCTCGACTCTACAATCA
This sequence comes from Astyanax mexicanus, assembly GCF_023375975.1. Lineage (NCBI taxonomy): Eukaryota > Metazoa > Chordata > Actinopteri > Characiformes > Acestrorhamphidae > Astyanax > Astyanax mexicanus. The sequence continues at coordinate 27,363,760 of NC_064413.1, read as the reverse complement.
CTAAACGCTCAAAGCGTGGTTAGCTTCCTTAAGAAAACAATACTCGTATATTAATAATTCTATTCTGAGCCATCCCAATCAACAACACATTATCAGCGGATTTGATCATGCCTGCCCAAGCGTTCTTCTCCTCGTTATCTCAATGGTAAAGGTGGCATATGCCTCCTTACCCTGAAAGTGCTGCCCAAAGCGGGGGTCAAACCTCCGTCATTCACCTAATCAAAGCAAGCTGACAGAAGATGATTACTTCAGCAAGGGCACACAGACCCCTAATGGGGTTAGCTCCATCCCAAGCAGGGAGGCAGAAGGTACTGGAGGAGATTGAGTGAGGGAAGGAGAGTGAGCGTGTGAGCGAGCCAGGGATATTAATAGATACCCTTCCCCACCCGCTGTGCAGATTGAGACTGGGGGAAGAAGGACATGGCACTCTTTTACGGCCTGTGCCGCTTCCAGGACTCCCGGGGCGCTAGTAGTTGCAGGCTGCAGGAGTGCAGAGGTGAGTGGAGACAAGAGTTTGTATATGAGGGCATGCCATTAGAATCTCCGAAGAGAGGCAGAAAACATCCATGCCAAGCTAATATACTGAAGGTTAATTATGGCTGGTGCACTGCACTCCCAAGGATTGGGAACTGTCGAACCTTGTTCCTCTCAGGAAGTCCTACATGGAGTCGGAAGCCTTCGCAGATGTCAAGGTGCCTGAATTTATTACAAAAAAAGTCTGTCCACAATGGCAATGACCTTTATCTCAGCGGGATGCAGGAGGACACAGGGGTAAGGGAACTACTGTATCATATTCGATCATGTTCAAAGAATAGAAATGTAGTGATATGAGTTAAAATGACAAGAGAGGATGCATGTTTGTATTGGTGTGTGTGCTTGTGTGTGTGTGTGCGTGTGTGTGTGTGTGTGTGCTCGTCTATCTCTCCTTCATGCTCTCCCTCTCTCTTTTTCTCTTTTAGAGGCAGAACTCGTCCTGTGCACAGGTGCAAGCGAGTGTGCTCGGCTGAACAGACAAACCCCCATGGCATCAAGAGCGCCAACGCACTCACAGTCCACCCCCTCTCACCCAATCTCCCTCATCCTCTGCATCCATGGGCTACGACATAGTACAGAAGATAAATGAGTGTGTAGGATGGTTTTGATCTAAACAGCACTCACAAAAGGGGCAAGCACAGCACAGCACAGCTGCAACATAGGGGCACACACAGATAAGCACTACCCACCCATCCACCCAGCACTGCGTCCTGCCCCGGCTAGCACTGTGAACCAGTGGCTACGAACTCTCCATTCAGTTTGAGTGCCCCATCGTCCGTGTGGTTATATAACTCTGTAAATGGTACTTAAGGAGCAATCATAAAGAGGAGTCCAGGGAAGAGATATGCTCTGCTCCAGCTGTTTTTAGTCAAGAAGGCCATAGTTCTTGTTAAGGAGAAGAGGCAGAGAGTTGAACCCTCAGCAGCCAGGGTCTGAGCAGCAAGGGGCCTCCAGAAGTCATCGTTTCACTCAGCATAAAAGACTAGACGCAAGACACTCCCCTGTAGCAGGGAGCCAGCAAGGGAAAACTGAACAGCTGCATTTCATTTTTTTACTAAAGAACAGAGCTGAAACAGCAAAAAAAAAAAATCATGCTAAATGCCCTCTAAAATGGTTCATGCTTTTAAGATGGTTCATTGTATCTTTAATTGCTAATATTTACACTGCAGGAGCACAGATGCATTCTGCATAAGCAAACATCTAATTTTAGAGTTGTGCTGCTGTTTTAAATCCTTCAGTTTCATTGAAGGAAATTAGATTCCTTAAAGATAAAAGACAGGATAATCGCTAATAGGTAATATCAACTGCTCCAAAACTATCTTTTCACTGTACACATGCCAGTATGCTATAATATCTCTAAAAAAACTATCACTGGATTGTAGTCAAAGAAGTACCAAATACCTTTTTTTTAGGTATAGTAAGCAGCTAATTTAGCTCATGCTACAAGTGATATAATTAAGAATCCATCACAATGAGCAGTCCTAGCATAGTCATAGGTTATTGTTTAACCACTAAAGAGAACTATGAAGCTTGACCATGGCTGTAGAACCCCATTAGAGTCAGTGTAGTAATCTGCACCATGTACTATATTCGGAAATCTGCCTAATTTTGTTTTTAAACAATACAATGCTGTATAATTTTAGTTATACAGCATTGGTATGCATCTGTGGTTCCGTGTTGATGCTAAATATGCTTCTACACTGGTCTTATTAGTTTTTAAGGTGAGCTTATGTAAGATACAATTAATCAATATTCTAATATTGACTGTAATAAACACTTAAAACGTTCACAATATGTTCAATAATCTGACCGTCTTTTATTGGACAAAAGGACATGGACTTTTGTATGAAATGTAGACAATTATATGTAAAGTGGAATAACAAAAATGACCAAGAGCATTAAGAGGGCACCTGAAACATTTTAAGAGGAAATACTGAGAAGTATTCGTGTCTCTGAAGTTTCCCATTGATAATGCCAGGATAATTAATCCATGAATATCTGAATATCTCTTTTAAATGGCAGAGAGAAAATGCCAAGACTATGTTCAAGACTAAGGTCATTAAATGCTTCAATCTCTGCCCCTGAAGAGAGTCATTTTAAGCCTCAGTTTAAGAAGAAATAATTCCTGCGGTATGAAATGTCAAGCTTGTGGCATTTCAATTGACTTCTACAAAAGTGGCGCTGGGAGGAGGTGGAGGTGTCCATGAGAAAGAGGTATCTCTGCAGTGACCCCGATGTTCGTTCATTCAGAGGTCACCAAGGGGAGAGACAATGCCGAGATTAGGCCGCCCCTCTCTTTTCATCTCTGTGCATATATGACATCAGCCTCCCCCCGCAGCCCTTTTAAAATTCATGAATTTCTGCAGCAAGCAACACTAGCCATCAGCCATAATTTACAACAATAATAAAAACGGATTAAAGTTGTACTTTATGAAAGCTCTTTGTCCCCCATTTGATTGCGAGTGTGCAGCAGCTATTACTCCCCGGTGTCCCCTTGGCGGTGCCGAGGTCCAACTCGATTGGCACACAACGTCAATTTGTTTACGTGATATACCACTGCGGGTGTCCTGAAAAACCTCCTGCGTAAATCAGCCGCGTAGGTGGACATGTATGCATAGAGGCTGTTGATCCCGGCTGACTCTGCCCATAAACCTGCATGAAGGGCTTGCACTGTATATTAACGCTGCGGCAGGACAGGCTGATACATGATAAAAGGAGCAGACTTCTCATCTGGGCTTTGGGCTCTGCTACTGATCTCATCAGGATCTGGAGACTGCATGCTAAGACCTTGAGGCCTCTACATCATGAAGAGATAGCTTCACACAGCTAAGGAAAAGACTGACATTAGCACATTTCACTGCTAGTTGGCTGCTTTGTTTCATCTATGCCTTTTCAACCATATAGCCCTAGTAGGGTTGCAGCGGTAACCGGTTTCACAGTATACCGTGGTATTAAAATGCACGGTTATCATACCGTGTGTGTTTGCTTATTACCGGTAAAACGCAAGCCAGCGGAGAAACTCACCCGCGCATGCGCAACTCTGCTCCGCTTCAGCTACTCAGCACACAGCGGTGAGAACGGCAGAAAGTGCATCAGACTAGAGCTTAGATTCTCTGCCCGAACCAGACCTGACCCGAGGCCCGACCCGAGATCGGGTCCGTTCGGGCCGAGATTTCCCACCACATTCCTCGGGCCGGGTCGGGTTGGGCTCTAGAAAATAGTCTGAGATGTAGGCATCTGTTTTTTAATTATATATTTTATTTTTAAATAAAGCTCTGGTGTGATAATCACTATGTTAATGCTAAGTAACCAATTATTATTGTTAATGAAAAGGAACCAAATAACGAAAACTGAAACCTAACTAACTTAATTATAAGCGCTGTTTTCACTCCCGCAGTTCTACAGCGGGGGGTGTTGTGCCGATTCTGTCCGCGAAGCGGGAGTCGGATTGAGCAGGGAGTCGGATTCGGCATAACAGCGGCAGCACGGCTGCACCTCGCGGTCCGCGGTGTTAGTTGTAAGCGCTCGCGCTAGCCGCAAAATACGACAGAAAACACTGAGAAACTGCAGAATTATGAATTGGACTAAAATGAGCACGAGGAGATAAAAGCGCTGAGTTATCCGAAATGTGGGCACTCAGGTGCTGGCGTGAAGTGTGTGCTACGATGGATTCACGTGTCCGTGTAAAGGTACTGGCCGGACTGGACGTGAAAGACGCCATTCATTTACATGCGTTAATTTTCAAATTCTGACGTGCCTGTTTTTCATATGTTGAAGGTTTTAAGGTGTGAAAGCCTTAAAATAGAAATCTCTATTGTGAGGATCATGTCAGAAATAAATCCCCTCTTTCTGCAGTATCTGGTTATATACCAACTTTTTTTTATATATACACTCTTAATGCCCTTAAGAGTAGTGGAAAAACATGGTTTCCTTCACCTGATGATGTAGTTTCTACAATAAATAGTTAATTGAACAAAAAAATAATAATATATGTAACAAACTGTGATACCGTGATAACCGTGATACCGCGGTATTTTCCGAGACGGTTATCATACCGTGAAAATCTCATACCGTTGCAACCCTAAGCCCTAGATTGGATTATCCTACACAATGTTTTTGGAAAATACAAGAAAAAGCCTTAGATCAATAGCAAAACAATGTTAGCCTGGTGTTCTCTTAGTCGTTATGGGTGAACCACTTCAAGACTCAAACCAAGAGTTTGCAGAGTGAATGCAGATGCCACAAAAGCCACAAAAAATACTGTATCTAGCAGGTAATGCCATGACTAGCAACAACCAATGGGGGCACAAGACACAGGGAAAGAGAAAAAAACGCAAAGTTACATAAAATTGACAGGCAACTGTTTTCTCATCCATATTCTTTTCTTTTCTTCTCAATGTGTATTTAATGAAAGAACTTGTATCGCTTATTACTAACGGACATACGTTTTGTAAGGAAAAAATACGGTTCTTACACATGGCATTGCTTCAACTTACATGAGTGATGCGACCAAACGTGATTTTAGAGAGCAGACTGATTCATAGCGTGTTCCTGCTGGTGAAAGATCTTGTCTTGTAAATAGGAATTGGGGCTAATTAACTGCAAAAGTTCACAAATGACAAGTTGCGTAGGGTAAAAGGTACAACAATCTAACGACTCTCAAAGTAGTGTAGTGTAAACCTGGCATGAGTGAAGAGTTAAAACACAACGGTTTTGTCTTTCTGAAAATATAGCATTGCTGAGACAGGTGTACACAATGTACAAGGGAGCATAACCTTGGAGTGCAGCAAAGCCAGGTAAGCAAACAAAGATCTGAACTAGGCTAAAAGCTAAACAAACTGGAGAACAACCTAGGCCACCTCAGCTGACCACCAAAGCCCAAACTCAGAGTCCAATAAGGGCAAGGCTAAAACCTTATCCCAGCATATACTGCAAGACATACTAATATACTATTCATTTAAACACCAAAACAACTCAAAATGCTCAATACCAGCAACTTCAAGCTAAGCTCAAACACACTTGGAACAGAATCGTACATTCCTTCAGCATTACACACCTCCGACCCACTAACCTACTCAACAGCTGAGACTCTCAACAAGCCAAGGTTCACTGCAAGCACAAAACATGCGAAAGCAAGGCACACGAAGCCACTCAAGGGCAAATATGCCCTGGGCGACTCCACACACACAGCACAGCATGTCTGCAGTGCAAGAAACCAACTAAATATTGAATCATGTGGAAAAACCAAAACATCCCTGGGCTTAATGACTTGCCTGGTGTGTAATGAAATCTCCATTTAGCATAGCAAGAAGAGCTTTGTTACAGCAGACATCAGTACCTTTATTCCAAACAGGAACAGGCAACTATAAGCTATGTCGTGTTTTGAAATATCTTAATGGGAGTTGCACTTTAACTAACTAATGGTCTCTGACATGACTGCGTGTCAGGATGAGGCCAGATTCTTTACAGTAACCTTTCACCATGGGCTTCCTTGAAGCACAACACCAACAGAGGCCTATAGCAAAAGTTGGTTTTAATGCAAACAAAAACTAAACTAGCAGTGGTGAAAGGTGCCGTGTTCTTGGCAAAAGGTGGTTCAAACCAAAAGAGAAGGTTCTCAGTCTGAATCAAATGAAACATGGTCTGGTTTGTTTGCAGTGTGAAAGCACTTTTCTAGATTATGTGGATTTTCAGACAATTACAGGTAGTTGAAGCAGGGAATAGAGTCAATATTGTCGCTCGTTCAGCAGCAAAAGAACCAGTGTTCCAGGCTAAAATTCAACTTTCATTCCATTAAGCATCACCAAGTAACAACTGCATCAACTGTAACTGTAGATCATCCCTCATTTATAACTATTTATAAAAAAATGAAAAAATGCGAGATACGTACACGTAAAGGTTAGTCAAATTCCCACAGGAAAGCAGAATTTGGCACAACACCTAATAAAGCATCTCGCCAAGCTGACCTCATTCTTCAAACCAATCAGTATAGGCAGACTAGAAAAACCTAACCAGACAACTAATTTAACCAACAAACTAATCTTAATCCAGACAGTGATATGGAAAATGCCCTTAGAAGAATTTTAAATTGCTGAGAAAACATTAGCTTTTAGACAGCATGAACTTTCTGGAAACGCTTCTTAAGCCAAGTTATAGAGTGTGAGGCATTGTGACTGGAAACACCAGCAACTAGAGAGAAAGGCAAGCCTTGTAATTCTTTATGTCATGCCCTTACGTGCAATGTTTCCACACCATTTAAGCCAGGATGTCATTTGCACAATCATTTCACAAAGCAAGCTGCAATTACATTTTACATCTCCAAAAACAGAGCAGCATCTTCAGAGAGCATGGTAATGACTTGATTACAGACTGGCGGACTAAGAGGCCTCAGTCAGTCATTTCAGCTGCTTCCTGCTTGAGATGCTTAATGTTTTGGAGGGAATTAAGGGAGTAGTTCTCTTGAGCTAGTCCTACATGTATCATAAAGCCTTCATTTTTATATATGTCTTTGAAGAAGTTTCCTTTAGGTTGCTGAATTATTGCTTATGAAGAAACAAACCTGCCTGTAAATCGTTTCCATAAAGAGCAGATCCTTTTTGTGCAGATTTCAAACTTAGCTTAAAATATAAATAATAAAAGGGTGTCACATGGGGCTGCTAAATATTGCAAAACGTCGCTGTCCAGTGAAAAACACTTCTCTGTTTTTGACGATTTTTAGTTTATTACATAATTTAAACAGAAAAACTGTCCCTTACACTGTGCCAAAATTTCTTGATGAACAGACCAATAGAAACTCTTCAAAATGACCTGAAATAAACTCTTTTTACATTGTTTACAAGGTAAGACTAGACTTTATAAGATTAGACTTTTTTGTTATTACACAATATAAGTGAAAAAGAGAGATTTACTCAGTTTTACATCATTTGTTGTGCCAAAATAGCAACAAATGCACAATTTAGACCTATAAAATTTGCAACATTTAACATTTATTTTCAGTAAAAAGGAAGTAAAAATTATGCCAACATAAAACTTACATTAAACCAAAATAAATACAAATCAGTTTAACAGTTTAATTTAGCAGTTTTAATTCAGAATACCAGGCAGTTACCTTCAACCTAACAACTAGCTTTTATATTAAACAAGAATCAAAATTACCTCCTTATAATTTCAATTTAGGAGAAGTGTCAAAAAATAAAAAATCACTGCCACATAAATGCTCTTTACAGCCTACTAAGAAGCCCTTTGGTAGGTTATAAACATTAAAAGATGGTTTAAATTTCCCCATTTTCCAGCACTAGCACAAACATCCACCTATAAGACACCAGCATCCTGGCTTTAGAAATCCCTTGCCCTGTACCTGGTCTTTCCAAAAAGACTGGTCAGGAGGGGGTACTCCGAGGTTGATCCACAGGTCCCCCATACCTCCCAGAGAGCATGACCCACTTTCCTGCCACCCCATAACCCCTCCCCCTCATCTCACCCAAACCCTGCAGCCCTCATCTCTCATCCAGATTCAGAGATCACCCATGACCTTGGGAAAGACAGAGCAGAGGCAAATAAATAAATAAATTAATGAAAAAAATAAAGGAGGAGGGAGACAGGGAGTGGTGGTGGTGATGGGGATGGGAGGGCTGGGGGGGTTCACTCAAACTCCCCATCACAGCAATACAGAAAACAAGGTCAAGGATGTCCTGACCCATAATGCTTCCTACTAACAGCATATTAAAACTAATAACCTTTTTTCTCCTCATCCCAGCGCATATGGGACTAAGTGGCGAAAAAGTGCTGGGTCAGGCAATCGGGACCGCTCAAGTCCATAGCTCGTAATAAGGCTTAATTAACATTTTTCAGCAGCTCAATGATGCCTAAAACGAGGTCATTAAAGAGTTTTAAGTCATTAAATCAATAAATGTTGACTTTGACAGTCTTGCAGTGTCGAGGCCTGTTCATTCTCTCCTCTCACTGCAGATAAAAGCCATGCTCTCTACCACCCTAATTCACACAGACATTTGTTTCACATTCGTCCATGTGAAAATCATAACAAAAGGTGATGTGTTTTGTCTGCGTATAGCATGAGACTAGAAACAGTTTAACAAGATCGACGAGTTTCATTACGTGAACCCCCTCTGCTGAGGCGGCTTTCCAGGAGGAGAGATCGTTCCAGCTTGCTTCTCCCATATCCAGAATTTATTTAGAGTGTGTACAATTAATACTCTGCCAGACTCTTCCAACAGTTCTTTTTGCCAACTTAAAATGATTTTTCTTCTAGTGAATGAAAAATATATTAGTCTCAGGGTTCGCAAACTTGGACAAACGGCAAACTAATGAAAAGAATGTGGCAATTATTCTTCACAATCTTAAAATAAACATACTTCTGAACAGATGGGATTAAGGACCATGTGGAACATATGTTGTTGAGTTAGGTTTTCCAGGAGTCAATCCACAGATTAAGAGATGTTCCTCAAGACACTACAAAGACCATAAACAACCACTCTAAAATTAACTGTATTTACACATCAGCAGAACAACAAAGCATAACTTTATAAATCTGAAGAAAAAAAAATAATAATAATGGTTCACCATCTGAATCTGATCTACATGAAAGAGAAACATTCCTCTGATAAAGACAATGGACAGTCTAGTATCTTGCCCAGATTTAGCAAAAGCTAAAACAAGTTGTGAAGTCAGATACAGATTATTTTTATTGTCTTAGGGCATCCCTTAGGGATCCCTAACTTGTTTGTTCTGAATCAAAACTTGCTTTATAAAAGATGCTTTATAAGGTTAGTGGTATAATAATACACAAACATAAAGCGAAGCATCCAGTAGCTGCATTATATACTGTATTCAGAGTGGATACATTTCAGGGTGAAACACCACAGTGCCTTGTGTGTGGGACTGAGTCTGCCGGTGGCAGAGGTGCCGAGTGAACAGCTCTCTAATGATTGTTGATTGCATTTGTGCCCGTGGCTCAGTGGCTGGCCCACTTAGACAAACAGGCTGTGACGGCCGTAGGCCTGCGCTGCCGGGGACGGCTAAGCTGTAGGAGGAGGTCCAGTGAGGCGAGGCAGAGAAACGGTGAAGGCGAGCTGGAGAAGGAGCTGGCAAACCTCGCCTCTGATGGCTTTCCGCCTGGCTGGAGGCACCAATCACTACCAGAGCACCCCTAACACATCCATCAACCACCCAAGTCACCCTTCAGCATATCTGCCTACACAGCAGCAACAGCTGTCAGTCACAGAGCCTAACAAACACACAGCAAGCCATAAAGATATACATTCAACTCACACTATACTGCTGTGGAAAGTAACAACTGCAGCATTAAAAAAAAAAAGTAAGTGAACCATTTTTACATTATCTGTATTTCTGACTTTAATTATTTATAAAATTTGTTCTGGGTTTAAGTCACATCTTTACGCAACCACAATTCAACTACATAAATATGACACAAGCAGTAAACATAACACAGTTAGCATGTTAAGTTAATATCTACAGTGCAGGCTAGAAAAAGAAAGTGAAACATTTCCTGTAATTGCAAATACAATTTGATGAGGACTCTTCTGTGAATGGGTTACAGTTCATCAATATTTTTTTGAAATTCCTTGCATTAATAACAATCCTCAGATTCTGCCAGAGCATATAAGAAGCTTTTAAATCCATACTCTGACTTGGTGACTGCAAGACACAAACCATCTTGTTCTAGCTGATTTCCTTATGTGCTTTTATGTTATTTTCTTGTTGCATAATACAACATCTCTGTAGCTTAAAGGTGCCACAGAAAGCACTTAACGAGTTTTTCTATTCTTCTCTGAATTACAAGTTGTAAACATGAGACTTTGTTTAAGGTAAAAGAGAAACACTAAGAATTAAGCAGCAAGGCAATGTGGCATGGTTCGTACTAACCAATCATTTTGGAGAAAAACAGATGTGTTAGTAATCACGCACATGTGTCTTAATCTAAATAGACAAACACCTGTGAAATCTCATCTCATTTAACACCTTTTGCCAATTAGCTCTTGCAGGGGTAATTTTTAGTCTGCACTGCCAAAGTGTTGCACTCAGTAAACAACAGGAATAGTACAAATGCTGGCTGTTATTAGTTTAGTTCTAACTTTTTTTTTCTTTTTTTTTACTGTATTACGAGGTGCTGTTTTTCTATGTCAGTTTTGCATTTAATAACAGTGTTTGACAAGCCGTCACTGTTTGAGCAATGCCCTTAACCCTTAGTGCTCCCGGGGTGCTGCAAAGATGCCACTATAATGTCTGAAAATGTTTGGAAACCTCTGAATTAATAATAAATGCTGCAAAGGACAGAACTGATCAAAAACTATGACATTCTTAGTTCAATAAATGAAAAAAATATGACTACTATGGATTAATCTTAAGTAAGTTTTAATTTACTAGAAATGCATAATCACTGCCTAATGTTTAAAATTTTAGATTAAAATAAGCATACTGTATACTGTTTTATGATCTTAAACATCTGTATAAGGATAGTAGTATTAGGTTTTAAACGCAGTTAATTGTGGTGAAATTTAAGGATTTTTTACGTAAAATTCTTTATGTTTGCAATTTATATGAATGCACTAATGGTAATTTTAGTATTTTTTTATTATTATTATTATTATTATTATTATTATTATAAGACTTGCTTACATTACTTAATTTTTTTTTTGCTTCTACTGAATGTTTAAATCTATATATTAACACAAAATACTAAATAAAACATCAACATATTTTTGTTGCAGTAGTATATTATTAAACATGCTAAAACAGGTTTGTGTTTTACATATCGCGATTAACATTGTTATTGCAAAAATATCCTGAAATATTGAGATTACTATAGGGCCACATAGCCCAATCCTTATTTATTTTTATTTTTTTTTATTATTACTGTAGTTTGTCCTATTTTCATATCAAACATCATATTATGGTTTTGGTTAGAGTGCAGCTTGGAGGAAAGTAGAGGAACAATGATAAACATTGACACTTAAACCAGGGCATTAAAGGGAAACGAGTTACATGTGCTGCAATGAAGCCGGAACAACACTGCATGTAAATGTAAAAGGATGCAAACAAACAAACAGAACTACCAAACTGAGCAGAGCAATACAGCAATATATAACCTTACACAGCACAGCTAAACCACTTCCTGCACATACCAGCACTACAGAACACGCTGGAAACGGAAAAAAGTTAAGCATAAGGAGGGCGATGTGATACTAGAGCTTATGGTGACAGTCTATCTTTCTAAAGGGAGATTTCAAGTGACTGGGAATGCCAACACAGCCGACTTTGTCAAAACAGCTCTCCACCACACTCGAGTTGTTTTAGAGCAGTTGAATATTTCATGAATACATGTCTAAAATTATAAATGGATTCATGGGAGGCTGTGACAACAGCCGCTTTACAGTCAGACGCGAGGAAGGGAAAATAAATCACATAAAACCTTGATTTTCCAGAGAAGCCTCCTGACAAGCCATCTCCCATTCAGAGCAATGGCAAAATGTGTTTTGAGTGCCTGTGCACCAACAGTCCTATGCTTGAAGAACTAATGCGGTCACTGACAAAACTATCCGCCTCCCTGTGGTGAGCAGAAAGCAGCTTACACAGAGGGGCTTTGTCCCAAAACTACAGTTTAAAAAATAAATAAATAAATAAATGCACAGCTGAGAGGAGGACTCGGGCAAAAATCCTAATTTCATACTCAGTTTGTGCAAATACTATTGCACACATTAAGATAAAACTTCACACCAGCCTGAGTACGACTGCAAACATTGAAGTGTCTATAAGCAAGATTTTCTCTAAACATATATTACTGTTGCATGAAAGCTTGAATCGAGGACACTGTGGAAGATTTAGAGATTTTAGTTAAAACATAAATAGCACTGTAGTGGTTTAGCTGAATGTAGAATAACAATGATGAACATTATTTACTATTTTTCCACAACAGACGGAAATGTGGAACCACAGTTAAAAGGTCTCAATATAAAGCATTAGCAACACATAGTACTACCAGTGAATTTAAGAGCAAACTTGATATAAATAGCTGGTTTTTGGGCCTTTAGTGGCAAAAAAATGTACTTAGGAACTCCAAACAATCTTATAACTTACCAACAAAAGAGCTTTAAATATCAGCAATACAATTAGAAAAAAATATAAATATTTACAAAATCAGCAATTCTTCCTTTTATTAAAGTAAACTAAACTAAAGCTGACTGAAAATGGCCAGCAAATGAGCTTATCTGGAAAAAATGCATGGTAATTACTGCCACAAATGCACCTTATTTAACTAATAAACAATCACAAGCTACACCTCGGAAAGCACCACATAGCATATTGACAGTCCTACAAAAAAATAAATACATTTTAAAATACCAATATTGCGATACATCATATAGTTTTTACTACATTATCGATATGTGGCATCAAATATTAATATTTTATAGAAGACTTGCCCCTCAATTTAACTTACTGAGATAAACCTGTGGTGAAGTAAATTAGATGGAAAAATCTGTGAAACTGACATCAATACATCCAGAATTCCAGGTCTTTGTCTATTTCGGAGTAACACAGATGGCATTAAGCATTACAGAGAATTGTCTCAGGCTAAGACGTCAACTCTTGCACTCCCCCTGAAAGCAGCACTTCTTACACAGAGACCCTAAAAAAAGTAATATGGCTGAAAATTAGAAGCAAAGCCAAACAAGGCATTCTGCTAGCAGCTTCATGGAAGTGCCAAGTGCTGAGGATAGAAAGACTATGAGATTATTAGCATGAAGGGCAAAAGTGTCCTCGGAGGCACAGGCCCATCTTGTTATTTAGCCTGGTCTCAAAGTAATCTGGTTACAAGGCATGCAGCACGGTCGCTGCAACTGTGGCTAGCATGCTGTAGGCTAATGAAGACTGCTCTGTCGAAGGAACGATAGAGACAGCTGTTCCAGAAGAGTGAGCTCACAGGACAAGGGAAGAGAGAGAGAAAGGGAGAGAGATGGGAGGGAGGAGGGGGAGAAAAGGAAAGAAAGCAAAAGAGATAAAAGAATGTATGTTCAAGCCCCTCTTTAGAGAATATATATGTCCTACTTTACTAAAAGAATTTGGGATTTACATATTTACTTTAACTATGATGAAAAGAACAAGAGTCTGTTCTTATCTCTTGTATTCTTCCCAAAAGAACATCATCCTAGACAAACATACAGGCGACTATGTTGTGACCTAAGATAAAACTTTATGTTCTGATGACTTTTATTCCTTTGTTTTGCACGGCTGCGACTCTGTGCTGTGGGACGACAGTCTTTCAACGCTGCTGTGAGAGAGAAACCAACTGTGAAGCCTTTGATAATATGTCAAATCTGCCAATGTCTGTAGGCAAGCAACAATAACACGCACGGCAAATATTTACATGCAATTTCAAAGCCATTACATACGTGATTATGTTTTTGTTTGCGAAACGCCGACAAGCTTTTATTCAGGGAGAAGGGGAGATTTGAATGAAAGGTGCTCCTGTCAGTTGGCTGGGTAAACAGAGCGAGTATTAAATAAAGACGCCAGCTGTTGGCCAGCAGAACGGTCGGAGGGAGCGCCAAGGGCAGGACAGCCGGGCCATTAGCATATGTCAGCACTCACTGGATTCCTGGGCTTTGTCCTCCACCATCTCAACTGGGCAATCAAAATGATCTGTTCAAAGCCACTTCAATTACCACAGTTAACCTTTCGCATCTTGAACGTCATCCATACATAGTTTATAAGGCTGTCCGTTTTTATCTCTCCCCAGTAAATTTATCTCGCTTTTGATTTCCAAGCATCACATGTCCGACGACGTTTGGGGACTGCAACATAATGGTGGTCCAACATCTGGAGCGACAAAAGCTTTGGCAAAGCTGCAAAGGAAGACTTTTCACCCTAATTCTCTGCAACAGACCTTTTCCCCCTGCTTCAACAATGAGTGCCATTTTCACATGTATGATTTATAACCCGAGAACTCACAATATTCCCCTACACATCTGCGCTCATCATCTTCCTCTGGTAATGGTCAATGTGGCTCTATACATCATGGGCAAAGTTAGGGATGAGTATCTGAAGTTAATAAAATTCTGATACAAAAAAAAATAGAAATAAGTAAACCCACTGTAGGATTTAAGAGTATTTCTTGCAAAATGCAAAATATATAAAATATATGTTAACATCTTGCTGTGATGGAGTGGTGTCAGAAAATGAAAAGCACTGTTTTGTACCACTTGCAAACTGCATTTGAACAGTCAAAAAATGTGTATTTACGAGTTGTGAAACTATGTAAAATGAAAAGATTATAGATGATACAGAAATTTGAAATTTAATGTATGCTGCATGTTTATAAAACCAAATTATCTTAAAACATTTACTTATCTGGCAGACTATGAACTAATTAAATCCCACAGGCCACTTTACTCCAACATGAGACTTACTAGTAAAACTGCAAAGAACTTTGTACACAGTGTCTGTTAATTCATCCAACAGCAATCAATAATAGTATGATTGACTAGGTAGGTAGTTGACCGACAGATTGACTACAACTCAGCTACTCCATGTAAGGAACAGAAAGATCCTGCAGACGATCTGTATCAGCTAAAAGTGTTAATCCATTTATTCCTAATTGCTATCCCACCTATTTGCGATATATCACAGAAAAATGTTCTCAAAAGACTGGGGATTTTTCTGTTGAAAAATATTAGCAATAATCTACACTGGAGAGGAAAAGACAGTTTAGAGGAGAAACTAATGCAGACCTTACACCAAACGATTTTCGAGTGATTTTAAAGGTTTAAGTCAATCTTTTTCTCGTCCCTGCGTTCAGGTAAAATAAACCATTGTTTAATATTATGTAAGTCTTGAGAGTTGGCTCACTTAAACAGTGATGTAAACAATTTCACCAACCAATAGGAGAGCTACGGGAAGCCCAAAGCAAGCGCAGGAAAGTTTGTGGAACTAGACATGGATGAGACTCTGGCGATGGCTCAGAAACCACGGTTTTCATTAAAGAGTGTACAAAAGGAGGAGAAACTGGGGGAGCTGTGGAGTGGGGAGCAAGTGTGTCTCTTTAACGTGTCATTCCAATTGTACATAAAATATAAATAATTATAATAATTAATCATTAATATTAATTAATAATAATTAATTATAAATCATCTCAGAAAGAATCTAGTTGCAGTCTTGCAAAAAGTGACCCTGCCAGATCCCCAGTCTTTGCAAAATCTTAGCCTGTGACTTAAAAGTCTGTGTCTTGTCTTTAGAAGATAGAGGGTGTCAGAATATTAAACGTCTTTTCAAAGTCGTCTAGTGTATAGTCAGCATAAGATGGAAAATTAGCTGTTTTGTTATTGAAACATTTGGACGAGCAAAGCTACACATTACACTGCAACCGGCCAGAAGAAGTGCTAAACATGCGATGGCTTCACTTTGAGAGATGCTCACAGCACTGTCCATATTTACAACGGTCATTAATTTAACTTATCTATATTATTTAATGTTCATGTATCTATTATGTGCAGTCAATTTGTATGCAAAAACGGAAAAACTATGCATAAACAATGTACGCCTAGATTGAACACTTAAGTAAACAAATACTAAGTTGAGCGTGCACATCCATATATTCAAATAATGCCCGTCCCCAGGTGACAGCGCACATTATAAAGCCCAGTGGGGTGTTTAGCAGGTGTCGAGCGGGGGTAAAAAAATAACTGCCTCGATGAGTAGAAAAGGGCAAGCGATGAGGGGTCCACTGAAGGAGGCACCTCACACCACGCTAAATCACCTGCTCCCCATGGACCACTCCACTCCCAGCATGCTCTCCAACCGCCGCCTCAGAGATGCGCTGGGATTGTGGCTGTGACAGTGCAAGAAATAACTTTCCCTTCAGGTGATTACATTACCAGCAGGTGTGAGAATAGGCTCATCTTTCACAGCAGTAGCAGTAGTTGCAGGAAGAAAAAAAAAAAAAAGACAGTTTGCATGATATCCTCTATTGCATTATGACTAGGTTCAGGGACTTTCAGGCTTACAAAGAAACAAGTGCTTGAGGCTAGGGATGGGCGATATGGATCTAAAATTATATCGCAATGTGTCAGATTTTGTTTAAGATACCGATATTCTTGGCAATATGACAAAAGAGTGAAAAGTTTTTAATTTCAAGAATATATTACTGTAACAAAATTAAATCTTTCATGCATACAGTATAAATAAAATAAAAAAATCAGTTCAAAATCTTTTGTCCATTTTGTAAACAACTTCAAAGTAAATTCAAGTTTCAGATTCTGTACATAACAATAATGATAATGTTATACTTATATAAAGTGCAGAATGTTTAGTGCACAGAAACTGCAAATAAAAAAACTTAAGTCTTCAAAATAAATAGCTAAATATAAAACAGATTGCTCTCAAGATAAAAATAGATTTTACTAATCATCAATATATGGATTTTTTTATCATTAAAAAAAATTCATAATGATTTTATATTACATGATACAATATGGCACAAAATATGAGATATGGCAAAAAATATCAACATACACAGCTTGAAAAAAAATGAGACCACTTAAAAATGATCAATTTCTTTGATTTTACCAAACTGAAACCTTTGAAATATAATCAAAAAGAAGATGGATGATTACAAACTATCAAATCAAGCTGAACTGCTTGAATGTTTGCACCAGGAGTGGCATAACGTTATACAAAAGCAGTGTGTAAGACTGGTGGAGGAGAACATGACAAGATGCATGAAAACTCTGAAGAAAGGGTTTTTCCATCAAATATTGCTCTCTGAACTCTTAACCGTTGAAAAAAAAAAAAAAAAGATAAATAGCAAAATCAGAGAAACTGAGTGGTTGGTCTCTTAATACTTTCTAGAGCTGTATATCCTAACTTCTGTCGATATTTTATAATTCTGATAGGAACAAGTAAAAAGCTACAGTAAAACACCCACACCAAAAGTTTAGACCTACACGCTGCAAGTCAATTCACAATGCTCAGTCAATTTATGTAATGCTTTCAATAATGAATGTCAGTCACAGATGCTATAAATAATCACATCACAGTTATTGAAACATTTCATATTGCAATATTATTTTATATTAAATTATTGTCCAATGATACATGAGACCAACAAGAGTCAATAAAAGAAAGCAGGAAGTCATTTAGAGACAGATTAGCTGGTTTTATCACTGCATCCACCCGCTTCAGTAAGTCAGGATGAAGCGTGCGTGGTTTGGTTGCTATGTTATCTGTGCCACACTTGTCAATATTTTCAAAGAAGTCTAAAAGCGTGCAGGAGAACACTTGCCCTTAAGTGATGCACAAAAGGGCAGTGCATCCTCGTGCTAGTCCTGAGCTGGGAGGTGCAGATGAGTGTTAGATTCAGTGCTCTTCTCCCTGCATGCAACATAAAAGCTCTGGGTGAAACAGCACAGCCCCGGGGCGGAAAGGTAAATATTTGAGTCTTGCCTCTATTCAAATCTCTCTGGGCAGGTCCAGGTGGCAGAGCTGGGACAAAGAGTCCCGTCTGGCATGGCGTGCTTTTGGTGAGCTGGTGGTTTAAACTTGCGCCACTCCCGCTGAGGAAAGCCTCAATGCGACCCTCCCTCCAGCCAGCTGCTACGTACTGACACCTGCCACAGGTACAAAAGCAGCTGCCACAGCAGGAGGAGGACGTGGTGGGTGGAGAGGAACAAATTTGCCTTTGAGCTGCATCAAAATGCACAAGAGATTAGAGTTCCCCAGGGGAAAAAGGTGAAAAAAGTGGAGGAAAAAGGCAATTGGTAAGAAAAAAATTTAAGAAAGCACAAAGAAAAAGTACAAATAAAGTGAAGCAATGGAGACGCAGTGCACAGAAAGCAATAAAGACATTACCAGTCAAAAGATTAGGCACACCAATCCATAGGAGGTTTATGCAACACAAGCTAGTCACCTGTTCACTAGAGAAATCTACTTGTTGGGAGGCTTTTTTATTTTATTTAAAGGGTTTAGTCTTGGAAATAAATACATAAGCATCACCTTCATTTTATCCATTTGCTTTAGAAAGATATTCTAAAAGGCATGTATCAAATGTTTGGAAATAGACGAACAACATTTTCAGCCGTTTTCTGGCTGAAACTGCTTTTTCTGGTTAGCTGAGCAACAGTTATGCTGCTAATAGTGCTAATACAAGAACTACTGTGCACATGGTGATATCCGAACAGCAGTCTTTATCTGCTCACTCAGATCTTCAATGCAGAATTAGAAACGATGAGAGCTGGCAGATGCATTCAATCTTGAAAAATCACTTTTTAGCACGATCTGTGAAATTAATCGCTTTTAACAAAAATTTACAAACTGCCACTTTAATAAATGGTGAAAAAAAATATTCAGTTTAGTATTCAGTCTACAGAAGTTTTTGTTTGTTTGCCCAGTGGAACATTTAAGTGCCAGCTTAATTTACAGATGCCACGTCCTTTTACTAGTATCTGAATTGTATCCCAATATGTTTTTTAACCACATGTATTAACAACTGGTAGTCAAATAGTCTAGTCAGTATAGTCAGACTGAATTCTGATTGCAGTGTGGGATGGAAGAACCAAATCCACTCCACTTTGGCTGCACTAGCAAAAATGTATTTGTCTAATACGTCTTCGAGAGACAGATGAGCTTACAACGTGGCTCAAAGGTGTCTGAGAGCATTTCCTACAGTTACATCAGATTTGTAACTTTTTCAAATGCATCTTCGGTGCATTTACAACTTCCAAATAGGCCTGTTATACTCAGTGGATAGATGAAGGGACCAAGTGTAAACAGGATTTAAATACATTTACAAACAAATATTCAATCAATCAGGGGTGTTCACACTTACTGAGATCATTTTTACTTTTATTATTTTTGTGTAGCACAAAAAGTGCCATTGCTGCTGCCTTAAGTGCACTTGTGGCACAGAATACAAAAAAAACAAAATGGCAGAGAGTTGGAAATGCAACCAAGAGCAGAGGCAAAAGAAAAACGTCTTTTCTCTGGCCAAAACCTCTGCCAATGTGAAATCTTCACAGGTCAGAAAGGAACATTCACTCTTCCTGTTCTATACAGCCTCATTGTTTTTTGCAGCAGATTTAATCCCTGCCATACCAGTTTCTATTATTCACGTTTCACAAGAGTTAACAAAGAAACCTAAGAAAAGCTAATTAACTTGTGTAAAGCAAGGTAATTTTCTTCACAAGTGTGTTCCTAGGCTGTGTGCCTTAAGCCTCTGCACCCATTCTTCACGCCGGCCAGGGAGGGCGATTAATAAGTAATGAATTCTCAGTAGGTACTCCATGCACTCATTCGTGAAGCGTCAGCCATGAAACACACACATTATATACTACTTTTTCACGGCGAGTGGATCATATGCTGCTGCTCATTTAATATCCCAACGTATATTTATGGCTGCGCTCAAGTGGCCTAATTTAATTAATAATAATCAAGGCTTGCTTTCTCCGTTCTCAAGAATTAAAACAATTTAGGTCATCGAACCCCCAATTCCCAGTCAAGCCAAGCCCATGCAAATGAGAGGCAAATGGCACAAAACTGAAAACTAGTTAAGACTCGGGTAATAAATATGGAATTTAGCCTCTTGCCATTCCAAACAGCCTGCAGGGGCCGTATGCAAATGAAATGCAAATACCTCTTGCATTTATTTCCAGATAAAGGGGGCTCCCTACCCTCCCAACAACTTAACGCTTGCATGTGCAAAACTATAAACGCTGCAGTCGGCCCCTGTACATGGTCAACTGGAGGACATCATTGTTGTAAAAAGCAAAGAGAGGAGGGGAAAAAAAGCATTGCAGACGAATTGTAACAAACAAATGCAGAGGAAGTGGGGGGGAAAGCACAGAACACAGACATTAAAAGAACTGATTTGAAAAGGGCAAACATGAGAGCTTGTCACCGATTAGAAGCTCCAGGCAGTAGAGATGGCATGAGAAAGAAAGAGAGAGAGAGAGAGAGAGAGAGAGAGAGAGAGAGAGAGAGAGAGAGAGAGAGAGAGAGAGAGAAGGAGTGTATGTATGAGTGTGTGTGTCGCAGAACAGGCATAAAAAAAGTCTGACACTATCAGAAATAACAAATAATATCTTATTATACAGTAGTCCTGCTGCAGATTTTAAACATTTATAGGTATATGTTTTAGTAAGAGCATTTATTTGCAGAAAATGAAAATGGCTGAAATAACTAAAAAGATGCAGAGTTCAGAAATCAATATTTGGTGGATTAACCCTGGTTTTTAATCACAGTTTTCATGCATTTGGGCATGTTCTCCTCCACCAGTCTTACACACTGTTTTTGGATAACTTTATGCCACTCCTGGTGCAAAAATTCAAGCAGTTCAGCTTGCTTTGATGGCTTGTGATCATCCGTCTTCCTCTTGATTATATTCCAGAGGTTTTTAAATTTGGTAAAGTCAAAGAAAATCATTTTAAAGTGGTCTCTAATTTTTTTTTCCATAGAGCTGTTTATGCTCAACTGAGCTAAAATGGATGTGTGTAGAAGGAGGAGACCATAAAGTTATGCCCAATTTTTATTTTATAGAATATAAAAACTGTCGAATAGAAGAGTTTTAGAATACAAAAAAAACATAATAGTTGTAGCATTACGTTTGATTTTCAATTAAAAATGCTTTCAGATTTCTACTGGATGCTCTCATCATTTTTTTTTTCTGTTTTAACGTAATAAAGACCTGACCAGGCCAATCAGGTGTTGGATGGCTACTACAAGTTCCAATCAACTTTAAGGAAATACTGATAAACCTGGTTCTAACAAAAGACTAAGGTTAGATTTGTCCAAATATAGACAATAATTAAAGTTGCTGAGCCTTATTATACACATATTACTGCATAGAGTTCTTCTTCTTACAGTTTTGCAGAGAGAGCAACTGAGGACACTGAATTTGATTGAAAAAAGCCAGAATAGTGCCCAAACTTGACTTCCACTCTCAGGCTGAAATCTTAAACAACTCCTCTCTCTGCACAACTAGTCTGAAAGGTGATATACACCAGCAAGGCCTTTAACAAATAATATATGATGTTCGCTATAAAATTCCACTCAAGGTCAGCAATGTAGCCAGACTGGGTTTTCTTTTTTTTTTCTAACCATCAGTTGAGCCTTGCTCCAGGCCCACAGAACAGTGTGTTCTGATTTCCAACACACGGACACCACAGGAGACGTTGAACAGGGAGAAACACTAACTCTGTGTCAGCTTGTTGTGTAAACAGAAGGAGATATATGGGATTAAGTGAATGTTATAGCAGCATGTCAAAGAAAGCAAGGCCAAAACGAGGTGAAGGCCATGTACAAAAGCAGGACTTGTCTCTGTTTAGTACAGTCTGATATCAACAGAACGGCTAAGATCTGTTTCTCCATTTTCAAAAGGTCACCGCGGACAGAACTTCCACATCATACTAAGGAATGTGTTGTAGTGTAAACTTCTGGAGAGTTCTGTTTGAGGGAGCATTCACGAGAAGAGCAGTTAAAGGAAATTTGAATGTTTCCATTGACTGTTCACCTGACGTCCCAGACAGAGCACTAAAAAAAAAAAAAATAACTAAAATCCCTTCACAGATCTCCTATGCAAATCCAGGCCTGCAACAGTCTCCTGGAAACTGTAGATAGCAGATCATCTGAAACGTGTCCTGTTTCGTAATAACTATAATCTTGGTGGTGTTATCTAAGGGAAAGGTCCCTTTAGCCTGACTAAGCTTTACCTATGACAACAGAGCATGACTGCATGAGGAAGCAGGGCCAGGCGGTTAGGACCTGTCAGTACAGGCCCTCAGGCTTCAACTAACCACAGCACGGAGCGCTGAGGTCAGAAGGTAAAGCGAGACCGTCAAGGATCACGGAGATTCACCTGGCGACCGCAGCAGATTAGTGAACACTATTCATCCCAGTGAGCCCTGATCACAGCAAAGAAAGTGGAGAGACATGAAAAGCAGCAGATACATATTCACTACAGAGTCACTTTGGCTGTGGTGCAGAAGTGATATAAACAAGATATTTAAGATATTTAAACGGTACCTTCCACACCGTTATACATCCTACAAACAGCCTACAAACTACAAAATAACAAAGCGTACCAAAGAGAAAGAAAGAAAAAAAGGTTTAAAAACTCTGTGCTATTTTGTTTTATTCATTTGTTCTTTAATCTAGGAAGAGTTGTCACTTGTTTAATTGTTCTCTGCTGGTAATCAACATCTACTTAGACAAAGATCCAACCAGTGTTCCAGGAAATTGTGGTAAACTGATACGCAATCACTTAGTTTTGTGGACTGTTGTGAACAGTAGATAGATGCCAGTACTTTAGGGTGCTCCCATGTCCATGTTACCTTCTGGCTCTTTCCTTCCTTCTCTATTCCTACCCGTCCGTCCAGATATCATCTTTCTGCTCTCTGTCAAGATACTGCAACCTGCTCGTAGTATCAGTAACTGTTTCTATTATCACCACCATTACCCATCAGCTGTACTTTTATTATTTTTGCTATTTCTACAATGACAACAGTATAGCTGATCATAACGAAAAATACTTGTGCTTTAATACATGCACTTTTTTCAGTATTTTAAAGCAGATTCAGGCAACGGAGATTTGGTCTGTCGATCCACTGTCTTAATAGTGAATTTCTGAGTAATTTGATTTGATTTGTTATTGCTTTGCTGCTATAAATAAAACGCCTTATGTTTAGAGCATTTGAAATTAGAAACACACCTGAAATTTACTGTGATCTTCAAAAATAAGGTTCTGAATGAAGAATTTACTGTGATCTTCTTTCCATCAACACAAAATGCAGTTTTACATCATATTTAATAGCTTATGAACCCATTGCTCCTTGTTTTCTGCTTTCAGTCTTTTAGTTGAGATGGCTCGGTTGGCCCACTATGTCAAACAAGAAAAAGACAAAACACACAGAATGTACACACACACACACACACACACACACACAGTAATCACTACGATCAAATAAATCATCAGCGATAAGGTGCAGAGTTTAATACTGCCTGCACACTCTGAGCTGTTAACAGACAAGGCGGCGTGCGTCTGAAGCCACTGAAATGGAAATGAAATTCAGCTGATAGATCTGCCACCTACAGGGAAAAAAAGACCCTCCCCGCCCCGGCGCCCCCAATATTAATCCGACGCACACGCTCGGTCCTGGTGCAGTCTGATAGGCTTAGAAGGTGCCTTGTGCAGTCGGTAACGTCTCCCTGCGTTACACGCTTGGCAGCAGGGAGGCGTCGAGCCGCAGCCAAACTCCAGCACCTTTATTGGGAGGCGAGGGCTAATGCTCTTAAGGAGGCTGGGCAAGCTGTCCCACGAGCACAATCCCCTATCCTTGATGGCACACGCTTCAAGACTGCCTCTGTGAAGGTTCTAACTGCCTCCAGCTCCTGCCTCTCATCTCTCTGCTGACGAAACTGCAATGACACTTCAAAGTGCAGTGGGTGTAATTTTCTAAAGTACACACTAACAAACTCTCTTGAAACTTAGTGCATACACTTAACTAGAACAGAAAGAAAGAAATATGTAACAGAATATAAGTGGCAAAAGGCCTAATCAACTAACCTGTGTGGCCTAAACAACTAAACTGTCAATTTTGAAACTGTAGCTCCTACATAAAACATCATATCCCTCTGATGATAAGTTACACTGAACAGGTGGAAGAGTCCTTTTAAAACATGGATGTGGAGTCCCAAATCAGAGCAGATGAATCTGTTCATATTTCCATTATAAGATTATTTAGGTTGTAATTCCTTTATATACAGATTTATAGAGAAAAACAAACAAATTCCACAATAGTAAATTTTAACTAAAACTAATTCAGTTTAAGCTATATAAATTGCCACCTGAATTTCACCTTGAAGTTCATTTTGTTAATTTATGGAATACTGATTTTACTGTTTATATTAGGTAGTCGACTAATCTGATGATTAATTTTTCGATTAGTCAGCTATTATTTCTGCCATGTCCTCTATCTCAAAAAAAAAACAGAAACAGCTGAACATGAGATTTAAAAGACATTTAAATGTCTAGATGTTATTTTTTGGTGGAAAGTACTGATATTTAGTGAGTAAATATATAATCTGTTGTGTTTGGGCACTTTTGAAAACACAAACTAAGTTAAGTGTGACCTGTGTGAGTGAGACGTTTACCCATCTCCCATTGCACCTCTGTCCTCAGCACTTTGTGTAACGCGGTACTGTTACAAATTAACGATTAGTTGACTGATCGTTGCAGCCCTAGTTCAGATTTCTCAATAGTTAACTATTCTAAAATCCCCATGTCTACAGTAGCACTTGTATCAGTGCACTGCATGTATCAGCAGCACTGTATTTGTGTAGGCAACCAAGCAATGTTCGTATCAATATTGAAATTACATTGTTTGGATCTAAATGTGGGAAGGATGGTCACACCAGTACAGTGATGCAATTTATTAAAATATTTTGTTTCTTGTCCCACCCAGGAATACCATTTCCAATTATGGAAAAAAAATCTCTGTTCTGCTGCCAACAATATTTACCTACAGGACAAAGTTTATTACTAATCAGAACCTTTTCTAATCATTAGATGATTCTCACAAAAAGGACATAGCCCAAAAAAATAACCCCCCAAAAAAAAATCTACATAGTGAATTTGGCACTTGAATAATTTGCCAATTAGGCAAACAGCTTAGCGGAAGACTCAAACTGTCCCCTGTTGACTCTTCCTTTCATCGTTAACTGAAAAAATAAAGGGGGAGAAAAAAGTTCCGGCCTAAAAGCATCACAAGGAAACATGCTTACACAATCAGCCAAGCCTAGAGAGGTCTACGTCTTCAATTAAAAATGAATCCTCTACACCGCAGCTTCCACTGAGCCTCTGTTCAGAAAGGAGAACTTTGTTATCAAAAGCAAACCTATAAGTAATTTATGGAAACCTTGACGGTTAATCCTGCCTGTGGAGTTGTTGAAAGTGGCTGTGACAGAGTTGCCCAAGGCATTCAGCAGGCAGAGCGGGATGCAGCAAATCCCACAGCACAATCTGCTTTAAAGCGTAATTAATAAACAAAACAAAAAAAGGCAATTTCAAATGACTTTCGTGATGAATAATTGATCAGATCTTCCCTCCTGTGTATGACTTAGATACAGTCACATTTTTCCACTTTTCACCTCTCTCTCCAGCCTGAAATCTCGCCAAATAGACAAACACAATGTTCAGGATGTCCACTTGTGAAATACTTCTCAAGACGCAAGACGTAGTAGTCCCTTCAGCTTTAGACAATTTTCCATTTAAACATGTGCGCACACACGTAGAGTATCTAACACATCTAAACCATTACCCCAAAACAGATGCCTGTGCATGTTACCAGCGAGCAGCTCGTCCATGGTGACCTCTTTATATGTAAATTGGGCATAAAGCACTCCCAATGTTTTATGCTGAATATCAAAATTGAAAATCTAAATTGTGTTGGGACAATCACTTCCCATTAGAGCGAGAACGGAGACATTTGTGGGGGAAAACAGCATGCGGACTGATAAACATTCCTTTCAACTGAGACAAGTCGCCCGAGAGATGGACGCCCTTATTATCCTCATCAATGGCAGAGATGAGGACGCCGGGGAGCTGTCCCTTTAAAACGAAGCCCCTGGAGAAGCCTCACATTAGCCAGACAGGACCTCCATGGTAGTCCTTCAGGAGAGACTCTGAAAAAACTTCAGAGACTTCGGGTCTATTGGAGTTTACTGCACGCCCTGATTATAAGCACAAGTATATGTCAAAACTTAAATTAGTCCAGTTTCTGAGAGACAGTGTTCCTATGCATTAAAAGCAGATGACCACAGGGGACTTTAGCAATTTTGCATCCTAAGCTGTTTTAAGTTTTGTGGGACTTTTTCTACCCAGTTCATCTGTTCCAGGGTTACATAGAGAAATATGTGTTTTTGTATATGACTATTATAAGGCGAAACATGCATAGATTAGCAGCCAGCCCTGTACCAAGCTGACATCTATAACAGGGGTCACAACTCATGGAGAGCTACAATCCTGTGGCTTACACCTCTATTTAAAATCTAAAATACTCCATTCAACTGATCAAGAACTCCTAAAGGCAAAAAATAGGTGAATCAGGTGCAACTTAGAAGCTCTTCGGATAAGGGTTGGTGAACCCTGCTCTGCAAGAAACAAGAACGTTAGCCATGACCAACTGCACGACCCCTTAGACCTTCACTGTAGGTTCTCCTACTACTACTACTACTACTACCACTACTACCACTACTACCACTACCACTACATAGCACAGAAAAAAAACAGAAACACGAAGAAATGTGGTTGATCAGTCCTGATCAGTCAGGTTGATCTGAGACAGCCCTGTATCCAAATCCCACCATTTGTTAAAATAGCATGTTTGCATTAAAACTCCCTATAGTGAATATGCTTCTTATTTAAACTTACAAAATCAACTAAACATGTAATTTTGCCATGGGGGCACAAATATTTGCTTATTTGCAACAGTATATCCAAGCAGACTGACTAGGTTTGACCCAGAAGTTAAAATTGGCCTTAATACTACTGCTTTTATTACTGTTGATGTGGGGGCAGCCATCCTGTATTCTGAACTCTGTACTGGTGAGGCTCTTTCCACTTTCTGAGTAGATAATCAGACCTAGGGGAGCATTCCATTTAAAATGTCCTAATCAGAACTACGAACTTCCCAGTTCAAATAGAATGCAGTATTATAGGCATCTTTCAAGTAAAACTGGTAAAAACCGAACAGAAAAAATACATGATATATATTTTCATACATAGAATTACATCAAACCAATAGACGTTTAAGAGGAAAACAACAGAAGTCTGACTGTGCAAGTGTGTGTGTTCATACTGATGAGTACAGCCTGGAGATGTTGAGTAGCACCAATGTTCTACTGTACCACGGGGGTCCAGTAAAAGCAGTGCTGCCTGTCGTGTTTGCTCCAGCAGGCTGATGGGTAACAAACAGGGCTGTAGGCTATAGGCTATAGCAGACAGTCACAGCAGGTAGCGTCTCTGCCCATCCCACTGACCATGCTGCCTGGACACCAAGCCACAACATACGCTCACCCACTGGGCCTAGGAGTCGCCAGACGGGCCACACTGACCTCATCCATGTTTACTCGTCCCTTTCCTTCACTCCTAGCCTGAGAGACTAGCAGATGGCCCATGGTGACATCACACTTCGGCACATGCACAAATACAGAACAGATAGAGGAAATCTCCTTCACTAATATGCTGATAAGACCAGGAATAAAGCCTAAAAGAAAAACAAAGCTCTCACGCTCAGATGAGAGGCCTCCAGGGGTTATTAGAGGCAGCTGGAGAAAGGCAGAGAGAGAGTGAAAGAGCAGGCAGAGAGGAGATGAAGACATTGACGGGCAAGCAAAGCTGATTTCGGACATCTAGGAAGTAAACAGAGCTGTTAGTGGAATATGGTACACATCACAAAACAGGGGTTATGATTCTGTATAGGGCAATATGGTTTTGTCATGAGATGCTGAAATTTTTAAATATAATTTTAGAAAAACTCCTACAAATTAAAAAAACAGCCAATTATACTTATAAAATCTGAGTATATACAATCACAACAGTGGATATACAGAGTATATCGAACCACAGAGTACAACCTTCCGACCTATCAGTCAGGTTTTAACACTAAATTATCTACTGTCTACCACAGGTAAAACTATTCATTTAAAACATTTACTATGTTTTGATACAGTATTGCAAAATGAAATATCGCAATACTTTTGATATATCAATATTTTCTCTCACCAAAAAGGGACACAGCAAGCAGTCAGCAGAAGTGTTTTACACATAGCTCCTTACCGAGAGCCAAAGAGCCTCTTGCTGAGGGAGTGATGTTTTGAGAACCAACCCGCAGCGACACACACCAGTAATTCATCTCACTTAAATAAACGCTCATCATTAATTCAAATGAATGAGGCTCCAGTCTGAAAATGCATGCCGCTCCGCTTGCTTCTGAGAGCTATGTTTTCAAAAGATGGCATATTCATGTTGCAGAAGCGGCAAGTGCACCAGGGTTGAAGCTGAAAAACAAACCAAAAACTAAACAGCATTCGCACACTCTCTCTCTCTCTTTCTCTTAACCTCAGCACCCCCACCCACCAGTGCCTTTAAGAGGCCCATTACAAAAACCACACCAAACAAACACCAAGAGCCTGGAAAGCTTTTAGCCATTACCCATTCTCAATTCCATCTCCTACTCATCGTAACGGATATAAGCAGAACCACTCTGCTCCAGTTATGAGCAATGCGGTCAGCCCCTCCAAACCTCATACTGTGTAAAAAGACAAGAACAGTAGCAGATGGTAGCAGAATGGGAACTCACTTATCTGAATATTTAATGTTTAATTCTTGGTTTTGTTCACTCTATTCACTTTAGGATATCAAAAGTTGACACGATACTTTTAGAGCAACCAGATTATCCAAGAATAAAAGGTACAAACTGTGCACATACTGTACATGGGACATTGGACTAGTATTACATCCTAAGCCGTTTGACATGTGCCATGGAAACTAATGACTTATTGCACAAAATATGAACATGATCTCAATCATCAATCAATATCACTAACCCTGATATTGTCCGCTATATGTTTTAACCTGGGAATGTTAATGAGCTGGTTATGAACCTTGCCATTTGTCAAGATCATTTATCGCAGTTATTTCTAGGACAATTAATGGTCCAAACAAAAAAATGATTTCTGCCAGAGTTGCTTCTCTGTTCGCATGGATCATTCTGGCCAGATGCCACAGTCACAATCAACAAAGTTGCATGTACTATAAAGATATGTTAAGAGATTACCGCTCTCAGTAGACAGTGCAGTGAGTGGTAATATTATTTAACACATTCACATATTTCCAGCACACACAACACTGTTGATTGAGGAAGGTGAAAATTCCTGCACTACTATAGAAAGGTTAGGTCTCATCCACCCCCTACCTACTATTAGGCCTTGCTTGAAGCCTAATGATTTATTTTTCCTTGCCATAAACATGCTGGCCAGTGTTTAAATCACAATGTAAAACCTCACCACTTTCCCAATTTCAGCCTTCTTCGTGATCAATGTATATACTGCTATCCCATGACTTCTGAAATGTTTGTGTATATCAAAAGTAGCATGCTGAAACTCTTCAGTTTTCCAATAAAACCTAAAACTATGCTTTACTCTTAATCATTAGAAAAGCAATTTATTATACGTTGATATCAGATTTACCTTATGTGTACTAATGAGCACAACACACACAGGTTGCAGAGTTTTTGAGGTACTGCAGGCTGCAAACTTTTGTGGGCAGAGTTCAACAGGACTGGAGTGGCACCACTACGCAATTTTAGTCCAGCAGTTACCTCACTTATGCCACTTATGAAACTGTCACCAGGAACTGCCTGAATAATCGAACGGTTTTGGGAGACTGACGCACTCGCTAGATTGAGACAGAGCAGTAAGGGGAGTAGCTTGGGGGGGTGCATCTAAAAGATGGCATTACTGAGAGGCTGCTACTTCTCTGAAATTTTCCCATGTTTCATTATTAACGCACGCCATCGCCAAGAGGTTTCCAGAGTGACTGTGCGCAAGTGGGCAATGTCAGCAGCCATCATCCGGACGCCCGGGCTGCTAGGACAGCGCTGATGGTGATGGATAATCCAGCTGATTGTTAAGAGGTATTTACTCTCCCGGCAGCTGCTGCTGCTGCCCTACTCTGCTCTGCTCACAGCACACACACACACACACACACACACACTCACACACACACACAAACACACACACACAAAATAAATCTAAACAATTATAGAAGACTAGCGTTTAGCTCACAGACAGAACCAATCAACATCTAATTAACAAAATTGACCAGACATTCCTCTAGGTGCCTTATACCGCTAGGGCCACATTTGTACACAACCCTTGTTTATTTCCTGGGAAGGACAAGAGAGAGAGGAGAGATGAGATGATAGAAGGAGCTTCTGGTGTGAGAATGTAAAGAGGAGCACATTTGCAGCTGATCGGTGTTGACAGTTTGGGCAGGCAGCGGCCCTCGCTCCCACAGCATCAGTGGCTGGAGAATGGCCTACTGTCACTTCAGCAACTCTTGATCCCACCAATATAAACTGCAAGGCATATTAATGCCCTGAACCAGAGCTTTTATAAATAGCCTTCACTCAAGGACACTTTAGCAGTAGACAGCCTCTCAGAATCGAAACCAAGCCAAACCAAGTCACTAATGCCCAATCAATGCAGCCCTATGGATTCCTTTAAATTCAAAATACAATATTCACTTCGTTAAGTTTCGCCAGTGACCAACAAAATCCATACAACAGTTACCTGAACAATTCCACAAGTAGTCGATTTGCTACTTGAAGGCATGCGAAAACACAAACTTTAAGAACCTCTGCTGTCAAAACTCTTCGTTCTTTCGAAACTATAAGTTGACCAACTTGCCTTGGCTGCCGAATTGCTCATGCGCATCATGTCTGCGTAATTATTCACCATTTCCACAACACAGAAAGGTCAGTGGCTTCTCATTTGCCTTGAGTCAGACCTTTTTGCTTTACAACATCAAAAAGTCCACGCCGCATGCAAATTACTATTGCCTTTCCGAGTTGTCGGGTGGGGGGGGCTTTCAAAAGCATTTTGCTCCTTTTGCCCCTTTCATTTGTATTTACTTGGCGAGGCTCGCGCCAGAGCACGTCCAGGATCTAGACATGCAGAATTAATCCGTAACGAGTCCTGTCTTCTCGGGTCAACCCCTCCACCCCACTCAGCTCCGGCAGGTGGTCAGGGTAATGCAGTCATTAAAATTGATGGGCGAAAACTCAAAGTGGGTTATCTTGTGAGAGAAGAGAAGAAGAACGAGAGACGAGGCAGGAAAAGAAATATGGAAGTAAAAGAAAGTGGCTTTTAAAGACCGCCTTGAAAACCCTCATTCTTTAACATCTTGTTCGACTGTAGTTCCAAACAGGCTTGTATTTGGTTTGTCGTACTTGCCACCCCCACAGCCCCCTCATGCACCAAACAAGGCCTTTGCTGCCACTTTAATTACACACCCTTTTGTGGAGGACTTAAAGAGCTTGCTTTTTCTCTTCATATCTATTCATGGCTGCAATTTCTTCTTTTCTTTTTTCCACAAGGACATGACTGCAGTGTGCTGGGGCAGAACAGCACAGTTGTGACATTCACTTGACTCTTCTTCAGTCTGACAAAACAAAGTCTGGTATTGACTTAGACAAATAACGTCTAGGAACTGAAACATCTTTTTACATTACATTTTTTTTTACATTACATTACATTTGGCAGACGCTTTTGTCCAAAGCGACTTACAATAGTCAAGTACAATGTAAAATAAGTTTAAAGGTAAAAACAACTTTGGATAGGGATAAAAGGAGGTCAAAGGGGAATAATAGGATAGAGGAGTGAAGGAGGGGAAGAAGGAAATGAGGTTAGAAGTAGTTAGTGTGTTAGAGGTGTTAAGAGAGCAAGTGCTCTTTGAAGAGTTCTGTCTTCAGGAGTTTCTTAAAGATAGCGAGAGATTCTCCTGATCTGGTAGTGGAAGGTAGTTTGTTCCACCATTGGGGAACTCTGTATGAGAAAAGTCTGGATTGCTTTGTGTGAATGTTTGGCAAGGAGGTAGCGTAAGCCTTCAGGAGCGAGTGCAGGTAGGAAGGAGCCTGTTCTGTCATCACCTTGTAGGCGATTGTAAGAGCTTTGAATTTGGTAGAGCTTTGAAATTTGAAACTGGTAGCCAATGGAGCTCAATGAGCAGCGGGGTGACATGTGCCCGTTTTGGCTGGTTGAAGACCAGACGTGCTGCTGCGTTCTGGATCATCTTCTTAGGCTTAATGCTGTAGGACCGGAGTGTAATATCCACTGGCACTGAAGTTCTACGCACATCTGGTAGAAGGTTGCACAGAGACTGATCTGTCTGACTGATGGTCATGACTGGATCTGCTCTGTATGTGTCATCACCAAAGAGCAATGAAGTAATGAAACCATCAGTTCCAGTATGACAACAGCCTATACTGAGGAACCAAATTGAAACAAAGCTAGTCCACAGTTTCCACATGTCAGAGGTGACAGCAATGTTGGAATGGCCCACTATCTCCCAGAGCTCTTCCCGCCACAATCAAACTTCATTAGGATAAAAATTGATACGAGCTAGCCAGTCCAGCAGCAGCACAGGCTCCAAAAGAGGGATTCAGGATTTATTAAGTCAGGGTGAAAGGCCACTGTTTCACCTTTCCTTAGGCAGGAGGCCTATGGCGGAAATGGCTGTGGGGGTTGGATAGCTGGTTGTTCCATTCTTCTGGATCAATCTAGGTTCTCCTTTTCCCCATAACAGTTCTCTATCATAACTGAAAATAATGGCTTTACAGTCTGAGGTACCTCAAGGTGGAAGATGTGAGATTGGAGATGGGCTTGGTTTATATGAGTCCTGAGTGAAAAACAGAGGGGCGGTGCAAGTTGCACTCATCAGATGAGGACCACTGTGGGTCACAGTAACATTACACGACGGGGGGCTGGAAGGTGGAGATTATAGGACAGAGCTTGGTCTGACTGATGATCATGAAAGGACCTGCACTCCATTTGACATCACCAAGAACCATAATGGAATTGAAGTGTATGGAATTGAATTTTATGGCTATTATACAATGAAACTCAAAGTTGTCTGCTAAACGCATCCTTGTTCAAAAACAGCGATGGACTGGTAATGTGTGATGTATGCATACCCTTCTGTTAAGCATGTTTTAAGCTTGTTAAGCATGTTTTTGACATTCTAGCATGAGAAGGCTGAATAAGATCTGTATGGTCCATGCAAAATCAGTAGATGGCATGAAAACCTGAGCAAATGTTAGAGGCATGTGTACACTACTATGCACCAAAACATCATGCAGGGTAAATCTAAGAAGGCAAAATCACCATGATTGCATAATTTTTTTTTTAAACACACCCTCAAACCAGTTGCACCACATCAAGTATAAACATGGTTTTAAATGAGTACTTGTCTGCTTTTAATATTTTTTGTCATATTATTATACATTTAGACCCTGTTTACACCTGGCCAAATCATGTGTCTTAAGTTTTTGGAAGTCCAAAAATAGGTCATTTCTAAAACATTTATTGGATACTAATCCAATTCCTCAAAACACCCCAGGAGGTTGACTGAAATGCATTTGGGCCACATTATAGTATTGTGAACACACATGTCTTGCTGAGAAAATTAACAAATTCCACCAATTACACCTGAAACAAGCAAATTCTGAAGAAATCTGATTTAAATCTGACTACCAAGAGAACCTTATCAGCATACAATACAGACACAATTAACATGAAGCGACCAGGTGTAAACATGGCTATAGGTACAAACAAGTGTGGCCTGTACAATAAGTACAGTAATGTTAAATCTTTAACCTTTACAAAACACAACCTAAAATAGGTGTGCCACCTTACAATGTGTAGGAAATCAAATATATAAATATATACAGACACACACACACACAAACACAAACACACATATATATATATATATATATATATATATATATATATGACAATTTGGCCAGGGTCTGATGAAATAGGGCAAATTGTGTAAGGGTTTCAATTTCCTACTCTGGTCCTGAAGGCCACATATAATTTGCCTCGTTTCATCAATCCCTGGCCATGATACTCAGCATATGTAGAAATGGTCATTATCAATCATGTGTTGCTCTGCTTATCTGATATCAGCACTTGTTCCCAGGTCCATATTGACCTCAGCATATCAAACTTAAAACCTAATAGAGAACACAAGTCTCTGCTTGAGACCACATGGTCACTATTGTCCTTAAACAAGGCCGAATGAGAACAGTGTTTACCTCAGCCGGCACATTTACTCGGCATAGGCCAAGGATAGACAGAAGAGGCCACTTCAGGATGAGCTTCAATTAAAAGGCACTCTAGTTTGGATTTACTGCTTAATGGCTGGTTGACATAAGTCATGCAGACCTCGTCCTCCCTCCTCACTTTAACAGAAGGTCAAGAGGGACCACCAAGCAAAGAAACAGCCCACTGAAAGAATCCAGACCTTCCACAGACCAAACAAGCACAGTGCCTGTCAAGGACATGTTTTCTCGCTCTCCAAGCAAGCTGTGAGAGCTCTTTTATGTGTGGACAGGAAACATGGCACAGAGTCTAAGAGTGCTGACCTGGGGTTTTATTTGTTTATCATCATCGGTGCATTAGAGAATATGAATACTGACCCTAAACCAGTAGTTATTGGTGCATTCCTTAAAGAAAGAAAATGTTTTGAGCTCATGTGTAATGTTTTATATAATAAATCACTTTGAGGTTCTGGGTGGCGCAGCAGACCAAGGCATTTACACTAAGGCCTGATAAATGCAAGATTGAATACAGGGTCATGCACCTTTATCCTCAGCAGCCAGAGTCAGAGAGAGCACAATTGGCCTTGCTCTCTCGCAGCATAACAGGTCAAGCACAGGTGTCTGTTGGCCAGTGCATCAGAACTGGGGATCCAGCACTTTTCACAGAATACCCAGAATTGGTTGCCAGGTAATTCTGCAGTGTTGGGAGCATTGCAAGCGAAAAAGGGGAGTCATACTAAGTGGATGTGTTATTTGGATAACCAAATAAAAAAAATAAAAGGGAAATTGGGTAATAAATATTATTTTTTTATTATTTACAGCTTACAGACCAAGCAATGCTTTTGGGACTTACTTTCTTGCACTAAGCAAAAAGTTAAAGCACCATGTATGGGACACACATTATAAAAAAACATGCAAAAAAAATGATATTTTCTGAAAAATGAGAGAATTCTAAATGTGTAATATGCCATGGGCTGCTCCCTTTGGTCCCAATACCTTTTCTAAAATCAGACATGTTTATTGCATGGTTCTACAGCCCAGTGGATGACAGTTGGCAGGACAGTGTGACGGGACACTTGAATTCCTGTAACGTCTCCTTCACCAATTTTGCAGCAACACATTTTTATTGCATTTTTATAGAGGTTACACAAGATATGTTTGTTTCTAAAGAAAAGTTAATGGAACCATTACATTACATATTACTACACAAATATGTCTCTAGTTTCTCCATGTTCTCCTAAAATAGAGCTGTCAAACAAAGACATTCGCAGAAGGTGTTGGGAGGTCTGAAGATGTGTTCTCGTTTTGATATCATGACCAATTCTCATCTGCCGTCTCAAAGTCTCCTCATGTCTGTTGCAAGTTGATTTAAAGACATGGGAAAAAAACAAAAAACAAAATCAAATTAACACACGCATACATACACAGACACACAGACACACAGACAAACACACACACACACAGGCATGCAAATTTAACACAGTCCAAATGGCTCCACAGGTCCTCTACTGTGAGATCTGGGGAGATCGCTCTCTGTTTCACTCCAGCAGTAAGACACAGAGATTCTCTCTCTCTCGTCTGAAAGTTGATCTTATTCCCCGCTCGGCAGAACTGTTAGGAACCGCAGCTCACGCCTCGCTGTTGACTCGGCCAGACCGCATCTACGGCTTGCTCTGTAGTCCCTTTCTTTTCCAAGTTTTCTCCATCCATCCCTCCCTTTTTCCCTCCCTCCTTTCCTCTCTCCCTGTTCCCTCTCCTCACCACTGTGGTCTGGGTGGAAGTGAGCCTGGTGGCGGTGGGGGAAAAGTCGGCGAGGTCTCGCTGGTTTGCTGGAAACTGCTCCAGCGGAGCGCTGTGCCGGGCGAGTCGGCGAGGCTGCAGTAAGTGTGTAGAAGAGAACTGCTCTCCAACAGCAGAGGCTCAGCCATCGCGAGCTGCTAAGGCTTTCTTCATTGGTCGCCTCCGAGAGACGAGTAGCGCTGCGTAGATGCTGCTCAGCCAATCGCAGCGCTTCGAGTGCTGGCTTTTTCATGAATGAGCAACAGCACTAGCAAGGTGTACACACACATTTACTGAAAATACTACTCTCGTTACGCACGTGAAACAAATGGAAGGAAGGTAGAGGTGTTCAGTTTCCAGCAGATACCAGAAAAGAGAGACATAAAAAGACATAGCATCCCTTCAACAGGTCAAAGCAGCAAAACAGATGATTAACCGCAGAAATGTGTGCATACGTAATATCTGGTATTAATTTGCATTCGTTTATCATGCTAACTGACCATGGAAAGAAGAAGAAAAAGAAAAAAAAAGAAAAAGTGAATCACCCTTAAACTTGTTTATCCGTAAGGCCATGCGTCCTGAAACTCCTTTTTGGAACAAGGATGTAGGAACCGTTGGCAGTTAATGTTTACAGGGAGTACTATCTGTTTTATGTAAATCATTATTACAATGCGTCTCTCCATCTCTGGGAGGGTGTAAACGAGCTGGCTTTCTATGAAGTTAATGTCTGGCACAGAACTGGTTTGTTTTTTTCCTGCAACTGTCAGTTTTTCCTTCTGCATTGAGCAACAGTGCCATCTATGGGTGGACATTTAAAGTAGGTGAAGTTACGGTACAGCAGAATTAAACTGCACTTTAAAAGAGCCATTTACAAAAAAAAAAAAAAAAAAATATATATATATATATATATATATATATATATATATATATATATATACATATATATATGTATATATATATATATATATATATATATATATATATATATATAATATATATACTGGAATAATTGGAGCAACATAAATTTCATAAGGCTATAAAACACACTACACATTGCTTACTTGTAGTCTGGAACCCACATTAACCAATAAAACCTTTTAAAGGATATTTTTAATGCTTAAATAGGTAAAAATACATCAGCCATACTACTGTAGTGGCCAAATACATGCAGCATGGTAATTGTGGCATTACACTGTATTTGTATATATATATATTTTTTTTCTCAGCAATGTATCAAAAACAAAACAGCTCTTTAATATCAATGTATTTTGGTTCCATTTAAATGTTGCTGTAATGTCTTATACATTCCAAACATATATATTAATAGTGTAGTGTAAATGTTAAAGGATTGTTTTAACAGTGTATGAAAGACCTATTAGGGGTGTTTTTTGTGTTTGCCTTTACTAATTCTTTGTTTTCATTAAAACTTCAATAAAAAGACTAATACTCAAAATAATACTCACAAAAATAAATCACAAAAAAAACATATCTTTGAACTGCCCAAAATTGTGTTTTTTTTCCATCCTTACAAAAGCCACAAGCCTACTTTTCCCCTCCTTGGTAAATTAAATCTGATGTCATTTATTTCAGGAGAGTAGTAGTCATCTAAGCAACCGTTGGGTACAGAACTGCTTCCATTCAGTGGATGAACAGTGCCACCTGTGGGCCACTAAGCTCACTACATGAGTAGCATAACACCATTCAAGCTCAACAGACAGAGGAATTAAGAATGAACTGAGAGAGATGATGTCCAGAGAAGAGGATGAATGGACATTTGACCTGTTTTTACAGAAGATGGCTGTTTAAGTGTGTGTAGATCAGGTTTAATAAAATAACTATAATGTAGTACAGTTTACTGTCTATTCAAATCAATCAATCATCCCAACTACCTTCCCAAAACTACACTGGCTCTGCTATTAAGGACTTGGGATAAAAACAAGTGGAACACAGGTATTGGAACACATTTTATAAAATCAGATTTCAGACACTTTTATGCAAACAATTCTTTAGTTACTACAGATCAGTCAAAATTAGGCCTTTAACAATAAAATATTTCGCAACTTTTTATTTTATACAACTCTGGGAAAAAAAAGAGACCACTTTAAAATGATTAGTTTCTTTGATTTATCGGATTTTTAAAAATGGAATATAATCAAGATGAAGATGGATTATCACAAGCCATCAAACCAAACTGAACTGCTGGAATATTTGCACCAGAAGTGGCATAAAGTTATCTAAAAGCAGTGTGTAAGACTGGTGGAGGAGAACATGCCAAGATGCATAAAAACCGTGGTTAAAAACCAGGGTTATTCCACCAAATATTGATTTCTAAACTCTTAAAAATCTTTTTTGAACATGAACTTGTTCACTTTAAAAGTTCTGCATTTTTTTTGTTATTTCAGCCATTTCCCATTCTCTGCAAATAAATGCTCTGTGATTTTTTATTTTTTTGGAATTTGGGAGAAATGTTGTCCATAGTTTTTAGAATAAAACAACAATGTTTACTCAAACATATACCTATAAATAGCAAACTTTAGAAAAACTGATTCAGAAACTGAAGTGGTCTCTTAATTGTTTCCAGAGCTGTAATATTTTGGGATATGTATACTTTTTCTTTAGCAATCACATTCCACCCTTTGTGTATGGATTCCCAATTACTGATCCAATGTCACTGTGCAACTAGATAAATATTGATGTTTGATTCTTATATAATAAATTTACATATAAATATACATGAAAACTAAATGTTGATATCAACTGAGTCATTAATTGTGTGCAATGTCTACTGTAGTGTAGTATGACAGGCCCAGTCAAAATGTTTCAATTTAAGTTATTCCACTACTACTGAGGCTAATATATACAACATTCCAGATACAGGAGTCCAAGCAGGGAAATACCATCTAATAAGAATTTATACATGAGGTACAATAACCACAGTCTCCTCAAGTGATGCATCTTGCTTAAAGTAATACATAGTTAATGAGACAATTAGACTCTAATGAGACTCCTGATGCTGGAGGCAAGACGCTGCAGCAGAAATCACAGCTGCTAAAGTCACTTTTCCTCAACACCTCTCTTACAAGACAATGTATGGCAGAATCACAACCAACATTATTCTGATTACTGAATAAAAGGAAGGAAAATGCTGTACAGAGGTTCTGATTCTTTCATGCAAAGAACCTGTGTGTATTCACACATCAGATTAAAGCCATCAATAACACAGAGCATCTGTCATAAGTAAAGTCTAGTGAAACAAAAACTACTGCTTATTTATTTATATTTTTATCTTATATATATTTTATATTATATATATTATTTATCTATTTATCTTATTTATCCCAATATCAATATGAAACACAATAAATTTAAATTCTAAACGAGCTTAAGCTTATTACGTTTTTTTGCAGCTTGATTTGGCTGGCTTTTTTTTTTTTTATCAGAATAAGAAGTAGATTGCTAAGTGTGTTCACTGTGGGCCTTTACCTCACTCTGCCTCCAGCCTAGTTTTGCCATGTGAGCACAGTCTGCCACTATTGCTGCACGCAGATAATGCAGTTTAGGATTGTTGATATACCCAATGTTATCACAGTTCTTTCAACGTGTTTGTTGGAAAAACAATTGAATATGATTTACACTATAGCCCTATCGAATGGTCACAATAAATTTATTTCAATGTATTGTTCAATAACATTAGCAACATCAGCTAATTTTCTTTTTACCTGGATATTGCCTATTCTTAATAATTAAAAATGTATTACAATAAAAAAAAAAGATTGTCCAAAAAAAACGTATCGTGACAGATCTAGTTTATTTTAGAGGATAATAAAACCAAACAAAACTACAAAACTAAAATACGTAAAATATTAAAAGTAGCATGTCTCAGTAGCCATGTATTAGCCTTTGTCTCCACAGACTAAAAATAGAATACTTACTCATGTGAACTATAATAGGGAAAGATAAATAGTGGTGGGAACCAGTTTGTTTAAAAGACGAGCTCTAGCTCAGCTTGTTGAGATTTGGACTAACAGACGTTCTTGCTGTGCTTTAGAAAAATGAGGACAGGAAAACATCACCAAAGTCAAACCACATCTAAATCTTCAAATCATAGATTTCCTGAGCTGTAATTACAGTTATTTTCCTACAATTGAAAAGGAAGAAATAAACAACAGTAGCACAATTAGTCTTCAAGCCATGCACATCCTGTGTGGTAACAAACAATGCTTTAGTGGCAGTCAGACAGACACTGTCTGACTGTGTTTGTAAGAAAGAAACAGAGCAAGAACGAGAGAGAGAGAGAGAGAGAGAGAGAGAGAGAGAGAAAAGAAGAAACTGTGCATAAAATCAGCACCTGCTTTTACTCATTGTGTTAAATTACAGACGGCCAAAAGCAAGTCAATTAAAAAGAATCTGACAGGGCTGCGTGTGTGCACGTCTGCGGGAAGGGGACGGGTGGGTTATTATGAATGTTTAAAATGCACTTACTTTCCCAGTGCATCTGTAGAAAAATGACTAGCTGCTCCCAATAGGAGCCACGCCTGCAGGGTTGGTATTCAAAGGGACACAGCAAATGCTACCTGTGTATTCACTCATCTACACCTACACATACTTGAAATGAGGGTTGAGCATTACAAATGCAAATACAAAAGGTTGATTATAAATAAATAAAAAAATAAAAAAAAATCAGTGTACTATGGATTATCCAAATTCCTCAATATAGACCATCACTAGTTAAATTTACATGTTTCATGTCCCAACACTGCTGTTAAGGCTAATACTGCCTTTGTTTTAGCTATTTTTTGATATAGCTGAGAAATGAATTATACTTGCAGCACCTCTGTTTTGAATGCAAATTATGTTTTGAATGTCCCCAACGGAACATGTGCATCTGTTGACAAGTTAAAGAGAGACAAAACCAGCATCTGCATTTAAAACAGCATGTGGAATTAAGGGGTAGAGTACTACTAGTCTAGGCTTTTATGCCATCTCCCTGTTACAAAGTAGGGGTTAACCATATGGACAAAAATGTGGTGCAAAATAACGCTGTTGGATAGCCTGACACTGATGAAAAACACAATAAACTACAATGAAAAACTACAGTCAGGAGCCACCAGTGCTTTACACATGCATTTCTTGACAAGCTGAAAGACAGATCGGTCATGGAAAAGGGAAAGAAGCATGTGGACTGAGACAGACAACTAATATTACAGGATTTTACACAAACACACCATTCTCTATATTACAGGATAGTGTAGCAGTGATTCTGAAGCAATTATTTTAAGGGAACAATGATACATAATGTTGCTTTAAGTGTTAGTTAATACGAAGTCCACAAAACTATTCATTTGACTTTGTGAGTAGAACATGCTCACCTTAGACACCCTCACACTTGCATGCACACAGACACAGACACACCCTCTATTAAACAAGCCCTAAAAACATCACAAAGGAAACTCATTTGAAACAACATCTTAGACGACACATCATGAAAAAAAAAAAGATAAAAACGAATACCTGAACCACACTTGCACAAATATATACATGCAGCAGGTCCCTCCACCCTGCCTACACACAAACACACACCTCTTCCCTGACAAACCACAAGCTCTTAGCTCTTTACTTCACCCATGACTCATTTCCACTGTCAGAGCAACACTCAGGTCCCATGCAGAGCACAGCTGTGAACTGATCCGGCCTGAGAGGCCAGGGGAGCGCCCAACACAACAGACAGAGGCTGGGGTTTCACAGGTCTGATGTTTTCAGCTGGAGTGACGGAACTACTGCCCCTACAGAGGCCTCTCTGTAGAGTAGGCTAATATTAGTACCACAATTACATCCATATATCCTGCCATCGGTCCATGCATCCATTTTCTTATATGCTTCTTGCTCATCAGGGTTGTGGTGGGTCCGAAACCTACC
The DNA here is from genome assembly GCF_023375975.1 of Astyanax mexicanus. Lineage (NCBI taxonomy): Eukaryota > Metazoa > Chordata > Actinopteri > Characiformes > Acestrorhamphidae > Astyanax > Astyanax mexicanus. The sequence goes on along the minus strand of NC_064413.1, from coordinate 27,321,623 downwards.
AGTAACTACTGGGAGCAAGACAAGAATACTACCTGGACAGGGCTCTACTCCAACACAGGATATTACACACACAGACATTCACTTATTTCACTGATACAGGTAGGTGTAATTCATTCATTCAGCCTACCTAACTTACCTAGAAAGTAAATTGATGTACTATCTAGTAGCTAATATTAGTACTAGATGGTAATCTAACTATCAATCCATCCATCCATCCATTTTCTTGTTTGCTTTGTGCTCAGCAGTGCTGTGTTTTGTCTGCAATCCACCAGAAATTTATTTTAAAGCAGTGACACCTAAGGGGTCAAAGGTCACAAACATTCAATGTTGGTTGTCTACCTTGCTGCATACTTGCACAGATTTCTCCAGATTCTCTGAACCTTTTGATGATTTTATCGACTGTAGATGATGAAATCCCTAAATTCCTTCCAATTGCACGTTGAGAAATGTTGTTCTTAAACTGTTAGACTATTTGTGCACAAAGTGGTGAACCTCGCTCAATTCTTGCTTGTGAACGATTGAGTCTTTCAGAAATGTTTCTTCATACCCAATCATGACGCTCACCTTTTCCCAAAGGTGATGCCTTTTCCTATGAAGGTGTTTTTCGGTCAATCCTCAACTTTTTCAGTTTTTTGTTGCCCCTGTCCCAACATCTTTAGAACGTGTTCCAGACATAATTTTCAAAATGTGAATATTTACAAAAACAATAAAGGTAATCCGTTTGAACATTAAATCTCTTGTTTTTGCTGTGTACTAAATTTGAATATAAGTTGAAAAAAAATTGCAAATTATCGTATTCTGTTTTATTTCTTTTATACAGTGTCAGACAGTGGTTCATTTTGTGTCATGTTTAAACCCTGACCACTAGATAGCTGTATTTTACTCTGTAATAACATCACACTGTTATAATACCATGAAAAGTTTTTTTACTTTTAAGTTTTTTGCTTTTAAACAAATTCAACATATTGCCTTACTTTTAGTAGCGCAATATATTAAAATATATTTTACTGTAACCCCTGTTAAACAATATGCATCGTGTCACTGAAGTATTAAAATATACAGCCCTATTCAACATAGAGCCACAAATACATGAAAAGGTCCCAGTGAAGTCATAGTTACTGGTTTACATACAGTATCAAACTGTGCTTCAACAGTGTTCAAATTCACAATACATTATCACAGTTGCTCAGTCAATATCCTAGAAATCTAGCACCCTACAGAGTTTAGCTCCATCTCTAATCTAACACACCTGACTCAAGTATTTCAGGGCTTTAAGGACTTCTGAACATTAGAGCCAGCTGCGTTGGTTCTGAGTAGAGCTCCAGGAACCCTGTCCTAAAAACAGACAGGGCAGTGCTGAAGCAATGTGTAATATGCTGGCCTCACACCTTTCTGTTTTTGGCACACATGTAGAGCTCAATGTAAGGGCACTAGATCGTAACAATTTTCAGCCAAAAAAGTCAAAACAGTACTGATCAGATCTCGATTTTCAGCTAGACGGTGTATTCCATGTTTTGGACACGGCAAATGTAAGCATATCAGTATGTTAACTGATCATTTAAGTTGTGTGGTGTACAATACATATACAAATACAGTACAATACCATTTCCTGATCAGTCATGTCAGTGTATACAGCTCTGGAAAAAAAATAAGAGACCACTTAAAAATTATAATTTTCTTTGATTTTACCAAATTGAAAACCATTGGAATATAATCAAGAAGAAGATGGATGATCACAAGCCATTAAACCAAGCTGAACTGCTTGAATTTCTGCACCAGGAGTGGCATAAAGTTATCTAAAAGCAGTGTGTAAGACTAGTGGAGGAGAACATTCCAAGCTGCATGAAAACTTATTAAAAACAGGGTTATTCCATTAAATATTGATTTCTGAACTCTTAAAACTTTATGAATATGAACTTGTTTTCTTTGCATTATTTGAGGTCTGAAAGCTCTGCATCTTTTTTGGTTATTTTAGCCATTTCTCATTTTCTGCAAATTAATGTTGTCTGTAGTTTATAGAATAAAACAACAATGTTTATTTTACTCAAAGATATACCTATAAATAGCAAAATCAGAGAAACTGATTCAGAAATTTGAGTGGTCTCTTATTTTTTCCAGAGCTGTATACACACACAGTATAAATATATTTTGTTGTAGTCACAAGCTACTAAAAACATATCCTTAACAGAACCTCCGTAATGACAGTTCAGCACACTTTTTTTCTTGATGGTGTACATAGACTTACATTTCTATTGTTTGCCAGCTTTTCAGCTTCAGTGCAAAACTGAAAAAGCAAACCCAAGATACAATCTTGCTTAACTTACAGTTTGGTAAATAGAAAATTGTGCAATCATTAAAGAACTCCTTTAAAAATAGTTCAAGATGTCTATTTTTTTATTACATTTAATGCAGCTGAGCTTAGAATACCATGCACACTCAAACCTAAAAATGACTATGAAACCATTCTGCTCTTAAAAAGCACAAATCAGCACATTCTGTTTTCCATCAGGGACATAATTCTCTGTTTACCTCATTTCTTGATGAACTCAATCCCTAGCACTTAAGAAAAAGGTCAAAGTGCTTTGAGTTTCCTGAGGACAGAGCTAAACACCACAAGCCAACACACACCAGCTGAGAAAGCTGTTAAAACACCCTGCCTATTGGACTGAGTCTCATGTAATTCAAGGCAGCTGCGGACTGTAGCTGCATTCGGCCTAAAATATCTCCAGATAATTACTGTCATCTGGACCCGTGGCCCTGCAGGAGAACAGAGAGCATGGACAACATTACTGTCCAAATAAGTGAGTGATTGTTGTGTTTATAACCACATTACTAAGGTTGATTTTTTTCAGCTTGGTCGGGTCAGTCTGATCAGTTATTCTGACATATCGATAACAAGTGTCAAAGTTAAGGAAATCACCACAAAGGAGATAAAAGGCTAAATTTGTATAATGTGTTCCATATATACACCCTAAAACACACACTTCTCATTCATTCAGCATCATACCAAGCTCGGTCAGCCTGGTTCACTTGTTTAGGCTGCATTTAGCTTTGAATATCTGATTTACACAAGCACACAGCCAGCCAGATGACCCGGTGCACCCGAGTCGCTCCTGCAGCCAGTTTACTTTCACAGAGCCAGGCTGATGGCTACCAGATGTCCAGCCTGAGAGGCCAGGGCCCAAGCGCTAACACAACGGGGGCCTTGTGTCTCTTGTAGCAGTTAAGGAGCAGGCAAGGAGCTGTTGGTTAACTCCTGCTGGGAGTGGGATAACAGAGACAGAGTGAGACAGAGGAAAAAAAAAAAAGAGAGAGAGCTTACTGAAGTCCCATAGAAATAACACCAGCAGAGCCAGAGCAAGTAAGTGTTAGCTCGGGCAATTCCCAGCACTGAGCAACCAGCCCACATTCAAGATTATCAGCTCACCACCTCTGCACTGTCCAACCATGGACAACTTTTCCTTTACTGAACATATAGTCACCGGGTAGAGAAACACATCATCTGAACATTATTTACAGCTGTGAATCATATGTACAGTACGAATCTGAGTTAGGACTAAAAAGCTCACCACCAAATAATTTAATTGATTGAAATACTGTTTTAATGTGATTTTCAAAAAAAACAAAAAAAAAAAAGTTAATCAATATTATACACCTTAACATTCAGAACCTGCCAGAGGAGGTCTCAGTAGATAGGATTGTGCTTCTGTCAAGAAACGTGCAATGAACTCTTATGTGGCAGGAATTTTTATATTTTTTTATTTTTCCTTAACTGAAATATAAGGTGGTTATATTTGCACCTTGTTCAATATAAAAGCTGCAAGTAAAGTTTATGGGAGCTGCTGTTGGCTATTCTTTGTTGGCTAAAGAACAGCTAATATAACATTTGCAAATCGAGAATCACTCATATATCTGAAGAATATCAAGATTAAACTTTTTTCAGTATTGCCCGGACAGTAGTCAGAGTTCAAACACAACACCATCTTAACTCCTGACTGACACCAACCTTCACATTTAAACTAATAATTAAAAATCAATACTGTGTTTCTAAAAATCAATACATCATTGGAAAACAAAATATTTTTATTTTAATATGTTTTTACAGCCTATTTACATTGTGTGAAAATGTCATGACAAATGGATCAATAGAAATGCTCCAAATCCATTTTACACTGACTTCCATTGAAAGCAATTCTTTCAATAAATTATTTACTTCCACTTGTACAGTGTTTGTTTTGGAGATACATATTGCAATAATATAACAGCCATTTTCAATATATTACTGTCTAACCTTTATAGTCAATCTACAGTATAAAAGAGATTTCAAACCATGTCTGTAATGTGCATGCCTGCATATATTTCCACTCACCTCCTTTCACCTCATCCAGTATAAACATTATGACAGTATGTCGTATCCTCTGTTTAATAACCCTGTCACATCCTCTGTTTAATCGATAATCTAGTCTGAATAATATTCCTTCAATTCAAATTCAAAGATGCACTCCAGTAGAAAACACATCAATGACACTCAAATCTTTCACATTTCCAAATGGGGGGGGGGGGGGGGGGGGGGAGGGTTGTACAGTATGTGACAAGTAATGGTTGAGACGAGCAATATAACATGGGCGGTGTCCTAAAACCCAAAGACAACACATGTAGAAATGACTAGATCATTTGAAGCTCTACTTGTGTTGTGTATTCTATTACTCAGCAGCGTAAACCTTGTAATTGACCAGTCTATACATCTTTCATTTTCCGATAAGCCACTAGAATAATAATAACATCCTTTAATACTAATTCTATGGAAATGTTGTTAGTGCCAAGTTTGCAGTTTGGTACAAATCACATTTACTGCCAACAAAAAACAAAAAAAGATGTGTTTTAGATGTTTTCGAGATCAGCACCATCATCATAGTCACTGTCAATGATGACAGCAGCAACAACCACCACCACAAGTGTTCATTGGAAATCCTTTGCAGTAAAGTATGAAAAAAAAAAAACTATTTATAATTATGTTTATCCAATGACTAACAGAGCATGTGGAAATGGAGGGAATGTAAAAAAAATAAACAAATAAATAATTTATAAAACAAAATTGCTAATGCAATATTTTTGGTTTAACCCATCAAAAGCAGAAAGTCCTTGTTCATATACTTATGAATCCAAGTATAATCTGCACAGCAGAAATAGTCAGACTGCCAGGCTGCACAAACTATAAAAATACACACAGATCTAAACTATTATACTGCTGTAAATGCTGGCAATGACTTCACAACATCTTTGTTTAAAAAAGGTTAGACTGACATCTAGTGGCTTTCAGTAAAACTGACAAGCCTCTTCTAATAGTTTGCCTGATTATATTTTACTGTTATTTAAATATTTCTAGTCTATTCTGATGTTTAGACTCTGCTTAAACAGAGCTAAATCAACTCATTATCCTCTTTTTTGTTAGAGCTTAAAATTTTATTTGACTGAAACTCACAAAACGCAGAACTGTACATAAATGTGTAAACATTTTCATAGGTAATCATCTTATAATGAATTTATACTTTGATTACAGTAAAATACAGAAAAATATGCAGCTGGTTTTACCATTAATCCAAACAACTTATCTCCTGTAAGAGCTCACGAGTCATTTCAGACCTTTGAATTACTGTCAGAATCTCCACCAGAGATAGTCCTGTCACCCTCAAAGATTTTACAAAGACCAAGCAACCTATGACTGAATCTCTACAGCGCTGGCTCCAGCCACATCAACTTAGTTTAGTTTGATCTGTTTCTATCATGACCTGTCAGAAAAGGTTTAGCATGGAAGCACATCAGCCTAAGTTGGTCTTTCAGGTATTGGGTAACAGCGTTTAAACTAGCTAAAAAGAGGGAGCCTTTGAAATAAACTTGCAATTTATAAGGATTTATAAGTCTTTACACATATGGAGACCACCTCCTATTTTCCCACCTAACCGGTAAATCGGTTGGTGTTGACAGTACGAACATAAACGCTTACAGCCTTTACAGTAAAAAAAACTTAAGTATCCTTGATCAAATTAACCACTTTAAACTCCCAATACCTTTATAAAAAATATCACTTAACAGTAATAAAAACCCATTCAGATCAATGAATGAAAAACTGACATATCTTCTAGTCTTTAACAATGTAGTTAGCAGAACACACACAGTTTCACTTGCCCACATTTGCAGATAGGTATTCACTGGCTTTCATAATGCAAGGTTGGGAGGAGTGTGTGTGTGTCTACACAGGTACCTGTCATTTTGTAGCCGCCTGCTGCCAGCTGTCCAGCCATGTACTCTCCATCTGAGTTATTGTGTGAGCAGCCCCATGTCCTCACCCACACCTTTTGTGTACCCGGGATCACACTGTAAAAAGAAAACATTTAAAATTTCACCAACACACTGCAGCCATATAAAAATGACATAATTTGAGAAACACCTTTGCAAACATACAGCAGAATACAGAATACATACATATCTGCGTAACACAAACAGTAAAAGACTAGACTGACAAAGACTGACAAAAAAGAAACAACATTGTGGCTTATTCACTCTTTTTTGATGTATATTAGGCATTTACATACATGCGTTTTTTTTTTTTTTTTCATGACTATATACATTGTAGATTCTCACTGAAGGCATCAAAACTATGAATGAACACCTATGGAGTTATGTACTTAACAAAAAAGGTGAAATAACTGAAAACATGTTTTATATTCTAGTTTCTTCAAAAAAGCCATTGCTCTGATTGCTGCTTTGCACACTCTTGGCATTCTCTCAATGAGCTTCAAGAGGTAGTATCCGGAAATGGTTTTCAGGTGTGCCTTATCAGGGTTAATTAGTGGAATTTCTTGCTTTGTCATTGGGGTTGGGATCATCAGTTTTGTTGTGCAGAAGTCAGGTTACTACACAGCCAACAGCCCTATTGGAAAACTGTTAAAATTCATATTATGGCAAGAAGCAATCAGCTAACTAAAGAACAAATGAGTGGCCATCATTACTTACATCATTACAACAGAGCAAACAGTCATTCATAAAGCCCCTAAAACATTGACATAGTAAAAATAGTTTTGGCTAGAAGATATCTCTAAAACAGTGAGGTTTGTGGTAAGATGTGATGAAAGATTATTTCATTTAAATGTAACTAACAAAGGCTTGGTTATGCAATAACTTTATTTCATTTAAGCAATAATACACGAGAGGGAGTACTATAATGTGTAATATTGACACTGCTGTGCTGTGGTCGTATGCACGAGGCTGCAGTGCCAATATTACACGTTGTAGAACAAACCTCAAGTAAGTTAAAGAGGATGAGAAAAAATAATCCGTTTGGTTATAAAGTTTATCTGAGAGTTAAAACAGTTTCATTGCTGCCCTGTTCGTAGCTGCGCTGTTTGGCCTGTAAGAGCTGCATCGTTGCTTGGTTACCTGTATTTGGCTGAGTAACACATGGAAAGCTTTGATAACAGTGCATTACTGGCTGATAACAGCACTCACAAAACGCCTGTCAGCCAATCACACTGCAGGGTCGGAACTAACTGTGGTATAATGAACAATATAATGCCCCAGAAATAATTGTGATTAACAACATTATTGTCAATTTGTGACAATTGCATGCCTCTTAAAAATGATAAGCAGTTGCACACTTTTAATGAACGAATGAAAAACAGTAAAATATAAATATAAATTATAACTAAAAAAGTAACACGTTGAACAAAGTCAGCATACGTCCTCTTTTATCCCATTGGGATCTCCTCACTATAAAAAAACAAGGGTAATATTCAGGTAATCAAAAATGATTAAGGTCATGTCCATACACAGACCACTGACAGCAGGTATATACGCTGTAGGATGTGCTGCATCTGCAGTGGACTCCCTTACAACTGACAGGAGTTTTAAAAGATCTGATCCTAACATTTTGGTGTTAAACAATTCGTGGGATCTTCATAGGTCTAGTAGAAAGCTGATTTGACAGCAACGATTTTGCTCTGAAACATACCTCACTTTAGAACAAATATTATGAAACATATATTCAAAATATTATGCAGGCATGCACTAGAGTTAAGTCCCACCTGTCCGCCTGCAGCTCTTCACCAGGTAGATGCTCCTTTCGCTTCCGTACCCGGGGAACAACGCTCTGCCTGGAGAACTGACGCTGGTGGGCGGTTGGGTCATGGCTGGATGCTATGTCCTCAATATCATCAACGAAGGGGTCACACGAAGAAGGCATGCTGGATCTATTCTTGTGTGAGAAAAAATTCTTACATTCAGGTTAGGCCAAAAAGAGCTGTACATTGGGTTAGCTAACATAGCTTATAAACTTAAACCAGATTAACATATCTACTACATTAAAACGTCTAAAACACTTATATTCTTATATTATATATTAAATACTACACATAAAAATAGAGGGACTTCAGAGGGTTCTTTAGGTGATTCCGGTCCTGCGGCCAAATGTGGGCTGCAGTCATTCGAGAATAGACAGTAAGAACCGGTGAGTCCAAGAGAGCTACAGGTATACTATTCAAAAGATTTGTTGCAAATTGAGCCAACACAAACACTTCTCAAAGTGTATATTATTTTAAAGAATTACTTCTATGCTCCAGCTTTACCATTTTTAAGTGACTGACCCCACTAATATAATTTATTTTTAACAATCTAATGCTAATATTTCTTAAAAAGAACTCAAACACTGAAATGCATCCAGTAATAGTCTTAGCAAAAATATTTGTAGTTTAAGCAGTTAAAGTAATGCTGTTGTTTTTGTTTTTATTAAAGCGCCACAATCAGGCTTATTGTTTGTTTGTTCCAGACAGGTATCCCTTATACACCATGGGTGTAGCAGCCTGGCAGTGCTATCAGAGAGTGGTACAGGTGTGAGACAGGTTCTCCAGTATTTGTTAACCTTATCCTCCTCATTCTCTCATCTCCCACCACCTCCATTGGGCCAATATGACAACCCAATACATGGCTGGACTTCCTGATGATTTTCAGTCTTTTCCTGTCAGTGTTGGAGATGCTGCTGCTTCAGTTAACCTCTCCATAAATGATGTTTGATGCCACCACTGTATCGAAGAAAGTTGTCAGAAATGTTCCCTGCATGCCAAAAGACCACAGGCACCAGAGGAGAGTATTTGGACCTGCGCAAGTCCACCAACAGCTCTTTGTTTTTTCATGTGTTAGTCTGCAGGCTCTCAGATCTCTGTACTCATGAAACTAGCTTTAAAATATCTGGGGTTTACACTAGTTTGTCTAAATGGGCTTATTGTAGTCTAACCAACATTTTTTTATTGTCCTCACATTGGAAAAACAAGCTGTGCTGGGTCTCTAGTGTGCAACTGCATGGATTATGATTGGGAACTGCATGGATTTCCCCAGGTGGGTTTTGTAAACAGTCTTAGGAAAAATATTTGTAGTTTAAGCAGTTAAAGTAATGCTGTTGTTTTTGTTTTTAATAAAGCGCCACAATCAGGCTTATTGTTTGTTTGTTCCAACAAGATCTAAAAGATGGAGCCTCTCACGATGATAGTAGGGGAGAACCCTGGTTTCAAGCATTTAATAAAAGTACTCGAGCCCCGTTACAACATTTTATTCCAAAGGACAAAACATGCTTATAATAAAGTTCCATTGTTATTATAAAGTCAACAAACGGTGAGGCTTTACAGAATGCCCAGCCTCTTTATTTTCCCACCAACCGTAGCGAAAACGTACCTAAAACGTACTAAACCGTGGGGTTTATACCGAGGTGTGTAATTTTCTGTACCGTTACACCCCTACTATCTATCTATCTATCTATCTATCTATCTATCTATCTATCTATCTATCTATCACAGAGTCTCACTCTGGCAGTTGTATCTGTATCGGGTGAAGTTTTGGATCATAAAGTCCCCCTGGTCTAAAATGTGTCTGAACTCAGACAGGGCGCGTTTTCAGTTCAGAGACATGGACCTGCTGGTTAGCTCAGGGGCTAATCTGTTAGCACGCTGAACCCGCGTGTCACTTCAAAACAAACCGTCTAAACCCGCAACAAACTGTAAAAGCACTTACTGTATGAAGAGCAGCCCGCAGGAGAGCACAGGGAGATCTCAGTTCAGCAGCAGACCAAACACTGACTCTCTCAGCTCGGCTGTGGTTTTATGTTTTTAGGTTTTTATCTAAACACTCAGGCTAGACAGCAAAATAGTTCACCAAACGAGGCTACGGCAAGAGCGAAAGGACAAATAAGCTTTTTCACATCGACTTGCTGGGCCAATCGAAAGCGTGCGCTCTTAGTATTCCACTGTTATGTACACGCGCATCTCAAAAAATGATAATATCATTGAAAAGTTACTTTATTTCAGTATATTCAGTTCAAAATGTGAAACTCATATATTATACAGATGTATTACATACCGAGTGATCTATTTTAAGCGTTTATATCTTTTATTGTTAATGATTATGGCCACTGAAAACTCCAAAAAATCAGTGTCAGAAAAAAAATCACAAAATTTAAATATTAGTTAGTGTTTATGGCAGTGTGCGCCAAGTCCTGCTGGAAAATGAAATCCGCATGAAGCATGAAATGCTGTAAGATTTTCTGGAAAAACACTGCACTGACTGGACTTGATATAACACAGTGGACCAACACCAGCAGATGACATGTCTCTCCAAACCATCACTGATCACGATAATCATCATCACTGATGATTTGATTATTCAAATAATGAAAAAACTCTGAATTTAACATGTGTCCAAACTTTTGCCTGATAGTGTGCATCATAATCAAGAATCCCATAGGAACTCAGATCTTTCTAGGAGTGCTTGGAAAAAAAGCACAAAGTTTTAATTAATCACCAGTTTTTACATAAGCTCCAACTTCAAATCAATTTAAATAAATGACCGCAATCAGAAAAAAAAGTGCACACCATTGCAATACAATAATATGCCTTATAAGTGTGACCATTTTCTTCATGACAAATGTTTATTTTATGACAGATACAAATACACAGTATTTTACTGTTTTATATTGAGAGGCAATAACACAGTAGCACACTTTGTACCTAATCAAACATAAAAAAACAAATCCTAATGCAGCTAATGCCTAATAGAACATTACAAATAATTATTAAAATCATCAGTGTGTTCTGTAAAGTTTTGGATACCCTAAGCATAGTAAATGCCCAGATTTAGGAAAATAGGCCAGGGGAATGTTACCATCAGTAATTACTCCGTCAGCTAAATGAAATGTATTTACTATTAATTAAATGTATTATGGGCCTGTAGCCTGCTGCTAACCCTGATTAGCACTTCTGGAGCGGTTAGCTGCTAATGCTAATGCTCCAGCCTAGTGCTGCAGAAATTCAGGAATCTAAGCTTACTGAAAATAGCGCTAAAAAAGCACTTTACTCACCCAAATAAACAGTTTTCAGGAGAGAAATCTGTGTAGATTAACATCCAACATCCTACCCCCCCACAACCCTCCAGCGGTGAGACCTGCTAAAGTAGAAGTTCCTTATAGTGTCTTTTTAAAATGTGTCTTATAATCTTTATATAGATAGGCGTTTATTGATAGTGCGCCTTTTTTATTCTTACTATCTCAGAAGTGTTTTGTAGTCATAGCATGGCTCAAACCTTGTTTAAAGGCTGTGTTTACTCTTGTGTTCCCAACTTTTGTCTTAAGTTTCATGTATAGATATACAGATAAAATACAGTGATCAAACAGACAACATGACAAATTATTTTAAACATCCGCATAGTTTTATTTACTTGTGTTTTGTTTTTCGTGCCAAAGCCTCAAGGTTGGCCGGCCCACCCCAAACAGTCCCAAATATATCTTTTTCAGTTCTCAGGGCCTCCTCCAAGGGAAGCTCTCTTCCAGACACCACCACTTTCTTCACAGCCCTGATTACTGGAGCCGATCCCTTTGTGAACTGACTCAGCCACTTTTCTGCCTCCATTAGGGAATTTTCTGAAGCAAGGGATAAACTCAGCACCTCATCAACTAGTCCAATTTGCCTTCCCAACTGTGGATCAACTTTCTTTGCACCAGCAAGCAGTTGTAGGGCATTCTGGCTTCCAACGATCTGGACAAGCCTTGCAGCACCACCCCATCCAGGCACCAAGCCCATGTGTTTATGGACAAACTGGATCACAGCATCAGATGTCATCAATCTGCCAGCAGAAACATGTTTTTTTCATTGTCAGTACAACCAGGAACAGCTTCATATCTGATCATACTACTGTCACATACACTCTATGTCCAAAGTGAATATCAAAGTGATAAAATCAGTGGTATTAATAAAGTATCTGTTAAACTGGGGTTTGATTCCTGGTCTTTCTGGAATAAAAGTGTTAGCTGAATGCTATAAATAAAAATGTAAATGGGTATTTTTACCTGAAGTCACAGGCAGTAGTGAGTTCTGCACCTCCACCCAATGCCTTTCCTTCAACTAGAGCCACAGAGATGAGAGGCAACCTAAACTAAGAGACAAAGGTAAGTTTTGATATAACGTTTAGTCCTATTTCTGGAAAAAAAAAAAAACATGACGTAGACCCACCTAAGCAGTCTTGTTAGAGTCTTCTGCATAAACATGCACATTTTCATACCATCCTAAAAGGATGAAAAAAAATATGGTATTAGCTCATGAACCACTGTTGCACAGAGCAGGGTTTTTGTTATATTACACAACTATACTTTTTAATTGATTCAACAGGAAATTGCCAAATTCTACCTGGCTGCTACACTCCACACAGTACATAGAACTAGTAGCAAGTCCAATGACTTTTGCCAAGTCCCATGGTTCTAATGAATGACCTGCATTGAATCGCCCGTCTGTTTAGCATGTATTACATTTACAAACATAACGCTGTGGTTTGAGGAATTTTAAATGATCACACACTTCATAATAGGAATGTCCCATCCATCTGGCACCCACTATTAGACCTTGCACGCTAACTTGCCAGAAAGAGCTTTCCTCTAAATGCATTGGCTCTGCCTTCTGTAAGATTTCCAACACGCTGGTGCTCTGCTTGTTCCATTACTCAGAAACATGGATGCAAAAACGTGTACAGACAGAAATTCCTGCATATGTGTGTATAAAAATGTGCATGCATGGAAAAAATATGGATATCTAAGATACTATACAAATGTAATTCATCAATACCAAAAATGCAAAGGTGTCAAAAGCATTCAAATTCATTACTCTGGTAGAAATATAGATTTTTAATTCATTTTAGTACAATAAAAATATATTAAAGAAGTCCTTGCAGGAGTGTGATGCATCATAAGCAGGTGTGATGGATCACGCACCAATATATAAACTAACAGGGTATCAGAATGTTATATGTTTATATTTCTCATCCGACCACAATTGAATTCACTCTATCAGAATTGAGTAATTTATCTGAATATATTTTTTTTAACAATGAAAAGTCGGAATTAAAACATGCTAAAATAAAATAGGAGTAACAAATCTGTTTTTAAAATGTAAGGAATAGAAAAGACAGATAACTGTGTGAAAATGTAAGAAGTAGAAGTAAAAAGTTGAAAAAAGTAAAATAATTACTCCAGTAAAGCATAGATAACCAAAACCTCTACTTAAGTAAAGTAACAAAGTACTTGCATTTAGTTACTTGAAACCTTTGCTAAAATGCTTTTAATCAAGTTCTCAATCTTAGAACTCTGCAGTGAGATATATGAATATAGATATATAATATAGATATATGAACACTACTTATCAGGTACAATGCTGGTTATGTAGATATCAGTTACTTAAGGATTATACCTCTGGTTTGGATGTTGCTCTGACTGCATTCAGATCAGATCCCGAGCAGAATGTTCCTGCTGATCCTTTGACAATAAGGCCTTTTCCTTCTGTCCATGTCTCTAACTCACTCACTCGCTCCTCCAGTTCTATCATCATACTTCCTGCAAAAGAGACAGCAGGACAATACTGAACAGATACACAATGCTGAATATTCCAGCTCACAATAGTAGTTAAGATCAAATGGCATGTCACACTATGTACCTGAGAAGGCATTCATGAGGGCAGGATTATTGACTGTCATCACTGCAATGCCTGACTCCTGCTTCTGAAGATCTATAGACCCTCCTGAAAACTGCCGGAGTTTCTGTCGAATCTCTTCCTCCTGAGGGTTACTAGTGTTTGAGCTGAACGCGCTGCTCTGCTTAAAAAACCTTCCCAATGCATTGCGTGTGTTCTGGAGTGGACGACCAGCAGCACAGAGAGCCATTCTGCTGTCTCAACTAAAGAGACAGAAGAAAAAAGCCAGAAAGTCACCTATATAAAGAAATACAATAAGAAATAAAATATATGCACATTCATACAATTATATGACATTTGTATCTCTTTTAAAAAAAAATGGATCAGCAGTAATGCTCCAAAATCTAAAACTCTAATACAGGGTTGAACAGTACAGCGAAATGCTGTTAGGCTAATTCTGTAGTGGAGTATAGATAAGGATGTGGTACAATAGTCTAAGCACAACGTATAATATGATAAAGAGGAAAAATAAAACATGCAAAAATAATCCAAAGGCTAAATTAATAGTAAAATTGAAACTATGTTTTTGTATGTTAATGGCAGCATACAGGAAGTTCAGGGGTGTATACTGATGTAAACCAATCTGGTGTTGTAAAAAGCATCACTTAATTAAACTAGAAAAGTGCATTTCCTGAAGCAAACGCAGTGCATCTGCTCCATCCGCTCACTATGGTGGTTGCCAAGAGGTTGCTAGGTAGGTGCTAAAATGATTGCTAAGGTGTTTCCCGGAGGTTGTTAAGGTGTTGCTGTGGTATCCGTGGGGGTTACTATGGTGTAGCTATGGTGTCTGTGGTAGTTGCTAAGATGTTGATAAGCGGTTGCTATGGTATCTGTGAAGGTTGCTATGTTGTTGCTATGGTATCCGTGGTGATTCCTAGGTGGCTGCTATGTTGTTTCTAAGTGGTTGCTAAGGTGTTGCTATGGTATCCATGGTGATTGCTAGGTGGTTGCTATGTTGTTTATAAGTGGTTGCTAAGTTGTTGCTAATGTGTTGCTAGGTGGTTGCTGTGGCGTTTCTAAGTGGTTGCTAGGGTGTTGTTAGGCGGTTGCTAAGTAGCATATTTGCATAAATCAGATTATAAAGTGTTTTGGGCAAAAAAATTGGCAAAAAACGGCCAAACCGTACGTCCGATCAAAAAGCTTTGCAATGCGCGATCTTTAGAAGATATAAAGTGACAGACAGACAGAAAGTCAGACAGACAGACATTCCCTCTGCAGGAACTGTCTCCGTGCTGATCATCACTCTATCAGGAGGAAGAACAGTAGCTGTGTACACTGTAGACCAGAAGTCAGTGTCGAATTATATAAATTAGGAACAGAGATGAAATGTCTCAGGCAGTTTAAACAGTAAAATAAAGAGATCAGGAGTTTAGGTGTGTGTTTTATAGGAGTGTGAGGACTGGGACTCTGGTCATAAAAAGCCAAACTCTTCCAGATACGCGCTTTAAACTCGACACGCAAAAACGTCTTTAAAACATACATCGGACTGCATTTCAGTCACATGTATCAATACAGCCCATAAAGTACAGAAACTACACAAACTACTACTGACCTGCAGGACCCGCTCAGTGTCGCCTCTTCATCAGTCCTCCGGAAACTGCAGTGCTGAACTTCAGTTCCTCTGTCAGCAGAGTCAGAAATCACTGTGTGATAAACTAAAGCCTACATCTCCTGCAGCCCTTCAGTCAGAAATAATAACACGTCCCTGACTGCACTTCTCATCATTAAAATTTAATAATAGAGACATTGATGCGTTTAAACAATTAAAAAATAATGAAATAAAATAAAAATCGCGCGTCACTTAGGTCACTAGATGGCACCAAACACCAGCTCTAACTACAGGTTGCGACTTTGGGTTTCAAAGGGCAGGCAGTCAGGCCTGCTTCTAAAGGGCATTTTTCTACAGGTCTGTCCTTGTTCATGTGCTGCTCTACAGTGAACTGAAAGCCAAAACACACAAAAGGACTGAATTACACTGTAGAAATATATAAACGTCCTGGATGCCAGTGATTCTCAGTAACGGTCCTTAAGGCATATTTTAATGTTTTTATTTCTTTAACACACCCATTCTACTCGATGGCATGGTGTTGCCCCAAGGCAATTACCATTATTTTTGTTTATTACACTATTTTATACCATACTCTAATTTTTTAAATATTTTTTTCTTAAAAATAAATCTAATGTAAGAGGCCATGTCTCCACACAACACAATGAGGCATGCAAGTCATGAATAGCAATATTAAAAACATATATTCTTCTTGTATATTTAGTTAAATAGTTTTATAAACATTATGCATGTAGACCTCCTTTGTTGAAGCAATCCTGATAAAATAGTGAATCTCATATTTAATCCAGGAGACTCCCTTCCCCTCATTTTTTAATTCTTCCCTACCCTTCCCTTCCACATCTGATTCAAAAGTTTAATATATCGACAGGGGCTTCCAAGTTCACAAAAAATGCAGTGAATTTATTTTTTCTCCCCAAAAATATTTTCTTCAATTCATGCCATAGAGGTTAAAAATTGGCTTAGTTATATTAGGTTGGAAGCAGAGAACAGAAAACACTAAAAGTGCAGGACAGTGGGCCTTCAGGACCAGCGTTTATGGCTTTATGACTTTAAAAGATTAGCTAGAGCTTACTAGAACACTTATAATAACAAAAGAGCTAGAATACCTGTTCTAGACTTACATTCCCCAGACTTATCCTTATGTTCTCTTCTGGTCTATATCTAGGCCTGTCACGATAACTATTTTTGTGACAATATCTTGTCCCAGACATTATTGCAATAAACAATATTATTATTTATTATTTTAACAAAATATTATGCCTCTAATATAATGATAATAATACAATCGATATAATACAATTCCATATATTGTACAGTGAATAGATAATGTAACTATTTTACAGGCCTATATATTTTATAAAATACAAAAAATAAGGCAGATGCTATTTGCACTAAATGTAAATAACAGCATTCTATTAATAACTCTCAGTGTAACATCACACTATTGACAACAATTATGTTGTTAGGTACACTCATTGGCGTAGAAACCGGGGGGATATCAGACATATGTGGAGTTGTCCCTCCCAAAAATAATATGTTTCTTTTTTATTGTTTTTTACGAGACAGTGTAGCTTAGAACAGCATCTTGGGTATTTTAATTTTCTAAGTAAAGTCAAAGCCAAGAAGATGTGGGTGCACACTCCCAAGAGAGGGTGCTTGTCCTGACAGGGGTGCTGAATTCGGCACAACACCGGATTTACGCGCGAGGTCAGTGATGAGAGCAATGAATCGCAACAATATCAATATACTGCAATAAAAACGACTTTTGGGTATTGTCTTATTCTGCCGGTATTTACACTTAGTGTAAATCTAGTACTGTATATCAAGTACTATTTGCATAATGCATTCCAAGCATAAGCTTTGATTGCAGACTGCTAAAAACAATAATACTATATAAGAAGTAGCTTGAGATAAAAAATAAAAAATAATATATAACCTAGTCTGATGAATTTGACTCATGGTAGAGTCAGAATTTGGTGCCAATAGCTTGAATTTATGAACCCAACCGGCCTTGTGTCAAGAGGTGGTCTAATTGTGGTGAACGTTCTCCTGACACACTTCTGGCCAGTTAATACCAATCAATCATTACTTAAATATACCACTCTATTTGAGTGTTGTTGCTGACCATGTGCATCCAATATATCGTTGAATATCGTTGAGATTTTTTGAAAAAGGGAGAATCACAGTATAAAAAGTGCTTGTATCAATCATGGTAACATGTACCAGAACCTACAAAGAATGTTTTCAGTATCTTAAGGAATCCATGTCACAGTGAATGCATTTCATACTATGAGTACTGCAGAATATTGGCCCTTGTAGGTAATCTAATTAAGACCTTTGAATGAGCTTGGGTAATCAGATAATGGGAAATCTCAGTCTACACAAGTAGGTAATCATTTTTTTTTGTTTTGCAACCATCCAGTAACCATCCAGAATCAGATGTGATGTAAATATCATGGAAAACCCCAACTTCCTAACATTTTTAATACACTGAGGCATACTATGAACATACCTTTTTTAATCCTTCAATTTTAGTGTTGCTCTGAAAGTGGTTTGTTTTCTTGTTGCGGGTGCTGTGTTAAACTCTGTTTTTGCATGCACAGACTAAAAAATCTTAGAATACTTTAAGACTATACAAATACTGAGAAATATGCTTTACTGAGATAAAATTCATCTCTCTTTATATAATTTCTTAATCGGATTTCTATACTTTACTCCGATCTAAAAAATTAGAGTGTGCTGTTCACATGACACTATAAATAGACTGATAACTGCATTTAAAAGTTGTTTGTTTGGTGCTTTGAGGTTCTCTGTCTTTCAATAATCAAATCAGATCTGTTCTGATTTTCGTGAGATTGAATTTCTGACCTCACAGTCTTGGATATTTGTTGCATGCAAAATCTAACCACACCCTTAGAGAGAAGGACAGTTAAGGTGGCAGTAAAATGCCTATTTCAGGTCTAGTGAGTGACAGCATGACAGATGCCCCAGCTCTGGGACTTCTATTTACATGGCCTTCTGCTTCCTGGTGGGAAAGATCTGGGGGAGGAGGGACTGAATGGTTGACGAGTGGTGGTGGAGAAAGATGGGGTGAAACACATGGGAACAGCCTTTATTCTAAGCTTAGCTAACAGGATGCCACAGCTGTGATTAAATGTTTTAGGTACATTTCTAGATTTATTTTAAAAGTGCACAATGAGGGAAAGAACAATTGTTTCTAATATGTAAAGGCTACTGCATCAAACTTATGATGTTGCTCTGTTTTTGTCATGAAGCGATTATTGTGCAGCAAATCTCATAACCACATTAAAAGGTAACACAGATCCTACACAGATACCTCAATTGGAAAATAGGAAATTGTGCATGACTCCACTTCAAGAAAGGGACGTAGTATTTATATCAGCATTGGGTAGGGTTTCTGGCACCAAAACATTGTCGCACCTGCTATTTTAGTCAAAGGGTACCACTTTACAGCTAGGGTTAGGTGTCTCCGTGCTTGTACTTGGTAGACCTTATTGACTTCTGGCTGTTAAAATATCCCCAGACAGACTGACAGACTACTAAAGTTGGTCACAGTCCAAACTTGTGTCCTAGATACTGAAATCAGAACCCATTTCAGGTGATTGGATTGAAATGGGGCTGTCAACAAACTACGTAGCTATCATAATATCAAAGGAACAGGATGTTGCTTGGCAGAATGTTATTGATATATACCAATCAATCGTAGCATTAGGACCACATTCTTGTTTCTACGCCCATTGTTACTTTTTCGACTTCGCATGACATTCTGTAGAGCTATAATTACAGCCTGTATTCCTTCTGTTTCTTTGCATAATTTTTTGTCCTCTATTTACCCTGTTCATTAATAATTTGGACACTACATGACCACCACAGAGCAGATATTGTTTGGGTGGTGAATCATTCTCAGCACTGCAGTGTCACAGACATGGCAGTCAGATGCAGCAGTGCTGCTGGACAGAAAACAGTCCACCAACATAGTACTGTGAGACAACAGAATAGAGGATGAGGTATACAGACTGTGCAGCAAGTTGTCTGACTTTGCATCTACAAGGTGGTGCAGCTCAGTAGGAGAATCTCAACTCGTACAGCACACCACACTAACACACCACCACCATTCCAGTGCCACTGCAGTACTGAGAAACAACCCCCACCCACTCAAGGTAACAGCTAAAATGTTTGATCGGTATATGATGTCTCTGTCCAATGAACAATAATTGTTGTGGGCAGAAAATGCATTTGACTGGACACTAAAAAGGCAACGCATTCAACAATGAGGAGAAGGAAAATGAGGTGTTGTACTTACTTTATTTGTGTCGACCTGATAAAAGCCATCGCATTCAAGATCATTATTACTAGGAAACAGAGGCTGTAGGCTTTACTTTAATGATATGTCTCACCTCAGTTTAAACAGGTAAGTGAGTTTATAATTCTAGTCTTTTAAATACAAGTCATTTTTATAAGAGTCAGGAAATATAACAAATGATTTCATTGCAGTTGTCAACACTACAGTTTTAAGGTATGATTAAAAAAACAAACAAACTAGGCCTCAAGTTAAGGAGGCATCTAAAAACGTAAGGAAAAATATCACGGCAGTTTTAGGTACAAAGAATGGAAATCTGATCATTGGTTTCTGAACACAGCCTTTGGTATGAATCATGGAAAAGGGGCAGCTGCTTTTCATGACTCAAGATGGGAACAGATAGAGATATGCTTGATATGCAGACTATACAAAATTGTAAATAATACAAAGCAACAATAGGACAGGACGTAACTTGATAAATGAGCTGGATTAACAGTCATTGTTGGTATGTACAAAGGTATTCAGGAAGAGATGAGGCAACATTCAGCTAGGAAGGCATTGTACTCCGTTAGCCTGTTTGTAACACTGATCAGTCGTATATTTTTTTATTTATACGTTCTCACATGATGACTGTCTCTGTGTGATAGGCGGAGTAGGTGAACATTTGCAGTGGTGTGGAGATTGTGGGCTGTGCTGTTGGTGAGGGAGAGGGAGAGGATGTAGATGAGGTGGAGGAAGAGCGGTTAGCCCAGCGCGAGGGCAGACGTCGTTTTGCAGGACAGGCTGGGCGTGAGAAACTCTTCTTGGCGCTTAATGTGGACTCTTTGTTTTGCTGTAGAGACAAACATTTTTAAGAAACCTTAATGTTGCATGCATAATTCATACATTTAAAGCTGCCAGTAAGCTGTTTTCTACCATTTATCAAACTTAGGCTGCTTCCAAAGGTATCTGGATATTTTATCAATGGAGTTTTATGCCTCATGGAAATAGACATTTTTGGACACTGATCACAGCTTTTTGAAATCCTCTTTAAGGTGAAAATTTTGGAAAACGGATTCTTTTGAAAACAAATCAAAAAGTCCCCATATAGTACTCCCAATATAGTAATCTAAATCGTACAATGACTACACATAAACAACACTATATTTCAGATTCTGTTATATGAATTAGAGTAAATGCTGTTCTGTTCTGCTCTGTTTAGATTAAGAATTTGTAGCATGAATAATATACTACTTAGGAAGTTATGTGCAATTTAGGATTAAACTTCTGTATTCTCTTTCTTTTTGGTGTGCTGATGTCTCTTTCACTCTGTAAGGTTTCGAAAAACAAAGGGAGAATAGCCTTACGGGATGATATCTAAGCATTCCTGGCTTGTACATAAATGACTGCTCCTTATGCAGATGCAGCCTTGTTTGCTGTGAATGGCCTCAATTTTGAGCAGACCGTAGATGAGAAACATTTAATCTCTCTTTTTGAGTGGCTGACTTGCGTGTAGTCTGTAAAGTAATCTACAAAAATAACCTGTGACAAGAGCTGTTTTTCTCCTGGCCGAATGGAAATATGTTGGTAATTGCACTGCAAGCCCTGCCTCCTCTCTTAAAAGCAGTTTCCAACAGGGCCAGAGATGAAAGGTTTTGATTTTAGACCTGGTGGCGATGCCAAAATACTGTGCTACTAGTTTTTT